>NC_052080.1:11612267-12992209 GCF_015852505.1 Tachyglossus aculeatus
CATTCTCCCAAGCTCTAAATACAGTGCTCAGAACACAGAAAGCTCTCAATAAATACAATCAATGGATTGATTTCTACTCTATGTTTTGTTTTGTTGTCTGTCTCCCCCTTCTAGACTGTGAGCCCGCTGTTGGGTAGGAACCGTCTCTATATGTTGCCAACTTGAACTTCCCAGGCGCTTAGTACAGTGCTTTGCACACAGTAAGCGCTCAATAAATACGATTGAATGAATGAATGAATGAATACTAGACTTTGCTGGTTAGAGAAAGTTGTTGCAATAATCCCAAGACCACCGTCAAAGTGAAATTTTCCTACGGATTAGTATTACACTAGTGGGTGGGTGTCCAAAGCTTGGAAACATCGATAATAATAATGATTGTGGCATTTGTTAAGTGCTTACTCTGTTCCAGGCACTGTACTAAGCAGCGTGGCTAGGGAAGCAGCGTGGCTCAGTGGAAAGAGCCCGGGCTTTGGAGTCAGAGGTCATGGGTTCAAATCCCGGCTCCACCAATTGTGTGACTTTGGGCAAGTCACTTAACTTCTCTGTGCCTCAGTTACCTCATCTGTAAAATGGGGATGAAGACTGTGAGCCACCTGTGGGACAACCTGATTGCCTTGTAACCTCCCCAGCGCTTAGAAGAGTGCTTTGCACATAGTAAGTGCTTAATAATTGCCATTACTATTATTAGTATTATTATTATTACTAAGTGCTGGGGTAAGTCAAATGCTGGGGCTAATATTGCTTTCCTAGAGGACATGGTTTTCCCTGCCCCCATTCTTCTTGGAAATTAGTAAACTCCTTGTGTGCTACCGACTCTGGAAGAAACATGGTCTAGTGGCTAGAGCCTGGGCTTGGGAGTCAGAAGGCCTTGGGTTCTAATCCCAGTCCCACCACGTACCTGCTGTGTGACCTTGGGCAAATCACTTCACTGCTACGTGCCTCAGTTACCTCAACTGTAAAAGGGGGATTTAATACCCCTCTCTCCCACTTGAACTGTGAACCCCATGTGGAACAGGGACAACATCAACCAGTATCTACTCAAAGCTTAGAACAGGGCTTGATACATTTTAGGTGCTTAACAAATATCATCAGGAAAAAAAAATAGAGGCTTCTGTAGGTGGGTATAAGCTCTTGAGGATCAGCAGCCTAAACAGGGAAGCCTCACTCATTCCAAAAGAATGTGGGTCAGCTCCACGGAATGGAACATTACAGAACTCTCCCCAGTCCTGCAGTTGCGATAGCCATGTTCCTGCTTTAATTGCCAAATTGGGGATCGGGAGCAATGAGAAGGCTCTCTATGGAGCGTGTAGCTGTGCCCCTTGAAATGGTAACCTACAGATTTAGGCTGCTAAGTGTGATGAATCCAACCCACTCCATCCCACTCTCTTCTCACTTTCACATAATGAACTTGATTGTTCCTACTCAGCTTCCTGAGGCATAAGCCATCCCACTCTGAAAGCCTTCCAGGTCCTAGTGGATAGAGCATGGGCCTGGGGGTGGTCAGAAGACTCCCTACCTCTAATCCCGGCCCTAGCACTTGTCTGCTGTGTAACCTTGGGCAAGTCATTTCACTTCTCTGTTACCTCATCCGAAAAATGGAGATTATGGCTGTGAGCCCCATGTGGCTACTGAGTGCTTAGTACAGTGTCTGGCACACAGTAAGCAAAAATGAATTGGCGGGGGGTGGGGGTGGGGTGAGGAAAAATCAACAAGCCAGAATGCTTCCAGATGGTAAGCTCCTGGAAGGCAAGAATCATGACCATCAACTCAAGTGCTTAGTACGTTGCTCTGCACACAGCAAGCACTCAATAAATACCACTGATTGACCCCAACCCCAGCCAACAGTCTCCAAACCCCTGTTCCCGTCTATGCTCATAATCATTCTTTTTATAGAGCACTTACCATGTGCAGTGCACTGTTCTAAGCACTTGGGAGATTACTGGAATAGAGTTGGTAGACGTGTTTTCTGCCCACAGTGAGCTTATAGTCTAGAGGACTAAGAACCCAGGTCCTCTAAATTCCAAGCCCATGCTCTTTCCACTATACCAAGCTACTTGTGGACAGGGAATCAATCACTTGATTATTTCAAGCTTTCCAAGCAACTAGCACAATGTATTTGCACTAATTAGGCCCTCAAAAATGCTACTACTACTAATAATAATGATGATAGCATTTGTTAAGCGCTTACTGTGCAAAGCACTGTTCTAAGCACTGGGGAGATACAAGGTGATCAGGTTGTCCCACGTGGGGCTCACAGTCTTCATCCCCATTGTACAGATGAGGGAGCTGAGGCACCGAGAAGTTAAGTGACTCGCCCAAAGTCACACAGCTGACAAGCGGCGGAGCAGGAATTTGAACCCATGACCTCTGACTCCCAAGCCTGGGCTCTTTCCATTGAGCCACGCTGCTTCTCTATGGCTCCTTATCATTTAAAATCCACCACTGGTCTAAGTATGCGTGGTTAGTGCATGGTTTTCACACTACTGGGAGTTTTGCAACTCCATATACTCTCTAGCCTATTTGTAAACTAACTCATCGAAAAAATAACTCTTCAGTTCACCTCTCAACTGAAGCTGCCCCTGTTAGGGGTGTTGTTCACAATCACACAGAAGCTTAAACCCCTGGGGCATTTGGCTAAGAAAAGGTAATAATCCTGATGCTAGAGGAAGAATATTGACTGCAAATTTAAGAAAAAAAGATTTGAACATCTGAGCTGTTGTAAAATAGTTCTGGCCAATTAATAGCCCCAGAATTAGCTTACATAGACTTTCAGAGAGCTGGAAATGTCCAGGTCATTATTTCATAAGGCATTCTGAGTTTCCAGGGAGGTTAATACAAACCTAAATTGGAACCAGTTGTTAATGGGTCAAGAGAAAACAATGCCCCAACTGCTTTACCAGAAACATTTGTATGTCAGACTTTGAGTGCTAGGACAAGAGAGCCCTATCCAAGCTTTTTTGGGGCCAACTATGTGAAGTGTGCTTGGTCCTTAGTCATCCGTCTGTGGAGGACTGCTCTTTCCATACCTTAATGTGTCCCCAGGCTACCCAGGGTGATGCTGCTGGATATTTCCCCATAGCGTAGGAGGAAAGGCAGTTTTGCTAATGGAGGCAGCCCTAATCCTGTATGAGTGGAAAGCAATAACCGGTCCCAGCGGGTCTGTCTGCAGGAAATACCAGAGAGAATCACCAACTGCTTTAGACCCAAGGGAAAGAGAGACTTTTGTGGGACCCAGTGGTGAATACTCCAGAAGTGAGCCCTCAGAAAAACTACGTGGGTAACAAATTCAAAGGAACGTGAGGGTGAAGAGGTGATAGCTATTTGCCTTTGTAAGAACACCATGGACTGATGAAAAGAGCTCAGGACATTTAGGTTCAAATTCTGGCTTTACCACTTGCCTGCTAGAAGACCTTGGGTAAGTCACTTAGCTTCTCCTTGACCCAGATTCCTCCTCTGGAAAACAGGGATTAAATGCCTGTTCTTCCTATCCCTTAATGTGCAAAGCCCAAATGGGGAAAGGATTGTGTTTGTTCTGAGTAAGCTCATTATAGGCAGGGTACATTTCAGGTAGTTCTCTTGTATTGTACTCTCCCAAGCACTTAGAATCTCTATGTGTTGCCAACTTGTACTTCCCAAGCGCTTAGTACAGTGCTCTGCACACAGTAAGCGCTCAATAAATACGATTGAATGAATGAATAATAATAATAATGAGCCTGTTGTTGGACCATCTCTATATGTTGCCGGCTTGTCCTTCCCAAGCGCCTCAATAAGTACGATTGAATGAATGAATGAATGAATAATAATAATAATAATAGTAATGAGCCCGTTGTTGGACCGTCTCTGTATGTTGCCGTCTTGTCCTTCCCAAGCGCTCAGCACAGTGCTCTGCACAGAATAGATGACTGAGGCACAGAGGAGTTAAGTGACTTGCCCAAGGTCATGCAGCAGACAAATGGCAGCAAACCTTGTGACTCCCAGGCCCGTGCCCTATCCCTATGCAGCAGACAAATGGCAGCAAACCTTGTGACTCCCAGGCCCGTGCCCTATCCCTATGCCATACTGCTTATCTAGTGATGGTTATCTATCTATGCACTAAGCGTTTGTATGGATTTATTACTTTATTTATTTTACTTGTACATATCTATTCTATTGTACAGATTTATTACTCTCTATATTTATTTATTTTACTTGTACATATCTATTCTATTAATTTTATTTTGTTAATATGTTTGGTTTTGTTCTCTGTCACCCCCTTCCAGACTGTGAGCCCTGCACACAGTAAGTGCTCAATAAAGACAATTGAATGATTGATTGATTGTCACCCCCTTCTAGACTGTGAGCCCACTGTTGAGTAGGAACCGTCTCTATGTGTTGCCAACTTGTACTTCCCAAGTGCTTAGCACAATGCTCTGCACACAGTAAGCACTCAATAAATACTATTGATTGATTGAATAAGCACTCAAATACGATTGAATGAATGAATAATAATAATAATGAGCCTGTTGTTGGACCCTCTCTATATGTTGCCGGCTTGTCCTTCCCAAGCGCTCAGTAAATACGATTGAATGAATTAGTGAATAATAATAAGAATAGTGATAATAATGATAATAATAATAATAATAATGCGCCCGTTGTAGGACCGTCTCTGTATGTTGCCATCTTGTCCTTCCCAAGCGCTTAGCACAGTGCTCAGCACAGAATAGACGACTGAGGCACAGAGGAGTTGAGTGACCCGCCCGGGGTCATGCAGCCGACAAATGGCAGCAAACCTTGTGACTCCCAGGCCCGTGCTGTATCCCTATGCAGCAGACAAATGGCAGCAAACCTTGTGACTCCCAGGCCTGTGCCCCATCCCTATGCCATACTGCTTATCTAGTGATGGTTATCTATCTATGTACTGAGCGTTTGTATGGATTTATCACTTTATTTATTTTACTTGTACATATCTATTTTATTGTACAGATTTATTACTCTATATATTTATTTATTTTACTTGTACATATCTATTCTATTTATTTTATCTTGTTAATATGTTTGGTTTTGTTCTCTTTCACCCCCTTCCAGACTGTGAGCCCGCTGTTGGGTAGGGGACCATCTCTCTGTGTTGCCAACTTGTACTTCCCAAGCGCTTAGTACAGTGCTCTGCACACAGTAAGCACTCAATAAATACGATTGATCTATTGATTTATTGTCACCCCCTTTTAGACTGTGAGCCCACTGTTGGGTAGGAACCGTCTCTATGTGTTGCCAACTTGTACTTCCCAAGTGCTTAATACAATACTCTGCACACAGTAAGCGCTCAATAAATACGATTGATTGATTGAATAAGTGCTCAATAAATACGATTGAATGAATGAATAATAATAATAATAATGAGCCCATTGTTGGACCCTCTCTATATGTTGCCGGCTTGTCCTTCCCAAGCGCTCAGTAAATACAATTGAATGAATGAATGAATAATAATAATAATAATAATGAGCCCGTTGTTGGACCGTCTCTGTATGTTGCCTTCTTGTCCTTCCCAAGCGCTTAGCACAGTGCTCTGCACAGAATAGATGACTGAGGCACAGAGGAGTTGAGTGACTCGCCTGGGGTCATGCAGCAGACAAATGGCAGCAAACCTTGTGACTCCCAGGCCCGTGCTCTATCTTTATGCAGCAGATAAATGGCAGCAAACCTTGTGACTCCCAGGCCCGTGCCCTATCCCTATGCCATACTGCTTATCTAGCGATGGTTATCTATCTGTATACTGAGCGCCCCCTTGCTTTGTGGAGAGCCCCGTGCAAAACGCTCGGGAGGGTACACTCCAATAGAGTTGGTATATGGGACCCCTGCCCACAAGGAGTTTAGAGGAGGAGTTGGGCTTTAAAAACAGATTATTGGATTGGTTTCATCACACCCAGCAGACAAATGTTTGAAGTCAATGCCTGCCAATGACAAAGTAAGAAATCATGTTTAGGAGGCGTGATGATGGAGCCATCTAGTCTCGGCTTGCTACCGCTTCAGCAGAACCCTTTCATTTTTGCCTCGTGATGGCTTCTGCTTAGTTCCTCTGTTTTATGCAGAAAAATTTGATCTCACACTTGCAGTATTGGGGAACATCCAGCTCCTCAATTTTACTCGCTTTTGGCCTGCTATACATCCGCCATACACCCCCTGGCCTGGAATTCCCCCCCTCTCCACATCCTCCAAGCTTGCTCTCTTCCTCCCTTCAAGGCCCTACTGAGAGCTCACCTCCTCCAGGAGGCCTTCCCAGACTGAGCCCTCTCCTTCATCATCATCATCATCAATCGTATTTATTGAGCGCTTACTATGTGCAGAGCACTGTACTAAGCGCTTGGGAAGTACAAATTGGCAACATATAGAGACAGTCCCTACCCAACAGTGGGCTCACAGTCTAAAAGGGGGAGACAGGGAACAAAACCAAACATACTAACAAAATAAAATAAATAGAATAGAATAGAGAGCAGACCAAAGGCAGCAAACCTTGTGACTCCCAGGCCCATGCCCTATCCCTATGCCATACTGCTTATCTAGTGATGATTATCTATCTATGTACTGAGCGTTTGTATGGATTTATTACTTTATTTATTTTACTTGTACATATCTATTCTATTGTACAGATTTATTACTCTATATATTTATTTATTTATTTTACTTGTACATATCTATTCTATTAATTTTATTTTGTTAATATGTTTGGTTTTGTTCTCTGTCACCCCCTTCCAGACTGTGAGCCCACTGTTGGGTAGAGACCGTCTCTATGTGTAGCCAACTTGTACTTCCCAAGCACTTAGTACAGTGCTCTGCACACAGTAAGCGCTCAATAAATATGATTGATTTATTGAATAAGCGCTCAATAAGTACGATTGAATGAATGAATAATAATAATAATGAGCCCGTTGTTGGACCGTCTCTATATGTTGCCGGCTTGTCCTTCCCAAGCTCTCAGTTAATACGATTGAATGAATGAATGAATGAATGAATAATAATAATAATAATAATAATAATAATAATAATAATAATGCGCCTGTTGTTGGACCGTCTCTGTATGTTGCCGTCTTGTCCTTCCCAAGTGCTTAGCACAGTGCTCTGTGCAGAATAGATGGCTGAGGCACAGAGGAGTTGAGTGACTCGCCCGGGGTCACAGCCGACAAATGGCAGCAAACCTTGTGACTCCCAGGCCCGTGCTCTGTCCCTATGCAACAGACAAATGCCAGCAAACCTTGTGACTCCCAGGCCCGTGCCCTATCCCTATGCCATACTGCTTATCTAGTGATGGTTATCTATCTATGTACAGAGCATTTGTATGGATTGATTACTTTATTTTATTTGTACATATCTATTCTATTGTACAGATTTATTACACTATGTGTTTATTTATTTTACTCTTACATATCTGTTCTATTTATTTTATTTTGTTAATATGTTTGGTTTTGTTCTCTGTCACCCGCTTCCAGACTGTGAGCCCGCTGTTGGGTAGGGACTGTCTCTATGTATGGCCAACCTGTACTTCCCAAGCGCTTAGTACAGTACTCTGAAACACAGTAAGCGCTAAATATAGATGATTGATTGATTGATTGATTGTCACCCCGCTTCTAGACTGTGAGCCCACTGTTGGGTAGGAACCGTCTCTATGTGTTGCCAACTTGTACTTCCCAAGTGCTTAGTACAGTGCTCTGCACACAGTAAGCACTCAATAAATACAATTGATTGATTGAATAAGCGCTCAATAAATACAATTGAATGAATGAATAATAATAATAATAATGAGCCCGTTGTTGGACCCTCTCTATATGTTGCCAGCTTGTCCTTCCAAGCGCTCAGTACAGTGCTTTGCACACAGTAAGCGCTCAATAAATACGATTGAATGAATGAATGAATGAATACTAGACTTTGCTGGTTAGAGAAAGTTGTTGCAATAATCCCAAGACCACCGTCAAAGTGAAATTTTCCTACGGATTAGTATTACACTAGTGGGTGGGTGTCCCAAAGCTTGGAAACATCGATAATAATAATGATTGTGGCATTTGTTAAGTGCTTACTCTGTTCCAGGCACTGTACTAAGCAGCGTGGCTAGGGAAGCAGCGTGGCTCAGTGGAAAGAGCCCGGGCTTTGGAGTCAGAGGTCATGGGTTCAAATCCCGGCTCCACCAATTGTGTGACTTTGGGCAAGTCACTTAACTTCTCTGTGCCTCAGTTACCTCATCTGTAAAATGGGGATGAAGACTGTGAGCCACCTGTGGGACAACCTGATTGCCTTGTAACCTCCCCAGCGCTTAGAAGAGTGCTTTGCACATAGTAAGTGCTTAATAATTGCCATTACTATTATTAGTATTATTATTATTACTAAGTGCTGGGGTAAGTCAAATGCTGGGGCTAATATTGCTTTCCTAGAGGACATGGTTTTCCCTGCCCCCATTCTTCTTGGAAATTAGTAAACTCCTTGTGTGCTACCGACTCTGGAAGAAACATGGTCTAGTGGCTAGAGCCTGGGCTTGGGAGTCAGAAGGCCTTGGGTTCTAATCCCAGTCCCACCACGTACCTGCTGTGTGACCTTGGGCAAATCACTTCACTGCTACGTGCCTCAGTTACCTCAACTGTAAAAGGGGGATTTAATACCCCTCTCTCCCACTTGAACTGTGAACCCCATGTGGAACAGGGACAACATCAACCAGTATCTACTCAAAGCTTAGAACAGGGCTTGATACATTTTAGGTGCTTAACAAATATCATCAGGAAAAAAAAATAGAGGCTTCTGTAGGTGGGTATAAGCTCTTGAGGATCAGCAGCCTAAACAGGGAAGCCTCACTCATTCCAAAAGAATGTGGGTCAGCTCCACGGAATGGAACATTACAGAACTCTCCCCAGTCCTGCAGTTGCGATAGCCATGTTCCTGCTTTAATTGCCAAATTGGGGATCGGGAGCAATGAGAAGGCTCTCTATGGAGCGTGTAGCTGTGCCCCTTGAAATGGTAACCTACAGATTTAGGCTGCTAAGTGTGATGAATCCAACCCACTCCATCCCACTCTCTTCTCACTTTCACATAATGAACTTGATTGTTCCTACTCAGCTTCCTGAGGCATAAGCCATCCCACTCTGAAAGCCTTCCAGGTCCTAGTGGATAGAGCATGGGCCTGGGGGTGGTCAGAAGACTCCCTACCTCTAATCCCGGCCCTAGCACTTGTCTGCTGTGTAACCTTGGGCAAGTCATTTCACTTCTCTGTTACCTCATCCGAAAAATGGAGATTATGGCTGTGAGCCCCATGTGGCTACTGAGTGCTTAGTACAGTGTCTGGCACACAGTAAGCAAAAATGAATTGGCGGGGGGTGGGGGTGGGGTGAGGAAAAATCAACAAGCCAGAATGCTTCCAGATGGTAAGCTCCTGGAAGGCAAGAATCATGACCATCAACTCAAGTGCTTAGTACGTTGCTCTGCACACAGCAAGCACTCAATAAATACCACTGATTGACCCCAACCCCAGCCAACAGTCTCCAAACCCCTGTTCCCGTCTATGCTCATAATCATTCTTTTTATAGAGCACTTACCATGTGCAGTGCACTGTTCTAAGCACTTGGGAGATTACTGGAATAGAGTTGGTAGACGTGTTTTCTGCCCACAGTGAGCTTATAGTCTAGAGGACTAAGAACCCAGGTCCTCTAAATTCCAAGCCCATGCTCTTTCCACTATACCAAGCTACTTGTGGACAGGGAATCAATCACTTGATTATTTCAAGCTTTCCAAGCAACTAGCACAATGTATTTGCACTAATTAGGCCCTCAAAAAATGCTACTACTACTAATAATAATGATGATAGCATTTGTTAAGCGCTTACTGTGCAAAGCACTGTTCTAAGCACTGGGGAGATACAAGGTGATCAGGTTGTCCCACGTGGGGCTCACAGTCTTCATCCCCATTGTACAGATGAGGGAGCTGAGGCACCGAGAAGTTAAGTGACTCGCCCAAAGTCACACAGCTGACAAGCGGCGGAGCAGGAATTTGAACCCATGACCTCTGACTCCCAAGCCTGGGCTCTTTCCATTGAGCCACGCTGCTTCTCTATGGCTCCTTATCATTTAAAATCCACCACTGGTCTAAGTATGCGTGGTTAGTGCATGGTTTTCACACTACTGGGAGTTTTGCAACTCCATATACTCTCTAGCCTATTTGTAAACTAACTCATCGAAAAAATAACTCTTCAGTTCACCTCTCAACTGAAGCTGCCCTGTTAGGGGTGTTGTTCACAATCACACAGAAGCTTAAACCCCTGGGGCATTTGGCTAAGAAAAGGTAATAATCCTGATGCTAGAGGAAGAATATTGACTGCAAATTTAAGAAAAAAAGATTTGAACATCTGAGCTGTTGTAAAATAGTTCTGGCCAATTAATAGCCCCAGAATTAGCTTACATAGACTTTCAGAGAGCTGGAAATGTCCAGGTCATTATTTCATAAGGCATTCTGAGTTTCCAGGGAGGTTAATACAAACCTAAATTGGAACCAGTTGTTAATGGGTCAAGAGAAAACAATGCCCCAACTGCTTTACCAGAAACATTTGTATGTCAGACTTTGAGTGCTAGGACAAGAGAGCCCTATCCAAGCTTTTTTGGGGCCAACTATGTGAAGTGTGCTTGGTCCTTAGTCATCCGTCTGTGGAGGACTGCTCTTTCCATACCTTAATGTGTCCCCAGGCTACCCAGGGTGATGCTGCTGGATATTTCCCCATAGCGTAGGAGGAAAGGCAGTTTTGCTAATGGAGGCAGCCCTAATCCTGTATGAGTGGAAAGCAATAACCGGTCCCAGCGGGTCTGTCTGCAGGAAATACCAGAGAGAATCACCAACTGCTTTAGACCCAAGGGAAAGAGAGACTTTTGTGGGACCCAGTGGTGAATACTCCAGAAGTGAGCCCTCAGAAAAACTACGTGGGTAACAAATTCAAAGGAACGTGAGGGTGAAGAGGTGATAGCTATTTGCCTTTGTAAGAACACCATGGACTGATGAAAAGAGCTCAGGACATTTAGGTTCAAATTCTGGCTTTACCACTTGCCTGCTAGAAGACCTTGGGTAAGTCACTTAGCTTCTCCTTGACCCAGATTCCTCCTCTGGAAAACAGGGATTAAATGCCTGTTCTTCCTATCCCTTAATGTGCAAAGCCCAAATGGGGAAAGGATTGTGTTTGTTCTGAGTAAGCTCATTATAGGCAGGGTACATTTCAGGTAGTTCTCTTGTATTGTACTCTCCCAAGCACTTAGAATCTCTATGTGTTGCCAACTTGTACTTCCCAAGCGCTTAGTACAGTGCTCTGCACACAGTAAGCGCTCAATAAATACGATTGAATGAATGAATAATAATAATAATGAGCCTGTTGTTGGACCATCTCTATATGTTGCCGGCTTGTCCTTCCCAAGCGCCTCAATAAGTACGATTGAATGAATGAATGAATGAATAATAATAATAATAATAGTAATGAGCCCGTTGTTGGACCGTCTCTGTATGTTGCCGTCTTGTCCTTCCCAAGCGCTCAGCACAGTGCTCTGCACAGAATAGATGACTGAGGCACAGAGGAGTTGAGTGACTTGCCCAGGGTCACGCAGCAGACAAATGGCAGCAAACCTTGTGACTCCCAGGCCCGTGCCCTATCCCTATGCAGCAGACAAATGGCAGCAAACCTTGTGACTCCCAGGCCCGTGCCCTATCCCTATACCATACTGCTTATCTAGTGATGGTTATCTATCTATGCACTAAGCGTTTGTATGGATTTATTACTTTATTTATTTTACTTGTACATATCTATTCTATTGTACAGATTTATTACTCTCTATATTTATTTATTTTACTTGTACATATCTATTCTATTAATTTTATTTTGTTAATATGTTTGGTTTTGTTCTCTGTCACCCCCTTCCAGACTGTGAGCCCTGCACACAGTAAGTGCTCAATAAAGACAATTGAATGATTGATTGATTGTCACCCCCTTCTAGACTGTGAGCCCACTGTTGAGTAGGAACCGTCTCTATGTGTTGCCAACTTGTACTTCCCAAGTGCTTAGCACAATGCTCTGCACACAGTAAGCACTCAATAAATACTATTGATTGATTGAATAAGCACTCAAATACGATTGAATGAATGAATAATAATAATAATGAGCCTGTTGTTGGACCCTCTCTATATGTTGCCGGCTTGTCCTTCCCAAGCGCTCAGTAAATACGATTGAATGAATTAGTGAATAATAATAAGAATAGTGATAATAATGATAATAATAATAATAATAATGCGCCCGTTGTAGGACCGTCTCTGTATGTTGCCATCTTGTCCTTCCCAAGCGCTTAGCACAGTGCTCAGCACAGAATAGACGACTGAGGCACAGAGGAGTTGAGTGACCCGCCCGGGGTCATGCAGCCGACAAATGGCAGCAAACCTTGTGACTCCCAGGCCCGTGCTGTATCCCTATGCAGCAGACAAATGGCAGCAAACCTTGTGACTCCCAGGCCTGTGCCCCATCCCTATGCCATACTGCTTATCTAGTGATGGTTATCTATCTATGTACTGAGCGTTTGTATGGATTTATCACTTTATTTATTTTACTTGTACATATCTATTTTATTGTACAGATTTATTACTCTATATATTTATTTATTTTACTTGTACATATCTATTCTATTTATTTTATCTTGTTAATATGTTTGGTTTTGTTCTCTTTCACCCCCTTCCAGACTGTGAGCCCGCTGTTGGGTAGGGACCATCTCTCTGTGTTGCCAACTTGTACTTCCCAAGCGCTTAGTACAGTGCTCTGCACACAGTAAGCACTCAATAAATACGATTGATCTATTGATTTATTGTCACCCCCTTTTAGACTGTGAGCCCACTGTTGGGTAGGAACCGTCTCTATGTGTTGCCAACTTGTACTTCCCAAGTGCTTAATACAATACTCTGCACACAGTAAGCGCTCAATAAATACGATTGATTGATTGAATAAGTGCTCAATAAATACGATTGAATGAATGAATAATAATAATAATAATGAGCCCATTGTTGGACCCTCTCTATATGTTGCCGGCTTGTCCTTCCCAAGCGCTCAGTAAATACAATTGAATGAATGAATGAATAATAATAATAATAATAATGAGCCCGTTGTTGGACCGTCTCTGTATGTTGCCTTCTTGTCCTTCCCAAGCGCTTAGCACAGTGCTCTGCACAGAATAGATGACTGAGGCACAGAGGAGTTGAGTGACTCGCCTGGGGTCATGCAGCAGACAAATGGCAGCAAACCTTGTGACTCCCAGGCCCGTGCTCTATCTTTATGCAGCAGATAAATGGCAGCAAACCTTGTGACTCCCAGGCCCGTGCCCTATCCCTATGCCATACTGCTTATCTAGCGATGGTTATCTATCTGTATACTGAGCGCCCCCTTGCTTTGTGGAGAGCCCCGTGCAAAACGCTCGGGAGGGTACACTCCAATAGAGTTGGTATATGGGACCCCTGCCCACAAGGAGTTTAGAGGAGGAGTTGGGCTTTAAAAACAGATTATTGGATTGGTTTCATCACACCCAGCAGACAAATGTTTGAAGTCAATGCCTGCCAATGACAAAGTAAGAAATCATGTTTAGGAGGCGTGATGATGGAGCCATCTAGTCTCGGCTTGCTACCGCTTCAGCAGAACCCTTTCATTTTTGCCTCGTGATGGCTTCTGCTTAGTTCCTCTGTTTTATGCAGAAAAATTTGATCTCACACTTGCAGTATTGGGGAACATCCAGCTCCTCAATTTTACTCGCTTTTGGCCTGCTATACATCCGCCATACACCCCCTGGCCTGGAATTCCCCCCCTCTCCACATCCTCCAAGCTTGCTCTCTTCCTCCCTTCAAGGCCCTACTGAGAGCTCACCTCCTCCAGGAGGCCTTCCCAGACTGAGCCCTCTCCTTCATCATCATCATCATCAATCGTATTTATTGAGCGCTTACTATGTGCAGAGCACTGTACTAAGCGCTTGGGAAGTACAAATTGGCAACATATAGAGACAGTCCCTACCCAACAGTGGGCTCACAGTCTAAAAGGGGGAGACAGGGAACAAAACCAAACATACTAACAAAATAAAATAAATAGAATAGAATAGAGAGCAGACCAAAGGCAGCAAACCTTGTGACTCCCAGGCCCATGCCCTATCCCTATGCCATACTGCTTATCTAGTGATGATTATCTATCTATGTACTGAGCGTTTGTATGGATTTATTACTTTATTTATTTTACTTGTACATATCTATTCTATTGTACAGATTTATTACTCTATATATTTATTTATTTATTTTACTTGTACATATCTATTCTATTAATTTTATTTTGTTAATATGTTTGGTTTTGTTCTCTGTCACCCCCTTCCAGACTGTGAGCCCACTGTTGGGTAGAGACCGTCTCTATGTGTAGCCAACTTGTACTTCCCAAGCACTTAGTACAGTGCTCTGCACACAGTAAGCGCTCAATAAATATGATTGATTTATTGAATAAGCGCTCAATAAGTACGATTGAATGAATGAATAATAATAATAATGAGCCCGTTGTTGGACCGTCTCTATATGTTGCCGGCTTGTCCTTCCCAAGCTCTCAGTTAATACGATTGAATGAATGAATGAATGAATGAATAATAATAATAATAATAATAATAATAATAATAATAATAATGCGCCTGTTGTTGGACCGTCTCTGTATGTTGCCGTCTTGTCCTTCCCAAGTGCTTAGCACAGTGCTCTGTGCAGAATAGATGGCTGAGGCACAGAGGAGTTGAGTGACTCGCCCGGGGTCACAGCCGACAAATGGCAGCAAACCTTGTGACTCCCAGGCCCGTGCTCTGTCCCTATGCAACAGACAAATGCCAGCAAACCTTGTGACTCCCAGGCCCGTGCCCTATCCCTATGCCATACTGCTTATCTAGTGATGGTTATCTATCTATGTACAGAGCATTTGTATGGATTGATTACTTTATTTTATTTGTACATATCTATTCTATTGTACAGATTTATTACACTATGTGTTTATTTATTTTACTCTTACATATCTGTTCTATTTATTTTATTTTGTTAATATGTTTGGTTTTGTTCTCTGTCACCCGCTTCCAGACTGTGAGCCCGCTGTTGGGTAGGGACTGTCTCTATGTATGGCCAACCTGTACTTCCCAAGCGCTTAGTACAGTACTCTGAACACAGTAAGCGCTAAATATAGATGATTGATTGATTGATTGATTGTCACCCGCTTCTAGACTGTGAGCCCACTGTTGGGTAGGAACCGTCTCTATGTGTTGCCAACTTGTACTTCCCAAGTGCTTAGTACAGTGCTCTGCACACAGTAAGCACTCAATAAATACAATTGATTGATTGAATAAGCGCTCAATAAATACAATTGAATGAATGAATAATAATAATAATAATGAGCCCGTTGTTGGACCCTCTCTATATGTTGCCAGCTTGTCCTTCCCAAGCGCTCAGTAAATACGATTGAATGAATGAATGAATAATAATAATAATAATAATAATAATAATAATAATGAGCCCGTTATTGGACCGTCTCTGTATGTTGCCATTTTGTCCTTCCCAAGCACTTAGCACAGTGCTCTGCACAGAGTAGATGACTAAGGCACAGAGTAGTTGAGTGACTCGCCCGGGGTCACGCGGCAGAGAAATGGCAGCAAACCTTTTGACTCCCAGGCCCGTGCTCTATCCTTATGCAGCAGATAAATGACAGCAAACCTTGTGACTCCCAGGCCCATGCTCTATGCTTATGCAGCAGATAAATGACAGCAAACCTTGTGACTCCCAGGCCCTGCCCTATCCCTATGCCATACTGCTTATCTAGCGATGGTTATCTATCTATATACTGAGCACTCGCTTTCTGGAGAGCCCCGTACAAAACGCTCGGGAGGGTACACTCTAACAGAGTTGGTAGATGGGACCCCTGCCCACAAGGTGTTTAGAGTAGGAGTTGGGCTTTAAAAACAGATTATTAGATTGGTTTCATCACACCCCGCAGACAAACGTTTGAAGTCAATGCCTGCCAATGACAAAGTAAGAAATCATCTTTAGGAGGTGTGATGATGGATCCATCTAGTCTCGGCTGCCTACAGCTTCAGCAGAACCCTTTCATTTTTGCCTCGTGATGGCTTCTGCTTAGTTACTTGGTTTTATGCAGAAAAATTGGATCTCGCACCTGCAGTATTGGGGAACATCCGGCTCCTCAATTTTACTCGCCCTTGTCCCGCTACACATCCGCCATACACCCCCTGGCCTGGAATGACCCCCCCTCCCCACATCCTCCAAGCTCGCTCTCTTCCTCCCTTCAAGGCCCTACTGAGAGCTCACCTCCTCCAGGAGGCCTTCCCAGACTGAGCCCCCTCCTTCCTCTCACCCTCCTCCCCCTCTCCATCCCCTCTGCCTTACCTCCTTCCCTTCCTCACAGCACCTGTATGTATGTATATATGTTTGTATGGATTTATTACTTTATTTATTTTGCTTGTACATATCTATTCTATTGTATGGATTTATTACTCTATTTATTTTACTTGTACATATCTATTCTATTGTACAGATTTATTACTCTATATATTTATTTATTTTACTTGTACATATCTATTGTATTAATTTTATTTTGTTAATATGTTTGGTTTTGTTCTCTGTCACCACTTTCCAGACTGTGAGCCCGCTGTTGGGTAGGGACCGTCTGTATGTGTGGCCAACTTGTACTTCCCAAATGCTTAGTACAGTGCTCTGCACACAGTAAGCGCTCAATAAAGACGATTGATTGATTGATTGATTGTCACCCCCTTCTAGACTGTGAGCCCACTGTTGGGTAGGAACCGTCTCTATGTGTTGCCAAATTGTACTTCCCAAGTGCTTAGTACAATGCTCTGCACACAGTAAGTGCTCAATAAATACTATTGATTGATTGAATAAGCGCTTAATAAGTACGATTGAATGAATGAATAATAATAATAATGAGCCCGTTGTTGGACCCTCTCTATATGTTGCCGGCTTGTCCTTCCCAAGAGCTCAGTAAATACGATTGAATGAATGAATGAATAGTAATAATAATGAGCCCGTTGTTGGACCTTCTCTGTATGTTGCCGTCTTGTCCTTTCCAAGTGCTTAGCACAGTGCTTTGCGCAGAATAGATGACTGAGGCACAGAGGAGTTGAGTGACTCGCCCGGGGTCACGCAGCAGAGAAATGGCAGCAAACCTTGTGACTCCCAGGCCCGTGCTCTATCCCTATGCAGCAGACAAATGGCAGCAAACCTTGTGACTCCCAGGCCCATGCCCTATCCCTATGCCATATTGCTTATCTAGTGATGGTTATCTATGTACTGAGCGTTTGTATGGATTTATTACTTTATTTTACTTGTACATATCTATTCTATTGTACAGATTTATTACTCTATATATTTATTTTACTTGTACATATCTATTCTATTAATTTTATTTTGTTAATATGTTTGGTTTTGTTCTCTGTCACCCCCTTCCAGACTGTGAGCCCACTGTTGGGTAGGGACCGTCTGTATGTGTGGCCAGCTTGTACTTCCCAAACGCTTAGTACAGTGCTGTGCACACAGTAAGCGCTCAATAAAGACAGTTGATTGATTGTCACCCCCTTCTAGACTGTGAGCCCACTGTTAGGTCGGAACCGTCTCTATGTGTTGCCAACTTGTACTTCCCAAGCGCTTAGTACAGTGCTCTGCACACAGTAAGCGCTCAATAAATACAATTGATTGATTGATTGCTGTGCACACCATAAGTGTGATAAATACCATTGCTTGAAGCAGGGATTAAGTGCCCATTCTTCTTCTCCCTTTGTGTGAGAATCCCAAGTGGGGCTGGGACTGAGTTTGCTCAGAGTATGCTCAATATGGGCAGGGAACCTGACTGCTAATTCTTTTGTATTGTACTTTCCCAAGTGCTTAGAACAGTGTTCTGCACATACTAAGCACTCAATAAATATCACTGATAGAGGGTGTCTACCCTGCCATTAGCACAGTCCTCGGCACAGGGTAAATGCTTAAGTACCACAATATTATGTTTACTTGTAGCTGCAGATTCCAAGGGCATCAGCAAGGAAGGAAATGACACCCATTTAACATTTACAAATGGATTTAAAGGTGGTCGTCCTCAGATTTCTGGCCTTGTCCAGATTCTTGTTCTGAATCCGGAGTGACTTCACATGTAGAATGCAGAAATGAGAACCCAGAAAGTCCTGAACTGATTAAACCTAAATAAGAATCTATTCACTACACTTAGAATCCCAAAATATCCAAGCTGAAGGAACTCTCATCTCAAGTGCTTTAACTAGGTCAAGAGAACCTCTTGAAGAGCTGGCAGTCCAGCGCTCTGCACACAGTAAGTGCTCAGTAGGTAACATTGATGGCTTGGTAGAGACATGCGTGTGATGAAACTGATATATTGGGGAGTCATATCAGTTTCAAAGTTTCAGTTTCAGTCAAAGGATTGGGGAGTCCTTTGACTTAGTTCTGAGGTGGGAGTGCTTAGTATAGTGCCTGACACATAGTAAGCACTTAACAAATATGTTATCATTATTATTAGGAAAATGTCTTGGGCTGGGTTGAGGGGGGCATCAGCAGCAAGAGAGAATGCCTCCTTTGAGCACATCAATACAGTGATGCATTTTCCACTTAACCATCAGGTTGGAAATTTGAATCATGTTGCTAGCCTTACTCGGTAGCTTTTAAATGGTATTTTTAAGCGCTTATTATGTGCCAGGCACTGAACTCAACATTTGGATAAATACAAGATAATTAGCTTGTACTCAGTCTGTGTCCCGCGTGGGGCTCCCAGGTTTAATCCCCGTTTGACACACGGAAAGACGGAGGCACCAAGAAGTTAAGTTGCTTGTCCAAGGTCAAACTGGAGACAAATGGAGGAGCCAGGATTAGAACCCAGGTCCTCTGACTCCCAAGTCTGTGCTCTTTCCACTAGGCCCCGCTGCTTCTCTAACCAACTGGAACTTATTTCGTTTCTGCACTGCGGCCCGCTCTCTGCTCCATTACTTTAGCAAGCAACTGTACTTTTCCAACCTTATACACTCAGTAAAACCAAACCCAACATAAATGTAGCTTCAGTAGACACAGTTTTGCCTCAGCATACATAACTACCAGCAGGCCCTATGGTTTGTCCTGCTAAGTCACAGTTTGACGCACCAAATTCAACTAAGCTCAGCTGGCAGTTAATGAGGAAAAATGGCACAGGAAAGAGCACAATAACAGCAATACAGGACACAAACACCTTTTCAGCAGACACTTAAACTTCTTGTTCAGTTGACATGATTATCATAATATCACAAGAATTAGAAATCTTACCCTACCATAACTCTTTAAGGCACAGATTCAAACATATTTATCCTTTCAAAGCATTAGGAGTGTCTCCATGGAATCAAACAGCCTGTAGGTATGTGAGCATATTGATAAGCACAATCAAAAATTTTCAGGTGAGAGCTAGAACTGACAGAACAATGGAAAATTCACAGAAAAACTCTTATTTCTTGGGAAAATCCCCCCCCACCACCACTACAAACCAAAGTAGTTAAAATATCACTCACCAACAAGGGAAGCAAAGACAAAATAGGTAGTAGATCTTTGCCAAGCAGCAGGTGAAAGACCAACAAGAAGAAAAACCTGGAGGCAGTTCTCTTTTAAAGATTGAACAACAGGGGGTGATACTCTACAAGAATGAATGTCATAGAAATAACCTTGAGGGTTAATCTTGAGAAGCACAGTGGCCTAGTGGATGAAGCACGAGACTGGGAGTCAAAGGACCTGGGTTCTAATCCTGCCTCTGCCACTCATCCACTGTGTGTCACCTTGGGTAAATCACTTAATTTTTCTGTGCCTCAGGCACCTGATCTGTAAAATGGGGATTAAGACTGTGAGCCCCTTGTGGGACAATGGACTGTGCCCAACTTGATTAGCTTGCATCTACCCCAACCCTTAGTACAGTGCCTTTTAAAGTTTCCAGCTGCTGAGCAGACAGGAAGCGTAAGTGAAAAGGCTTCTGGGAAGCTTTGCAATTTCTAGTTCTTAGGAGCAGGAAATGCCTTTTACTTTCTGGGAAATGTACTCTCTTTTGGGAATATCTTTAGCTCAAACTTTTTTTTTCTTTTCAGGTCTTTAGTCCTCCCTCTGAAAGAAGTTTGAGTGTATCTTTGTAAGACAGTGCAGCCAAATATTTATGCAGTAATCAAACTGGCTCTGGTTGGAATGCCCCAAACGATAAAGGGAATAATTAAACCTTAAAAGAATAGAAATAAAACCATTTCCATTTAAATGGGAACAGACTGTCACATGTCTTTCTGAATGCTAACAAGCTCCATTTGAGCTGACTGAAGGTAGGAGGAATGGTTTGGTTTCCTTACCAGGAAGTGGGACAAAGGCTTACCACAAGTGCTCTGCACACAGCAAGTGCTCACTAAATGCCACTGATTGATTGGTTGATTTGCCCCAGGGGGAGTGGGGCTTCTGGGTTTGCTATTTGGAATCCTTGCTGACTCCTACTTTTCAGCTAATTCTAGCAATATGGGGGTGGAAAAGAAAGCCTACCTCCTATAGCTACCAAATGTTCTGGTTCATAGGCAAGAAACACTGAATTAATTATTTAATGATTATAGTTACTAAGCATTTCACCTGGCCTAGTGGGAAGCACGGTACTGGGAGTCAGGAGAACTGTGTTCTATTCCCAGCTCTGCCACCTTCCTGCTGTGTAATCTTGGACAAATCAGGTAAATGTTCTGTGCCTTAGTTTCCTCATCTGTATAATGGGGTGAAGGTATTCATTCAGTCAGTCATATTTATTGAGTGCTTACTGTGTGCAGAGCCCTGTACTAAGCGCTTGTGAAGTACAAATCGGCAACATATAGAGACGGTGCCTATCCAACAGCGGTCTCACAGTCTAGAAGAGGGAGTCAGACAACAAAATTAAAAAGGTAGATTGTGATAACCAAGTGGGCTATGGATTGGGTTTGATCTGCTTAATGTGTATGTACCCCGATGTTTAGTAGAGTGTTTGGATCATAGTAAGTGCTGAACAAATACCGCAAGTATTATTACCTAAACCCTAGGGTAGTTGTATTTTCTAAATTGCTTAGTAGTCAGATTATTTCAGGAGCTGCATTTTCAGGGTTCTTAAAAGTGCCAAGGCTCAGGGCAGGAACAGAAGACTCAGCCTTACTTAGACTGTGAACCCCATGTGGGCCAGGAACTGTATCCAACCTGATAAACTTGCATCTACCCCAGTGCTTAGAACAGTGCATGGCACATAATAAGCACTTAGCAGATACCACAAACAAAATCCTCTGGTGGGTGAATCACAAAAAACAGGAATAGGGACATATTTGGGAAGAGAGAAGAGATGCCCCAATCCCTTCTCTTCCCCACGTGTTTTAAACTCTGTATTTAATTGCCAGCCCACAATTATTTTTTTAGAAGATAGAAAAGCAAAAAGACCATATGGACCTAACTCCCAGTTTCCCAAGGACTTAATGATTCAGAAGAAGCAATTTCACAAGGCACAGCATTTTTCCCACAACCCAAAGTCATTGTGCCGTGGGGGTTTCAGGGCAAGAATATTCTCTGGGAGATATGTCACAGTAAGGCATTCGAGAAGAGATTGAAGCAGAAGAGAAGTTTGACAATCCGGGTGACTTCCTCCTGTCCCCCAGTGCCTTCTGACTTCAGAGTCTGTTGAGTTTTAATGGTATATACCACTGTCCCTTGTTACCATTCCACCTCTAATACTTGGTGGCAGGAGAGCAGACATATTCAAGTTCCCTTCACCCTCCAGTTCCCATTCATCACTCCCCGAAGTGATGAGAGAGAGAAATATGAGACATGACAGATCAGAGACAAGTTGCGCTTCACATCTTTTCCCCTAAATCCATTTCGCTCCCTTGCTGGCAGCAATCTGGACTAGTTTAGAAAGTTTATACTTAACCTTTAGAAGAAGATAAAAGCCCCACCCAATACCTCAACGTAGATTTGTTTCATTACCCACAAATCAGACTGTGAAGGATGCAAAGTTTGAACTTCAAAATGAACCAACCAAGTGTGGAAAAGTCTGCAATCAGATGGAATTGCAATTATGGTTCCCACGGCTAATCCTAGAAAATCAAAACACACTTAGGCAGCCACTAAATTTTGTTAGGAAATGTAATTATTATTACTCAGCTTCTCTCAAAAAATGAAGAGAGGGAAACATTCTGCAAGTATTTAACCTTTTTCAGCTTAATGGGTCATTACTCTTTATGGAGCTTATAAATATGCCCATCAGCCTAAAAATTCAGCATTCACCTTGGCAGAAGCATGATGTGGCTCTCCTGGCTTAGGCCTAATCAAAGTTACTGAGAAATGCTTCTTTTTATCACCGCATTGCTTGTTTTCCCCCTCCCTATAAGAGGTTGTGATGTGTTCTAGAAAGATTAACCAGGACATTTCCCTGCCTTTGGGCTGGCCCATAGCTAATCCACACATTAAAGTTAAGAATCTGCTCTGTTTTTTAAAGCCACTGGAATAAACTTCACCACCTTCTTAGGTAATGCATGCAGTCATTCACTATCATCAGTGGTGAGGACAATTTTTCTTATATTTTTAATTTTTTTAATTTTATATTTTTATAATATTTTTAATTTTTCTTCTTCCGTGGTGTCAGATGATGCTGTAAATTCCTTGAGAGCAGGAAATGAGTCTACCAACTCTGTTATATTATGCTTTCGCAAGCACTTAGTACAGTGCTCTACACCTGTTGTCTGCTTAATAAATACAACTTTTTCACTGCTGCATGTGTGCGATGCCATTTGGCCTGGGACAGTTCATTACAAGCCTGAAAAATATACTAAAGAAGTGGTGCTAATAAGTGGAAGGAGTGTTGCTGATTCTGATCACCTCTCTTGCTCCTTCTATTTTCTCAAGCATTGTAGGAGGATGTTTTCTACTGTGTTGAGAAAACAAGTGTGATAGAGGACGATAAAAGTGTTTCCTGGGCTGTTGTTACAGCCTAGAAATGAAGGTGAGTCAGAGGTGAAACTTTTAAATCTTTTTTTGTGCTCTTAGAATAACTGTGTTGTTTTTATGATTGGCAAAGATCAAGGCAGGAGAAGGGGATGGGGAAGATATTGGTTGGACAAGTAGGAACTATGTTTTAATCATGGGTTTAACCAATAGGGTCTTATGAAACCTTAAGGCAATAGGAGAAGTTGGTGAGAAGCAGCATAGCTTAGTGGAAAGAGCACGAGCTTGGAGTCAGAGGACATGGGTTCCAATCCCAGCTCCCCCACTTGTCTGCTATGTGACCTTGGGCAAGCCACTTAAATTTTCTGTGCCTCAGTTACTTCATCTGCAAAATGGGGTTTAAGACTGTGAGCCCCACGTGGGTCAACCTGTTTACCTTGTATCTACCCCACGGCTTAGAACAGTGCTTGGCACATAGTAAGTGCTTAATAAATGCCATTATTATTATTATTAGGTGAGGCTATGGGGGAACCTAATGATGCTGCAGTTATCTAAGCACTTGCTATGTGTCAAGCACTGTTGTAAGTGCTAGGGTGGATTGAAATATGAGCATTCAGGCCATGGTCCTTGTCTCCAAGAGGGTAGGTGGGAATGATCTTTACTATCAGCTCTGTGTGTATGAGTTTATCCAGGTTAGCTGTTGCTTGGGTTTTCATAAATGGAGTGGGTTGAAAACCAGCAGCCAAAGATGATAATTATGGAGAGGATGAAAGTAACAGAGGTAGTCATTAGCAAGAAGTGAGTTGGAGAAGAGAAATAAGGAGATTAACGTTTTAGGCGGGATAATTGGAAACTAGACCGTGAAGGATAGCATTTAAAGAATGAGGCGGGAGAGAAGCGAAAAGTCTTTTATTGTGGTATTTAAGTTCTTACTGTGTGTTAGGCACTGTCCTAAGTGCTGAAGTAAATACAAGGTTGATAGGTTGGACAAAATCCCTGTATTGCATCTGGCTCACAGTCTTAATTCTCGCTTTATATATGAGATAACTGAGGCACCGTGAAATGGCTTGCCCAAGGTCACACAGCAGCTAGGATTAGAACCTAGGTACTTCTGATCTCCAGGCCTATGCTCTAACCACTAGGCAATGCTGTTCTCCCAAATTATTTTAAGAGCCTTCAGACCCCTAGTCCAAACCAAAAAAATTAAGAAATTGAAACTAATGTGGAACAGTACTTTAGGACAGCTAACTACAAAATACAGTGGTATTTAAGGACTAAGTGCCAAACACTTTATTAAGTGCTGGGATAGTTACAAAATAATTGGGTCCCACATGGGGCTCACTAAGTCTAAGTAGGAAGCAGAACAGGCAATCTCTGTTTATGCAGCTGAGGGAACCGAGGCCCAGGAAAGTCAAGTGAGTTGCCCAAGATCACACAGCAAGTAAATGGAGGAGTTAGGATGAAAACCCAGGTCTTCTGATTCCCATGCCTATGCCCTTTTCATTATGCCAGCTAATTTGGTTCATTAAAGAATATCCATAGGATGATATTATATTTGCTGAATGGAATCTGCAATTTGTCTTGGTTTCTGAGCCAGCCATCTAGCAAGATCACTTGGTAGGTAATCTTCTATTCCTTAAACTTCCACCAGGCCACGTGAGCCAGCTCATTATTAGCTCATCTCAGCAAGCTCCCTACTCTAGTGATTGATAACGAGCATTTATTATTGTACCTAGGAAAAGAAAAGAATAAGTGACTGTATTTCTATCATTCATTACATACTCTGCCTTCTAATCTCCATTTGAACAGGTAGTTTAACTTTTAAATGCCTTTCAGACCCCAGTGCTGTAGTACAATTACATTTTTATGCAGTCGTGGGTCTGATTTATTTAAGGGTATTCCCCTCTTGTTTAGTGTAAGAGTAAATCAATTATTCTGTACGTGAAGAAACTTGTAGCTGACTCTCTTCTCAAAAATGGTAACAATGAGGTTAGGAGTAACTGAGAATGTCAATTGTTATTACAATCCAGCAGTCCTGTTTAGTGATCAGGAGGCCAGATTGGCAATTAGGGACATCTTTCTTAGTTCAACTCCACAGCAAACTTGAAATATTGAAAAAGCTAATTGGGGGGAAAACTAATTAACCTCTTTAAACTCAATTTGCCAATCAGTAAAAGTTATGCAAGCTGTGAATGAACCATTTGCATTTATCATCACATAAGAATAGTTCTCACACTTCCAAACCTAGAACCTTACCCCTGCCTTTCTAGAACTGAAAACATGGGAAGGGCAGGTTTAAGGGAAGGCCTCTGAATAATATCTGTCTTCTTTTCTTTCTTTCTTCCTTTTTTCCTTTATTTATTTCTTCCTTTCTTTCTTCCTTTCTTTCTTCCTTTCTTTCTTCCTTTCTTTCTTCCTTTCTTTCTTCCTTTCTTCCTTTCTTTCTCTTTTTCTTTCTTTCTTTCTTTCTTTCTTTCTTTCTTTCTTTCTTTCTTTCTTCTTTCTTTCTTTCTTCCTTTCTTCCTTTCTTCCTTTCTTCCTTCCTTTCTACAACTTATCTGAGCCTCAGTTCCCTCATCTGTGAAATGGGGATGAAGACTGTGTTTTAGGGGTTTACCTGAATCCTGGGCCTGCTAGAGTAAGAATGATTTATTGAATCCATCATATTTGAGGGGTTACTGTGCGCAGAGCACTATATTAAGCACTCGGTAGAGCACAAATAAAACAGAGTTGGTACACACATTCCCTGCCCACAGTGACTTTATAGTCTAGCAGGATCAGGTCCTCAGCATGTGCAGAGCACTGTACTAGGTGCTTAGGTTGTACACTGGCAAAGTATAAGAGACAGTCCTTCCTTTCAAGGAATGCAGAGTATCATGAGGAAGACAATACAGCCCTTGTAGCTCTGTATGTGAGGCCGTGGTTTTTCCTCTGGGCTGTAAACTTGTTTTGGTTGGGGAATGTCTCTGTTTGAATTGTACTCTCCCAAGCACTGAGTATAGTGCTCTGCACATAGAAAGCAATCAGTAAATATAATTGATTACTAAAAATCATGCACACAATTAAGCAGATTGGATAAGAATTACAGGAAGCACTGGACAAGTGCTTGGCACATAGTAAGCACTTAACAAGTGCCATTATTATTAAATAACACAGAAGGGCATCATATGAATGGAGTGTGACCTAGTGGAAAGAGCACAGGACTGGGGAATAAGGAGAACCAATTTCTAATCCAGGCTCTGGCACTTGCTTGTTTGAGTTACCTTGGACAACTCACTTGACCTCTCTGTTTCTCTAGTCATCAGTAAACTGGGGATAACCACCTGTTCTCCCTTCCTCTTAGAATATGTCCCATGGAGAACAAGGATTGTACCCAACCTGATCATCTTGTCTCTACCCCAGCTTTTAGCACAGTGCTTGGTTCTAGACTGTGAGCCCACTGTTGGGTAGGGACCGTCTCTATATGTTGCCAACTTGTACTTCCCAAGTGCTTAGTACAGTGCTCTGCACACAGTAAGCACTCAATAAATATGATTGAATGAATGAATGAACATAGGAAATGTTAAAATCAACGATATTTGAGTGCCTAGTGTGCTTGGGAGAGTACAATACACAAGAGTTAGTAGACATGTTCCCTGCCCTCAAAGAGATTACAGTCTAGTGGGGGAGACAGACATTAATGTAAATAATAAATACCTTCACTATAATACTAGTGGACTAAGTGAGGTAATTCCTATAGATGGTAACCTCTTAATGAGGAGGGATCATGTCTATCAATGTATTATATCATTTGCCCAAGTACTTAGTTCAGCTCTGCACATAGTAAGGGCTCAATAAATAGAATATGAAGTTTGTCCCCCAGACAGTAAGCTCATTACAGGCAGGGAATGAATAGGTCTACTAACTCTGTAGTCTCCCAAGCACTTAGTACAGTGCTCTCCACCCAGTAAGTGCTCGATAAGTACCGTTGATTTATTAGAGGAGAGGGCTTGGGAAATTCAGAGAGCACAAACTGGTGTGTCTTGTATTATGCTGTGAAGTCGTCTCCGACCCATAGTGATTTTAGAGACATATGTCTCCCAGAATGCCCAACCTCCATCTGCAGTTGTTCTGGTAGTATAGCCATAGAGTTTTCTTGGTAAAAATCCAGAAATGTTTTACCACTGCCTTTTTCCGGGCAGTAAACTAGAGTCTTCACCCTCGACTTTCTCCCAGGCCGCTGCTGCCCGGAGCAGATGAGTTTTGATTCATAGCAGATTGCCTTCCACTCACTAGCGACGGCTCAAGCTAGGAATGAAACGGGTTTGCCTCTGCTGGACTCTTCCTCCCATAGCTGAGACTGGTAGAGTACGAGAAACCCTCCAGGTGCCTTCCTGAGGGGGAACTAGTATGTAGCAGTAGTGAAAGTCAGATTAATAAGGAGATTTTGTGTTTGTGAGGGCACGGTGAGGAACCGTGGGAGGTTTTTGAGAAGGGAGAGAGCCTGACGGACATTTTGAGAAAAATGATTCTTTCAGTTGTATGGTCAAAGAGAGAGCAGGTTTGCAATTTCATAAGTTTCCGTAGTGGCCAACACAGAGCGAGTGATGAGAGGTTTCTAACGCCTCAGTTTCCTAAAGGGCCTAAGGTTTTCTCGTTTGCTTTTTTTGTATATAAGAATTGATAATCATCTTTTTAAAATGAACAGTGGAGGTCTTTGGTGTGACTTGAAATGTAGATTCTGCTAGTGGAGGTACCCATAGTTAACACATGTTTTGAAGAATTCAAGGGAAACAGGAATAGAAAGAGATATGGATCCATACCCCTCCCTCAGTAACACACTCAAGGCTATTTCTTCAGGCCTTCTTCCTCAGAAGACACTGCTAGTTCTTTAGCCGTTTCATAAGAGTGAAAGGGAAAGGTCCGAGGTTTCTTTAAAACTGCTTTGAATCTGGGCAAATTATTATTATTATCATTATTTTCATTATACTAATTGGTTCCATACCTCTCACTTCCTATCTTCTTGCACCAAATGATGTTTCAGCTTAATTCTTCCAATTAGTAGTCCTATTGCTTTACATGAAAAATAATACATCTGTTGTATATTAGTGTTTCTAATAAGGTAGCTAAGGAACTTATGGTCTTTTAATTTTTAGAAATGTCATTATGACCAGGAAGCAAAGTTTGCAGAAAACACTCTAGAGTGTCGATTTATGATAGCATTGGAGTCCTGAAATAATTGTGCAGAACAGTAAGAGATTTCTCTAACTGCCATTAATCAAACTAATTTAAAAGGAGAGGAAAATGAGAAAAAGAACACTGTAGGATGGAAGGCTACTTGGTGGTTTAAAGGAGCTAGTATATGAATTGTGTTATCCAATACTACATGTTTTGTTCTCGACAGAGAAGCAGCATGGCTTAGTCTAGGAGCCAGAGGACTTGGATTTTTATTCCAGTTCTGCTACTTTCCTGCTGTGTGAATTTGTGTTGCAAGATCCTCATTTTGTAAAATGAAGATTCATTATCTCTTCTCCCCTCTACTCAGACTCTGAGCCCAATGTAAGATAGGGATGGTTCAACTTTTTTTGCATGTGGCATTATTTACTACGTATTGAACATGGTTCTAAGTATTATTATTACCACTGTGGTATTTAAAGGCTTACTAGGTGTAAAGCACTGTTCTAAGTATTGGGCTAGATACAATTAGTCAGATCAGACAGTTTCAGTCCCACTTTGGGCTTACAGTCTAAGTTGGAGGATGAACAGGTTTTGAATCCCCATTTTACAGTAGAGGAAACTGAGGCACAGATAAGTGAGTGACTTGCTCAAGGTCACCCAGCAGGCAAGTGGCAGAGCCAGGATTAGAACCCAGGTCCTCTGACTCACAGGCCTGTGCTTTTTCTACTAGGCCACACCACTTCCTAGCGATTGAGAAGGACTTGTTCATCTTATATCTACCCCAGCATTCAGTACATGTCTTTCAATACCATCACTACTATTATTAATACTACTGTCCCACCTTCTCTTCCTTTTCCATCATTTCCCCGTAGCCGCTGAGTATTAATCTCCTCCCCTCCAATTCCATTCTCTCACTACTGTGGCACATTTGCTTACCTCACATCTTCTCATCCTCCCACTATACCTCCCAGTTGCCAATTTTTTCCACCATATTAGACTCACAGTGCATTTCTGGATCAATTCAGCCCCAATCAGTCCAATCTGACTTGTATCGACCCCAGTGCTTGGCACATAGTAAGCGCTTAACACGTATAATAATAACAATTTGATTCCTTCCTCTGTCCACTAGGCACCGTTAATCCTTGGAGGCTTCAACATTAAGATGGAAGATAGCTTTGCCTTTAGTTTTCACATTCTACTGTGTTTCGCTGACCACCAATTTCATCCCATACTAACCATTCACACACCTGGAATATCTTGGATCCCATAGCTACCAAACAGCGTTTGGGCTTTCTCATCAGAAATGCCATTCTCTGCATCTCTGTCTCCCAACATCTTCACTTCTATCATTCATCTTAACCTGCTACCCACCCCACCCCGCTGCTTAACCTCCAAATCTCTCTACAGCCTCGTGGAAAACTCTCAGATCCTTCACTCTCCCCATCTTCCCAAGTGAAGGAGGAAAGCCATTCCTTTAGATGCCAAGTAAAGTGTGAGTTTGTGGATATAAATTGGTTGGTGAAAATAGGGTTACCCTGAAAGATCAAAAGGAAAAGAGCAGGAAAAGGAAAATCAACTAATGGGAGAGAAAGATGCTTTGATGGGCAAGCTGAAAAGAGGACAGATAGAAGCAGCATGGCTCAGTGGAAAAGAGCATGAGCTTTGGAGTTAGAGGTCATGGGTTCAAATCCTGGCTCCGCCAATTGTCAGCTGTGTGACTTTGGGTAAGTCACTTCACTTCTCTGTTCCTCAGTTATCTCATCTGTAAAATGGGGATTAAGACTGTGAGCCCCCCGTGGGACAACCTGATCACCTTTTAACCTCCCCAGCGCTTAGAACAGTCCTTTGCACATGGTAAGTGCTTAATAAATGCTATTATTATTATTATTATTATTATTATTAATGGGAGAGAAAGATGCTTTGATGGGCAAGCTGAAAAGAGGACAGATAGAAGCAGCGTGGCTCAGTGGAAAAGAACATGGGCTTTGGAGTTAGAGGTCATGGGTTCAAATCCTGGCTCTGCCAATTGTCAGCTGTGTGACTTTGGGTAAGTCACTTCACTTCTCTGTTCCTCAGTTACCTCATCTGTAAAATGGGGATTAAGACTGTGAGCCCCCCGTGGGACAACCTGATCACCTTTTAACCTCCCCAGCACTTAGAACAGTCCTTTGCACATAGTAAGTGCTTAATAAATGCCATCATTATTACTGTTATTATTATAGGAAAACATATGTGATATGCCGTACAGAGCTGTACTTACCTTGCCCTAATATTGCAGAAGTTAGAGCAGCACAACTGCTCTTGAATTTCTTTTTTGTTCCAGATAGATTTCTGCTTTCCCTCTAAATTTGGCTAATAGCGAGCTCTCAGATGTCAACAGCCACCCACTAATGATCTGAAGAATGTGATAAATAGCATTTTGATGACATTCACAGTTCATGCTAAATTGTAAGGGGATGTAAATACAACTTGGCCTGGAAAAATCTTTCAACAGGAATGGAGCATTTCAGACCTCTAATAACCAAAAGACTTTCAGCTTGGATGGGCTTCCAAAATTGGCCACGTTAAGATGGAAAAAAAAACCCCAATAAGACGGTGTCAATCTTTTCCCATCTTTACTTCTTGAATCCTATAGTTTGCCTGTGGATAATAACTATCCATGGGGGACTGCTGCAAGACGATCAGATATAGAGTTGAAATATCCTTTTCCAAGGCTGTAGTCCTGACTCTGAAATTATCTCTTGATGAAAGTCATTCTTTGGTAATCATAGAACAAATAAGAAAAGTCTTTGAAATGAGCGACGTTATTTTTAAATGATTGTCTCTTTACAAGAGCCCAGCAAATTTTTAGGTGGGAAAAGATTTCCCCTCTGGGATACTCTGCCCATGTTGTTACTGTTCAGTTGCCCTATAAATCTTTAAAAATAGAACTTGGTGAAACCAAGGGGACTCAAATTTTTATAGTTTCCTTCACTGTGCATTGGTGGCGGGGGGGATTTTTCCGGGGTTGATACCTAAGACTTTAATTGGACAAAGGGACTCTTCTCCCAGGCTCTTGCATCTAGGATTCTCTTTGGGCAAGTCGTTTAACCTCTCTGTGCCTCAGTTCCCTCATCTGTAAAATGGGGATTAAGACTGTGAGCCCCCCGTGGGACAACCTGGTATCCTTGTATCTCTCCAGTGCTTAGAACAGTGCTTGGCACATAGTAAGCACTTAAAAAATACTATCATTATTATGAGAAGCAGCATGGCGTAGCAGATAGAGCACAGGCTTGGGAGTCAGAAGGTCATGAGTTCTAATTCCATTCTAACACTTGTCTGCTGTGTGACCTTGGGCAAGTCACTTGGCTTCTGTGGGCCTCAGTTGCCTCATCTGTAAAGTGGGGATTGAGACTGTGAACCCCATGTGGGACAGGGACTGTGTCCATCCCGATTTGCTTGTATTCACCCCAGCGCTTAGTACAGTGTTCCGTACATAGTAAGCATTTAACAAATACCATTATTATTATTATTAGCGGGTACTAGGACTTTGTTTTTTTCAGTAGGACCAATGTACTGGTATGTCTGCTGTTTGTGGGGAGGGAAGGTGTTTGTAAGCACCCCGAATGGGCTCAATAAGCAATCAGTGATAAAGAGAGGAATCCTGCGTATGATAGGTAATCATTGACAACTGTTGATTAAAATACTGAAGTGCAGTAAAGGAAAAGATCATTGGAATGGAGTTCTCAGTTGTTTTCCCAACCATAGTCATCCTCACCTGCTTCCAGGGTTCCTGTTCCAATCTTTAAGCCCAATAATAATAATAACTGTAGCATTTGTCAAGCACTAACCACGTAGTAAGTGCTGGGGTAGATACAGTACAATTAGATCAAAGTCTCTGTCCTACACCAATCTATAAGTGGGAGGGAGAACAGATATTTCACTCCCATTTTACAGATGAGGAAACGGAGGCACAAAGCAGAAGTGGCGTGGCTCAGTGGAAAGAGCACGGGCTTTGGAGTCAGAGGTCATGGGTTCGAATCCCGACTCCGCCACATGTCTGCTGTGTGACCTTGGGCAAGTCACTTAACTTCTCTGAGCCTCAGTTACCTCATCTGTAAAATGGGGATTAAGACTGTGAGCCCCACGTGGGACAACTTGATCACCTTGTATCCCCCCAGCGCTTAGAACAGTGCTCTGCACATAGTAAGTGCTTAACAAATGCCATTATTATTATTATTATTATTATTATTATTATTATCATTATTATTAATTTGCCCGAAGACATAAACATGGAGCAGAGAACCCAGATCGCCTGATTGCTAATCCTGTGAGCTTTCCACTTGGTTGTGGAACGTGTCCACTAATTCTGTTGGATTATACTCTCCCAAGCGTTTAGTACAATGTTCTGCACATAGTAAGGGCTCAATAAATGCCACTGATTGTGCTTTTCCTCTGTTGAGGAAATTTACCTCTTCCATTTGCCTCTCGCAAACCCACACAGGCTGGCTCATCCCTTTCCTTGTGAAGCGGGTTCACCTTAAATAGGTGTCAAAGTTCATTGCTGTTGTCGGAAAGGGGACTTTTGGATAGGGAAAGGGGATCGTGATGAAATGACTGAGAACCAAGCGCTTAGTACAGTGCTCTGCACACAGTAAGTGCTCAATAAGTACGATTGAATGAATGAATATCATTAAATGAATGGTATTCATTGAGCACTTACTGTGTGCAGAGCACTGTACCAAGGGCTTGGGAGTGGGCAATACAACAGAGTCGTTAGATACGTTCCCTGCCCACGAGACGCTTATAGTCTACAGGGTTTAAAGCCATAGGATTATTCCCTGGTGAGAATGTTAGGTTCTGCAGGAGAAGCATTAACTCTTCCAGACTACCGTGAGACTGCCTGATTGTTTTGTAGCTGATGTTGCCCACCAGACGCTTATAGTCTACAGGGCCTAAAGCCATAGGATTATTCCCTGGTGAGAACGTTAGGTTCTGCGGGAGAAGCATTAACTCTTTCAGACTACCATGAGACCGCCTAATTGTTTTGTAGCTAATGTTGCACAGCGTAAGATGCAACACACTGATGCTCAGAGTTAATGATCCTCTCGGTGTCTAAAACTTACTATCGAGGAGAACCTTTCAACTTTGGAAAAACTGGCCTCATTAAATCCTGAATCACTGTATTCTAGCTCATATGTGTTAAACTCTGTCTGTAAAAGGTTTGACAGTTTTACAGATAAGGAACATTTTCCTAATGTTCCTGGTGGTTATTTGTCTTTCATATTACCCATTTAAGAAGTTGCTCGTCTATTCCTTCCCATGAATGCAAATATTATATGTGCAGTTCTTTTGACTTTGCTAGAGCTGTACCAGTAAGCACAGTTGAATGGGATTAAGTTATGCTTTTCTGAAAGAATTCAGACAGCAGAGAGAACAATGGGAATAAAAATAGAAGATGCAGTTTAAACCCTCAATGCTGTTGATATTACTTTGGACATTGCTAAGTGGGAAAAGGTATACTGGTCAAGATGATTACTTGCTTTACATATCCTTTGCAGATTTAAAGCCTGTTTGGTAAACTAGAACTTTAAGATGCCTCTGCATCACTGTAGCTAAATAGTAATACCATTTGATTATCCAACCAGGTCAAGGCTGTGATATAGCCATTTATCATGGAAATTATATAGACATTTAGACAGGTGATAAATGAGGTAAAGAAAGGCTCTGACTGTGGGTAATTCAAATGCTTACCCTTCCCGCGTGCCCAATCTTGTAATTATTTCCTTTTTGAACTGTAAATTGATTATCCATATTTCCCATCTGGCTAAGATGGAGAATTGGGTGACCAGTAGGGTGACCAGTGCTGATGCTTTCTGACCCTAGGGGAAGTCTCGTCTTGCTCCGTCGAGGACAGTGGCTAGCGTGAGCTGTGCGTTGTTCTTAATCCATTAGGTGCCCCGACTGGAATAGCGCAGCACTTCCTCTGAATTTCTCTTCATACCAGAGTGAATTAGTAGATGCTCTTTATGCTCTTAAACAATTTATTTTAGTTGGCTTATCTGCTTAAGGATATTGTAATGTACAAGTAGAAGAATCCACAGGGAAGCCTTTCTTTGTCTTTCCTCCTGCTATATCGGAATAGAATTTGTTCCCCCAACTGGGAACAAATGGATAATTGATTTTACTTAGCCATATAAGCACTGGAGTTGGAAATTTTTTTAGGATACTTGTGAAGCGCTTACTATGTCCCAGGCGCTGCACTAAGCTAATCGGGTTGGACACAGTCCATGTCTCACATGGCACTTAGTGTTAATCCCCATTTTACAGATGAGGGACTGAGAAGGGACCTGCCCAAGGTCACACAGCAGACAAGTGGCAGAGTGTGATTTGAACCCAGGTCCTTCTGACTCCTAGGCCTGTGCTCTATCCACTAGGCCATACTGCTGCAGCTCCTTCTCCTTCTATAAATGAACTGTCTGTGCTCATAGTCCTGTTGGGTTGAAGTGATTTTTGTGAATGAATCAAAGAAAGCTTCCTGGAGGAGGTGGCATTTTCCAGAAGGCTTGGAAGACGAGGAAAGATGTAGTCTGATAGATCTGGTTCTGGGTTAGGAGAACAAGAGTGTTTGATAACACTATTCATTAGCTGTAAATCTTGGATCCCCAAATTGCTGCTTTTTTGTGGGGGAGGAAATGATCACTAAAGCAGCCATGCCGTCATTATACTCAGGCTGTCATAATGATTTTACTGAAATTGCAATGATATTTAGTCAAATTGAATGCTGCTATTCATGACATTTATTGCACTCCTACAGAAATCACTTGGGAGAGTACAATAATTTTTTTTGAACACAGTTTCTGCCCTTAAAGAGCTTACAATCTAACTATGGAGACAGGTGTTGCAGTAAATTATTGGTAAGGAAAATAACAATCTAAGAATATGTACCTAAGTGAGGCAGTAGGGAGGGGTACCCTAATGTTGGTATCCTACTATCTAACATCTCTAATTTCTCATCTACATCTCTAACTTGTCCCTTAGGCATTATGGACCGATCTGTTAAATCTTCCTCAACTTCTTGATCTATGTCTTCTTGCACAATTTCCTGTGGTAACGAAGTCCATTACCGTAGCACTCTCTGGAGAAAGAATTTCCTTTTGATTTTTGTTTTGACTGTACCACCTCCAAGCTTCAGTGCCTGTCTTCTCATCTTGGCACTGAGGAATTTGAATAAATCTGTTCAGGGCCTTGAGGCTTCATTCATGTGTCCCCACCCTGTGAACCTGCATCTTTCTAGGCTAAAATATAATTGTCGATCTACCATCATTCGGGCACTTCTCCATCTCTCTACCTACCGTTTCCAATCATGCTGAAGTAAGGTCAGGGAGGAGCACCTGCAGCATTATTCCTGACTCCTTGACAGGGCTCAAACCTTCTAGTGACAGTGACTTTAAATCCATCAATCAATGGTATTTATCGAGCACCGACTATGTGCAGAACACTATATCAAGTATTTTGAAGAGTACAAGAAAATTCCCTGCCCAAAAAGAGCTCACGGTCTAGAAGGGGAGACAGACAGTAATATAATTAAATCCTTTGTGATAACTTAAAAGCTATTTGCTTAAGGCTTGACTGGATCACTTGAGAGGATAAATCTCCGTTTCATGATGAGCCTGAGAAGTGTTTGCTTTTTAAATACCTTAGGTAGGGCCAGGGTCTGAACTTACACTAGAGGGTTGAAGGAGCCCTCTGTTTACAAAAAATATAAAGATAAATAGAAATGCATAGGCTTCTGATTGAAGGTGAACAAAGAGAAACTATGAACATTATACTATTGTCTCAAATAATTGAGGGATTTAAGCGCCTTCCATGTGCCAAACAGTGTACTAAGCGTTGGGGTAGGTTTATGAAAATAAAGTCAGTCACCACACAGGTCTCGCAGTCTAAGAATTTTGGTAAAGTTTTAGCTAAAGATCTTGCTACCTTCTTTTGTCTCATAACTGCTATAGGATTTATTCTAGGTCTTTTACCCTTTGGAGAATGCTCATCTTGTACCTGATTGAAGGAAAGCAATGTGGCTTAGTGGAAAGAGCACAGGCTTGACAGTCAGAGGACATGGGTTCTAATCCTGGCTCCGCCTCTTGTCTGCTGTGTGACCTTGGGCAAACCACTTAACTTCTCTGTGCCTCAGTTACCTCATCTGGAAAATGGGGATTAAGACTGTGAGCCCCATGTGGGTCAACCTGATTACCTTGTCTCTACCCCAGTGCTTAGAACAGTGCTTGGCACCTAGTAAGTGCTTAACAAATACCATTATTATTATTATTATAAATAATAATAATAAATGAAGTAGTATTTCTCTCTCTGGGCTACATGACCTTTAATTGAGGACTCAATTAATTTGAGTTAAAGTAAGCAAGAAGAGGAAAGCTGCACAGGGCTATTCAGTCTTGCATTCCCTCCACATCCAATACAATACGGCTTAGGGTTACCTACTTCTTCTCCCTCATTAAATCATCACCGATGGTATTTATTGAGCACTTACTTTGTACAGAGCACTGTACTAAGCGCTTGGGAGAATGCAATACAACAGAGTTGGGAGACATATTCTCTGCCCTCTGCAAGCTTGCACTGCCACGCTTAAGCATTCCTTCTCTGGGTGGTGTCCACTAGGCCCTCATCAATCAATTAGAAGCAGCATGGCTCAATGGAAAGAGCATAGGATTGGGAGTCAGAGGTCATGGGTTCAAATCCCGGCTCTGCCACTTGTCAACTGTGTCACTTTGCGAAAGTCATCTGTAAAATGGAGATGAAGACATGTGAGCCCCCCGTGGGACAACCTGATCACTTTGTATCCTCCCCAGTGCTTTGTATATAGTAAGCACTTAACAAATGCCATCATTATTATTATTGTTAATTGCATTTTTATCAGTCAGTCATATATATTGAGCCCTCAGTCTGTGCAGAGCACTGTGCTAAGTGTTTGGGAGAGTATACTATAACAGACACATGCTCTGCCCACAGTGAGTTGACATCCCACAGTGATGCTCTTGTTAACTCTGCAGTTAAGATCTTCCAGATTAGAATGAAAATCCCTCATTTCAAATATGAATTTCCTATGAAAGCAGACAGTTCACTGTTTTACTTTACACCATTCTTTTTTCAAGGTTATTGTTCAAAGGGCAGATTTTTCTAGTTGAACATGCAGTGGGTGAGCATTCCCTGGTAATTGAACAAAAACTGATGGAAGTGTTCCTGAACCGACCTTGTTTTACATATTGACAGAATAATTTTTCGAGACATTTTGTACTGAGGATTGGCCCAAGTGCTGATGCAAAATAGGCATGTTAGTACTTTGCATTTTCAAAGACTATTAACATAGAGGCCCTGAAGCTTAAAAAGGTTACGGTAAACAAACAAACAAAACCTAAGCCAATATCAACCTTCAAGAATTGGCATAGCATGCCCATGATCATGGGGCGTGATTAGAAATTTTTGGAAAAGGAATCTTTGACTAGGATAGATCTTAACTAATTAGGCTTCTAATCAGTTTTAAAATTCAAGGATCGGATCTTAAAAAAATAAGCTAATACTGTGCTTTCCCTGGAAATATTCGCCTACACACTGCTATCCTTCCTGAAGTTTTTGTGTCTTAAAAACTCTAGTGTTTCAATGCCCTTTGACACAAGTAACTGCCTCTGGCTATAAATCACTCCCTCCTATAGACCTTATTTGCAGTTTTAGTGAGCTTATGCAGGGTTGTTTGCATCATATGAGTTATATTGATTCCCACACACTGGAAATAGGTTTGAAGTAACTGTTTGCCCTTCCCTTCAAACTAGGAGCTCATGAGGGGCAGATACTGTATACTACCTGATTATCCTTTATATTACCCCAGCGTTTAGTGCAGTACTTGGCACCCAGTAAGTTCCTAACATTTCGCTCTTACAGTACTATCACAGAAGCATGCCATGTTAAGTGTAGACCATGGAGCATTGGTCTTCTGTGACTATACTTTCTGAAACATTTTTTTTAAATGGTATTTAAGCGCTTACTATGTGCTGGGGTAAGTACAAGATAGGCCGGACCCAATCCGTGTCGCACATGGGACTTTCTGTTTTCATCCCCATTTTACAGACGAGGTAGCTGAGATGCAGGGAAGTGAAGTGACTTGCCCAAGGTCACACAGCAGGCAAGTGGCAGAGGCAGGATTAGAACCCAGGTCCTTCTGACTCCTGGCCCGTGCTCTAGTCACTCGGCCATGCTGCTTCCTTTATCATTTTTATGTCATATTCAAGTTAGTGAGATCGTTCTGTTCCTGAATCTCTTCCCTATGTGATTTAACTAGAAGAGAAATAATACTTTCTTGCCATTTACCCAACAGGAGATGGGAGAAGAGACCTCTGGTTTAGGGAAGAGAACAAGAGAGTACAATATAACATGGCAGGTAAATGTGTTCCCTGCTTACAATGAGCTCACAGTCTAGTGGAGCCTAGAGTAGCAGAGGGGCTTTGAGGGTAGAACACATGCCTGGGAATCAGCAGGACCTGGGTTCTAATCCCGGGTGCCACTCGTTTGCTGTGTGATCTTGGGCAAGTCACTTAACCTCTCTGAGCCTCAGTTACCTCTTCAGGAAAATGGGAATTAGGTCTGTGAGCCCTGTGTGGGACAGGGACTGCATCCAACCTGATTATGTTGTATCTACCCCAGTGCTTAGTATAGTGCCCGGCACATAGTAAGTGCTTAACAGCTGCAACAATTATTATTAGTGGGGGGAGACAGCAGACATTAATAGAGATACCTACCCCCATCTGCTAGACCTCAGCCCTCTCCATCTTCAGAGACCTTTTAAAATCCTCTTCCCATCACCCGCAGCAACACTCCCCAAAATAATGCTCAATAATGCCCTCCCTCCTCAAATCCTACAATGACTCTCCTGCCTTTCGAAGCTTTATTGAAGGCCCATCTCCTCCAAGAGGCCTTGCCAGTCTAAACCCAACTTTTCCTCATCCCCCACTCCCTTCTGCATCACTCTGAATTTCTCCCTTTGCTCTTCCCCCACTCCCAGCCCCACAGCACTAATGTACCTATCTGTCATTTTATTTATTTATTTTGAGGTCTGTCTCGTCCTCCCTCCTCTCCCGCCCTGACTGTAAGCTTGGAATTTCATAGCACATGACGATATTATCCCCAGGACAAGTGTCAGTTTCTTGTTGATAACAATCATTGTCAAATCAATTGAGAATTCAAAAACTTGATTATTAGGCCTGACACTACAGATCTGGTGCTTCTTAACCCAGTCAATCAATGATATTAGGGCACTTCCTATATGCTTGGGAGAGCACAATACAACAGAATTAGCAGATACAGTCCCTGTCCACAAGGAATTAACAGTCTAGAGGATTAAGCTTTAGATGTCAGCAGGACATCCAAGCAGAGATATCCTAAAGGAAAGGGGATATGCAAGACTTCAGAGGAGGAGAGAGGTCAGGGCTGAGGAGAGAGATTTGGATATCAACCATTTACAGATTAATTAATTAATTCATTCAATTGTATTTATTGATCACTTACTGTGTGCAGAGCAGTGTACTAAGCGCTTGGGAAATACAAGTTGGCAACATATAGAGATGGTCCCTACCCAACAACGGGCTCACAGATAGTAATTGAAGCTATGGGAGTGAATGAATTCTCCAAGCGAGTGTGTGTGGATGGAGAGTAGAAGGGGAGCTAGTACTGAACCTCGAGGGACTCCCACAGTTACAGGATGGAAGGCAGAGAAACTGTCTAATAATATTAATAATAATGATGTCTTTTGTTAAGTGCTTACTATGTGCCAAGTACTGTTCTAAGCTCTGGGGTGGATACAAGGGAATCTGGTTGTCCCACGTGGGGCCCACAGTCTTTATCCCCATTTTTCAGAAGAGGTAACTGAGGCACAGAGAAGTTAAGTGACTTGCCCAAGGTCACACAGCTGACAAGTGGCGGAGCCGGGATTAGAACCCATGACCTCTGACTCCCAAGATCATGCTCTTTCCACTGAGCCATGCTGCTTGGTCTGTGAGAGACCAAGGAGTGGCAAGAGCGATGGGGAGAAGAAGCGGGAGAGGACAGTGTCGGTCCGAAGCCAAGGTTAGGTGGTATTTGCAGGAGAAGGGGTGATCTAAGGTGTCAAAGGCAATCGAGATCAAGGAGGATTAGGATGGACTAGAGATTGTCGGATTTGCCAAGAAAAAGGCCGTCGGTGACCTTGGGGCAGTTTCTGGTATTATCATTGACTCCTTTTTACTCCCATTAAGCCCTCACTGTTAGTCTGTCGCTAAACCTCGTAGTTTCTTCCTTCATAACCTTACTATTTAAGCCTTGCATTCATTCATCTTTCCCTTCTCTTATCCTATCGGATTTATTCCAGGGAAGATGTCTGAAGGTGAAAATCTTATCTTTTACCTCTTCGATGCCCCGCAACACATAATACGGAATGCTCTGCATTCTGTAGCAGCTTAAAAAATAGTACAGATTGCTTTTTTACCAGTGATGTGTTACAGGCTAGTCATTTCTCCCTTGTCAGAAGCCTGCTCTTTTCAACCTTGCTGAGATGATTATGTCATAAGAATGGATGACCAGAGAAACTACAGTCTGATAATTGATGTCTGATGACTTTTGCCGTCCGTTCTGCAGCCGGGATGTTTTGTTGAATATTTGAAACTACAGTCCCTCTTTTCTATCGGACTTGTCAATCCTGAAATTTTTTTTAAATGTGCTGTTTGATCCCACTGGGTTAGTCCTGGGGCTACCTGTCCACTTCAGTCATCATCCTAGGTATTGAAAATCATGCCTGGTGTCTTAGGGGAGCATCAGTATTTCCATTATACAGGAAGGAATTTTAGGTGTAAGACTATTTTCTGAATGACTTCAGGATACTCATAAAGAATAGTGGAAGCGTAATAGTGAAAATGTGTTATGAATGTTTTTTTTTTTTTAAAAACTGGATTTTCTTTATATACTAATTTCCTGGCAAACACATTTTTCATTATTTGGTCAGAAATGAAACTAGATTTTTTTCATATTTTAAAGTTTATTGGGTGACCCCAAACCGTTAGCACAGTACTACCCAGGTGAGACTTAAAAGTTGATGGTACAATAGAATAATTCATATATATCTGTTAAAGGTGGGGGGTACATTCACATGATTTGACCTAATAGATAACCCCAGGATGAGTCCTGATTGGTATGGATAACAATCATGGCTCAGTGGAAAAGAGCCCGGGTTTTGGAGTCAGAGGTAATGGGTTCAAATCCCAGCTCCATCAATTGTCAGCTGTGTGACTTTGGGCAAGTCACTTAACTTCTCTGGGCCTCAGTTACCTCATCTGTAAAATGAGGATGAAGACTGTGAGTGCCCTGTGGGACAACCTGATCACCTTGTAAGCTCCTTAGCACTTAGAACAGTGCTTTGCACATAGTAAATGCTTAATAAATGCCATCATTATTATTATTACCTGTCATAATTACAGCTGGAGGAACACTAGGCAAGTTAATACTGATCACTAACCTGATCACCTTGTATCCCCCCAAGCGCTTGGAACAGTGCTTTGCACATAGTAAGTGCTTAATAAATGCCATTATTATTATTATATGTTTTGTTTTGTTCTCTGTCTCCCCCTTCTATACTGTGAGCCCTCTGTTGGGTAGGGACTGTCTCTATATGTTGCCAACTTGTACTTCCCAAGCGCTTAGTACAGTGCTCTGCACACAGTAAATGCTCAATAAATACGATTGAATGAATGAATGAATACTGAAACCAGAGGAAAAAGGAGGAGGCAAGCCAGAGGTGATCTCTGAGTCCATCACTATTTTTTGTTGCTTTCTGAAACCTCCCCCGTGCCCCAGTTAATTTGGAGTATTGACATTTGGTAATTTTGAACTGGAAACAGTCTTCCGTTTGATCTGGCTTCCTAGAAGAAGACTCACTGCGTGTCGGCTTCTAAGTAGAACTAGAAAGTATGACTGGAAGGGAACTGATGAAAAGCCAGTTTTCTGCCAACTCGGAGACAGAGAGTTTAAGAGAGCTTCTCAGGATCGTTGGGACAATTATTTCAATTTAGACTCCTTCCCTAGGGCTGGAAATAAGAGTGGGCCCGTGAGAAAGGCAGGGGGGTTGGATTTGAGGAGAATCAGCGTTCTTCGTTCTCCTACCCTGAGGCAGGAATTTTGTAAACAAATACATTTCTCTTTGGAGTCGTTGCTGCTGCTGAGACAGTTCTATCAGTTACTTCCCCACGGGCTCTCTGGGAATATATTCAAAGAAAGAGGATCCGTAATCCCCTTCAGGAGACAAGCTAAAGAATCCTCTCGACTACTTTGTTCATCCCGAGAAAGCAACTTTCCTTGTCTTCTGGGAGCTTCTGAAATCTGACAGATGATTTCAAATGGTAATAGAAAGAAAGTGGGTTTATTATCTCCAGCCAACTTGTGGGCTTCCTTTGCGACGTCAGCCTAAAGGTGGGGATTTTACGTTCTCACAACTAACCATCAAAGTGAAGGACTTATTTTACAAAAAAGGTATTGTGGGCTCACTGTTCTCAATGTATGCCTCAATGTATGGCTGATGTGTGCACAAGAGATATTACCCCCAATCAACACCAACTTGGCGTGGGTCGAGAAGAGAGCCAGTCAGCATCCATCCTGGGAGAGAGCCAATCGACAAGACCGTCTCTATATGTTGCCAACCTGTACTTCCCAAGCGCTTAGTACAGTGCTCTGCACACAGCGCTCAATAAATACAATTGAATGAATCCATCCTACCAATAACCCATCAATGATATTTGTGGAGAGTGTTCCAAACATTATACTGAGCCCTTGGTATGATAGCATTAATATCTTTGACCCCTGCCCTCAAGTAGCTAAGGATCTAGGTGAGACATCTTGAACTGTGTGGGGGAAGACTGTGAGCCCGTTGTTGGGTAGGGGCCATCTCTAAATGTTGCCAGCTTGTACTTCCCAAGCGCCTAGTACAGTGCTCTGCACACAGTAAGTGCTCAATAAATACGATTGAGTGAAGGAATGGTAAGGGACCCAGAGCACTCTCTCACCAACCGTCCTATTTCTCCTCTTCCAAGCTTCCCAGGTGGCTCTTTCCTTTCCCATCACTGATTCTGACCCCATCAACTCATTACATCCCTTTATTCTAATATAAGGTTTTGATGTTCTCCCTGTGCGGGCCCCGCAAGTAAAGGGAATTAGGTTTGAAACCTGAGTGTTAGCTCATTGTGGGCAGGGAATGTGTCTGCTGATATAGTACAATATAGTACTCTCTCAAGCGGTTAGTACAGTGCTCTGCATTTGGTAAGTGCTCAATAAACACCATTGATTGATGTAGTACAGTCAGCTATACCTGGCGGCTGTGCAGGAAACACTATGGAAAAGATGCAGTCCAGAGAAGTGGTCTTAGTTTTATGCTCAACACATGATGGCATGGAAATGAGTGGCAGTGTATAGTATTAGACTCTTCAGTAAGATTTACCAAAAAAAAAAAAAAAAAAAGATGCCGCTTCACTGATTTTAAACGTGTTTACTGGGAGAGGACGACACTATTTGATTACCTAAGATTTTCTTAATTGTGTTCCTTAGTTTTGTTAATTTGGTTCTGCTTTTCAGCAGAGATTTTTCTATTAATTTGTAGGTAGGCACCCCCAAGTGAATCATTATTATCACTATTATTCACCAAATAACATTTCCATTAACTTCAAGATTTTTTTTTAAGCTGGGCTAGTTGTCATAGTGATTGTCTCTTACATATTATCACTTTTAACAGAGAAGTTAAGCAGCTTGTGTCAACAGCACAGCATGTTAGATAGCATCACAGTTTATTTCCAGAATGGTGCTTAGGTGATTGAACCACGGTGAATGAATCATTCCTCTACAAAACTCGGGTCTTTTCCCAGAGAAATTCAAGTCAATTGATCAGTATGAGTGATTCACTATTTTGGGAGTTTCTTTCTTTTTCTGGCTTCTACACCAAAATGTAGTTAATTTATTATTCATGGCAGACAGCATGTCTTGGCATGTGGAATCTTATCCAACACGCCCACACGTGTGAAGAAGAACATCATTAGGGCGAAGGATAGCAACAAGATCGCTTCTTCAGATGAAGAATCTGAAGAAGCTTCAGGTGAAGCTTGTTGTGGTCAGGGAACGTGTCTACCAACTCTCCCCAAACGCTTAGTACAGTGCTCTGCACACAGTAAGCACTCAGGAAATACCGTTGATTGACTGCAGCAAACTGGATGCTTAGGAGAGTGGAAGCATTTTAAGCGGATGCTGATATAGCTATGATTTGTGTTATAACCACAGCTTCATCCATTGACCCTTGAAATATCCCAAAGTCTTCCTTGTATACTTCCCAGAAGTGCTAACAAGGTTTAAAAGATAAAATATAGTTTGGTGATGGGTGAGTTAGTTATTTTATAGCCTTCTTAGAGAATCCAAGTAAATTTCCCTTAATGCATTACATACAATGAATCAGATTGTATGTGACACCTCTTGGGCGTGACAAATGTGTTTCTAAAGTATTACTCACACAGCATAATGGTAATTTGTCTGCTCGGTGGCTGTGACACATGCATTACATTTTTCTTTTGCTGTTATAATTCATCATCTCCAAACACCGTAATGTAAATAACTTTTTCCTCAATGGGGAATAAATAGGATATCAACATTAAAATCACAGCATTTCCCCAGAGGTAGGGTAGCGGTAGAAGAATCAGTCAACCCCTCAGAAACCCAGCAACCCAATGAAAAGGCAATAATAATAATAGTGATGGTATTTGTGAAGCGCTTACTATGTGCAAAGCACTGTTCAAAGCGCTGGGGGGGATACAAGGTAATCAGGTTGTCCCACGTGGGGCTCGCAGTCTTAATCCCCATTTTACAGATGAGGTAACTGAGGCACAGAGAAGGGAAGTGACTCACCCAAAGTCACACAGCTGACAAGTGGCAGAGCCAGGATTAGAACCCATGACCTCTAACTCCCAAGCCTGTGCTCTTTCCACTGAGCCACGTTGCTTCTCTGCTCTCTTCTCTGCTTCTAGGCAACATGATCTAGGGCTAGTAATAATAATAATGATGACATTTGTTAAGCGCTTACTATGTGCCAAGTACTGTTCTAAGCACTGGGGGGATACAAGGTAATCAGGTTGTCCCACGTGGGGCTCACAGTCTTAATCCCCATTTTACAGATGAGGGAACTGAGGCACAGAGAAGTTAAGTGACGTGCCCAAAGTCACACAGCTGACAAGTGGTGGAGCCAGGATTAGAACCCATGACCTCTGACTCCCAAGCCCGGGCTCTTTCCACTGAGCCACACTCCTTTTCTAAACCAGAAAGTGTCCAGTATGTTGGGAAGAGATTTATACTCCTGGCCTAGACTTTTGGAAGTCCGTGTGGAGTGATATTTGACCAATCATTGGTATTTATTGTGCACTTACTGTGTGCAGAGCACTGTACTAAACACTTGAGTGAGGAAAGTTCAATAGCATTGGTAGACACATTCCCTGCCTACAGTTAGCCTGAAGAGATGTTCTCCCAGAAACACCCTAAATAATAAGGAACCTCACTTCAGTACTGACCTGGGCATTTTAGATTTTCTTCACTCATTGAATGGATGCTAAAATGGGAATTCTTAATTCTTCCCATGGAATTTTCCGCTTCATCTCAAAGAATATCGGGTCTTTTCCACACAAATATTTGGTGGTGAGTCTTTATGCCCTGATGTCTTTATGAAAAAAAAATCACATATTTGCTCCTTTTTTCCCTAAAATTCCCTTTAAAACTCAGTGCTCTGAAATGACATCTCTTCTTGACACCTTCACTTTCAGACACATTCTTGTTTAACTGTGAATTGCCAGCAATTTCATCTTCAAGGAGTCATTCTTATAGGTGTTCTGAGGGCCTTAATAATCTTGGAAAGGCTGACTCTTTCCTTAAAAAAGCCTGATAAGACTGAGAATGAGATGCTGAAGAGCAGATTGAAAGTTCAGGTGTGAATAACAATTTTTGTGTTAAAGGGCTTTTTGGTTAAAATAGAGCAAAGTTGGAGAACTAGACAGTTGAAGCTCTACCAGAATAACAGAGAATTTTTTTTCCCAGAAAGCAGAAGAGGTTTTCTCTTCTATATAGACCCTTTTCTGCAAGTGATACAAAAGGAGTCCATTTTCATATGTTGGAGTTTATATTCTTGTCTTTATAACCAGAGACATGGAGGTTCTAATGTGTGTTGAAAGGGAAAGAGAGAATAGTGAGTTTTGCTGGTAAAATATTTAGGGAAGAAATATAAATGCTGAAATAACACAAGCTGTAATCAAAAGAAAAGCCATTTCCCCCATGGATTGCCGAAAATAAAAGTTTGACATTATCTTTGAATTCTGTAAGTGTTCAGAGAATAGTATGGTGCTCTGCACACAGGAAGCGCTCAAAAAATACCATCAGCTGTCAAGCTAAGGGGTTTTGTAAGACGCTTTTTCAGGTTTGTCTCTGTGTGTGTGTGTGTGTGTGTGTGTGTTTGTGTGTGTGTCTGTGTGTCTGTGAGTCTGTCTTCAGTGTATCAAGTAAATGGTTTCAGTTGAGTAACCACCAGTAGTTATTCAGCATCTTGCCACTGTATGGAAATGCCTTAGGGTTTTTAAATTGCAGAAATAGCTCTAGTTAGGTAGATTTTCATTTTGCTTCATTCTCAGGGAAGACCTCTATAGGCAGAGTGCAACATTCCCAATGAGCAAGGAGGCAAATTCCACAAATACTGAGCTCATTTAAACAGTCCAACCAAATAACTCAAGATGAAATTCCACATGGGGAGCTGAATTCTCTGGACTGTCCTGTTAGATTCTAGACTGTGAGCCCACTGTTGGGTAGGGACCGTCTCTACATGTTGCCAACTTGTCATCATCATCAATCGTATTTATTGAGCGCTTGATGATGGGAACTTGTACTTCCCAAGCGCTTAGTACAGTGCTCTGCACACAGTAAGTGCTCAATAAATATGATTGATTGATTGATTAACCGGTTAATTGCAGTGCCCCACCACAAAGACTGGATTGGTCCAGTAGGGGAAGTCATAGCTGGGTTCTAGTGGAAACAGACTGTGAAGATGGCCAGTGTGGATGATTAGGAAGGCATTTATTCATCCTAAATTTTCCTTGTGAGTTACCTGCATCATCTGCATTTCCTCTAGGGTGGTCATCTCTTCATATCAGAGAGGTAAAGAGATTACTCTCCTCTGGGGTGCAAAGCTATAGCTAGTGAAGGTGCGGTGATATCTACCCATGGGTGACTGAAAATACTTTTGTGCAGCTGGTGATCGAAGTGGACAGAGAAGTAGTGGAGTGGTAAGAGCACAGGATTGGGAGTCGAGAGACTTGGGTTCTAATCCCTGCTGTGCCATTTGATTGCTGTGTTGTGACATTGGGGTAGATCACTTAAATTCCCTGTAACTCAGTTCCTGGTCTGTGAAATGGAGATTAAGGACTTGTCTCCTTCCCACTTAGATTATGAGCCCTGTTTGAGGCAGACACTATGCCTGATCTGATGGTACTGAATCTTCCCCAGGGTTTACCACAATGCAGTACATAGGAAGGGCTTAACAAATATTACAATCGATAATAACTTGTGCATATTACGGCAGTCCCTTGTTCAGTCTAATCATTTTTTTCTTCTTTTCTGTGCTGTTTAAGCACTTTACTATGTGCTATTCATAGTAAACTAGTCAGGTTGGACACGGTCCATGTGTCTCACATTCTTAATCCCCATTGAGAATCCAGAATCCCTAGGCCCAGAGAAGTCAAGTGACTTGCCCAAGGTCCCACAGCAGACTTAGTGGCAGATCTGCGATTAGGACCCAGATCTTTCTGACTCCATGTGTGATGGCCCCAAAACCCCCAATAAATTGCTATATAGATTTATTGAGAGCCTGGACCATATCTTTTCTATTGTATTGAACACTTAGGACAATGTAGTACATAGTGTGGACACTGTATAAATACCATTGATTGAGTACTGTCCTTGGGAGAGTAAAATGCAGTTGGTTTGCATGACCCTTATCCTGGTACTATTCAGGAAGGGCATTCAACTAAAGTAAAAAAGGTTCATCACTATATTCAATTGTGTTATAATTTCAGCTCTGTAGTTGTGAACAGGGAACATGTCTACCATCTCTGTACCCTCCCAAGAGTTCAGTACAGTGCTCTGCACACAGTAAGCGCTCAGGAAACTGTGCCTCAGTTATCTGTAAAATGGAAATTAAGACTGTGAACCCCATGTGGGACAGGGACTGTGTCCAACCCGATTTTCATTTTTAATCTAAGCAGCGTGGCTCAGTGGAAGGAGCCCGGGCTTTGGAGTCAGAGGTCATGGGTTCAAATCCCGGCTCCGCCAGTTGTCAGCTGTGTGACTTTGGGTAAGTCACTTCACTTCTCTGGGCCTCAGTTACCTCACCTGTAAAATGGGGATTAAGTTTGTGAGCGCCCCCCCGGGACAACGTGATCACCTTGTAACCTCCCGAGTGCTTAGAACAGTGCTTTGCACATAGTAAGTGCTTAATAAATTATTATTATTATAATTATTAATAATAATAATAATAATAATTATTATTATTATTATACAAGCAAAATGGATTGGACACAGTTCCTATCCTAAATGGGGCTCACAGTCTTAATCCCCATTTTATAGATGAGGTAACTGAGGCACAGAGAAGTGAAGTACTTTCCAAGTGCTTAGTACAGTACTCTGCACACAGTAAGCGCTCAATAAATGCAATTGAATGAATGAATTAAATGACTTGCCCAATATCACAAAGCAGACAAGTGTCTGAGCTGGGATTAGCACCCAAGTCCTTCCGATTCCCAGGCCTGTGCTTTAATCCTTAGGCCAGACTGCTTCTCCTATCACAGGCCTGAAGCAGGTGCATTACCAGGAAGCCTAGGGGAAGTTGGAGCCATCATTCAGTCCACATCTCCCCACTCCTCAAAAACCACATCCATCCATCTCCACATCAGAGATAGTTCATTCATTCAATCGTATTTATTGAGCGCTGACTGTGTGCAGAGCACTGTACTAAGCGCTTGGGTAGTACAAGTCGGCAACATATAGAGACGGCCCCTACCCAACGGCGGGCTCACAGTCTAGAAGGGGGAGACAGACAACAAAACAAAACACGCGGGCAGGTGTCAAGGCGTCAGAACAAATAGAATTAAAGCTAAATGCACATCATTAACAAAATAAATAGAATAGTAAATACGGACAAGAATTCGATATACACCATCGACTGATTCAATCTGGCAAACGCTCACTTGAGGCAAGCATCTGCCTCGGTTGTCCAGTCCAGGAGAGGATGGAGGAGAGCAAGGAGAGCGCTAGACCTGTGCTCCTCTCCATAACTCCAACTGGTACTTCCCAAGCGTTTAGTACAGTGCTCTGCTCAAAGTAAGCGCTCAATAAATACGATAGATTGATTGAACTCCAGTGCTCCCTCCCCTAGATTTGCTCATCCCCATGGCTTCAGTGCCCCCTCTCCTGGCCCTGGAATTGGAGAAAGCTCCAATTTAGAGATAGCCAAGTTACAGCTGTGCCGGGAACCCTTGCTCTGGATTTTCTGGCTTTTGATTAAAATTTGGGCTTCATTACCACATTAAGATGGAAGCTTGCATTAAATAGAGGCCTTAAGGGTTTCGCTTAGTTTTATTTTCTTACCTCTTTCCTTCTGGTATTGTACCCAATACGGTTCACAAGTGCAGTTTTGTGTTTGAATATGTAGAACTACTCTTGTTATCCCTCATGACTAATTACAATAGGAAACTGCAAGGCAATAACATTTTTTTTATCAAGGGATGGAAGGATTTAATGAGCCAGTTAAGAGGAAGAAGGTGCTTGACTATCTGAAAAGATAAAAATGTGAAATCGTAGTGGTGCAGGAGGCCCATTGAAAACTAAATATCCTTTACAAAATTAAAAAGGATCAGATGATTATGACCATGTTTGGTGTGTTTTAAGAAGTAGAAATGCATTTCTGCCTATTCATGAAGATATGGAACTTCAGTAACTGATTTTCTTGGTAGGAGGGGGAGAGCTCCCATATGTAGGGGAGAAGACAGTCCTATCAATCATTCATTCATTCAATCGTATTTATTGAGCGCTTACTGTATGCAGAGCACTGTACTAAGCACTTGGAAAGTACAAGTTGGCAATATATAGAGATGGTCCCTACCCGACAACGGGCTCACAGTCTAGAAGGGGGAGACAGACAACAAAAGATAACATGTGATCAGGTGTCAAGTCATCAGAATAAGTATTCATTCATTCATTCATTCAGTCGTATTTATTGAGCGCTTACTGTGTGCACAGCACTGTACTAAGCTCTTGAGAAGTACAAGTTGGCAACATATAGGGACGGTCCCTACCCAACAGTGGGCTCACAGTCTAGAAGGGGGAGACAGACAACAAAACAAAACATATTAACAGAATAAAATAAATAGAATAAATATGTACAAGTAAAATAAATAAATACATAGAGTAATAAATACATACAAACATTTAGATATATATACAGGTGCTGTGGGGAAGGGAAAGAGGTAAGGCGGGGGGGGGATGGCGAGGGAGAGGAGGGGGAGAGGAAGGAGGGGGCTCAGCCTGGGAGAAGTAAAGCTAGATGGACATCATTGACAAACTAAACAGAATAGTAAATAGGTACAAGTAGAATAAATAGAGTAAGAAATCTGTACAGACATATATGCGGGTGCTGTGGGGAAGAGAAAGAGGTAGGGAGGGGGAGAGGAAAAAAGGGGCTCAGTCTGGGAAGGCCTCCTGGAGGAGGTGAGCTCTCAGTAGGGCTTTGAAGGGAGGAAGAGAGCGAGCTTGGCAGATGTGCGGAGGGAGGGCGTTCCAATCAATCAATCAATCAATCGTATTTATTGAGCGCTTACTATGTGCAGAGCACTGTACTAAGCGCTTGGGAAGTACAAATTGGCAACACATAGAGACAGTCCCTACCCAACAGTGGGCTCACAGTCTAAAAGTTCCAGGCCAGGGGGAGGATGTGGGCCGGGGGTCGACGGCGGGACGGGCGAGAACAAGGCACAGTGAGGAGGTTAGCGGCATAGAGACATATTCAGTCCCTAATGCAAGTCTCAGGAAGCTGTGAGACTTAAACTGAGAGTGTGTGGGGCTACTGGAAAGAGCAGAGGCCTGGGCTACTCAGTCATATGGCTGACAAAAGGGCAGGTCAACATTCTTTTTAGCCTCACCGAAAGCATGATTGAAAAACCACACGAGTCCATTTCATTTCTCTAGCCCCTTTATCACTTTTTATATTGACCTGAGAACTGTGAGCCAAGATTTGAAAAACCTCCAAGGACTTGATGCCCACTTCATTTTTAATAGAACGAGTACTGTAATTATCTGTCTGGAGAAAATGAACCCTTAGACTGGATTTTAATTACAATGTGTAATTATTTTTATTATCTGAATTGAATCCAATTTCAAGGTATTGTACTCTAAATTAGAATTATGAGTAAACAATTTACGTGTTTCCCTTAAAAACTAGACAAGCGATAAAGTATTGTGTACAAATTAGGGTAAAGAAGGTAGAGAAGCAGCGTGGCTCAGTGGAAAGAGCACATGCTTTGGAGTCAGAGGTCATGGGTTCAAATCCTGGCTCCACCACTTGTCAGCTGTGTGAGTTCGGGCAAGTCACTTCACTTCTGCCTCAGTTACCTCATCTGTAAAATGGGGATTAAGACTGTGAGCCCCCCGGGGGACAACCTGATCACCTTGTAACCTCCCCAGCGCTTAGAACAGTACTTTGCACATAGTAAGCGCTTAATAAATGCCATCATTATTATTAAAGATGACGTTTATTTTCCAGATGGAAGTTTCTACAACTGAATTTCTCATTCCGGGAAAAACATCTATTTCTCATTCAGGTATTCTGAGATTTAAAGTAACTTGTACTCTGTATACAACATAGGAAAAAAAGTAGAATTGCTTGGTTTTCTAATCAGTATAATTCTGTGGTTGAAAAGCGGTCCTGTTTAGTGCATAAAGCACGGTCCTAAGAGTCAGAAAACCTGGGTTCTCATCCCAGCCCTGCCATTCGTCTGCTGTGTGAACTTGGGTAAGTCAACTTAACTTTCCTGGGCCTCGTTTACCTCATCTGCAAAATGAGGGTTAAAGCTGTGAGCCCTATGAGGGACAGGGACTGTGTCCGACTGGACTATCTTGAAACTACCCCAGTACTTAGTGTAGTTATTATCACATAGTATGCGCATTTCAAATACCTTAAAATAAGAACATTCATTTCTCTTTTTAACCCAGAATCTATTAAAATATGAGTTTTTCATAGTTGATTCTTAGAAAGGAAGCGCATAGTTCAAAAGGGAATGCAATAAAAATTATTGAAATTATACAGCTTTCATCTGGAGACCCCAAAGCGATTTCCTGACTTTATCTCTTTTGATTCCACTTTAGTGAAGCAGACAGGCAAGTGCGGTATATATTTAGTGTAAGAAAAAAATATGATAGGTAGTGATATGAGGAGCACTATATGCACTAGTTAAAGCTCAAGATCCCTTAAATTGTAGTAAGCTCTGTGGCCAAATTTCCAAATATCTGGAATCTGGAATTTTTTTTTTTTAAAAAGGCACTTAGTCTCATTCCTTTGTATTTTACAGAGCCAAGTCATGTTATTTTCAATATATTCCAATGCAGTACTTAAAATACCTCAGATGCTGTATTAAATATAGCTTCTTGTACACCAGGCATGAGAAAAGCATGCTATACTTTTCATATTCAGTATTCAATTAAGGAAATTGTATATGTGTGTGTGTATCTATATGTATGTGTGTGTATATGTATCTGTCTATATATGTACCTCATGTACCTATATATGTTACCTCATGTATGTATTCCTTGAGTGAATACTTAAGGAAAATATATATCATTAAATAATCCATGACTTGCATAATCAGGCTTGTAAAAATATGGTGGAAATGATCAAAATTAAATACTATAGCCTTCATTAAGGTGGCAAAATATAAATAAGATTTGGGAGTAGCCTGTGATTAGAGACCAGATATAATATGTTATTCCAACATGGGAGGCAATGGACTCATCCAAGAATCAGCATCTGCCATTTTCATCTTCCAAATGTCCCTCCTTTTGTGAGGCACCTACTCAGTCTCTGTCCTCTTCAGTTTCCCTGTCTTATGAGATGGACTGAGTCATAACATCCTAAACCAGGAGGAAGAAAAAGCCATCAGAGCCCTCTGACAAATGTAACTGCTCAAAGACTCCAAAAAACTAGGGTGGGGAGGGAATGTGTTTCACTGTTGTATTGAACTATCCCAAGTTCTGAGTACAGTGTACTGCTCACAATAAAAGCGCTTAACAAGTATCGATAATAATTATGGTATTTGTTAAGCCCTTACTATGTGCCAAGCACCATTCTAAGCGCTGGGTTAGATACAAGGTAATCAGATTGGCCCACGTGTGGCTCACAGTCTTAATCCCCATTTTACAGATGAGGGAACTGAGGCCCAGAGAAGTGAAGCGACTTGCCCAAAGTCACACAGCAGACAAGTGGTGGAGCTGGGATTAGAACCTCTGACTCCTAAGTCCTATGCCTAAATTGAGAAGCAGCATGGCTCAGTGGAAAGAGCAGGGGTTTGGGAGCTGGAGGTCATGGGTTCTAATCCCAGCTCCTGCACTTGTCAGCTGTGTGATTTTGGGCAAGTCGCTTAGCTTCTTTGTGCCTGAGTTACCTCATCTGTAAAAATGGGCATTAAGACTGTGAGCCCCACGTGGGACAGCCTGATCACCTTGTATCCCCCTAGCGCTTAGAACAGTGCCTCGCACATAGTAAGCGCTCAACAAATGCCATTATTATTATTATGCTCTATCCACTAGGCCATGCCGCCTCCCTGTGATAATGATCGGAGTTTACAAGGAACTCCACTGTGAAACAGGGCCCCGATTTCATGACTCCTAAGCTTCTCGTATCCCCTTTCCCTGAGAAAAACAATCCTTAATCTCCTTTTAGACTGTAAACTCTTTGTGGCTAGGGAACACGTTTACCAACTCGGTTATATTGTACTCTCCCAAGGGCTGAACGTAATGCTCTGCGCACAGTAAGTGCTCAGTAAATACAGTTGATTCCTTACGTGGATTACAGTTTGGCCAATTAATGAATCGTAATAATGGTATTTATCGAGCATTTACTGTGTACCTAGTACTGCGCTGAGACTACAGTGCTCTGCAGGCGAGTGCTCAATAAATGTTGTTGATTGTAGGAATTGGACTAATGAAATTTCACCCTGAGATTTGCCTCTGATGGATACAAGAGATTTTCCTCCCTTCAAAGCCCTACTGAGAGCTCACCTCCTCCAAGAGGTCTTCCCAGACTGAGCCCCCTTTTTCCTCTCCTCCTCCACATCCCCTCAACCTACATCCTTCCCCTCCCCACAGCACCTGTATATATGTTCGTACAGATTTATTACTCTATTTATTTTACTTGTACATATTTACTGTTCTATTTATTTTGTTAATGATATGCATTTAGCTTTAATTCTATTTGTTCTGACGACTTGACACCTGTCAACGTGTTTTGTTTTGTTGTCTGTCTCCCCCTTCTAGACTGTGAGCCCGTTGTTGGGTAGGGACCATCTCTAGGTGTTGCCGACTTGTACTTCCCAAGCGCTTAGTACAGTGCTCTGCCCATAGTAAGCGCTCAATAAATATGATTGAATGAATGAATGAATGAATACAGGTCGGGTGAGGCAACAGATTATTGGGCAGTGCCATAAGGTACCCTCCTGCTCCTCCATGGAATGGGGCCATTCATTCATTCATTCAATCAATCAATCGCATTTATTGAGCACTTACTGTGTGCAGAGCACTGTACTAAGCGCTTGGGGCTGGAATGTTAGAGCTGGATGGGAATGACTGCGACAGGAAAATGCTAACTGCAGTAGTGTCCGTAGATGTGATATCTGCCCATAAGAAAGTGCAAACCATCCCTTCTGCATCAACCTGACTTGCTCCCTTTCCTTTCCCCCCTTCCCTCCAGCCCCACAGCGCTTATTACATATCTGTCATTTTATTTATTTGTTTTGATGACTGTCTCCCTCCGTCTAGACTGTAAGATCTTTGTGGGCAGGGAATGTGACTCTTTATTGTTGTATTGTGCTTTCCCAAGCGCTTAGTACAGTGCTCTGCAAACAGTAAGGCTCAGTAAATCCGATCGAATCAATGGATGAATGAATGGAGGTATGACAAGGCTTAGCTGATAAACGAAAATCCTTTTGAAATTCTTAGGACGAAAGTAAATTTCAAAGTTAAATTCAGGACGTCTGTCATAAGGACTTGTTTCCATAGCAGTCTTCCAGGCAAATATTCACCCACTTTGAGATATGATGGGAAGAATTAAGCTCTATCACTCACTTATATAAAATACTGAACAGTTGATTGAGAGGTGTAGTGAAAGGGGAGGGATATGCTATTCAGCTACTTAATTAACTGCTTTAGACTTCAAGGACTATTTTCAAGAAGAACCCTGAAGGATTATAACATTAAATTGCATGACATTTTATTAAGGCAGTTTCACTTTTTTCTTCTATAGCGGATTGGAAAAAAGATGTGAGTTGGAACTGGTGAGCTTGACGGGGGATGAGTGGATTCCTGCTGGCTTGAAAGCCGCCTGGCCTAGTGGCTAGAGCCCGGGCTTGGGAGTCAGGGGGCCTGGGTTCTAATCCTCTCTGCGCCACTTGCCCGCCCTGCCGTGTGACTTTGGACAAGTCACTTTGATTATCTGTGCCTCAGCTTCCTCATCTGTAACGTGGGGATCTAGTACCCTATCTCCCTGCCCTTTTGGGATAATAATAATAATGGCATTTATTAAGTGCTTACTATGTGCAAAGCACTGTTCTAAGCACTGGGGAGGTTACAGGGTGATCAGGTTGTCTCATGGGGGACTCACAGTCTTAGTCCCCATTTTACAGATGAGGTAACTGAGGCTCAGAGAAGTTAAGTGACTTGCCCAAGGTCACACAACAGATGTGGCGGAGCCAGGATTCAAACCCATGACCTCTTACTCCAAAGCCTGTGCACTTTCCCCTGAGCCACGCTGCTGTGGGGACTGTCCGGTAGTAATAATAATAATGATACTTGTTAAGCTCTTACTATGTGTCAAGCACTGTTCTAAGCACTGGGGTAGATGCAAGGTAATCAGGTTGTCCCATATGGGGCTCACAGTCTTAATCCCCATTTTACAGATGAGGGAACTGAGGCACAGAGAAGTGAAGTGATTTGACCAAAGTCACACAGCTGCCAAGAGGCAGAGTCAGGATTAGAAACCACGACCTCTGACTCCCAAGCCCATGCTTTTTCCACTAAGCTACGCTGCTTCAACCTGATGCAGCGATTAGTTCAGTGCTTGGCACATAATAAGCGCTTGAGAAATGTCGTGATTATTAAAAGGAGACTCTAGACTGTAAGATTCATGTGGGCAGGGGACTTGACTACGGGCTCTGTTGTGCTCTGCCAAGTGCTTAGAACAGTGCTTTGCACGTAGTGCTTAATAAATGCCATAGATTGACTTTGGGAATTCAACTAAAGGAATTGGACCCTGAGATTCACCTCTGGTGGGTCCATGGAGCCAAGTCTTGGGAGGATGACGAATAATTGGATGGTGTTTTCGGGTCCCTATCAGGCTCCTCCATGTGTCGAGGCATCTGGGATTGGAATGATAGAGCTGGACTGGAATTACAGTGGGAAGGGGAATTCATGGACCAGCTGTAGCTTCTCCTGCAGCGGTAGGGGAAAGTTGTATCTTACCTCCCTTCCCCACAGCACCTGTATATATGTATATATATTTGTACATATTTATTACTCTATTTTTTATTTATTTTACTTGTACATATCTATTCTATTTATTTTATTTTGTTAGTATGTTTGGTTTTGTTCTCTGTCTCCCCCTTTTAGACTGTGAGCCCACTGTTGGGTAGGGACTGTCTCTATATGTTGCCAACTTGTACTTCCGAAGCGCTTAGTACAGTGCTCTGCACACAGTAAGCACTCAATAAATATGATTGATTGTAGGATCTCCTCTGAAGTCATTCACTCAGTCCTATTTCTTTAGCACTTACTGTGTGCAAAGCACTGTACTAAGCGCTTGGGAGAGTGCCATACAACAACAGACACATTTCCTGCCCACAGCGAGCTCACAGTCTAGAGGGAGAGACAGACAATGTACTTAAATAAATAAATTACAGATATATGCGTATGTGCTGTGGGGCTGGGACATCTGCCAAGCTAGCGCTCTTCCACCCTTCAAAGCCCTACTGAGAGCTCACCTCCTCCAGGAGGCCTTCCCAGACTGAGCCCCCTCCTTCCTCTCCCCCTCCCCATCCCCCCCGCCTTACCTCCTTCCCCTCCCCACAGCACCTGTATATATGTATATATGTTTGTACGGATTTATTACTCTATTTATTTTATTTGTACATATTTATTCTATTTATTTTATTTTGTTAATATGTTTTGTTGTCTGTCTCCCCCTTCTAGACTGTGAGCCTGCTGTTGGGTAGGGACCATCTCTAGATGTTGCCAACTTGGACTTTCCAAGCGCTTAGTACTGTGCTCTGCACACAGTAAGCGCTCAATAAATACGATTGAATGAACGAATTAACAGGATTAATGAAAGGAGCTAGTCAGGATGATGCAGAAAGGAGTGGGTGAAGAGGAGAGGAGGACTGAGTCAGTGAAGGCTTCTTGGAGGAGATGGGACTTCAACAAAGCTTTGAAGTCCTCCTGGCTGAGTCGACCGACTCTTGGCTTCCTAGGGTAGGGTCTGAGAGTTACTAATCATGGTATTAAGTGCCGACAATGAGCCAAGCACTGTTTCAAGCGCTGGGGTAGATACAAGGTAATCAGGTTGGACACAGTCCCTGTCCCACGTAGGGGCTCACAGTTTTCATCCCCATTTTACAGATGAGGGAACTGAGGCACAGAAAAGTGAAGTGACTTGCCCTGTCACAGTGACAAGCAGCAGAACCCAGGTCCACATGACTCCCAGGACTGTTCTCTATCAATTCGGTTACCTGCTTCTCTCTGGGTGTTGGGAAGATAACAGCAGAAGCAGGAGACAGGTGATCTCTTTCACAAAATGCTTCACAAAATGCTTCTCTTTCACAAAAGGGACTATAGTCCCTTTAGTTCCTGCTCTTTTTAAAACTCAGAAATCCAATAGCACCTCATAATAACAATAATAATATTGGTAAATAAATGCCTAAAAGATAGAGTGCAGGCCTGGGAGACAGAAGAACCTGGGTTCTAATCCTGGTGCCAACACTTGTCACTGTGCCTCAGTTATCTCATCTGTAAAATCAATCAATCAATCGTATTTATTGAGTGCTTACTGTGTGCAGAGCACTGTACTAAGCGCTTGGGAAGTACAAGTTGGCAACATATAGAGACAGTCCCTACCCAACAGTGGGCTCACAGTCTAGAAGGGGAAGACAGAGAACAAAACCAAGCATATTAACAAAATGAAATAAATAGAATAGATATGTACAAGTGAAATAAATAAATAAATAAATAGAGTAATAAATATGTACAAACATATATACATATATACAGGTACTGTGGGGAAGGGAAGGAGGTAAGACGGGGGGATGGAGGGGGGATTAAGACTGCGAACTCCATGTGGGACATGGACTTTGTCCAAACTGATTTTTTTTTAGGATCTACCCCAGTGCTTAATACAATGCCTGGCACACAGTAGGAGCTTAAATACTGTAAAAAAACACAACAACAAAAAAACAGTAGACACTTCCTCTATTAGTGAGGGGTCAGAGGGAAGCAACAAAAGAAATCAGAGGAAGAAAGGTTAAGGGGTGTATTGACTGCCTTCAGTGTTCGAGGGATTACTAAGAGGACAAAGAAATAAGTTTAAATTGTGGCCAAGGGATTTGGCTAGGCAAGGAAGAAGTGGTGTACCCCAGTTTAAAAGTCTATCGATCATCCATGTCTGTAATACTTTCACTCTCTAGACCTTGGCTTTCCTCATTTCCTCAACCTCTCATCTCCTCTGCCTGTCACTCTCTCCCTGCCTCCCCTATTCTTCTCCTCTTGTTTTTTTCTCTTTTCCTTTTCAAGCTCTGCTACCCACTCCTCTCCCCTTTCTTTCATCTCCTCTCTTGCCACCTTTTCTCCTCTCCTCCTCTTTTTCCCTACTCCTTACCCTTTTCCCTGCCCCTCTCTCACACAGAATTTGTCTCTCGGGTAAACCAGAACAACACCGGCACAGTCAGCTGCAGGAATAACAGGAGCAGATGTGGCAGTGACTTTAGCCAGCGTTCCCCCCTCCCGGACACTCCGGCCAGAGAGGCAGTAAGGGAGATTGGATGGGGATGACTAAGATCTCCCAGCTCAAAGGCGTCCAAGACCTGGTGCTCCTTTATGCCTATAAGCTTGGAGTAACTAAAAGCCGTTTGGCCTACTCGAGAGAGTACGAGCTTGGGAGTCAGAAGGACCTCGGTTCTAATCCCGTCTCTTCCGGTCGTCTCCTGTGTGATCTTGGGCAAGTCAGTTAATTACTCTGTCCCTCAATTCCCTCATCTGTAAAATGGGGATTAAATGACTTCTCCCATTTAGCTGGTGAGTCTCTTGTGGGACAGAGATTGGGTCCGACCTGAATATCTTTTATCTACCCAGAGTTTAGTGCAGTGCTTGGCACACAAATGCTTAACAAATAGCACAGTTAAAATTAGGTAGTCATAATTACTAGCCCAATGATATTTCAGAGTCCTATAATAATAATAATAATAATGATGACATTTATTAAGCACTTACTATGTGCAATGCACTGTTCTAAGCACTGGGAATGTTACAAGGAGATCAGGTTGTCCCACGGGGGGCTCACAGTCTTAATCCCCATTTTACAGAAGAGGGAACTGAGGCACAGAGAAGTTAAGTGGCTTGCCCAAAGTCACACAGCTGACACTTGGCAGAGCTGGTATTCAAACCCGTGACCCCTGACTCCAAAGCCCCTGTTCTTTCCACTGAGCCACGCTGCTTCTCTAACAATGTCATGGTTTCGTTCCAGATTAAGAAAGAACAAAACAAATACTCTTTGAGTTTAACAGTATTTTCATTTTGAACAAGGTAGATGGGGAAAACAGGGAGGTGGTTCTAATCAACCGAGCCCTCTTGGAAAGCAGCTGTCAATCAACACATTGATTAAATCAATTTGAAAGGCTCGATCTTAAAGAAAAAAAAGTCTTAAACATAGAACCTCAACCTAAAGTACAACCCTGCAGAATTCCATTAATAGCCATTATCTTTCTCTCTTAGCGTCAGGTAACTAATGGTGAATAAGGTAATGGCCTTCAAGAAACAACTTTTTGGCCCACTTCAGGATATACTCTCTGTTGTTATTCTCTACAAACTTACTCTAACATTCACTTTTATTTTTGAAAAAGAATGCCAAGTAGCTGCTTTTCATCAAGGTTGTCTATTTTAAATTGTAAATTCCTAGAGAAGGATCCCTGTCATTTATTTGAATTCCAAACATGTCTTAGCCCAATACTAGCCACTGCACCGAGTTCTGCATTCTGATTCCATTAATGGGATAAGGTAAAAAAAAACAAACCCAAAAACAAAGACCATTTTATACTCTTTGCTAATACAGTAAAAAAATTCCAGTGCCTTGGGATGACAGCTTGCAGATATGAGATTTTTGTATTAATCATCATGATTAGATGATTACTGTTGAAAAGTGCCAAGTGCTGAATGGAGGGTAGCAGAGACTTGAGAAGTTCACTGTGATGGTTTAACTCAAAAAAGGACCAAAGTGATGCTGCTTGGAGTGAAACGGTTCTTAGCAGCAACTGGTGCGGGCCATTATTTTCTACTGAGTAAAGGTCTTCAAAGGGTTTATACATGTTAATTCTGCTGGCTTTGTTCAAGAAACAAATTATACCGTGGTTTAGTGGATAGAACATGGGCCTAGGAATCAGAAGGACCTGTGTTCTAATCCTAGCTCTGCTACATATCTGCTATGTGATCTTAGGCAAGTCCCTTCACTTCTCTGGGCCTGTCACCTTATCTGTAAAATAGGGATTACAAATGTGAGCCCCATATGGGGCAGGGACTGTGTCCAACCTGATTAACTTGTATCTCCTCCAGCGCTTAGAACAGTGCTTGGCACGTAGTAAGTGCTTAATGAGTACCATAAGTGTTGAAATACAGTTTATTTGTTCAAAAAAGGTTCCAGTTGTACAGCAGAGAGGTGAAAACATCACCATGGCCAATTTGCCATGTGTTTCCATCTCTGTGGAAGTGCTGAGGGGACAAGATACTTAAAGCTTAAGATATATCCTATAGTACTGAAAGTAACTTTAATAAATAGTACTGAAGTGCTTACTATAGTCCATGCCCTGGGATAGTTAGAAAATAAACAGTCCTTGTCCCACACAGGGTTCACAATTCTTGTTGGAATATTGGGCTCTAGAAAGAGATTTGGGGGAAGTTTTTTGGGTTTTGTTTTGTTTTTTTTTAAGGATAGGAGGTACATGGGCCTGCTAGAAAGCCAAGGGCAAGAAGCCAATGGAGAGTCAAAGAGGGAAGAGGGCAGGTGTTTTTGGAAAAGGGATAAGCCTGGAAGCACAGATGAAGGGGGTGGATTTTTGCAAGGAGAAATACCTCCTCTTGAGAGATGACTGTGAAGAATCAAAGAGTGGATGTGAGGTGGGAAAGGAGAGGTGGAGGTGAGATGGAAATGTACAGGAGATCAAACCTGTTCATTTTAATTTTGTCAACAAAATGTTTGGCAAGGTCATCAGAGGAAAAAGGGAGAGAGGTGAGAACACTAGGAGCTTCAGAGGGAAGTCTGAAGGTCTGAAATAGTTTGTGAGGGCAATGAGGATGGGAGTGAGAGGGAAGAGAATACTTGGGAATCACTGTAGGCATAAATAATTCAGTTTAAGCCTTTTCCAAGCAATTCTAGCACCTTGTCTGTCAGGGTTGAGATGACAGGTCTTTACTTCAGGACTGTAGAGTGTTCTCCTGACAGGAGTCACTTAAATTATCTGCACCTCAGTTTCCTCACCTATAAAATGGGGATTCATTACATATTCTCCCTCCTGCCAAGACCGCGAGTACCATGTGAGACAGAGACAGTGTCTCTGCATCTTAATCTTAACTTGCATCTACCCAAAGATGACACATAGTAAGCGCTTAAATACCATTTAAAAAAAGAAAAGCCTAATACCGGGGGCTAATACCATTATGAAATGTGCCTAGTTTTAAAGAGTGTAAATAGGATGATGAACTTGGTCTGAATTAGCCTATGATCTGAAGTGAAAAGGCATTACGCTGGCTCCTGTCCCTTGGGGACCTTGTCGGTCAGGATTCTGAAAGGGCCTTTTGTAAGCTGCTATTTCGGTAGCAGAGTCAAGAGCGAGGCCCTTCAAAGCCCTACTGAGAGCTCACCTCCTCCAGGAGGCCTTCCCGGACTGAGCCCCCATTTTCCTCTCCTCCTCCCCATCCCCCCGCCCTACCTCCTTCCCCTCCCCACAGCACTTGTATAGATGTTTGTACAGATTTATTACTGTATTTATTTTACTTGTCTGTATTTACTATTGTATTTATTTTGCTAATGATGTGCATCTAGCTTTATTTCTATTTATTCTGATGACTTGACACCTGTCCATGTTTTGTTTTGTTGTCTGTCACCCCCATCTAGACTGTGAGCCCGTTGTTGGGTAGGGACTGTCTCCATATGTTGCCAACTTGGACTTCCCAAGCACTTAGTACAGTGTTCTGCATACAGTAAGCGCTCCATAAATACGATTGAATGAATGAATTGAATGAATGGATGAAAGAGGCCCTCAGAGATGAATGTTAACCTGTACGCAGCACACCACATCTCTGTGTGAGGCAGGGCATGTGTAACCAACTAATCATATTTGTTGAGCTCGTAACGTGTACAGAGCCATGTACTAAGTGATTTGGAGAGTACAGTAGAAGAGTTGGTAGATACGTTCCCTGCCCCCAACTTGTACAGTTTCCTTTCTTTTTTAAGTAAGTGCACAGCACACAGTCCTGATTATTATTGGGGTTTTTTCCTCATGTGAGGGGAGGCTTAATTTTCCACTCTTTCTTCCAGTCTCTTCAGTTTCTTAAATGTCACAGGCAAAATACTTTGTGTGACTCAAGGCAGGATAACAGATTGTAAAGTGATTGAAGGATCAAAAATTGACTTAACAAACTTACAAATTTACTAACTTTAGTAATAACGGTGACATTTTTTTAAGCACTTAACGTGTTAGGTGCCGTGCTAAATTTAAGCCCATGACACACGTTTGCATTCGAACAGGGAAGGAGAACAGGAATTTTATTCTCATTTAACAGATAAGGAAGTAGAGGCATGGACAAGTGAAGTGACTTGCCCAATGCCACCCAGCAGCTAAATAGCAGAACTGGAACTAGAAATTGAACCTTCTAACTGTAAACTTTGTGGGCAGGGAATGTGTTGACCAACTCTGTTGTATGGTACTTTCCCCTGCGCTTAGTAGAGTGCTCTGCATACAATAAGCACTCAAATAACCATCGATTGATTGACTCAAACACCCAGAACCTTGCTTTTTCCATTATGACTTGATCACTGATTAAACCCGGCACTGATGCTTAGTCTTAATTCTAATCCCGGCTTCAACACTAACTCTGTGGCTAACCGTGAATTTTTTCAATGCTTGAGGTGATAAATAGATCCGTATTTATTTTGGTAAATGTCATCAATTTGAGTTTCTGGACAATACTTTGCTATTCCAAGGGCACAGAAGTTGAAATTGCAATTTTATTGGAGGTTCATTAATTACTCCGTGCCTAGTAAAAGCATGTAGGTAAATCCTGTGATGCTAAACTTAGAAATAGAATTCTTCAAGCAATAAGGGTTTCTGTTGAAAATTATCATCTTCATTTAAACTATTCCATTCAGTTTAATCGGATCAATAAATAATCCATTAGTCTAAAAACTCCAATAGGTTTTTAAAAGTTCTATAATAAGATTGGTTAAGCTGTTGATTAGGAAAATTCATCATTTTCCAACAACCCAAATGTGTTTACACAAAATACTTGATAGCTTATTCCTGGAGGGATATTCACTTCTGTATCTAAGTATGAGACTAATAACACATCCAAAACAACCTACACAAATTGATTCTCTTTCCAGATTCTGTTTTCACAGTAACGTACTTCTTAAATCCTTGAGGTTTCTTTTGAGGTAAGCAAGTAATGCTGGCTGGTAATATATCTTTGTGAAACAATAAAACTTACTTTATTGGTACGCAGCAAGCCCTGGCTTTAGCTCTGTCTCAGTACTTCCTTCATTTAGTATAACTTATGGCATTATTGATTATAACATTTTCCTTTGCCATCATTCCTGGCTGCAGGAAAGAGACTATGAAATAGCTTAGTTGATATTTTGATACATTTATCCACCTCTTCTCACATCCATTTATCCAAAATAAGACTAATTTCTTGAATGCTTGTGTAAAAACGTATCGAGGTACGTGCGGCTCAGTGGAAGGAGCCCGGGCTTTGGAGTCAGAGGTCATGGTTCAAATCCCAGCTCCGCCAATTGTCAGCTGTGTGACTTTGGGCAAGTCACTTCACTTCTCTGTGCCTCAGTTCCCTCATCTGTAAAATGGGGATTAAGACTGTGAGCCCCACATGGGACAACTTGATCTCCTTGTAATCTCCCCAGTGCTTAGTACAGTGCTTTGCACATAGTAAGCACTTAATAAATGCCATCATCATTATTATTATTATCTTGGCAAACCATTCGTTCACTCAGTTGTATTTATTGAGCACTCACTGTGTGCAGAGCACACCATATCCTAGCCACCTTTATTAGAATAATAGTGATGAAAGTTGCAAACTATCAGCCACCCAAACCAAAGTAACTTCTTTGCCTTGTAACTCCATACAGTTGGAAAGCTGCTGGAGGGGGTGGCAACGGGAAATCGAGCTTCCAGTCAGACTGAAGGTTTTTCAGGGTGGTGTTGCCGTTTAACCTTCCAAGACCTCCCCCAAGCGCTTAGTACAGCACTTTGCAAACAGGAGGCACCCTAGAAGTACCACTGATTTGATAAAGTTATGACTGGAAAATGCCACAAATGATGGCACAATTCCTCGTCTGGGTTAATCTCAGCATCACGTTGCGATAGAGAATCACCAACAGGCAAGTTGGGTAGGGATGTAGTCTCCTAGCATTGCAGCTTTCTCTGGAAGTGTAGAGTGGAATGGGCTGTGCACCCTATAAGTAATGTGATACCCACCCCACCACACTTATAAACATATCCTTATACTCTGTTACCCCTACCTGTAATTTATCCCAATGTCAATCTCCCCCTGTAGACTATAAGCCTCTTGTGGGCTGGGAACATGTCTACCATCTATACTGTAATGTACTCGCCCAAGGTCTTAGTACAGTGCTCTGCACATACTAAGCACTCAAATGCCATTGATTGCATGATAACAGGATTCACAAAGAACTGCTGAGTGGTGGTTTAGAAAAGGGGAAGAAAACTAAGGGAAACAGAGGAAGCATTTTAAGGATGTTCAGTAGTAGTAGTAACTCTGAACCTACAGCATCACAGCTTCAACGTGGAAGAACACAGTCGTAGATGAGGTGGCCGTTCATTCGGCTTCATACTCAGTCCATCCCCCGCCTCTCCCTTGGTTCCTTGTCAGGACTCGACGCACTTAAACCTGATATTTTTATTTTTAAAAATCCAGCCTTTATTTAAGCTCCTCTGGCCAAATCCCGAAAAAAAATGACACCTGTGTTAACAGGGATTTACTAACGATAGCGGTATTTAAGTGTTTTCTTTGTGCCAATCAGTGTACTAAGCACTGGGATAGATAGAAGAGAATCAAGTTAAACACAGCCTGGATCCCTCATTGGACTCATGTCTACGTTGGAAGGAAAACGGTTATTGACTCCTCACTCTACAGGTGAGGGTACTGAGACACAAAGCAATGAAATGACTTGTCCAAATTCACACAGCAGACAAGTGGCGGAGCCAGGATTAGAACCTAGGACATCTGAGTACAAGATGGCATTTACAGGAAATGCTTAGTAAATAGCATTGATTGATTTGGTGTGAGAATGACAACTGTGTAGGGATGAGGAAATACCATAGGTAGATTGACATGTGCAGTGGTAGCGGTATGGGATTGGAAAGTGTCTGAATTGGGATAAACGTGAGTTTTTTTGGATAAAGGCAAGGATTGGAGGTCAATAATGGATTACCAAAAGGAAAAGTAATAAGGGAGGGATGCTAGATTGTACATTCCTGAAGATAAGGAGTATGGCTCAGTGGAAAGAGCACGGGCTTGGAAGTCAGAGGTCATGGGTTCTAATGCTGGATCCGCCACATGTCTGCTGTGTGACCTTGGGCAAGTCACTTAACTTCTCTGAGCCTCAGTTATCTCATCTGTAAAATGGGGATTAAGACTGTGAGCCCCACGTGGGACAACCTGATCACCTTGTATCCCCCCAGCACTTAGAATAGTGCTTCGCACATAGTAAGCACTTAACAAATCCCATTATTATTATTATTATTATTATTATTATTATTATTATTATTATTACAAGGATGAATGTCAAGGAAGGGAACCATCCCCCCTACCCTTCCAAGAATCCCATTGCCACTGTCAGACAAAATACAGAACTGGATGGACTGGACCCGGTAATGGCTTGTCTTTGGTTCTTATAATGTTTGTTGAACAATTTGAATTCACCAAGAGGAAGGCACTATATAAATACCACACATTGTTTTATTATTCTTTCTACAATTAGTAAGCTGTCAACTAGTTATCCTCACCAGTGCTTACAATTACAAACCTGTCACTTATTATCTGCTTCTCCTTTCTTACTGACTCCATCTGTTCTAAGACTATTTAGAGTAACATTAAACATCATTGTTACTGTTGTGCATTGGGAACCTGGGGAATGAAAAATTATGGAGTCAAACTACACTGCATTTCATTGATGTCTACATCAATTGTGCCAAACAAGTGTGTCATTTTCTATTCTTGCACGTAATTTTCGGTGTATAGCGCCATTTAGTGAATAGCAGCTGTGCATTGTTCTCCTTTGCACGTAGTAAGCACTTAACAAATACCATCATTATTATTATTATTTAATAAATGATGGGAAGAAAAGTTTGAAAAGGCAATCAAAAAGAGGATAGGAATGGATTGTGTTAGTGGAAAGTTCAACAAGTCTTTGCTTCAGTTAGCTTACTGATCGTCAGTTTAAGTTAGCGTTCCTGCATTCCTAGATAATCTAACATTGGGGAACTTCTACATTTGCAGTCAAAGGATGACTAGCCATCAGGAGAGAAGAGAATTAAAATTCAAAATGATCTTAACAAATTGCAGGAGTGAGAAGAAATGCGCATTGGAAATTCAAGAGGTCAGCATAGAATTATTCCAATAAGGAAAGGAAATATCCTTCACAAAAGCAAAATGGAAAAGGATATTTAAGTAAAGATCTGGCAGAAAAATTATTGACTCACTGTGGATACAGCACTATTGGGATGGGAAGCAGAATAAGATAGAGTTGTTAATGTGTATCCCATTTTATTCAGTACTTCTTGGATAGTGTCTGGTATCCATTTATCAAGGCCAATCTGTTCTGGAATAATGGAGGAGGAATTAGAAGAGCTAGGAAAATGATTTAAATGTTTTCACTTTGGACTTTTGAGGAGAAACTAAAGGAATTACAGTTATTTAGAAGAGAAGATTGAGAAAGGACTTAAAATCAGTTTCCTATATGTGAAGCACCTGTCTTCTCTCCATTGAGAAGAGAAAATGGGAAATTTCAGCATAAAGTCTTTCGATTAGACATCACCATGTGGCTATGAACTTTTCCTTTGAGATGGCCAAAGATAGTCCAAGTGATTTTTATAAGTTCCTCTGATTAAGTAAAGTAAGGCAAGTCTTATATGAAAGGAGATTATTAGAGAAAGTTCCTAATATTTCCATTAGATGTGGAGTTCCATGAATGTATTGAAAATAATTCTGATCTGTATGTATTTATGGCTTAAACTACAGGCAGGTCACTCCAGAGCCTCAATTCCAATTGAGAATTCCCATATTGAAAAACGCCTGATTTCCTGTTTACATTCATTCAGATCTAGGTTCCAGCCATTCAGAAATTTCAGTTTAAACTTAGATCTTAGTAACTGTAGTTATTCCTCAGTTCAGAGGAGTTCAGAAAGATTTCAGTGGGAATTCTGTGCTTAACTAAAGCTGGTGTAAATAAAAGTCAAAATTGTAGAGCTGTTGTTTAAGATTTTTGAAGGATACATGTACAGTAAAGAAAGAAAAAAGTACAGTGAGAAATGCCTACCTCGAAATGTAAGGTCATTTGCCATGATTGAGCTGCCAAGAGGAAGGTGCCATAAATATGACATAATTTCTTAATTGTTGGAGTTGTGGGGTGGAGAGTGAAGAGAAATTCCATACTTGTATGGAGAGAGGCTGGGCACTTGTATATCCATCTCTCTATGTTGGAAAAGCATCCTAAGTTGAGAAAATATCATTTAAATGTTTCTGAATCATTGGACTAATGAGAATAAAAATATTTATCCTCTTTCCCCTGATTGCAGTTATGGAATTTAACAAAATAAGGGACAACCTTGAAAATCTTGCTCAAATATTTCAATGTTAAAATAAAGACATTTTGTTTGAAAATGTAAAACTGCCAGAGATTTCGTTGTAACCCTAAGGCCCAATGAAGAGTTAAATTCATTATAATGGATGCGGAGCAAAGCGGTCTGGTTATGTCTGTCTATGTGATTTGGACCACTCTATATGCAAGGTAAAGTGATTAATAGTATAAATTAAGTACTCAGACACTCTCTGCACATTCTGCATGGAAGAAATCAAAATGTGATTGATTACTTTAACAGTATGCAGCATGAATAATTTCACAACTAGCAGGAGGAGACAGATCATGGGAGGTAAAAATTTCATATTGGAAATTTCCCACCCCACCAAATTCTCAGCTACAAAGAGAACAATTCCAACCCAGACTCATTTCTTTGGTTGTAGAGTTAGAGCAATTCCGGAAACAGTATACCTTTTAGAAATGGCATAATCTGAATGATAATAATTTTGCTGTCTCTTAAGCACTTAGTAGGTGCCAGGCATTGTGATAGATACCACATTATCAGGTCGGGCACAGTCCCTGTCCCACATAGGACTCACAGTCTATGTAGGAGGGAGAACAGGTATCAAATCCTCATTTTACAGTTGAGAAACAGAGGCACAAAGAACTTAGGTGACTTTCCTGAGGTCACACAGCAGGCAAGTAGCAGGTACGGATTCTAATCCCCATTCTGCCGATTCCCAAGCCCGTGTTCTTAACACTAGCCCATGTTTCCTCTCACATCTACTTTTGTCAGTCTCCACCCTCTCCTCCCTGTAGTATATATGCATTCTATGGCCCAGATCATCCATAAATGTCCATTATCAAGCTTTTCCTTTAAAGCATGAGATCGTGTCTACCAACTCTACTATATTGTAATTTCCCAAACTCTTAGTCCAGTGTCCTGCCCACAATAATACCATTGGTTGATTCATCTTCCGAATGACCTCCAATGGCTTCTCGTTACCCTTTTTTAACAGAAATTCCTTACCCTTGGCCTCCGGTTCTCCACCACCTTTTCCAATTTATTTCTCTTCGCTATCCATCCCAAGTTAATTCAGTTATACCTTTTGAAAATAAATGTTTGTATTATTAATATTAGAACGTGAAATAGTTTAGAGGCTTTTTTCCTTATTTAAATTCCATATATGCCCGCGTGATCAGGATAAAGGATGATTGTTTTAATTCCTTTCACATTACTATCTTGAAAATATCCAAATGACTCAGACCCATATTTAGTGATATTTTCTAAATATAGTATAACCTGAGAAGCAACATGGCTCAGTGGAAAGAGCACGGGCTTGGGAGTCAGAGGTCATGGGTTCAAATCCCAGCTCCGCCGCTTGTCAGCTGTGTGACTTTGGGGAAGTCACTTGACTTCTCTGTGCCTCAGTTACCACATCTGTAAAATGGGGATTAAGATTGTGAGCCCCTCATGGGACAACCTGATCACCTTGTATCTTCCCCAGCACTTAGAACAGTGCTTTGCACATAGTAAGCACTTAACAAACACCAAAATTATAAATATATATATGTAATATACATATAATATATGTATATATATGTACACACATATATATATATATACACACACACACATATGTATATCTGTACGGATAGTTTTGCATGCATTTTTGATTTTTTATAGCATCTATGTGATGGGGAGAGAAAGCACATCAGACTTCTCTAGTCTCTTGGCATAACCATATTGGAAAACAAATTTCATTCTCTGATTGCAATCCTGTCATTATAATGGAGATAATTTAATTTTGCTTTCATGCTTTTTACCCTAGCTATGGTTGTCATCATTAATAAAGCTCAACAGGTTTATATGGAATACACAGCTTTGCCTAGATAGCCCCTTCTGACATCTCATCAAGGTTTTCAAGTTAGTATATTGCGTGCGCTCCTTGGTCCAGGGAGAGTGAAGCTTCAGGAGGCATTTTTCAGTAATCTAGAGTCATTGGAAAGGGTGAGGTATTTCTAAATGTGAACCCTCAGTTCAGCCAGGGGCTACATTGGAGAAGAGAACTCATGTAACTAGTGGGGCATAGTGGTCTTTATTGGGTTGGGGGGTGGGGGTTGGTGGAGTGGAGAGCCATCCTGTGGATAGCCAATTAAGCAATGCAGACTAGTGTCTGCTTCAGGCTGGGAAAATGTCAACATCAATTTCACATTCTCCACAGCATGCCAATCAGGAATAAACTGTGTATCCATTACTGCTCCCTTCCAGGTTTTTGGTTCAATTACATTTCTAAACAGCCAAATTGAACCAAGCGCCTTTTTCTCTCTCCTAGCAAATTCTTCATTGATATTACCCCAAGTTAACAGAAAGTGTACATTTGATGAAAGCAGGCATCCCTTTAAGAAACCACTTCAACCTTAAAACTTTTATTTTCGGTCTCCTATGGGTAAAATACCATATCGTATTCCTGATAATAGTAATAATAATAATGGCATTTATTAAGCGCTTACTATGTGCAAAGCACTGTTGTAAGCGCTGGGGAGGTTACAAGGTGACCAGGTTGTCCCACATGGGGCTCACAGTCTTAATCCCCATTTTACAGATGAGGTAACTGAGGCCCGGAGAAGTGAAGTGACTTGCCCAAAGTCACACAGCTGACAAGTGGCGGAGGCGGCATTTGAACCCATGACCTCTGACTCCAAAGCCCATGCTCTTTTCCACTGAGCTTGGCTTTTTGGGCTCATGAAGGGTGCAGTGTTTTCAGAAAGTTAGATGCCCATGTTCTCAGAGCTGATGAATCAGATTTCATTTGCATAATCCAGCTCATGAACATGCAATATCAAATTAGCTTTTTTAAAAGTTCCAATTTGTATTAAACTGTTGCTGTCACTGAAAGAGATTCTGATTTGGGGTATTTAAATAGTACTGTTTGCTAAATTATTGCCAAATCATCTTGTTTCCACGTTTATTAATAAAATCTAGGACAGAAGAATATTTACATGATTGTCCCTTCATTTTTTCCACTGGAGAAGTATTATGAGAAATTAGGTTTTTTTCCTTAGTGTTTTTCTTTTATTAACTCCTTCCATCAAAAATATCTATTGAGGGCAATTCACTGTTCTAAGAACTTAGTACAATAGAAATAAAAAAACCCACACATCTTGGTCTGGGAAAGCCTCTCTCTTTTGAAATCAATTCATCAGTAGTGTTTATTGATACCTTACAGTGGGCAGAGAGCTATACTAAATGCTTGTGAGAGTTCAGTACTCTAGAGTTGGTTGCCAAATGAGTAGATCTACAAATATCACACTTGCAGGGTGGTATTTCACTTCTTGGTTGGTTATGTAGAATTCGTGGTGGCAAAAGTAGAGTTTGTGGTTAATTCTTATTTACATTTTTAACCCAGGGGTCTAAAGCATTTTAACATCTCCCAGTTGGCTTTAGTTGTGGCAGTTTTTGGAGTTAATGATGGAAAACAGATTACCATTGGCAGAAACTAAGCTATGCAGTTTAGTAAGTAGGATGCTGTTATATAGTTCAAGAGGGGAGGTTTTTGCATTTATTACTATATTTGATCGTTCATGGTCTCATTTTCAAAGCCCTCCTGAAATCACATCCCCTCCAGGAAGCCTTCCTTGATTAATCCCTGATCTCCCCACATTATAACACTCCCCCTTTCCCCTGATTTCCATGTCAGCACTTGTGTGTTACCTGAGGACTTTAGTCCGCCTCTTTGGTTCTCTATATCTCTTTTGCTCTGTCACTTCCTGCTATCTGTACTTTAGCTCAGTGTCTGTCTCTTTCACTGGATCGTAAAGTCCTTGAGGGATCGTGTCTAGTAATTCCAAGCACTCAGTCACGATTTTCTATCAACTGAGGTGAGCAGTGGCATCATGGAGGCAGTAGCCCCCGTAATTAAGTGTGGACTAAGAACCAGAGCAAGGAAAAGGTGTTTATTCCTGAGCTAGCTTAAGATTTTGGTGTGCTGTTATTGTGGCTGAAATCCTTTCCTAAGAAAGCTTTAGTAGTATGCTTATCTGTGTAATTCTTGCATGTGTGGGGCTTTCCAATACTACTACTACTAATAATGATGGCATTTATAAAGCGCTTACTATGTGTAAAGCACTGTTCTAAGCGCTGGGGTGGTTACAAGGTGATCAGGTTGTCCCACTGGGGGCTCACAGTCTTCATCCCCATTTTCCAGATGAGGGAACTGAGGCCCAGAGAAGCGAAGTGACTTGCCCAAAGTCACACAGCTGACAAATGGCGGAGCCGGGATTTGAACCCGTGACCTCTGACTCCAAAGCCCGGGCTCTTTCCACTGAGCCACGCTGCTTCTCCAGGGAGACTGGTTAGCTGTAAACTCGTTGTGGGCAGGGAATTTGTCTGTTGTGTTGTACCCTCCCAAGCCCTTAGTACAGTGCCCGGCACACAGTAAACACGGGATAAGTATGATTGATTTGATAGAGAAGCAGCGTGGCTTAGTGGAAAGAGCACGGGCTTGGAGTCAGAGGACGTGGGTTCTAATCCCTCCCCTGCTACTTGTCTGCCGTGTGGCCTTGGGCATGCCACTTAACTTCTCTGTGCCTCAGTTACCTCATCTGTAAAATGGGGGTGAAGACTGTGAGCCCCACGTGCGACAACCTGATTACCTTGTATCTACCCCATAGTAAGCACTTAACAAATACCATGATTATTTTATTATTATTACAGAGGGAAGTGAGCATTGTAATTCCTCCTGCCCTATTAGCCAGTTCGTAGGGAGTAGAATTGGCTAGTGTAACTCAGAAACCCCATGCCTTCTGGGATGGTGTCCGTAAAACACTGAAAAATCTCGCTGTCTCTAAGCGAGCCCCCACAGGTACTTACTCTGCTGAATCATCATCAATCGTATTTATTGAGCGCTTACTATGTGCAGAGCACTGTACTAAGAGCTTGGGAAGTACAAGTTGGCAACATATAGAGACAGTCCCTACCCAATAGTGGGCTCACAGTCTAAAAGGGGGAGACAGAGAACAAAACCAAACATACTAACAAAATAAAATAAATAGAATAGATATGTACAAGTAAAATAAATAAATAAATAGAGTAATAAATATGTACAAACATATATACATATATACAGGTGCTGTGGGGAAGGGAAGGAGGTAAGATGGGGGGGATAGAGAGGGGATGCTGAATATAGTCGTAAGGCACTAAGGCTTCCCTTAAGCATCCAGCATCCATAGGTGACTGGAACTGCCTTGCCCTTCTAAAGTGGAATAAAATAAAATCCTTAGCCATGACTTGAAATGTTGCAAATATACGAAAGAAAGACCAGCATGTTGGGTGAAGCTAACGTTGTTCATTCGGATAAATGTATTAGGAATCGTAATCAGTATGAAATAAAGATCTGAATGATCAGGATGCCATTTGAGGAGACAATCTATGTGGCTTCTTGAATTTTCCTCCACAAAGTTATGATACCGAACAAAGCATCAAGGAACTGGAACAATATTCCATTGTACTAATGCTGAATTATTCAAGAAACTAACATCATAGATCAAGCACTGTAATACATTTAAATGTGCAGAATGTAAATTTCTTGTTTTTCCAGTACTGTAGTTAAGTGTTTGAGTTCTTGTTCATGTTGCAATTTGTGCTTAGACTCTGCTGGAAATGGACAACGGTACTTTTTTTTTTCAAATTTTCAAAATGAATTAGTTTGGCAATGAAGAAAAGAAACATGAAATTTCTGTAGTCTACTAGGTGACAAGAAAATGAGAATGAAAACAAGTTATTTTAACAATGCAGGCACTCCAAATAATGAAGCTGGGGGGCGGGGGTTTGTTGTTGTTTTAATCCACCCTGGGAAAACAATCTATAGCCCAGACTCATAAGTGGATGTTTGTGTTTATTCCGCCTTCCTCTAGGCTGAATATTCCCTTTCCTTGTCATTCTTTTCACTCCCTTCCTCCTCTTCGCTCTATAGAGATTTTCCTGAAAGGATTTTAGATGGAGATATCAAAAAGATTGCCAATAAATCTCTCATATCTCCCAATACTCCCTTCTCAATAATGGTATTCATTATCATAAACCACCATCCCCTATCATCTGGAGAATCTGACTTGCTGGTATCCATACCCAAAGAAACCACCTGCCAGAGAGCCAGTGGGGAAGGTATGTAGAAATGAGAAAGTTCAATAAACAGGCTCAAAAACAGGCCTGAAAATGGAAAGAATTGGAATTTCTTAGCTGGGAGAAGGGAAACTAGTGGTCTGATACCTTTTCAAATACTCAGAATTGTTGTGATGTGTATAGTAGCCTAAGTAGTTGTTATATGTTTCCCCTGGAGACCTGATTAAAATAAAATTAACTTGAGTAGTAGAAAGAAATTAAGTTTAGGTGTTAGGGCGAATATATTGTTTGTACAAGTGAATCAACACTGGACTCAATGAAGGATGTTTATCAGCTCATACTCTGCAGAACACTGTACTAGGTGATTGATGAACTCATTGTGGGCAGGGAATATGTCTACCAACTCTGTTTTATCGTACTCTCCCAAGCACTTAGTACAGTGCTCTGCACACAATAAACACTCAATGAATACTATTGATTGATTAGGAGAGTACAGAGAGTAAGTAGGTATGGTCATGGATTGAAAGGTTATAAAATCTCTGAAAATCTTTTAGGGAAGGCTAAACAGCAGCATGGCTCAGTGGAAAGAGCACGGGTTTTGGAGTCAGAGGTCATGGGTTCAAATCCCAGCTCTGCCAACTGTCAGCTATGTGACTTTGGGCAAGTCACTTCACTTCTCTGTGCCTCAGTTACCTCATCTGAAAAATGGGGATTAAAACTGTGAGCAGCCCCCCGTGGGACAACCTGATCACCTTGTAACCTCCCCAGAGCTTAGAACAGTGCTTTGCACATAGTAAGCGCTTAACAAATACCATCATTATTATTATTATTACTTTTCTTCCACGATTCAGACCCTTCAATCCTCAGAGTTAGATTGCTGCACACGTAAATTCATGATATACTTTCCAACTCTTTGTAGTTGAAGAACTAGAGGTGCCCATTTGGAGACATGGAGACGACGTGTAAAGCTGTGAGTGTAGGGCACAGAGTGTTAGAGATAGTGCGATCAGGCCAGTAAAACTTGGAGCCAGTGATGTTTTGGCAGGCAACAGATTCTGAAAATCTATCTGCAAGGCTGGGTTATTCAGATGTGCATAAGCAAGATTCCTCTCATATACCACACTGTGCCCAAAGTATTATTAACCTATTCTCAGAAAATTAAAACAGCAAACAATAAACAGGCCTTTCAACCAGCAGAAGTGTTTTAGGATATGAATTAGTGTAATGGGTCATTAAGTAACTGACTAAGCTCCTTTCCTTTTCTCCCCCTTCCATCTGCTTCCCCCGACATGCTTCCTCTGTTCTTCCCCCCTCCCAGCCCCACACTACTTATGTGCATATCTGTAATACCTTTTTTTAATATGAATTCCTGTCTTCCCCCGCTCTAGACTGTAAGCTCATTGTGGGTAGGGAATGTCTGTTTATTGCTGTATCGCACTCTCCCAAGCGTTTAGTACAGTGCTCCGCACACAGTAAGAACTCAATACGATTGAATGAAGGAATAATAATAATAATGATGGTATTTGTTAAGTGCTTACTATGTGCCGAGCACTGTGCTAAGCGCTGGGATAGCTACAAGGGTATCAGGTTGTCCCACGTGGGGCTCACAGTCTTAATCCCCATTTTACAGATGAGGGAACTGAGGCACAGAGAAGTTTAGGGACCGTCTCTATATGTTGCCAACTTGTACTTCCCAAGTGCTTAGTACAGTGCTCTGCACACAGTAAGCGCTCAATAAATACGATTGAATGAAAAGTTGAATGGCTTGTGCAGTGGTGCATTGTATTGCACCCTCCTTTAGACCAGCAAAAAGCAAAGCCTTAAAACGAATGAACATCGAAGCCATTAAATATAACATCAAACACTTAAAAACGACTGAAATAATTAAACCCTACTGCCCAACTTCCTGGGGTAATGAATTGTATATGCTTTCCACCTGCTATTTCAAGAAGCCTTTCCTTCTGTTTGTTTTTTCCTCCTTCAAGCTTCAGTACATGACCCCCTCTTCCTGCTGTTGTGGGATTTCTTGAGCAATAATTCCAAGTTTTTCCTACCCAAACCCCTCTTGATTCTGTAGAATTCAGGAGATCAAAACTGACATCGTTTTTTTGACCCAGCGACACAGTGTTTTAAGACTAATAGTAATTGTGGTCAATCAATCAATGGTATTTGTTGAGCACTTACTGAGTGCAGAGCACTGTACTAAGCACTTAGGAGAGCACGATACAACAGATTTGGTATTTGTTAAGTGCTTAATAAACGTTTAGCGCCGTACTAAGCACTGAGGCAGACACAATACAATCAGACCACGTGTCCCCTGTCCTACTGCGCTCATAGTCTAAGTGGGAGAGAAAATAGGTATTATTTATTTTGAAACTGTGGCATTGAAACGTTCATTTATTTGCCTATAGTCCCAGAGCAGGCATGGCGGGGGCGGGTGGGTTGGGGGGGTTCTTCAGGATACTAAGCGCTTGGGTGAGTACATTAGCAGAGTTGGTAGACACATTTCCAGTCCTTAATAAGCTTACAGTTTATTATTTTGTGATTCTTTTCAAGGATTCAATCAAGGAAGAAAGAAATGGATTTTGCTCCTGAAAAGTAAATGTTGGGGACAGATCCAGAAGAATCTGGTGAAGAAAGGGGAATCAATTGTGAGGTAAGAGATAATTGTATTCTCCCAGGTGCTTATACAGGGCTCTGCACCCAGTTAAGCACTCAATAGATACGAATGAATGAGTGATACATTCGGAGTGACAAGAGCAAGATTTTAACAGCGAAATAAAAGTACATTTTAGAGTTGAGAATTCCGGAAATCGTACTGGCAGTTTTGATAATTAAGACAAAAGACGAATGGGTGGTTACCGAAATGGAAAGGCCAGATTTTTCAAACAATGGGAAGGAAATGATGGCATTCAAGCAGAGAAAGACAGAAGGAACCCAGAAGTACTTGAGAGTTAAATGAGATGAAAGTGGAATTTCAACAATAAATGAGGGAAAAGAGACGAAGATAGGTGGGAAGGGGTAGGACAAGATAGTTGGTAATTAACCTTCGATATTATAGCCTGTTAAAGAGATTCCTAGTGAAGTCGCAAACCGATTTATAGCTGTGAGGAAAGAATTAGGTTGTGAATAACCATTTAATTTGTTTCTATAGTCTTATTGCTGTACCCATGGTAAATATTTGATAAATCAACTCGTGCTATCTTGTCACCTGTTGATTTACTAAGGTAATTTGTGGTTCTGTGTCCTTCTTTATGTTTGCACTAAAATTGTCCATTTATAGTGTCAACCTCTAATGGGCAGGAAAAAAATATCCATTAGGTTGCTTTGCATATTGCCCAGAACAGTTTCTGATACACCAGTTGAATATATAATTGGACTTAAAACATGAGAATTGCACACTACACATCCTTGTCCAGGTGATTCTTTATTAGCCTTGCTGTAATTCCATTAAACTGTCTTTCCATGTTGTTCATCCAATCCGTTCAACATTCTAGAGCAAATTGCACAGACCTATTATTTGACTGTTAACCTAATACAGCAGCATCTTGTTATTTTAAAATGAGAGGAACAGATGTACATCTTCCCCAATATCTTTCTTGCTGTACTGTGACCACTTAGAAATTGAGTAGTGCATCCCAATTTCCCCCCAACAGTCAAACAAAAAATCGGAGAGAGGCCGAATAGATGAATTATTTTAGGCCTGCTGCCTATGACTGCTCTTTCCTTCTACAGTTTTAGAGTAAATATGTAGTACTGTTTTTCATTGCTTGAACTCGCTCCATGGTGTGTCACCTGTACTGCAAGAGAAGCAGTATGTCCTAGAAGAAAAAGCACAGGTCTGAGAGTCAGAGGGCCCAACTTGTACTTCCCAAGCGCTTAGTACAGTACTCTGCACACAATAAGCGCTCAATAAATACGATTGAATGAATGAATTAATGAATTCTAATTCCGACGCTGCCACTTGACTACTGTGTGACTTAGGGCAAGTGAGCCTCATGTGGGTTAGGGACTGTTTCTGACCTGATTATCTAGGTTTAAGGCACTTAAATTGCTTTCTCCCTCTATCCTTTTCTCTTGTCTCCTATTGTCACCACAGTCACACAATCCACTCATTATCAGTGGTATTTATTGAGAACTTACCTGGTACAGAGCACTGTACTAAGCATAAACTCGCTTACCTTGATCTTCCAATCTCTGCCTTCTTAATCAATCGTATTTATTGAGCGCTTACTGTGTGCAGATCACTGTACTAAGCGCTTGGGATGTACAAGTTGGCAACATATAGAGACAGTCCCTACCCAACAGTGGGCTCACAGTCTAAAAGGGACAGAGAACAAAACCAAACATACTAACAAAATAAAATAAATAGAATAGATATGTACAAGTAAAAGAAATAGAGTAATAAATATGTACAAACATATATACATATATACAGGTGCTGTGGGGAAGGGAAGGAGGTAAGATGGGGGGATGGAGAGGGGGACGAGGGGGAGAGGAAGGAACGGGCTCAGTCTGGGAAGGCCTCCTGGAGCAGGTGAGCTCTCAGCAGGGCCTTGAAGGGAGGAAGAGAGCTAGTTTGGCGAATGGGCAGAGGGAGAGCATTCCAGGCCCGGGGGATGACGAGGGCCGGGGGTCGATGGCGGGACAGGCGAGAACGAGGTACGGTGAGGAGATTAGTGGCAGAGGAGCGGAGGGTGCGGGGTGGGCTGTAGAAGGAGAGAAGGGAGGTGAGGTAGGAGGGGGCGAGGTGATGGACAGCCTTGAAGCCCAGGATGAGGAGTTTCTGCCTGATGTGCAGATTGATTGGTAGCCACTGGAGATTTTTGAGAAGGGGAGTAACATGCCCAGAGCGTTTCTGGACAAAGACAGTCTGGGAAGCAGCATGAAGTATGGATTGAAGTGGGGAGAGACACAAGGATGGGAGATCAGAGAGAAGGCTGATGCAGTAGTCCAGACAGGATAGGATGAGAGCTTGAACAAGCAGGGTAGCGGTATGGATGGAGAGGAAAGGGCGGATCTTGGCAATGTTGCAGAGCTGAGACCGGCAGGGTTTGGTGACGGCTTGGATGTGAGGGGTGAATGAGAGAGCGGAGTCGAGGATGACACCAAGGTTGCGGGCTTGTGAGACGGGAAGGATGGTAGTGCCGTCAACAGAGATGGGAAAGTCAGGGAGAGGGCAGGGTTTGGGAAGGAAGACAAGGAGTTCAGTCTTGGACATGCTGAGTTTTAGGTGGCGGGCAGACATCCAGATGGACATGTCCTGAAGGCAGGAGGAGATGCGAGCCTGGAGAGAGGGCGAGAGAGCAGGGGAAGAGATGTAGATCTAGGTGTCATCAGCGTAGAGATGATAGTTGAGGCCGTGGGAGTGAATGAGGTCACTAAGGGAGTGAGTGTAGATCGAGAACAGAAGGGGACCAAGCACTGAACCTTGGGGAACCCCCACAGTAAGGGGATGGGAGGGGGAGGAGGACCCTACAAAAGAGACTGAGAATGAACGACCAGAGAGATAAGAGGAGAACCAGGAGAGGACGGAGTCTGTGAAGCCAAGGTCGGATAGCGTGTTGAGGAGAAGGGGGTGGCCCACAGTGTCAAAGGCAGCTGAAAGGTCGAGAAGGATTAGGATAGAGTAGGAGCCGTTGGATTTGGCAAGCAGGAGGTCATTGGTGACCTTTGAGAGGGCAGTTTCCGTGGAATGTAGGGGATGGAAGCCAGACTGGAGGGGGTCGAGGAGAGAGTAGGTGTTGAGGAATTCGAGGCAGTGCGTGTAGACAACTCGTTCAAGGAGTTTGGAAAGGAATGGTAGGAGGGAGATGGGGCGATAACTAGAAGGTGAGGTGGGGTCAAGTGAGGGTTTTTTTAGGATGGGAGAGACATGGGCATGTTTGACGGCAGAGGGGAAGGAACCAGTGGAGAGTGAGCAGTTGAAGATGGAAGTTAAGGAGGGGAGAAGGGATGGAGCGAGAGATTTCATGAGATGAGAGGGAGTGGGGTCAGAAGCACAGGTGGCCGGAGTAGCACTTGAGAGGAGGGAGGAGAGCTCCTCTGAGGATACTGCTGGGAAGGATGGGAGAGTAGCAGAGAGTGTTGAGAGCCGGGGGGTTGGAGAAGGGGGGGATGTGACTTTGGGGAGGTCGGACCTGATGGATTTAAATTTTGTTAATGAAGTAGGAGGCCAGATCGTTGGGGGTGAGGGAAGGAGGAGGGGGAGGAACCGGGGGCCTTAGAAGGGAGTTGAATGTACGGAAGAGCTGGCGGGGGGTGATGGGCATGGGTGTCAATAAGGGAGGAGAAATAGTTTTGTCTGGCAGAGGAGAGGGCTGAGTTAAGGCAGGAAAGGATAAACTTGAAGTGAACGAGGTTGGCATGGTGTTTAGACTTTCGCCAGCAGCGTTTGGCAGCTCAAGCATAAGCGTGAAGGAGGCAGACAGTGGCAGTGATCCAGGGCTGTGGGTTAGTGGTGCGAGAGCGGCGAAGGGAAAGGGGAGCGAGTGAGTCTAGCTGAGTAGAAAGGGTAGAGTTGAGGAGGTGCCAATGAGGTTGTCGTTAGTGTAACTTGGTGCTAACAAGGGCCTTTTTCCGGGGTGGGGGGGAGGGGGGGAGAGTCAGGACCAGACCAGGAAGGGGGGTGATGGGGGGCTCTTTAAGGAAGGTCGCCTAAGTAGGGGGGAGGGGGGTGGTGGAAGCAGGGGGCGTCTATGGCGGCGCTCTGAGGAGGGAAGCCTGCCGGGAACAGCAAGGCCACGAGGTATGATGGCGGGCGGGCGGTTGGGCCTCTCGGGAACGGAGTCCCGGGCGTCAATGGTGGCGCTCTGAGGAGAAGAGCCTTCCGGGAGCAGTAAGGCCGCGCGGTGTGATGGCGGGCGGGTGGGCCTCTCAGGAACGGAGTCCCAGGCGTCAATGAGAAGCAGCGTGGCTCAGTGGAAAGAGCCCGGGCTTTGGAGTCAGAGGTCATGGGTTCGAATCCCTACTCTGCCACATGTCTGCTGTGTGACCTCGGGCAAGGCACTTCCCTTCTCTGAGCCTCAGTGACCTCTTCTGTAAAATGGGGATGAAGACTGTGAGCCCCCCGTGGGACAGCCTGATCACCTTGTATCACCCCCAGCGCTTAGAACAGTGCTCTGCACATAGTAAGCGCTTAACAAATGCCGTCATTATTATTAATGGCGGCGCTCTGAGGAGAGGATCCTTCCGGGAGCAGTGGGGGCCACGCGGTGTGATGGCAGGCAGGCAGGCCTCTCAAGAATGGAGTCCCGGGAGTCAATGAGAAGCAGCATGGCTCAGTGGAAAGAGCCCGGGCTTTGGAGTCAGAGGTCATGGGTTCGAATCCCGATTCTGCCACATGTCTGCTGTGTGACCTCGGGCAAGGCACTTCACTTCTCTGAGCCTCAGTGACCTCTTCTGTAAAATGGGGATGAAGACTGTGAGCCCCCCGTGGGACAACCTGATCACCCTGTATCACCCCCGGCACTTAGAACAGTGCTCTGCACATAGTAAGCGCTTAACAAATGCCATCATTATTATTAATGGCGGCGCTCTGAGGAGAGGAGCCTTACGGGAGCAGCAAGGCCGCATGGTGTGATGGCGGGCGGTCCTCTCAGGAACGGAGTCCCGGGCATCTGGCCTGGAACTTACTCCCCATTCATAGCAGGTAAACAACTACGCTCCCCATCTTTAAAACCTTACCAAAACCCCATTTCCTCCAAGAAGTCTTCCCTGACTGAACTCTCACTTCCCAAATTTGCCCTCCCAAGTGTCCTTCCCTGATTAAGTCCTCACTCCTGCTATTTTCCCTCCATTCTGCATCGGATGAACATTCAGGTTTGCTGCCCTTAAGCAATTTGATTTTCACGACAACGGTATTTATGCACATATTAAGCCGCGTGGCTCAGTGGAAAGAGCACAGGTTTTGGAGTCAGAAGTCATGGGTTCAAATCCCATTCCACCAATTGTCAGCTGTGTGACTTTGGGCAGGTCACTTAACTTCTCTGTGCCTCAGTGACCTCATCAGTAAAATGGGGATGAAGACTGTGAGCCCCCCGTGGGACAATCTGATCACCTTGTAAACCTCCCCAGCACTTAGAACAGTGCTGTGCACATAGTGAGTGCTTAATAAATGCCATCATCATTATTATTATTATTATTAATCTGTAATTTATTTGCTGTCTCTCTCCCCTTATAGACTGCAAGGTCCTTTTGGGCCGGGATTGTCTGCAACTACTGTAATGTACCCTCTCAAGGGCTTAGTACAGTCAGCCCTCAATAATAATAATAATAATAATAATGACAACATTTGTTAAGCGCTTACTATGTGCAAAGCACTGTTCTAAGCGCTGGGGGGATACAACGTGATAGACTGGAAGCTCGTATAAATACCAGTGAGTGACCTGTGCTTCGTACAGTGCTTAGAACCTAGTAAGCACTTATGATATCACTAATCGAGCCTCGTTTTGTTCTCTGCATTGGACACAATGGCTTTTTCCCATCCTCCTCTACCATCATCATCATCAATCGTATTTATTGAGCGCTTACTATGTGCAGAGCACTGTACTAAGCTCTTGGGAAGTACAAATTGGCAACATAAGGGTTACCATGCCACCCTTAGTGGTGTGTATTAAAATTTTTTTTAAAGGTAAATGTCATAGAATACCATTATGATGCTTCCTTCTTTGCTAAAGAAAGAGAAAGACTTAGCGTGGTGAAAGATTAGTAAAATAAATCTACATTGGTCAAGTTGGCATGAGAGAAACCCGGGAAAAGACTTTTGTTCATCCCTCACTCTCCACAGAGAGCCAAGGCTGCTGTAGGCCCAGGTACTGCAATGAAGCCAACTTAACCAAATAGTTTCAAGTGATCTTATGGGCCGGAATGATGGGGAAGAGGCTAGTAGCACAAACAAATAGATGTGGTGAGCTCCTTATGGATGAGGGAACATGTCTACTGACTCTGTTGGATTGTATATATTCTCCCAAGCATTTAGTACCATGCTCTGAACACAGTAAGCACTCACTTATTCTCTCACTCATATGGTCACCATGACTGCATCTCTCCTCCAACAGTCAAGCTATTGAACTTTTCTCCCAAACCAAATCAGAGTATGACTTTAGAATCCTTTAATGGAGGATGAGTCCAAGACAAGTATTTCTTAAACATAAGGAGCAGTTCTTCCCCAGGTGCAGAGTTGAGAATAAAATACACTGAGTTCCCAAAAGAATAATGCTGTGGGAAATATCGAGGGCAGATCTTGAGTTGAAAGAGAAATGACTTTCATGTAAACAAATCTCAAAGAAAAAGCAGTGTTGGGATGATATGGTAGAGGAAACCCCAGAAATTTTTGCAAATTTAAAGGCGTTAGTTTTGGAATGTTCCTAGGTGAAAATAATAATGAGGGTCAAGAGAAAAGCTGATCTGTCTTGTCCAAGAAGAAGTGTTGGGGAGGAAGAAACACTGGAACATCTTAGATCTGCCTACCCGGGGCAGAAGACTTACAGATTTTATGGGCTAAGGAGTTTGGTGAGACAAAGATGGAGTTTTTAAAGTATAAGGAAGGATTATATGATGCTTGTAAAACCAAGAGTTATGAACTACAGTTAAAACTTGCCCTGGGGATGAATGTTTTACAGGAGAGCAGAAATGTGGAATTGTTAAGGGGGTGTTCAAAAGATGGCCTTGGAGTCATGAAAAAGGCAATCAGTAATGCCAGAGAATTCAACAAAAAGAAAGAAAAACGAGTGGTTGTATTTTAAGGCATTTTTCGTGGAATTTTCTTTTTACACAGTGTTCAGGTAACGATTTTTTGTAAAAATTAAAGATAAATGTCATTGACCTAGGCAGAAAAACCCCCAGCCTTGACCGCTTCCTTTCCAAATGACAATGCTACATTCTTCCTGATACAGTTTTGAGGAGATAGTATTTCTTTCCTTTTCAGTGGGTCTGGGGAAGGTGATTAGAGAAATCGTTTCCTCAACCTCACGGAGTTACATTAAAAATGGAAACATAAAAATGCCTAAGTGGGTAGAGCTAGGCCCTGGAGCATGAAACTTTTGATTAACTAAGACACCTTAAAAAACTGTTAGTAGTTCAGAAATGTAATCTTAAATTTCTGTTTTACATTGGGTCTGTGATAATTCTTAAGCGTTATTTTGAGGCAGAAATTGTAGCGCGTATTTATTGGAATCGATAGACATTTCAATCAATCAGTGGTGTTTTTTGAGCACTCACTGTGTGCTGATTTGGGGGTTGGCTTTAGTGTGATGAATAAAGTTTGAGAACACGGGTGGCTTTGAGTCAGGGGAATCAAGGGACAAGAGTTTCAAGGAGTTGGGATGCTAGGTAACACCAGCTGTGTCCGAAGCACTGGATTAAATCTTGGAAGAGGGCAATAACATTAGTAAACATGATTTCCTACCCTCCAAGAGTTTATAGTCTAGTTGGGGGGTAGATGGACACTAAAGTAAATTACAACTATGGGGAGATAATTGAGGCACTCAGTGGGTACTTCTGCTACTCCTAATCTGCTGCTTGCCTGCTGTGTGACCTTGGGCAAGTCACTTAACTTCTCTGTGCCTCAGTTTCCTCATTGGTAAAATGGGAAATTAATACCTGTTCTCCTTTTCTCCAAGGTTGTGAGCCCCATGAGGTTCAGGGACTGTGTCTGACCTGATGATGTTATTCCTGCCCCAGTGTTTAGTAAAGTGTTTGGCATATAGTGCTTATGTGGGCAGGGATTGTCTTTTTTGCTGAATTGTACTTTCCAAGTGTTTAGTACAGTCATCTGCACACAGTAAGCGCTCAGTAAGTACAACTGAATGAATGAATAACAGCTATAATAACACTGGTGATGATGCTTTGTACTTCCCAAGCGCTTAGTACAGTGCTCTGCTTCTAGACTGTGAGCCCCTTGTTGGGTAGGGACCGTCTCTATATGTTGCTGCCTTGTACTTCCCAAGTGCTTAGTACAGTGCTCTGCCCACAGTAAGTGCTCAATAAATACAATGGAATGAATGAATTATTATTCCTCTCTAGACTGTTACCTCCTTGTGGCCAGGGATTGGCTCAGCTAACTTTATTGTATTGTACTGTACTCTTTCAAGAACTCAGTTTAGTGCTCTGCATATAGGGATCAATAAATACCATCGAATTAGTTGATTACTATTGCTGCTGTTACCACTTTTCCATTGGCTCCTCAAGCATGGTGAGGTAGAATTGATTGAAGAGGGCTGAATTTACCACACATCTGGGCCATTTTATTGTAGATCGTGGTGAACATTTGACGAACTTGGTAAACTACTTAAGGCAGTCAGATTTACTTAAGAAATCTGCTAAGGTTTCAGGTTGTTGTTTGGTTTTTTTTTTTTTGGAAAGCTCAGTGAACTCATTTAATCCTCCTAACTGACCGTTTGGTTAGAGTATACTCTTTCCTTCTACCAGCCATATTTGCCAAACTCCAATTCTAGGCTTTTCCTTAGGTTGTCAAGTCAAACATATGCCTGCATAAAACTAAGTTATTTTCTTTTCATTTTAGCCAAAATACCCTCCAAATATACGTTTAAAATCTCAGGAACAGTCATTCCCCTCTGAAATCAAAGCATCTGAAATAGATGTTTGACATAGAACCATTAATTGACCCACTGCTAACCATATTTTGAACTCAGTGATGTTTTACAGGTATTCATTGGAACATGGAAAAAATGTTTCTCAGCCAGCAGAATTTTCAGGACAGTCAATCAGTTTGGCATTTTATGCAAGCCTCAATTTTTACACTATCTCTTTTGATTTATACGAGGTACCTGAGCTATACATTTACTGAATGGCAATCTCCATGTAGATATTGCTAGCATGAAAATAACCTGATATTTTATGTATAGGATCATACAGAATCTTTTTCCCAAGTACCTCAAAGTGTTTTGCCACTATTACCTCCATCCTTACATTCTCCTCAGGGGTGGATAAGTGACAGGCAATTCATTATAAAGAAGTAAAACTGGAATGTGTCCCTTCCTCAGCATCAAATGAAAAGCATCCAGGTGTTCTTGACCTTTCTCTGTCCTATATAGGTAGCAATGATGGGTTATTCATTAAGTACTTACTAGGTACCAAGCACAATGTTAACTGCTTAGTACAGTTCTCTGCATGTAGAGTAAGCCCTGAAGTAGAAAGTGCTTGGGAGAGTACAGGTTTAACAAGATTGGTATACACGTTTCCCGCCACGAGCTTACAGTCTCGAAGGGGTGAGCACTTACATGGTTAGAAGAGTATTAATTCGTTTATTCAGTCATATTTATTGAGTGCTTACTGTGTGCAGAGTACAGTAGAATAAATGGAAATGATCCTTGCCCTCAAGAGCTTACACTCTAGCAGAGAGTTACAGTCTAGTGGCGTGACTGACTTTTTTAATGCTAATTCCTATATTATCGCTGTATCCAACATGATAATATATAACATGATATAGGCTTTACACTTTGTCACTCATTGCTCCTCCACTAAAGAAAATGCCGCAAAGAAAAGCCAAGTACTGACTAGTACAGGCAAGTAAAGCCAAGGCAGAGGCTGGGAAACACAGTAGCATCATGCCTCGACTGACCCCAATTGCTCCTTGACCGCGCTATAGCCAGTCGTGTAGTGAAAACACACAGTGTAGTCGAGCTTACTGTTTATGTCTTCATAAGTGATATTTTGGGTTGTATTAAGCCCAAAGGATCATCTTTCATTTGTGAGGAAAAGCTAGGGGGTGAAATTCGGTTATATAATGAAAGCATTTTCATGATCATTGGGCCATTCAGCTTCTGAATAAGATTAATGGAATGAGTTTGGTCAGCTGCAAGCCAGTGATTTGGTAAGGGACACAGCCTAAACCTCCATTAGGGAAAATAAACAGGGCACTGGGAGGAAATCTTAACTATTTATGGATCTAAGCAATGCAAAGAGGAGTTACCTACTTTTCCACTTTCCCTTCTATTTACCATAGTTCCTCAAGTTTGACTATCAGGTCATATTGAAATTATTCAGGAAAGTTATGTAGTGTAAAGTCTTCTTTTAATTGACTAAGCCTTATTCACCTGGGATTTAGATTTTTAACCTGCATCCAGCATAGTTTCAAATATCCTAAAATATGAATTTGGTATCTGTTAACTAACATGTCACTTGCTACAAAATCAGATTCTTTTTCAAAGATTGAGCACATTGTTAAAATATTTAGAATGTTCCCCCCCACCTCCAAATTATGAATTCATGTTGTCATTAGTAAAGATCGATAGTAGTTGTAATTGCTTAATTTCCTGACAGAAAACATCACAGTTTACATGATTGTTAAATCAATCTTAATTGCAATACTTGTCCTAGGCAGAGCAGACCAATTTTTAATTACTCGAAGGGGCGAGATTCTGGCAATCCAAAATTAGTTTTTGTCCTCCCACTATGAACAGCCGGATACCAACCGCAACAAATTTTACGTAACTGTGGTGGAGTAGTTTATTCCATTCTTCCGGAATGGTAGAAGATAAGGAAACTGGGAGCCAAGGTTCTGGGGAAAGAAGGTGGGCAGTGGGAAAGGGGTACTGACGGGATTGAGCCCAAGGATCTGTAAATTGGCTAGGTCTGCTGGGAGTCCAGGAGTCTTGGAGGCCAGCCAGAGTGCTAGAGCTTTCCCCAGATTTTTTTTTTTTTTACGGTTTTAAGCACTTGCCAGGTACTGTACTAAGCACTGGGGTAGACACAAGCTAATCAGGTTAGACACAGTCAGTGTCCCACACTGGGCTCGCAATCTTAATGCCCATTTTACAGATGAGGTAGCTGAGGCCCAGTGAAGTAGTAATAATAATAATTGTGGTAGTTATTATTATTAATAATACTAATAATGATGATGGTACTTGTTGAGCGCTTACTATGTGCAAAGCACTGTTCTAAGCGCTGGGGGGATACAAGGTGATCAAGTTGTCCCACATGGGGCTCACAGTCTTAATCCCCATTTTACAGATGAGGGAACTGAGGCATAGTTAGGCGCTTAATGTGTGCCAAGCCCTGGATGAAAAGCTGGGGTAGATCCCCGCAAGGCCGGGCCTTATTGTTATTAATATGTATTATTATTATTCTGGGTATTCCATTATTATTATTATTATTAATAATAATAAAATTAATGGAATAGTAAATAATAATAATGATGGCATTTATTAAGAGCTTAATAAGTGTCAAGCACTGTTCTAAGCGCTGGGGTGGATACAAGGTAATCAGGTTGGACACAGTCCCTGTCCCACATGAGGCTCCCAGTCTTAATTCCCATTTTACAGATGAGGTAACTAAGGCATAGAGAAGTTAAGGGACTTGCCCTAGGTCACACAGCAGACAAGGAGGAGGGCCGGGATTAGAACCCAGGTCCTCTGACTTCCAAGCCCATGGTCTTGACATTAGGTCATGCTGCTTGAAGCACAAAGAAGTTAAGTGACTTGCCCAAGATCACACCTCGGGCAAACAGCCGAGTCAGGTTAGAGCCCATTCTCTTGACTGCCAATCCTGTGCTCTTTCCATTAGGCCTTAATGCCTCCTTTTTATTTACTGAGCCACCACTTTATTCAGAGTGCTCTATTACGCTCGTAGAAGATTACAATAAAAATGAGACGGGCCCTATCCACAAGGATATTACAGTCTATTGAGTGTACATTCACTGCATAATGATAGACAATAGCAATGTAACTGACTTGTGAATAAATTGCGTTTTGAACTACAGTTTGGAAAACAGTGCGATGCTAGCGTTTTAATGGGGTGTGCAATTGCAGGCCAAATTAGTTATTGAATTATCTCCGGGCTGATGCCATCTATTTTTGTGTGACTGGACAGTGAGATTACAGTTAAACAAATCATTTGAACCAGAATCAGTTCAATACCTTAAGCAGAGAAAAGGTCGTTCGCCACGGCGACGGATTAGAGACCGCAGAACAAAATGGCGGGCCTTTAATATAATCAAGTTTATCTTGGTGGCCAAGAAATGGCTTCCGTGGTTAACAGAATCGAAGGTCTTAAGAGCCTAGTATCAAGGGATTAAGAATATTATGACTTTTTACTTTTGAACTCTACTAGATTATAAACTCCTTAATGGCAGCGATCACTTCTACTGGCACTATCATACCCCATACCCTTCTCAAGTGCTTTGCACAGAATAAAGGCTCAGAAACTATGATTAATATTAACAGGCTTGAGTAAAAATGCTACCAAATCTAGTTACTAGCCTCTCTCAATACTAAACGTTCAGTGAATATTTTGTAGCTTTTCGAGGGGTTGAAATTTGAACCCCCCTTATACCGCTCTTTTAGACTCCCCCCCCTTTTAGACTCCCCTTTTAGACTCCCCCCCTTTAGACTCCCCTTTTAGACCCCCCCTTTTAGACTCCCCCCGCTTTTAGACTCCCCTTTTAGACTGTAAGCCCACTATTGGGTAGGGACTGTCTCTATATGTTGCCAACTTGTACTTCCCAAGCGCTTAGTACAGTGCTCTGCACACAGTAAGCACTCAATAAATACGATTGATGATGATGATGATGATGATGATGAACCCTCACTGCACCTCGTTCTCGCCTGTCCCGCCATCGACCCCTGGCCCACGTCGTCCCCCTGGCCTGGAATGCCCTCCCTCCGCACATCCGCCAAGCTAGCTCTCTCTACTGAGAGCTCACCTCCTCCAGGAGGCCTTCCCAGATTGAGCCCCCTTTTTCCTCTCCTCCTCCCCATCCCCCCCCGCATGTACTGTGCACTAAGCACCTAGAAAAACACTGCAGGAGCCTGAGACACGTTACCTGATCACAAAGTGCTTATACTCTTAACTAGGATGTACAAATAGTCCCACTAGGGTAACCTGATCAAGATCGAATGTACAACTAAAGTTTGGGGGGGTGGCACTGAACTAGCGCTGAAGTAGGTACAAGCTAATCAGGTCAGACAAATCCTACATGGGCCTTACGGTCTTAATCCCCATTTTACAGATGAGTTAACTGAGGCCCAGAGAAGTCGAGTAACTTGCCCAAGCAGCAGACTAGTGGCAGAGCCCTACTTCCTTCCCCTCCCCACAGCACCTGTATATATGTTTGTACAGATTTATTACTCTATTTTACTGGTACGTATTTACTATTCTATTTATTTTGTTAATGATGTGCATCTAGCTTTATTTATTCTGATGACTTGACACCTGTCCACGTTTTTGGCAACATATAGAGACGGTCCCTACCCAACAGCGGGCTCATAGTCTAGAATGTGTGTGTGTGTGTGTGTGTGTGTGTGTGTGTGTGTGTGTGTGTTATTTACATTATATTCATATATTACTATATTATATAATTATATTATATTATCTGTTTCTTTAGTATATTTACATCTTTCTTTCCTTCTTTCATTCATTCATTCAATCGTATTTATTGAGCCCTTACTGTGTGCAGAGCACTGTACTAAGTGCTTGGACAGTACAAATCGGCAAGATATTTCTTTCCTTCTTCTTTAATTCTCTTCCTTCCTTCCTTCCTGACATGACTAGCCCTATAACAATAACAATGATGGCATTTATTAAGCACTGATGAGGTAAACTGAGGCACAGAGACGTGAATGACCTGCCCAAAGTAACACAGCAGACAAGGAGTGGAGCTGGGATTAGAACCCGGGTTCTTCAGACTCCGAGGCCCATGCTTTATCTACTAGGCCACGCTGCTTCTATGGAATTGCATTCTTAGATTGTGGTAATATTGGCTCATAAACTGTGAACAGCTTTAATAATAATACATTGCCACATAGGAAGCATAGGATGTGTAAAACCTCTTACACTTGACGTTTCTTGAAGAAGAGCTTGGGAAGGCATTGGTCTACCTTACATTTCTTTCAACACCTATCTACGGTGTAAGGAGCAAATAATCAATTATTTAATCCAAATGATTTTTTTCATGGAATTCATGTAAATAAAGTCATCATTAAACAATTTGACATAGAACTGCGGATGGAATGAAGTTCATGATAAGGCAAATACTAATTAAAATGGCAAACTTGTCTAAGGTTGCCTTATGCTTCAACAATCAAGAGTTCTGTATGTTTCGCTCTGTTGTGTGAAAGCAATATCGCATCAAGCTTTTTCACATAGCATATTTCTTTATTACGTTTGCCCTCACACCCAAATTTGGTGAGATTTTCAGAGAAATTGTTCCTTTTTTTCTTTCTGTAAAACGCCATTTAAGAAGGAAAATTCCAATATTTCTCTTGTTTTTTCCCTCCGTGACACATTCATACCACTGCTAATAATAATAATAATAATAATGATGATAATAATAATTGTAGTATTGGTTAAGAATTTATGTGCTAGCCACTGGGGTAGATAAAGTACAAACAGATTAGGCACAGCCCTTATCCCACAGTCTTAAGGAGAGGGAGAACATGTATTTAATCACCATTCTACAGATGTAGAAACTGAGGCACAGATCAATTGAGTGATTTGTCCAGGGTTACACAACAGGCAGGTGGCAGACCCAGGATTAAAATCCAGGTCTCCTGACTGCCAGACTCGTGCTCTTAAGGTCATACTGCTTCTCAAAGCTGGAGAGTATTTAGCTCTTAAAACAGCATTTTTATATTTCTCTGTCGATGAGCACCTGTCCCTGTGTAGCCTCACAGAGTATATAGAGTGCAATTAAGGAAGATGGAAATGAAAGAGCTGGGGTAATTTTCTGGTTATTTTTTGTAATCCCACCTTGGGAAGCAGCGTGGCTCAGTGGAAAGAGCACGGGCTTTGGAGTCAGAGGTCATGGGTTCAAATCCCGGCTCCGCCAATTGTCAGCTGTGTGACTTTGGACGAGTCACTTATCATCTCTGGGCCTCAGTTACCTCATCTGTAAAATGGGGATGAAGACTGTGAGCCCCCTGTGGGACAACCTGATTGCCTCATAACCTCCCCAGCGTTTATAATGAGCGCTTACTATGTGTAGAGCTCTGTACTATGCACTTATGAAATACATATCTAAAGCATGGGCTTTCTAGCCTATATTACTGCAAATTGAATCATTCAATCAACCAGAGACATGTAGTGAGTGCTTACTATGTGCCGAGCACTGTACTGAGCACTTGGGAGAGTACAATGTAACAGAGTTGATAAGACAAGTTCCCTGCCAATGATAAGCCACTTTGATAAGTGCATTACAGAATCCTTTTAAGTAAATAACAAGTTTCTATTAAGTGACTCTCATCTCAAAACAACGTTAAGTTCATTCATTCTTCAACTCATCTTGTGGAGTAAAAGGTGCATCCCAGTAAAACTGTGTCAACATGTAAGATGCTAGTTTTCATCTTCCCTAAATAAATCAATAAATACGATTGAATGAATGAATGAATCTGGCACATGATTTAAGAAATGAAATCCCTGGGGACTTTAAATGCTCCATAATTCTATTTCCAGGAATCACATTGGACTGGTGATGTTATCATCTATTCCTGTAAAATCTAGAATGAAAATCCAATTTCTCAAGTATGAACTCGGATGATTCACTCCTAATTCAGACTTTAAAATTTCTTCAGGATAGGAGAGAAATTAGTGCCATTTGAGTGCAAAAATCTAGCTATTGCAACAACTGAAACAAGGTTAAAATTACAAATAGTCATTTCTTCATTTTTCTTTAATGCCACTGCCTTATGGGAAGGAGACAAATTTAAATCTCTACCTGTCAGGACCACTTGTTAAATGGGTAACTAAGCACATCTGAATGACATTTTATATTGCAATGACCGAGAGTGCTCTTATTCTTGGTCATTTTTTAGTAAGATCCAATTATGTCGAGAGAGTGGGCCAGAATGGAGCCGATTCCTGGCTTAATTTCCTTGACTACAATGACAATTTTGTATTTGCCCACGCAAGCACTGTCTCACAGAGAGATGATCCAATCTAAAAAGGGAATCGGCTTGTCAGCTGACTGTGGTCTAGCTCACTCTCAGTTGCTGAAGTCAAGCACACCTGGCTAAAAACAGTATTTTTCATGAAAACAGAGGGGTATCTGACCCTACCTGAGAATGTGCATTCAAGATTCGGACTTCTCCAGACTAAGTTTTCCGATGTGGCGTTTCTCACCCATTTCCCTGAAAGATAGTTCCCCCTGTGATTGTGTGCCATTCAGAGGCTTTATCCCCTCTGATTGCTTCACAATGTATATTCTCTTTGGGAAGATTGGGACCATTTTTTATCTGATTGTCTGGCAATGGAGTGATTTTCATTTCCTTCTTAATTAGCATGTCCTTTCCCTCAGGCCCAACAATCAGGGCTAGTGCAACAAAAGCAAATTTCTGTTATAATGAGTGACAGTAAAGCATGGCATGTGGGAAACAAAGACATAAAGGGCCCAGTGGTTTCAGTTAAATATTTACACCACAATTTGTTGTGGCGTATAATATAGATACATTATGCAATGATTTATCTTTGTATACTTTTACATTCACGCCTAGATTCATGAATTTCGGTGCGGTCTTGGGATCAGAGAGATCGTTGTTTTCACAGTGTACATGCTGAGAAGTAAACTACACAGATAATAATGGTAATGGCATTTATTAAGCCCTTCGTATGTGTAGAACACTGTTCCAAGCACTGGAGTGGATGCAAGTTAATCAGCCCCCTGTCCCTTATGAGGCTCATAGTCTAAGTAGGAGGGAGAACACCCCCATTTTACAGATGGGGAAACTGAGCCCCAGAGAAGTTAAGTGACTTGCCCAAAGTCACAGAACAGGCAAGTGGCAGAGTTGGGATTGGAACCGTCATCCTCTGACTCATCATCCCGTGCTCCTTCCACAGTGCTCTCCACTTTCCCAGGCTGGCAAGGTAAACTCTTATTCATCCCAACCCCATCATCAGATTGTTATCATTAATAGTTTTAGAATTGTTGGTGTGGTTGTCATCGTTATTGTTATTATGTATGGTATGGCATGGTACATATGGTATGTTATTATATCTGGTATAATAATAATAAAATTTACAGTATTAATATAATATCAAGATTGTAAGTTATTATATATGGTATGGTATTATATATTGGTATGCATAAAACACTAAGCAATTACTCTTTAATGAACTTCCTTGAGCACAGGTATCATGTCTAGTAATTATAGTTTTCTCTCTAAGTGCTTCACACAGTGCTCTGCACAGGGTAATTAATAATAATAATAATAATGAGGGCATGTATTAAGCGCTTACTATGTGCAAAGCACTGTTCTAAGCGCTAGGGAGGTTACAAGGTGATCAGGTTGTCCCACGTGGAGCTCACAGTCTTAACCCCCATTTTACAGATGAATTCTAATTCTAGTAACCGTGGTAGTTAAAGCACTTACTATATGCTGAGCCCTGCACTAAGCACTGGGGTAGGTACAAGATCATCATGTGCCACTTGGGACTCAAAATCTAGAAGGGAGAACAGGTATTGAATCTCCATTTTGCCGAGAGGAACCTGAGGCACAGAGAAATTAAGTAATTTGCCCGAGGTCACACAGCACACAAGGATTAGATACCCAAGATACTGCTTTCACACATAGTGGTCATATCTTCATACCAACTGGACGTAGATGGAAGTGAGCCAAAAGCCGGAATTGGCATTACAATAGATCCAAGATCTGAATCCAAATATCAGTCTTGGAGATGTTCATTCTGAATTCTGGCTTGATGCTCCATTCTCGCGAAACTTTCCGCTAAACTGCAAGAATGGACTTGCCTTCTTGTTCCTCGTCCGCAGCACTTCATTGGGTAGTGTGTCAAAGAGCTAAACACCCTGGCATATGACACGTTTGGTTCTGGGTAGGATTTGCCTGGAGCGACTGTGATTTCAGAATTATTCAGGCTGATAGGTAATCAATACTCCGCAACATGATTAATCTTTTTGCAAGTGGAATTGAACAACGCCAGAAAGCATTTGAATTTTTGCCGGTGTCCTGAGAATGGAGCTTACACATTCTACACTTTCCCAGGAGGTGTGTTGGAGGCGTGGGGTTCGAGGGGGAGGGACAGAGAGGGAAGTTGGCTGGGGAGCAGAGAGGGGAGAGAAATAGACCAAGATAACCTTAGTGACCCCATAGCTGTGTCCTTAAACTGCCTGGCATAAGGGAAGCTTGCCTGGTCTTTTGGTCTGATGAGCTGTCATCTTGAAGGTATATTTTTCCAGGGCATTTAACAGTGAATGGGAAATCCCAAGTGACTAAAACTTCTTCTGAGGAAAATTTGTGAGACGAGAAAGGTTTTCTGATGCCAGCTTCAAGTTCCTTGTATGGCTGCTTAGGCTTATTTAACAACAGTGTGAAACAGATCAGATATGAAAGCTGACAAACGTGGTTTTGCCACTAGGAAATAGTCTTAGATCTTCCTGTATTGAACAAGCTTATTGAATAATTGCCAGAGACCGAAACTACCAACTGTCAGAAATATGAGGTAGGTGAAAGAGACCCTGAGTTGATGACATATCGTTCCAGGGAATTGGTTGATCAATCAATCAATGGTATTTATTGAGAGCTTACTATATGCAGAGCGCTGTACTAAGCGCTTGGGAAAGTAGAACCCTCCCCACCCATGATGAGTCCCCTGGCCCACGTCATCCCCCTGGCCTGGAATGCCCTCCCTCCGCACATCCGCCAAGTTATCTCGCTTCCTCCCTTCAAAACCCTACTGAGAGCTCACCTCCTCCAGGAGGCCTTCCCAGACTGAACCCCCTTTTCCTCTCCCCCTCCCCATCCCCCCCACCCTACCTCCTTCCCCTCCCCATAGCACCTGTATATATGTTTGTACAGATTTATTACTCTATTTATTTTACTTGTACATATTTACTGTTCTATTTATTTTGTTAATGATGTGCATCTAGCTTTACTTCTATTTATTCTGATGACTTGACACCTGTCCACATGTTTTGTTTTGTTGTCTGTCTCTCCCTTCTAGACTGTGAGCCCATTGTTGGGTAGGGACCATCTCTATATGTTGCCAGCTTGTACTTCCCAAGCACTTAGTACAGTGCTCTGCACACAGTAAGCGCTCAATGAATACGATTGAATGAATGAATGAATGAATGAATGAGCTTGGTTCGTTGAGCTCTAGCTAATTTTGTGAAACCTTAGTACTTAGTAAACCAAGTTCTTCGTAAAGGAAATGCTCAATAGAGACAAATGATTGTTGATTTGTAGCTGTATTAAAGGATGCATATTTGGTGAAATCTGTTGTCCAGCCCTGCTAGATTGTAAGAGCCTTGAGGGCCGGGAACGTGTCTTGTGGCTTGATTGCACTTTCCAAAGCACTTGGGCTTTGTACCCAGTAAGCACTTAATAAATGTCCTTACCCTCACTACCTTCAGAGAAGTAGTGTGGCTCAGTGGAAAGAGCCCAGGCTTTGGAGTCAGAGGTCATGGATTCAAATCCTGGCTCTGCCAATTGTCAGCTGTGTGACTTTGGGCAAGTCACTTCACTTCTCTGTGCCTCAGTTCCCTCATCTGGAAAATGGGGACAACCTGATCACCTTGTAACCTCCCCAGCACTTAGAACAGTGCTTTACACATAGTAAGCGCTTCATAAATGCTATTATTATTATTATTATTATTATTATTATTATTATTATTATTATTATACCTATCTGGGCAAATAGACCATATCTTTGTTTCGCCTCGGCAAAGCATTGTCTTGAGGACCACATAATGCATTACCCAGAAAGGTTCCACTGGGGTTGATAGATTCTCAAATTACTTTTTTTTTTTCCAAATGCCTGCCTTAGAAAAAAAAATCTACCATTTTTCAAAGAATATATTTGGTATTCTGACATGTCAACAATATCAGCTATTTTATATTCCATTTGCTAGTCAATCAGATTGCAGAGGTAACTTTCAGAATACAATCCAGTGTGGTGCTTAACATGCAGAAAACCTAAAAATAACAGAAAGAAGAAAAGGCTCGGGGAAATGTGATGGGGAAATATAGACTTCTCTGATTCGTATTAATGAGGTTTCCGTAATATCTGCTCTTTATTCACTAGTGTTTACAACATCATCAGGGGACCCATTTATTTAGTTTACCCTCTTCGAAACAAAAAGGCCTTCAACTTCCTGGAGTTCCATCCCTTCCATCCAAATCAGCTTATGACCTTGTACTTTGGCAAGTTTTTGAGTTATGCTCAAGTCAGACCGATAACATCCTGAAGGTGTAGAGGAATAGTTCTGTCACTTGTCTTAATTATCCAGACAGTAGGTCTCCCAACTCTTGTATTGTGTTCTTCCAGGCTAACAGTGGTCTTCACACAGGAAGTGCTCAATGAATACCTGTTATAAAATTTGAGTGCTTACTCTGTGCAGAGCACTGTACTAAGAACTTGAGTTCATAGACATGATCCCTATCCTCCAGGGTTTTACAGTCTAGTATGGGAGGCAGACACTTAAGGGGTAAGGAATGGATAATCTGGAAGTTTTCAAGTACCTGAAGGGAGAAAATAGGGTCTCCCTTTGAAAATGATGAGTAAACCTCAGTCCTTTCACCCCTAGTATGTTTTTAGACTGTGAGCCCACTGTTGGGTAGGGACTGTCTCTATATGTTGCCATCTTGTACTTCCCAAGCGCTTAGTACAGTGCTCTGCACACAGTAAGCGCTCAATAAATATGATTGATTGATTGATTGTGAGGTATCCATGGAGACTAAGGTGTGAGCCATAAGGTTAGCTGCTGACGGTGTGTGAGAAGGTCAGGACTGGCTATTCTGCAGCTCTTTTGGATCTGATTTCCAAGCGTTTACTATGTGCCCGGCAGTGTATTAAGGGCTGGGGTGGATACGAGTAAACTGAGTTGGACACAGTCCCTGTCCCATGTGGGGCTTAGTCTCAATCCCCCTTTTATAGATGAGGTTACTGAGGCCCGGAGAAGTGAAATGACTTGCCCAGGGTCACATGGCAGACGAATGGCATAGCTGGGATTAGAATTCATAATAACAATAATAATAATAATAATGATGACATTTATTAAGTGCTTACTATGTGCAAAGCACTGTTCTAAGCACTGGGGAGGTTACAAGGTGATCAGGTTGTCCCACAGGGGGCTCACAGTCTTAATCCCCATTTTACAGATGAGGTAACTGAGGCACAGAGAAGTTAAGTGACTTGCCCAAAGTCACACAACTGACAATTGGTGGATCAGGATTTGAATCCATGAACTCTGCCTTCAAAGCCTGTGCTCTTTCCACTGAGCCATGCTGCTTCTCTAACAGAAGCTCTAACAGAAACTCATGACCTTCTGTCTCTGAGGCCTGTGCTCTATCTACTATGCAGTGCTAGCTGTGTGACTTTGGGCAAGTCACTTAATTTCTCTGTGCCTCAGTTACCTCATCTGTAAAATGGGGATTAAGACTGTGAGCCCCACATGGGACAACCTGATCAACTTACATCCCCCCAGCACTTAGAACAGTGCTTTGCACATAGTAAGTGCTTAACAAATACCGTCATCATTTAATGGCAGCATAGTGGCTAGACTGTGGGCCCCTCCCACCACACTATGAGCTCCAACAGACAATTACTCTCCCCCCACTTCAAAGCCTTATTGAGGCCCCTCTCCTCCAAGAGGCCTTCCCAGACTAAACCCTCTTTTCCTTTTCTTCAACTCCCTTTTGTGTCACCCAGACTTGCTCCTTTTATTCACCCCTCTCCCCCCACCCAGCAAACTCCCAGCCCCACAGCACTTATTTACGTATCTGTCATTTATATCAATGTATGTCTCCCCTTCTAGGCTGTAAGCTCGTTGTGGGCAGGGAGTGTATTATATTATCGTACTCTTCCAAGTGCTTAGTACAGTGCTGTGCACACAGTAAGCCCTCAATAAATACAATTGACTGACTCTTCCCACTAGATAGAGTGCTGCCCTTTTAGACTGTGAGCCCACTGTTGGGTAGGGACTGTCTCTATATGTTGCCAACTTGTACTTCCCAAGCGCGTAGTACAGTGCTCTGCACACAGTAAGTGCTCAATAAATACGATTGATTGATTGATTGATTGATTGATTGCTCTCTGAGGGTAGTATCGTGCGTACCAACTCTGTTGTATAGTACTATTCCAAGTACTTAGTTCAGTTCTCTGAACACTGTAAGAGCTCAATAAATACCATTGATAAATTGATTGTTAGCGGTTCTGATTGATTGTTACCCCACAGTGCTCCAGGGGACTATTTAAATCCTTTCACCTCATCCTCAATCCCAAATTTCCCCCCTGGAAAAGCAAACAGATCCTCCATAGTTTGTTTTTTTCTCAGGATCCCACTAAGTTTCTGAAAAGGTGGGAGGAGATGGTAAGGAAGAGAATAGATACAGAGGAATCAGGAGTCAACCATAATTTATTATTTATTGACCAGTCAGGCATCTTTGCTAGCCCTTGAGAAGTTCCTTTATGACTCCAGTGGGAATCCATATGGCCAGTTTTGAGAAGCCCTCTCCGAAATAATGCCGTGCCTGGTTAGTCTCAGATGGGGAAATCAGTCCATCAGTGGTATTTATTCAGTGCTTACCATGTGCAGAGTAATGCACTAAGAGTTTGGGAGAGTACACTGTAGCAGAGTTGATGGACATTTTCCCCGTCCACAATGAGCTTGCTGTCTAGAGGAGAGAGATACCATACTATTTCTCTCCTGTACCAGATTTTGAATTCAGGCCAATACTATAGGTGATACTTTGTCCTTTTTTAGCCAAATCACAGAATAAAATGCATGTATATTTCAAAGCAAAGCATACTTTTGAAGAGTTTTCTCATCGAAAGAGCAATCCATCTGCCGAGAACCTCCTTTCAAAGCTTCTTAGCAACATTAGCATTAGTCCACTGGTGCTTATGATGCTTATAGCATCATTCCAACTCTCCTTAGCAACGCAGTGCCTTCCTCAGCAACAGCCCATCTGTCTGTAGTGACAATCCAGGGTTTATCAAAGTAGAGATCAAATAATTGCAAATCCAATCAAACTGAATCAGTCAGTAGACATGCTCTCCACAATGCTAAATATTCCCGAAATAGGCCTTTAGCCACAAAATTCTTCTGAACAAAATTCTTGCTATAACAAGGAAAGCTTAGTTTAGTCAATCAGTTGTATTAATAATAATAATAATAATTATATTATCTTTTAAGCGCTTATTATGTGCCAGGCACTCTACTAAGCGCTGGGGTGAATAAAAACAAATGGGTTGGATACAGTCCGTGTCCCATGTGAGGCTCACAGTCTCAATCACCATTTTACAGATGAGGTAACTGAGGCCCAGGGAAGTGAAATGACTGGCCCAAGGTCTCACAGCGGAAGAGTGGCAGAGCTTGGATTAGAACCCATGACTTTCTGACCCCCATGCCCGTGCTTTATACATTAAACCATGAGGCTTCATTGAGCCCTTACCCCTTCAAGACTGTGAGCCCGTTATTGCCTTAGGGGACCATCACTATATGTTGCCAACTTTTACTTCCCAAGTGCTTAGTACAGTGCTCTGCACACGGTAAGCGCTCAATAAATACGATTGAATGAATGAATGAATATGCAGGGCACCGTACTAAGCCCTTGGGAGAGTACTGTATGGAGGTGGTGCCCAGAAGGAGCTTACGGTCTAGAGGGAGTGGCCGACATTAATAGAAACAAATTACGGCTCTGTATATATGTGCTGTGGCGCTGGGGGGGGTGGTGAATAAAGGGTACGAATCAAAGTGCAAGGGTGACACAGAAGGGAGTGGAAGAAAAAGAAACAAGGGCTTAATTTTGGAAGGCCTCTTGGAGGAGAGGAGCTTTCAGTAAGGCTTTGAAGGTGGGGCGAGTGATCGTCTGTCGATACGAAGCGAGAGGGAGCCCCAGGCCAGAGGCAGGACGTAGGTGAGGGGTCGTGGTGAGATCTTTCTGGAAAGACAATAGGCATATGTTCTGTCTTATACTTGGATGGATTTCACACAGTGTGCTTATATGTATGCCTATGATTGTATCTTAAATATATTCATGGAAAGTTGGGTAATCATCGCATCCCTCAGTGGTTTGATATTGTCCCTTTAAAAGCACTTTGAATGTGAGAAAACATTTGAAATCCTCTGAAGTAGGTCATTTCAGGCGTGGTAGCCCCCATGCTCTTACCAGAAGACTGAAGGAAAACAGTGCTGTCCATCTAAAACTCCATGGAGACTTTGGGAGTGGTTCCCTGTGGCGCTCATCCAGAAATCGCTCCAGGAATCACTTCTCTTTAGAAACAGGCTGTCAAAAGATGACTCTTCTGGGAACCACGGGAGGTCTCTGAAAATCTAGGAGAGGCAGCAGGGGGTTGTATCTGAAGGCAGAGGAGCAGCAGGCCCTATTTGAAAGAGCATAGGACTGAGAGTCAGAAGAACTGGGTTCTAAACCTGGCGCCACCACTTGCTGTTTGACCTGTGACATAATAATAGTAATAATAATGATGGGTATTCGTTAAGTGCTTACTATGTGCCAAGCACTGTTCTAAGAGCTGGGGTAAATACAAGGTAATCAGGTTGTCCCACGTGGGACTCACAGTCTTAATCCCCATTTTACAGGTGAGGTGACTGAGGCACAGAGAAGTGAAGTGGCTTGCCCGAGGTCACACAGCAGCCAAATGGCAGAGCCCGGATTAGAACCCACGTCCACTGACTTCCAAGCCCGTGCTCTTTCCACTGATCCACGCTGCTTCTCAGCCAGTCATATTTATTGAGCACTTATTGTGTGCAGAGCACTATACAAAATGCTTCGGAGAGTACAATAGAGCAGACGCATTACCTGCTCACAGTGAGCTTACGGTCTAGAGAGCAGTTTTTTAACTCCTCTATGCCTCAGTTTCCTTATTTGTAAAATGGTGATTAAACACCTGCTCTCTCTCTCCCTCTTAGATTGTGAACCCCATTCGGGTCGGAAACTATCCAAGTTGATTGTATCCACTTTGCGCTTAGCACAGGGCTTGACAAAATTCAGTGTTTCTCCAAGAGCCCTTCCCAGGCTAAGCCCTTTATTGCCCTATCCACCCTCTGCTGGGCATTGACTCTAAACTTGGCTCCGTACCAGCCCAAAGCGGCATGGCTCAGTGGAAAGAGCCCGGGCTTGGGAGTCAGTGGTTGTGGGTTCTAATCCCGGCTCCGCTACTTGTCTGCTGTGTGACTTTGAGCAAGTCACTTAACTTCTCTGGGCCTCAGTTACCTCATCTGTAAAATGGGGACTAAGACCGTGCGTCCCACGTGCGACAACCTGATTACTTTGTATGTACCTCAGTGCATGAAACAGTGCTTGGCACCTAGAAAGTGCTTAACAAATACGTTGTTGGGTAGGGACTGTCTCTATATGTTGCCGAAGTTTAGTGAGAATAGTTATAAATAAAATGACACTTTGTGGTGTCCGATTAAATCAAAATGCATATTTAAAACCTAGGGTGCCACATATTTATTCCTCTCCAAACCCTGGGCTCCCCATCACAGATAGAGAGCAGTGCCATTCAGACCATGGTTTAGCAAAGTGGCAATAATGGTGTATAAAAGACCAAGGTTTGGGAAACACAAAAGCAGCATGATATTATTTTCTGTAAAAAAAATACAGCCATTAGTACTGTAAAAGTGCTTCAAAATTTGATCTAATCTACCATACTGAGCCGGGTCCTCTAAATTCCACAAGCCTCAAAACCCTGCATTAGAGAACCGATTTTTGAGCTTGTCATGAATTCTGTCTCAAAATGTGAAATAATTTCACCCATAAAGGCTCATAAAGGTATATTACCCTAGTGTTTTTTTTTTTCACCCTAGGGAAGAGGATGTTACGTTTTAAATCAATATTCAGTATACAAAATGATGTTTTAATTATGCTCTTAATAGGTTCCGGTAGCTGGTAGTATAGATTTCCTGGTGAAGATATTTTAAGAACTGCTGTCTTAGCCAATTGCAGAGACTTAACTTATCTATTCATCATCTCTTCCTGATGGTTTGTCATCCATACGACTTTTCATCCATCTGTTTCATCACACCCAAATTATCCTAAACAAAATTAAAAAGTGAGAGTTATCAATACTTTACATAAGGTAGAATTACACATGGCCTCTTGTTTCGGGGTTACCATTTAACTTGACAGATTCAACCCGTGCATTCGGGTGATGGTGATTTAGTAAAGGAAGAAAGGAGTATTTTGTGCTTGATTGTCTAGAGCGATCATGGATTTCCTTTCTTATTCATCACCTTAGGACAACATAGAGAAGCAGCGTGGCTCAGTGGAAAGAGCACAGGCTTTGGAGTCAGAGGTCATGGGTTCAAATTCCGGCTCTGCCGATTGTCAGCTGTGTGACTTTGGGCGAGTCACTTAATTTCTCAGTGCCTCAGTTACCCCATCTGTAAAATGAGGATGAAGACTGTGAGCCCCCCATGGGACAACCTGATCACCTTGTAACTTCCCCAGCGCTTAGAACAGTGCTGTGCACATAGTAAGCGCTTAACAAATGCCATCATCATTATTATTATTATTATTGTAGAAGGCGAAGGACAGCCTCCCGGAAGAAATGAGTGAACATTATTGGAAAGCCAGGGGGAACATAAGAATGATCAGTTAATATATTAAACACCTACTGAGTGTGTGGCCTAGTGGAAAGACAATGCGACTGGGAGTCAGGAGAGCTGAGTTTGAGTTTCAAGCTCTACTACCCGCCTGCTGTGTGACCTTGGGCAAGTCATGTAACCTCTCTGAGCCTCAGAATCCTCAGGTGTAAAGTGTCATAAGATTGCTCGTTGTGGGCAAGGAATGTGTCTGTTTATTGTTGTAGTGGACTTTACCAAGTGCTTAGTACGTGCTCTGCACATAGTAAGTGCTCCATAAATACAATTAAATGAGTGAATGAATGGACTGGGAGCCTAATGTGGGACTAAGATCTCTGCCAGATCTGTTAACCCTGTATCTCTTCCAGGGCTTGGTACATATAAAGCACTTAATAAATTCCCCAAATTATTATTACAGTTGTGAAGCACCGAACAAAGTACTTGGGACTGTACAACAGATGAAAGACATAGCTCACAATCTAAAGAGGGAGACAAAGATGTCAGACCGTGAGGGTACGAGGCTCTGTGTAGGTGTGAGTTGATCCTTGAAGACCATCTCAAGAACCGTTCGGAAAGCATTTGCGTCATTTGTAATCCAATTTTCTGGCAAGAGAGGGAAAGATTTCTACCTGGCTGGAATGTATCCCAATTTTCAGTCTTCTGCAATTAAGCATAGACTCCTTTGTTATTGTTGCATAGAATTCATGATTTAGTATGCCTAACAGCATCACCTAAACTCCTAGGGGATGCTCTTGCTGTTTTGCTTACACACAGCTTGCATTTATTGTTCCAGGGGTTGGAACGCTTCGTGTGAACACTTCTTGTATTTTGATGCTCCAAAATTCCTTATCTGAAAATGCTTTTCAGATCAAAGGGGAGTATTGTTCTTTAGGAACACCCTACTTGTCCCTATGAAGAATTTGTAGGTCACCATTTTCAGGCATTCTAGCGTGTTGCAGTAAAACTGAACAAATAAAGGCAATTAAAAATCACAAGGACATGCACTCTCAACTCAGACATATGCTCATGAAAAGAGGTTTATGAATTTTAATTAGATTTAATTCTAAGAGTCATGCTGTGTCGCATCCTAGGTGTCTACAGGCTCTTTGAATTAAATTAGGTCTTAGATGATCTGCCCCATAACCCTCCCATTCGGATTACGTCCTTAATGAAAACAAAATATTTTGATCATAACGTAAAACACCGTACATCCCAGCATCAACCGATCAAGCCATGATATTCACTGAGCACTTACTTTGTGCGGGGCACCGTACTATGAGCTTGGGAGAGCACAATATAACTGAGATGGAAGACACAGTCTCATTCATTCATTCAGTCCTATTTATTGAGCACTTACTGTGTACAGAGCAGTGTACTAAATGCTTGGAAAGTACAATATGGCAACAGATAGAGACAATCCCTATCCAACAACGGGCTCCCAGTCTAGGAAGGGGAGACAGACAACAAAACAACCAAACAAGTAGGCATCAATACCATCAAAATAGATAAATAGAATTATGGATATATACGCAGTCTCTTCTCAAGACGAGCTTACTCGAGGGAGAGTCAGATATTAGCATGAATCGATAATAATAATAATAATAATGATAGCATTTATTAAGCACCCACTATGTGCAAAGCACTGTTCTAAGCACTAGGGAGGTTACAAGGTGATCAGGTTGTCCCACGGGGGGGCTCACAGTTTTTATCTCCATTTTACAGATGAGGTAACTGAGGCACAGAGAAGTTAAGTGACTTGCCCAAAGTCACACAGCTGCCAGTTGGCGGAGTTGGAATTTGAACCCACGACCTCTGACTCCAAAGCCTGGGCTCTTTCCACTGAGCCACGATTTCAGGTTATGTACAAAAGTGCTAAAGGACCTGAATGTGGGGTAAATATTTAATAATAATAATAATAATGATGGCATTTATTAAGCGCTTACTATGTGCAAAGCACTGTTCTAAGCGCTGGGGAGGTTACAAGGTGATCAGGCTGTCCCACGGGGGGCTCACAGTCTTCATCCCCATTTTACAGATGAGGGAACTGAGGCCCAGAGAAGTGAAGTAACTTGCCCAAAGTCACACAGCTGACAATTGGTGGAGCCGGGATTTGAACCCGTGACTTCTGACTGCAAAGCCCGGGCTCTTTCCACTGAGCCATGCTGCTTCTGCACTTTCCCAAGCGCTCAGTATGGTGCTCCGCCCACAGTTAGCGCTTAATAAATAGGACTGAATGAATCCAAGCCCATTTTTCCTTCCAGAGCCCAGGCAGCACGGGCCTTGCTCTCGGACCCAGGTGACGGTGGCCCCGGCCTGCTCAAAGGGTTTAGTACAGTGCTCTGCACACAGTAAGCGCTCAATAAATACGATTGATGAAAGGGTTGAGATCCAAGTGCACAGATGATGCAAAAGGGATATCAGTCAACAACAGCATCAATTGGGGGCCGATTGCACGCTGAGCACTATATATATACCTGTATATATGTATATATGTTTGTACATATTTATTACTCTATTTATTTATTTATTTTATTTGTACATATCTATTCTATTTATTTTATTTTGTTAGTATGTTTGGTTTTGTTCTCTGTCTCCCCCTTTTAGACCGTGAGCCCACTGTTGGGTAGGGACTGTCTCTATATGTTGCCAATTTGTACTTCCCAAGCGCTTAGTACAGTGCTCTGCACATAGTAAGCGCTCAATAAATACGATTGATGATGATGATGATGATGATGCTAAGTGTGTGGGAGAGTACTAAAGCTTACCGCCTGGCAAGGGAGACTGTCATCGTAACCCTGATCTACCGGACTAACAAGACATGGTCATGCGCATGTGATTTTTCTGGTGTCAGTGGCAGAAGAAAATAAAAACACTGAGTGGAATTGTTGTTCTCAACCATTTTGAGCCCAGTGCGGTTCAAGGACTGTGTCCAACCTGACATCCCTGTATCTACCTTAATCGGGGATTAAGACTGTGAGCCCCCCGTGGGACAACCTGATCACCTTGTAATCTCCCCAGCACTTAGAACAGTGTCTTGCACATAGTAAGCACTTAATAAATGCCATTATTACTAGAAGCAGTGTGGCTCAGTGGAAAGAGCATGGGCTTTGGAGTCAGGGGTCATGGGTTCTAATCCCGCCTCTTCCACTTGTCAGCTGTGTGACTTCGGGCAAGTCACTTCACTTCTCTGTAAAATGGGCCTCCCGTGGGACAACCTGATCTCCTTGTAACCTCCCCAGAGCTTAGAACAGTGCTTTGCACATAGTAAGCACTTAATAAGTGCCATCATTATTATTATTTACCTCTGTGCTCAGTAGAGTGACTGGCACATAGTAACCGCTTAAATACCATTATTATTATGATCTTATGAACTCCTTCAGGGCAGGGACTGCATCTACCAACTATATTAAATTGAACTCTCCCAAATGAAATCAATAAATCAATCAGTATTGACCATTTACTGTGTGCAGAACTCTATACTAAGCACTTGGGAGCATACAGTATAAAATTAACCGGGCACATTCCCTGCTCACAATGAGTTAACTGTCTAAGTGCTATAGGACTGAGAGTAGGTGAGTATCAAGTCTTTAAGGGGTACAGATTTGAGTGTGTAGATGATGCAGACGGGAAGGGAAATGAGAGCTTTGTCAGTGAGGTCTTCTTCAATCAATCAATCATACTCACTGAGTGCCTCCTATTTACAGAGCACTGTGCTAAGCACTTGGGAGAGTACAAAAGAACAGAAATGATGGCCATGTTCCCGGCCCACTGTAAGCCAAGGTGTGATTTTTAGGAGGGTTTTGAAGGTGGGAAGAGCGGTGGGCATTCAGATATGAAGAAGGACATTTTAGAGACTTTGCATTCCTGTCTTATCCTCAAACCCTAAGGGCAGCTGTGAATACAGTTTCCGTAGCATTGGAGTTGAAACCTCCAAAGCAGTCCCTGTCAAATGATTCATTCATTCATTCATATTGATTGAGCGCTTACTGTGTGCAGAGCACTGTACTAAGCGCTTGGGAAGTACAGGTATTATTCATTCAATCGTATTTATTGAGCGCTTACTGTGTACAGAGCACTGTACTACGTGCTTCCAGTTGCTCCAACCCCTACAAACTTTCTTCGGCTCAGAAGGCACGCTTCTACATAAACGTGTGCTTTCAGTTCCAGATAGTTTGAACAGCATTTTTTTTTGAGAGTAAATAAAGCCTAAATGTTAAAGGAAGCCGTCTAAATGCAGAAGTACCACTTCAGCCACTTTTATTTGAAACCAGATCCTCCCCCAGAGTTCTGGTTCCCACACTGGCTTCAGACCCACTAAAAGATTCCAAGACACTGCTAATGGTAACCCTTTTATCTGTGAATACCGCATTGAAAACATAAATGTGGTTCCGTGAGCTATTTAACACAGAAGGCATCAACAATCTCCAAAGAAGGTTAAGCTGGATTCATTTTTCCGTCTCCAAACTGAGCTATTATAGCGCATTACACTTCAATCTACTCGAGCTGATTTAATACCTGGAACAGATGAGTACCTCAGCTTGAATATAGCTGTCACATCCCTTAAGCTGAAAGCCAGGCAAATTTCAATATCTCCTTTAAGAGCGGGTTTCAATTAAATTATTTCCGAGTGATATCAAAAAGGATTGACGTGTTGTGAGCAAAGTTTAGGATGGGTCACATAGGGACGTAAAATTGATTTTGACAGAATGTAAACCGAGCTGAAATTGGTTTAATGATTAACTTAAATCTCAAAAGAAAAATAACTGCACTTTTCAAATATCACATCCTAGAGGGTTTAAAGTCATTACCTTCATAGGGACTTGGGAGATTTAATTGAATCTCTTTTAACTGGGCACACAACGTTGCCTGTGTATTTTATATATTGCAGAAAATGAGCCTACTGCGGGTATTCCAAAGATGGTCTGCTTTTAGATGAAACAAGCACTACTTTGAGACCTTGGGAAAGCAAACTCAATTCTTCAATATGAAACGATAATATTTATTTTACAACATTGGCAGATCCCTCTTAAGAGAAAACCCCAGCCCAATTAATAAACTCTCATTGACCATTCATTTTTCCTAAGTTTTTTTTGGCTCGTTTTTAAATTTCTTTCATTCAACCGTATTCATTGAGTGCTTACTGTGTGTAGAGCACTGTACTAAGCGCTTGGGAAGTACAAATTGGCAAAATATAGAGACAGCCCCTACCTAACAACGGGCTCACAGTCTAGAAGGGGGAGACGGACAACAAAACAAAACAAGTAGACAGCTGAAACAAAAGCCAGCTAATAGCAAATATTGGCTTTCTTGAACGCTTCTAGATGAGGGTTATCTTGGTATAAAATTAAAACATCTTAAGAGGCAATATAATTTTTTCTATATAATTTTAATTCCAAAGTGTTTTCACATTCCCTCCCTTTCATCTGCAGGATATCCCTATAAGATAAGACAAGACTAGTGTTATCATCTTCATTTTGCAAGTCACAGTCTTTTAGACTGTGAGCCCACTGTTGGGTAGGGACTGTCTCTATATGTTGCCACCTTGTACTTCCCAAGCGCTTAGTACAGTGCTCTGCACACAGTAAGTGCTCAATAAATATGACATTGATTGATTGATTGATTTGCAGAGGAGAATACCGAGCCTAGGAAGGTTAAGTGACTTAGCCAAGATCAATCGATCATGATGTCCGTGGTATTTATTGAGCACTTGGTGTGTGCAGAGCATTGTACTAAGCTCCTGGGAGAGTACAATATGACAGGCATGTTCCCTGCCCACAGTGAGCTTACAGTCTATCACATAGCAGGCCAGTGGCAGAGCTATGATTTGAACCCGGGTCCCTGAAGCTGCGGGCGCATTCTCTTTCTACCCCTTGCTTAGTGCTTATAATGAGCTGGCAGGTGAAGTGCTTGGGGGTGTTTCCTACAGTCATTCCATCAGTGGTATTCATCAAGTGCTTACTGTGTGCAGGACACTAGAAGTGCTTACTAAACAGTAGTCCGTTTTCCGGATACATTGCATAATCCTAATTATAGGGTTCAGATAGGGTAGATCAATCAATCAATCAATCGTATTTATTGAGCGCTTACTGTGTGCAGAGCACTGTACTAAGCGCTTGGGAAGTACAAGTTGGCAGATGTTGATGCCTGCCCTGGGCTAATTTGGGGATTAGAAATCTTATTCATCTGATTTGCTTGTGACTTCTCTTTTCCATCAGGTTGCACAGGTCCATTTCCTTTGGTGACCTTTACTTGCAAACCTTGCAGGAGGGAGGTAATAGTAATAATAATAATGATGGTATTTGTTAAGTGCTTACTATGTGAAAAGCACTGTTCTAAGTGCTGGGGAAGTTCCAAGGAGATCATGTTGTCCCACGGGGGGGGGGCCTCACAGTTTTAATCCCCATTTTACAGATGAGGCAACTGAGGCACAGAGAAGTGAACTGACTTGCCCAAAGTCACACAGCTGACATTTGGCGGAGCTGGGATTTGAACCTATGACCTCTGACTCCAAAGCCCGGGCTCTTTTCACCGAGCCACGCTGCTTCTCAGTGGTGGGAGAGGAATGTAAGTACGTAGGGTCATTCACTCATCGTTCAATCATATCTATTGAGCACTTACTGTGTGCAGAGCACTGTACTAAGTGCTTGGGAAGTACAAGTTGGCAACATATAGAGACGGTCCCTACCCAACAATGGGCTCACAGTCTAGAATGGGGAGACAGACAACAAAACAAAACATGTGGACAGGTGTCAAGTCATCAGAACAAACAGAATTAAAGCTAAATGCACATCATTAACAAAATAAATAGAATAGTAAATATGGACAAGTAAAATAGAGTAATGAATCTGTACAAACATATATACAGGTGCTGTGGGGAGGGGAGGTAGGGTCATTTCTGCCCTTGTCTCTCTCCCCTTCCCTCATATTGTACTTTCCCAAGTGCTTAGTACAGTGCTCTGCACTTAGTAAGGGTTCAGTAAATACCATCGATTTCCTTCTCTGCCACCGGCTAGTCACTGTGAAGTACTATTCATTCATTCATTCATTCAATCGTATTTATTGAGCACTTACTGTGTGCAGAGCACTGTACTAAGCGCTTGGGAAGTACAAGTTGGCAACATATAGAGATGGTCCCTACCCAACAGCGGGCTCACAGTCTAGAATGGGGAGACGGAGAACAAAACCAAACATATTAACAAAATAAAATAAATAGAATAAATATGTACAAATAAAATAGAGTAACTGTACTAAGCGCTGGGGTAAAATGGGGATTAAGACTGTGAGCCCCACGTGGGGCAACCTGATTACCTTGTATCCACCCCAGCGCTTAGAACAGTGCTTGGCGCTTAGTTCTAGAAGTAGCAAGAGGCCCACCGCTGCTGCTGTTGCCACCTCTTCTCTCTTAAGCGCTTAGTACAGTGCTCTCCACACAGTAAGCGCTCAATAAATACGATTGATGATTGATGATTCTCTCCTCCTCCCAGTAACGGTTGGGACAGGGCCCTGCCCACGCCCGTGACGTGAATTCAAGAGAATAACCTCTGCCATCTCCATCGCCTAGCTGATGACCCACATCCCTTCTCCCTTGTAACAGCCCTGAGGATGCAAAACTCACTCACAGAAGAAGAAAATATTAATGGAGTTCTTTAGAAAGTAGTTGACAAAGGTCTAAGAGGAAAAGAAATGCAATCAGACTTTAATAACTGATTTACAATTCCCTTAGAAACCTGGGAGAGTACAATACAACCGAGTTGGTAAGCACATTCCCTGCCCACAGGGAGCTTAAAGGCAACAAGGATCTTTACATGGAAACCATCAGTCAGTCAATTAAGGTATTTTTGGAGGGTTCACTCATTCAGTCATTTGTTGAGCGCTTACTGTGTGCAAAGCACTGTACTTAAGCTCTTGGAAGAGTACAATATAACAATAAGAAGACACATTCTGTGCCCACAATGAGTCTACAGTCTAGAGGGAGAGACAGAACTCTGTAAAAGCTCTTTCCCTTCCCCACAGCACTTGTATATATGTATATATATTTGTACATATTTATTACTCTATTTATTTATTTTACTTGTACATATCTATTCTATTTGTTTTATTTTGTTAGTATGTTTGGTTTTGTTCTCTGTCTCCCCCTTTTAGACTGTGAGCCCACTGTTGGGTAGGGACTGTCTCTATATGTTGCCAATTTGTACTTCCCAAGCGCTTAGTACAGTGCTCTGCACATAGTAAGCTCTCAATAAATATGATTGATGATGATGATTTGGGAGAGTACGTGACAAGAGAGAGTTTATCTGTTCCAGGACACTGTCATGCGTGGATAGGGAGCTCATTAGAAAGAGAAAAGCTTCTGATAACTCCAAGGGAAAAGATCATAAGAACTTTATGTTCTAGCCCTGATTTTCTGTCCCTCATAACTCTCATGATAAAAATCAAACAACCATTCTTCAAGTACATGTAGTACTTTGTAAAAACCATTAATCAGTTATTTGTCCAATATGTTCTCTCAAAATCTGACTATATTAAAACTCAGTATGTCTCTTTTGAGATTTGGGTGCAAGCGTGGTCATGTTATATGGGTAAGTAGATTTTGCAGAACGTTTCCCATTTGTATTCGATCTCTCCAAGAAAAGGGTTGTATGTTTCCTTTAAACATTTTCATTAGCACTTGGCAGGCAGATAAACTGAATTTTTTTTGTACTCTCAAATGTTCCCTCCGTAATAGACTGTGCTGTCTGAAGGGCAATTTATTACAATCAGATATGCCCGTGGCAAGTGCCTTTATCATGTTACCTTCTATGTTAACATTTTGCAATGATTCAGGAGCAAACCAAGAGCCACTACGATCAGCAGCAAGTCAACAGACTGAAATACAGAAGCCGTGACATCTACTCCTTTTTTTTATGGGTATTTGTTAACTGCTTACTGTGTGTTAAACACTGTTCTAAACGCTGGGGTAGGTACAGGTCAATTAAGTCAGACACAGGCCCCGTCCCACATGGGGCTCGCAATATAAGTAGGAAGGAGAACAGGTATTGAATCCCTATTTTACAGTTGAGAGTACTGGGGCACAGAGAAGTTAAGTGACTTGCCCAAGATCACACAGCAAGCAATTGGCAGGCCTAGGATTAGAACTCAGGGCCTCTGACTTCAAGGACCGTACTGTTTCCACTAGGCCAGGTGACATGGCAATTCCCTATCTTCTCTACTCCTGTACTGGCAATAAATTTGCCAGTTGGCTTCTCTGTGGGGAGTACCCAATGAATACTTGTTACCATGATAACTAAGACATACGGATTAAATGTAAAAGGAATAAAAGAAAATAGCTTACCCAGTAAGTCTGTTTGCCCCTTAAACTCTACTCCAGCTACATAATAATAATAATTATGGTATTTGTTAAGCACTTACTATGTGCCAGGCACTGTACTAAGCACTGGATCTGAAATCAGTCACTGCTTTTTAGATTGTACACTCTATGGGGGATAGGGACCATGTTAAATTCCCCCCGGTATTCATTCAGTAGTATTTATTGAGCTCTTACTTTCTGCAAAGTACTGTATTAAGCGCTTGGGAGAGTACAATATGACAACAAACCATGCTGCTTAGGAAGCAGCGTGGCTCAGTGGAAAGAGCCCGGGCTTTGGAGCCAGAGGTCATGGGTTCAAATCCCGGCTCCACCACTTGTCAGCTGTGTGACTTTGGGCAAGTCACTTCACTTCTCTGGGCCTCAGTTCCCTCATCTGTCAAATGGGGATGAAGACTGTGAGCCCCACATGGGACAACCTGATCACCTTGTAACCTCCCCAGCGCTTAGAACAGTTCCTTGCACGTAGTAAGCGCTTAATAAATGCCATTATTATTATTATTATTGTTATCATTAACAAATTCCTGCCCCCAACCAGCTCATATGTTTTCTCCCAGCACTTAGTAACAGTGCTCTGGTTAATAAATACTCTTAACATTTATGAAGGGGGCTGGGGAGGATTCATGGATATTGTTTCTGACTCTGTCCCAGGCCTGTAAAGGGGGCTTACAATCTACAGGGTGAAAGGAGAAAGAAAGAACAAAAAAGAAGCATGTTAGTATAAGGAAATTACAGACAACAGCAGTCGACAGAAATTACTCCTACCTAATTCATGAGGAAACTGAGGCACTAACTCCCAGGTTTATGCTCTTTCCACTAGACCACACTGCTTCTTTACTAATAATAACTGTGGTATAATAACTGCGTCACAGTGGTATGTGAACTGTGTTCAGTATGTGCCAAGCACTGTTTAAGCACTGGAGGAGGTATTATATTCATTCATTCATTCATTCAGTTGTATTTATTGAGCGCTTACTGTGTGCAGAGCACTGTACTAAGTGCTTGGGAAGTACAAGCTGGCAACATATAGAGACGGTCCCTACCCAACAGCGGGCTCACAGTCTAGAAGGGGGAGACAGAGAACAAAACAAAACATATTAACAAAATAAAATAAATAGAATAAATATGTACAAATAACATAAATAAATTATATATGCAAATCAGACACATTCCCTGTCCTATATGGGACTCACAGCCCTAAGGGCTAGTTTTTTGTCTTCTGGCAGTTCCGATAGTCCTCTTTGATTTCCAGCGAATCTGAAACATCGTCTTCTACTACATTCAGATAACCGGGGACATTGAACATCCAGTTCTAATGTGGGAGAACACAATCACAGCCTAGGGGCTAAGAATTCAGCAACCTAAACCTTTATTCGTTCCTGTGTCCTTCCCTAGGGATTTTTTAGCCGAACCAAGTCTGAATGTTTTTTCTTCACACCTTTCCCCTCTGGATTAAATCCTTTCATCAATCAGTTTGGAGAAACCTTTCTACAAGGCAGCTTTTTTATGTTGAAAGTGATCTTTATTATGGCAGTAATGTCCCAACTACTTTCAAAAGGGGTTTGATATTGGAAATGAAAGGTAAAAGACATTTAGAAGTAGAATATTTCCACAATCCTTAACTACACCTTTATTCTTAAATCAGTAATTACTGAAGAAGATGATTCATTTTGTTGTCCGTCTTCTTCCTCTTGACTTGAAGTGCTTTGCGATCAGGGAACTTGTCTACAAAGACTGTTATATTATACTCTCCCAAGCTCCTAGTAGTGTTCTGCACATAGTAAGTGTTTAATAAATATGACTGATTATGCTAAAGCAAATTCATCTGTGTAAATATTCACAATGATTGTTTATTCTTTTAAATATATGCATATAATTATGTATTTATAATATCCACATATTTGGGCAAAGCTCTTTAGCCCACACTTAGAAAGCATCAGCATTTAGAGAGTTAAATAATGATCGATATGTTTATGTAAAACAATGTATTTGCCATAATAAATTTTCTTCTTCCATTGAACTAATTTCAATACTGGGTAGGATGGAGGAGATTGAGTTACTATTGGGAAGACCACAGGACTGCGTGTCAGAAAATCTAGGTCCTAATCGTTTCCCTGCCACTTGCCTGCTGTATGACTTTTTTCAAGTCACTTGACGTTTCTGTTTTTCCTCATCTATGAAATGGGAATTTATACCTGTTCTCCCTCTTCTGTAGACGGGGAGCCCTATGTGCGATGGGGACCAGGTCTGAGCGAATCGTCTTATATCCACTACAGCACTTGGCTCATGGTAAGTGCTTAACAAATAGCACAATTAATATTACAGCCAAATGAGGAGTGACAGATATGACAGATAGTACTTTATAAATCCTTTGCTCTGCAATCCCAACATATCGAGGTTTTTCCAAGACCCAAAATATGTATTTTTTTATTTTATCATTTGGGACTGCTTGCCTGCATAACACTTAAAATTGCCAAATGGGTGCTATTAACGTGACTCTTTTCAGCTGAAATCATTGCAGTATCATCCCCATGTAATCTTAAATGTCCTCTTGCAGCTAGGTAGGAAGGGCAGAACCCCAAGAGACAAAGCACTTCAGAAATCCCCGGCTCCTAGGCTTCTCTAAGCTCTAATGAAGAATGGACTTTTCAACAGCAACTCTGAAGAAAAGCAGTTACTTCTCATGTTGGATTCGAGTGTCAGACTCAAATCTTCCCCAGATGAGCACAGAGGATGGTTTTTAAAACTCTGATTTACCCTCTTGCCATTCTTAAAAATCTTCAGTCCGTGTTCGAAATCCCTTCAGTACTTTAGGTCTCAGACAAAAGTGGAGGGAGGGGGAAGCATATTTGTTCTCAGCTTGTCAGGATGAGAGCGAGAGAGAGTTATAGTCACAGGAAATTAGCTTAAGTCCGTGAGCCGAAAGGACCTAGAGTTGAAACTTTCTCTTTTTCCTGAGGCAGTTTTGTACCTTTCTACCTTTTGTACTTCCACCCACTTTTGATAAGTATAATTTGCCATTAATATTTCAATTCATTTGGACCCTTTTCTTTGTTACCAGGCAAAGAGAGAGGGCAGTTATAAAATGTAGGAAACACGGGAGCCATACTGAAATCACTCAGCCTGCAAAACATGGTCTCGTTTGTATAGTCCCAGTGTTTATTGAAAGGATTTTTCTGGTTGAAATATATATTTCTGTCCACAATCTGCCCAGGGTGTAACTATCCTTCCGATGCCAAATCAGCAGTCTGTGAGGAGACAGCAGATGAACCTAACGGTTTTTGCTTTTATGTCAGGCACATTCCCCTTCCTCAGAAACTTCTGCAGGGACACCTGATAGTAACACCTGCCTGATTATTTTTCTTTTTACACTTTACCTCACTCTCGGTGCCCATTGTAGATGATCACATCCTGAGAAGCAGCATGGCCTAGTGGAAAAAGCGCAGGATTGGGAGTTAGGAGATCTGGACTCTAGTAGTAATAATTAATAATAATGATGGTATTTGTTAAGTGCTTACTATGTGCCAAGCGCTGTGTTAAGCACTGGGATAGATGCAAAGTAGCCAGGCTGTCCAATGTGGGGCTCACAGTCTTAATCCTCATTTTCCAGATTCAGGATTTCTCTATCTCATATCCCAACCCCTGCCAACCCTAGCTGGGTTGCCACCACACTTAAGAACTTGGCTTCCCTGAATATGTGACAGGCAGTATTTTTTAAATTTGCCTCGTTCCTAAACTGCAGCGTGGCAGAATGCTTCAGATAAATACAAGTTGTAGTAAAAAATTCTCCTTTGGGGCTCCTTTCCTGAGCCCAAAATAATGGTACCATTGAAAAATGAAAAATCCCAGTGCTTGATGGGATTTCTAAAGTATTGAAGGGAATGTGGAAATGCATGGATGGAAATACACTCAAATCCTAGCAAGCCAAATACATAAACCATAAAAAATAGTTATTATATCATAAAGTCACCAATGACTTCAACATTTCAAGGACAGAGATATCAATACTGATTAGAGAAAAAACACTCCAAACAACTCATTAATGCATATGAAAATTAGATTACAAACCTAAGGGTAAATTTTCCACATGACACTGAGAGATTTCAGGATGTAATTTCCTTGAAGAAAAAGAAAGATTTTTGTCATGTCCAATTCCCTGCTCACTGAACTAAAAATTTACCCTTAAAACCTCTCTGAAATGATAATTGTATTTTCATTTTAATCTGTGATGCTAAAATGGCATTTTTCATTATATAGTATTCCATTTGTTATTCCCTTCTGAAGCTAGCGTATGATAGAAAATATACAATAGTTTCCTGTGATCCACTTCATATGTACAAATGCTTAATATATACTGGTTTTATAATTTTCCCTTTTATAATTGCCTTACTCTCATGGAATAGGTCACATTATTTTAAGCAGTTATTATTCTATCCAATGTAAGAAAACTTTAACATCTTCAGTAGAAATGTGTTTCATTGAACTGATTCCTTTTCTCTATCTGCTGAATGTTGAAACCAACTCCTTTGCATGTGTCACTTCACTCTTTCATTCATTCATTCATTCATTTGTATTTATTGAGCACTCACTGTGTGCAGAGCACTGTACTGAGCGCTTGGAAAGTACAGTTCAGCAACAGAGCTAACCCCTGCCCACAACAGGCTCACAGTCTAGAGGCTGTCTAAAAGGTGTGAAGCAGAGGTGTCATAGTCACCTAGTTATATTCATTTTCTTGCTTATTACACCAAAGTTACCGGAGCTATAAATAGAATTCATTCAACTAATGGTAGTCACTGAGGGCTTACCTTGTGCGGAAACACCATGCTAAGCACTTGGGAGAGTTGGGAGAGGCGTTCCCTTCCCACAACGAGCTTACAGCCTGGAGTGGGAGACACATAACTAATACGAATACATTCATTACAGATATGGACATAAGTACTGTGGGACTGAGAGTGGGGTGAATACCAAGTTCATAAAGGGTACAGATCCAAATGCAGAGGTGATAAGAAATGAAGGCTTAGTCGGGGAAGGCCTCTTGGAGGAGTTGTGATTTCAATAAGACTTTGGAGGTGGGAACAGTGTCATCCTGTCTCATATGAAGATGGAGGAAATTCCAGGCCAGAGGGAGGGTGTGGTTGGTCCCTCATAATGTAGATCTCTTCATCGCTGGAGTGAACAATGGCAGAAGTGTCGAGAAAACTTTAAAGGAGTTCCCAATGTCAAGCGGTACTGAAGTATTCAGCACCATCAAACTAATCAGTTTACAGAGCATGGTAAAGAATGTTGAAGGGGTGGGAAGGAATGAGAGCACATACTAAAAATGATTTAAAAAATTACCAGCGTTGAATAGTGTGTGCAATTATCCGAATATTCATTCAATCGTATTTATTGAGCACTGACTGTGTGCAGAGCACTATACTAAGCGCTTAGGGCAGTAAGGAGGAGCAGCAGTTCTAGCACCTGGTATTCCCAGGCAGGCTCCCATCCAAGTACTAACAAGGCCCCACCCTGCTTAGATCAGACAAGATTGGGCACATTCAGGGTGATATGCCCTTAGAGAAACATAGAGAAGCAGCCTGGCCTAGTGGCAAGAGAGTGGGCTTGGGGGTCAGAGGTCGTGGGTTCTAATCCCACCTCCACCACCTGTCCGCTGTGTGACCTTGGGCAAGTCACTTAACGTCTCTGTGCCACAGTTACCTCATCTGTAAAATGGGGATTGAGACTGTGAGCCCCACATGGGACAACTAGACCACCTTGTATCTACCCCAGCACTTAGAACAGTGCTTGGCACATAGCAAGCGCTTAACAAATACCATAATAATTAATATAGCTCTCAACTTGGTTTGTCATCATAATACTATTCAAAACAGGCTTCCTGCCACTTTTACCTAATCAACCATAGTTCCCAATTTTTTAAAAAATGTCACTGGCTAATGTAGGCTTTTATTTTTTAACAATTGTATTTCAAAGAAAGGAAAGGAATAATTTAACTTGATGGGTACCCATAGCAACCACTTAAAAATTGGCGGCAATGTCAGGCCCTAATAAAAAGGCCAGAAAATACAGTGGGGGATCGAGCTAATACGCACCTGCATTCTTTGGTCCTCTGATACTGCTCTGTAGGATCCCGCATTTTCTCTTCTAGAATTGGAGTTGTGGGGTTGTCATGCTGCTGGTTGCCCTGAGGTTACCAGGTTAACTTGGAGTGTTAGAAATCCAAGCATAGTTACCATGGGGAACAGGTACTTCGTTCTAATGGCTCACCATCCACCCTTTGTTCTAATGGGAATGAGAAAGCATGTTGTTTCCTGATTTAACCTTGAGAATTCAGCTCCCATTGGAATTTTCTTTTTCATTTGTTCTTCCCAAATCCTTGGACTTTATTTTTATTTCAGGCCTAGCTACCTTAAGAGCCAACTGAGTTCATGCATTTCTTTTCTTTTCTTTTCTTTTCTTTTTTTTCCCTCCTATTAATCCCTTTCACTTCCAGAGCTTTTTGCTCCAACTTTATGACATTCATAATTAACACTTGGCAGTTCAGTGGTCCCTCACTGGGGAACCAGCAATGGGAGCAGGGAACCATCTCAGCTCTGCAGCTGGCCTGCTGTGTGACCCTGGGCGAATCACTTAACCTTTCTGGGCCTCTGTTTCTGCAACCTTAAAATGGGGATAAAATAGATCTGGAGCCATGCGGGACTGGACTGTCTCCAAGCTGATAATCTTGCCTCTCCCCCTGCATTTAGGAAATAACAAATAGTAAGAAATTAATAATATAAAATAAAAATGTTATAACACAAAAGATCAGGAGAGTCACAAGATATTGTAGGAGGTGGAAATTTGGGGAGGGAATATTTTTGTTTTTACTAATTCACGACAACTTGACTAGAAATAAGTCATTTCTGGGTGGGATTTACCTTTAGTTGGTTCACGGCTCTGACATGTTTGAACTAATCAGCCTTCTCAGGTTCATTTTCAATAAGGAGGAGCTGCCTTGCTCTTCAACCCCTCAGCTGCCTTCAACACTGTTCACCACTCCCTTCTCCTGGAAACATTATTCACCCTCGATTTCACTGACACTGTCCTCTTCTCTTTCTCCTCCTATCTCTGTGGCCTCTTATTCTCAGTCTCTTCTGCAGGCTCCTCTTATGCCTCCTACCCGCTAACCGTGGGTGTCCCTTAAGTTTCAGTTCAGGGCCGTCTTCTACACTCACTCCCTTAGAGAACTCACTCACTCTACCATGTCTTGCGGATGATTCCCAAATCTAAATCTCCAGCCCCGATCTCTCTCCCTCTCTGCAATCTCTCATGGCCGACCTCTCGCCACGTCCTGCGTCTGGCCTGGATCACCCTTCTGCCTCATCTCCAACAGGCAATTTCTCTCCCCACCTTAAAAGCCTTATTGTGTGCTTTGTAACCCTGGACAAGTCAGTTCACTTCTCTTGTGCCTCAGTTCCCTCATCTGTAAAATGGGGATTAAGACTGTGAACCCCATGTGGGACATAGACTGGTTCCAACCGGACTAGCTTTTATCCACCCCCGTGCTTAGGAAAGTGTCTGGCACATAGTAAGAGCTTACATATGCCATAAAAAAATCTATGAAGTGATGCTTATTGATCTATACCTACTTATGCATTTTTATCCATTTTATCTGATGAAGAAGCAACCAGAGAGTATTTTAAAATGTCAGTTCTTTAAATCTTGATAAGTGTTAATCTGAAGACACAGTGCCTGAGTAAAGGCAGTAGTACCAAGCTGTGAGGATGTATCAACATTTTTCATAAGTCACAGCCACTGATCCTGAGTGGATGGGGATAGACTAAGAAGAATAAGCCCATTCATGAAATAGCCAAGAAGTATTGTGCATTTCAGAATTTCAAAGTACACATTGAAAACTTGTAATTTAAACGAGTTAGCATTTGTGCCAAATTGTACTTACATATTGACATTTCAGTATCTTGAATGTAAATGCTTTAGCCTTGAAATTTGAGTCTCCCCTTTCACGCTAACAAAAAGACTGTTCCTTTCCTACATAGACTGGAGCAAGCAGCAGTTTAAGTGGAGTTGCACTTTATTTGGGAACAATCATATCTCTCTCTCCAATGTTTTTCACTATGGAAAAAACAGCTCTCTAAGCGACTGCTTATAGCCCAAGGCTTCAACTAATGTTTCAATGATTGAGCACACATGCTCTGGATAGTGTATAAAAGATCACATTAATATTAAGAATATTAACGCAGCAGAAGTCACATCTTTCTAAGAGGATCCTAAAAAATAGGTTCTGAATCTCTAATAAATACCAAAGAGCCATATAAATCTGTTTCTGAGTATACAATGCAAGCTAATTGTACGGAAACATGGAAAACATTTCAGTCACTGAGGCAGTCGTGTTATGTTCTATTACGATCACTCAGATTTACAAACCCTGAGCAGGTTAGTGAAGGCTAAGTCATTAAAAATGGCTTTTGCAACCAAGAGGGTCTAGGGAGGTTCCGAAACCTACAGACATTTCTGTGAAAACGGACTGACTGAATTATTTTACTTTCATGACCTGGCTAAAACATGAAACCGCCTTTCATGCACCGGGTGGACACACTACAGCAGGGCTTATGTGAGGTGTTTCCTAGTTAATTCTAACTTTTAGAAAAATAGAATGCATAAGGAACTGAAGTGCCTGGACAGAATGTGGTCATAGGGCCCTAGGTGAGATGCGAATCAATCAATCAGTGGTGTTTATTCATTCAGTCGTATTTATTGAGCACTTACTGTGTGCAGAGCACTGTACTAAGTTTATTGAGCACTTACTGTGTGCAGAGCACCATGCCAAACACTTGGGAGAGTCCAGTGTGACATGTTCCCTGCCAACGATGAGCTTACAGTCTAGAGAGCGAGAGAAACATTAATATAAATGAATTACAGATAAGTGCTGAGCGGGTTGGGGTGGGGGCGGTGAATACAGGAATCATTGTTATTCTTGAATAAGAATTTGGCATTCAGTTCACTCTGGCTGTTCTTCAGGGAGGTTGGAATTACTTTCTCTACACACTAGGCACTTATCCACTAACCTATATCTGCAGTGTTCCTGGGGCTTGTGGGCCAGCCATGCAGACCAGGAGCTGAACTAACATTTTGGAGGGATATGACTTCCGAGCCACCTTCAAGCAAGACTAAGGTGATGGCAGTAAAACTTCCCTCCTTTTCCAACAGAATCTCTGCACCCCTTCCCATCTGAAACCAGTGGATTCCCCCCAAAACACACACACACACACACACACACACACAATGATGGTATTCGTTAAGCACTTACTATGTGTCAGGCGCACTTCTGAGCTCTAAGAATAGATCCAGGCTAATCAGGTTGGACACAGTCCCTGTCCTCCATGGGACTCACAGTCTTAATCCCCATTTTACTGATGAGGTAACTGAGGCACAGTGAAGTTAAGTGATTTGCCCAAGGTCACACAGCTGACAAGGGGCGGAGCCAGGATTAGAACTCAGGTTCTTCTAACTCCCAGGCCCTATATGTAAAACTATTTTAACATATATAGAGTTTAGTATATGTTACAGAAGAGGGTTGCCCCAAGCTGACCTACTTAGTGCTCATTTCAACCAGGTTTCAGTGGATTCTTTAAGACAGCTCCTTGTGCCTTGCTGACTGCTCCCGGGCTCTGCTCCTAGCTAACACATCTCCCTAGGGGACAACAAGAAACAGTGAGCTCACAGGCATCAGGGGGTGAAAACAGTGAACATACAACCAGCTGCGGGACAGCACTCTTTAAGCAGAAGGCAGAGCCAGGCCGGCAACAGCCCTGCTTTGAAAACTACTGGGAAAAAGTCCAGTGAATTTGAATTGTCAATAAGCAACATTCTGACACATACATAAAAATACCAAGTCTCTGAAGAGATGCAGGCTATCTTTCATTGCAAATGTGATTCTGTAATACGTTATACAGTGAATCAAATTCTCCAAAATCCAAGTTGCTCCAGAAAAGTACATTAATAATAATAATAATGATGGTATTTGTTAAGCACTTACTATGTGCCAAGCACTGTTCTAAGCGCTGGGGTAGATACAAGGTAAGGAGGTTGTCCCATGTGGGGCTCACAGTCTTAATCCCCATTTTACAAATGAGGTAACTGAGGCACGGAGAAGTGAAGTGACTTGCTCAAAGTCACACAGCAGACAAGTAGCAGAGCCAGGATTAGAACCCATGACCTCTGATTCCCAAGCCCGGGCTCTTTCCACTGAGCCACACTGCTTCTCTGGCCACTTTGAGAGGTGGGTTAACTCTTCAGAGCAATTGAAGTGCCTTTTGTGATGGTGATCAGAAAGAGATAATGTTCCTCCAAAAATACTTAACATATCGCCACGGAATCAATTACATAGTGAGAAAAATGGGAAAATGGCCTTCAGAGTAATACTCCTGTGGAGATCTTGTTTCATTGCTTATGTTTTCCTTTGCCCACTTAGAGAAAGATATAGTTTACAGATGGCAGGGTGATGATTGTTATGTTTACACAGGCGATATATATATATATATATATGTATAAAGATGCATGTATATATATATATATATATATATATATATATATATATTCGTATTTTTTGCAGCTTTCATTTCAGTTGTCTGCTCCCCAAGTAACTATTCCACAACGGCCACTCAGTATATGCTATTTTTATGTGTGAATTGTGCAAATATTTTAATAAGCTTATCTTTCAGTGAAAGATATCCCATAGGAAAATATTACATATTAGGGAGAGTCTTAAAACTAATTACCTCATATTTTTTCCAAAGCCTTCGACTTTGATTCACCTGTAAATTTGAATGTGACCAGTAATATTTAAACCAAGTAATAAGATAAATGAGTAATATTTAGACCTCCTGATAATTTCACCTCAAAATAGTTACTTTTATCTTATCCTGATGACAGTATTGATGTGTTGAAGTTTTCAAAACTTTGCTAGCTCATTAAATAAACCACTACAAATAGGTAGCTATGTGTTTTTTTAACCTCTACCTAAATAATGAGACATTATTAAAATAATAGTTTTTGGCACAGTGTCTTATGTCCTAATACACTGACGCCTAGAGACTATTTTAAAAGTCCCACTATTTTGTGTCCACTTTTACAAAAAGTCTTGCCTTTTATATTCACCTCACTGAAAGTTATTTGATACAACATTTGACTCCAGTTCAATTCCAAAGTATCTTATTACTAGAAAAATCGGCTACAACATTCACACCTATATTGGTATGGATACTCTGACCCAAGTGTAGCTAAATATAAGTATACATTTACTGTGTATGCATCAGTGAAAAGAGACAGGAAAAATGCAGTCAACTTCTTTTTCCGCCAGATCCGTACTGCAGTGCAGCTGATGCTTAATAGAATTAAGTTCATCTGGGACCTTTGGATCTAACTACCATTTGGGTCAGTGGCTGGCAGAAGTAGAAATGCCTCAGATAAATTTTAATTTTAGATATGCAATTGCATGAAATTTTGAGAGCTCTAACACTCGATACCTACAAATCGTGGTATCCAAACGCCATTGACACATGAACAGGTAGCATTTAAAAAAGAAATTGAAGTAAGTGGTGAGAAAGTTAGATGCATAATTACTTCCAGAGTAGAAACAGTGTCACGATCAGTCTTAAGTAAAAATACATTCATTTGAGTAGCTGGGTAATTTGAATTTCTCTGACAGAGATGTTTGCATTTATAATTGAAAAATTAATTAATTTGGCTTTCAGTTTCCCCAGGGAGTGACAAATAGCTTAGATTCGTGAAAGAAAAGAAATCGCATTACAGTGTGATTATAGAGAAGTAGTGAAAACAATCTCCCTAAACTGTTGTTTAATTATTTGGGATTCTAGACTTTTAATTAATTGACAGATTAATATAATGCACTGATGACATCATTTTATTTATTTAAAGGGGATTTCCATACCACATTGAATATACTACGTACATGAAACCAAAATCAATAACTGTCCCACACTTACTTTGACTTTTCTTGATTTACTGTCAGCTTCTTAGCTGCTCTGCAACTCAGGAAAATTTCAATCAGTTTTTTTTCCCCAACAGTCACTTACATTTTCCATTACCCCGGAATGTGCCCTTTTTGATGTCTTGTTTGGGAGAGTCTTAACGAATCGTTTCCTCGAAAGTGTCTTTCTAAATGAAAAAGGGAATGACTAAGAGTTTCGAGGCGGCATCTCCTCCAAACAGCTATACGTGTTACTTAAGTTCCAGGCAAGACCCTCTCCTCTTTATCTTCCAACCATTTCATTGAGAAATGGGATCATCATTGTCATCAGTGGTATTTATTGAGCGCTTACTCTGTGCAGAGCATTGTACTAACCGCTTAGGAGAGCACAGTACTACATAGTTGACAGACTCTTCCCCTTCCCACAATGAATTTCCAGTCTAGAGGGGGAGACAGACATTAATATATGAGACTTGAATGCTTTGAATGTTACAAGGACTAATTTCAACTGCTTTGATTATCTTCCATGAATTTTCTTCAGATTCTTGTATAAATGGCATTTTTTTTACTACGCATCTTGGATTGAACACTGAGCAAGAGAAGTAATTAATTGTGATATTTGAGAAGCAGCGTGGGTCAGTGGAAAGAGCACGGCTTTGGAGTCAGAGGTCATGGGTTCAAATCCCGACTCCGCCAATTGTTAGCTAGTGACTTTGGGCAAGTCACTTAACTTCTCTGTGCCTCAGTTACCTCAACTGTAAAATGGGGATTAAGACTCTGAGCCCCCCATGGAACAACCTGATCACCCTATAATCTCCCCAGTGCTTAGGACAGTGCTTTGCACATAGTTAGCACTTAATAAATGTCATCATTATTATTCGTAGAATGTTCTTAATGTGACCGGATTATCTTGTGGAAGCAGTGTGGTTCAGTGAAAAGAGCCCGGGCTTGGGAGTCAGAGTTTATGGGTTCAAATCCCGGCTCCACCGCTTGTCGGCTGTGTGACTTTGGGCAAGTCATTTAACTTCTCTGTTCCTCAGTTACCTCATCTGTAAAATTTATTACTCTATTTTATTTGTACATATCTATTCTATTTATTTTATTTTGTTAATATGTTTTGTTTTGTTCTCTGTCTCCCCCTTCTAGACTGTGAGCCCACTGTTGGGTAGGGACTGTCTCGCAAGTGCTTAGTACAGTGCTCTGCACACAGTAAGTGCTCAATAAATACGATTGAATGAATGAATGAATGAATAAAATGGGGATGAAGACTGCGAGCCCCAGGTGGGACAATCTGATCACCCTGTATCCTCCCCAGCGCCTAGGAGAGTGCTTTGCACATAGTAAGTGCTTAATAAATGCCATTGTTATTATTATTATTAAGCAGTTACTATGTGCCAAGCACTATACTAAGATAATCAGGTCCCATATGGGGTTTATAGCATAAGTAGGAGGGAGAACAGGGATTAGAAAAGAGAGGAGAAGTTACAGGTATTAATTGGTAGATGAGCTCATTGACGTGTCTACCAATCCCAATACCGTAATTATTAAATACCATCATTATTATTGTTTGGGAGTGAGACAAAACTCAGAATGCCTAGCACTGCTAAGTGCCACTGATGAACGCTGGGTACTAGCCACAGAGGAAAGTTCAAAGTGACCAAGATGGCAGGCAGAGAAGAGAAACTGGGGGGTTTTTGCTGCACAATTGCTGTGTCTTCTTGGTGGGAGACACTAAGCGATGGCTTCCTACTGTTAACTTGAAGGAAGGAACTGAAAAGCAAGGCAAATCAGGCCATCTTCCCTGGCAGCAGAAATTCCCTGCAGGAATGGAGCCATTTTAACATAGCTTTAGTGGTAAAGAAATAAACCACGGAATCTCCCCCCTTTACATAGCAGCTAAGGATTTAATCCCAGCACCTTTTTTCCCCAAGAAAACTGTGGATACACTACCAGAATGATTGCAGATGGAGGAGGGGCATACTGGGAGAGATGTGTCTGTGGGGTTGCTATGGGTTGACTGTGAGCCCACTGTTGTGTAGGGTCTGTCTCTATATGTTGCCAACTTGTACTTCCCAAGCGCTTAGTACAGTGCTCTGCACACAGTAAGTGCTCAATAAATATGATTGATTGATTGATTGATTGATTGATTGATTAAGACGAGACAAGACCTTTTTCCCCTGGACTTCCATAAAGAAAACTACGTTTCCCTAGAATGAAAAAGCTGATTCCAGGATTGCAGATATTGAGTTAAAAGAAAGAAGGGAAAACACCCTCTGAATATCAAAGTCCAGTTTTCTGATAATTTTTCTGTTTGCTGCAGATAAAATCATGAAGTGAGTGTTCAGAAATGGTTCACAAAAGAGCGAAGGTACAGGCTAGGAAGACCGTGGTGAGAAGAATATTTGAACCCCTCTATCCCAGGACCACCAAGAGCAGTTCAGAGCTATGCACTTTGGGGTTATCAACATCATGGAGGAATCCTAGTCTCTACTCAGCACCTCCGATTTCCCAGCCAAAGATGGGAGAAGATGTCAACTGTTGCAAAACTTTTTTTTTTTTTGGTAGAAAATAGCTTGGATGAGACAAACTAAATGATGAGGATCTAGAGAAGGATAGCCAAGATGATCAGCTGAATAGAGTATGTCCTCGAGGCAGAGAGACCAGCAAGATGAATATTGAAAGGGAACTTGGTAGGCCCATGCTCTACCCCCTGTGCCATGCTGCTTCCATACTCAGCACCTGGGATAGATACAAGATAATAGTCAAGTTGGACAGTCTTTGGCCCACATGGGGCTCACAGTCTAAGTAGGAGGGAGAACAGCATGGCCTAGTGGATAGGCCCAAGAGTCATAAGGTCATGGGTTCAATTCCTCCTCCGCCACTGCGTCTGCTGTGTGACCTTGGGCAAGTCACTTCTCTGTGCCTTAGTAACCTCATCTGTAAAATGGGGATTGAGACTGTGAGCCTGTGTCCAGCTTTATTTGCTTGTATTCATTCCCTCCCAGCGCTTAGTACAGTAGTGACTGACACACAGTCAGTGCTTAACAAAGGCAACAATGAATTAAAAGGTATTGACTCCCCATTTTAAAGATGAGGCAACTGAGGCTCAGAGAAGCTAGGCGGCTTGCCCCAGGTCACTCCGCAGGTGACTGGCAAAGCCGGTATCCTCCGACTCCCAAGTCTGTGCTCCTCCCTGTAGGCCAGGCTGCTTCTCATCCTCTGCCTGTAGTTGATCTGCATCCCTTTCTGTTAAGGTTATTATGGATTTTTTAGTTTGATTTCCATTTACTGGTGCATCAATGTCTTTGTATAAAGTCATTTCCATATCAATGATGTTTACTCTGCATGCTAATTCCTGTATTTTCACACCTTTTCATCCAGGCAATTTAGTTTAGATAGTGTGGGCAAGTTCCAAATCTATCAGGAAGAGATCACTGTACCACCCTAGGTCTTTTTTCAATCAGTGTGGAACACGGATTGTTAAACCTGAAACCAGCTCACCCCATTTACTACCTTTAGACAGTAGACTGTGAGCCCATTGTTGTTGTCCCTGTTGCTGAATTGTACTTTCCAAGTGCTTAGTACAGTGCTCTGCACACAGTAAGCGCTAAATAAATACGTTTGAATGAATGAATGAATGAATCAAAACTGATCTGATGCACAAGACTTCATAGTCTTTAAGAAATTCCTCTCTTGGATACCGTAAAATCAGTCTATCAGTCATATTTGTTGAGCGCTTACCATTGGCAGAGTACAATATAACAGAGTTGGTAGACACATTCCCTGCCCACAAGGAACTTACAGTCTAGAGGAGGAGATAGACGTGGATATAAAGAAATTACGGATATGGACATAAGTGCTGTGGGATCCTCAGAAGATTCCCATCACTAACTGGTATTTGGTATATTGCCATGGAAGGACTGTTTTAATGGTGAGGTTCCTAGTTTCTCCTCACCTGTTATATTGTATTCTTCCAAGCACTTAGTATAGTGCTTTGCCCACAGTAAGCACTCAATAAATGTAATTGACTGGTTGACTGACAACCCTCTATGACAAGACAGCACAGAAATTTCACTTGTCAGGAATTTCACAGAGCTGATTCCCTTTTCTTTAGAACTACCTCTCAGAAAATTAAGGTCTCAGGGCCCAGCTTGTATCCTCTGACTATGTGAGAACTCACCTGACTGAGCTCGTTGAAGTGAAGTGATTGAAATAAGGGTGACTCAGAAAATGGGAGAGTTTTCAAGGGATTGCAGTAAGCACTCCACTATGTGGGAAGTGTTAAGGTGGTGAGGAATCTAGATCTTAGGATTCCCCCACTTTCTTGAGTGTGTTGGGGTGTCTGGAAAGCAAAACACACTCCTCTTTCCACCTCCAAAATAAGTAAAGATGATAAAGGGGCTTCTGAGAACTAAAATGTAGACCAAACCAGAACTTAGACTCCTGCTTGCTTCATTCGTATTTACTGAGCCCTTACCTTGTGCTGAGCACTGTAGGAAACACTTCAATGAGATTCTCAGTCTTTCTTTGCCTACAGTCAGCTTTGAAATTCAAGTATTCTGTTTGGAAATGGAGCCTCTCTGCTTTTCTTTAACCCGAGGCAGAGATATTAATTCGTTACTGTAGGGGATTCAGTTCATCTAGTTTTATTTGCATGAGGAGGCTGGCATTTCTTCTTCTAGGAAGAAACAGATGTGGTTGTGTTTACAAGCCGCTGCTTGCTGAAAGCAAGGCTGGAAATGGTGGTAAAATCCTCTCCCTTGGTGCCATGGGTAATTTCTCAGCAATTAGATCTCTGGTCCAGACCAGCATCTACACGAAAATACTGACATCCCAATCACACATTTGACTGCACTCTGACCTTATTTTTTCCATCGCTTTAATCCCTGAACTCAGACCATGGTGGCAGTGCAATACCGATGCTAGCTTTCTTAATGGGTTTAAATGTGATTTGCAGTCAAGGGGAAGTTCTGATAATGGCTTCGATCTAGCACGTTCTGAGGTACTCTTTGGACTCATAGAAGACCCCATCCACGGTGCAGGTGCCGTCAATGTAATGGGACATATAGGGATTTAGCCCTTGCAGTCAAAATTCTGATTTGGGAATGGAGTGAGCATTTCAAAATAGACGGCGAAACGTATTTTAAAGGTGCAGTGCCATATCCGGTTTTCCGCTTGAAAGACAGAGAACAAAAATAAAGAATGGTCAGCTCCTGATATAGGCATATGTTAAGATTTTTTTTTTAGAAATGGTAGGCCAATACAAAACTACATTAGTGGCCACATCTGGGTGTTGGCAAATAGTAACCTTCGGTTCTGTCTCTGTGATGGGGGGCAAAGCCCTAATTCCAAAGAGTGTGGAGCTGTGGAGCATCTGGTATAGTGCTTGCTACATAGTAAGCTCTTAACAAATACCATTATTAGTATTGTTATTATTATTGAAGGGAGGGAAGTTTGCAGGGATAATAGGCCCGCAGCTGATTAGAATGGAGAAATTGGACCCAGATAATTCCCTAAGTGAATACAACACTCACTACAGTGGAGAATTAGCTTTCCCTCCAAGATTGGTAACTTCTAAGAAGAAATCAAAAGTTGGCCTCTGATGGCCATTTTTTTCCTGGAAATCACCCAATAAAATTGATATTGTTCTAGATCGGAGAGCTTCCTATTCTGAATTTATCCCAGAGAAACATTTACACTCTAATCCTTGAGAATATAAATAATCTATCTGAAGGAAAAAAGGAAGTCTGGATGAGAGACCATATTAAATTTGAGTGTTTTATGTGTGTGTGTATATGTAATAATAATAATAATAATAATAATGGTATTTGTTAAGCTCTTATTATGTGCAAAGCACTGTTCTAAGCATTGGGGAGGTTACAAAATGAACAGGTTGCCCCACGGGGGGCTCACAGTTTTAATCCCCATTTTACAGATAAGGTAACTGAGGCACAGAGAAATGAAGTGACTTGCCCAAAGTCACACAGCTGACAGTTGGCAGAGCCTGGATTTGAACCCATGACCTCTGACTCCAAAGCCCATGCTCTTTCCACTGAGCCACACTGCTTTTCCATATATTACATATATATGTGTGTTTATATATTAAAAATTACATATATATGTCTGCATGATACATATGTTTTATATATATATATATATGTATATATACAGATACGTGTATATATCTTTAAAAATCTACTTGAAGGGAAATCAAAGCATCTGGTTCACCAGGGGACTCCTTCAAGACCAAATTTCTTAAAGTCCCAGGCCCCAGGAAGAATATAGATTGAAATCTAGGGAAGCTGTTCGTTTCCAATTCAATTGTGAAGCCTGGACCATTAGCATAAGTAATATAGTTAATCACAAGCAGGCTGCAAGACTGAGTCAGATTTACAATCAATATGCACCTGTGCTATCAATACCTGCTTCTAAATGAGGCCAGCTGCCAGATCAATTCGAGATCCATAAAAACCCTCCTCCTCATATGCAGGAAAGAAGCCTAAACTCTTTCTTTTCCCCATCAGGAATAGTCATGTGTTTTAATGGTTTACGTGAACATTATGAAAGGTTTTTCTGTGGACCTCGTGAACACACCCTCAGTTCTGTCAGGGTACGTATACTTCAACAGTGCATTTTGGAGAGATTACGGTGGCAGAATTGAGGAACCTTCTGGATCGACAGACTTTGTCAGGATGCGGAGTTATGGGATGTCTGCAAAAGAGGTTGTGTGGTGTCTGACACCAAATATTTTTTATCGTCGACTTGGTCAAGAGAGAAACACCACATCACAGGAGATTTTGTGTGCTGGAGAAACAGATTGTGTAGGTCTGGAAAATGCAGGTAGGGTAAGGAAATGTATGTAATAATAATAATGTTGGTATTTGTTAAGCGCTTATGATGTACAAAGCACTGTTCTAAGCGCTGGGGAGGATACAAGGTGATCAGGTTGTCCCATGTGGGGCTCACAGTCTTAATCCCCATTTTACAGATGAGGTAACTGAGGCACAGAGAAGTCAAGTGACTTGCCCCAAGTCACACAGCTGACAAGTGGCGGAGCTGGGATTTGAACACATGACCTCTGATTCCCAAGCCCATGCTCTTTCCATTGAGCCACGCTGCTTCTCGTTATTAATGTACTATTAGTACATTAATAGTACATTAATTATTAGTGTACTATAACCATAAAGGGCCTCTTTTGAGGCATATGCGGAAAGAGATGGATAAAGTAAGGGACAGATTTTACATTGTAGAGAAAAAGCATATCACGTTCTCCTTCAGACAATAATGATGTGGGAATGAATCAGTTGAAGAAGACAAGAGGGGGAAAGTTTTTGTGGCTTAGTGGAAAGAGCCCAGGTTTTGAAGTCAGAGGTCATGGGTTCAAGTCCCTGCTTTGCCACTTGACAGCTATGTGACTTTGGGCAAGTCACTTAACTTCTCTGAGCCTCAGTTCCCTCATCTATAAAATGGGGATGAAGAGTGTGAGCCCCCCGTGGGACAACCTCATCACCTTGTAACCTCCCTAACGCTTAGAACAGTGCTTTGCACATAGTAAGAGCTTAATAAATGCTATCATTATTATTATAGAAAGGGCTATAGTAATTGTGGCATTGGCTAATCACCTATTTTGTACCTACTGCTGTTCTAACTGTAAAATAATCAGATCAGGCCCAGTTTTGGTCCCACTTGGGACTCACAGTCTAAGGGGGAAGGAGAACAGATAATAAAATCCCCATTTTACAGATGAGGAAACTGAAGTGCGGAGAAGTGAAGTGACTTGCCCATGGTCATCCAGCAGGCAAGTGGCGGAGCCGGGAGTAGAACCCCCGGACATTTGGCTCTCAGACCTGTGGAGCAGGGTGGCCTAGGAGGAAATCAATCAATCAATCGTATTTATTGAGTGCTTACTGTGTGCCAAGCACTGTACTAGGCGCTTGGGAAGGAAAGAGCATGGGCCTGGGATTTGGAAGGTCTGGGCACTAGTCTTTTCTCTGCCACTTGCCCAGCGTCACGCAGCGGGCAAGTCATTTACTTCTTGGTGCCTCACTTCCTCATCTGAAAAATGGGGTATCAATGCCTGTTCTCCCTCCTACTTGGACTGTGAGCCCCGCAGCGTAAACTAGAAGAACAGAGGGCAAGAAGATTTTACAGTTAATGGCAGAATTTTCTATTTAGAAGCTGTCACATGGACGAGAAAGCTCAAGGCAAACCAACGGATCAAAAATCAGCAGACCCCATTAGCCTTCTTTATACTTCCCCTTTAAAGAGCAAAGATTAATCAGCCTGGCCTGAAATTGGAATTTTGAGTTGGGAAGGAATATTGTGTAGTATGCAAGGGACTGGTAGATGAAGAATTTTTCAAGGTACAGCAAGTTGACTGGTATTTTGGGCAATAATAATAATAATGGCATTTATTAAGTGCTTACTATGTGCAAAGCACTTTTCTAAGCGCTGGGGAGGTTACAAGGTGATCAGGTTGTTCCACAGGGGGTCTAGTTTTAACCCCCATTTTACAGATGAGGTAACTGAGGCACAGAGAAGTTAAGTGACTCACCCAAAGCCACACAGCTGGCAATTGGCGGAGTGGGGATTTGAACCCATGACCTCTGACTCCAAAGCCCGTGCCCTTTCACTGAGCCATGCTGCTTCCTTAGGGCTGAGTCCTTACACTATCAATCAATCAATCGTATTTATTGAGCACTTACTGTGTGCAGAGCTATGGTCTTTACATTATGAGAGGCAGCGTGGTATAGTGGTTAGAGCCCTGGCTTGGGAGTCAGAGGTCCCGGGTTCTAATTCTAGTTCTGCCACTTGTCAGCTGTGTGACTTTGGGTGAGTCACTTCACTTCTCTGTGCCTCAGTTAACTCATCAGTAAAATGGGGATTAAGACTGTGAGCCCCACGTGGAGCAGCCTGATTACCTTGTATCTACACCAGCGCTTAGAACAGTGCTTGGCACATAGTAAGCACTTAACAAATACCATTATTATTATTCAGATGAATAGGCCGTCTGCTTTGAATTGAGCCTCTCTAACAGCCTTGGTGTGATCTCCCCCTTCTAGACTGTGAGCCCGTTGTTGGGTAGGGACTGTCTCTATATGTTGCCGACTAGTACTTCCCAAGCGCTTAGTACAGTGCTCTGCACACAGTAAGCACTCAATAAATATGATTGAATGAATGAATGAATGATTTAGCCAGGTTCAAACCCTTTAGTTTCTCACCGAATTGACTTTTGTCGAAAGAGAAGCTTCCAGTCTCTGTCTGTTAATGACATAAAATGACTCTCACTTTTCTCCATTCCTATGTCCTATTTTAAAGGTGTGGGCACTTTTAAAAGGCTCTTTTGGCTCATTTGATTTCAGCTTGGGTCCACCAGCACCCCCAACTATCCCTTTCATCTTAGAACAGTGCTTGGCACATAGTAAGCGCTTAATAATGATGATAGCATTTCTTCTTATTATTATTTCATGGAATTAGCAGCAATAGAAGTGTGATCAGTGGAAGGCAGCAGTCAGCACAAGTGCTAATTTGCTACTGCAGGATGGTAGAGGATCTAGAAAAAAGAAAAATGGCAGAGCCTAGTAGAAGCTTTGAAAATTGAGGGTATTATCTTTAAGCAATAGGTACAGGAAGTGGCAATTTTTTTTGCCTTTGACGGTGCTGGAACTGTCCTTTGCCCTCACAGATGTCACTCGTGACAGCGAGATCCTCTCCACTTGTGCATGAGGGACGGAAAATTGCCCGACATTGCGTGTGTGCAAAGAGCACTCCCTTCGGCACTGATATGTTTGCTCCTTACTGTGCTGGGTCTCCTTCTGTTTCGGAGCCTGTCATAGTGCCAGCCACTCAGTGAGCACCCGGTATATTCTCCCCAGTGAAGAATAGTCACCCTTGTTAGAAGTACTTGTGAGTCCTTGATGGATTTGGTCCAGATGTTCAGGCATACGGTGTGTCGCCATTGAAAAGCGGTCCCTGGGATTAGGACAACTAAATATCTTCTCTGAAGTTCCCGGAATGTGTCGGGGAGGCCTTTGATAAGACGCTAATACATCCTCAAAGGGCGATTATGCTTATTTCTAGGTACTTTCCTCTTCGGTTCTCTCAGACGCTCTATTGGAAATGAGAAACCGTATGGTAAATCGTAATACTAATGTTAAGCCAAAGAGGGAACACTTGTATGTTTTATTATCCATGCAAGGGATCAGGGATCAGTGGTATTTATTGAGCCTCTGTGGTGTGCAGAGTATCATAGGTAATGCTTGGAGAAGGATGTTGATGATAATAACGATCGTGGTATTGGTGAAACATTTACAAAACACTTAGAACAGTGCTTTGCACAGTAAGCACTCAATAAATACGACTGAATTAATTTACCATACAATAGTACTGAGTGCTGGCATAAATACAAGATCTAAGACTGTGAGGCCCCTGTGCACAGGAACTACATTCAACCTGATTAACTTGCATCAGCCCCAGCGCCTTGAAAGCGCTTGACATGTAGACTGTAAGATTAAGTGCAGGAGACGTGTCTGCTAATTCTGTTGTATTGTACTCTCCCAATCACTTAGTACGGTGCTCTGCGCATAGTAAGCATTCGATAAGCACCACTGATTGATTAACAAATACTATTATTATTATGAGGAGTAAGACCTGAGATTGCAGAGGAGGAGGGAGGTCAGGCAAATGTGAGTCACCCACATAGAGAAAGGAGTTCCAGCCTTGATGACTTATCAATCTCAGTATAATCAATATAAGATTTGATGACTTTCAATCTCTGTCTCCCCACCTAGACTGTAAGCTCCTTGTGGGCAGAGAATGTATCTGCCAACTCTGTTCTATTGTACTCTGTCACTCAATAACTGTGAGTTATTGTACTCTCAGGCTACCTTCTAGACTGAGCCCGCTGTTGGGTAGGGACCGTCTCTATATGTTGCCAACTTGTACTTCCCAAGCACTTAGTACAGTGCTCTGCACACAATAAGTGCTCAATAGATACGATTGAATGAATACTCTCTCAACTGCTTAGTCCAGTGCTCTGCACACAGTAAGTACGATTGATTGAGTGCTGAGAATGACACTTGCTGTTAAGAGAACAGTCCTTTCCCTGTTCATATATTTAACCCATTTTGGAACTGTCTCTATTTTTGAGTCTGCCCTTTTGGTATGCCTGACATTCATTGATGCCTTTGATCCTGGGAGCAAGTCACCTCCCTACTGTAGCAGAGGACATATACGTGAATATTATATAGACATTTCTAGCAGGGGAATTTTCAGTCTGTTTCAGCCTCATCTGATTATCTTTTAAAATAGGGTAGCTTCTTTGTACTGGGGCACATAGACTCAATTTCCTTCTAACTCTGGGACTCTACACGGTTGCTGTTCATTATAGAATGGTGTCAAAAATTCCACTTGCTAAATTGTTTCCCTGAGGCACATTTGGACCATTAAACGAACTGCTGATGGTTCCATTTTACCGGTTGATTTGTCTGTGTTTTCTTTAGAAATCATGCATTTTTGGTCTGTACAGTATTTTCCCCAAGCTATGCAGAGCAAGGCATGGCAGATTCAAGATTCAATTCCATGTAGGTAGCAGCAAATGAAAATAAATGTAACTCATTTTGACAAATTGCATGTCAATCTCCTCTACTGCCTCAGACAAAATAACTATGGCTCTAATTAGGCTAAGGACGAGCAAACCCGTTACTCAAAATGGAGTTGTTACTATTTTTAGAGTGAAGGACCTCTGTTCTGTATTTGGTACTACCATTGTTCTAGTTCGTTGTACCTTCAAGTCTAAAGCTGAAATTCCTTTCTGCTTTATTATCATCAGAGGAAGCCTGACTTCGGAGAGATGTTATTTTTCACTATCAAGATGTTTTACAAAAAGCCCTTTTGTCACTGATGCGGTAATGAAGAATGGCAAATTGTAGGGGAAGTTAATGAATTGCATTTTTTTCCCCTGATGGGCTTGTATTTCTTTTTGTTCCCAAATTTTAGTCCAAGAAATGCTTTTCATTTTTTTTTTTTGGTCTCAGCTTTTTTTCCTCCCAAAACGTACAAATTTAGAATTAGAGTTTTTAAAGAAATGTTATTTCTCTGGGACATGTCAGTTAACCCTAGCGAAACTAGAGGATCATCTTGAGGAAACCGGGACCATTCATTTCTGCCTGGCTCTCTCACCAAATGCCTCGAGCTGTACTCCCTATTCCTATGCTGTGTCTTGTAGCGTTAGCTTCAGTAGCGGTGCTATCTTCAGCGCATCCCTAGGGGAAGGTATTTTTTTTAGCCAGATCTTACATGAGTTCATTTGGCTTTCTCACATCCAATCCTCATCTCCATCTTCCTTTTTTCAGCTGGGAGGTGAGTAGCGACTTCCTCTTGCTACTTGGAATGGTGGCCTTTCGCATAATGAGCCCCCCAAAGTAGGTAAATCCACTTTGTTAGCCTGGATTGGGTTTTTCAAATAGCATTTTGTCAAAAAGCTCAGTTCGCTGTTCCAGTTTCTAATAACTAAACAGTTAATAGCTTCAGTATCAAAAGCTTCTTTGAATTTCTATCGAAAGCTCAAGTACTTATATCTTAATTGCGTGTCCAACTCCCTTGATAATAACTCTTTAGAGCACATTTTGCCATCGTGTTAATGAACTTGTGAGTAAGTTGTGCTTCAACGGCACTTGCTCTGAACAGCTGTATTTCTGCACCCAGACTCCCATTGTAGATCAGCACACTGTTTGTTTTGACTATCTTTGATGCTTCATCCCCTTTGATTACCATAAACATCTCCAGTTTAAAGACAAACTGTAGCACTTCTCTAGAGAGGAAAAATAATGTAGGACGAGATGATACTTTCTTCTTTCGATCAATAAAATCACCAAGACACTTCCTCCCCAAAATAAAAGCAGAAACATCAGAAACGTGGGTGTTTTTTGGAGAACAGTTGGTACACACTAGCATTTGGTTTATCTTCCCACCAGTGGGGTTTGGCAGGAGGTGGTCCCGTCTACACAACACAAACCTGTGGTTCTGCACGCAGTGATGTTACTGTACCTCCGCCCAACCACCCGCTCCTCACGTAGGTGTGTGTTGTTACGTGGCCTGCCTTCCCTGGACAAAATGTTGCCTGAAGTGTTCACAGTGAGCTCTGTTTCTGAGCCAACTCAGGAACCCAAGTCGTTGATGATCTGGCTCTTGGAGATCTCTTTGGTGAATACAGTGTGGCCTCTCTCTTCCAAGAGGCCTTCCCTGACTAGGTCCTCCTTTCCTCTTCTTCTTTTCCCTTCTCTTGTACTTCCCAAGCGCTTAGTACAGTGCTCTGCACACAGTAAGTGCTCAATAAATACTATTGATTGATTGATTGATTCTCTGTCACCCTAACTTGCTCCCTTCAGTCATCCCCTCCTCCCAGCCCCTCAGCACTGATGTCCGTATTTGTAATGTATTGATTTATATTAATGTCTGTCTCCCCCTCTAGACTATAAGCTCGTTGTGGGCAGGGAGTGTCTCTGTTATATTGTACTCTGCCAAGTGCTTAGTACAGTGCTCTACACTCAGTAAGCACTCAATAAATGTGATTAACTAGTGAAAAGAGCGTGAGCCTGGGATTCAGAGGACCTGGGTCCTCTAGACTGTAAGCTCGTTGAGGGCTGGGAATATGTCTAACAACTCTCCCAAGTGTGTAGTAATAATAATAATGGTATTTGTTAAGTGCTTACTGTGTGTCAAGCACTGTTCTAAGCACTGGGATAGATGCAATAATAATTATAATAATGATGGCATTTATTAAATGCTTACTATGTGCAAAGCACTGTTCTAAGCACTGGGGAGGTTACAAGGTAATCAGGTTGTCCCACGGGGGGCTCACAGTCTTAATCCCCATTTTACAGATGAGGTCACTGAGGCCTAGAGAAGTGAAGTGACTTGCCCAAAGTCACACAGCTGATAATTGGCAGAGTCGGGATTTGAGCCCATGACCTCTGACTCCAAAGCCCGGGCTCTTTCCACTGAGCCACGCTGCTTCTCTAATAATGCTCTGCGTACAGTAAGTGCTCGATAAATACCACTGAAAGACAGCCACGTGTTTTATGTGTGACTTTGGGCAAGTCACTTAACGTCTTGGTGCCTGAGTTACCTCATCTTGAAAATGAGGGTTAAGACTGTGAGCCCTGTATGGGATATGGACTGTGTCCAATCTGATGAGCTTGTATCTACCCCATTAACAAATACCATTTTTTTTTTAAAAAAAGGATACAGAACATTAACTGCAGTCGATTATCACATCCCCCTCACATGTTGACTCCTTTGCTGGAGAGGCGTATGTGAGCCACCGGATGGAGAACAGAGCTGAAATTGAAAGCCTAGGCAATTGAACAGCCCTCTAGCTGTCATTTAATACCCAGACTTTTCTGATCCTTATAAAAAAAACAAGGGAAGCTGAACAAATACAACATCATAACGAACAAAGAGGGAGTAGGAGGAGGGAAGTGGGTTGTTTGGGTCTTCATTCCATCTGGGCACTGCCGTTAGTTAATACGAATGCGTTTCATCACAGAAAAGAGATGAAAGGGTACCGGATGTGAACCAGAAAGGAATAATAATATTTCTTTCTCTGTCTTCAGAGAAACCGTCCTCTGGAGAGTTGCTTGAAATGCTTGCACATCATTTGGATGTTCCAAATTGAACCTGTCTACCAACTCTGTTTGCGTATACCCTCCCAAGCACTTAGTACAGTGCTCTGCGCCCAGGAAGCACTCAATAAATACATCAATTGATTGGAGGGTATATAAGTTTTCAGTTTTAGTGATCAGGAAGATGGAGGACTTGAAGGGTCCAGCCATTTATCAGACACTGCATTAAATTATTAAATTATTTGATAGAGCAAGCGCTGTCTAGTATCCACTCATTCTTTAAGGATGAAAGTATGGGGTAACCACATTCCTTTGGACCTCATTGATTCCATGTTAATTCAACCTCCTCTTTCCTTTCTTGTCTTCCCCTGTTATTGCCATAGGAAACCAGGCTTTGCTCTTAAGAGGCAACTGGTGTATACTCTGGTTAAAAAAAAAAGTTTGCAACGAGTAGGAGATGTGTGAGGAGAGAGACTCTTCTTGAATCTCCATCTGGCCTAGGCAGATTTAAAGAGACAGTCAGAAATATCCAGACTGGTAGTTCCTCAAGGGTGGCGAATGTGTCTTTTGCTTCTCTTAGATATTTTCGAGCACTCAGTTTAGCATTCTGAACTGAGTAGGCACTGAAATGCTGAGGTCTGTGATGATGTGATCACAGAGACCCACAGTTACACTGAAGAAAAACTGAATTTGGATAACTAAGTCTACAATTCAGAGCGACCTCTCCCTTTAGTCTGAATTAAGTGAATTTTTACTAAATCTGGAAAAAAGTCTGGTTACATAATCAAAATTCCTTCCAAGTTCCTATGAAGTTCTTCTATGTAACTTAAATCCTAAAAGGAACAAGAGAAAGTAAAATAAATGGCTAATGCCATAGAATTGTTTTGGATCCCCAACGTATATGTGCGAGGAAAAGGACTTTCATTCAATAGAATTAAGAAATAATAGTTTTAGTTTTATGATTCCTATTGCTGCAGTAAACATTGGATGAATGTATTAGTCTTCTTTTTAGGAATTAAAATGTGTGTGTGTGTTTGTGTGTTTTCCCTCCATAATGCCCAGAGTCACTTTACATATGATGTGTAAAAATATGTCACTGGAGGTACAATAAGCTAATGGATTGATACAGTTTAGTCATTATCAAAGATGCATTGCTACAATGCCTGTCCTTATTTCCATGTCCCAGTAGTAAGTAAAGAATTTAAGGCATTTAAGGTAGTAGTAGAAGTGGTAGTAGTAAAGGTATTAAGTGCTGATTGTAGAGCACAGTAATAATAATAATGATGGTATTTGTTAAGTGCTTACTATGTGCAAAGCACTGTTCTAAGTGCTGCGGGGGATACAAGGTCATCAGGTTGTCCCACATGGGCTCACAGTTTTAATCCCCATTTTGCAGATGAGGTAACAGGCACAGAGAAGTGAAGTGACTTGCTCAATGTCACACAGCTGACAAGCGGCGGAGTCGGAATTAGAACCCAGAACCTTTGACTCCCAAGCCCGGGCTCTTTCCACTGAGCCACGCTGCTTCTGAGTCCTAAACTCTTGGAAAGAGTCCATAAGTAGAAATCATGGTCCCTGGTCCCTGAGCTCACAGTCTAAGAAAGATGAACTCAGATAGTGGTTTAAGCTAATAAACCAGAGGGCAACATTATTGGAGAGGAAAAAAACAGAATTTTTCATTTTAAGTCCTACATTCACAATGACCTGGAACATTGCTCTAAAATCAATCAATCAATCAATTGTATTTATTGAGCTCTTAGAACAGAGCACTGTACTAAGCGCTTGGGAAGTACAAGTTGGCAACATATAGAGATAGCTTTATGTCCTGAAAAGGTAAGCATGCATAATTTGGTTAACCTAGCTTATAAATTAATATTCTTGATAGACATTTCTCCAGAAAGAAGTTGCCTCAATGCAGCATTCAAATAGAATTTCTTTATTTTGGGTTGGTGTCCCATTTACTTCACTGAAAATTCAATATACTGTATAAAGAAATAATGTGATCAAGATAAACTCCATTTTGACATCAGACTGCTACAGGGGATTCAAATTAACTGTGAATACAAGTCCTAAAAATATGAATGTTATTCCTTGGAACAGTTTTGTGGTGGGGCGGGGGGGTTGGCCTTTCGTTTCATAATAGCTTGCTTTTTTTGGTTTTTGAGGTGTGGAAGTATTGAGAGAAAAGAGGGTAAGGCATTAACAAACTCAAATAGAAAGGGTCAGATCATTTAATAGCAGAGAAAAAATTCTTCAGGAAACACTTCACTAATACATCATCATAATTTAAGCAAACTCCATCTAGAGTGCTCCGGAGTAATTAGAAATTATAGTCTAATTACTTACTCCCTTCTTTAGAAAGTTATTAGGCTCATTTCTTAAGAGCTGCATAAATAACAGCTCAGAATGGCCTAAATCATTTCTCTGGAAAAGAATAACTCTTGCACAACAGAATGTCTTTACTAGTAATTATTCAAATAGGACATTGTTATCAGTACAGTAGAGCAAAAGTGAACATTCTTCAAGATACAAAAGGCATCTTTATGCAATTTGGAGAATTGCTTAGTCTTCTCCATGATGGACTTGGTTAATAACCAATCAGTGAAATTTGCCCTTTTTTACACAAATGCTCAGAGAAATTTGAAAATGATCTTTGACCGAGTGATAGTATGTCAGGACAGTAGTCTTCAGAGTTTTTGGCAACCCTCTGGATGTCAAGCTGCAACATTAGATAAAATTGATCTTTTCTTTTCTAAATGTTGAGTATGAATATCATCAAAAGACACCAGGATTTACCGTGCCAGCTTCTAAAGTATCAACACTTTTTTAAAAAGGAATCTCTAGACTGTAACCTCGTTGTGGACAAGGAAAATGTCCATGTATAATCCCTGAGTTATCCTTGGAAGGGAGAGACACTTTCTTTCTTTCAGTAAAAATAATTTATAGACTCTCCTGGCACATGAACTGTGGCCAAGTGCCACTCTCTGCTGTTTTATGGAGAGAGTCCTCTTCAAGACAAGATTTAAGAGAAGTGGTGTGGACTAGCGGGTAGAGCACAGGCATGAGAGTCAGAGGACTTGGGTTCTAATCCCGACTCCACCACTTATCTGCTGTGTGACCTTAGACAAGTCACTTCACTTCTCTGAGCCTCAGTTACAGAGTTAATAAGTGATTTGTTTTCTCTTTCACAATGGGAAGTTAAGATAGTCAACTGCTTGAAATTTTGCCCCATATTTAACCAGCTGAGGGCTAATGTGCACATATGGCATCCGTATTAATTAGGTTTACGCTAAGGGCCAGAAGTGAAATCAGTATTTCAGAACAATCCTTCTGAAAGTATTCAATCAGTTATGTACAGGACAATCTGATTGAAGAGACTGAGTCTGAAAAGAAAAAAGCAATGGTTAAAAATGAAATTGGTCGAATCTAGTGTTGTGATGAATAATCTTTACTGTACCAAGCAATGATGAATCATTAAAAATATTTGATTCAGTGACAACCCTGAGAGAGTGTGTAAATGAATGGTTTACTAATCCTTCTCTAGGTCGAACATTATGATTTATAAATAATTTGCATTCAGGTACATTGAGTGAAATATAAAGCTGAAGTAAGCCATGCCAAGAGAGAACAGTGTATCTTTCACATATTAATTAAAAATCTGTATTGACTGTGGAGAGTGGCTAACGAAAATTCTAATTTGGGGGGTAGTTTAGCCCAGGTTTCGGTGCGTTGGATTTTTCTTTCTGAAATAAACCCAATTTGGTTAATGAACACCTATTTTAAATTCATGAATTCTGCATTCCAGTGGAACCCATTTGATATAAATAAGGTCCAGTTTTCTCAGTTGGGATTAGGGATCTAATTAGACACCTAGTCCTGAAAGTGAGACTTTGCCAATTAAAAATGGAGGGCATAAGGCAATAACTACTAAAAGTGATTGAAAAACACTTTGCAAAGGCACACTATCTGTGCCTCAGGATAGTGGTAACAATAATGATTATAGGGCAGGCTCTCCTACAAATACTATATGCAGTCTATAAAAAAGCAGTAATTTTCTAGAATATTAATTATCATTTTACACATAAACCCATTTTTCATTTTTTCATATCTAGAAGCACTTTATGCCAAAGAAGTCCAAGAAGCATTTCATACAGAATTTTCATACTCTGTTTCTTTTCTCCTATAGTAGAATTTCTTTTGCTTGTGTCATTTCATTTTGAATACCAAAACAAGTATAGGAGGAACTCATCCCCCCAGAATATTATCAGGCCAAAACACCCACAAGAACGTTTCATTTGTTCAGTGATGTACTGGCTTCACCCAGAATTAAGAGCATAAATGTTTAGGAACTGCAGTTTAAGATTTACCCACTTCACTGATATTTGTGGCAAATATCAGAGAATATATTTGGAAGGTTGTCTTTAGGTCCTAAATCATACTGCTGTTCACATCATGACACATACTATCCAATTGATGTAAATTTGAATCTCGTTTCATCTAACCCATGTTGTAGAAAAGCTACATTGTGTGTTCATACTTTTCCTCCCTCTGAGTTCACATTACATTTATTCAGTTTACCAGTGTAAACATATTATTGATGTTTATAAACATCAACAACGAATGCCATATCCAACATTAAGTTAGGCTTTCCTTCTACTTTCAACACATTCTCCGATGTAAAAATTATTTGTTTTTCAGAAAAGGGTCTTCCGATAACTGCAGCCATCATCGCGTAGTAGCCAGTAAAGAGATTAGACACTGAGATTGAGTTCTGAACATTTTGTTCTAAGCAAGAAGCTCAACAGTTGACAGACCTGTCGACTCTAAACCGACTAAAGGTTTTGTTCGATTATCTGTTCACTTACCTGTGATTTTCCTTCTTTCTCATGACTAGTATTTTTCAGATTCCCCCTATGTGAAAACTAAAATTACAATGCTTGAGTGCTTACTGTGCATATGGTACTAAGAGCTTGGGAGAGTACAATGCAACTGGGGTGTTAGATATGATCCCTGCCCTTAAAGCACCTTATAGAACAGCAGGGGAATCAGACATTGAAATAAATTACAAATGGAGGAAGCAACGTGCCATTCCCTGTAGACTGTAAATTTCTTGAGGGAAGGGAGTGTGCCTGCCTACTTTTTTGTATTGTAATCTCCCAGGTGCCTGCTCACAGTAAGTGCTCAATAAATTCTACTGATGAATATAATTTCCAGGAGCCTTGCAGATAGCTATTTGTTCACATGGCTTGACGTGTTACCACTGGTGGAAGGCTGGCTCTAGAGAGCTTCGCTTTTGCATAATTGACATTGTTAATTTCCTGTGAAGATTCTTGGATGGGCCCAGTAAAAGTGTTGTGTGCACTTCATTATTTTGCGGCGATAAGCGTTGCCCCAATAATAGTAATAATTTGGGTATTTGTTAAGTGCTTACTATGTGCAAAGCACTGTTCTAAGCGCTGGGGAGGATACAAGGTGATCAGGCTGTCCCATGTGGGGCTCACAATCTTAATCCCCATTATACAGATGAGGTAAGTTAGGCACAGGGAAGTTGCGACTTGCCCAAAGTCACAGGACTCTAGATAATGATTTTGTTGTTGATTTATAGATTAGTTAGGAACATTGGGAATTTCTGCTAATGTTCTGAAGAACACATTTCTTAAGTCATATCCAAGCGCTTAGTACAGCGCTCAAGTGCATAATACAGCGCTTTGCATACAGAAAGCACTAAATAAATAAGATTGAATGAATATGCTAAGTGATCATGAGAGAGAGAGAAACTGCATATTCCCAAATCCCCAAACTCATTTTGAGGCAACGATTTGGGGATCCTCAGTGCCATAATAATAAGTGTTAGCATACTTCTTTTAAATAAGAAAACTTTGGAACAGATTAAACTAGATCCTTATGGTGAAGTAGGCCATTTCCCTTGATCTCTTTCAGTGGCAGTTCAGCAGAATGCCCTCCAGGAATTTATATTTTTTGTCACAGTCCAACCATCACAGAGTCCAGAACCCAAAAGTTCTTTGATTCTCTGGCAAATGTTCTGTGCCCTATTTTAAGAAAGTCTCATACCTTGAATGTATTTCTAAAATATAACTTCTGAAATAGGAATGATACAGCACTTTTCCCCTAAGCCATTGTATCTAAAGAGTGCTCCTGCAATGCTGACCAGAGCAAAGGTGCTCTTTTAAGTGTCTAAATTAAAAACCAATTTCACATTTTGCTCCATGTAAGAAACGCTTCAGATTTTTTTTCCGGACTGTCACGCTCAAAGTCCAGAAGAGTTTACGATGCTGATCATGATTGCAATACTTTAAAGTTCTGACTTACGAGATCCCATGCCTTGTGATCCCAAGTGCAAAATAGGGGTCTGTAACAAAATTTAGCCTTCAAGATTTATTAGTAGGTTTAAAAACCTGGGGAAGGTGGTTTAAATGAGGTTTCCTGACTAATGAGGCCACATACCTTAACTAGCACTGGCATTTAAAATTGTGATTTCTAAATGAAAACGCTGCAGTAGATTTATTAGCTGGTTATATAAATCAGGAGCCAGATATATAGTTAAACCCGTAAACTTACAGATTTATGTATCCTTGTCATAAATCAACAGAAAAACAAGTATCTACCAAGTCCATTTCCTTCTCAATCTGGTCAGTTGCTGGGTAAATAATTCATATGCTTAGAGCCATTCACCACTCCTGTTTAGAACTCATTTATTCAGTTAATATCTGTGCATTGCTGGCCAACCTAAATGAATGCATTCGAAGCAACTTGTGAGTTTCCCTGCATATTAATGGCTTATAGAAGCTTGACTAATGCCAGTGCCTAGATGGTTTACAAAAACAAGTATGGCGATGACTGTAAACAGAGTATATAAGTGAAGCGTAAGGATTTGATGAGCTCCATTTCAGCTTTCCATCACACGGATAGCCTTTGCAGACCTGGGTGGTCTAATAATAATAATAATGGTATTTGTTAAGTGCTTATGCTATATTAAATGTCGGGGTGGATACAAGCAAATCGGATTCGACACAGCCCCCGTTCCCCATGGGGGTCACAGTTTCAATCCCCATTGTACAAATGAGGTAACTGAGGCCCAGAGAAGTGATTTACCCAACGTCGCACAGCAGACGTGTGACAGAGCCGGAATTAGAAACCTGTCTACTTGCCTTGTTTTGTTGTCTGTCTCCCGCCTCTAGACTGTAAGCCCATTGTTGGGTAGGGACTGTATCTGTTGCCAAATTGTACTTTCCAAGCGTTTAGTACAGTGCTCTGCGCACAGTAAATACGATTGAATGAATGAATGAATGAACCTATGACCTTCTGAATCCCAGTCCTGTGGTCTCTCCATTACACCATGCTGCTTCTAATAATTATAATAATGATGGCATTTATTAAGCGCTTACTATGTGCAAAGCACTGTTCTAAGCACTGGGGAGGTGACAAGGTGATTGGTTGTCCCACGGGGGGCTCACAGTCTTAATCCCCATTTTACAGATGAGGTAACTGAGGCACAGAGAAGTGAAGTGACTTTCCCAAAGTCACACAGCTGACAATTGGCAGAGCCGGAATTTGAACCCATGACCTTTGACTCCAAAGTCCGTGCTCTTTTCCACTGAGCCACTCTGCTTCTGCTTCTCTCTGCCCTCCCCTCTCCCCCTCTTCATGGACACGCAGGCCGACCCAAGACCTCCACGTCAGGCACCTGAATCGAAGGCAGAACGATCAGTTGACCGGTCATCTTTACTGAGCACTTAAATTATGTGCAGGGCATGTACTAAGCACGTGGGAGAGTACAATTCAACAGAATTAGCAGACACGTTCCCTGCCCATAACAAACTGGCAGTCTAGAGTGTCCATGGTTATTGAAGGGGGGGTGGGGCGGATGAGGAAGACAACTTAAAGAATTAGAGAACTACTTAGAGAAGCAGCATGGCTCAGTGGAAAGAGCCCGGGTTTGGGAGTCAGAGGTTATGGGTTCTAATCCCAGCTCTGCAGCTGTGTGACTTTGGGTAAGTCCCTTAACTTCTCTGTGCCTCAGTTACCTCAACTGTAAAATGGGGATGAAGACTGTGAGCCCCATGTGGGACAACCTGATCACCTTGTATCCCCCCCAGCTCCTAGAACAGTGCTATGCACATAGTAAGTGCTTAACAAATACCATCATTATTATTATTATCATTATACTCTTCCCCCATAATATTTATCACTGCAAATATGATGCACGACAACAAAAGGAACAATCAATCAATGGTATTTATTGAGTGCTTACTGTGTTCAGAGCAGTGTAGTAAGTGCTTGGGCAATTACAACATAATCTGGGAAGCAGAACATTTTCTTGTGCCCGGTGGAGCTGGGACTGTGGAAACCCCATTGGTCATTTTGTCCACCCATGCACTCATAGGTGAAATGTCACCCTCAGTAATTAGTGAAGCCTGGGAGTCAGATGACCTGGGTTCTAATTCCAGCTCTGATGCTTGTCTGCTCTGTGTCCTTGGGTAAGTCACTTCACTTCTCTATGCCTCAGTAACCTCATCTGAAAAATGGAGATTAAGACTGTGAACCCCATGTGGGACTTGGACTGTGTCCAACCTGATTATCTTGCATGTACCCCAGTTCTTAGTACAGTGCCTGGCACATAGTAAGCACTCAACAGATACCATTAAAAAAAAGAGGCAGAGCTGGGATTAAAACCCAGGAATAGATAATAATAATGGCGTTTATTAAGTGCTTACTATGTGCAAAGCACTGTTCTAAGCACTGGGGGAGATACAAGGTGATCAGATTGCCCCATGTGGGGTCACAGTCTTCATCCCCATTTTACAGATGAGGGAACTGAGGCACAGAGAAGTTGAGTGACTTGCCCAAAGTCACACAGCTGACAATTGGCGGAGCCAGGATTTGAACCCATGACCTGTGACTCCAAAGCCCGGGCTCTTTCCCCTGAGCCACGCTGCTTCTCAGGGGATCACTATCCCTTTGGCCGGCTATATTTTCTGACCCGTGCTGTAGCAAGTTGGGGTGCTTTTCTGAAACTGGAGGAATTCCTGGCACTCTTTGCTATGAGTCACGAGCGCAATTCATAGGAGAATGCCAGGATGGATGGGTTTTTTTATCAGTGGCACTTATTGATCAATATTTTCTGTGATGGTGTAAGGTTGAAACATAACCCATTCATTATGCTGCTGATGGAGAGATTGCCTCAATTCAAGGAAAAGCTCAGTCTTCAAAGCGACTTACCCGATATTTCTTAGTTGATTAGAGTCACTCTTTGCAACGGCACTGGGTCTTTCAGGACACTTTAAGGTCACTTGAATAAGTATTTGGGTCCATTAAGTAAATTATTTTTTCCAGTTTGTTAAACGGCACATTAGAGGTTTCAAAGAGTTAATCCTTCTAAAAATAAGGGATGTGTGCCCTTCTCTTCAGAATAATCAGGGTTGTGAAGGGATCCTTTGCAGCTTCCTTTAGGAAAGGCATCCGACCCAGAAGAGAGTGTGGGAATCAGGAAGCCTCGGATAGTTCCTCTTTGTAAGCTTCCCCAAGTTATCCGATGGTTCAGATTCACCTTACAGACTCCTGAGTTCCAGAGTGTTTTGGCTGGCTGTAAATGAATCGTACAATAAAAAGGAAAACAGCAGTTTTTATTTCTGAATTATAAAAGTGATGGTAGTGGTTAATCACTTACTAGGTGCCAAGCCCCCTCTCAGGATCACACCTGGAGAGTTTCCAGTATTCAACCAGTCTCGGCAGTGGGAAGGAGAGTCAAGCAGAGGCCTACCCATTCCATTCCTAGCTTGGGTAGTGGCTAGCGAGTGGAAGGCAACCTGCTATAAGTCAAAACTCACCTGTTCTGGGCCGCAGCGGCACAGGAGAGAGTCATTAGGTATGAGATAAACAGGTCAGACATCATCATCAGGCTCACGGTCTAATTGGTAGGGAGAACAGGTATTTAATTCCCATTTTTAGAACAGTGCTTTGCACATAGTAAGCGCTTAATAAATGCTATAATTATTATTATTATTATTATTATTATTATTATTGTTATTACAGATGAGGAAACCGAGAAGTTGAGTGACTTGCCCAAGATCACATAGCAGGCAGGTAGCAGGGATTAGAACCCAGGTCATCTGACTCTCAGGTCTGAGCTCTTTCCACTAGGCCACACTGTTTCCTTATTCTCTATGTTTCCTAACCCGTGTAATTTTTTCCCCTCCACTTAGTCCAGGGCCCTGCACACAGTAAGAGTTAAATAACTACTATTACTAGTGTTAGCCCTTTGCTACAGCTATTGAAACTAGTTTCTTAATGTCTCTCGGTTGAGGAAAATTTATGCATATACATTTTCAGAAGCAAATATGGGTTGGATGATTTATCCAAGGTCAGAATTAGCTGAACTGTAACTAATAATAATAGTAATAGTGGCATTTGTTAAGATATTACTATGTCCGAAACCCTGGATTAGGGGCTGAAATAGCTACAGTCGTAACAGATCAAGCACAGTCCTTTGTCCTTTGTGGTGCTCCCAGTCTAGACGATTTGTTTGTCGTTTGTTGTTTGTTGTATTGTACTCTCCCAAGCACTTAGTACAGTGCTTTGACCACAGTAAGCATCCAATAAATACGATTGAAGGAATGAATGAAAGATAACAGTGGACTGCAACAAACGACAGAGTCAAGAAACCAAGGTTATCAGTAGCAAGACAGGCAAGAAAATACATCTTGGAAGTGAGAGGCATCATGGCCAATATGAAAGAGCACAAACCTGGGTTCTAATGCTGGGTCCATCCGCTTAACTGCTGTGTGAGTTTGGGCAAGTCGTTTGACTTCTCTGAACCTCATTTTCCTCTTCCGTAAAACGGGGATTCAACCCTGGTTCTCCCTCCTGTTTAGACTGTGAGCCCCATGTGGGACACCCAGCCTGATTATCTTGTATCTCCCCCAGTGCTTAGTATTGTGCTTGACACAAAATGAATACTTAGCAAGTGGCAGTGGGAGTTTCCCTAGTCTCCAGTGGTTTAGTGAACAGTCCTTAGTTCATTCATTTAATCATATTTTGAGTGCTTATTGTGTGCAGAGCACTATACTAAGCACTTGGGAGAGTACAATATAATAAGAAACAGACACAGTCCCTGCCCACAATGAACTTACAGTTGTGCAGAGCACTGTACTAAGCAGGGAAGGGAAACAGCGTGGCTCAGTGGAAAGAGCATTGGCTTTGGAGTCAGGGGGCATGGGTTCAAATTCCGGCTCCGCCACTTGTCAGCTGTGTGACTTTGGGCAAGTCACTTAACTTCTCTGTGCCTCAGTTCCCTCATCTGGAAAATGAGGATGAAGATTGTGAGCCCCCCCATGGGACAACCTGATCACCTTGTAACCTCCCCAGCACTTAGAACAGTGCTTTGCACATAGTAAGCGCTTAATAAATGCTATCATTATTATTATTATTATTATTTGGGAAAATACAATATAATAAGAAACAGACACAGTCCCTGCCCACAGTGAACTTACAGTTTAACAACCATAGCAGTCTCCCAAGGGCTCTAAAGGGTATAAAGGTGTCCAAAGACATGTCCTAATAAAGGAGGAAGTGGGGAATCCTGGAAGTAGAAAGTAAATGAGATGACCATTGCGGCACTTTCAGGTTTTCTGTGTGAAGGGATCACAAATCACATTTAGGAATTACTGAGAAGTACCATTAGAAATGACAGAGGTGATTAGCAAATTCCAAAATGGAGCACTGTTTTCTCAAGATAAAACCCATGGTGCAATCAATCAATCAATCAATCGTATTTATTGAGCGCTTACTGTGTGCAGAGCACTGTACTAAGCGCTTGGGAAGTACAAGTTGGCAACATATAGAGACAGTCCCTACCCAACAGTGGGCTCACAGGCTAGAAGGGGGAGACAGAGAACGAAACCAAACATATTAACAAAATAAAATAAATAGAATAGATATGTACAAGTAAAATAAATAGAGTAATAAATATGTACAAACATATATACATATACACAGGTGCTGTGGGGAAGGGAAGGAGGTAAGACTGGGGGATGGAGAGAGGAGGACGAGGGGGAGAGGAAGGAGGGGGCTCAGTCTTTTAATGTGCACTTTTAACAGAGGGCATAGAATGGGGAAAAATGTGCAGAGTGCAGAGATCCTTCAGATAATGCTCTCCTCTTAAACTACTGTGATTGAGAAGAGATTCTTATGAAATAAAAGAAATCACTAACGGAGGGAACAGGTGCAACAATTTGTAGCCAACTCAGAAGCTGGTTGAATACTAAGTTTGATGAGAAGTTAAGTAACCTTCTAGAGCATTCTATCAGTCAATTGTATTGAGCACTAACTGTGGTCAGTAAACTGTACTAAGTACTTGGGAGAATACAGTACAATAATAATAATGATGATGGTATTTTTTAAGCAATCACTATGTGCCAGGCCCTGTACTCAGCAGTGGGGTGGATAAAAGTAAATCGGGCTGGACACAGTCCCTGTTCCATGTGGGGCTCATAGTCTCCATCCTCATTTTAGAGATGAGGTAACAGACCCAGAGAAGTGAAGTGACTTGCCCAGGGTCTCCCAGTCGACAAGTGGTGGAGCCAGGATTAGAACCCATGAACTTCTGAGTACCGGGACCGTGATCTATCTGCCACTCCGGTGCTGCTTCTAATGGAGATGGTAGGCCTATTCCCTGTCCACAGTGAGCTTACAGTCTAGATGGTGAGACATCTAGTCATTTGGAAAAGAATCCCAACAATTACTTGCTTGCATTTCAAATTAAATGAAAGGTTTATTGTCAAGATTCGAACCATTTTGTCATGGTACCTTCTATCCGCCACTCCGGTGCTGCTTCTAACGGAGATGGTAGGCCTATTCTCTGTCCACAATGAGCTTACAGTCTGGAAGGGGAGACATCTAGTCATTTGGAAAAGAATCCCAACAATTACTTGCTTGCATTTCAAATTAAATGAAAGGTTTATTGTCAAGATTCGAACCATTTTGTCATGGTACTTTTGTTGATAGCGGCCATGAACTAGACCTGGTCTCTTAATTCAGAAGTCTGTAGAATTGAAGGTTGAAAATCTTCCTGAGAAAATCCAAACTTCACAGTTCAGTCTATGGAAATGATAAGACTTTGCTGTACTCAAACACATTACCCGTTGTAGCACAGTGAAATACTCAGAAATAGCAAGAATTGATGTGCTAACAATAAGTTCAGTGAAAAAAGAATGCCATTTGCACCAATGTTGCAAATACATGGGACCCTGTTTTCTCCAAAACTGCTTGGGAAATGCTGCTGAGCGTTTATTTAGTAAAAGAAACCAGACTTGGAGCAAAGCATTATAGATACGATAAAGACTGATTTTTGGATAAAAACACCAAAATTCCATTTGAGTTGGAATGAAAAGATAACAGGTGTGGTCCAGAGAACCGGAGAGTCATTCTATTATTAGCTATATAGCTGACAGTTATTTTTCGATTCACTGGAGCACCCCCCGCCCCCCTCCAACCTCGGCCTAGCCTTTCACTTATCCCCTTAGGGATGAGTACGTAGCTGGGGGAGTGTTTGTAGATCAGCCTTTTATGGAAGTGGGAGAAAGCAGAGGGGAAGTGTTTGTAGATCAGCCTTTTATGGAAGTGGGAGAAAGCAGAGGATTCTTCAAAGGGAGTGATCCAATTTTGCTGTTTCAGTGCTCATGGGGACAGGTGTCAGGTCATCAGAAGAAATAAAAATAAAGCTAGATGCACATTATTAACATAATGAATAGAATAGTAAATATGTACAAGTAAAACAAATAGAGTAATAAATCTGTACAAACATATATACAGGTGCTGTGGGGAGGGGAAGGAGGTAGGGCAGGGGGGATGGGGAGGAGGAGAGAAAAAAGGGGGCTCAGTGTGGGAAGGCCTCCTGGAGGAGGTGAACTCTCAGTAGGGCCTTGAAGGGAGGAAGAGAGTTAGCTTGGTGGATGTGAGGAGGGAGGGCGTTCCAGTCCAGGGGAAGACGTGGGCTGGAGGTCGATGGTGGGACGGGCGAGAACGAGCAGAAAACCAATCAGGAACCAAACCTATGTAAGTCCTTTGCCATTTCATCCAGGTCAATCACTGTGGGAGATATAAGGGCTTTATCTTAGCCAAGAGTCACGGTAGTAGTAGTCGTAGTGGTAGTAATGATATTTCTTGAGCATGTACTGTGCACTAAGCACTTAGAAAAGCACTGCAGAAGCCTGAGACATATTACCTGATCACAAGGTGCTTATACTCTTGAGGATGTACAAATAGTTCCACTAGAGAACCAGATCAAGATTGAATGTGCAGCTAAAGGTTGGGCGGGGGGCACTGTACTAGCGCTGAAGTAGGTACAAGCTAATCAGGTCAGACAAATCCTACATGGGCCTTACGGTCTTAATCCCCATTTTACGGATGAGGTAACTGAGGCCCAGAGAAGTAGAGTGACTTACCCAAGCAGCAGACAAGTAGCAGAGCCCTACCTCCTTCCCCTCCCCACAGCACCTGTATATATGTTTGTACAGATTTATTACTCTGTTTATTTTACTTGTACATATTTACTATTCTATTTATTTTGTTAATGATGTGCATCTAGCTTTACTTTTATTTATTCTGATGACCTGACACCTGTCCACATGTTTTGTTGTCTGTCTCCCCCTTCTAGACTGTGAACCCGTTGTTGGGTAGGGACCATCTCTATATGTTGCCAACTTGTACTTCCCAATCGCTTAGTACAGTGCTCTGCACATGGTAAGAGCTCAATAAATACGATTGAATGAATGAATGAATTTGAACCCAGTTCCTCTGACTTTCACTTTCCATGCCCTCTCCCTTTCCATATTTCTTCTCAGTGTGGCCTCTCTCTTTGACGTGGCCTCTCTCTCTGCAGCCTAGCATTCATTCATTCATTCAATCATATTTATTGAGCGCTTACTGTGTGCAGAGCACTGTACTAGGCTCTTGGGAAGCCCAAGTCGGCAACATATAGAGACGGTCCCTACCCAACAACGGGCTCACAGTCTAGAAGGGGGAGACAGACAACAAAACAGAACATGTAGACAGGTGTCAAAACCATCAGAATAAATAGAATTATAGCTACAATATATATAATATAACATATATATCATCCTGTGCCAGTGATATTAGGAAGAGCTACATAATGTTACGAGGTGTGGTTATGCAGCATGTGTGTTTTTTCCTTTAAACATGCTATCAGCAAAGGAAACATGGATGCCTATCTTGAATGGCAGTGAAGATTAGATGCATTTTGCCTGGCCATAACTTATTGGAGTGATATTTCTCCCAAGGTCTCTGTAATGTAAATACTTTCAGTGTTACAGCTGTTATCTTTTCCTTTACCATAGTGTGATGAGAGTTATAGGGTGGATAAATCTGCTTGGCAATCTGTTTAGTAAATAACGAAAATTATTTCTAATTTGTGAAAATAAACATAAAAAAAATTCAGCAGTGTTTTGTGACAACACTTTTTCTAATTTTATAGTCACTGACAGTTGCCAGTGCCTTGGAAAATAAATGTTATTCAAAAGAATACTCTTCTTTTAAAAGCACATCATCTGTTCTCATCTTGTATAGTATGTTTTAGATTACTGTCGTCACTGTGTAGTTGTCTATCTTATCCTTGTAGTTACTTTAATGGGAGTTTTTCCCCCCAGGTTTTTTGCTGCCACATGTTGTCTCCCAAAAGATCCCAATACAAATCACTCTTTTATTCTTTTGTGCATTATTTGGCATACATGACTGCATCTAAGTACTTACCTGCCAACCGAGGGCTTGATTCTTTATTTCAAATGTGCATCGACAAATGGAGTTTATTGATCCTACTTCGTAGTCTCCTAGCATTAGCTTTTGTTAAAATAAAAATTTCCAATATTTTCACTTCAGGAAAAAGTGCCACAAGTTGATCTCGAATTGAAGAAAAATATCGCTTCACCAGAGTATATGTTGAGTAGTCAGGGTAGCAAAAACTCTACAAGGATTGGGAGATTTCCTTTCTAAGGAACTGAGTTGGCTAAGGCATATTTTCCATTGTCCTTTTTTATGCCTTCGTTTTCATTTTCAGTTCATTTGTGTGGAAAGTGGGTGTTTGGGAAGGCCCACAAATCTGCTAGTTGTGTTAGAAAAAGGGCACAGTACTGGAAGACAGGGGACACAGATTCTAGTCCCGACTCTGCCATTCGCTATTCTGTGACCTCGTCCAAGTCACCAAAGCTCTCTACGCCTCAGTTTCCTCATCTGTAAAATGGGAACAAGCTCGATTGTTAGCCCAGTTTGACAGGGACTCCGTCCCATCTCATAAGCGTATGTCCATTGCAGGGCTCAGCACAGCATAGCAGCTTAATAAATGACTTTATCATCATAAAGGTAGAATGCTATGCCTGCTACAGCGAATGGCTCTATTGAATTGGCCTCCTTCCAAACTCTTAAATTTCACCAAACAATGGTGTAAACAGTTTAAAATGACAGTTGATTCAAAGCCAAGAGGAAACTACAATTATGTCTTTTGCCTCAGGTAATTTACCTTGACTCAGATCATTTAAAATAAAAGATGCTAAAATGTTTTGTTTGTTTTTTTTATCACCACCTGTTGTTAACTCAGTATTTCTCTGACTTGGAAAGGCATTTTAAAATGACTACTGGTAGAACCCCAAAGGGAGGGCTGATTGGATGATATCTGGTTCCCCTAAGATGCAGTGAATGGAGATGCATCCTGGAATCAGTCAATCCATCACAATTCTGAGTGCTACTGTGTGCAGAGCACTGTTATAAGCACTTGGGAGAATAAGCTACAACAGAGTTGGCAGACACGTTCCCTGCCCAAAACGAGCTTACATTCTAAAGAAGGTAAAAATGAACAGAGGTAAGAAGGTCTTTAGTCGGCAATTCTAGGATTCTTCTAAGTGATTCTCTTTGAGATAGCCATTGATTCAATCAATCAGTGGTATTCAGAAAGAGCTTACTATGCATAGAGCACCGTGCTAAGCGCTCATTAGAGTACAACAGAGTTTGTAGACACGTTCTCTGTCCACAGTGAGCTCACAGTCTAGAGGACTTTAGCTAGAAATTACCCAGCTATGACGATGGCACTTATCCTCTGATACATATCCACTTATCTTCCAGTACCACGGACATTACGCAGCGGTGTTGTGAAATGATAGTGATGGTGCTGATGATAATGGTGATAATTGTGATAATGGGGATGAATAATGGCATCGATTAGGCCAGTGGCAAGGTCGATGGTGACAGTGAGGGGGTTTTTGGGAAGTTGGGGGGCAGTCCCCAAAGATAAGAATATAAAAGCCACGACTTCTTTTCCTGTTTGAACCTCTCATTTAGAAACCTGAGCAGGAGGAGTTGCCCACTGACCAAATTGCTCAGAGTCTCCAGTCTCTTTACATGATGCCACTGCTAGATTTGCCATGTAAAAAACCTAAATATGCTGAATCTAGATCAGGGCGTACAGAAGCAGCATGGCTTAATAGATAGACCACGGGCCTTGGAGTCAGGAGGTCATGGGTTTTAATCCTGGCTCTGCCACTTGTCTGCTGTGTGACCTCCGGTTCATTTCTCTGTGCCTTGGTTACCTCATCTGGAAAATGTGGATTGAAACTGTGAGCTCCATTTGGGACAGGGACTGTGTCCAACCTGATTTGCTTGGCTCCACCTTTGTGCTTAGTACAGTGCCAGGCAGATCAATCAATCAATCAATCGTATTTATTGAGCGCTTACTGTGTGCAGAGCACTGTACTAAGCGCTTGGGAAGTACAAGTTGGCATCATATATAGTCCCTACCCAACAGTGGGCTCACAGTCTAGAAGGGGGAGACAGAGAACAAAACCAAACATACTAACAAAAAGGCAGATAATGACTGCTTAACAAATACCACAATTATTATTGAGTGTGATCAAGTCTTAGGTGAGTAAGGGCTGACAAATTTTTCAATTGTTTTTTAACTGATCCTTGTGATTAGGCCGTGTGTATGAACCTTTGATGGTATTTATTCAATCGGTGGTATTTATTGAATGCTTACTGTATGCAGAACACTGAAGTGAGCCCCACGTGGGACAACCTGATCACTTTGTATCCACCCAGTGCTTACAACAGTGCTTTGCACATAACAAATACCATCATTATTAGAGAAGCGGCGTGGCTCAGTGGAAAGAGCATGGGCTTCGGAGTCAGAGGGCATGGGTTCGATCCAGCTTTGCCAATTGTCAGCTGTGTGACTTAGGGCAAGTCACTTCACTTCTCTGTGCCTCAGCTACCTCATCTGTGAAATGGGGATTAAGACTGTGAGCCCCCGTGGGATGACCTTATCACCTTGTAGTCTCCCCAACACTTAGAACAATGCTTTGCACATAGTAAGTGCTTAATAAATGCCATTATTATTATATTTATTGAGCACCTGCTGTGTACAGAGCACTGTACTGAGCACTTGGGAGAGTACAGTATAACAGACGTGCTCCCTGTCCAGAATGAGCTTAGTCTGTATTAAGTGCTTGGGAGAGTACAAAGCAGCAGAGTTGGCAGACACATTCCCTGCCCAAGAGGAGCTTACAGGCTCGAGTTTATTGAGAGTGCACTGTGTGTAAAGCACTGTATAGAAGTACTTGGGAAAGCACAGTACAATAAAATGGGTAGACTCCGTACCCTCAAGGAGCTTACAACCCTGTAGGGGAGACAGACAGTAAGTAAATTCCAGCTAGGGGAAGCAGTGGAGTATAAGAATCTGGACCTAAGTGCTGGAGGGTTGGGGGCGGGATGAGTTTCAAAGTATTTAAAGCGTACACACCCATTGAGAGATTAGTCAGGGAAGGCTTCTTGGAGGAGATATGATTTTAATTGGGCTTTGAGGATGGGGAGAGTGGAGGTTTGTCAGATCTGAAGGCGGAAGAAGTACATGTGCTAGTGATATAGTTAGACTGTGAGCCCACTCTTCTAGACTGTGAGCCCACTGTTGGGTAGGGACTGTCTCTATATGTTGCCAACTTGTACTTCCTAAGCGCTTAGTACAGTGCTCTGCACACAGTAAGCGCTCAATAAACACGATTGATGATACAAAATCAAATGGGAAAATCCCTTTAAGGCATTGTAATGCATTTTATCTTGCAACCCAGCTGATTGCATGTCTAGTGCAGTCTCTGTGCACCGACAGTCTTGTGCAAATTGTACATAACAGGTGACCATTTAAGATTTATTGATGCTTTAAGGAATATGGCCACCTCTGCTGCAGTCACAGCTGCCTTCAATCAATCAATCAATTGTATCTATTGAGCGCTTGTGCAGAGCACTGTACTAAGCACTTGGAAAGTACAAGTTGGCAACATATAGAGACGGTCCTTACTCAACAGTGGGCTCACAGTCTAGAAGGGGAGACAGAGAACAAAACAAAACATATTAACATATTATATAAATTATATAAAATAATAAAAATAATATAAAACATATTAACATATTAACTGCCTTGGTAGTTAAATATTCAGAATTCAGTCAGCCAATCTGATACTAGCCCAGCGATTCATATGAGTCATATATGCAATATTTGGAAGATGGCTGATAGTAATTGGGTTTAATAAATGGTCTTTAAATGGCAACAATTTATTACTACATGTTTAATTGGCAGTAGGTTCTCACTATATCATTTTGAAAATTCCTTTGGAACATAGCACTTTAATTCTTTGATCAATAAATCATTAAAAAAAATACCGTACTCTCTTTCTTGGCAGTGATCAAGAAATTATAAATGCTATAGAGATAGCCGGCAAAGCATGTACAACATGAGTTTAAAAAACTAGCAATCACTCTAAATGAAGTTACTGCCTTTTATTGTTTGTTTGTGCTATTATAAATGGTTTAGATAGGGTTAATAAATCATTTCTGTTGAAATGCCCAAATAAAAGTAAATGCATTTGTAGTAGAGTTGTTGTGGGCGAGTTATAACTGTTAAATTAACCATTCATAATAAAATAAGAGCTGACATTAGTTACATCATGATTAAATAGACCATTTGTAATTAATATAATAGCCCATTGATAATCAAATGTGCTTCCTGTAAAAATGCCCTGAGTGTATTTCAGTATTTGATTCAACTCAACATAGGTGCTTTACCAATCCGGATATTATACTCTTTCCTCAGATCTTCAAACATCACCGAGGGGAAAACACAGAGATACAATTCTACATTCAACTAATCAACTATATTAGGTTGTGCTTAGTAAGCCTTTGGGGAGGCCCATATTCTTTCATTCATTCCTTATTTATTGAGCACTTACTGTGTGCAAAGCATTATAGTAAGCGCTTGGGAGAGTACAGTGCAGTATGATTTCAGTCCATCTATTCAGGAGTCCAGTTGATGATAATGATAGGATCAGTAATTGTGGTATGTAAGTATTTACTATATTCCAAGCCCTGTAATAAATGCTAGGGTAGATATACTGTGAGCCCACTGTTGGGTAGGGACCATCTCTATATGCTGCCAACTTGTACTTCCCAAGCACTTAGTACAGTGCTCTGTACACAGTAAGTGCTCAATAAATACGATTGAATGAATGAATGAATATACGGTACTCAGGTTCTTTTGTTGGTTTATTTGTTTTTAATGGTGTTTGTCCTGTATATATGTATATATGTTTGTACATATTTATTACTCTATTTATTTATTTATTTTACTTGTACATATCTATTCTATTTATTTTATTTTGTTAGTATGTTTGGTTTTGTTCTCTGTCACCCCCTTCCAGACTGTGAGCCCACTGTTGGGTAGGGACTGTCTCTATATGTTGCCAATTTGTACTTCCTAAGCGCTTAGTACAGTGCTCTGCACACAGTAAGCGCTCAATAAATACGATTGATGATGATGATGAAGTACTTACTATGTGCCAGTCACTATTCTAAATGCTGGGGTAGATACAAGCTAATCAGTTTGTTCACAGTCCATGTCCCATGAGGGGCTCACAGTCTTAATCCCCATTTTACAGACGAGGTAACTGAGGTACAGAGAAGTGAAATGACTTGCCCATCATCACACAGCAGGCCAGTGGAGGAGCTGGGATTAGAACCCAGGTCCTTCCGACTCTCAAGCCGACGCTGTATCCATTGGGCCATACTGCTTCTCATGAGCACAGTCCCTGTCACACAGGCAGTTTAAAGTTGGCACAGAAATTGCAGAGGAGATGGAAAAACTACATTTCCCAGGAAGCACAGGTGCTGTTCTGAGTGGAGTCAAGCTCCTACAATTCTCCTGGAAGAGGCAGGTAAGGGCTGAAGTGGAGGGGGAAGTTACTCTCTTCTTTCCTGATTATTGTCCACAAAGTCTATGTCACCTTCCAGCCCCAGCTCCCAATCCTGGCCCAAGGCCAGTTGGTGAGGTGCTGTCTTTGCTCAATCACTACTTGTGGAAAGATAAGCCAGAAAAGTTGTGTTTTATGATTTAATTGTTGAGCTCAGTGTTTGAAGTTTTCCTTTTCTGTCTATTTGCAATTACAGCTTCAGAATAGTGCCCTGGCTCTAGGTTCTGGGCTTACTTCATAGTAAGGAAACAGCATCATCATTAGTTATCCCTGAGTTCTCGGCTTCCCTCGGGGTTTCATCTTGCATACTTTTTAATTGTGTCTTTGAGTGAAAAATTCGTTGCTGGTTGCTAGTTTTGTCTGGGGGAAATATTCTCTCACACCAAGTCCCCCAAGACCTCTGGTCAGATTCAAATCCTGGTCAGATTCTTCATCTCCCTTTGTCCTCCTAAATTCTCTGGATGCAGTCGCTTTGGCTGCTCAGTCTGAGTAAATTCGCAAGAACCAATCAGAAGGTCCCCATCCCCAGAATCTGAGCCTAAAAGCAGTAGTATTAAGACAGAGACATTAAACTCAATTACCGAAGGTGGTGATGAAGCTGCAAACACCCGAACATAACCGGATTCCACATCCTGCTATTTGCTGACACTGCTCTAAGGAGCCTGTTTTGCAGACACTGACCTTCTCCCTGTTCTGAACGAACTCATTCATCCAATTGTATATATTGAGCCCATACTGTGTGCAGAGCACTGAACTAAGCACTTGGGAGAGTACAGTATAACGATAAACAGACACATTCCCTGCCCACAACGAGCTTACAGTCTAGTGGGACCTCAGAAAGAATCCATTTCCGCTCCTAGAGAAACAAAAATTAGTGATCACGTTGATTTAGCACAATTGTGGGAATTTCTTATTGAATCAGTCAGATAGAAGTCTGACTGAAGTGTACCTGAACGAGAAGAAAATGAAGGAAAGATAATCTTGTTCTCCTGTAGGGGAAAAGGTCGCATTAATCTCTGCATATAATTGTGAGCCAAGAAGAGATTAGAAATGGAAGGCCGGGGCTCTAAGTGAAAGAGTTCCCAGTTCTATTTGTGGTAGCTAAGATGTTATCCTTGTTGTTAAATGGCATTTCACCACTGTTTGTAATGGCCACATTAATAAATGATGTTTGTTAAAATCATTTATTTTAACATTAAGCCAGTATTTTAAATAATGGCTCATCCTGTCAAGATTAAAATTAAATCATTAATCTTATTTTTAATTCAAGATTCCAAAAGGCATATGCAATTAAACAGTTCCAGAAGAGTTTAACACTGTAGCATTAAATATGTAGAACAAATGAAATGGTCAGGCTGTGCTTTCAGCATTTCCAAGGACCAGAAACCTGAATAAATTGTTCTTAAAAGATGAGTTAGGGAAAGTGGAACAGGAAATTTTGCATTAGAGAAGCAGCATGGCTCAGTGGAAGGAGCACGGGCATGGGAGTCAGGAGTCATGGATTCTAATCCCGGCTCCGTCACTTGTCAGCTGTGTGACTTTGGGCAAGTCACTTAACTTCTCTGTGCCTCTGTTACCACATCTGTAAAATGGGGATTAAGACTGTGAGCCCCAAATGGAACAACCTGATCATCTTGTATCCACCCCAGGGCTTAGGACAGTGCTTTGCATGTAGTAAGCGCTTAACAAATGCCATTATTATTATTATTATTATTATTATTATTATTATTATTATTATTATTATTATTAGTCTTCACTCTAGAGCATCAATGCAAGCCCTAGGATCAATGTAACTGTGCTCTTGCAAATAGGATTGTTCGGAATTGGGGTGGGGAAGAGGAAAACAGAATGTGTCTTTGACATTGTTGTGTTGTACTCTCCCAAGCACTTAGTACAGTGCTCTGCACACAGTAAGCACTCAATGATATGATTGAAAAAGATGATGGAAAGGCATGTCCAGGTTGCAGCCTACAGGGAATTCTCAGTGAAGTCCAGAAAATCAAGAGACATTCATGGCTTTTCCTACAGTGACTTTTTGATTTCCTAACCAGAAGCAGCAAGGCCTAGTGGATAAAGCGTAAGACTGGGAATCAGGAAACCTGAATTCTAGCCCCAACTCTACTGTTTGCCTGTGGTGTGACCTTGAACAAGTCACTTAAGTTCTCTCTGCTTGCTTCCTCAACTGGAAAATAGAAAGGAAATACCTGTTCTCCCTCCCACTTCAACTATTAGCAGCATGTGGATTGGAGGCACACTGATCTCATTATATGTTTCCCACCACTTAGCACTGTGCTTGGCACATAGTAAACTTAACAAATACCAAAATCATCATTATTATTAGTAGTAATAATATGATGATGATGATGATTAGTATTACTAAGCAGCTGCTGCCCAAATTCTAACATCTTCCATTGACAGAGGAAAAATACTCCCCATATAGCCTTACCCTTCTCCACTCCCCCACAGAAAAGCCAGCAGAATGGAAAAAGTGGTAAGTAGGGAGATCGAAAATTGAGGTACCGTAGGTACTTTAGAAAAGCTCCCCCCGACACACACGTGCACACACATAAAAAAAACCCTCACTCATATTGTTCTTGTTCATTATTTGGTTCTGGCTGTCTCAGGATCTATCTTTCCACACCGGGCATGCTGACCTAGATTGTGGAATATAAAGCTTTCTATTGTCTACCAATAGAAAGGAGCTTTATCCTTCAACAAAGGCATCTATTTATCTGCTCATCACATGCATCATCTTTAAGGCCTGTATTCAAAACTCGTCAAGTTTATGCAGAGGCTGCTTCATGAATACGGCCCTGAAATGTATCAAGACAGTTACTTCATCGCGGAAAAGCAGTGTGGGAACAAAAAAGTTGCAATATTGAGGATACAAGAATCCGAAGACACTATAATAGGCCAGCGCCAAATGATTAACAAGCTTAAAGGCTGTGTCCTAGGGAGACATGGCAGATCATATTATTTGGGAGGGAGGGAAAAATACCTTATTTAATCCACAGGCCTGGCAGTCTTGTGCAACATCCATATTTAATAATAATAATAATGGCATTTATTCAATGCTTACTATATGCAAAGCACTGTTCTAAGTGCTGGGGAGGTTACAAGGTGATCAGGTTGTCCCACGGGAGGCTCACAGCCTTAATCCCCATCTTAGAGATGAGGGAACTGAGGCCCATAGAATCAATCAATCAATCCATCATCGTATTTATTGAGTGCTTACTGTGTGCAGAGCACTGTACTAAGCGCTACAAGTGAAGTGACTTGCCCAAAGTCACACAGCTGACAATTGGCAGAGCCGGGATTTGAATCCATGACCTCTGACTCCACAGCCCGTGGTCTTTCCACTGAGACACGCTGCTTCTCAGCATGTCTAGAAAGTATTTGCTATTTGCTAGAAAGTAGCATATTGTTAGGGATTTTTGCAACAGGTTTTGGAGCCAAAGGCACAATCATCTGTAGCTAAAGTTGCTACCACACTGGGGAGGGAGCTTGTCATATTCTGACTCAACTACCACATCGTTGTAGGCCTCTCTTTCTGTCCGTGGCCTCTTGTGGAGTCTGTAAAGCCAGGCCCGATCATCCGAATATCTCCTTAGGGTTTGTACCACCAGGGCACAGATACCAGAATACCGCAAATGGCCTTTTCAACCACTTGGTCACGACTATTGACTACGTTAAATCCTCGATCAGTGGTCTTTATCAGTGGTAAGGAGCACGGTACTAAGCGTTTTGGAGAATACAGTACAATAGAATTGGTAGACATGATCCTCAGAGATCTTAACGTTTTAGTGGGATCTGTCACCTTTGGTGACAGGCTTTGCCATAACCTGCTGTTATGCATGTATCTTTAAATTATATATTATAAATAATTTATTTACATTACTGTCTCTCTCCCCCTCTAGGCGGTAAGCTTATTATGGCAGGGAACGTGACTGCTAATTCTGTTGTGTTGTACTCTCCCAAGCACTTAGTACAGTGGTCTGCATGTAGTAAGCACTCAATAAATACCATCGATTGATTATAATTAATAAATTATTAGCGGGATTGCATTACAATCTAATTCATGAATTAAAAAATATACCATAAGTGTGTGAATAGTATTGTAAAAATGAAGAGTAACCCAGATTTAGTAGGATTTGGTTCCTTTTTGCAAAGAAAAAATTTCACGAAAACACCCTAGACCTCCCTCCTCCTGGCAAATTAAAAGTCCTCCATCCAGGGAGAAAGGAAAATATAAAGTTAAGAAGAACTGCTTTTATTTTGTTCTCTTACTTTTGACTAGAATTGAATGTGAAACTTTTTAAAAGGATCTAACGCCTACTCAGATTTGCTAAAAATGTTTTTACTCAGTTGAAGTTGCTACATTTGACCAATCGGCTGGTAAAGAATTCAATTTTCAGATGTAAAATCTGGCACACAGCCCGTCTCGAGCCTTAAATTCATGTGCTGTGGACACCTCCTGAGAATTGTTAACTACACCCCACTCCAGTAAGGTCCCTCTGAGAGCCATAATTGGAAATACCTGTTCTCATTGCAACTTATCCCGACCATTTGGAAATGTTCTCTCCTCTATTAATGTTGCTATTCAGGTTTTGCCAGAAACGCTCCTCCTTGAGGGGGGGACAGGAGAGATGATTTGATATGAGAAGGGTAGCAGAGATCGGTAAATAACCAAACTGAAAACATAAAACTCCACTTAGAGATGGTGTCTTATCACTGAGAGTGAGCTTTTGAACTCCTCATTCTGGGTTGAAACAAGAGAATCAGATTGTGCCCCTTCTCTGTCGAGCTGACTTTGTTTTCAGGATGACTGCGGCCATAGTCCCTTCTGAGATGCCCTGACTTGCTCCCTTTGTTCATCCCCCCCCTCAACTCCAAAGCCCTCATGTACATCTCTGTAATTCATTTATTCATATTCATGTCTGTCTCCCCACCTCTGGACTGTAAGCTCATCGTGGGCAGAGAATGTGTCCGTTTATTATTGCCTTGTATTTTCCCAAATGCTTAGTACAGTACTCTGCACACAGTAAGTGCTCAATGAATCCCATTGAATGACTGATGTCTTTCTTAATGTGACATTCTGCCAGAAAGCAACCTCCTCTCTAAGAAAAGTTCCATCGGCTTCCTCAAATGCACATGAAAGAAACGTGCACTCTCCTTCCTTTGGCCATCTAAGCTTTCAACTGATTTCTATCATTCCAGAATTAACGGGAAGGGTTATAATGCAGGTGTCATCGGCCAGTGTATTTTGAGGGACACTGTTGCAAATCCTATGTCTAGGAACAGTTAGACTTTTCAAAGTAAAGTGCCTTCACTTAAAACAAACCCAAGGAGGTAGATTTAGGCAAACATAGGCTAGAGGTGAGAATAGTTAATAAATTCCTTCCGGACCGAAACCTGAAATCCCTCTATCATGGATGAATAAGGGTTTTATCTTTTAAACCAGTTTTTATTGACTGGGTCTTTTTCACTTTGTAGCTCATTGTAACTCATGAAATCCCTTCCTTCAAAGGATACTCCTCTGAAGTTTTTTTTTTATGTCTTTGGATTTTTTAATGTGACCTAGATTTCTTGAAACGGGACACGCTACACAGAATGTAGAATCAGGTCTAAAACGGTGGAGAGATGATTCATGTCTGTTGATGAGGGTTCTCAATTTTGAATATTTCAAGGTCCCCTAATTACCGCCGGCGGGTCCAGAGGCCATTGGATAGAAGGGAGTCCAGCTATGTTTTAGTGAGAGCTTTTCATTAAGATCAAATGCTTTTATTTTTATTAGACTGAGCCCGTCTGATCCAGAGTGAATGAAATGTTCTGTCAGGATAAGTTGTTAGCCATGTGAGACAAAATTCTCTCAGTGAATCCTCTAAGCATTTTGTAACTGCCCTCTTATAGGGACCTAGCTATTACCTTCCCGTCCGTAAAGAGTGAAGTAGCTTTTCGAGGAAACAATCTCAGCCATCATTTCCGTCATCCTGGATCACGCCCGTTGATGATTATGAACATCACTACTAATAACAGGTGATTGTCTTATCAGCCAGCCCCTTGCGTTTGTATAGGAAGTCACCATCAGTTCTCTCACCTGTATCACCCAAAATAGAGTGGTGGGCAGACATAGGATGAGATTGTTCAGTAGGTATATAACTAGATTCATTCATTCCTTCAATCCTATTTATTGAGCGCTTACTGTGTGCAGAGCACTGTACTAAGCACTTTGGAAGTACAAGTTGGCCACAGGTAGAGATGGTCCCTACCCAACAGTGGGCTCACAGTCTAGAAGGGGGAGACAGACAACAAAACAAAACATGTAGACAAGTGTCAAAACCATTAGAATAAATAGAATTATAGCTATATCATCATCATCATCAATCATATTTATTGAGCGCTTACTGTGTGCAGAGCACTGTACTAAGCGCTTGGGAAGTCCAAGTTGGCAACATATAGAGACAGTCCCTGCCCAACAGTGGCCTCACAGTCTAAAAGAGCCATATGCACATCATTAATAAAATTATAGAGTAGTAAATATGTACAAGTAAAGTAAATAGAGTAATAAATATGTACAAATATATACAAGTTCTGTGGGGAGGGGAAGGAGGTAGGGCGGGAGAGCAAGGAAAGAGGGGGCTCAATCTGGGAAGGCCTCCTGGAGGAGGTGTGCTCTCAGTAGGGGGAAGCAATGTTATCTGCCATTGGTCTGCTGCATAGGGTTAGGGCACGGGCCTGGGAGTCACAAGGTTTGCTGCCATTTCCCCTTTTAGACTGTGAGCCCACTGTTGGGTAGGGACTGTCTCTATGTGTTGCCAACTTGTACTTCCCAAGCGCTTAGTACACTGCTCTGCACACAGTAAGCGCTCAATCAATACGATTGATAATGATGCCATTTGTCTGCTGCATGGGGTTAGGGCACGGGCCTGGGAGTCACAAGGTTTGCTGCCATTTGTCTCCTGCATAGGGTTAGGCCAGGGGCCTGGGAGTCACAAGGTTTGCTGCCATTTCCCCTTTTAGACTGTGAGCCCACTGTTGGGTAGGGACTGTCTCTATATGTTGCCAACTTGTACTTCCCAAGTGCTTAGTACAGTGCTCTGCACACAGTAAGCGCTCAATAAATACGATTGATAATGATGCCATTTGTCTGCTGCATGGGGTTAGGGCACGCACAGGCCTGGGAGTCACAAGGCTTGCCACCATTTGTCTGCTGCATAGGGTTAGGACACGGGCCTGGGAGTCACAAGGTTTGCTGCCGTTTGTCTGCTGCATGGGGTTAGGGCATGGGCCTGGGAGTCACAAGGTTTGCTGCCATTTCCCCTTTTAGACTGTGAGCCCACTGTTGGGTAGGGACTGTCTCTATATGTTGCCAACTTGTACTTCCCAAGCGCTTAGTACAGTGCTCTGCACACAGTAAGCGCTCAATAAATACAATTGATAATGATACCATTTGTCTGCTGCATCGGGTTAGGGCAGGGGCCTGGGAGTCACAAGGTTTGCTGTCATTTGTCTGCTGCATGGGGTTAGGGCACGGGCCTGGGAGTCACAAGGTTTGCTGCCGTTTGCCGCATGGGGTTAGGGCACGGGCCTGGGAGTCACAAGGTTTGCTGCCATTTCCCCGTTTAGACTGTGAGCCCACTGTTGGGTAGGGACTGTCTCTATATGTTGCCAACTTGTACTTCCCAAGCGCTTAGTACAGTGCTCTGCACACAGTAAGCGCTCAATAAATACAATTGATGATACCATTTGTCTGCTGCATGGGGTTAGGGCAGGGGCCTGGGAGTCACAAGGTTTGCTGCCATTTGTCTGCTGCATGGGGTTAGGGCAGGGGCCTGGGAGTCACAAGGTTTGCTGCCATTTCCCCTTTTAGACTGTGAGCCCACTGTTGGGTAGGGACTGTCTGTATATGTTGCCAACTTGTACTTCCCAAGCGCTTAGTACAGTGCTCTGCACACAGTAAGCGCTCAATAAATACGATTGATAATGATGCCATTTGTCTGCTGCATGGGGTTAGGGCACGGGCCTGGGAGTCACAAGGTTTGCTGCCATTTGTCTGCTGCATAGGGTTAGGGCAGGGGCCTGGGAGTCACAAGGTTTGCTGCCATTTCCCCTTTTAGACTGTGAGCCCACTGTTGGGTAGGGACTGTCTCTATGTGTTGCCAACTTGTACTTCCCAAGCGCTTAGTACAGTGCTCTGCACACAGTAAGCGCTCAATCAATACGATTGATAATGATGCCATTTGTCTGCTGCATGGGGTTAGGGCACGGGCCTGGGAGTCACAAGGTTTGCTGCCATTTGTCTGCTGCATAGGGTTAGGCCAGGGGCCTGGGAGTCACAAGGTTTGCTGCCATTTCCCGTTTTAGACTGTGAGCCCACTGTTGGGTAGGGACTGTCTCTATATGTTGCCAACTTGTACTTCCCAAGTGCTTAGTACAGTGCTCTGCACACAGTAAGCGCTCAATAAATACGATTGATAATGATGCCATTTGTCTGCTGCATGGGGTTAGGGCACGCACGGGCCTGGGAGTCACAAGGCTTGCCACCATTTGTCTGCTGCATAGGGTTAGGGCACGGGCCTGGGAGTCACAAGGTTTGCTGCCGTTTGTCTGCTGCATGGGGTTAGGGCATGGGCCTGGGAGTCACAAGGTTTGCTGCCATTTCCCCTTTTAGACTGTGAGCCCACTGTTGGGTAGGGACTGTCTCTATATGTTGCCAACTTGTACTTCCCAAGCGCTTAGTACAGTGCTCTGCACACAGTAAGCGCTCAATAAATACAATTGATAATGATACCATTTGTCTGCTGCATGGGGTTAGGGCAGGGGCCTGGGAGTCACAAGGTTTGCTGTCATTTGTCTGCTGCATGGGGTTAGGGCACGGGCCTGGGAGTCACAAGGTTTGCTGCCATTTCCCCGTTTAGACTGTGAGCCCACTGTTGGGTAGGGACTGTCTCTATATGTTGCCAACTTGTACTTCCCAAGCGCTTAGTACAGTGCTCTGCACACAGTAAGCGCTCAATAAATACGATTGATAATGATGCCATTTGTCTGCTGCATGGGGCTAGGGCACGGGCCTGGGAGTCACAAGGTTTGCTGCCATTTGTCTGCTGCATAGGGTTAGGGCAGGGGCCTGGGAGTCACAAGGTTTGCTGCCATTTCCCCTTTTAGACTGTGAGCCCACTGTTGGGTAGGGACTGTCTCTATATGTTGCCAACTTGTACTTCCCAAGCACTTAGTACAGTGCTCTGCACACAGTAAGCGCTCAATAAATACGATTGATAATGATGCCATTTGTCTGCTGCATGGGGTTAGGGCAGGGGCCTGGGAGTCACAAGGTTTGCTGCCATTTCCCCTTTTAGACTGTGAGCCCACTGTTGGGTAGGGACTGTCTCTATATGTTGCCAACTTGTACTTCCCAAGCGCTTAGTACAGTGCTCTGCACACAGTAAGCGCTCAATAAATACTATTGATAACGATGCCATTTGTCTGCTGCATGGGGTTAGGGCACGCACGGGCCTGGGAGTCACAAGGTTTGCCACCATTTGTCTGCTGCATAGGGTTAGGGCACGGGCCTAGGAGTCACAAGGTTTGCTGCCGTTTGTCTGCCGCATGGGGTTAGGGCACGGGCCTGGGAGTCACAAGGTTTGCTGCCATTTCCCCTTTTAGACTGTGAGCCCACTGTTGGGTAGGGACTGTCTCTATGTGTTGCCAACTGGTACTTCCCAAGCGCTTAGTACAGTGCTCTGCACACAGTAAGCCCTCAATAAATACAATTGATAATGATGCCATTTGTCTGCTGCATGGGGTTAGGGCACGGGCCTAGGAGTCACAAGGTTTGCTGTCATTTGTCTGCTGCATGGGGTTAGGGCACGGGCCTGGGAGTCACAAGGTTTGCTGCCGTTTGTCTGCCGCATGGGGTTAGGGCACGGGCCTGGGAGTCACAAGGTTTGCTGCCATTTCCCCGTTTAGACTGTGAGCCCACTGTTGGGTAGGGACTGTCTCTATATGTTGCCAACTTGTACTTCCCAAGCGCTTAGTACAGTGCTCTGCACACAGTAAGCGCTCAATAAATACAATTGATGATACCATTTGTCTGCTGCATGGGGTTAGGGCAGGGGCCTGGGAGTCACAAGGTTTGCTGCCATTTGTCTGCTGCATGGGGTTAGGGCAGGGGCCTGGGAGTCACAAGGTTTGCTGCCATTTCCCCTTTTAGACTGTGAGCCCACTGTTGGGTAGGGACTGTCTCTATATGTTGCCAACTTGTACTTCCCAAGCGCTTAGTACAGTGCTCTGCACACAGTAAGCGCTCAATAAATACGATTGATAATGATGCCATTTGTCTGCTGCATGGGGTTAGGGCACGGGCCTGGGAGTCACAAGGTTTGCCGCCATTTGTCTGCTGCATAGGGTTAGGGCACGGGCCTGGGAGTCACAAGGTTTGCTGCCATTTCCCCTTTTAGACTGTGAGCCCACTGTTGGGTAGGGACTGTCTCTATATGTTGCCAACTTGTACTTCCCAAGTGCTTAGTACAGTGCTCTGCACACAGTAAGCGCTCAATAAATACGATTGATAATGATGCCATTTGTCTGCTGCATGGGGTTAGGGCACGGGCCTGGGAGTCACAAGGTTTGCTGCCATTTCCCCTTTTAGACTGTGAGCCCACTGTTGGGTAGGGACTGTCTCTATATGTTGCCAACTTGTACTTCCCAAGTGCTTAGTACAGTGCTCTGCACACAGTAAGCGCTCAATAAATACGATTGATAATGATGCCATTTGTCTGCTGCATGGGGTTAGGGCACGGGCCTGGGAGTCACAAGGTTTGCTGCCATTTGTCTGCTGCATAGGGTTAGGGCAGGGGCCTGGGAGTCACAAGGTTTGCTGCCATTTCCCCTTTTAGACTGTGAGCCCACTGTTGGGTAGGGACTGTCTCTATGTGTTGCCAACTTGTACTTCCCAAACGCTTAGTACAGTGCTCTGCACACAGTAAGCGCTCAATAAATACAATTGATAATGATGCCATTTGTCTGCTGCATGGGGTTAGGGCACAGGCCTGGGAGTCACAAGGTTTGCTGCCATTTGTCTGCTGCATAGGGTTAGGGCAGGGGCCTGGGAGTCACAAGGTTTGCTGCCATTTCCCCTTTTAGACTGTGAGCCCACTGTTGGGTAGGGACTGTCTCTATGTGTTGCCAACTTGTACTTCCCAAGCACTTAGTACAGTGCTCTGCACACAGTAAGCGCTCAATAGATACGATTGATAATGATGCCATTTGTCTGCTGCATGGGGTTAGGGCACGGGCCTGGGAGTCACAAGGTTTGCTGCCATTTCCCCTTTTAGACTGTGAGCCCACTGTTGGGTAGGGACTGTCTCTATGTGTTGCCAACTTGTACTTCCCAAGCGCTTAGTACAGTGCTCTGCACACAGTAAGCGCTCAATCAATACGATTGATAATGATGCCATTTGTCTGCTGCATGGGGTTAGGGCACGGGCCTGGGAGTCACAAGGTTTGCTGCCATTTGTCTGCTGCATAGGGTTAGGCCAGGGGCCTGGGAGTCACAAGGTTTGCTGCCATTTCCCGTTTTAGACTGTGAGCCCACTGTTGGGTAGGGACTGTCTCTATATGTTGCCAACTTGTACTTCCCAAGTGCTTAGTACAGTGCTCTGCACACAGTAAGCGCTCAATAAATACGATTGATAATGATGCCATTTGTCTGCTGCATGGGGTTAGGGCACGCACGGGCCTGGGAGTCACAAGGCTTGCCACCATTTGTCTGCTGCATAGGGTTAGGGCACGGGCCTGGGAGTCACAAGGTTTGCTGCCGTTTGTCTGCTGCATGGGGTTAGGGCATGGGCCTGGGAGTCACAAGGTTTGCTGCCATTTCCCCTTTTAGACTGTGAGCCCACTGTTGGGTAGGGACTGTCTCTATGTGTTGCCAACTTGTACTTCCCAAGCGCTTAGTACAGTGCTCTGCACACAGTAAGCGCTCAATAAATACAATTGATAATGATACCATTTGTCTGCTGCATGGGGTTAGGGCAGGGGCCTGGGAGTCACAAGGTTTGCTGTCATTTGTCTGCTGCATGGGGTTAGGGCACGGGCCTGGGAGTCACAAGGTTTGCTGCCATTTCCCCGTTTAGACTGTGAGCCCACTGTTGGGTAGGGACTGTCTCTATATGTTGCCAACTTGTACTTCCCAAGCGCTTAGTACAGTGCTCTGCACACAGTAAGCGCTCAATAAATACAATTGATGATACCATTTGTCTGCTGCATGGGGTTAGGGCAGGGGCCTGGGAGTCACAAGGTTTGCTGCCATTTGTCTGCTGCATGGGGTTAGGGCAGGGGCCTGGGAGTCACAAGGTTTGCTGCCATTTCCCCTTTTAGACTGTGAGCCCACTGTTGGGTAGGGACTGTCTGTATATGTTGCCAACTTGTACTTCCCAAGCGCTTAGTACAGTGCTCTGCACACAGTAAGCGCTCAATAAATACGATTGATAATGATGCCATTTGTCTGCTGCATGGGGTTAGGGCACGGGCCTGGGAGTCACAAGGTTTGCTGCCATTTGTCTGCTGCATAGGGTTAGGGCACGGGCCTGGGAGTCACAAGGTTTGCTGCCGTTTGTCTGCTGCATGGGGTTAGGGCACGGGCCTGGGAGTCACAAGGTTTGCTGCCATTTCCCCTTTTAGACTGTGAGCCCACTGTTGGGTAGGGACTGTCTCTATATGTTGCCAACTTGTACTTCCCAAGCGCTTAGTACAGTGCTCTGCACACAGTAAGCGCTCAATAAATACGATTGATAATGATGCCATTTGTCTGCTGCATGGGGCTAGGGCACGGGCCTGGGAGTCACAAGGTTTGCTGCCATTTGTCTGCTGCATAGGGTTAGGGCAGGGGCCTGGGAGTCACAAGGTTTGCTGCCATTTCCCCTTTTAGACTGTGAGCCCACTGTTGGGTAGGGACTGTCTCTATATGTTGCCAACTTGTACTTCCCAAGCACTTAGTACAGTGCTCTGCACACAGTAAGCGCTCAATAAATACGATTGATAATGATGCCATTTGTCTGCTGCATGGGGTTAGGGCACGGGCCTGGGAGTCACAAGGTTTGCTGCCATTTCCCCTTTTAGACTGTGAGCCCACTGTTGGGTAGGGACTGTCTCTATGTGTTGCCAACTTGTACTTCCCAAGCGCTTAGTACAGTGCTCTGCACACAGTAAGCGCTCAATCAATACGATTGATAATGATGCCATTTGTCTGCTGCATGGGGTTAGGGCACGGGCCTGGGAGTCACAAGGTTTGCTGCCGTTTGTCTGCTGCATGGGGTTAGGGCACGGGCCTGGGAGTCACAAGGTTTGCTGCCATTTCCCGTTTTAGACTGTGAGCCCACTGTTGGGTAGGGACTGTCTCTATATGTTGCCAACTTGTACTTCCCAAGTGCTTAGTACAGTGCTCTGCACACAGTAAGCGCTCAATAAATACGATTGATAATGATGCCATTTGTCTGCTGCATGGGGTTAGGGCACGGGCCTGGGAGTCACAAGGTTTGCTGCCATTTGTCTGCTGCATAGGGTTAGGGCAGGGGCCTGGGATTCACAAGGTTTGCTGCCATTTCCCCTTTTAGACTGTGAGCCCACTGTTGGGTAGGGACTGTCTCTATGTGTTGCCAACTTGTACTTCCCAAACGCTTAGTACAGTGCTCTGCACACAGTAAGCGCTCAATAAATACAGTTGATAATGATGCCATTTGTCTGCTGCATGGGGTTAGGGCACAGGCCTGGGAGTCACAAGGTTTGCTGCCATTTGTCTGCTGCATAGGGTTAGGGCAGGGGCCTGGGAGTCACAAGGTTTGCTGCCATTTCCCCTTTTAGACTGTGAGCCCACTGTTGGGTAGGGACTGTCTCTATGTGTTGCCAACTTGTACTTCCCAAGCGCTTAGTACAGTGCTCTGCACACAGTAAGCGCTCAATAAATACTATTGATAATGATGCCATTTGTCTGCTGCATGGGGTTAGGGCACGCACGGGCCTGGGAGTCACAAGGTTTGCCACCATTTGTCTGCTGCATAGGGTTAGGGCACGGGCCTAGGAGTCACAAGGTTTGCTGCCGTTTGTCTGCCGCATGGGGTTAGGGCACGGGCCTGGGAGTCACAAGGTTTGCTGCCATTTCCCCTTTTAGACTGTGAGCCCACTGTTGGGTAGGGACTGTCTCTATGTGTTGCCAACTGGTACTTCCCAAGCGCTTAGTACAGTGCTCTGCACACAGTAAGCGCTCAATAAAAACAATTGATAATGATGCCATTTGTCTGCTGCATGGGGTTAGGGCACGGGCCTGGGAGTCACAAGGTTTGCTGTCATTTGTCTGCTGCATGGGGTTAGGGCACGGGCCTGGGAGTCACAAGGTTTGCTGCCGTTTGTCTGCCGCATGGGGTTAGGGCACGGGCCTGGGAGTCACAAGGTTTGCTGCCATTTCCCCGTTTAGACTGTGAGCCCACTGTTGGGTAGGGACTGTCTCTATATGTTGCCAACTTGTACTTCCCAAGCGCTTAGTACAGTGCTCTGCACACAGTAAGCGCTCAATAAATACAATTGATGATACCATTTGTCTGCTGCATGGGGTTAGGGCAGGGGCCTGGGAGTCTCAAGATTTGCTGCCATTTGTCTGCTGCATGGGGTTAGGGCAGGGGCCTGGGAGTCACAAGGTTTGCTGCCATTTCCCCTTTTAGACTGTGAGCCCACTGTCGGGTAGGGTCTGTCTCTATATGTTGCCAACTTGTACTTCCCAAGCGCTTAGTACAGTGCTCTGCACACAGTAAGCGCTCAATAAATACGATTGATAATGATGCCATTTGTCTGCTGCATGGGGTTAGGGCACGGGCCTGGGAGTCACAAGGTTTGCTGCCATTTGTCTGCTGCATAGGGTTAGGGCACGGGCCTGGGAGTCACAAGGTTTGCTGCCATTTCTCTGCTGCATGGGGTTAGGGCACGGGCCTGGGAGTCACAAGGTTTGCTGCCATTTCCCCTTTTAGACTGTGAGCCCACTGTTGGGTAGGGACTGTCTCTATATGTTGCCAACTTGTACTTCCCAAGCGCTTAGTACAGTGCTCTGCACACAGTAAGCGCTCAATAAATACAATTGATAATGATACCATTTGTCTGCTGCATGGGGTTAGGGCAGGGGCCTGGGAGTCACAAGGTTTGCTGTCATTTGTCTGCTGCATGGGGTTAGGGCACGGGCCTGGGAGTCACACGGTTTGCTGCCGTTTGTCTGCCGCATGGGGTTAGGGCACGGGCCTGGGAGTCACAAGGTTTGCTGCCATTTCCCCGTTTAGACTGTGAGCCCACTGTTGGGTAGGGACTGTCTCTATATGTTGCCAACTTGTACTTCCCAAGCACTTAGTACAGTGCTCTGCACACAGTAAGCGCTCAATAAATACGATTGATAATGATGCCATTTGTCTGCTGCATGGGGTTAGGGCACGGGCCTGGGAGTCACAAGGTTTGCTGCCATTTCCCCTTTTAGACTGTGAGCCCACTGTTGGGTAGGGACTGTCTCTATGTGTTGCCAACTTGTACTTCCCAAGCGCTTAGTACAGTGCTCTGCACACAGTAAGCGCTCAATCAATACGATTGATAATGATGCCATTTGTCTGCTGCATGGGGTTAGGGCACGGGCCTGGGAGTCACAAGGTTTGCTGCCATTTGTCTGCTGCATAGGGTTAGGCCAGGGGCCTGGGAGTCACAAGGTTTGCTGCCATTTCCCGTTTTAGACTGTGAGCCCACTGTTGGGTAGGGACTGTCTCTATATGTTGCCAACTTGTACTTCCCAAGTGCTTAGTACAGTGCTCTGCACACAGTAAGTGCTCAATAAATACGATTGATAATGATGCCATTTGTCTGCTGCATGGGGTTAGGGCACGCACGGGCCTGGGAGTCACAAGGCTTGCCACCATTTGTCTGCTGCATAGGGTTAGGGCACGGGCCTGGGAGTCACAAGGTTTGCTGCCGTTTGTCTGCTGCATGGGGTTAGGGCATGGGCCTGGGAGTCACAAGGTTTGCTGCCATTTCCCCTTTTAGACTGTGAACCCACTGTTGGGTAGGGACTGTCTCTATGTGTTGCCAACTGGTACTTCCCAAGCGCTTAGTACAGTGCTCTGCACACAGTAAGCGCTCAATAAATACAATTGATAATGATGCCATTTGTCTGCTGCATGGGGTTAGGGCACGGGCCTGGGAGTCACAAGGTTTGCTGCCGTTTGTCTGCTGCATGGGGTTAGGGCACGGGCCTGGGAGTCACAAGGTTTGCTGCCATTTCCCCTTTTAGACTGTGAGCCCACTGTTGGGTAGGGACTGTCTCTATATGTTGCCAATTTGTACTTCCCAAGCGCTTAGTACAGTGCTCTGCACATAGTAAGCGCTCAATAAATACGATTGATGATGATATGTTGCCAACTTGTACTTCCCAAGCGCTTAGTACAGTGCTCTGCACACAGTAAGCGCTCAATAAATGCGATTGATAATGATAATGATAATAATCTAGGGGAAAGAGTGTGAGACAGGGAGTCAGGAGACCCGAGTTGTAGTCCCGGCTCTGCCATTAGCCTTCTGTGTGATGTCACTCAACCTTCCGGGACCTCAGCTTCCTCATCCGTAAAATGGGGATCATAGATTGTGAGCCCTGTGTGAGACAGGGACCGTGTCCAATCTTGTAGGTTTGGGATTTACTCCAGTGTTTAGCACATAGTAAGTGCCAAATTGGCACCATGGTTAGATACAGGTGAAAACGTGTGCTTTTGAGAGAAGCAGCATGGCCTAGTGGAAAGAACACAGGCCTGGGAGACAGAGGAGCTGGAATCGCCTCATCCAGTTGCCTGCTTCAAGGCCCTACTGAGAGCTCACCTCCTCCAGGAGGCCTTCCCAGACTGAGCCCCTTCCCTCCTCTCCCCCTCGTCCCTCTCTCCATCCCCCCATCTTACCTCCTTCCCTTCCCCACAGCACCTGTATATATGTATATATGTTTGTACATATTTATTACTCTATTTATTTTACTTGTACATATCTATTCTATTTATTTTATTTTGTTAGTATGTTTGGTTTTGTTCTCTGTCTCCCCCTTTTAGACTGTGAGCCCACTGTTGGGCAGGGACTGTCTCTATATGTTGCCAATTTGTACTTCCCAAGCGCTTAGTACAGTGCTCTGCACACAGTAAGTGCTCAATAAATACGATTGATGATGATGATGATGCTGTGTGAACTTCTCTGTGCATCAGTTACCGCATCTGTAAAATTGAGTGATGTGCCATGATATATCTTTAAAAACAATGACTCTGGGGGAAAAGGGCGAAGGAGGTCATTTGTCAGTACTGTGTCATGCCTTTTGGGAAAAGCAAGAAATCATTAAACCCCTTCCCTCACCTTCCCCAGCTCTGAGCACAGAACGTGCAATATGCCTTATCTGCCGTTTGCAGTGTGACCTTGGGCAAGTCACTTAACTTCTCTGTGCCTCAGTTACCCCATCTGTAAAATGGGATTAAGACTGTGAGCCCAATGTAGGATAGGAACAATGTCCAACCTGATTAACTTGTATCTACCTCAGCATGAAGTACAGTTCCCGGCACATACTAAGCACTTAACAAATATCTTTAAAAAAATCTGTAGCCACTTGTGTCTCATGCATGGTCTTAGACCAGTCTTGTCACTTTTCTGTGCCTCAGTTTCCTTCTTTGTCAAGTGGAAATTAAAGACCTGTTTTAGCTCCCACTTAGATTGCAAGTCTCTTATGGAAAAGGGGCAGTTTCTGTTCTGATTACCTTCTATCTGTGTTCCCGGTGCTTAGTACAGTGTTGGCATCTAAGAGGTGCTCAATAAATCCCATCGTTCTTAGGAGGGATGAGGGGACCTCAGGATATATCCCGCCCAGCAAAGGTAGAATGTGGCTATAAAAATGCTAGAGGATTAATTGAAATGTAGCTTGGGCCAAAAGAAAATGTAAGCTAAAAATCATGACATTGTTGTGCCATGAGAATACAAAACAAACACCCTTGGTTATCGATTAGCCTAGAAGCCGGCACAGAATAATTTACAAATTAGCATCCATTTATAGTGACAAGGGAGCTCATTTTGGGCAAGGAATGTGTCTGTTTTATTGTTATATTGTACTCTCCCAAGCACTTAGTACAGTGCCCTGCACACAGTACATACCCAATAAATACCACTGACTGCCTGCCATGTGAAAAATTGAAAAATGAACTGAATCATTTAATAAGAAGATGTTTTACAAATGCCATATTTTGAATGAAAGGCTATAGCAGATATGTGTGTAGATGAATTCATTAATTTAGGGGTAAGCATTTGAGATGGGTGAAACAAAGGTGAACACATCAAACCCTGTGACTTGTAGGGACATTGCACGGTAGATCCTAAGTAGAACATCCTTTTGCCCTGCTTGTCGTCATTTGGCTTTGTCCACATCCATCATTTTTGTAACTATCATCTTTACCGTTATTTATTTTGTGCCAAAAATACATTAGGCCCCTATGAAACATGCGAGTGGTTATGATTCATTGGGCTTATTGGAATCGGTTCACAATAGTGCAGATTTCCTGGTACACTTCACAATTCCCATTGAGACTGCCACTCTTGAATGCTCTCCAAATGCTTTGTCTTTGGGAATGAATCAGGGGCCTTGGTGACAGAAGAGGAAGGGTATTTGACCTTGACTCACCGATTCCCAAGAGTTTGTTTCTGTGATTTGCACAGTCCAACCGGGGATCTGAAAAGAAACTGATCCCCCAACAGGGGGATGTCAACTATGTCAACAGGCCAAAGAAATAATCAAAAATCACCCAGTAAAACAGATTTGTTCCCAGAGCATAGCCATTCAGATCAATCAATCAATCAATCAATCGTATTTATTGAGATTGAGATGGGACCTAAGTGATAATGATGAATGGATCCTAGAGTGGGGTGGATTCCATGTGTTGTAAAAGTACCTTTGGGTGCCCTGTGAAAAGATTTCTTTTTAGGGTTTCTTTTTAGGATAAAAATAAGTTTCAGACTGGTGGTTTCCCCCTCTAGCTAAAGAGGAAGTTCAGTGTGTCTACTTCGTTGTATTGGATTTTCCCAAGTATTTAGTACAGTGCTCTGCTCAGAGCGATCAATAAATACCATATATTGATTGATTGCATGCAGGTCTGGGATGGTGGTTGCCATTGGCACAGAGCCTGGAAAGAATTGCAGGTGTCATTTCTCCTTCCTGTGAGAAGCAGCGTGGCTTAGTGGATAGAGCATGGGTATAGGAATCAGAAGGACTTGGGTTCTAATCCTGGCTCCTCCACATGGCTGCTGTGTGACCGTGAGCAAGGCACTTCACTTCTCTGGGCCTCATTACCTCATCTGTAAAAGAGGGATTAATCAATCAATCAATCGTGTTTATTGAGCGCTTACTGTGTGCAGAGCACTGTACTAAGCGCTTGGGAAGTACAAGTCGGATTAAGAGTGTGAGTCCCATGAGAAGCAGCATGGCTCAGTAGGAAAGAGCACGGGCTTTGGAGTCAGAGGTCATGGGTTCAAATCCCAACTGTGCCAATTGTCAGCTCTGTGACTTTGGGCAAGTCACTTATCTTCTCTGTGCCTCAGTTGCCTCATCTGTAAAATGGGGATTGTCTGTGAGCCCCCTGTGGGACAACCTGATCACCTTGTATAACCTCCCCAGCTCTTAGAACAGTGCTTTGCACATAGTAAGCGCTTAATAAATGCCATTATTATTATTATTATGTGAGTCCCATGTGTCCAACCTGATTAACTTGTGTCTACCTCAGTGCTTAGAACAGTGCTGGGCACATAGTAAGCCTTCACAAGTACCATAATTATTATTATTATTATTATCATTATTATTATTGTTATTATTATTATTATTCTGCCACTGCCCTCAGCTTAGCTCTCAGTTACCACCAATCAGTCATATCTATTGAGAGCTTACCATATGCAGACCACTGTACTAAGTGCTTGGGAAAGTATAGTATAACAATATAACCGAGTTGGTAGACACCTTCCCCTTTAGACTTTAAGCTTGTTGTGGATAGGGAATGTGTCTTATTTTGAAATACTGTACTCTGCCAAGTGCTTAGTACAGTGCTCTGCATACAGTCAGCACTCAGTAAATACCACTGACTGACTGACTGCCCACAACTAGCTTACCATCTAGATGGGGAGACAGATAATATAAATAAATTACCGATTGTACATATAAGTGCTGTGGGACTGAGGAAGGGGTGAATAAGGGGATCAAATTAGGGTGATGCAGAAGAGAATGGGAGAAGAGGAAATGAGAACTTAGGGAAGGACTCTTTGCGATATGCCTTCAGTAAGGCTTCGAAAGTGGGGAGAGTAATTGTCTGTTGAATATCAATCAAACAATCGTATTTATTGAGCACTTACTGTGTACAGCCCGCTGTTCTAAGCACTTGCGAGAGTAAAACAGAGCAGTACACAGACACATCCCCTGCCCACAATGAGCTTACAGTGTAGAGGGATCAAGATTACTCCAAAACGTGACCCAGAGCTTCAACCTCAAATTTTTTGTTTATGTTACTTGTAGCTAGGAATGAGGCATTCACGATTTGACATTATCGGTTTAAGTTCTAGGGTGGAACTGCCACAATCTTTATGCTCCCTTCTGTGCCTGAGATCAGGGAAAGGGATACCTCCAGGTCAAAGCATAAGACTTTTTTTTTTCCTCATATCTGTCTCCCACAGTGACGCACAGACCTGGCTAAAGAAGAGAAGGACTGGAGCGAAAAGATGCTTCATTCAACCCACAGAGGGTTGTTGGAGAGTTGATGACCTCCTTTCAAACAACAACAATAATAATATTAATAATTGTGGTTTTTAAGTGCTTAAGTGTCAAACACTGTGCCAAGCCCTAGGGTAGGTACAAGATCATCAGGTTGCTCACCCTCCCTGATGTACATGGGGCTCACAGTCTAAGTAGGAGGGAGAAAATGTGTTAAATACATATTTTACAAATGAGGAAGTAACAGAGTAACCATTTGTAGTGGGGGTTGTGAGCATTGTGTGCTCAGATGGAATGGAAGTTCTTGCAGTGGCAGGGAGGGAATATAGTGATTACATTAGTAATTAATTGGGGAAGACCTTGAGGAGATGTGATTACAAAGGGGTTGAAATTGGGGAGAGATGGGACGTGTTGGGCTATGAAAAGGGAGGGATTTCCAGGCAAGGAGGAGGATGTGAGCAGGAGGCTGGTGGAGGGAGAGACAAGAATGAGGCCCAAGGAGAGGCTAAGCTTGAGAGGAACAAAGAGTGCAGACTGGCATGTAGCGGAAGAAGAAAGTGAATAAATAGGAGGGAGAGAATTGATTGAGTGCCTCAGAGCCAATGATCTCAAGCTTCTGCTTAGTACAGAAATAAGATGGGAAACCTCTTTTGGAGGGGTGGGAAGATGGGTGCCATCCAGCATTTTAGAAAAATGATCCAGGTCGCAGAATGAATATGGACAGGAGAAGGGAGATACTGGGTGGAGGGAGGGAGGTCTGCTAGGAGGCTGAGAGAACTGTCAAATCGGGATATGACAAGGGTGGCGACGGTATGGATGGAGAAGATTCGATCCACATTCTTACCCCACAGTTCTCAGAAAGTTTGTTTCCCTTTCATTTGTATTTTCTATTTCCCTTCTCCTTAGATTACAGCACATTAGACACCAAAGATACATCTCTGGTTTTATTAGTCATTTGAACATTATTTCCAATATTTCTGCTAATGAGTGCAACAAAACCCCTTAAGTGGTTATGGACCCCTGCTAAATAATGATTTCCTTTTCCCCATGTAATTTGCAGAGACTGAAAGGCAAATCCATCATTGGACGCCCCTTTGACCAATACTAGATTTAATGTTTTTCAGAGGCCCTTACTTCACGTAGGTCAATTTCATTTATTTTCAGTGTAAACATAACCCTGCTGGGCTGTAGAATGCAATTTCTATAATGAATAACACTTTAATCAGATCAAAGAGGTATTATTCTTTATCAAGGCAATTATGGAAAGACAGGGAGAAAGGAAATGTCCTACAAATGAATACCAGTGATACTCCAAAATTTCCAGTGGGAAAAAAAAAAGGAAAATGGGGAGTATGTATAGTAGCAGTGGTAGTAGCTAGAGTGATGACATTTATTCAGAGCCATAATGTGTGAAGAACTGTGTTAAATACTAGGGAGAAATAGCTAGCATTTTTAGGTAGATAGAAAAGCAGTCTGGCCTAGTGGAAAGAGCATGGGCCTGTGCATCAAAGGAGCTGGGCTTTAATCCCAACTTGGCAAGTCAATTAATAATAATAATAATAATAATAATTTTGGTATTTGTTAAGTGCTTACTATGTGCAAAGCACTGTTTTAAGTGCTGGGGAGGATACAAGGTGATCGGGTTGTCTCATGTGGGGCTCACAATCTTAATCCCCATTTTACAGATGAGGTAACTGGGGCCCAGAGAAGTTAAGTGACTTGCCCAAAGTCACACAAGCTGACAAGCGGCAGAGCCGGGATTTGAACCCATGACCTCCAACTCCCAAGCCCATGCTCTTTCCACTGAACCACAGTGCTTCTCTGTGCCTCAGTTACCTCATCTGTAAATGGGGGTTAAGACTGTGATCTCCAGGTAGGACATGGATTGTCTCCAATCCAATTATTTTGTTTCTACCCCAGTGTTTAGTACAGTGCCTGGCACCTACTGAGTGCTTAACAAATGCCTTTAAAAAAGTAGCAAAAAACAAGGCTATTGATTGATTTCCAGAACCTACAGCTGTCTCCCAATCTTGAAGGGGGAGAGAGGAAGCATGAGAGAGAGAAACCCAGAGAAATGATAATGAGAAATTAAGCCAAAGCAAAATAAATACATAAAATAATAAAAGAGTAAGAGTAATAACCAGAGAGAAGTGAAGTGACTTGTCCAAGGGCACACAGCAGACAAGTGGCAGAACTGGATTAGAACTCAGGTCCTCTGGCTATTTTCACTAGACCACACAGCTTCCACCCACCCTTAAAGACTGTGGGAGGGACAGTTTTCTCCCTGTGATGGTGGGGAAGATGACAGCCACCATGACCAGGTTTTAGAGCAACTAAAACACATTAAGTTCAATTTAATACTAATCCAGTAATATCCTATCTCTCTCTAGACCGTAACTCCTTGTGGGCAGGGAATATGTCTACCAACCCTCTTATATTGTACTCTCCTAAGCCCTTAATACAGTGCTCTGCACAGTAGGCATCCAATAAATATGATTGACACGTATTACATTGATTACCTAGCCACCTAATACCCATCGATCCAGTTAAATTCGGTTTTCCTTATCATGGTGTTGTCCAAGAACACAATTTGGCACGTGGAAATGCAATTTACAAAAGATATTTAGGTTTCTTATGCTGAATCTTTAAGCCTAGCCTCATCAGACCCTTAGAAATAAAGGCTTGCAAACTCTGTTTCCTGGTATCCTGGGAAGGTTATGCAGTCTAGAAAGAAGATAGAAAAATGAATGTTTGAATTGGATTTTATATAATGTCTGTTTTCCAAGTATTTCAAAGCCCTTAAACAACATTTCTAGCAGGAGCTGTGTGACTTTGTCTTCCTCAGTTTGCAGGCTGAATGCAAGTTTGCGATCTCTTGGGCTTTCACCTGAACGTGAACTTCAACACTTCTTCAGGTCCTGGATTTCCATCAGCACCAAGGCTCTGTTTTTCCTCTAAGAAATGAGCCTGGGCTGGGTCGCCAGTTTATAGAGCCCGGGCTTTGGAGTCAGAGGTCGTGAGTTCAAATCCCGGCTCTGCGAACTGTCTGCTGGGTGACTTTGGGCCAGTCACTTCACTTCTCTCAGCCTCAGTGACCTCATCTGTAAAAATGGGGATTAAGACTGTGAGCCCCCCGTGGGACAACCTGATCACCTTGTAACCTCCCCAGCGCTTAGAACAGTGCTTTGCACATAGTAAACACTTAACAAATACCATTATTATTATTATTATTATTTATAGTCTTATAGGAGTCCTTATGGTCTCCTTCATTAATCTGAATAAACAGTGGCAGCCCTAATGAACCTCCCAGATACCCAGAGAATTAAGTCCCTATTTTGCGCCTGCCTCCCCCCATTTCCTCTCTTGCCATTCCAGTCCCAACTTCACTCTGCTGCGTGAGTAATTTTTCAACAAAAACATTCAGTCCATGTCTCTCCACAACTTGAGAACCTCCAGTGGTTGTCCATCCGCCTCCGCATCAGACAGAAACTCCTCACCATTGGCTTTAAAGAATTCAATCAGTTAGCTCCATCCCAACTCGCCTCATTAATAATAATAATAATAATAATAATGGCATTTATTAAGGACTTACTATGTGCAAAGCACTGTTCTAAGCGCTGGGGAGGTTACAAGGTGATCAGATTGTCCCACGGGGGCTCACAGTCTTCAACCCCATTTTACAGATGAGGGAACTGAGGCCCAGAGAAGTGAAATGACTTGTCCAAAGTCACGCAGCTGACAGTTGGTGGAGCTGGGATTTGAACCCGTGACCTCTGACTCCAAATCCCGGGCTCTCTCCACTGAGCCACGCTGCTTCTCATTGATCTCCTGCTGTAGGTCCGCTCCTCTAGCACCAATCAATCAGTCGTATTTACTGAGCACTTATTATTGCTCGTTATGGACAAGGATCTAGCCTGTTAATTCTGCCCCCCGCCCTACCTCCTTCTCCTCCCCACGGCACCTGTATATATGTTTGTACAGATTTATTACTCTATTTTACTTGTACATATTTACTATTCTATTTATTTTATTTTGTTAATATGTGTTGTTTGGTTGTCTGTCTCCCCCTTCTAGATTGTGAGCCCGCTATTGGGTAGGGACCATCTCTATATGTTACCAACTTGTACTTCCCAAGCGGTTAGTACAGTGCTCTGCACACAGTAAATGCTCAATAAATGCGATTGAATTAATGAATGAATTGAAAAGCAGCATGGAGTAGTGGATAGAGCCCAGGCCTGGGAGTTGGAGGTCATAGGTTCAAATCCCAGCTCAGCTACTTGTCTGCTGCGTGACCTTGAGAAAGTCACTTCACTTCACTGTGCCTCTGGTCCCTCATCTGGAAAATGGAGATTGAAACAGTGAGCCCCACTTGGGACAGGGACTATTTCCATCTGGATTTGCTCATGTCTTCCCCATCACTTAGTACAGTGTCTGGCACATAGTAAACACTTAAAAATGCCATAATTATTGTTTTTGTTATTACTCTTCCAATGCTCACTGCAGTGCTCTGCACATAGTAAGCATTCAGTAAATATTATAATAATAATGATGGCATTTGTTAAGCACTTACTATGTGCAAAGCACTGTTCTAAGCGCCGGGGAGGATACAAGGTGATCAGGTTGTCCCACGTAGGGCTCACAGCCTTAATTCCCCATTTTACAGATGAGGTAACTGAGGCCCAGAGAAGTTAAGTGACTTGCCCAAAGTCACACAGCTGACAATTGGCAGGGCTGGGATTTGAACCCATGACCTCGGACTCCCAAGCCCATGCTCTTTCCATTGAGCTACACTGCTTCTCTAATATCATTGATCGATTGCTATCTGTCATCTAATATTTGAGTTCGAACCACTAAAAACTTGGTCACAGTTGGGACGTGCCCGAAGACCCTCAGATGAACAAAGAACACAATCTAGTAGTGGAACTCATTAGGCACCAGCTGAACAATTTTTGTGTACAAGCTTTTAAGTTTATTTGTTCAGAAAGTCAGGATTAATGCATTTGTAGTAATTGAATCTATTTTGGGGGTATTAATATGCGTTTACTTTGAACTTTATATTTGCCTAGTGTCTTCCAATTAGTTTTATTTGCTATCTTTCACATTATGCCTGTGAGTTAGACTATTTCATTTTCATTTTCACGTGAAAATTGAGCCTTCTGCTCATTCCACCTTGCGGCTCGGTGCGGGGAAGCTTGATATTAATGAAAACACACACAGCAGCAACAGCAATTCATAGAGCATAAAATAAAAATACCCGCTTCACCTTACTTTTCCATTGGGTCATACCTGCAGAAAACCATCAGGTAAACAAAGCAATTTGTCTCCCTTAGGACAACTAGCTGGTGTCCGCCCACAAATTGGGTCACGACCACAGTGATCGAGCCTCTGGATGTTGCCGCCTGGTGATGGGGGTGTGAAATGGGATGAGGAAGACGACATGAGCAGGTGAGGTGGTGTGTTTTCCTTCAGAGTCTTCAACCCTGTCCGCCTTCCCCTCCTTTGCTTCCCAAGCCCGTGCTCTTTCCACTTAGCCACATTGCTCCAAGTTGTAAACTCCTTGAAGGCAGAAATCATATCAATCAATCAATCATATTTATTGAGTGCCTGCTGTGTGCAGAGCACTGTACTGAGCACTTGAGGGAGTGCAGTATAGCAACGTTGGCAGACACATTCTCTGCCCACAAAGAGCTTTCAGTCTAGAGATGAGTTCACACCAACTCTATAATAATAATAATAATAATAATGGTATTTGCTGAACACTATGTGCCAAGCACTGGGGTAGATTCAGGTTCTTCGGATTGGACGTAGTCCCTGTCCCATATGGTGCTCAAGAACTCTAGACTGTAAGCTTGATGTGGGTAGAGAATTTGTCTGTTATAATGTCATATTGTAATCTCCCAAGTGCTTAGTAAAGTAAAGAACAATGCTTTGCACAGAGGAAGCGCATAACAAATACCAAAATTATTATTAAATTATTATTAAAGTGCTGTGCACGCAGGAAGTGCTCAATAAATACCACTCATTGAAGTGAAGACAGCTAGTAGAAAGCCTTATATTCCCTGGTGAGGAGTTTCTGTTCAATGTGGAGAGAACTGGGAAGCCACTGGAAGCTTTGTGGTGGAGGGTAGTGCAGTCCAAACAGCAATTTAGGAACGTGATCCCAGTGACAGAAAGTAGGACAGAATTAAGCCGGGAGATCAATGAGGGGGCTGATGCATTAGTAAAACCGGGAGATGACAAGGGCTCTGGACCCCAGTGGACCACAGAAGGGACAGATCTGGGAAATGCTGTGGAGGAACTGGCAGAACTAAGAGACAGACTGCATGTGGGAAGTGAAATTCAGAGAGGAGTCAAGGAAGACGTCATGGCTGTCATCTTCTGGAACAGAGAGGGTGACAGTGTTGGCAATGCTGATGCTGAGCAAGTTAAAGGGAAATAAAAGCTTTAGAAGGGAAAATGAGTTGCTGGGTGATGTTCACTTCGAGATGTCCTGTGAGCCGGAAGAAAAGCAAGATGGTTAAGAAAGCGGCATTGATGTTAGTAGTGCCGGGTGTATGTTTTCTGGTCATGTCCGAGACTGAACTCCTTATCTTCCCTCCCAAACCCTGCCCTCTCCCTGACTTTCCCATCACTGTTGGCAGCACTACCATCCTTCCCATTTCACAAGCCCACAAACTTGGTGTCATCCTCGAATCTGCTCTCTCGTTCACCCCTCACATCCAATCTGTTACCAAAACCTGCCGGTCTCACCTCCGCAACATCGCCAAGATCTGCCCTTTCCTCTCCATCCAAACTGATACCCTTCTGGTTCAATCTCTCATCCTATCCCGACTGGATTACTGCATCAGCCTCCTCTCTGATCTCCCATCCTCCTGTCTTCACGCCGCTGCCCATATCGTCTTTGTGCAGAAATGCTCTGGGCATGTTACTCCCCTGCTCAAAAATCTCCAGTGGCTACCAATCAACCTACGCATCAGGCAAAAACTCCTCACCCTCGGCTTCAAGGCTGTCCATCACTTCGCCCCCTCCTACCTCACCTCCCTTCTCTCCTTCTACAGCCCAGCCCGCGCCCTCCGCTCCTCTGCCGCTAATCTCTTCACTGTGCCTCGTTCTTGCCTGTCCCGCCATCGACCCCCGGCCCACATCATCCCCCTGGCCTGGAATGCCCTCCCTCCGCACATCCGCCAAGCTCGCTGTCTTCCTCCCTTCAAAGCCCTACTGAGAGCTCACCACCTCCAGGAGGCCTTCCCAGACTGGGCCCCCTCTTTCCTCTCCCCCTCCTCCCCCTCCCCATCCCCCTGCCTTTTCTCCTTCCCCTCCCCACAGCACCTGTATATATGTATATATGTTTGTACATATTTATTACTCTATTTATTTTACTTGTACATATTTATTCTATTCATTTTATTTTGTTAATATGTTTTGTTTTGTTGTCTTTCTCCCCTTCTAGACTGTGAGCCCGCTGTTGGGTAGGGACCGTCTCTATATGTTGCCAACTTGTACTTCCCAAGCACTTAGTACAGTGCTCTGCACACAGTAAGCACTTAATAAATGCGATTGAATGAATGAATGAATGGTATAAAGCAAATAGATGGTGAAGAAAATTAACTAGGAGTAACTGTTATTGTTATTAAATATTTTCACTGTTACCCCCAGTGAGCCTTTTCAACTAATTTCAATGGCTAAAAGTATCAAAGTGCATAGCCAATGGAAACTTTACAAATTTGGTCTTATTCCCAAGGGGTGTGGGTTAAAAAACTGTGAAATAGCTGTTTCATTTCTTTTGCATGTGCAGGCGTGAAATAGTATATCCACTACCTCTTTTAGCCTTAGAGGTGTTTTTGTATGGCTATATTAAAAAAAGGTCAGCTAAAAAAATTTACAACCTTCACGTGTCAAACTCCCAAATGAATTTGTGATATGCAAGAAGGAAGAAAGGGAAAATGATGAAAGAGAAAAATTTTGCAACTTTATTTGATTATTTAAATTTTATGTTTCCATGACTGTACCCAAAAAAGATGTTTTATTTAAATTTGGATCTCTTATTTTATGGAGCCTTAATAGCCGCATAACCAAGTTCAGCTCATATTATTCATAGTGTAAAGTAATAATCAATAAAATATTGCAGCTCCCCATGATAATAACAAAACCTCTGACTGGACATGCAGATTGAGCTATGGAACGTATTAATCACTCAGTGGTATTTATTGAGCACTTATTGAGTGCAGAGTAAGGTTCTAAATGCTTGTGAGAGTACAGTACAGCGGAATTGGTAGACGCATTTCCTGCCCACAACGAGCTCCCAATCTAATCATATATATGACTAGTGCCAGGATGCTAAAGCTGAAATATTCCAGGGACATGTCGACTGCCACCAAAGAAGGACTTTTGTACCATACTGTAAATTCCTTGTGCTCAGGGAACATGTCCCTTCTGTTTTGTTCTTCCTAAATACTTTGTACAATGCAGTGCACTTAATGGTTGCTTAAATTATACCAGTGCTACCAAGACTATTACTATTACTCATCACTAAAGATGCTTTTGAGGCTCCTTCATTCTCCCCTGGCATTTCTGAAACATTCAGATGAGACCGCCCTCGTGACTAAGAGGGAATCTTACACGGATGGCAAGAGCATTATAGTGAGAGCCTGATTATGCTTTCATTCAATCAGTGGTATTTATTGATCACTTACTAAATGCAGAGCACTGTACTAAGCACTTGGGAGAGTACAACAGAATTAGCAGGCCCACTCCCTGCCCATAACGAGTTTACCACCCAAAAGGGGAGACTGATATTAATATGAATAATGAATGATATGAGTACTGTCGCTCCTCTGATGAGCGAGCCCTTCATAGCGTAGAAGGTGGGCCAGAATGGCAAGCCCCATGCCCATAGTTCTGACCTTTGAGGCAGTTGCTTCTGCGGGCAAAACCATGAAAGACGATCAGTTTTTATGGCACGATGGCACATGATGGCATGATTGCACATGCGTGATTTCTGTGATGAGTCCACCCTTCTTGAAAAAGCTGAATGGACTCCATTCCTCAAATCAGTTCGGGTTGAATCAGGTGGATGGGGAAAAAAAAGCAAACGTTAACAATAAAAACACTTCTTATTACTACCTATCTCAAGGAGAAGGTTTGATTTCTTGATTGCGCCCCATGCTGGGAGGGATAAAGGGACCAAAAATCATCAAGATAAAAAAATCCCAGATGCAATTCACATCATTCAGCCCCCTGAGAAGAAGATGAAAAGAAACGAGTAGAATATAAAGAAGATAGAGATGGGGTGTTAATAAATGGCAAGGACCGTAAGACAGGATGACCTTTCCCACTCTGTACCTGGCCAGGACTCTGACAAGGCTCTGTGGCTGTGTCACTGCCTTCGAACCCATTTACATTTCAAGTCTTAGAGAGCATGTCAGGTTTAAATGTTCAAGGTAACCATTTTAATGACATTTTGAAGGTGTAATTCTGCTGGCTATCTGACTCAATAAGGTTAGGGGACCTTTGAAACCAATTAGCCTTGAAAGGTAGCATTTTTTTAGCTGAAAGACTCAGAGTAAGAGAAATAATTTTAATGTTAATGTTGTTTATTAGTTGAGAAGCTCGCGTTTACGTCATGTCTAGCTCCTACTTCAGGGGTGCTAACTGCAATGAAACTTCCTTTTTATCTAAGAAAATGCTCCACAAAATCATTTACAGCAGACATGGTGACTACCTCCTTCTAGGCCACATGTCACGTGCACAGGAAGTCCTCTGGATTTGTGGAAGTAGAAGGACATAATAGTAATAATAATAATAATAATAATGGCATTTATTAAGCACTTACTATGTGCAAAGCGCTGTTCTAAGCGCTGGGGAGGTTACAAGGTGATCAGGTTGTCCCACAGGGGCTCACAGTCTTCATCCCCATTTTACAGATGAGGGAACTAAGGCCCAGAGAAGTTAAGTGACTTGCCCAGACAGCTGACAATTGGCAGAGCTGGGATTTGAACCCATGACCTCTGACTCCAAAGCCTGTGCTCTTTCCACTGAGCCATGCTGCTTCTCTAGTAGTAGTAGTAGTAGTAGTAATAGTAATGATAAAAATAATGGTATTTGTTAAGCACTTACTATGTGCCAAGCACTGTTCTAAGCTCTGGTGTAAATACAAGCTAATCAGGTTGGACGCAGTCCGTGTCCCATATGGGGCTCATAGTCTTAATCCCCATTTTACAGATGAGGGAACTGAGACACAGAGAAGTTGAGTGACTTGCCCAAAGTCACGCAGCTGACAGTTGGCGGAGCCGGGATTTGAACCCGTGACCTCTGATTCCAAAGCCCGGGCTCTTTCCAATGAGCCACGCTGCAGCAGGTAATATCAATAAGATGTAACCTGGCTCTCCTCTCTGTATTATATTATGAACTCTTTTACTCTCCCAAATACTTCGGACAGTTCTCTGCACAGAGATTGATAAGTTAATTGATAAGTTACTCTTTAGGTTGTTCCAGAAATGAACCAGAAAATCATCTTTCTACATCTAGGACACCAACACTACTACAGCCTTGCCTAGTGGTTCGAGCACGGTCCTGGAAGTCAGAAGGACCTGGGTTCTAATCTCGACTCCGCCACTTGTCTGCTGAGTGACCTTGAGCAAGTCACTTCACTTCTCTGTGCCTCAGTTCCCTCATCTGTAAAATGGGGATTAAGAGTGTCAGCCCCATATGGGACATGGATTGTGTCCAACCTGATTAGCTTGTATCTACCCCAGCTCTTTGAACAGCGCCTGGCACAGAGTAAGCGCTTAACAAATATCATTTAAAACTAAGTGACCACTTAGTGTTTCTTTTAATGAACATATTCTGCAGCTTGGTACCCTGTGACCTCATCCACAACGTTGGTCCAAATCAATTCCGTAGTATATTTTCAACATAGAATCTGTTCTATTTTCCTTAAAGTTGGTTAGAACGTTTCAATATGTAGTGATATTTTTTTCCAGGTGTCCTTTGACCAGTTTGTAAAGGGCAACATTTTTTTTTTAATCTGACACACTGAAACTAGTAGTTTCCATGGTGAATCTGTCAAAAGGTTTAAACAAACAAAATAAGGCGGCCCCGCTGAATGGCATTTTAAAATAGAGAAACAGAAACATTTCAAAACCTAACAGTATATTTGGAGTATAGATGGATTGAATATTTAGACTAAATTGAATAAACATTACAGGCACCCTTACTCTGTGGTGTGTTATACCAATCCTCATCACTTGCGGGTATCTGAATATTTTGTTAGGTAATCAGTCATGTATTCGGATATTTCATCCTGACGTATTCAACTGCTACCTATATTTATTTGTCCTCTCTCCCAGTGGTTGAAGTGATTCTTGTCAGCCTCCCCTATTCAATTCTAGACTGTGAGCCCCGCTGTTGGGTAGGGACCGTCCAAACTTGTACTTCCCAAGCGCTCAGTACAGTGCTCTGCACACAGTAAGCGCTCAATAAATACGATTGAATGAATGAATGAATGAATTCTAAGCTCTTTGTGTGTTGGGGCCGTATCTCTGATTTCTCTTGGGCTTTCCATAGGACGTAATACGGCATTCTGTACTCCGTAGGCACTCAATAAATACCAACGACCACTGACCATTAGCTTTGCTCTCATCTACTGTGTCGAAATATCTAGTGGGTTGGGCACCTGCTAATTCAGAAGCTCACTGTGGGCAGGGAATGTGTCTGCTCAATATTGTATTAAACCCACCCCACCCCGCCTCAATACGACTGAATGAATGAATGGAGGGTTGTAATAATTAAGGTGTTTGTTAAGCACTTACTATATGTCAAGCACTGTACTAAGCAGTAGAGTAGGTACAGGTTAATCACATAGGATGCAGTCCATCTCCCACATGGGACTACAGTCCAAGTAGGAAGGAGAACAGGTCTTTAATCCCCCATTTTACAGATGAGGAAACTGAGGCACAGAGAAGTGAAGCGACTTGCCCAAAGTCACACAGCAGGTCCATGATGGAGCTGAAATTCGAGCCCAGATCCTGTGACTCCCAAACCCAGGCTCTTTCCACAAGGTCTTTGCTGCTCTCAGCCTTCTTTTCCACAAAATGGTGGAATATAGACTTTTATTCTTTTCTCATCTTTCCATCCCCAGGTATTAGGCCATTATGACAATGCTTCTGCACACTATACCTCAAATAAAGTATTCCTTTCTGCCTATTTTGACAGTGCCCTAATTAATCTAATTAACCTGTACCTTCCTGAGTGTTTAAAGCATTGTTTGACACATAGGAAGCCCTTAACTAATACCATATAAAAAATGCCCTATTCCATCCTCTGCGTACAACCCACTCACGCATGTATTTATTTTCCATCCCTGAGGATTGCCTTTAGAATGGAGCAATTAGGGTGACTCAGTGGAAAGAGCACGGGCTTTGGAGTCAGAGGTCCTAGGTTCAAATCCCGGCTCCGCCTATTGTCAGCTGTGTGACTTTGGACAGTCACTTACCTTCTCTGTGCCTGTTGCCTCATCTGTAAAATGGGGATTAAAACTGTGAGCCCCCTGTGGGACAACCTCATCACCTTGTAATTTCCCCAGTCCTTAGAACAGTGCTTTGCACATAGTAAGCGCTTAACAAACACCATCATCATTATTATTATTATTATTATTATCCTGTGAGATGAGAGAAACAAAGAAATATAAACCCAAACCCCAGTTATCTATTATTATTATACTAGTTAAGCACTTACTGAGTACCAAGCACTGTTCCAAGCTCTTGGTTAGTTACCAGTTAATCAGGTTGGACACAGTCCCTGTCCCACATGGAGCTCACAGTCTTAATCCCCATTTTACAGACAAGGGAACTGAGGCCCAGAGAAGTGAAATGGCTTGCCCAAGGTCACGCAGCAGACATATGGCAGAGCCGGGATGAGAGAAGCAGTGTGGCTCAGTGGAAAGAGCTCGGGCTTGAGAGTCAGAGGTCATGGGTTCTAATCCCGGCTCCGCCACTTATCAGCTGTGTGACTTTGGTCAAGTCACTTAACTTCTCTCTGCCTCAGTTACCTCATCTGGAAAATGGGGAGTAAGACTGTGAGCCCCATGTGGGACAACCTGATTATCTTGTATCTCCCCCAGTGCTTAGAACAGTGCTGGGCACATGGTATGTACTTAACAAATACCAAAATTATTATTAGAATTATTAAACCAGGTCCTTCTGAGTCCCGGGACGGGGCTCTTAAGCCATGCTGCCTCACCAGTTACTCACCCATCACCTCTTTTTGTCAATCAGTGGTATTTAATGAGCACTTACTGTGTGAAGGGCACCGTTCAGAGTGCTCTGTGTCTTGTTTGGGTGACTTCATTGGGATTATAAGGCTACAGGGCAGTCTCTTTTATTTGTTCTCTTTACAGTCAAGCACTTTCTACAGGCTCCAGTAGTACTTATTCATTATACCACGTTCTAACTGCTCGTATGTTAATAATACATGTCGCAGTGGAAGGGAGTAATATTTCTGGACTGTAGTGTGGGGTAACTCCAAGAACAATTACAGTGTTATTAGGACCAGTAGTCTCAATTCGGAGGGTTTTAAGAATAAGACTGTTAATATATCTAGATGATGTCTTAATAGCGGTTCTATCAGTGGACGCTCTGTTGGTTCACATAAAGTCCACAACTCATTTATTAAAAGCCTTGGGCTTTGTAATAAAAGAGGGGAAAAAAATCGATCTTTTCACTTCAAAAATCAATAGATTTCCTAGGGTTTGGTGGGAATATTGAATGCACATCATTAGTAGTAGCTATGGAGGGGAAGGTCCTTATAGTTAAACCCGTCCAGAGGCTAAGAAAAGGCTCAGAGCATATGTAACCAGACAAATCTCTATTGTCTTTAAATTTGCGCTCTTTCTCTGGCTTTCTGGGATTTAGACAGTGCTGTAGATAGGTGGTTGGAAACTTTTAGACATCTAGGTACTTGGAAGTGTGTGCTACAGCTCCGATTCCATTTGTAAATATTTGATCATCATCATCAATGGTATTTATCGAGGGTTTGCCATGTGCAGAACACTGTACCAAAATCTTGGGAGAGTACCATACAAAAGAGTTGGTAGACATGTTCCCTGGCCACTATAAGCTTACAGTCTACTTGGAGAGCAGACACTTAAGAAGTTCAATAATATGTAGATATAATATATTTGCATTTATATGTGTTCGAAACTATCAGACATTTTAAAACATAGACAATCTAATGAGTCTTAAGGGAAAGAGGCTTTTTCTGAAGCCTTGAGGTTGCTTTACAGGTGTCCAATTTCCAGCTCCATCTGCAGTTTAGGGAATCCAACTTATGACTTTCCACAGGAGACTCAATTAAGCCCAGTACAAGCAACATATTAAAAGCAGAGAGATGAATCAATCCCATTAACCTCAAGCAGGGCCTTCTGTAATTGTAAAACTTTGCTTGTTGGTGTTTTTTACTTGTCAAAAATGTTTGGTTTCTCTATAGAAGCTTTCCATAGAGTAATGGAATTGTGGTATTCGTGAAGTGCTTACTAGGTTCCAGGCACTGTTCTAAGCGCTGGGATGGATACAAGCAAATTGGGTTGGACACAGTCCTTTGTCCCACATGGGGCTCACAGTCTTAATCCCCATTTTACAGATGAGGGAACTGAGCCCCAGAGAAGTTAAGTGACTTGGCCAAGGCCACACAGGAGATAAGCGGTGGAGCTGGGATTGGAAAGTAGATCCTTCTTACTCACAGGCCTGTGCTCTATCCACTAGGCCATGCTGCTTCTCAGATCTTTATCCAGACCGTTTGTACTGCTTCAACATACATCTTTGTTCTCCCGCGGCTGGCACTATTTGTAAATAAATGGTGTATAAATGCATAGTCTGTCCCCCCGATTAGATTAAGATCTTTTCGTGCTGGGGATGGAATCTCCCAACTGCTTAATACAGTGCTCAGTCCCCAGTAGGTATTTAGAAGATATCACAGATGAATTGATTGGCGAAGAGTAATAAAATGATTTATTTGGAAATTGAAATGGCCCCCGGTTTCTTTTTAGGGCAAAGAGTAACACATCGAGGAATTTGCTGGGGAATTCCGCCTTATGAATGGAGTCACTTTCTTTCGGCTCGTGAGAGAATGAGATGCAAAAGGCTTTGATTTAGGGATGCAGAAGCTGATAGGCCGAATGAAAAAACGATCCCACATCTACAAGGTCATTTACATTTACTTTAAGATCAAGAATAATTGTCAAAATGATTTTTTTGGAAATATTTGGAAAATCATATAGCATAAAAAGACTTTACAGAGACAGGCTCTCAGGCCCATTTCAAGAGAGCACAAACAAACGATATCAAAGATCTTTTTTGGGAGCAGTTATGACAAGCATGTTATTCTGTAAATAATGTGTCTCCTTTTAACTGTGATTAATGGAATACAGCTGACAATTACACTGATCATGAAAATCTCCATTCTTCTGTCATTAAGATACAGGATAGTGAAGCTGAACAGAGATATTGCAACACTTTATCATTGGGCTTTTGAAAGCAATGAATGAACAAACTGAAGCTCTTGGGAAGCTAAAATTCAAATGACTAAAGCAGAGTCAATCAATCAGTCGACAGTATTTATTGAGCCCTTACAGTGTGCAGAGCCCTGTACTAAGCGCTGGAGAGAGTACGATACAGCAGAGTTGGTAGACACGTTCCCTGCCCGCAAGGAGCTTACAGTCCAGAGGGGTAGTCGGTTAGGAATATAAATAAATTATGGATCTGTACATAAGTGCCTTGGAGATGAGATTAGGGAGTGCACATCAAGCTCAAAGGGTACAGATCCAAAGTGCCTAAGCATATTTCCATTTGACTTTGCTAACTTAACAAATCCAAGTCTGCTAAATAATGAATCATTTCCTTTATTAGTATACGATCGCCTTTCAGTTATTCCGAAATAGATTTGAAAGAGCAGTGACTATATATATATATATATATGCATATATATATATGCATCGCATCATGAGATGAATTGGATGCTCTGTATTGCGTCATTTATTGAACAGAATTACTCTACCAACATATTCTGATACCTTATATGCCAGCAGACATCATAATAGCTACCTATGTTTTATTTATTTAGTGCCGAGACTTGGCCATAAGCCAAATGGGAAGTACAAAGAGGAAAATATTGACTTTATTTTGTAGGCTCTTTCCCTATTTAACTGCAACAAACAAACAAACAAACAGACAAAAAGAAAGGCGCAATGTAAATAGCTGGGGAAACATAACTCCTACCCATTCTCTGCTAGCATTTGCATTTTGTACAATGAGTAGATCCTTAGATTACTTGCTCAGTGTTGTTCAGGCTTGCCCAGCATAGTGAAGATTCAGATCTCCACAGCCAAAACCAAGTGGATAATTAAACCCCTTAAACCTGTTAATATAAGGATAGTATTTACTATGCTTTTATTGTGTGCAGAGCACTGGCGTAAATAGAAAATACTCAGATTGGACATGTTCTCTGTCCCACACAGAGTACGTGGTCAAGAAAGGAAGAACAGGTATATTTTATTCCCGCTTTATAGATGAAAAGACTAAGCTACCGCAAAATTATGAGACTTGCCTAAGATCACACAACCGGCAAGTGGCAGAAGAGAAAGTACAACTTGGGTCTGCTCACCCTTGGTCTGTTCTCTTTCCACTAAGCCGCAGATTGTCTGCATGAGTTGAATTCCGCATTTCTTTATTCTGCTAGATCCATTGACACTCTCACCTCCCCCAAGTGCTCAGTAAAGCGCCTTGGAGAGTACAGTCTGAAAATATTACAGAGTAGGTAGACACGTGCCCTGCCCACAACAAGTTTACCATCTAGAGGGAAAACCATATTCGCCCAGAGACCAGATCTCTGGTTAATCTCTGGAGGCTGCCCTCTGTTTCCAAGGACTTTGACATGAAATGTGAACTAAAGTCACACTTCAAATTCTAGCCTTTTTTTAAAAAAAATTTATTAAGCACTTACTATGGTCCAGGCACTGTACTAAGTGCTAGGGCAAATACAGGCTAATCAGATTGGACTCAGTCCCTGTCCCACGTAGGCTCACAGTCTTCATCCCCATTTTACAGATGAGGGAACTGAGGCACAGAGAAGTGAAGCGACTTGCCCGAGGTCACGCAGCAGACCAGTGGCAGAGCCGGGATTAGAACCCAGGTCATTCTGACTCCAGGGCCCGTGCTGTATCCACCAGACCATGGTGCTTCTCATCCGAGTGGAAAACAAAAATGTTCGCACTTGTTTCATTTTTAAAACGGTCAGTTTTTGAAGCGTATTGTATGCGAAACAGAGCTCTCCAATGAATGCAAGTAATGTCATCTGTGACCTTGTTGAATCACACCTACTAATTTTATTCAAACACCTTCCGGATGATATGTCTACCTGCCTTTTTTCCCGTGGATTAATGGCTGCGAACGTGGAATGAATTAGTGACATCATGCTGAAGTACTCGTTCCTCTTTTTGTGATCAAACCCGAATGTACTGGAAGACATCGGGGTCACACCCCGATTCATGTTTCAAAATTAGTATTCATTCATTCAGTTGTATTTATGGAGTGCTTACTGTGTGCAAAGCCCTGTGCTAAGCACATGGGAGAGTACGGTATAACGGTAAATTGTCCCTGCCCACAATGAGTTTAAATCAATCAATCAATCAATCGTATTCATTGATTAAAGTCATGCTGTTCTACTCTTTGTGTGCTCGAGCATACCTAGGCAGATTCTATGCCCCTTTTCAGTGAATGGGGACAGGGGTCCCACACAGAGGTGGAAATGACCCAAGTAAAATACTACTACTACTAATAGTATTTGTTAAGGATTCACCATCTTCATTCATTCATTCATTCATTCAGTCGTATTTATTGAGTGCTTACTGTGTGTGAAGCACTGTACTAAGTGCTTGGGAGAGTACACTACAGCAGTCAACAGACTCATTTCCTGCCCACAATGAGCTGACAGTCTAGAGCGGGCCAGACAGAATTGAATATAAATATTAAATAAAGTACAGCTATGTACGCAAGTGCTGTGGGGCTGGGAGGTGAGGATCAATCAATCAATCAATCAATCGTATTTATTGAGCGCTTACTATGTGCAGAGCACTGTACTAAGCGCTTGGGAAGTACAAATTGGCAACACATAGAGACAGTCCCTACCCAACAGTGGGCTCACAGTCTAAAAGGGGGAGACAGAGAACAGAACCAAACATACCAACAAAATAAAATAAATAGGATAGAAATGTACAAGTAAAATAAATAAATAAATAAATAGAGAAATAAATATGTACAACCATATATACATATACACAGGTGCTGTGGGGAAGGGAAGGAGGTAAGACGGGGGGATGGAGAGGGGGACGAGGGGGAGAGGAAAGAAGGGGCTCAGTCTGGGAAGGCCTCCTGGAGGAGGTGAGCTCTCAGCAGGGCCTTGAAGGGAGGAAGAGAGCAAGCTTGGCGGATGGGCAGAGGGAGGGCATTCCAGGCCCGGGGGATGACGTGGGAAGGAATGGAGTTGCAGGTGGCATCCCCCCTGTGAAATCGTAAGCTCCTGGAGAAGAATCGTATCTACCAACTCTGTCGTACTCTCCCAAACAGTACTGTGCTCTGCCCTCAGTAAATATTATGGATACCCTGATAGCAACTCTGAATGACCCCGAATTATACCTTTCATGAGTTTCTGCTGGTTTAAAAGGTAATCCACCGCACTGGCTGGGGATATAATCCCTGTCCCGTGTTACTAGCCTGCTTTCCCTGTCAAGTCCGTTCTGCAATGTTAGTTTTGTGTTATTTTGTTTCTGGTGGTGCTTTCCTTCAAGCCACTGCTCATCTCCGGTGCCATTCAGTAAATCTGCTGTCAAAACTCAGGCCCTGCAGGCCAGCCTTGCTAGTAGGAGGTTGAAAAGACTCCGTGCTCCTTAGACAGATTGACTAATTGCTAATGGAAGAGAAACCGCAGCCAAAACTGGGCGAGAAAACCGTAGTCAATAAGCAGGGTTAAAGACCAGTAAGGTCTCAAAAAGGAGGCAACATTCCACGGCAAAACCATGGCATTAAAGAGCTCGAGACAATAGGAAATCAGATTTTTATCAGAACCAAAAGGGAAGTCAACCACAGACAAGAGGTTAATGAGACAAAAGTCAGAGAGTACTTGAGGCCGTGCCAGAGAGATTGCTCAGCTGTGACTTGGGAGTCAAGTAGTAGTAATTGTATTTATTAAGTGATCGCTAGGTGCAGAGCACTGTATTAAGCGCCGGAAGAAAGTACAAAGAAGAGGGAATTAGATATTGACTCTGTTCCCCATAGGACAATACCCGCCTCTCATCTTTCGGTGACTTAGGGCACTTTGCTTCTCTGGGCCTCAGTTTCCTCATCTGTAAAATACTGTGCTGAGTACAGCAGCGCACTGTACTAGGTGTCGTATGTAGCCTACTATACTGAATACCCACTCTGTGACAAGCACTGTAGTGTGTACATCTTTTTTATGGCATTTATTAAGAGCTTACTATGTGCAAAGCACTGCTCTAAGGGCTGGGGACATTACAAGGTGATCAGGTTGTCCCATGGGGGGCTCACAGTCTTCATCCCCATTTTACAGATGAGGTAACTGAGGCACAGAGAAGATAAGAGACTTGCCCAAAGTCACACAGCTGACAATTGGTGGAGCCGGGATTTGAACCCATGACCTCTGACTCCAAAGCCCGGGCCCTTTCCACTGAGCCACGCTGCTCTGATCTTGTAACGAGAATGGAAAATAATCCTCGTCTCTGAGTTTGCCCCGCTCCCTGTCCCAACCATTTCCAGGGGCAGGTTGGGCGTCAACTCTTCGAATCCCAAACTGGATCACAGGCAGCTGCGGAGCTGTGGAATCTAGACCGTGAGCCCATTGTTGGGTAGGGACCGTCTCTATATGTTGCCGATTTGTACTTCCCAAGCGCTTAGTACAGTGCTGTGCACCCAGTAAGCGCTCAATAAATACGATTGAATGAATGAATGAAATGGCTGAAACAATAGGAGATTGGGCAGCCAAAAGCGGGCAGGGCAACAACTAACTCAGGAGGATATTTGATTTGTCCTACTTCACGTTATTTTTGAAAAAAATGGTTTAGGAGCAAAGACCAGAACCGCTGATCCCAGCTCCTCTACTAGTCTGCTGTGTGACCTTGGGCAAGTCACTTCACTTCTCTATGCGTCAGTTACCTCATCTGTAAAATGGGGATTGAGATTGTGAGCCCCACATGGGACAGGGACTGTGTCCAGCGCAATTTGCTTGTATCCTCCCCAGCGCTTAGTACAGTGCCTTGCACATAGTAAGCACTTAATAAATACCATTATCATTATTATTATTATTATTATTATTATTATTATTATTCAGGAAGAAGCTCAGACAAGGGGTGAGAACCTGAGCAAAGTAAACGCGGTCCTTCCTTGCTTAATTGCTTGTCTTCGGACTCAACCTAAACTGAATCGTCCCAATTCTCAGAATCTGTTCAAGGTAGGGCATTCCTATTTAAAATATTTTTACAGAACGTTCAGCCCGTACCGGTTTTTCTGCAAGAACGAAACCTTATTACTCTATTTATTTATTTATTTTATTTGTACATATTCTATTTATTTTATTTTGTTAATATGTTTTGTTCTACTGTCTGTCTCCCTCTTCTAGACTGTGAGCCCGCTGTTGGGTAGGGACCGTCTCTATATGTTGCCAACTTGTACTTCCCAAGCGCTTAGTACAGTGCTCTGCACACAGTAAGCGCTCAATAAATACGATTGAATGAATGAATGAATAAAATACCCATTCATCTTTCTACCACTTTTCAAATATACTGAAAACCCCCATCTGTTGTCACGAACAAAAGAACTCTAGGGGAAGTGATGTTTCTCGAAAAAGTCCAGCATTTGGTCATACCTTATTTTGCCTTTTGCCTTCTTTCCTTGTTTCCATAGCTCTTTTTTAAAAATTGTATTTGTGTAGCACTTACCATGTGCCAGTCACTGTACTAAGCACTGAGGTAGATACAAGCTAATCGGGTTGGACAGAGTCCCAGTCCCACATGGGGCTCACAGGATTAATTCCCATTTGACAGATGAGGGAACTGAGGCCCAGAGAAGGGAAGTGAGTTGCCCAAGGTCACACAGCAGATGAGTAGCAGAGCCAGGATTAGAACCCAGGTCCTTCTGACCCCCAGGCCCGTGTTCTGGCCACCAGACCACCCTGCTTCTCGTTCAGTTTAGTTGAACTGCAGTTCCCTCTCCATCTGCTGACACTCTCTGGGCTCCTGAGAAAGTGTGAAAATACTTCTGGCACCATATTGAGAAAAAAATTCAAACCTCCTGCCTTTCCAGTAACACCATTGCACTATTGCAGTTAGAAAAAGGCATCTGATTCCCTGTTCTCCAAGACAGACGCCCCTCCCCGTTTTACGACTTCAGCCTGGTTTTATTTGACTCCCAGTATCTCAGTTACTCCTCATTAAAATATAGACAAATAATTATAACTGCATGTTGGAGAAGCCCTAAAAAAAAACTTTGTATGAAAAACAGCATACAAGCTCACTGTGGGCAGGGTATGTGTCTGTTATGTTGGGGAAGCAGCGTGGTTCAGTGGAAAGAGCCCGGGCTTGGGAGTCAGAGGTCATGGGTTCAAATCCCAGCTCCACCGCTTGTCAGCTGGGTGACTTTGGGCAAGTCACTTCACTTCTCTGGGCCTCAGTTACCTCATCTGTAAAATGGGGATTAAGATTGTGAGCCCCGCATGGGACAACCTGATCACCTTGAATCCTCCCCAGCACTTAGAACAGTCTTTGCACATAGTAAGCACTTAACAAATACCAAAATTATTATTATTATTATGTCCTCTCCCAAGTGCTTAGTACAGTGCTCTGCACACAGTTAGTGCTCATTAAATGATTGATTTATTAGTATCATAGTGATTATTCAGCATTAATTCTATTAATGTTGTTATTAATCATTAGCAATTGCTAATCATCATTATTATGAGCACCCTCCTTTCCAAACCTTGTCCAGTATACTGAGCTTGGAGAAGCTCTTAAAGAAAACCTCCCACTTCCCTGTCCAGATCCAGACTATTCCTTTTCGAGACAGATTCCTGGACCTCTTTTCGGAGACCTTAACCCAGGTTTGATCCATGACTGAGACTTTGATTTTGTTTTTTTCATGTGCCCGTGTGTGTGTATGTGTGTTTATGTACCCTTGAGTGAAGCGTTCCTGCCCACTTAAGCACTCTGTCGTATTCTTCCAAGCACTCAGCACAGTCCTCTTCACACAGTAAGCCCTCAAGAAGTGCCTTTGATTGATTGACCCCCAACCTCCTCTTACCCCCTTGGAACTCAGAGGTGACTCCTGTCCTCGGATCTTTCAAGTTCCCTATTTTCTCTCCTTCTTAGCCATGAATTCAGCTTTGAAGTTTCACTTTATTTAGCTCCTTTTATGTCAACTAGGTGACACTCCTTAAAAGCTGGTGGGTTTATAACAACCTTTTCAGAGAAGCAGCCGGGGGAAAGAGCCCGGGCTTTGGAGTCAGGGGTCATGGGTCCAAATCCCCGCTCCGCCACTTGTCAGCTGTGCGACTTTGGGCAACTTCTCTGTGCCTCAGTTACCTCATCTGTAAAATAGGGATTAAGACTGTAAGCCCCTCGTGGGACATTGTGATCCCATTGTAACCTCCCCAGCGCTGCTTAGAACAGTGCTTTGCACATAGTAAGCACTTAATAAATGCCATTATTATTATTATTATTATTATTATTATTATTATTTTCAAAGAGGGTAAAGGTATCTCACTCATTTCCCAGACCGGCGTGACCTGATTGGGGTGGGAAGGGGAATGCACACTTTGGAGAGGGATTCATTCAACAGCTAGGTAGAAGGGGGAGCAATTTGGACAGTGGGAATAATATTTGCCAATGAACTGTAGACTAGAGTGCTTGGTAGAATCATCTTGACCTGAAAGATTTAGCAGAACTTCCCAGAACTCCCCGGATGTAGCTTATTTAGGCAGAGGGAAAATCTGGCTCAACACAAATAAACTATTGTCATATATTCCATATTCTGAGTTTAAATTCAAGGACTCACTGAAACAACTAAGTTTATCAATTCTGGGAGGGAACAGTAGCAATTAGGCAGTATAAATGTCCTTTGGAGGCTATGAAAGAAAAATGCAATGTAATCAATCAATCATATTTATTGAGCAAATAAAATGCAATAAATGAGTAAGGTCATCTGTAGTTTATTTTGTATTTAGGTAGGGGTCCAGGCTCAGTGTCCTTCTAATGGTTTCACATGTTAGACCCTATGTGAATTTTTGACGTGCAGGATTCCAGATGATCTAACCATCTCCCTTTTTTTGTTAATGGTGTTTGTCAAGCGCTTACTACCTGCCTGGCACTGTACTAAGCACTGGGGTATATACAAGATAATCCAGTTGGACACAGTCCTTGACCCACATAGGGCTCACAACCTTCATCCCCATTTAACAGTTGAGGAAACTGAGGTACAGGGAAGTTAAATGTGTTGTCCAAGGTCACACAGCAGACAAGCGGCAGAGCCGAAATTAGAATCCAGGCCTGGGCTTTTTCCACTGGGCAACACTGCTTCTCAACAAAACTGTTTGTCAGCAAGAATTTGCTAAGCCTCCAAGGTAAGTTACATAGTAAAGACGAGACACAGCTTCTGTAAAATGGGGATTAAGACTGTGAGCCCCACATGGAACAATCTGATAACCTTGTATGTAACCCAGTGCTTAGAACAGTGCTCGGCACATTATAAGCGCTTAACAAAATACCATCATTAGAATGATTATTATTATTACCCGTGAGGATATAAAAAAGACAGTCACCACCAGACTAGATCTCGCTGCACACCCGGTGTATTAAAGATCAGAGAGGTGGGAATCCAGAAATCACCCTTTAACTTCTTTCCAGGTTCAGCCCCCATTTTGACACTTTGGTAGGCTCCTGGTATCCAATGAAGGAAAATGACTTTTTTGACCAAATTGAAGAATCTAGACGACATTAATAACACTGTTTCTGGGCCCGGGTTGTGGTCTGTCTAGTGCAGTGTAACAGGTGGTAGAGAAACGGCAACAGGTTGTTAGAGAAACACCCACAACCTCACAGATTTTTCCCTTTAACATCCTAACTTTCCCTCCTGTGACCCATCTTGACCCACTTGGCCCCGAATTTCCCCTAACCTCCCTTGAATCTGCACAACTTCCTACGGGAACAATTTCCATTTATCTACTACCTACACTGGGAAGCCATGTTTCCTTTTAAGCCCACCACCCACAAGCTTCATTGAATCAATCAATCAATCGTATTTATCAAGAGCTTACAGTGTGTATTGAGCGTTCGTGAGAGTCCAGTACAATGGAGTCGGTAGACACATCTCCCTGCTCACAACGAGGTTACGGTCTAGAGGATGAATATTCCAAATCCTGAGTTGCGGCATTTGGCAAACAGCAACTCCAGGTTTTGGTCATGATTTCATATACTTTGATTATGTCTTCCTTACTTTATGTCTATTCCAGACAAAAATTGGCTTGAAGGAAAATTGAAAGACAGAGTTGAGAGGGTAATCTGATGAGTAGAATCAGTAAGATGCTCAAGTTGGTGAAATTTCTAGGAGTGTTCTGGAGTGGTTGTGTCCAAAAGGATCCTCTTAAGGGCTGGGAGTTGTACTACAGCCATTGTGGCGACTTTAACATTGCACCAGTAATTCAAGCAGACTTGCGTGACTTTTTTAATGAACCGATCAGTAGTATTTATTGAGCGCTCACTGTGTGCAGAACGGTGTGTGAAGCGCTACGGAAAGTACAATACAACAGAGTTGGTAGACATGATCCCTGCAAAGGAGGTGTATACAGGCTACAGGGGGTGACAGACATTAAAATAAACTAGGAATAGGAGAAAACAGTAGAGTATAAAGATTGTGCGTGGAAGTGCCGTGTGGCTGGGGTGAATATTAAAGTGCTTAAGGCGAGTGTATACTCGGTGCAGAAGGGAGGGCGGAAACGAGGGCTTGGGGGATCATAATATTTGAAATCTTGGCGCTATACCAACTTGGAGAATGTACAGAGTCTCAAAAATTTGGATATCAATCAGTGGCATTCGATGAGTGCTTACTGTTTGCAGAACACTGTACTAAATGCTTAGGGAATCGCAAGAGAAGCTGAATGACTTAGAAGATGAGTGCCATCATAGATGATGATGATGATCATCATCAATCGTATTTATTGAGTGCTTACTGTGTGCAGAGCACTGTACTAAGTGCTTGGGAAGTACAAGTTGGCAACATATAGAGACAGTCCCTACCCAACAGTGGGCTCACAGTTTAAAAGGGGGAGACAGAGAACAAAACCAAACCTACTAACAAAATAAAATAAATAGAATAGATATGTACAAGTAAAATAAATAAATAAATAAATAGAGTAATAAATACGTACAAACATATATTCATATATACAGGTGCTGTGGGGAAGGGAAGGAGGTATATATATGTGTATATGTTTGTACATATTTATTACTCTATTTATTTATTTATTTATTTTACTTGTACATAGCTATTCTATTTATTTTATTTTGTTAGTATGTTTGGTTTTGTTCTCTGTCTCCCCCTTTTAGACTGTGAGCCCACTGTTGGGTAGGGACTGTCTCTATATGTTGCCAATTTGTACTTCCCAAGTGCTTAGTACAGTGCTCTGCACATAGTAAGCGCTCAATAAATACGATTGATGATGATGATGATGAGGTAAGATGAGGGGATGGAGAGGGGGATGAGATGATTCAATGTCCTCCGTAACATCTCTATTGCGTTCGGAGGTAGAAAGCTAGCAGGGTGGCTGTGGATGAGGGAGATAGACAGGGGCGGGATCTTCTGTTTCTTCCTCCTTGAATCAAGAGCCAACAAGCTATGGCCAAACCAGACACCCTTCGGCTCTGGAGAATCGGCCACGTGGAAAATTATAAACCCAACCTCATAAATCAATGCATGCTCTCTGGAATTGTCCCTTCAAACTTCTATGTTGTGGTGATTTTCAGTGCCAGTGGAGATTCATTTATCGACAAGCAGTTTGAAGCGGAAACAACTGACCACTGGCTTTAAGGCACTCCATCAGCTCTCTGCCCCCTGTTCCTTTTCCTTGCTCCTCTCGCTATAGCACGTAGGCACGCTTCACTCCTCTCAAACCCATCTCCTCGCTTTTCCTCCTTGTGTTCTCGCCTCGAGTCTCTGGCTCACGCCCTCCCGGTTGTCTAGAATTCCCTGCTCTTTTACATCTGGCAGGCCCCGCTCTCCCCCGTCTTCAAGCTCTTCTAAAATTATACCTTCTCCAGGAAGCCTTCCCTGATTAATCGCTCCTCTCCCCACTACTGCCACCTGAGCACTTGAATATTGACCCTCTCTCCCCCCACCCGCCATTGCCTCTAAGAACATACCTTTAATCTCTGCTACAGCATGGCTCAGTGGAAAAGAGCCCGGGCTTTGGAGTCAGAGGTCATGGGTTCAAATCCCGACTCGGCCAATTGTCAGCTGTGTGACTTTGGGCCAGTCGCTTAACTTCTCTGTGCCTCAGTTACCTCATCTGTAAAATGGGGATTAAGACTGTGAGCCCCCCATGGGACAACCTGATCACCTTGTAACCTTCCCAGCACTTAGAACAGTGCTTTGCACATAGTAAGCGCTTAATAAAATGCCATTTTTATTATTATTATTATTATTACTTCCCCCTGACCTGAAATTTATTCCCCTGCTAGACTGTATGGTGCTTGAGGTTAAGGACTCAGGTCTATTAACTCTACTGTACTTTCCCAAGCGCTTTGTCCAGTGCTCAGCACAGAATAACAGCTTCATACAGACTTTTGGTAGATTGACACCTTATCAGGGCTAAGAATATCCTCAATCCAGTGTGATCCAGAGAAGCAGCGTGGCTCAGTGGAAAGAGCCCGGGCTTTGGAGTCAGAGGTCATGGGTTCAAATCCCGGCTCCGCCAATTGTCAGCTGGGTGACTTTGGGCAAGTCGCTTAACTTCTATGTGCCTCAGTTACCTCATCTGTAAAATGGGGATTAAGACTGTGAGCCCCCCATGGGACAACCTGATCACCTTGTAACCTTCCCAGCACTTAGAACAGTGCTTTGCACATAGTAAGCGCTTAATCAAATGCCATTTTTATTATTATTATTATTATTACTTCCCCCTGACCTGAAATTTATTCCCCTGCTAGACTGTATGGTGCTTGAGGTTAAGGACTCAGGTCTATTAACTCTACTGTACTTTCCCAAACGCCTTGTCCAGTGCTCAGCACAGAATAACAGCTTCATAAAGACTTTTGGTAGATGGACACCTTATCAGGGCTAAGAATATCCTCAATCCAGTGTGATCCAGAGAAGCAGCGTGGCTCAGTGGAAAGAGCCCGGGCTCTGGAGTCAGAGGTCATGGGTTCAAATCCTGGCTCCACCAATTGTCAGCTGGGTGACTTTGGGCAAGTCACTTCACTTCTCTGGGCCTCAGTTCCCTCATCTGTCAAATGGGGATTAAGACTGTGAGCCCCCCGTGGGACAACCTGATCACCTTGTAACCTCCCCAGCGCTTAAGGCAGTGCTTTGCACATAGTAAGAGCTTAATAAATGCCATCATCATTATTATTATTATTATTATTATTTGGAGTCAGAGGTCATGGGTTCAAATCCCGGCTCCACCAATTGTCAGCTGGGTGACTTTGGGCAAGTCACTTCACTTCCCTGTGCCTCAGTTACCTTGTCTGTAAAATAGGGATGAAGACTGTGAGCCCCCGTGGGACAACCTGATCACCTTGTAACCTCCCCAGCGCTTAGAACAGTGTTTTGCACATAGTAAGCACTTAATAAATGCCACTATTATTATTATTATTATCTGATAAAAATAATGTGCTAAAATTGCCAAGTGAATCTAGGTTTCTTACCTCCTGGCTAAACTCCCAGATATTTCTACTTACCAACATATACCTATATATCTACGTATAGGTGTATAGCTACAAACATAGAAGCAGCATGGTGTGGCATATAGGGCTTGAGAGTCAGAAGGTCACGGGTTCTAATCCTGGCTCTGCCGCTTGTCTGCTGGGTGACCTTGGGCAAGTCACGTGACTTCTCTGGGCCTCAGTTCCCTCATCTGTAAAATGGGGATTGGGGACTGTGAGCCCCCTGTGGGACAGGGACTGTGTCCAACCCGCTTTGCTTGTATCCACCCCAGCGCTTAGTACAGTGCCTGTCACATAGTATGCGCTTGACAAATTCCACAGTTATTATTATTATTGTGTGTGTGTCCGTATAGGTATATAAAGATGTATGTCTTGGTAAATAGACATGCTACTAAAATAATATTGGATAAATATAAAATACGTGTACACTCTATTTAAATGGAAACATCTACGACAGCCTCTGCCCCCTTCTGAAGCGTGCAGTTAACAGACTTCTGAGGTTCTATTTTAGCAGCGTTTCGCCGCACTTTTTCTGGTTGCCAAAGATCCCTGGCTTTCCAAAATGTCTAGGTAAAACCGGTCAACTCCATCCGAGGAGCAGTGTTGATGTTTCCTGCCGCCACTCTCGCAGTTATGAAAACAAGCAGAGCTTTCAAGGGGCACCGACATCCGCAAACAACATTTTGGCCGTCTCGGCTCTCGGAAGGGAGATCCACAGGGCAGCGCCGGGCTCGTCCCCTGTCGCTTTTTCTTGATTTTTCCCTCCCTCTCGCCTCCCATACCGACACGGGCATCCCGGATAATTCCGTTCCATGGGGTATGCGGTGGGATTCCTGGCTTTTTTCCATTGGGTTGTAGATGGAGATGTGGTTTCTGTCGTGATGGGGGCAGACTGCAGAGATCTATTGGCTGTTGGCTTTGCAAATTTCATTCAGTTTGGTCCAATAGCAGAAGGAGAGAGAGGGGCCCAGCCTGGTCCTTTCCCCCTCCTCAATCTCTCTCCCTTCTCCAGATCCCTCTCTCTCCCCATCTCTGTCTCTCCACCTCGGGAAACCAGAGCTCTTCTCCGCCTGCCCTGATTGCAGCGGATTTTCTTCTCCAATGTAGGTCATTTACAAACAGGGACCGTCCGTCGCCTCCAAACCCCGGGTTTTTGGGGTCATCGCTGCATTCCTCCGGACAGGAAAATCTTGTGGATACCAAAAAAAAACCAACACAACGACGGAGAGAGAGAGAAAGAAAGAACAGCCTGGATGGAATAAATCCTTCCGTATCAGATCGTCAGTTCGGATTCCTTGGAAGTGTTTGTGTTAAAAAGGATCAAAAAAGAGGCTCCACGCTGGGAAGGTAAGTGCAGATTTTAGATTTTGGGGGTCTGTATTTTTTTCCCCCTTCTGAATTTTTTGGGGGTGGCGATTTTTACCGTAGCTGGCCTGCCGACGGTCACTGTGGTTTAGATTTTTCTTGACATGTCCCCAGCTAAGGACGACACTTTGACACCTGACATGTCCCCAGCTAAGGATGACACTTTGACGCCTGGCCCCCCAACCCCTCCAAAAAGAGAAAACCAAAAAAGAAAAAAAGAAACCAAACACCCCCGTTGGGTCTAGCTTGCCTCGTTCGGGTCTGTGCTTGTATTGGCCTTGTAGAGAAGGTGCCCGGCCCCAAAGAGGACCATGGCACCCCGATGCCATCTGCATTTTGCATTTTGGCCGGACCCCGCATTTTGCTGCAATCAGCTCTTTGCAGAGCCTTGGGCGGGCAATGCGTTGGCAAAAGTGGTCCTCGCCTGGCGGACAAATAAACCAAATAGTGGGGGGGGAAAGAGACAGGGGCTGAACACTGTGGAGGGAGAAATATCTGCATTACAGGGCAAGAGCGAGCCTTCAATTTTCTGCCAACCTGCAGGCCAAGGAGGAATGATAATACTAATAATAATGATGATGAAGATGATCGTATTTGTTAAGCGCTTACTAGGTGCAAAGCACTGTCGCCTTGTGTGTGTGTCTGTGTGTGTGTTGGTGTGTGTGTGTGTGTGTGTGTCTGTGGGTGTGATGTGTGTATATGTCTGTGTTTGTCTGCCTGTGTGTGTCTGTGCTTTCGTGTGTGTGTGTGTTTGTATGTCTGTGTGCATATTGCTGAGATGTGTTGTTTGTGTGTCTGTGTTTGTGTGTGCACGTTACTGAGATGTGTGTGTCTGTGTTTGTGGGGCTAAGTGTGTGTGTGTGTGCGCATGTTACTGAGACGTGTGTGTGTCTGTGTTTGTGTGTGTGTGTGTTTGTGGGTCTGTTTGTGGGTGTGGGTTTTTGTGTGTGTGTGTGTGTGTGTGTGTGTGTGTGCGCGTGTACGTTACTGGGAGATGGTCCAGGGCTTTTTTCTTTTTGGGTTTGGTTTTTTTTTGGTCTTTAAGGAAAAGCCAAGGCGTCCCGGGATTTGGGGTTCCTGAAAGGAGGGGGAAAGGGGGAGCTTGGTGTTGCATGAAACTCTTCATCGTGTCTTCGGCCTTGGTGGCGGTGTGGGTCGCCCGGGGGTTTCGGCGGGGGGGGGGGGGAGTCCGGGGGTTTTGGGGTGGTGGCTGCAGGCGGAGGGAGCGCCCTTCCCCGGCCCGGCCGAAGTCGGGGGCCCAGAGCCCCCCAGGACCCCCCCAACTCGGACTCTGCCCCCCCCCCGATCCCCCAGGACCGCAAACCACCCCTAGGGCCGGACTCTGCACCCCCAGGACCCCCCCAAGCCCGGGCTCTGCACCCCCCAGCCCCTCCAGGACCCCAGACCCCCCCCCAATCCGGACTCTGCACCCCCAGACCCCCAAGGACCCCCCCCCAGCCCGGGTTCTGCCCCCACAGACCCCCAAGGAGCCCCCCAGGATCCCCCAGGACCCCCCAGGTCCGGACTCTGCACCCCCCAGGACCCCCCAAAGCCCGGGATCTGCACCCTCAGACCCCCCAGGACCCCCTCAAGTCCGGACTCTGCACCCCCCAGGACCCCCCAAGTCCGGACTCTGCCCCCCCCGGACCCCCCGAGCCCGGACTCTACACCCCCCAGCCCCTCCAGGACCCCAGACCCCCCCACAGATCCGGACTCTGCATCCCCAGACCCCCCAGGACCCCTCCAGATCTGGACTTTGCACCCCCCAGGACCCCTTGAGCCCGGACTCTTGCCCCCAGGACCCCCCCAGCACCCCCAAGCCCGGACCTTGCCCCCCCAGACCCCCAGGAACCCCCCAACCCCGGACTCTGCCCCCCAGGACCCCCATCCCTCCCTCCCCGAGCCCGCATTCTGCCCCCCAGGACCCCCCAATCCCCCCCGAGTTGGGCTCTGCACCCCCCAGCCCCCCCCCCGCACGGACTCTGCCCCTCCCGGACCCCCCCAGGATCCCCAGATCCCCCCGAGCCCGGGCCCTGTCCCCCCCAAAAGAGGCGAGCTCCTGCTCCCGCCCCCTCCCCATTTCCTCAGCAGCTGGGGGCTGCAGCCGGCCGGACCTGCAGAGCCGGGGGCGGGGGGGGGGCGGGGACGGGACACCCTGCTGCAGGCCCAGGCAGCCCCCCCGGATTGCTAGATGGGCCGGGGGACCCCGCCCCACACCCCCTCACCACGTTTCCCCACCAGATCCCCCCCAAAAATCCAGGGAAAACGAGTTGGTGCTGAAAAGAAGGCGGGGGGCGGCAGGAACCCCCAGCCTCCAAACACCAGCTCCAGCTTCTAAATCCCAGCCTCCAAATTCCAGCCCCAGCCTCCAAATTCCAGCCCCCCCAATTCCGGCCCCAGCCTCCAAATTCCAGCCCCCCAATTCCAGCCCCAGCTTCCAAATTCCAGCCCCGGCCTCCAAACCCCAGCTCCAGCTTCCAAACCCCAGCCTCCAAACCCCAGCCCCCCAATTCCAGCCCCAGCCTCCAAACTCCAGCTCCAGCTTCTAAACCCCAGCCTCCAAACCCCAGCCCCCCAATTCCAGCCCCAGCCTCCAAATTCCAGCCCCCCAATTCCGGCCCCAGCCTCCAAATTCCAGCCCCAGCCTCCAAACTCCAACTCCAGCTTCTAAACCCCAGCCTCCAAACCCCAACCCCACAATTCCAGCCCCAGCCTCCAAATTCCAGCCCCCCAATTCCAGCCCCAGCCTCCAAATTGCAGCCCCGGCCTCCAAACCCCAGCTCCAGCTTCTAAACCCCAGCCTCCAAACCCTAGCCCCCCAATTCCAGCCCCAGCCTCCAAATTCCAGCCTCCAAATTCCAGCCCCAGGCCCCAGCCTCCATCCTCCAGCCCCAGCTTCCAAGCCCAGCCTCCAAATTCCAGCCCCCATCCTCCAGCCCCCAAATAATAATAATGGTATTTATTAAGCACTTACTATGTGCAAAGCACTGATCTAATTGCTGGGGGGAGGGGGGGGTTACAAGGCGATCAGGTTGGCCCACGGGGGGCTCACAGTCTTAATCCCCATTTGACAGATGAGGTCACCGAGGCCCAGAGAAGTGAAGTGACTTGCCCAAAGGGGCGGAGCCGGGATTTGAACCCATGACCGCTGACTCCAAAGCCCGCGCTCTTTCCACTGAGCCACGCTGCTTCTCCCAAATTCCAGCCCCAGCCTCCAGCCCCCAAATAATAATAATAATAATGGCATTTATTAAGCGCTTACTCTGTGCAAAGCACTGTTCTAAGCGCTGGGGGGAGGTTACAAGGCGATCAGGTTGTCCCACGGGGGGCTCACAGTCTTAATCCCCATTTGACAGATGAGGTCACCGAGGCCCAGAGACGTGAAGTGAGTTGCCCCAAGTCACCCAGCTGACAAGGGGCGGAGGGGGATTTGAACCCATGACCTCTGACTCCAAAGACGGGCTCTTTGCACTGAGCCACTGCTGCTTCTCCCAAATCCCAGCCCCGGGCTCCAATTCCCCCCCCCCCCCCCAGCCCCCGATCCGACATTCCCAGGCGGTCACAAGTTTTCCCCTGCCCCCGGGGCCGGGGGTCCGCTTGGCAGGGATCAGGTGCCGTTCTTGCGGGAAAAATCCACAAGGTGGTAGTGTGGACGTTTCCTTCTTCCCTTCCTCCTTCCCAATTTCATTTTCTTTCTCCCTTTAGGCCAGTCGTGGGCAGGGAAAGGGTTTCTGTCTTCCTGGGTATACATCCATACGTTCGTGTATATGTCCTTTGCTCGAAAGGCTCCGAGGTGCAATACAGTACAGTGCTCTGCGCACAGTAAGCGCTCAATAAATACGATGGACTGAATGAGGCAGGTGGGTTTTAGAAGGAGAGGCAACAGGGGTCTCATCATGGTGAAACCCGAGGGCCGTGGGCACATCCCACCCTAGGCCTCCCCTGCCCTCGTCTTGCAAGAAAAGCAAGGACGAAAGGCAAAGTTTTCGGTTGGGCCCGTTTAATCCTCATTGCCGCAACCCTCGAGGCACGGGGGGGGGGGCCGAACCCAGATGTAGCGGAGGCCTAGGATGGAAATGGAGCAGATTGGGTGATGCCACAGAGGCACAGGCCATATTCATCAAGACCCACTCAGGTTTTGCCGGAGCGGAGGCAGAGGTGGCCAGGATGAGACGACGGGGGTCCCGGTGAACGTGCTTCCGGAGTCGTGTCCGTTCACGGTCTTCCTTCCAGCCTTGGGGGAGAAAAAGGAAAACCCCCAGTCCCCAAAGATTAGAGTTCCGAAAGAGGATCGGCCGACGAGCCCTCCTATCGCCCAGTGAGCGGGCGAAGGCGCCCGGGTGAAACCGACCATCTGGGGAACGTGGGTTTAAGATCTCTGATGTCGCCCGAATTTCCCGGCGGAAATGTTCCGCCTCTCTTTGGTGGCCGGTCAGTGAACTCACGGATGATGCAGATGCTTATTTACTGTTAGGCCTCTTCGTGGCTTATTTTTTACTGGTCGTGTCAAGAAATAACACTGGAGCTTGGAAGCGAGCCGGTACTGACTTCGTCCGTTTGAGTCCGGTGGATAAAAGTCAGAGGTTTACTTCTTGGATACCGAATCGATCACAGGTTCAAGATTAATCCTGGACTTTAATTGCGTTTTTTTTTTCGGAGGACCGGTAATCCTTAATACTCTGGATGTTGTTTTCCTTTTGACGGTTATTGCTTTCCTTGGGAATTTTCGACCTTGCCAGGGAGGTAATGCTGATTAGCGGCCCTCGTTTTGAAGGCCCTGTATATATGCTCATTATCAGCGACATCCCAGAATGGGAAAATCTACCTAGTGAAGTGGATCTATCTATCCCTGTATGTCAATCTGATGCCTGCAGAACAGTCACTTGGTGATATTAAATTAGCAAGTGAATAGATGGGCAGAAAGGACTTGAAAAATCTTGTACCCTGGCCAGGAAAGGAACAAGGAAATCATTTGAGTGTAAGATTTTCATTTTGTTTGAATCTGGGAACATTGTGAACATCATTAGTGAAAAGCACTGATATTCTGCAAATGTGTTTGTAGGCTGGATATATAGAGATAGCTATGTGTTGATATATAGATGTCTATATATCTATATCTATATATATCTAGATCTATATAGTTAGATATATATATCTAGATCTATATTATTAATGATGATGATGATGATATAGTTAGATATATATCTAGATCTATATAGTTAGATATATATCTAGATCTATATAGTTAGATATATATCTAGATCTATATAGTTAGATATATATATATATGTATATGCCACAAGCACATTCAAATTTCCAAACTATCTACTAGCTCCTTTAGAATCCTTGATACATGCCTTCCAGGACAACAGAAAACAACTAATGAGGCTCAAAAGTAAAACCCAGAAACATAGAAAAGGAACCTAAGAAACAGCCTACAGTTGTGCCATTTTTTGGCCTTTTCATATACTCTGCCATTTTATGTGATCCCAGTGAGGAGTAGCCTTTCTCCTTTTTAAATGGTGAAATGACGTGAGTAAAGCAACGCGTGTGTGATAAAATGGGACAAAGTGGGGCTAGAGTTCAAAATTGTTGGAGACATTGAGCCTCACACGTACTTCAAAAATTCCTTAGTTGGGTAAAACAGGTATTTCAACAAACACCTTTTGGGTTGTCTATACAGAGTTGAAAGTTGGATCTCCTTTTAGCATTCGCCTCAGACTGAGTTGGATTTCTGCTCAGAGTGACAGTGCCCAGAAAGTCTTTCCTCAGATTACTGTGCCAATTCTAGTTCTCCCAGTGAGATTGTGGTTTTAGAGTTTTGTGTTCTTGAAGGAACTTCCACAGGGTTTTCTTCTGAATTGTGCTCTCTGGCAAGGAGCATCAACGTAAGGCTACTGTATATGAGTGTTTTCGAAGGGGCCAAGTGGCTAAAAGATACGACGAGAAGCAGATTGATCAAAATGTCTGCCTTCGTGTCCAAATCGCCACCAAAGGTCATTCCCGTTCAATTAGAGGAAGGCAAAAGACAGATGTAAAGGGCACAGGGTTTGAGAGTTATCAAAGTATCTTACGTGGAAACAGCCTTTTGTGCTCTGTAGCACCTTCTGTTCACGGAATATTTCCTGAATACCTGGTTTTGTCAGCTCCTTCGTGAACCCAAGCTTGGCTCTTTGTGGGGCAGGCTGTCTTTTTGAGAGTGAATGACAGGCTCAGAAACAAATCCACTTAAAGGGTGTCGATGCACCCCCAGAGAAGAGCCATGCTGCCATTTGCAGCCCATGAACCTTCATGACATGCGAAAGCTGGGTCTCGTGCGTGGCCAAAATTCGTTTCTCACGCACACCAGGCGGAGAGCCTGCAGAAGAAAACCGTATCGATCGATGTGGGGCTCTAATTTTGAACCGCCACTATTCCGTGTCACAGGTTCATCTCAGGTGCCGTCCAGCGGTGTTCGGAAACCACGCGTGTTTGAGCTCTCCCTGTAGCTAACGGGGTCACCTACTTAACGTGTTAGGATCGCCTCGCTTTCCTCAGACCCTGAGTGTGATGCCTCATCCAGCGGACTTTCCCGCCCCTCACCCCCAATCAATCAATCAGTCATCATCAATCGTATTTATTGAGCGCTTACTGTGTGCAAATGGTATTACAGTGTGAGGAGCATGGTACTAAGCGCTTGGGAGAGTGTGATATAGTCCATAAAAATGTTGGGCCTGCTGAGTTCTGATCCTGGCTCTTCCACTTGTCTGCTGGGTGACCTTGGACGAGTCACTTCACTTCACTTAGGTAAGCAGCGTGGCTCAGTGGAAAGAGCCCGGGCTTTGGAGTCAGAGGTCGTGGGTTCAAATCCCGGCTCCGCCAACTCAAAGCTGTGTGACTTTGGGCAAGTCACTTCACTTCTCTGTGCCTCAGTTCCCTCATCTGTAAAATGGGGATTAAGACTGTGAGCCCCCCATGGGACAACCTGATCACCTTGTATCCCCCCAGTGCTTAGAACAGTGCTTTGCACATAGTAAGCGCTTAACAAATACCATCATTATTATTATTATCTGTGCCTCAGTTACCTCATCTGTAAATTGGGAATTAAGACTGCGAGTCCTATGTGGGACAGGGGCTGTGCCCAACCTGATTAGCTTGCATTTGCCCCAGCGCTTAGTACAGTGCCTGGCACATAGTAAGCGCTTAAGAAATACCCTAATTTTTATTTTTGAATCTCGCTTGCCATCATTCCTGCAAAAGACCAGCCCTTCAAATTCAGTTTGAGAAATCCAAGAAGGAAGCCGGAGGTCGAAAGAAATGAGCGGGACTAACGCTCAGTTTGGATGGAATTCAAGGAGAGGAAGTCTACTTGAAACTGGTCTCAATCCAGTGACGTAGGACTTCGCAGCTCTTTGGAAATGTGTGGAAATGTCAGAAAGTTTTGTTTGGGTTGTGATATTTCAAATAAACATTGTGTAAACAGTGACATATGACATCAGTAAAGTGGCAGTGGTGTGATCACAATATTGCAGTGTCGTTGGCGATGGCCGTGATTGGGATTTCAGTGTCTTCGGCTGCACCCCGATAGACTGTAAGCTTCTTGTGGGCAAGGATTGTGTCTACAAACTCTATTGTGTTGTACTCTTCCTAGCGCTTAGTACAGTGCTGCCGGCGCCCAATAAGCACAAAATTCCACTGATTGATTCGTAGCCCCAAACTTCTGTCAGTGTACTGCTTTGGTAAATATAGCAACAATAATAATTGCGGAATTTAAGTGCTTGCTATGTGCCCAGTGCTGTATTACTAAATAGTCATGGGGGTGGCATTTGTTAAGTACTTACTATGGTCCAGGCACTGTGCTAACTATAGGCAGAGCAGACACAGTCGCTGTCTGTCCCAAGTAGAAATCTCAGCAGAAGTGGGAGGGAGAACAGGTATTCAACCCTCGGTTTACAGATGAAGAAACAGAGGCATTTTAAGTGACTTCCCCAAGGACACACAACAGACAAGTTGGCGGAGGCGGGATTAGAACTCGGGTCTCCGGACTCCCAGGGCTGTGCTCTTTCCACTAGGCCACTCTGCTTGTCAGTGTGATGGCTATTTTAACTTCTTTCCTAAACATAACCTGAAAATATGGAGGATCATTCCACTTCCTAAAGCTACTGCCCTAAGGGGCGTATTTAATGTAAGATCCTGTCCCACTCCCTCACTCTCCTCCTCCTTCACCTCTCCCTTTCCCAGCCCACAGCGGCCCACTCAATCCTATCCATGTCAGGCACTTTCGAATACGTTCGGTGTCCTCTTTAAAGCGTGAAATCTTCCCATAGACTGGAAGCTCCTCATGGGCAGGGATTGTATCTACCAAGCAGTGGCGATTCTCTTGCCCCGCGGGTCCCCTGCCGATGGCCCTTGGGCAGGGGAGTGGTTAAAATCATCTTGAAATGGTCATAACCACCACGGCCTTTATCAGCACCTCAAATCTTAGTAGCCCTTCAGCTAGTAGCATCTTGCACTTTGGTATTTATGCGTGGATGCGCGCGTGTTTATGTATATTCGATTGAACATTTCATTTTCCTTACTCTGGAAGTACATGTCCAACTTGCCCCATTTCAGTGGGCAGGGAACGTGTCTTAGATTCTATTTTTATTTCCTGTATATATGTATATGTCATCAATCGTATTTATTGAGCGCTTACTGTGTGCAGAGCACTGTACTGTATATGTTTGTATACTCTATTTTATTTGTTCATATTTATTCTATTTATTTTATTTTGTTACTATGTTTTGTTTTGTTGCCCGTCTCCCCCTTCTAGACTGTGAGCCCGCTGTTGGGTAGGGACCGTCTCTAGATGTTGCCAACTTGTACTTCCCAAGCGCTTAGTACAGTGCTCTGCACACAGTAAGCCCTCAATAAATACGATTGAATGAATGAATGAATGAATTTCCCAGTGATAACCTTGGTATTTGTTAAGCGTTTACTACGTGCTAAGGACTGTGCAGAGCTCGATTCAAGATCTTAAGATCAGGTGAAGTCCCCGTCCCCTGTGGAGTTCACAGTAAAGGGAACAGATATTTAAGTCCCATTTATCAGATGAGGAAACTGAGGCACAGAGAAGTCAAGCAGCTTGCCCAAGGTCACGCAGTGGACAGGAGTCGGAGGTGGGATTAGAACCTGGAGCCTTTTGGCTCCCGGACTTGCACTCTTCCCATTAAGCCCGGCTGTCCCTGAGCAGCTGGTATGGCACGTTATACTCAGTAGTCACGCAATAAGTACCGGTACTTTTAATAATGACAGTTGTAATAATAATAATAATAATAATAATAATAATAATAATAATAATAATAATAACAATGGCTTGTGCTCGCGCGTCTTGGTTGTAGGTTTCAGAGACAGGAGGAATGGTGCCATTATTCATTGTGATTGGAAAGTTAAGTGGAGGAGAAGCAGCGTGACCAGGGGGAAAGAACTTGGGAGTCAGAGGACCTGGGTTCTAATCTTGGCTCCGCCACTTCTTTACAATATGACCTTGGGCAAAGGACTCCAATTCTCTGGGCCTCAGTTTCCTAATCTGTAAAATGGGAATTAATTCCTGTCCTCCCTTCTGCTTAGATTTAGAGCCTCTTGTTCTTGGACTCTGTCCAACCTGATCATCTTGTACCTACCCCAGTGATTAGTCCAGTGCTTGCTACACAGAAGGCACTTAGGAAATGTCATTATTAGTGCTATCATTATTATTATTTTATTAGTAGCAGAAATAATAGTATATCTAGGTGGCTGAAATACTTGGTTTTTCCGTTACCTATATATCTCAAGTGAATTCATTAACAAATATGAAAAAAAGTGGACCGTATTGTCATTGTAATCAAAGAATTGGGGAAGTCTGTAATTTCTGAAATTAAACTCTACCAACATGTGTCAAAATAATCCCAATTACTGTGAGAGAGGATTAATTCACTTCCTAATGATTCGGATTCATGTCGAGCAAGTGAGTTGCTACCGTTTTTGTTTATTACCCAGTTTTGCACCCCCAAGATAATAATAATAATAATGATGGCATTTATTAAGCGCTTACTATGTGCAGAGCACTGTTCTAAACTAAGATAGTTCATTACTTTGTGGAGGCAGAGTCAGTAAAGTGTACAGAAACATTAATGATTCTAGTTTAACATCGGACAGCTCTGGCACAGTTTCTTCATTATCCCATGGGACTGCACCGTTTCTTTTTTACTTAAATAACGGGATGCTGTTTTCGATTTTATTTTGATATAGACTTGGAACCCTGGGTTTCAATGCCCAGGAGAGGATTCTGTTCTTCACACTGTTCTGTATTTAGCAAGATCTCCATGCAAGTACCCATTTTCACAGATGCTGTAGGCTATCCCCAAAGTATCAAACCAAATACCACAGGCATTTAGTCACACTCGTTTAGCTACCTAGTTGAAGATCCCCGCTCTGATAAAGCCGTCTATTCAAATTCAGATGCCAGTATTTCTCATTACAAAGGATTTATAGTCCAGCTGGTTGCTATTTACTGGAGTGAATTTAATAATAATGATGACGATCATGGTATGAGGCACTATGTGTCAAATGCTGTACTAAGCACGGGGATAGTTGTCATTTAATCAGGTCAGGTGCCGTCCTTGTCCCACACGTGGTTCACAGTCTAAGGGAGAGGGAGGACAGCTTTGGCAGATGAGAAAACTGAGGACCAGAGAAGTTAAGCGATTTACCCAGGGTCGCACAGCAGGCCAGCGGCAGAGCCGGGATTAGAACCCAGGTCCTGGGCTTTACCCAGGGGCCCACTGTGTTTCCGTGGCACCTCAAGCAGTTCAGTCCAAATGCTGGCAAGTAGGTCCATAAGTGGGAGCTTCCCAATCCTGGAATTGATCAGAGTAGATGCTGTGTGGAGGGAGATGGGGGTGGGAAGCTTTGTCCCATTGCTCCTCTTCCCTGCTGGTCTCATCCTAGAAATATTTGGTGTGCACCAACTTTGCCAATCTTCTCACTGTACCCTGATCTCACCTACTTCGCCGCCAACCTCTCTCACTGAACAGTTTTCATCAGTGGTATTAATCGGGCGCTTTCTGTGTGCAGAGCTCTATACTAAGCACCCCTCTGTGGGTGATCCCCGAATCTGTCTCTCGAGCCGTGACCTCCAATCCGACCTGCAGTGTCACCTCTCCTCCCACCTCCAGGGCATCTCCTTTGCACATAGTAAGCACTTAATAAATGCCATTATTATGATTATTATTGTAAGCATTTAATAAATGCCATTATTATTATTATTATTATTTTGCCCTCACTTGGATCATCATCAGGGGTATTTATCGAGCGCTCGCTATGATGATAATAATAATAATAGCATTTATTAAGCACTTACGATTTGCAAAGCACCATTCAAAGCGTTGGGGAGGTTACAAGGTGAACAGGTTGTCCCACGTGGGGCCCACAGTCTTAATCGCCATTTTACACATGAGGTAACTGAGGCCCAGAGAAGTGAAGTGACTTGCTCAAAGTCACACAGCTAAGTGGATTTGAACCCATGATCTCTGACTCCAAAGCCCGTGCTCTTTCCACTGAGCCACGCCGCTTCTCTATGCACATCGCTATGTGCGGAACACTCTACGAAGCACTCGGCCGACACTTTCTCTGGGGGTTGCGTGGCCACCCCAAAAGTCGCTTTCCTCCCTCATCTTCCCTCCTGAATCTCCTCCTTCTCCTCCTCCCAACTTTCCCACCTCAGCCGGTAACTAAATTAAAGCTAATGGCTGAGGCTGGTAGCAGTGGATGGGACTGTTATTCTTCGTGGCCTGGGGTGGGGGAAGTGCTTTCTGCAGCCGCTGTGGCATCATGTTGAATTTGGGACCATGAGAAAGCGAGAAACAACAGTCAGTCATTAGTATTTACTGGGCACTTACTGTGTGCAAAGCAGAGCACTGTAATAAGCGCTTGGGAGAGTAAAATAGAACAAAAAAAATCGATTTAGAGCCTCCTGTGGGACAAGAACTCTGTCCAGCCTGATAATATTGTACCTACCCCAGTGCTTTATTGTATTTATTTTATTTTGTTAGTATGTTTGGTTTTGTTCTCTGTCTCCCCCTTTTAGACTGTGAGCCCACTGTTGAGTAGCGACTGTCTCTATATGTTGCCAATTTGTACTTCCCAAGCGCTTAGTACAGTGCTCTGCACATAGTAAGTGCTCAATAAATACGATTGATGATGATGATGATGATGCTTAGTCCAGTGCTTGCTACACAGAAGGCACTTAGGAAATGTCATTATTAGTGCTATCATTATTATCATTTTATGAGTGGCAGTAGTAATAGTATATCTAGGTGGCTGAAATACTTGGTTTTTCTGTTACCTGTATATCTCAAGTGAATTATTCATTAACAAATATGAAAAAAAAATGGACCGTATTGTCACTGTAGTCAAAGAATTGGGGAAATCTTCTTCCTCCCTTCAAGGCCCTACTGAGAGCTCACCTCCTCCAGGAGGCCTTCCCAGACTGAGCCCCCTCCTTCCTCTCCCCCTCCTCCCCCTCTCCATCCCCCCGCCTTACCTCCTTCCCTTCCCCACAGCACCTGTATATATGTATATATGTTTGTACAGATTTATTATTCTATTTATTAATTTATTTTACTTGTACATATTTATTCTACTACTTTTATTCTGTTAATATGTTTTGTTTTGTTCTCTGTCTCCCCCCTCTAGACTGTGAGCCCACTGTTTGGTAGGGACCGTCTCTATATGTTGCCAACTTGTACTTCCCAAGAGCTTAGTACAGTGCTCTGCACACAGTAATGCTCAATAAATATGATTGAATGAATGAATGAATGAATGAATGAATGAACAATAGTAGTGTGGCCTACTAGATAGAGTACAGGCCTGGGAATCAGAAGGACTTGGATTCTAATCCCGGCTCTGCCACTTGTCTGCTGTGTGACCTTGGGCAAATCACTTAACTTCTCTGTGCCTCAGTTACCTCATCTGTAAAATGGGGATTAAGACTGTGAGCCCTATGTGGGACAAACTGATTACCTTGTGTCCCCCCCCAGCGCTTAGAACAGTGCTTCGCACATAGTTAAGCACTTAACAAATACCATCATCATCATCATCAGTTACCTCAAGTGTAAAATGCGAATTGATGGGAGCCCCAGGTGGGATATTTATTTTATTTTGTTAGTATGTTTGGTTTTGTTCTCTGTCTCCCCGTTTTAGACTGTGAGCCCACTGTTGGGTAGGGACTGTCTCTATATGTTGCCAATTTGTACTTCCCAAGCGCTTAGTACAGTGCTCTGCACATAGTAAGCGCTCAATAAATACGATTGATGATGATGATGATGATGACAGGGACTGTGTCCAAGCAGCATGGCTCAGTGGAAAGAGCCCGGGCTTGGGAGTCAGAGATCATGGGTTCGAATCCTGGCTCTGCCACATGTCTGCTATGTGTTGGGTAAGTCACTTCACTTCTCTGAGCCTCAGTTACCTCATCCGTAAAATGGGGATTAACATTGTGAGCCCCATGTGGAACAACCTGATCACCTTGTATCCCCCCCAGCTCTTAGAACAGTGCTTTGCACATAGTAAGCGCTTAACAAATGCCATCATTATTATTATTATTATCTACCTCAGCTCTCAGTACAGTGCCTGGCACATAGTAAGCAAATTCCACAATTATTATTATTGTCATTATTACAGTCCCTGCCCACAATGAGTTTACAGCCCAGAGAACAGGTGTAGGGTGATCCTCTCTCCACCCCACTTCTTTCCCTTCAGAGCCAGTGATCTCCTTCGTCTTTTGTCGAGGGCTCCCTGTCCACTCGATCAGCAATCAATCAATCAATCAATCATATTTATTGAGCGCTTACTGTGTGCAGAGCACTGTACTAAGCGCTTGGGAAGTACAAGTTGGCAACATATAGAGCCAGTCCCTACCCAACAGTGGGCTAACAGTCCTGCATTAAGTGTTTGGTAGCATGCAAAAGAGCTTTCCGTCTATTGGGGAAGACAGGGAATTCACATAAATACTTGAGGACTGGGGGAAAATGAGGCTCAATATCTATGTTAATAGTGAACGATCTCTGGGTATAAATCATCCTTTTGCTCTGTTATATTGTTTTTAATTTAAAGCCACTCTCCCGAAAGATCAAAATCCATCAGCTAACAAAAATATTTACCAGTGTGCAATATTTAGTTAGCTCTTAGTGGGGCCCTTAGCAAGGCTGCATCTGTTGAGGAGAAATCAGTACCCTTAGGAAATATAAGACTAGCCAGCCCAAAGCATTGTGTTTCTTTTGCCAGATGCTTGATTTCAAGGTCTGGGTTTTGGCCTGTGCCAATTTGGTGGCCGATTTAAACTCAGAAAATAAAGAAAAAATGCAAACCAGAGCTTAACTGGCATTTATCACGCTTCCAGTAAAGTAAACACATTGAAATTAATCTTATTTTATTTCATCAGGGTTAAATGACTGTTAACCTCATTATAATAATTGTTATGGATTTTGGCCAAAGGAAACAGGTCGGTGTAACCCATCCAATCTCTTTAATAATAATAATAATCATGATAATAATGGGGTTTTAAGTGCTTACTATGTGAGAAGCACTGTTCTAAGCACTCGGGGGGATACAAGGTGATCAGGTTGTCCCACGTGGGGCTCACAGTCTTCATCCCCATTTTACAGATGAGGGAACTGAGGGTCAGAGAATTAAGTGACTTACCCAAGGTCACTCAGCTGACAAGTGGCAGAGCAGGGATTCGAACGCCCGACCTCTGACTTCCAAGTCCGGGCTCTTTCCCAGTGTTTAGAACAGTGCTTTGCACATAGTAAGCACTTAACAAATACCATCATCATCATCATCTGTAAAATGGGGATTAAAGCTGTGAGCCCCATGTGGGACAACCTGATTACCCTGTATCTACCCCAGAGCTTACAACAGTGCCTTGCACATAGTAAGCGCTTAACAAATACCATCATCATCATCATCTTTCCACTGAGCCATGCTGCTTTGGTTAGGAGGTGTCAACAAACAGATTCATTTTCATCAAACATCATTCATTTTAATTTTAGCTTTTTTTCCATATCTTCCTGATTTCTTTTCATTTTCATTATTAGCCAGTAACTTCTGACTTATAAAGGTCTCACGTTCTATTTTTTTTTTGAGAAATTGACATCTGGTAGAACTGAATTCTTTCGAGTGCCGGCCATTCATTCATTCAGTTATATTTATTGAGTGCTTCTGCTGATAAAAAAAAACACACCGCCATGTTTCTGGGCATGGAATTTCATTTAATGCCACTGTGGCATCTGTAAGACCTAATAACATTTGAAAGTTATAGCACCTTATTTAAATAAGCTGACAAGGAAAGCAAAACCAAGCGCTTAGTACAGTGCTCGGCACGTAGTAAGCGCTCAATAGATACAATTAAATGAATGAATGAAAACCATAGTTGGCAAGTTCAGCAGCCACTCCCAAGTCTAATGAACTATTTTAGGGCAGTGTTTTCTTCCTGCTAGCCACCCAAACCCCCCTTGCTACATCTTAAGCTCGCTGCAGTTAAGTCAGTGGTATTTATTCAACGCTTACTGTGTACAGAGCACTGTACTAAGTGCTTGGGAGAGTACACTGTAACAGAGCTGGTAGACACATTCCCTGCCCACAGTGATTTACAGCCTCATCTCAGTCGATAGAAAGAATATCTAGCCTCCATACACGGCATCAGAACCTGGCCATGCACAAATCAATCTATCGGTGGTATTTATTGAGCGCTTGCTATGTGCAGAGCACTGTACCAAGTGCTTTATTAACATGAAGCGTTCATTAATTTCTCTTCAACCCTCTCTTCTACAGCCTAAAGAAACCCAACTCCTTCGCTTTTAGGTCTTTTTTTTACCCCTTAATTGCCCTGTACCCATGTTGCAAAACTCAGTTCTTCTTTGCCAGAGCTGTTTGTGAAAGAGACAGAGAAAAAACTGTAAACTTGAAATTTTGAATATAAAATGGATTCCGGTTGGCTTTCATAATTGCATTGCAATCCATCGTTAATATTTGCTGAGCCTTGACCTCAAAGCGGGAATTTTCAGGCATCGAAGTCATACTTATTTACTTATATATTTACAGTCACGCTTTATATTTATAGTGATGTCTGTCTCTCCCTCTAGTCTGTATAAGCTAGTTGTGGACAGGGAATATGTCTGTTATATTGTTGTATTGTATTTTCCCAAGCACTTAGTACAGTGCTGTGCACGCAGCGAGTGCTCAATAAATACGATTGACTGACAGACTGACTGATGTTTATAGGGGCGAAGCAAAGCAAAGGATTCAATAGTTTCTCCATTAATAAACTACCCTGGCAACCGCCTGCCACTTAGTGAAGCGGTAGTAAAAAGAACATTGACCCATCCACAGTCACTTTAACGGTAAATGAGTTTTGGCCGTAAAATCTTGGTGCCAGACTCCTGCCCACCTTCTTGCTTATCACACCCACTGCCCCAATAGAAGCACGACTGGCAGAGACTAGAGAAGCGGTGTGGCCTAATGGAAAGAGCCCGAGTCTGGGAGTCAAAGGATCTGGATTCTAATTCCAGCTCTGCCACTTGTCTGCTGTGTGACCCTGGGCAAGTCCCTTGGCCTCTCTCTGCCTCGGTTACCGCATCTGAAAAAATGGGGATTAAAACTGTCAGCCCCACGTGGGGCATGGACTGTGTCCAACCTGATTAACTTTATATCCATCTACCTCACCGTTTAGTAGAGTGCCTAGCAGATAGTGAGTGCTTAACAAATACCATTAGGAAATAACCAAAGGAATGATGCTTCACAAAAGACCGACACTGTTATCGATTTCTTTGCCCAGGTTTTTGGTGCCATGGGTTCTTTGTGTTTGGACGGAGATGGATCCATCCTTTTCAACAGGTCCCGTCTCCTCCAAGAGGCCTGTCCCGATTTTCCCGGGGCCCTCTCCCCTCTGCGTCATCTGTGGGATCGGTGACTTTTGGATGTTTGATATCTGCCCCACCCTCAACCCCACTTATGTACCTATTTATTATATATGTACCTATTATATTTTCGAAGTTATTTATATCGATGTCTGTCTCCTCCTCTAGACTGTAAGCTCATTGTGGGCAGGGAATGTGTCTGCTACCTCTTTTGTATTGTGCTCTCCCAAGTGCTTAGAACAGTGCCCTGAACTAAGTGCTCAGTAAATACCGTGGACTGATCGATTGACAGGCAATCCCATCGGTAACTGTCCAGCAAATTCAGATGGCGAAGGCACCAGTTTGGATCATCCAAGTAAAACAAAAGTCTACTTTGAGAATGGGTAGGGTCTGTTTGAGAGCAAATGAAAGAGAATGAGATAATTTTGCTTTTTCTGTTTCTTTTTAATAGGAAGTGATATTTTTATCCAGCTTCGAGGGGTTTCTGGCATAGGAAAATGAAGTGCCTATTAGAAAAGAAGTTTTCTTAGTCTTTTTATAATAAGTGCACAGTGTGAACAATATTATGTACTAGGAATACAGCTGGAAATGACTTATCTTTCTAAATATACTGTGCTGAAAGCCGTTCTTTCATAAGAAGAATCTTGGTGGGGGGGGGATGGAAGTGAGTTATAAAGGGAATGGTTTACAATGCATTTTAATAGCTAGGAAGACAGGGTAGATTTATATAAGTGATAGCCTCTGAACAAAACACTGATAAGGCGATAGGCAAGTTTATCTTTCAGAGAAAACTGCACAGAGAAAGTAGTCAGCTTGTCTAAAAGGGAAGAAAATCTCTCTGCAAATGAAAGGGCGATAGATTGGACCAGAACTTTTGATGTGCAGGGTTTGATTTACAGTTTTACAGATGTGCATAAACTGGTGAGTAGTGTGTCACTTGTTCCGAAGTTATTAATCCCTAAGCCATGAAACTGCCAAAAGTATTTCATTCGGCAAATTAAACTTAAAGCTGACTGAAAAAAATATTGTTCTATCTTGCTCCAGAAAAGTCACTTTGATTAATTAGAGTTATTTTAATTTCTCTCGATCCTGGAGTAAATAGGACGCTTTAATATTCTGGGGCTGAATTTATAGGAAAGAAGACTTTTGAAGTTAATGGTGTTGTGGTAACCTCTGGTGCCTTTGGAAAATGTGTCATTAACCCCAGAGGAAGCACTGCAATATTTACACCAGTGCCTTCAGAAGAATTTATTTGCTTTGATGTGGATTAGGTGTTTCTGTTTGAGATTCACATCTACTGTTCTTTTTAACAATCCATTTTTATAGGCCTGGCTCTAATGTATCCTGTGGATGTTAATTAAGCTACAATTTCTCGCCCCTCTCTTGCCCCAGCCCCACCCCATATTGGCCTGCTCCTGGTCCTGCCAGTCAACAATGATGTTGGCATTTGTTAAGCGCTTACTATGTGCCAAGCACTTGTCTAAGCACTGGAGTAGATACAAGGTAATAATAATAATAATAACAATAATAATAATAATAATAATAATGGCATTTGTTAAGCACTTACTGTGCCAAGCACTGTTCTAAGCACTGAAGTAGATGCAAGGTAATAATAATAATAATAATGGCATTTGTTAAGTGCTTACTATGTGCCAAGCACTGTTCTAAGCACTGGAGTAGATACAAGGTAATAATAATAACAATAATGGCATTTATTAAGCGCTTACTATGGCAAAGCACTGTTCTAAGCACTTGGGGGATACAAGGTAATCAGATTGTCCCACGTGGGGCTCACAGTCTTAATTCCCATTTTCCAGATGAGGGAACTGAGGCACAGAGAAGGTAAGTGACTGGCCCAAAGTCACACAGCCGACAATTGGCGGAGCCAGGATTTGAACCCATGACCTCTGACTCCAAAGCCCGAGCTCTTTCCAATGAGCCACGCTGTAATCCAGTTTTTCCCCGTGGGGCTCACAGTCTTTATCCCCATTTTACAGATGAAGTTGCCGAGGCGCAGAGAAGTGAAGTGACTTGCCTAAAGTCACACAGCTGACAAGTGGCAAGCTGGCAAACCCACGATCTCTGACTTCCAAGCCCGGGCTGTTTCCGCTAAGCCAAGCTTCTTCTCCTGAACAGTCAATCAAATACATTTATACAAATCTGCTCTCAATCAATCAATCAATCAATTGTATTTATTGAGCACTTACTGTGTGCAGAGCACTGTACTAAGCGCTTGGGAAGTACAAGTTGGCAACATATAGAGACAGTCCCTACCCAACAGTGGGCTCACAGACTAAAAGGGGGAGACAGACAACAAAACCAAACATACTAACAAAATAAAATAAATAGAATAGATATGTACAAGTAAAATAAATAAATAAATAAATAAATAGAGTAATAAATATGTACAAGCATATATACATATATACTCTCCTGGGCTGCTTCAGGGATGTTCCCGGAGGCCAAACTGTGACAGTTTGGGGACCTGATCAATCTCTGGATGCACTCAGCTGCAGGTCGTGCCCCCCCCCCCCCCCCCCCCCCCACTGCCCTCTGTCCCTTTGGTTTGCAATAATAATAATAATGTTAGTATTTGTTAAACGCTTACTATGTGCAAAGCACTGTTCTAAGCGCAGGGGTAGATACAAGGTAATCAGGTTGTCCCATGAGGGGCTCACAGTCTTCATCCCCATCTTACAGATGAGGGAACTGAGGCCCAGAGCAGTGAAGTGACTTGCCCAAGGTCACACATCTGACAAGTGGCGGAGCTGAGATCCAATCTCAAGGGAAGAGTAAATAATAATAATAATAATAATAATGGCATTTATTAAGCACTTACTATGTGCAAAGCACTGTTCTAAGCGCTGGGGAGGTTACAAGGAGATCAGGTTGTCCCACGTTGGGCTGACAGTCTTAATCCCCATTTTACAGATGAGGGAACTGAGGCTCAGAGAAGTGAAGTGACTTGCCCAAGGTCACACGGCAGACATGTGGCGGAGCAGGGATTAGAACCCATGACCTCTGACTCCAAAGCCCGGGCTCTTGTCCACTGAGCCACGCTGCTCCCAAGGTCTCCGTGTCGTCCCGGCCCGGGTGGGTTTCCGCTTCTCCCTCACTGGTGGTAGAGGTGAGCGGGCTTTAAAGGAGTGTTGTGGGACAGAATGGGAGTTTTTCCGGACCTTGTTGGACACCTGGGATGAATGAAACTGAATGCACACAGTAAGCGCTCAATAAATACAATTGATTGATTGATTGAAAGCAAAAACTGGAGTGTGTGTGCCCGTTGTTGGGTAGGGACCGTCTCTAGACGTTGCCGACTTGGACTTCCCAAGTGCTTAGTACAGTGCTCCGCGCACGGTAAGCGCTCAATAAATACGATTGAATGAATGAATGAATGGAAGCAGTTGTGAAAGCCAGTTGGAGCCCATCACTTAAAAAATCTCTCATGATTCCCTCTTGAATGAAAAAGAAAATGCCCTGACCATTGGCTTCGAGGGTCTGTCAGCCGTTTTCTTCTTCCTACCGGCTTTCATTCTCCCAGTGCAGCCCATTTGTGTTCTTCATAATAATGCACACACATTACCTCATCTGAAAAATGGGGATTAAGGCTCTGAGCCTTATAGGGGACCGGGGCTGTATCCAAGCCAATTACCTTGTGTGCCCCAGTGCTTAGTATCGTGTCTGGCACAAAGTAAGTGCTTAACAAATACCACAATTATTATTATCATTATTCTACACGTATAATTAGACACACACGTCTCTTAACGGTAAGCATAATGGCAAAAGGTTTAGAAGTGAGCCCGTTGTTGGTTAGGGACCGTCTGTATATATTGCCAACTTGTACTTCCCAAGCGCTTAGTATAGTGCTCTGCACTCAGTAAGCGCTCAATAAGTACGATTGGATGAATGCATGAATGAAGTAGCATGGCTTAATAGGAAGATTTGGCGAGTCAGGGGACTTATTACTGTCTCTATATGTTGCCAACTTGTACTTCCCAAGCGCTTAGTACAGTGCTCTGCACACAGTAAGCGCTCAATAAATGCGATTGATGATGATGATGCCTGTTTATGTGTTTTGATGTCTGTCTCCCCCCTTCTAGACTGTAAACCCGGCGTGGCAGGGATTGTCTCTCTTTGTTGCTGAATTGTACTTTCCAAGCTCTTAGTACAGTGCTCTGCACACAGTAAGCGCTCAATAAATTTGAATGAATGAATGATCTGGGTTCTGATTGATCCTGGTTCTGACGCATGCCTGTTGTGTGACCTTGGGCAAGTCCCTTAACTTCTATTTATTTTATTTTGTTAGTATGTTTGGTTTTGCTGTCTGTCTCCCCCTTTTAGACTGTGAGCCCACTGTTGGGTAGGGACTGTCTCTATATGTTGCCAACTTGTACTTCCCAAGTGCTTAGTAGAGTGCTCTGCACACAGTAAGCGCTCAATAAATACGATTGAATGAATGAACGAATGAATGAATGAATGATTATTGAGCGCTTACTGTGTGCAGAGCACTGTACTAAGTGCTTGGGAATCAATCAATCAATCAATCGTATTTATTGAGCGCTTACTGTGTGCAGAGCACTCTACTAAGCGCTTGGGAAGTACAAGTTGGCAACATATAGAGACAGTCCCTACCCAACAGTGGGCTCACAGTCTAAAAGGGGGAGACAGACAGAGAACAAAACCAAACCTACTAACAAAATAAAATAAATAGAAGTTAAGGGACTTGCCCAAGGTCACACAACAAGCATGCGGCAGAACCAGGATCAATCAGAACCCAGATCATTCATTCATTCAAATTTATTGAGCGCTTACCGTGTGCAGAGCACTGTACCTGTGAAGGAATGCCATTTGAATTTAGGTGCGTTTTCCCTCTTCTACACCAAATCAATTGATCTCAACATATTCCCCCCAACGCTGCTCAGTTTAGATTTTATGAAGAAGTTTTAACAAATGTACTTCTGAGGCCCTTAGATGAGAAAATGGCATGTCTTCCCCTAAACGTAGTCTCCTTACGTGGTTTCTATTTTCGCTGGAATTTAGAGACTTTCTTTACAGCAGGCCGAGTTTGTCCCATATTTTTAAAAATCCTCTTGACTGTAATGGCAGTTCTGTGACAGAAAGGAGGGTTAAAATCATTGTAATTAAGCCTGTGACTTGAGAACTGCCCATTTTTTAACTTGATTAATTATTATAATAAAATGCTCCTACTTTAACATCAATACACTTCATTGTGAGTCAGTGCAAGTTGGACTATAAATACTCTTCATTTTAGTGGAATTTTACAACTGAAAATGGAATAATTCATTTTTAATAAATTAGATGATTGGAAATGCTTGCAGAAATATAAAGCATCTTAGACGAGTGCCATGAAAGCACACACACACACACAAACAAACACACCGGCATTCATGCTAGAAAATGTGATATGTTAAAAAAAAATGAGAATGTACAATCAGCACTCATTTTTTAAATTAAAATGAAGGCTCCATCTCCCTTTCAGGGAATGTAAGCATTAAGCAACAGGTTCAGGTGGGGTGGGGAATTCAGAGAAGCAGAGTTCAAATAAGTTCACCAATCACTTGTATTTATTGAGTGCTTACAGTGTGCAGAGCACTTTACTAAGCACAGGATTTGGGGAGGCTGGGAGAGCAACTATCCCACAGTCCCATCTATTCCTTCCCTTCTTACCCTCAGCCCCTTAACTGCCCATTATTTAACTGGATTAATTATTATAATAAAATGCTCCTACTTTAACATCAATACACTTCATTGTGAGTCAGTGCAAGTTAGACTATAAATACTCTTCATTTTAGTGGAATTTCACAACTGAAAATGGAATAATTCATTTTTAATAAATTAGATGATTGGAATCACTTGTATTTATTGAGTGCTTACAGTGTGCAGAGCACTTTACTAAGCACAGGATTTGGGGAGGCTGGGAGAGCAACTATCCCACAGTCCCATCTATTCCTTCCCTTCTTACCCTCAGCCCCTTAACTGCCCATTATTTAACTGGATTAATTATTATAATAAAATGCTCCTACTTTAACATCAATACACTTCATTGTGAGTCAGTGCAAGTTAGACTATAAATACTCTTCATTTTAGTGGAATTTCACAACTGAAAATGGAATAATTCATTTTTAATAAATTAGATGATTGGAATCACTTGTATTTATTGAGTGCTTACAGTGTGCAGAGCACTTTACTAAGCACAGGATTTGGGGAGGCTGGGAGAGCAACTATCCCACAGTCCCATCTATTCCTTCCCTTCTTACCCTCAGCCCCTTACCTGCCCACTTTTTAACTTGATTAATTATTATAATAAAATGCTCCTACTTGAACATCAATACACTTCATTGTGAGTCAGTGCAAGTTAGACTATAAATACTCTTCATTTTAGTGGAATTTCACAACTGAAAATGGAATAATTCATTTTTAATAAATCAGATGATTGCAAATGCTTGCAAAAATATAAAGCATCTTAGACGAGTGCCATGAAAGCACGCGCGCACACACACACACACACACACACACACGGGCATTCATGCCAGAAAATGTGATGTTAAAAAAAAAAGAGAATGTACAATCAGCACTCATTTTTTAAATTAAAATGAAGGCTCCATCTCCCTTTCAGGGAACGTGAGCATTAGGCAACAGGTTCAAATGGGGTGGGGAATTCAGAGAAGCAGAGTTCGAATCAGTTCACCATTCATTCATTCAATCGTATTTATTGAGCGCTTACTGTGTGCAGAGCACTGTACTAAGCGCTTGGGAAGTACAAGTTGGCAACATATAGAAACGGTCCCTACCCAACAGTGGGCTCACAGTCTAGAAGAGAGAATTTAAGTGACTTGCGCAAAGTCACACAGCTGACAATTGGCAGAGCCGGGATTTGAACCCGTGACCTCTGACTCCAAAGCCCGGGCTCTTTTCCACTGAGCCAATCACTTGTATTTATTGAGTGCTTACAGTGTGCAGAGCACTTTACTAAGCACAGGATTTGGGGAGGCTGGGAGAGCAACTATCCCACAATCCCATCTACTCCTTCCCTTCTTACCCTCAGCCCCTTCCCTGACTTGTATAAATCACTAAAAGCAGAGACCCTGCCAGCTTTTCCCAATGTAGCGAGCCACTGTTGTCAGAATCAATCAACCAGTCAGTAGTAGTATTTATTGAGTGCTTCCTCTGTGCATAGCACTGTACTAAACTCTTGGGGAGTACAGTGGAGTCGTTACCCATGGTCATTCATTCATTCATTCAATCGTATTTATTGAGCACTTACTGTGGGCAGAGCACTGTACTAAGCGCTTGGGAAGTACAAGTTCATTCATTCATTCATTCAATCGTATTTATTGAGCGCTTACTGTGGGCAGAGCACTGTACTAAGTCTTGGGAAGTACAAGTTCATTCATTCAATCGTATTTATTGAGCGCTTACTGTGGGCAGAGCACTGTACTAAGCGCTTGGGAAGTACAAGTTGGCAACATATAGAGACGGTCCCTATCCAGACTACTGTTTCATCTATTTTCTAAGTGGCTTAGGGTTGCTTGTCTCTCTAATTAGATTATAAGGTCCTCGAAGGTAGGGATTCTGTCTTTTCCTTCACTTAATCAATTATGTTTAATGATCTCCTACTCTATGCAGAGCTCTGTACTTAGGAGTTGGGAAAGTAGGACTTGTACTTCCCAAGCGGTTAGTACAGTGCTCTGCACACAGTAGGCACTCAGTAAATACGATTGAATGAATGAATGAATATGATAAGCGCTAGTGGACATGATCCGTGCTCCCATGGATCTTGCAATCTAGAGGGGGAGAAGACACTAAACTGAATGGCAGGGAGGGGAAGCAACGGAGATCAAAAATATGTACCTGAATAGTATGGGAGCCTGCCAGGGGGAGTCAGGAGTCAGGATTAAAATTGTGTGAGCCCCCCGTGGGACAACCTGGTGACCTTGTAACCTCCCCAACGCTTAGAACAGTGCTTTGCACATAGTAAGCGCTTAATAAATGCCATCGTTATTATTATGATTATTATATTGTTCTTCCCATCCCAACGTAATCCCCAAACAACTAGTAAATGACAGTTCTAGTCTCAGAGGCAACCAGTTCAAATTATCTCACTCTCTGTCCCAGACTTGCCCTTTCTTTCTCCTTATCTCTGTCTTTGTTTTCCCCCTTTTCTGTCTCTCTCTCCCCCCACCTCTGTTTCACTTTTTTTTGTCTTTGTTTTTCTCTTTCAGCATTCACCTTTAAGTCCATATGATATTCCTTGAATCTCATATTCGTATAAATACTCAGTTATGGGCAGGGAATGTGTCTGTTACATTGTTATATTGTACTCCCCCAAGAACTTAGTATAGTGCTCTGCACACAGGGCTCAATAAATACTATTGATTGAAATAGCATTTTATTGAGGTCCTACTGTAGGCAAAGCAGTGTACTAAGTGCTTAGGAGAGAACAGTAAAAGTAGTGTATATGATCTCCGAGAGCTTACAGCGGTTGCAAAATGCGGTTTTAAGGAACCAGGTCATATTTTTGAAGGGAAAACCATCAAGGTTACAGGAAGATTAATTCAGTTTACATAGCTCAGTAAAATGAAGTGTCAATCCTTACACTTTGGAATCACAATATACCTCCTCTTACTAAATAATAATAATAATGATGGCATTTGTTAAGCACTTACTATGTGCAAAGCACTGTTCTAAGCGCCGGGGGGTGGGGGGGAATACAGTGTGATCAAATTGTCCCCCGTGGGGCTCACAGTCTTAATCCCCATTTTAACAGATGAGGTAACTGAGGCTCAGAGAAGTTAAGTGACTTGCCCAAGGTCACACAGCAGACTTGTGGTGGAGCCGGGATTCGAACCCATGACCTCTGACTCCAGAGCCCGGGCTCTTTCCACTGAGCTATGCTGCTTTTCTGAAGGATTTCTTGCTCACCTCCTAATCTTGAAAAACGTTTCCATTTTGTGACGTTACTCTGATTTCCTACTATCCATAACAGCATATTCGCTATCATGTGAGCCAGGGTAGATCTCAAAAAGAAAGAGTATGTTTTCAGGAAATAAGATTGCCTGTGCTGGACTGACAGGGTCAAATGCTAAATGCAGCTCTTATTTCTTGAAAATGCATTTTATTTGCTTCAATTGAATTAAGGAGTTAGACCAGTTCAAGATTGTTTCACCTTCATCCTGTGTGGGTTGAGGTTTGATTTATAGCACAAAGCACCTGTCTTTAATGATTAGCTTAGAACTAAATGCTGAATGGAATTAATGGTTTCAGGCGTCAGTTTATAAAAGGAAGAAAGAGGAAGAGAGACATTTAGGTGTGAGAGCCCTATGGTGTTTACATTTTCACTTGCTTAAATATTTTCATTTCCGCTTGCTCAGCATGATGTATTGGCATTTTACAAAGGGAAAAAAAAATGTTTCTCATCCAATCTCTCCCAAACTGTGTATTTGTGTTTTAATGGTGTGTTAGTACCTCTTTTGTGTCAAGCACGGGCCTTGGAGACATCCAATCTCTCCCAAACTGGGGTGGGTGTTTTTTTGTGTGTGTGTTTTAATGGTATTTAAGCACCTACTATGTGTCACATACAAGCCTGGGAATCAGAGGACCAGAGGGCTAATTTCAGCTCGGCCACGTGCCTGCTGTGTGACCTTCTCTGTGTCTCACTTTCCTCCACTGTAAAATAATAATAATGGCATTTATTAAGTGCTTACTATGTGCAAAGGACTGTTCTAAGCACTGGGGAGTTTACAAGGTGATCAGGTTGTCCCACTGGGGACTCACAGGCTTAATCTCCATTGTACAGATGAAGGAACTAAGGCCCTGAGAATCAATCAATCGTATTTATTGAGCGCTTACTGTGCGCAGAGCACTGTACTAAGCGCTTATAATAATGGTATTTGTTAAGCGCTTACTATTTGCAAAGCACTGTTCTAAGCGCTGGGGGGGATACAAAGTGATCAGGTTGTCCCACGTGGGGCTCACATTTTTGATCCCCATTTTACAGATGAGGTAACTGAGGCTCAGAGAAGCGAAGTGACTTGCCCAAGGTCACACAGCAGGCGTGTGGCAGAGCTGGGATTCGAACCCATGACCTTTGACTCCCAAGTCCAGGCTCTTTCCACTGAGCCATGCTGCTTAGTTAAGTGACTTGCATGAAATCACACAGCTGACAAGTGGCAGAGCCAGGATTCGAACCCATGACCTCTGATTCCAAAGCCCATGCTCTTTCCACTGAGCCACACGGCTTCTCTAATGGGGATGAAATGCCAATTCTCCCTCCTATTTGATGATAATAATAATAATAATAATAATGACATTTATTAAGCGCTTACTATGTACAAAGCACTATTCTAAGCGCTGGGGAGGTTACAAGGTGATCAGGTTGTCCCATGGGGGGCTCACAATCTTCATCCCCATTTTACAGATGAGGGAACTGAGGCTCAGAGAAGTGAAGTGACTTGCCCAAAGTCACACAGCTGACAATTGGCAGAGCCGGGATTGGAACCCATGACCTCTGACTCCAAAGCCCGGGCTCTTTCCACTGAGCCATGCTGCTTCTCTATCCACCCCAGCGCTTAGGTCAGTGCTTGACACATTGTAAGTGTGCTCTTACTCCCTCCCTCTGCTCCCTCCCTCCTTTTACCTCCCCACAGCACTTGTGTATATTTGTACTTATTTATTACTCTATTTTATTAGTGATGTGAATATATCTATCATTCTATTTATCTATATTGATGGTATTGACACTACCCGGATTATCTTTCACCCGGAAGCAGCGTGGCTCAGTGGAAAAGAGCATGGGCTTTGGAGGCAGAGGTCATGGGTTCAAATTCCGGCTCCGCCAATTGTCAGCTGTGTGACTTTGGGCAAGTCACTTCACTTCTCTGGGCCTCAGTTCCCTCATCTGTCAAATGAGGATTAAGACTGTGAGCCCCCCCCCAGGGACAACCTGATCACCTTGTAACCTCCCCTGTGCTTAGAACAGTGCTTTGCACATAGTAAACGCTTAATAAATGCCATTATTATTATTATCTTTCTACGGAAACCTTCAGGGCCTGTCATCCTTCTCCTCAAAAATCTTCAGCGGTTAATCTACCTATATATCAGATATCTATCTTCAAAGCCATCCATCACCTTTCCCCTCCTACCTCACCTCCCTTCTCTCTTTCTACAACCCATCCAAGAAACTACAATGGCAGGAATTGGGAGTGATTTGGGAGTGAATTTGCCATTGTTCTCCCAGCCGAGGAACAACTGTAGGCGCAGTGATTGAACCATTAATTCTGAAATGCCACTATCTTAAATTTCGCCAAATTGGTAAAAGAGGCAGAAGCAAATTAAGTACAGAAACAGCGTGGTTCAGTGGAAAGAGCCCGGGCTCGGGAGTCAGAGGTCATGGGTTCTAATCCTGCACCGCCACTTGTCTGCTGTGTGACTTTGGGCAAGTCACTTCACTTCTCTGGGCCTCAGTTCCGTCATCTGTAAAATGGGGATGAAGACTGTGCGCCCCACATGGGACAACCTGATTATCTTGTATCTGGACTCTGAGCCCACTGTTGGGTAGGGACTGTGTCTATATGTTGCCAACTTGTACTTCCCAAGCGCTTAGTACAGTGCTCTGCACACAGTAAGCACTCAATAAATACAATTGATTGATTGATTGATTAGAGCAGTGCTTGACACATAGTAAGTGCTTAACAAATACCATCATTATTATTATTATTTTGAGGTCTTTCTCCCTCTTCTAGACTCTGAGCTCATTTTGGGGTAGGGATGGTCTCTATCTGTTGCCGAATTGTACTTTCTAAGCGCTTAGTACAGTGCTCTGTATATATGTATATATGTTTGTACGTAGTTATTACTATATTTATTTATTTTATTTGTACATATTTATTCTATTTAGTATATTTTGTTAATGTTTTGTTTTGTTCTCTGTCTCCCCCTTCTAGACTGTGAGCCCACTGTTGGGTAGGGACCATCTCTATATGTTGCCGACTTGGACTTCCCAAGCGCTTAGAACAGTGCTCTGCACACTGTAAGCGCTCAATAAATACGATTGAATGAATGAATATGTATATGTTTGTACATATTTATTACTCTATTTTACTTGTATATATTTATTTTATTTATTTTATCTTGTTAATATGTTTTGATTTTGTTGTCTGTCTCCCCCTCCTAGACTGTGAGCCCGCTGTTGGGTAGGGACCGACTCTATAGGTTGCCAACTTGGACTTCCCAAGCGCTTAGTACAGTGCTCTGCTCAATAAATACGATTGAATGAATGAATATGTATATGTTTGTACATATTTATTACTCTATTTATTTTACTTGTACATATTTATTTTATTTATTTTATCTTAATATGTTTTGTTTTGTTGTCTGTCTCCCCTTTCTAGACTGTGAGCCCGCTGTTGGGTAGGGACCGTCTCTAGATGTTGCCAACTTGGACTTCCCAAGCGCTTAGTACAGTGCTCCGCTCAATAAATACGACTGAATGAATGAATAATAAGCGCTCAATAAGTACGGTTGAATGACTGAATGGGGGGGGGGGGCAGGCCGCGCCTCCTCCCCTCAGGCCCTCGTGCGGCCAAGCCGGCCGGAAGGGGCGGGGCTAAGAGCAGCCCGCGGGAGCCATTGGAGGACGAGGGACGCCCCCGGCCCGCTCCCCTGCCAATGAGAAGACACGGTTTCCGACTGACAGGAGCGGCGGCCAATGACGGCCGTCGCTGCTGGGATCCTCTACGGGAGGGCCAATGGGAGCTGGCCGAACCGGCCGGGGGCGGGAGTATGCAAATGAAGGCGCCATAAAACCGCCCTCGTGGAGGCGGCCTTGTCTCAGTAGGCAGGTTGGGCGGTTGCGGGAAGGGGTTTCCTCAGGAGAAGGAGGGGGACGGACATACAGGAGATAATAATAATGATAATAATAATGGCATTTATTAAGCTCTTACTATGTGCAAAGCACTGTTCTGAGCACTGGGGAGATTACAAGGTGATCAGGTTTTCCCATGGGGGGCTCACAGTCTTCATCCCCATTTTCCAGATGAGGGAACTGAGGCACAGAGAAGTGAAGTGACTTGCCCAAAGTCACACAGCTGACAATTGATAGAGCTGGGAATGATGGCATTTATTAAGCACTCACTATGTGCGAAGCACTGTTCTAAGCGCTGGGGAGGTTACAAGGTGATCAGGTTGTCCCACGGGGGGCTCCCAGTCTTCATCCCCATGTTCCAGGTGAGGTAACTGAGGCACAGAGAAGCGAAGTGACTTGCGCAAAGTCACACAGCTGACAATTGGCGGAGCCGGGAATGATGGCATTTATTAAGCACTCACCATTCATTCATTCAATCGTATTTATTGAGCGCTTACTGTGTGCAGAGCAGTGTACTAAGCGCTTGGGAAGTACAAGTTGGCAACATATAGAGACGGTCCCTACCCAACAGCGGGCTCACAGTCTAGAAGGGGGAGACAGACAACCAAACAAAACATATTAATAAAATAAAATAAATAGAATAAATATGTACAAATAAAATAGAGTAATAACTACAGACAAACATATATACAGAGCATTGTACTAAGCGCTTAGAAAGTACAATTCGGCAACAGATAGAGACCATCCCTACCCCAAAATGAGCTCACAGTCTAGAAGGGGGAGAAAGACATCAAAATAATAATAATAATGATAGTATTTGTTAAGTGCTATGTGCAAAGCACCGTTCTAAGCGCTGGGGAAGTTACAAAGGTGATCAGGTTGTCCCACTTGGGGCTCACAGTCTTCATCCCCATTTTCCAGATGAGGTAACTGAGGCACAGAGAAGTGAGGTGACTTGCCCAAAGCCACACAGCTGACAATTGGCAGAGCCGGGAATGGTGGCATTTATTAAGCACTCACTATGTACAAAGCACTTTTGTAAGCGCTGGGGAGGTTACAAAGGTGATCGGGCTGTCCCACGAGGGGCTCACAGTCTTCATGCCTTTTTACAGATGAGGTAACTGAGACACAGAGAAGTTGCGACTTGCCCAAAGTCACACAGCTGACAATTGGCGGAGCTAGGAATGATGGCATTTATTAAGCACTCACTGTGTGCAAAGCACTGTTCTAAGCGCTGAGGGGGTTACAAGGTGATCAGGTTGTCCCACGGGGGGCTCACAGTCTTAATCCCCATTTTACAGATGAAGAAACTGAGGCCCAGAGAAGTGAGGTGACTTGCCCAAAGTCACACAGCTGACAGTTGGCGGAGTTGGGATTTGAACCCATGACCTCTGACTCCAAAGCCCGTGCTCTTTCCACTGAGCCATGCTGCTTCTATTTGTTAAGTATTTAGCGCTTAGGACAGTGCTTGGCACATAGCAAGTGCTTAATAAATACCATTCATTTATTCACTCACTTGTATTTATTGAGCGCTTACTGTGTCAGAGCACTGTACTAAGCGCTTGGGAAGTACAAGGCAGCAACATATAGAGACGGTCCCTACCCAACAATGGGCTCACAGTCTAGCATCATCATCATCATCACTTCTGTGAGCCACACATCCCAGGGAGCAACCATTGTAGTGTTCAATCAATCAATCATATTGAGCGCTTACTGTGTGCAGAGCACTGTACTAAGCGCTTGGGAAGTACAAGTTGACAACATATATTAATAACATGTATTAATAACAGTTGAGGTATTTAGCACCTCTGTAAACCACATTCCCCAGGGAACAACAATTGTAGTATTAATAGCAATCACGCTGTTTGTTAAGCACTTGTCTAAACCACACTCCCCAGGGAACAACAATTGCAGTATTAATAACAATCGTGCTATTTGTGAAGCACTTCTCTAAGCCAGACACCCCAGGGAGCAACAATTGTAGTATTAATAACAATTGTTGTGTTAAGCACTTCTCTAAGGCACAATCCCCAGGGATCAACAATTATAATAATAATAATTGTGGAATTTCTTAAGTGTCTACTATGTGCCAAGCACTGTACTAAGCGGTGGGGTAGATAAAAGGTAATCAGGTCTTTCACAGCCCTTGTCCTACATGGGGATCACAGCCTAAGTGGCGGGGTGGGGGGAGGAAGAATGGGTATTTAATCCCTATATAACATGAAGAAATAATAATAATAATAATGACAGCATTTGTTAAGCGCTTACTATGTGCAAAGCACTGTTCTGAGCGCTGGGGAGGATACAAGGTCTCCCCCTTCTAGACTGTGAGCCCACTGTAGGGTAGGGGCCGTCTCTATATGTTGCCAACTTGTACTTCCCAAGCGCTTAGTACAGCGCTCTGCACACATTAAGTGCTCAATAAATACGATTGATTGATTGATTGATTGACCCAGGCCTACATACGTGCACATATTTGTATATCCAAATATTTCTCCCCTATTAGAGATAGCTGGCATAATGGTCTGACTTGTGACTTATTAATGCTATTCGCTAGATAAAAGAAGCCTCTTAATCATCACCCCCAATTTCCCTTCACTCTGCAGTGTATCCTAGTAGAAGGGACACTGTTTCTTATGGCTTGCTTATAATTATTTTGTTAATATGTTCTGTATTTTGTTAATATGTTTTGTTTTGTTGTCTGTCTCCCCCTTCTAGACTGTGAGCCCACTGTAGGGTAGGGACCGTCTCTATATGCTGCCAACTTGTACTTTCCAAGCGCTTAATACAGCGCTCTGTATACAGTAAGCGCTCAATAAATACGATTGAATGAGTGAATGAATGAACCTTGGGTCATGATGGTATTATCACCATATCACCATTCTGGCCTGCGTAAATGCCCAAGAATATATTGGGCATTTACGGGATTGGGATATATTGGATTGCTTCTGCATTTCGCAGATTTGGGGAGCATCTGAGTTTTCAACTAGATGTCACTTGTAATCGACCTAAAAATCGATTTCTGTCTCAAAGGCAGATCTGTACGGGAGCCCAGAAAAATACAGATCAGAAGCAAATTGCTAACCTCAAGTATATTCCATTTAATTTGTATTCTCCCATGGAACAAGTCATAAAATGGTTCAATAGCAAATCCAGACTTAGTGATGACTTTGCAGTTATCCTTTCTCCACTAGTTTGACTTAGAATGTTTCTTGCAGGAGGACAAAGGGGGAATCAGTTCTTGTCGTTAATTTCCAGCTCCGGTTACTGCCTCCAAAAAAAGTTATAGGGACCGTAGCATTCATTTTGATTTGACGGTATCATTTGTTTTACTGAATGGTGCAATATGCCTCTTTTTTTTATAGGAAAAAGCATGTCCTGGAATTGAAATGACACCAAGCAGCTTCCAGTGGAGGGAATTTTGGTGCTTCGTCTTTAAGCGTTAATGCAGTGGTAAGTGCACTTTCTATTTTTAAAAGCATTTGCTAATCCTTGTTCTCCAACCCCTGATGTTCAGTTCTGGAGTGTAGCACCATCAGTTCATTCCAGTGGCCTGGTTAGGAATGAACATTTTCCCTATATGAGAAAACAGGCTTTGTGTGTATTAAGAGCAAATCGAACTGCAGCTGGTAATCCCCTGGCTGGGATAATCACCTGGACAATGATCGATCGATCAATCAGTGGTATTTATTTACAGAGCACTGTACTAAGTGCTTGGGCGAGCCCAGTACAGGAGAGGTGGTAGATATGAGCCCTGCCCACATGAGCTTACAGTCTACAGGGGACACAGACATTATCGGGAAGTTTTCAAGGGCACCATGTGGTCCTTTTCTTAAAAAAAAAAAATGGTACGTGAGCACTTACTATGTGCCAAACATTATTCTAAACGTGGGGATAGATACATGTGAAACACTTTCTGGATTCACTGTCAAAAATGAATGTGGCTTGGTTATTTAAATTGGACTTTATAAGGTTGAGTGACCTGTCAGATCTTCTCTCTCTGTGTGTCTCTCTCGCTCTCTGTGTCTCTCTCCCCCTGAAACAGCAGCTTTACCACCTTTATCAATAGCAAATATATATGTATTTCTAATTTAAAAATTGACCAATCAGCTACCTGTTAGAAGCAGTGTAATAGATCTTCTTTTTCATGATGTGGACGTATATCTCGCTTATTGTACCACTAAGGTAGTGCTAAATAAATTAGTAAGAGGGTAGTAGGTGGTTCCCAATCTTTTTTGTGCACTGAGTACATCTGACAGCTTTTTTAAGCAGAGGGCATTCATAAATAGACATGCTGTGCTTTGGGGAATGTATGAGCCCTTCAGGCTCGGCTTGCTTTTGAAACTGTAAGCAGATGCAGCTTTTGCTGAATTAATACTCCATGATAATAATCATAATAAAAATGGTACTTGTTAAGCACTTACTATGTGCCAAAGCACTGTTCTAAGCACTGAGATAGGTTTCAGATAATCAGGTTGGACCCAGTCTCTGTCCCACATGGAGTTCACCGTCTAACTGGGAGCGAGGAGATTTTAATCCCCATTTGACAGATGAAGAAACTGAGGCACAGGGAGCATAATTTACTTGAGCAAACCTCTGGCAGAGCCAGGATTTGAACCCAGGCCCTCTGACCCCCCAGGCCTGAGCTCTTTCCATCAAGCCACACTGCTTCTTGAATCATTTGAGTTGCTGCTGTGGAATGAGAGCTGTTTGGTATAATCACCCTGCCCTATATCATAGGAGAAGCAGGAGTAATAATCAATCAATCAATCGTATTTATTGAGCGCTTACTGTGTGCAGAGCACTGTACTAAGCACTTGGGAAGTACAAGTTGGGAAGTATAAGTCCCAGGCATCCCCCTTTCAGCAGTAAATGAGCAACTGCTCATTCTTTGACACTTGCGTGGTTCAGCTCAGTGGGTTGTTATTTAAAGGGCACCTGTCGGAAGAAGGTAACACAAACTTGGACAACTCATGACTACTTTTCAGGGCTTAGTCTGGTGCATTTCCATTCCTTTTCACTCAAAAAGGATCAAAAATGGAATTCCGCAGAATGTGGTCGGTTGATTTATCTCCCTGACAACTTCCATTTGGAAGCAATGGGGAATCCCATTTTGTAAATCCCATCAACGGGCATATGCAGTGTCTACCTCCCCGCTGCTGCCCCGATCATCCCTGTGCAGAAACGCTCTGGGCATGTTACTCCCCTCCTCAAAAATCTCCAGTGGCTACCAGTCAACCTATGCATCAGGCAAAAACTCCTCGGCTTCAAGGCTGTCCATCGCCTCGCCCCCTCCTACCTCATCTCCCTTCTCTCCTTCCACAGCCCAGCCCGCACCCTCCGCTCCTCTGCCACTAACCTCCTCACTGTGCCTCATTCTCGCCTGTCCCACCGTCGACCCCTGGCCCACGTCTTCCTCCTGGCCCGGAATGCCCTCCCTCCCCACATCCACCAAGCTCGCTCTCTTCCTCCCTTCAAAGCCCTACTGAGAGCTCACCTCCTCCAGGAGGCCTTCCCAGACTGAGCCCCCTCTTTCCTCTCCTCCCCATCCCCCCCGCCCTACCTCCTTCCCCTCCCCACAGCACCTGTACATATGTTTGTACAGATTTATTACTCTATTTATTTTACTTGTACATATTTACTATTCTATTTATTTTGTTAATGATGTGCATTTAGCTTTACTTCTATTTATTCTGATGACTTGACACCTGTCCCCAGGTTTTGTTGTCTGTTTCCCCCTTCTAGACTGTGAGCCCGCTGTTGGGTAGGGACCGTCTCTATATGTTGCCAACTTGGACTTCCCAAGCACTTAGTACAGTGCTCTGCACACAGTAAGTGCTCAATAAATACGATTGAACGAAGGAATGAATATAAACTCTTTGAGGACAGGGTTGGAGACGACTTTATTGTACTCTACTAAGCTCTGAGTAACAGTGCTCTGCACAGAATAAGCACTCAGTAAATACTATCGGTTCATTTGATTTTGACTTCTCTTCCTATCAATCAATCAATCAATCAATCGTATTTATTGAGTGATTACTGTGTGCAGAGCACTGTACTAAGCGCTTGGGAAGTACAAGTTGGCAACATATAGAGACAGTCCCTACCCAACAGTGGGCTCACAGTCTAGAAGGGGGAGACAGAACAAAACCAAGCATATTAACAAAATAAACATATTCCTAAGGGCCTCGTGTGATATGGTATTAGGTTGTCTCGTGACATAGGCTCAAGGATCATAGTAATTAAGAGAGGCCGTCTCTAATTCCTGCCTGTGTATTCTCTCCCAGCGCTTAGTACAGCGCTCTGCACATAGGAAGCACTTAATAAATACTATGAGGGCCACTAAGAGCAAGTAGTCTAAGGAGATCTCATCTTAAGACATTTAAGATACTGTTTATGAGGTTTTCCTCTACCTTATTGAATTGAATCTGAACCTTGCTATTCAACGAAGAAAGTTCAGGCACAGGTTTATTGATCAAAATTAAGATTTCCAATTAGAGAAACCCCGATTGTTGTTTGTTTTCCATTGGCTTCCGGTGGTAAGCGTTCCTGTTTTCTGTTTTTAGAGTAACTATAAAGTGGTAGAAGGACTCAACAAATTGGAAGGTGTTGTTACCGTGGAATTTAAAATGAACTAGCGGAGCAGTGGGAGAAGTGGATGATGATTAAGCAGCTTTAGCCAAATGCTTCAAGGCCCATCCATCATTTAATCAATTCCCAGCACACTCTCCATTAGTGGTGCTCACAGTATCAGTCATTGTGTTGCACTATTGCCATACTTGTTCTGAAATCCAGTAACTTAATGGGATTTTCCGATTTTCCAGTGGTTAGACCAGGTTGAGTGTAACGAAGACAGCATGGAACACTTCATTTGTAAAATAGGCTAAGATGAAATTGGAGAATAGAATCAACTTTTATTGTTTCATTCTCCTCCTCCACCCATTACTTAGATTCTCCTCGACATTTCCTATATTTCAGCCTGTGCTAAAAAAGGTCATTCTCCATTCATAGTAATCTTGTGGCTCATCGATATTAAGAGGGGGTACTTCACTTTTCTGTGCCTCAGTTCCCTCATCTGTAAAATGGGGGTTAAGACTCTGAGTCCCATGTGGGACAGGAAGTGCCCAACCTGATTAGCTTGTATCTACCACAGCGCTTAGTACAGTGCCTGACAAATAGTAAGCTCTCAACAAATACCAAACAAATACTATAAAAACAAAACAAAACCAAAAAACCAACCCTTCACTTCCCCATCTTATTCACCCTTCCTCTTTGTAATTAGTAATGCTGGCATTTGTTAAGCACTTACTATGTGCAAAGCACTGTTCTAAGAGCTGGGGAGGATATAAGGTGATCATGTTGTCCCATGTGGGGCTCACAGTCTTCATCCCCATTTTACAGATGAGGTAACTGAGGCACAGAGAAGTGAAGTGACTTGCCCAGAGTCACACAGCTGACAAGTGGCGGAGCTGGGATTTGAACCCATGACCCTTTGTGTTTCCTATGCACTTGGTTCTGTATCCCTTTAACACTTTGTTATTCACCACACCCCCAATTCTCACAGCAATTATGTACATGTCCTTATACTCTGACAATCAGTCAATCAGTCGCATTTATTGAACACTTACTGTCTGCAGAGCTCTGTACTAAGCTCTTAGAAGACTTTTAGACTGTGAGCCCACTGTTGGGTAGGGACTGTCTCTATATGTTGCCAATTTGTACTTCCCAAGTGCTTAGTACAGTGCTCTGCACATAGTAAGCGCTCAATAAATACGATTGATTGATTTAACTTACTAGAGAAGCAGCCTGGCTCGGTGGGAAGAGCCCGGGCTTGGGAGTCAGAGGTCATGGGTTCAAATCCAGACTCTGCCGCTTGTCAGCTGTGGGACTTTGGGCAAGTCATTTAACTTCTCTGTACCTCAGTTACCTCATCTGTAAAGTGGGGATTAAGATTGCGAGCCCCCCATGGGACAACCTGATCACCTTGTATCCTCCCCAGCACTTAGAACAGTGCTTTGCACATAGTAAGTGCTTAACAAATGCCAAAATTATTATTATTATTTAATACCTGCCTCCCTTTCTAGGCTGCTAGCTCCTTGTGGGCAGGGATCGTGTTTACCAACTCTGTAGTATTGAACGCTCCCAAATGCTTAGTACAGTGCTCTGCATGCTCCCAAATGCTTAGCACAGTGCTCTCGGTAAATATCACTGACTTATCGATGGATTCCCTGGATCGTTTTTCTACAGATGCATTTTGTCCCCATCTCCCCACTCCTCAAAAACCTCCAATGCTTGCCTGTCCACCTCCGCATCAACCAGAAACTCTTTACTATTGGCTTTAAGGCACTCTTATCAGCTTTCCCCAGACCTTAGAGAAGCAGCGTGGCTCAGTGGAAAAAGCACGGGCTTTGGAGTCAGAGGTCATGGGTTCAAATCCCGGCTCCACCACTTGTCAACTGTGTGACTTTGGGCAAGTCACTTAACTTCTCCGGGCCTCAGTTCCCTCATCTGTAAAATGGGGATGAAGACTGTGAGCCCCACGTGGGGCAACCTGATCACCTTGTAAATTCCCCAGCGCTTAGAACAGTGCTCTGCACATAGTAAGCACTTAATAAATGCCATTATTATTATTATTATTATTATTATCTTGCTACTGTCCTTCTACAACCTAACCCACACCCTTCATTCTTCTAATGCCAACCTATTTCACTCTACTTCGATCTTGTTTTTCTCACTGGTGACCCCGTGTCCACATCCTTTCTTTCCCTTCATATCTGGCAAACCATCATCCCCCCACCAAAACCTTCAAAGCCCTACTAAAATCACATCTTCTCCAAGAGGCCCGCCCTAACGAACCCCCCATTTTCCCACCTTATTATCATGGACCTTAAACAGATCACTTTAATTTCCTTGACTTGAAGACACATGTGAGTGGTATTTTCTTCACTACATGACTTAATCTGAATGTCCAGGCCGCTGGGTGTGGGGATACTGAGTTATCGAAAAAAATCACTGCAGTGCCTCATAGTGATAGTTTTCAAAGGAAGACAACATTTAACCAAAGATTATGAGAAATCAAAATAGAAGGAACTGAAGGAGGAATTTGGTGTGAGGTTTTAGTTCGAGGTTTTCAGAGACAGAGGGGTTCTAATCATTTTAGCATTGACTTATCTGTAATTTGGTCTTCTAGATAAAACCCTTCATTTTTCCTGCTACATTTTCTGCTCAGTTATTTGGAGAGTTAAATCTTCCTTGGGGGATGTTTAGTCTTTCATTTGTCCTTTTAGTGTTAATTGATTGGCTCGTTCAAATTGTGCCGTTCTGGAAGAAAGGTCGAGAAATAAAACTTGGCAAGGCAACAAGCAAATTACATAAAATGATTGGAAGAATATTGTTTATCAAGGGAAATGTGTCCCCATAAATAGCATTCTTTCCAGAGGTGCTGATTCACAGTGAAGTTAATTAAAAGTGAAGAACACCCTATTCTTTAATTTAATTCATTCAGGCTATTATTGGGGATTTAATCTATGAGCATTTAATTTCATGTTTTCTCTTTTTATGGGCTTTTTGGAACAGGAACTACAAAATGATTTAATATTTAAATACATGCTGAATACACATAGGGCTCTTTCTAGTTGCCCTCCCGTTTCCTCCTATGGGTGCCCAAATTGTTCAAATATGCCACATATGTGTATTGCCTCCATTTCCTCTGGACCAAATTCTTTCCGATCACTCTGGCTCGTCTTTCTTCATCACCCAATTAAACTCTCTCGCCAAGCTCATCAGTGACCACCTCCTGGGCAAATTCAGTGGCTTTGTCTTTGTTCTCAGGGTTCTGGACCTTACTATTTCCTTCTGTGGCTACCCTCCATTGCTTTAATAATAATGATAATTATTTGTTATTTGGTATTTATCAAGCACTGTTATGTATCAAACACTGTACTAAGTGCTGGGGTGGATACAAGAAGATCAGGTCCCAAATGGGGCTCACAGTCTAACTGGGAGGGCGAACAGGTTTTGAACCCCCATTTTGCAGATGAGGTAACTGAGGCCCAGAGGAGTGAAGTGATTTGCCCAAGGTCACATGGCAGACAAGTGACAGAGCTGGGATGAGATCCCAGGTCCTCTGACTCTCAGTCAGCAGCAGTTAGAGAAGCAGCGTGGCTTAGTGGAAAGAGCATGGGCTTGGTAGTCAGAGGATGTGGGTTCTAATCCCGCCTCCGCCACGAGTCTGCTGTGTGACCTTGGACAAGTCACTTAACTTCTCTGGGCCTCAGTTACCTCATCTGTAAAATGGGCATTAAAACTGTGAGCCCCCTGTGGGACAACCTGATCTCCTTGTAGCCTCCCCAGCGCTTAGAAGAGTGCTTTGCACATAGTAAGCACTTAATAAATGCCATTATTATTATTATTATTATTTTAATCCTGGCTATGCCACTGACCAGCTGGGTGACTTAACCTCTCTGGGCCTCAGTTTCCTCATGTGTTAAATGGGGATGAGAAACCTGCTCCCCCTCTTAAATTGTGAGTTCAGTATGGGACCGAGACGGTGTCTGATCCAGTTATCCCAATGCTTTACCCCAGTGCTTTGTGTGGAGTAAGCACTTAAAAGTACTGCTTGTATTACAATAATTCTGGCATTTGATAAGCGCTTACTGTGAGCCAGGCACTATACTAAGCACTGAGGTGGATACAAACAGATCGGGTTTGGCACAATCCATGTCCCACACAAGGCTCACAGCCTTAATCCCCATTTTACAAACGAGGCACTCAGGCACAGAGAAGTCAAGTATTATCGTTAACTTCGCTTCTCCTATTATGCTGGTGGGGGAAAAAAATGGAGCAGTGATTTACTTCTGTTAGGGAGAGTCAGGACTTGAATTTAGACATCAGTTCAGTTGGTCATGTTACCTTTCAAAGCTGATGTTAATTGGTCTAGAGTGATCCAAAGAATGAAATCAAAGGGTCTGTCGTTGAAGAACAGTGAATTAACCGTACGGTTCAAGGGAGAAATGGCAAAGTGGACATTCTTAATGAGTTGAAATGATTAAAACCATTTTCTGGAAGAACTTTCAAAATCAATCAACTTCCCAAAGTCAGTTATTGAGAAAACCTGTCCAACGATCTTCACATATACTTGGTATTCCGCTAAGGCCCAAGACATCTATACATTTTTCTCTGTTTCTTTCAACTAGCCATCATTTGGAGGTTTTTAGGCAGGGCACATGAATCACACAATGCATGTCTAACCTAAATTTGTGGCATCAACACTACACAGTAGAACGCCTATTCATTTCACTCTTATGTGCTTGTGTGCCTTATAATTCTTTCTTTGGGCCAAGGAGATGCAAGTTGCCATCTAGTCTCATTTTATGCAGTGTGAATTCAGCATGTCTAAACAATACCTCCAACATCAGGCTTGATGAGCTAAAGCAGACCATGAAAATGCATACCCCTATGTTTCTATTTTTCTGGAAAAGTTGTGGAGGAAAAGTAGACAGGATTTAGTGGTGGACTGAATGTGGACTGTAGACTGTGCGCCCCTCTAGATGGTAAACCCCTCTAGACTGTAAGCTCGTTTTGGGCAGGGAACATGTCTGCCCACTGTGTTGTACTGTACTCTTCCAAGTGCTTAGTAGAATGCTCTGCACATAGTAAGCACTCAGCAAATACCGTTGATTGATTGAATATAAAACGTGAATGACTCGGTCGTGTATATGTGACATGGGGTAAACATGGCATGTTGCTAGACGGATATGTGGAAAACCTAAAGAATTCATCAGCGAACATGTTACAAGTTGTAGAATCCCATTATGCAGTTTTGTTTTGTGCAAACCCACAATGAACACACTGCTGCCTGAATGTTAGTCAGTCGATCCCAGCTCCATTAAAGTTTTATGAAACAAATTATTTTACCAAGGAAGTTGGAAAAAAAAAAACTTCGGCGGCCCTAAATAATGATAATTGAGCTTCTTTCGAAAAGGGAATAAAATAACTTTGCGTCACTAATGCCTTTTCATTTCCATACAGAAAAAATTTGTTCTTCCCTGTTATTAAATTCTAACGCTAGTATGGGGGTGATAATGAACTGATAGGCTTGTGCAGTGAGAAGTGTTTCTTCGGGGAACATACTATAGTCAATCAATCGTATTTATTGAGCTACTGTTTACTTACTTTTTTATTTACTGTTATTTACTGTTGCTCGATTGGGAGAGTACAGTGTAACAATCTAACATCCATTCCCCTGCCCACAATGAGCTTACAGTCTAGAGGGGGAGACAGACGTTAGTATAAATAAATGACAGATAAGGACATAAGTGCTGTGGGACTGGAAAGGGGGATAAATAAAGGGAGCAAGTCAGGGCGACTCAATAAAGGAGTGGGAGGAAAGGTAAAGATGGTTTAGTCAGGGAAGACCTCTTGGAGGAGATGTGTCTTCAATAAGGCTTTGAAGTGGGGCAAAGAACTGTCTTAATGGTTGTGAAGAGGGAGGGCATTCTAGGCCAGAATTAGGATGTGGGTGTGAGGTCAGCGACGAGCTAGATGAGATCGAGGTACAGTGACTAGGTTGGCATTAGACTTGTAATAGGAAAGCAGTGAGGTGAGGTATAAAGGGGCAAGATGATTGAGTGCTTTGAAAACCAAAAAAAGATCAAGAGAGGAATGGAGGTCAGCACAAGAATATAAGCCAGCAACAGCCAGCAAGAGGATCATCAAGTAAAATGTATAGAAACTCTGCATTTCTATTCTATTGCATTTGATTATGCAGCAGCAGAGTCAGGATTAGAACCCAGGTCCTCTGACTTCTAGGCCCAGGGTCTTTCCGCTAGACCACGCTGCTTCTTGGCAGTAGGACTTTCTGCTGGCGGGTCTCCAAACTCTCGCAGCATGTCCTATGTTCTGAACTTCTGCCGCCCCTCCCAAAAGCTTTCTTACGCTACTTCTTTCCTGGACCTTTCTACCGCAATTCAGTTGAGCCCATTGAGTATTGACTGGTCAGAAAGTGCTTTCACTTTGTCAACATAGGCTTTTTAAAACGCCACCCCACATCCCTGGTACATTAAGAGAGAAAATGGAGTCCACATCTCAGAGAAAGACATTTGGATTTTTTTTTCCTTAATTGGACTTTCAGAATTCATTTTTACTGTTTGCTGCCAGAGAGATCCAGAATTCTGGTGTATGTAGCGTTCGGTCCAAGAAAGTTAATATTACATTATGTTGTTATTATTATTATTATTATTATTATACATTATTACATATTATTACATTATGCCACTGGGTTCAGTGAAAATGACGGTGTCTATGTATCAAATTAAAACGTAAGATAGCTTAACATAAGATAACATAAGATAAAAAAAATGTTTGGAAACTGGCAGTTGTAAGACAAAATGCGTGAGATTCCCTCATTACGTTGCCCCCCACAGGCTCAGAAATCAGAAATAGAGTGGCTCTCTTGGAGGAGAAGTTTCATAAAGATTGAGACCTGAAAAGGGAAAAATGAAAATGATGGCAAGCACTGTGAATTCATTCATTGCATCGTATTTATTAATAATGATGGCATGTATTAAGTGCTTACTATGTGCAAAGCACTGTTCTAAGCGCTGGGGAGGTTACAAGGTGACCATGTTGTCCCACGTGGGGCTCACAGTCTTCATCCCCATTTTACAGATGAGATCACTGAGGCACAGAGAAGTGAAGTGACTTGCCCAAAGTCACGTAGCTGACTAGTGGAGGAGTCGGGATTTGAACCCATGGTCTCTGACTCCAAAGCCTGGGCTCTTACCACTGAGCCATGCTATGCAGAGCACTGTACTAAGCGCTTGGGAAGTACAAGTCGGCAACATATAGAGATGGTCCCTACCCAACAATAAGCTCACAGTCTAGAAGTGAATCCAATGCGACGGTAATCACGCATTAGTTTTGTCAGCCACATTCAGGTGCACCGATACACAAAATTGTGTCATTTCTGACCCAATTTTATGCGTAGGGGATGAGGCTTGCTTAGAGTTTGCAGTTAGAATGCACTGAATGCAAAGATGCTTATAGTCCTCTAGACTGTAAGCTCACTGAGGGCAGGGAATGTGTCTGTTATATTGTACTTTTGCAAGCACTTAGGACAGTGTTCTTCACGCAGTAAGCACTCAATAAATATGACTGATTTGCAACTTTCATTGCAACCCGTGTCCCTGGTTATGTCTGTATCACTGAGGCTCCTGTCAAGCAACAAAACAAATTGTCCTTGTCTCCCTCTTTCAAAACCTCAGTCATTTATCTCTCCATTTGAAATAAAACCTGACCTCGATACTCGAGACATCTGAGAAGTTTCTCTGTTGAATATTTAGCTGTTCGGTCTTTCTTGTTGATGGTTAAGTGTATCTCGAGATTCATTAGGTAACCTTGGCAGAGGATTGACTTAATTGCAACCTTATTCATTTATTATTCATGCCCCCTCCCAGCCCCACAGCACTTATGTGCATATCTGTAATTTATATTAATGTCAGTCTCCCCCTCTAGGCAGTAAGCTCATTGTGGACAGGGAATGTGTCTATTGTATTGTGTTCTCCCAAGTGCTTAGTACAGTGCCGTGCACACAGTAAGCACTCAGTAAATACGATTGCATGAATGAACAGGAAGGAAGCACTTCAGAACCTACCCTTATCTCACAGAAATGGGGAAACCCTCCTGAGCTTTTAGGGATAGCGGTCTTCCAAAACTTACTCCTTACCTGAAAAAGCATGGGATTGACTCACCAATTTCCTATATTTTAGTGTTAAAGCTTCCTTTGTCAATCAGCGCATATTTTCTATAGAGTGCCTATTCTGTGCAGAGCCCAGGACTGATTATTCGAGAGAATAAAATAAAATTAGTAGATCTGATCCCAAACATCAAGGAGCTTATATTCTAGTGGAGAAGACAGGCAGTCTTATAAATGGGAAAAATTGGAAATCCCTATTCTCTTATATTCCACTCCTAGTGGATAAAAATCAGACCTAAGACCTGGATCAACCAAATCGCACATCTTGGGTAGAAGCCGACAGGTAATCGGATGTACCAGGCGGGCATTGAGGGCAGCTCAGTGAGACCGAAGTAGGGTGGTAAAATGTGATTTTTCCAGGAAGATATCTCCATTTCCCTGCATGCTATTACTGGAAGAGAATAGGTGGTTAGTACAGAATGAAGAAACAGTAGCTCTAGTAAAGCATATGGCCCTTTCTCACACTGCAATTCATTATACATCCTTGTAGGTAGACTAAAGTGTATGCATATAAATAGATTTACAGGAAGAAGTGATTGCAACTGAGGCTTGTAGAACAGGGAAATGGCCAGCTAGCCTTTTGTTCCTTTATTTCCGTCAAATGCTCCCTGATTTCTCTGGTTTATTCACAGCCTATTAGAGTAGGCAAACCATATAAAAGCAAACAAAGAAATCTAACTCTCCACCTGAGGGCAAAAAATACAGGATGCGGTGCTCAAATATAGAATTGGATGGTGGTTTAAAAGACATGGTTTTTAGGTTGCAGGGAAGTGGATTGATCGGGACAGATTTTAACAAAATGTAATAATCCAGGAATTAAGCAAAGTCCAACAGCAAAACAAATAACCTAAAACCTAATATTCTGTTTATTTTATTTTGTTAATATGTTTTATTTTGTTGTCTGTCTCCCCCTTCTAGGCTGTGAGCCCGTTGTTGGGTAGGGACCGTCTCTGTATGTCGCCAACTTGTACTTCCCAAGCACTTAGTACAGTGCTGTGCACACAGTAAGTGCTCAATAAATACGATCGAATGAATGAATGAATAAATGCTGGTGCTATGTAGTGTAGCGCGAAAAAAACATGGGCCAAGGAGCCAGAGGACCTGGGTTCTAATCCTGACCTTGCCATTTGCTTGCTGCGTGACCTTGGGCAAGTCACTTAACTTATAACTAGGGATATAAATAGTAAGTACTTAACAAATACCGTCATCATTATTGTTATACTCTCCCAAGAAATTAATACTGTGCTCTGTGTAGAGTAAGCACTCAGGAAGCACCATTGATTGATTAATGGGTCTATAGAGATTAAGTACCATTCCCAAGGCCACTCAGCAGGCCGGAGGTCGAACTGGGATACCGCCTTACCTCCTTCCCCTCCCCACAGCACCTGTATATATGTATATATGTTTGTCCGTATTTATTACTCTATTTATTTTATTTGTACATATTTATTCTAATTATTTTATTTTGTTAGTATGTTTGTTAGTATGTTAGTATGTTCTCTGTCTCCCCCTTCTAGACTGTGAGCTCACTGTTGGGTAGGGACCGTCTCTATATGGTGCCAACTTGGACTTCCCAAGCGCTTAGTACAGTGCTCTGCACACAGTAAGCGCTCAATAAATGCGATTGAATGAATGAATGAATGAATGAACATGTATCTCCCCATTCTCAGTCCTGTATTCTTTCCACTGTGCCACCCTGTCTTCTCTCTATATCTTCAGTTATTTCAGAAAACATTAAAAATAGTGAGCGGTCACAGTTCATTGCTTTTCCATTGCTTTCCGAATTCTTATGAGACTAATTGACAATGCCACTTTCAATGTTGCCGACTTTTGCGGTTTCTCTGATTACAAACGTGAACGTATGACTGTAAACAGTGCCATTACTGGGCAGATCAATTGTCTGTGTTGCCTAGTATCCAGTTTCTTCTAGAGTAAGAGTGCCCTTTTCGCTGGACATGCTAATATTTCGGGACAGTCTATTTAAAATTCCCGTTGGCAGTTCAGTGCATGAGAAGCAGCGTGGCTCAGTGGAAATAATAATAATAATAATGATGGCATTTATTAAGCGCTTACTATGTGCAAAGCACTGTTCTAAGCGCTGGGGGAGATACAAGGTGATCAGATTGTCCCACGGGGGGCTCACAGTCTTCATCCCCATTTTACAGATGAGGGAACTGAGGCCCAGAGAAGTGAAGTGACTTGCCCAAAGTCACACAGCTGAAAAGTGGCAGAGCCGGGATTTGAACCCATGACCTCTGACTCCAAAGCCCGGGCTCTTTCCATTGAGCCACGCTGCTTTTAGAGCACGGGCTTAGGAATCGGAGGTCATGGGTTGTAATCCCGGCTCTGCCGGTTGTCAGCTGTGTGACTTTGGGCAAGTCACTTCACTTCTCTGTGTCTCAGTTGCCTCATCTGTAAAATGGGGATTAAGACTGCGAGCCCCCCCCCCCCCAACCCCGTGGCTCACCTTGTAACCTGAATAAACTCACATAAACATTGCCTCACTTAAACACTGATAGTCCAACCTAGCCATGAAGAGGTACTTGAGCAACATAATAATAATAATGATAATAATAATGGCATTTATTAAACGCTTACTTTGTGCAAAGCACAGTTCTAAGCGCTGGGGAGATTACAAGGTGATCAGGTTGTCCCACGGGAGGCTCACAGTCTTAATCCCCATTTTACAGATGAGATAACTGAGGCCCAGAGAAGTGAAGTGACTTGCCCAAAGTCACACAGCTGACAATTGGCGGAGCCGGGATTAGAACCCCTGACCTCTGACTCCAAAGCCCGGGCTTTTTCCACCGAGCCACGCTGGCAAGCATCACATGCTCCCGATTCACATTCCCAAGGGTTTAGTACAAGACATTGTGCCCAATAGGCACTCCTGCTCCTGACCGTGGGAATTATTTTAGTGGATAGCAGTGGCTTTTCCTTTGTGTGTGCGTTTTTTTTTAATGGTACTTCTTAACCGCTCATTATACGCCAAGCACCGTACTAAGCACTGGGGTAGATTCAAGGTAATGTGGTAGGAGATAGACCCTGTTTCACTTAGGTTTCATTGTCTTAATTAATCCTCATTTTACAAATGAGGGAACTGAGGCACAGAGAAGTGAAATGACTTGCCCAAAGTCACACAGCAGACAAGCGGTGGAAGCAGGATTAGAATTCAGGTCCTCTGTCTCCTAGGGCCATCTTGTTTCCACTAGGCCTCTCTGTTTCTCAAGACGTTCTCAAGATACATACCCTTGAGTAACTTGTGTTGCTCAAGACTTCACTAACATATTTACTATTCTATTTATTTTGTTAATGATGTGCATCTAGCTTTAATTCCATTTATTCTGATGACTTGACACCTGTTCACATGTTTTGTTTTGTTGTCTGTCTTCCCCTTCTAGACTGTGAGCCCGTTGTTGGGTAAGGACCGTCTTTATGTGTTGCCAACTTGTACTTCCGAAGCGCTTAGTACAGTGCTCCGCACACAATAAGCACTCAATGAATGCAATTGAATGAATGAATAACTATAGCAATTTTTTACATTGCCCATGTAAATGTGAATCTTTCATTCTTGAAGACAAGAAAAAATTAATTAATGAACTTGCATTTTGTTTTCATTTCTCTCCCACCCACTCCAAAAACAACCAGAAACCCCTTACAAGAAGTAGAAGAAATATATTTGTACAGATGGTCATTTTTTTGTATCTCCATCTGAGAATCGGGCCTCTTTTCTCAATAGTCTCCGTCATCTCCTCTGACTGGAAACCAAGAAAATCTAGATCAAATTAAAATCTCGGTATTATTGTTGTCGCCTCTATTTGTCTGTTGTCTGTTATTTGTCTGTTTATTTGTCTGTTGTCGCCTCTTGTTGTCTTTCTTCTAAGAAAATAGAACCTGACTTAAATGATATTTGGAAGACCTTTTCCTGAAAGGAGAAGCCGTATATCCTACTCTAAGATTTCCGGCATTAGAATATCTAAATAAGCTGGTGGAATTTTGTCTGAGGATTCTTGTTAGAGTTTGAAAGTCAGGGTATCTTCTTTATATATTTGTTCAATCCCCCTAGAAAAGGATGAGCGCACTTGCTATTTTAAATAAAGACAGTTTGGAAGAGTCTGTTAAGATATCCTTAAATAAATTTCTAGACTCACAGGGGCTGGGATTTCTTTCTAAAGCTTCCTCGGGTTAGAAACATAAGCAGCTCGCACTTTCTCTCAGTCCCTGACTTATTCAGCCTTTGAGAAGCCGCCTTCTACTTGGACATCCAATTCCTTGAGATCTGTGTCTCCATGGTCTCTTTTTTTGAAAAATCTTCCTTTCTAAGATATAAATGTGAGCTGCAAACACAGCGCAATACTAAGGACTTGGGAGAGTACTTTACAAGAGAGTTGGTAAAGAAAATCCCCACCCTCAAGGAGCAAACAAGTGATTTATTAATCCCCAAATTTGTAGTAATTGTCTTGCTGTGTGGTGTAGCTTTTTATTCGTTCATGATGTTAGCTGACAGGTGATAAAAATATCTCGTGTGTGTGCATGTTTCATTCGTTCATTCAGTTGTGTTTATTGAGCACTTACTGTGTGGAGTGCTCTGTACTAAGCACTTGGAAAGTACAATTTGGCAACAGAGACAGTCCCTACCCAACAACGGGTGTATTGGCCATGTTTGTATTATATATGTGCTTGATTCATTCATTCATTCATTCAATCATATTTATTGAGCGCTTACTGTGTGCAGAGCACTGTATTAAGCGCTTGGGAAGTCCAAGTTGGCAACATAGAGAGACGGTCCCTACCCAACAGTGGGTGCTTGATGAGTGTGCATATGGTATGTGTGTTGCACTGTGCTTTAAATCTGCTGTGCTGCTGTCTGTATGTTGTGGGTATATGTGGGCCGGGGAGTGTTTGAAGTTGGGGTGGGGTGTCTGTGTGTATGTGTGTGTTTGTGTGTTTTGGTAGTCCCAGCTTGTGATCTTATCTCTCTCTCCCATCTTTCACAATTTCACTGGAGCCCATCCGTCTTCCGGGTCTTACTCCTCCGATCTCATTCTCTGGCCGCTTCAGGGAGTCAGGCCAGTTTGGCCAGGAGTCCCTCTTCCAACCCCATCCCGATATCCCACCCGCCCGCCTCCGCTGACCTGGCGGCTTCACTGCTTCCCCCAGGACAGCCCTTTTCCCGTCTGACTTCTCTGGCGCCATTCAGTCCCTGGGTCCCACTCTCAGCTGTTAACGGCCACTGCCGTCCATGGTCCTCGGTTGGTTTCCTCTGGCCTTGGGCATCCTCACCAGACCTGGGTCCTCCCACTCCGTTTTGCCTCCCCCCGTCTTGCTCTCTTCATTCATCCCCCTCCCAGCCCCACGCCACTTGTGTGCATATCTGTAGTTTATATTCATGTCTGACTCCCCCTCTAATAATAACAATAATGATGGCATTTGTTAAGCGCTTACTATGTGCAAAGCACTGTTCTAAGCGCTGGGGGGATACAAGGTGATCAGGTTGTCCCAAGGTGATCAGGTTGTCCCATGTGGGGCTCACAGTCTTCATCCCCGTTTTACAGATGAGGGAACTGAGGCTCAGAGAAGTTAAGTGACTTGCCCAAGGTTACACAGCAGACATGTGGGGAGCCGGGATTCGAACCCATGACCTCTGGCTCCAAAGCCCGTGCTCTTTCCACTGAGCCACGCTGCTTCTCTAGACAGTAAAACTCACTGTAGGCACGTTAAAATGTCAGTTAACATTGTTCTATTGTACTCTCCCAAGCGCTTACTGGGGTAGATACAAGTTAATCAGGTTGGACACAGTCCCTGTCCCACAAGGGGCTCACTCTCTTAATCCCCATTTTACAGATGAAGTCACTGAGGCACGGAGAAATGAAGTGTCTTTTTCAGGGTCCCACGCAGACAAGTGATAGAGCTGGGATTAGAACCCAGGTCCTTCTGAGCCCCAGGCCCGGGCTCTACCAACTAAGCCGTGTTGCTAACCTCATGTCATTGGAGAAGCAGCGTGGCTCAGTGGAAAGAGCACGGGCTTTGGAGTCAGAGGTCATGGGTTCAAATCCCTGCTCCGCCAACTGTCAGCTGTATGACTTTGGGCAAGTCACTTAACTTCTCTGTGCCTCAGTTCCCTCATCTGTAAAATGGGGATTGTCCCGTGGGACAACCTGATCACCTTGTAACTTCCCCAGCGCTTAGAACAGTGCTTTGCACATAGTAAGCACTTAACAAATACCATCATTAGTATTATTATGTCATGCCTTTTGAGATGGAGGCAGAGATCAGGAGAGAGAAGTTTGGAGGTAGAGTGTATTTTGCCCAATAGCCCCAGACCCAATTGCAGAAAGTTACAGCACTTTTTTAAGAGAATAGCTACAATGCTGTGTTGGTTTTTATTGAAAAATTACCCTTTGATTGAGAAATGAATCCCGTAGTTAGTTGAATAAGGGAGAGCTGTACCGATGTTTCTCTCCTGATCAGAGGAAACTTGTAGATTTTTTTTTCCTGGGGGCGGTAAGCCCTTCTAACTTTCAAGCGACATTAGTAATTAAGTAAACATGTTTGTTTCCTCTTAGTGGTTTTCCACTTTGGATAGTGTGCCACGTGATCGAAACTGGATGTATTTGTATCCAATTCTCTGGGTTTTAGAAACCATCTGCTGTGGGAGAAGTGAAGAGAGACATAAAATGACAGAGTATTTTCAGGGTAATTAAACCCAGGGAAAATAGGACAATCAGGGAGTTGGATTTAATTGGTTTTAATTGCGTTAAGAGTAATAGGCCAGGCTGAAAAGATAGATCTTAATATAAGGTCTGAAAAGAGCCAAGGAGACCAGGAATTGCAGAAAGCCTGTTCCAGTTGATTAGTGTAGTGCGAAGAAAGGAAGGACCTTACTAGGATCCCTTCAGAGACAGCTGTTAGGAGAAAGTATCCCCAAAACTTATATTTAAGAAAAAGATTGATCAGAGAGTAGAAAACCAGCACCCAGATTGATGTGTGTTTTCATTAAAGAAGAGAATAACCTCTTGAATAACCACCTCTTGGTGGTTTTCTGAACACTAAAATGTCATTCCATCGGCATAATAAAAGAATGGACAATTTTGTCTTGCTGCAAAATGGTGAGATGGCTATTTACATTTCAGGAGTGTATGCATATGTTTAATTTGAAGGAGAGCTAATTGACAGTGTCCCCGAAGAGTCCCTTTATCAACGCAGAAAGATTTTATTTAGAAGAAATTCTAGATTTTGTTGGGTGTCGTGATCGGGGGGCAGATTTCATGACTGGCTTCATAGGCCTAGAGTTGTGGGGTGGGAGGGTGGCAATTTAGTACAGTGGTCTGCACCCAGGAAGTGCTCAAAAAATATCATCGATTGATAGATTGAAACCTAGTGGAATTTTGACCCCCCTCTTTGGGGAGAATAGTTCAGGATTTCTATGGGGCAGCACTTTTTGAATGAAAACCAGTTTGCTTGGGTCTCTCTCCCTCTGACTTGAAGGAGCGAGGAATGCGGTGGCTTTTTTTTTTGTTCTTTCTTCATCAGGAATTGGAGGGACTGTGTCACAACTGGATTGTTACACTTATGGAGCCTGTTTACTGAACTTGGGAAAAGAAATCTGTCCCAGATATCTTCCCTTGTTATTTTGAGAAACTCTATAGAGGGGCAGATTTCTGTCTAGAAGGTGAACCCTTTTTGTAAGATCATTTGAAATGTGCCACATTTCCCCTCCTGGAAGTTAAGATGGTTGAAATAAAGCAGTAGTCGTACTGTTTCCCATGTGGTTAACAGAAAGCTGAACTTTGTTCCAGATTTGCAGTATTCCATAAAAACTCTTTAAGACATAAAATACCTTCTATTAATAGAAAAATTGAAGCATCAAAGCTTTCTGTATTTGAGTCTGGCAGTTTTTCCTTTAATAACTTATTTTATCGGGCCATGGGACATTTTACTTCATTATCTTATCATTTTAGCAGCCAACATTACACATCAAAGCAAAATTAGGTCTGTCCCCATTTTCAGTCAGCAAGGACTACATGCATTCAAGTAGAATAATGTGAAAAGTATTAGAAAAGTTTCGAAATCATGACAAAATTTTTCATAATCACTTAAATTAAGTTTTTGGTATTTTTTTTTAGGCAGCATACATGTGCATATGGATATATGGGCATAGTATTGTGCAGATTTTTGTAGTCTGATAGATGAATAGACATATTTTCATGTTTTTGGTTTAGGGGGTAATTATTACTCTGGTACTGTTATCTAAATTGCAATAGGGTTTTAGGAGATTGTTTTTGAAGTGGCTGTGGATTCAGTGCTTTGGCTGGCTTTTGGTATTCACAGATTGCACTGTTATGGGTTTGGTGCTGTGTTTTTATGCACTGAAAAAAATCTTGCTCTTCTATTAGCTATCGAGGGCCTTGTCCGGTCCATTTGATTGAAACATAAATTCTGCCGCATTTCATACACAGAGGTTAGTCATACACCTAGTTGAAACTAAACCCTCTAGACTGTAAACTCATTATGGGCAGGGATGTGACTGTTTACTGTTGTAATATACTCTCCCAAGCGCTTAGTACAGGGCTCAGCACACAGTAAGTGTGCAACAAAATATGATTTCATTCATTCATTCATTCAGTCATATTTATTGAGCGCCTACTGTGTGCAGAGCCCTGTACTAAGCGCTTGGGAAGTACAAGTTGGCAACATAAATGAATGAAAGAAGCAGCAGCAGCAGGCCTGGGATTCAGAGGAGCTGGGTTCTAATCCTGGCTTTGCCACTTGTCTACTGTAGGACCTCGGGCAAGTCATTTAATTTATCTGTGCTTCAGTGACCTCTGTAAAATGGGGATTAAGACCGTGAGCCCTACTGTGGGATAGGGACTGCATCCAACCCAATTATCTTGTATCTAACCCAGTGATTAGTACAGTGCCTAGCACATAGTAAGCTCCTAATACTGTTTAAAAAAGCAACACCCAAAAATAAAGCTTAAAAACCTGCAACAGGGAATAACACCAGGAAGGCAGAGGAAATATTTTCAGGACAGAACAAAACAAAACTTCAGGCAAACACTACATCTCAGCCCAAAACCAGGAGCCCATTGCTGAGGTTAGCCTAACATGGCACAGTGCTATCCAGAAAGGAGTGGCTCATTTTGATCCAAAGCTCCTTGAGGAAGAAGGGACAGGGAGGCATAAGAGAAAGCGTTGCTAAGTCCTGCGAACATCAAATGTGACAAGAACAGGGTTGTCACAAAAGGACAGTGTTTTTGTGCCCATGATGTGACCCAGACTGTGGGTTCCACATTGGCCTTTTCAGTAACACACTCACGTATGGATGAATTTCGCTGTCTGTAGAATCTCCATCTAATACCAGGGCAACATAAAGAGAAATAAAGGAAATTTTAGCCAGATCCAAATAACTACTCATCCCTAGATAAACAGGTTTTGTCTACTCTAGTACTACTACCCTGTTATTATTACTGTGATTATTATTCTCGTGATAATTACTGCTACTAATATTAATAACAAGAATAATAATCACAATGATAAGATTTGCAGGTTTTGCCAAGCCTGTACTATGTGCCAAGCCCCGAACTAAGTGCTGGGGTAAACACAGAATAATCCCAACAGAAATTTAAGATAGTCACATGAACACTATGAGAGTGTGGGGGTATTTAAAATTTCATTGAAGCTCTGAAGTGCCATTTGGGGGGATGTGGGGGGATGCAAAATGGGGAGATTGAAAGTTAATCCGGGAATACCTCATGGAGATGTGAATTCAGAAGGGCTTTGAAAATGGGGAGTGCTGAACTAAGTGCTGGGGTAAGTACAGAATAATCCAAACAGAAATTTAAGATAGTCACATGAACACTATGAGAGAGTGGGGGTATTTAAAATTGCATTGGAGCTCTGAAGTGCCATTTGGGGGGATGTAAAATGGGGAGATTGAAAGTTAATCCGGGAATACCTCATGGAGATATGAATTCAGAAGGGCTTTGAAAATGGGGAGTGCTGAACTAAGTGCTGGGGTAAGTACAGGATAATCCGAACAGAAACTTAAGATAGTCACATGAACACTGTGAGAGTATGGGGGTATTTAAAATCACATTGAAGCTCTGAAGTGCCGTTTGGGGGGATGTAAAATGGGGAGATTGAAAGTTAATCTGGGAATACCTCATGGAGATGTCAATTCAGAAAGGCTTTGAAAATGGGGAGTGCTGTGCAGTGTCTGTGATAAGAATAATTGTGGTATTTGTTAAGTGCTTACCGTGTGCCAAGCACTGTACTAAGCGCCGAGGCAGATATAAGATAATTAGGTGGGGCTCACCATCTAAGTAGGAAGGAGAATAGGCATTGAATCCCCATATCCCTCACAGCTGACCTCGTGCTCCTGGACTGCCTGGAACTCAATCTCCCTGCTGTGTGTCCTTAGGCAAGTAACTTTATTTCTCAGTGCCTCTTTCCTCCTCTGCAAAATGGGGTTGTTAAGTGCTCACTATGTGCCGTTCATTCATTCAATCGTATTTATTGAGCGCTTACTGTGTGCAGAGCACTGGACTAAGTGCTTGGGAAGTCCAAGTTGGCAACATGTAGAGACGGTCCCTACCCAACAGTGGGCTCACAGGCTAGAAGGGGGAGACGGAGAACAAAACAAAACATATTAACAAAATAAAATAGAGTAGATATGTACACATAAAGTAAATGAATAAATAGCGTAATAAATACATGCAAACATATGTACATATATACAGGTGCTGTGGGGAGGGGAAGGAGGTAAAGTGGGGGGGATGGAGAGGGGGAGGAGGGGGAGAGGAAGGACCCCAGCGCTTAGAGCAGTGCTTGCCTAGTAGTAAGTGCTTAACAAGTACCATAATTCTTATTATTATTACTAAGCGCTTGGGAGAGTACAGTGCAACAGAATTAGCAGACATGTTCCCTCCCCATAACGAACTTACATACGCGTGAAAAGCTAAATATAAGAAAGACATGAATTTACTCGTAATGAAACTCTGCCAACTGTGCCTAAGGAAATGGAGATAAAATATACTTAAATGCCTAGAAAGACCTTCCTATTGGAGTGTAATTTTGCTATTGTTTGGATAAAATGGGAATGATAATAATTATTATGGTACTTGTGAACTGCTTATTTTGTGCCAGAATGATAGTCTTCAATGTTGCCCGTGTTCCCACTCTCATATTTGAAGGATTTAAACTTTTTCCTCTCATTTTAAGATCTTTCTGAATTTCTTATGGAATGCTTTCTTCTTCCTTAGCTACATCACTCATATTCCATTAAGAGTATTCTTTAAAGTATATGAGTTTAGCCTAAACATAGCTCAAGTATAACTAAGGAAATATCACAAGGACTTTGAAAGCTTGTGTTCTAAGACAGACCAGGCATATGTGTGCAGTCAAAGGCAATTTCCAAACATGCAGCGCCATACATGCTGTTTCTTCCTTAAATCTTGGATTTCTAAAGCGTGCCTCTTTTTTTTCCTCTCCAAGTATTTTATTGTGCAAGTCCAGTAAATTGAAGTGTTTGTTGTTCCTGATTTCCGGGAAATGATTTGAACCATTAAAAAAGAGACAAAGAGTTAGTGATGTCCTATCTTGAAGTGAACAAAGGACTTGAAGAAAGGACTATTGTTGGTTAAAAGGCTTCTTTGCTTTGAGGGATATTTAACTAGTCGGAAGGTATTACATCATCACCTGCATCTTTTGAGACTCTTTATTAACTATTTGAAAGTTGGAGATGATTAAGGCAGGGATCAAAACATTTGCTGCAGCCAACTGTTGCCCTGTCTACAGAACCAAACAGCATGGCTCAGTGGAAAGAGCCCGGGCTTTGGAGTCAGAGTTCATGGGTTCAAGTCCCGGCTCTGCCAATTGTCAGCTGTGTGACGTTGGGCAAGTCACTTAACTTCTCTGGGCCTCAGTTCCCTCATCTGTAAAATGGGGATTAAGACTATGAGCCCCCCGTGGGACAACCTTATCACCTTGTAACGTCCCCAGCGCTTAGAACTGTGCTTTGCGCATAACAAGTGCTTAATAAATGCCATTATTACTATCCCAGACTGAGCCCCCTTTTTCCTCTCCTCCTCCCCATCACCCCCGCCCTACCTCCTTTCCCTCCCCACAACACCTGTATATGTTTGTACAGATTTATTACTCTATTTCTTTTACTTGTACATATTTATTATTCTATTTATTTTGTTAATGATGTGCATCTAGCTTTACTTCTATGTATTCTGATGACTTGACACCTGTCCACATGTTTTGTTGTCTGTCTCCCCCTTCTAGACTGTGAGCCCGTTGTTGGATAGGGACTGTCTCTATACGTTGCCAAGTTGGACTTCCCGAGCGCTTAGTACAGTGCTCTGCACACAGTAAGCGCTCAATAAATACGATTGATTGATTGATTGATTCCCAAGCACTTAGTACAGTGCTCTGCACACAGTAAGCACTCAATAAATGTGATTGAATGAATGAATGAATGAACCCAGCTACTTTTCAGGTTCACAGTTCTAGTCATGCTATTTAACACCATTTTCTATAACTTGGGAGGACATCATCAAACACTAAAACCTCTTGCTGGAGTTTGGTCCATTGGAGAGTTTGTCAATTTTTTAAATGTTCTGATAGAATGTAATAATCACTCTATTGGGATCAAGAGTGTTTTTTCTTCTTTTTTTTCTCAAAAAGCACGCTTAATTCAAATAAGCTGTTTTCATGGATAGTGTCTTTATGCTTCAGTCCTTGATTTGACAGCCTAAACTTTTCCATTTTGATTTCCAAATACGGATCACTTGGGGTGGATAACGTTTAGTTCCATACAACCCGCACGCTTCCAAAATTAATAAAGTTGAACTTAGGACCTCCAGATACCTAGACTGTCATCAGAAAGGCCTCCATTTGTAGGTGAGCATAACCCATCACTGGAAAGAGTTTTTAATTTAGACCTAATGGAAATGGAATCCTTTATGAAACTTCATTTAAAAATGCTTAGATTCATTAAAAAAAGACTTAAATATGCAGCGATACCCAGTGTGTGATTGAAATTTAGAATGGGCCCTTCTTTTCCCAGTCTTCCTAACAAAATGAGAAGAAAGTGCACAGCACCTAGGGAAGAATTAATGTAGCCTCTGGAGGGATATAGTCGCATTTTGCAGATGTGTTCTAGTCACCAGGTTTCCGTTTGAGCATCAGAATCAAACAGGGGTATTTATTGAGCAGAGCTTTGTACTGAGCACTTGGGAGAGTTCAGTACAATAGAATTGGAAGTCGTGATCTCTGGCCACAAGGAGTTTACAATCTAGTTCATTCAGCTCTACTCTAAGACATCTGGATGGATCACTTCACAGTTGATGAGGCTGGGTTATCGATCATTCAGTGGATCACTGGTATTTTTTGAGCACTTACCGTGTCCAGAATACTGCCCTAAGTGCTTGGGAAATTACAGTACAATAGAATTGGTAATTATGATGCCTTCCTACAGTCTAGAAGGGCTTAGAGTCTGTCAGGCGACAGACACAAGGCAGAGGCGATGGGCTACTACATTTAGTTAATCTTAATTTTGTCTTTTCGCTTTCCCTTAGGGAACCACTCCAGGGTTGGATTTATCTGAGCAAGACCTGTTGTCCTGGTGGAGCAGAGTGACAGCCAAGATCCACCCTTCGTTTCCCAATTCGGTTCATTTGCCAAAGGAGTGGAGACTAAGGCCAGATTTCGTTCTGGGAACGGGATGCGGAGACGAGGACTCCCATGTCTTTTTCCTAACGTTGGAATCTGTTTATGATCAGAGTCTTTGAGTTCTCAGCCTGCCGCGCAATTCCAGGTGGGTGTTGGGACCTCCAGGAAGACAACGTCCTTCCGTCCGGCCGGTTTTCTCGACCGCCTTGGCTTTTCCCTGGTCCGCGGAAGACGGAGCCCTGCTGATGCCGCTGTAAACAATGTCGAGGCCCGAGAGACTATTATGGCTTCCACTGGTGTTCACCCCCGTCTGTGTCATGTTGAACTCGAATTTCCTGCTTTGGATAACAGCCCTCGCCATCAGGTTCACACTGATCGACAGCCAAGCACAATACCCCGTTGTCACCACAAATTACGGCAAAATCCGGGGCCTAAGAACACCACTGCCCAATGAGATCCTGGGCCCAGTGGAGCAGTATCTGGGGGTGCCCTACGCCTCTCCCCCCACCGGAGAGAGACGCTTCCAGCCTCCGGAACCTCCGTCCTCCTGGACCGGGATTCGCAACGCAACCCAGTTTGCCGCGGTGTGTCCCCAACACCTGGACGAGCGATCCTTGCTTCACGATATGCTCCCCGTCTGGTTTACCGCCAATTTGGATACGTTGATGACCTACGTACAAGATCAAAATGAAGACTGCTTGTACTTGAATATCTATGTGCCCACGGAGGATGGTGAGTACTTTCTCCAACTAGATGCCCAGAAGTCTCCTCGAGTGCCCAGAGTGCTAAAAGGCAGGGAGATTTAGGATTTGAGGGGGAATGGTGTCCAGTTTCTCTCTTCCTTTACCCCGTGAGAAGCAGTGTGGCCTAGTGGAAAGAGCATGGGCCTGGAGGTCGGAGGATGTGGGTACTAATCCCAGCTCTGCCACCTCTCTGCTGTGTGACCTTGGCCAAGTCACTTCACCTCTCTGGGCCTCAGTTCCTTCATCCGTAAAATGGGGGTGAAGACTGTGAGTCCCATGTGGGACAGGGACTGTGTCCAACCGGCTTACCTCGTCTCTGCCCCAGGGCTTAGAAGAGTGCCTGGCACATAGTAAGTGCTTTACAAATACCACAATTATTATCATTACTGTTATTCCTTTATAGCAAATGCAAATGTGGTCAAATGAACCTGATAAGAATTACAGCTTTTATTCATGTTTTGTGATTGGATTGCAGTTTGCCCTGTCTAGGATATTTGGAATCATGTACTAAAAGGCTAGGGAATAGATAAAGTAATCCTATAGAAAATCATTCCCGCAGCTCCATTTCGGAAAGCAGGATTTAGTAATGATTTATCCCACGGATTGCATTACTTGTTAGCAGCCTCAAAAGACAGAGTGTTGAGAGAAATCAGTTGTTAACACAAAAACCAAAAAAAATGCGTTAAACCTTTTTGGTAGAGAACCCGGGGTTTTGTTGCTCTCCTTGCCAATTAATAATTCATTTTCATCAAATGCAGATATGAGGAATCCAAACGGGTGTGGCTCTTTTGTGTTCAAAATTCCTCTTGTCTTTTAAAATTCCTGGGGCAGAGTTTACATTAAGAAGATGGGAGAAAATTCCAAGACCAATATTAGTCATTAGATTCTTTTAGTCACCTTTAAGTCAGCATTATCTGGCCATTTTCATGTCAGTGTTCTTTTTATTTCAGAAAAAAGAAATGACTGTTGAAGGGTTTCCAAAAATGCAATTAGAATCTTAAGTTTCTGCTTTCCACCTATATGCTGCTTCAAGGGCCGTCATTATAGGAAAAGTTTAGATGTATCAAAACAGTAAAGGCAGACAGAGTTGGCTGTTACTAGCAATAATGTAGGGGTGATTTAGTGAGTATCTCTTGCTCTGGAAGGGCTGTCTTGAAATCCAGTCGGGAGAAGTTTACAGTAATATGATTGTTAATTTAAGACCCTCGATTCTTAAATTAACAAATGTGTTGCTGTATTAATAAACTAATTCATGCAGACTTAGGTGACTGTTGGCTTCGGAAATATTATTAATCCACTGTGCTGTGTGAATGCGCATGTGACTGCCCAATATTAAGTACGAGTTTAAAAAAAAAGGGAAAAAAAGAAAATCTCTAACAAAAAGCCGACCTAAAATTGTGTGTCGCCCAAGCATAGTTAAGCGAAATTACTTTAAAGAGCTGCTCACGGAATCGGATTAAACATCCTTTGCCTCATTATACGACTCTCATCTAGCATAAAGTTATCTGTGTTGTTATGGAAACCAACCACGAAATTAGATTGGGTAGCCTAGGTCTGAAAATGACTCAATTGGTTAAATTCACATTTGGAGCTCTTATTTAAGTAAAGGAGGCCCGAAGTGCTCGTCTTTATGAGCTTTCTCAGTAGCCTCTTTGTGTATTTGTGAATACATGGGCTGCGCTCCCCAAATCCAATTAGCGCTCGGATTTGGAAAGACACCTGGGTCAGAGTCTCTGCCTATTTAAAAAGAAGTCCTGAAAGAAAAAGGACCTACCTTGATTTTAACAATTCATCCGCTGGAGGAGATCCTAGGGTGGGGAACAGCTTAGCCATTAGGCACCGCTCTCAGAAAGCCCAGTTACGCAGTGTCAGGGGGACCGTACCTAATTGACAAAAGCTGCTTGAAAGGCAGAGAAAAGAGTCTCTTTGTGAGTAGATTGTTGTTGAGCGCTGACAGTCGTGACAAATAAGATGTTGATGAATAGGCAACAAAGTTCCAATCCCAATATGAAAAAGAAGCATTTGAAAAACATGCTAAACTAAGAGTTAAGTTTTAGACACGGGAAAGTCTTCACAGCCAACCTTTAAAAATGTACCCCTTAGAACCTTAATTCTGGAAAATGTGTTTTAAAAGGCATTTGAAACTGTTCTGGCTTGTAAATAATATTTATCCATGGCATATTTCAAGACATACTTCATATAGCACGTACGCGAACATGAAGACGTAGTTTTAAAATAATCATGAAACGCTCTATGTAATGTGGATTTTTCAACAGAGAGAATAAGAATTCAAATCTATATTTAAAGTCAGAACTAAAGGCAGTTTGGGTCATTTGTGTTGGTAAAATGAAGGGATCTTAATATTAATCCTTTTTTTCTAGGAGCAATGACCCGATGATGTCAATGGGAAATGAAAACACATAACCGCTTCTTATGAAATGTTTCCACTGACATTCCTTTTTCTGGAAATGTCAAACATTCTCCTCAAACCATTAATAAAACCACACACATGAGGAAAACATAGCTTCCTCGGGAATTGCAAATGGGCAGCAGGCGTTCAGGTGTAAATTTTCATTCTGGTGACGGAGAAGATTGAGGCTCAGAATCTTTGGGATTTCCTTTGATCCTGTCTGTCTTTTTCTCCAGAATGCAAACCACTGGAGCGACCTAGGTGAATGCTAATTCTTTATCTATCCAGATTTTACCTCCTGGTTACAGAAATGATCAGTTAATGGCTTGCATGGACCTTAAATATCAAAATTATAATGTTACCCCTGATGACTCTGGTCCCTGTCAGGTAAGGTGCTGTCAATCAGTCAATCGGTGGCATTGGCTGAGTACACACTGTGTGTAGAGCACTGTGCTAAGTGCTTGGGAGAGTTCAGTACAACAGGGTTAGTAAACCCATTCTCAGCCCACAACGAGCTTACAGTCTAGAGGGCTATCACGCATACGATACTGGACTCTAGCACTGAAGGTCATCAGTATATAGGAACCACTGACCTGCTATCAGGCCTGAAGTTGGCAAGGATGAGAGCGTGGGTGGCACTGCCCAAACTACCGTCATTATAGGACATTCACTCCGGTTTTTAAACCTCTTCCCACTGATTGCCTTTCTATCATTTTTGAACCATCATGTAGGCTTTAAACTATTCCTTTAGACTGTAAACTCCTCCGGAAGACCGTAAGCTCCCTGTGGGCAGGGGATAAGTCTACCCAGTCTACTGTACTCTTCCCAAGCGCTTTGTAAAGTGCTCTGTGCACGGTACACACCCAGTATATGCCACAAATTGATTGTTCTCTTCATCATCAGACTGCTCCTTATTTGCTGTTTTTTTTTCTCCTGCTACTGCCATTACTGTCCCCTCTTCCAGTAACAGTGGCAGTGGTGGCGGAGGGGGATGGGGGTATTCAAAGCTTTTTTCCAGGTTGGGGGAAGCGGAGTCGCCCATTTGAATGATAATATTGCCAACTTGTACAGATCCCGCTTTAGGGGTGCTCCCCCCGTCCCGTGGAAGCCGACATTTCAGGACTCCAGACTGAGGGATGCATTATTAAGCGTGGAACTACTTACCCTCCCATTGTTACAGACTTTAAGCCACCCCCTCCCTGGACTGTATCCGGGAATAACGTGGACATTCCTTGGGACCACTGCCTCCTGGAATTGATTTGGGGAGTGGGCAGTTTATGAAGCAAAGCTAACCGAGAGGGATCTTAAAGATCCCGAGGGAATGACGTTTTTGTGTGAGTGTGTAAGGGACCTTGGAAGGTCGTTTAATCCATCCCCTCCTATGGGGAACACCACACCCAAATAATACTGAGAAAAACCTAGGGTTTTTTTAAAATAGATCTCCAGAGAAGAGCTGGGTTTGGTACTCAGAGGTCGTGGGTTCTAATCCTGCCCCTGCCACTTGTCAGCTGTGTGATTTTGGACAACTCACTTCACTTCTCTGGTCCTCAGATACGTCATCTGTAAAATGGGGATTAAGACTGTGAGCCCCACGTGGGACAACCTGATCACCTTGTACCCTCCCCAGCCTTTAGAACAGTGCTTTGCCCGGCGTGGCTCAGTGGAAAGAGCCCGGGCATAGGAGTCAGAGGTCGTGGGTTCTTATCCCGCCTCCGCCACTTGTCAGCTGTGTGACTTTGGGCAACTCACTTCACTGGGCCTCAGTTACCTCCTCTGTAAAATGGGGATTAAGACTGTGAGCCCCACGTGGGACAACCTGATCACCTTGTATCCCCCCCAGTGCTTAGACAGGGCTTGGCACATAGTAAGCACTTAACAAATGCCATTATTATTATTATTATTATTATTATCCTAACTCATTCCACCCTCCTCCCTGGCAGCAAAACAGCAGCTGTGGTTTGTGACAGGAAATCCCTCCAGCAAACACTGTCAGTAGAAGGGAAGTCACAGTAATGGCTCTGGCAGCAACCCACAGCAGCAGAGAGCCCTGAGGGATGGTGGTCGTGAGCACATCATCGTTCTGTCGCTGTCACCATTTCGAACAGAAAGGAGAACTGATGGAGGGAAACTTTCTCTGACATCAGTCACCTCCACTCACCCCTCCCCAGCAACACTGACCTCTGAATATAGATCACAACAGCCCCGGAGTCTTCTCTAGCTCACTAAGCTGCCCCACCGTCATCTTTTTTTTTTTTAATTCATTCATTCAGTCGTATTTATTGAGCGCTTACTGTGTGCAGAGCACTGGACTAAGTGCTTGGGAAGTACAAGTCAGCAACGTAGAGAGGTGGTCCCTACCCAATAAAGGGCTCACAGTCTAGAAGGAGGAGACAGACAACAAAACAAGGAGACAGGTGACAATACCCTCAGAATAAATAGAATTTGAGCTATATGCACATCACTAATAAAATATAGTGAGATATATGTACAAATATACCCAAATGCTGTGGGGAGGGGAAGGGGGTAGGGCAGAGAGAGGGAGGGGGACGATGGGGAGAGGAGGGGGAGCAGAGGAAAAGGGGGGGGACTCAGTCTGCGAAGGCCTCCTGGAGGAGGTTTAATGGTATTGGTTAATAATAATAATAATGATGGCATTTATTAAGTGCTTACTATGTGCAAAGCACTGTTCTAAGCGCTGGGGCAGTTACAAAGTGATCAGGTTCCCCCACGGGGGGCTCACAGTTTTAATCCCCATTTTACAGGTGGGGCAACTGAAGCAGAGAGAAGTTAAGTGATTTGCCCAATCACACAGCTGACAATTGGCAGAGTCAGGATTTGAACCCATGACCTCTGACATCAAAGCCCGTGCTCTTGTTCACTGAGCCACGCTGCTTCTCTAAGCACTTACTATGTGCCGGGCGCTGTACTAAGAATAGAATAGATTTGATCATGATCTGAACCTGAACGTCTTTCAAATGAAAAACACATTGTAGTCATCATTTCTTCAACTCTCTTTGGGGGAAAAGTGCCTTATAATCCTTAATATATTAGTAATACTGGAGTTGTTTTGTGATGCAGGTCGATTCATTCATTCAATCGTTCGTTCGTTCATTCACTCAATCGTATTTATTGAGCGCTTACTGTGTGCAGAGCACTGTACTAAGCGCTTGGGAAGTACAAGTTGGCAACATATAGAGACGGTCCCTACCTAACAGTGGGCTCACAGTCTAGAAGGGGGAGACAGACGACAAAACAAAACATATTAACAGAATAAAATAAATAGAATAAATATGTAAAAGTAAAATAAATAAATAAATAGAGTAATAAATACGTACAAACATATAGACATATATGCAGGTGCTGTGGGGAAGAGAAGGAGGTAAGGCGGGGGGGATGGAGAGGGGGAGGAGGGGGAGAGGAAGGAGGGGGCTCAGTCTGGGAAGGCCTCGTATTTATTGAGCGCTTACTGTGTGCAGAGCACTGTACTAAATGCTTGGGAAGTGCCAGTTGGCAAGTCGATTCAAGTAACCCCATTTTATTCTTGGTGTAATGGAGGTCCAGGGGGTATCAAACAGAGTTAATGACAGAGCGGGGATTCAGTTATAAAAGACCATCCCACGTAGCTAAATTGGTTCCATCTGTGTTTCTTCTGCATCGAACCCTAGTTTAAAAAGAAGCAGAAAAGAATAATGAAGGACCATTGCATTTCTGGAAAGAAGGCAGAACTGGAAAGCAAGAGCCTGAGCTGTAGTGCTGGCTTTCCCACCTGCCTGCAGTGTGACCGTGGGCAAGTCACTCAACTTCTCTGTGCTTCAGTTTCCTCATTTGTAAACTGGAGATGAAATATAATAATAATAATTTTGGTATTTAAGTGCTTACTATGTGCCAGGCACTGTTCTAAGGATACAAGGTGATCAGGTTGTCCCATGTGGGACTCACAGTCTTAATCCCCATTTTACAGATGAGGTAACTGAGGCTCAGAGAAGTGAAGTGACTTGCCCAAAGTCACACACCTGACAAGTGGCGGAGCGGGGATTAGAACCCATGACCTCTGACTCCCAAGCCCGGGCTCTTTCCACTGAGCCACGCTGCTTCTCAATATCTGTTCTTTCCCCACTTCCCCTAAGACTGAGAGCTCAACTGAGGGACAAGGACTGTGTCTGAGCTGATTGTATTGTATCTACCCTAGCGCTCAGCACACTTCTTGGCACAGAGTTAATGCTTAACAAATACAATAATAATTAGAATAATATTGATAATAAAAGCCCAAATTTGGACCCGATGCAAAGCAAATAACAAGTGTTCTAGACTGTGAGCCTGCTGTTGGGTAGGGACCGTCTCTATATGTTGCCAACTTGTACTTCCCAAGTGCTTAGTACAGTGTTCTGCACACAGTAGGCGCTCAATAAATATGATTGAATGAATGAATGAGTGGAGAATAGTAGACATTTAGAATTTGTCATTCAGTAAATGTTTAATTATAGATAATATACTATTTCTCCACAGAAAAATGGGGGAAAATCGAAATTCCCGTTAAAGAAGTAAAAGATAAAATTCACAGCGTGTGAGTCCTTAGAGGCTGTTTCATCGTCATTGATGGTATTTATTGAGCACTTGCTGTGTGCAGAATATTATACTAAGCGCTAGGGAAAGTTTCCTAATCTATGTAGGGCACACGACTTGTATTTCTTGTTCCGAGACACCGCAGCCTTAGAAAAGAAGAAGAATTGTCTGTCTTCCACTGAGACCTCTCAGCTTAAAGAATAAAACGGAATAAATCCTAGCTGCCTCCTGACCCCAATAGATGGGTCAGGAATCTAAAAGTACCAGCAGTTTTGACCCTTGAGACTAAACTCTGGTTTCCGACCAGTTTCGAAGTTCTTTTTGTTCCTCATGTCACAAAAGAGCAATCCGCCCCACCAATAAAGATTAACCTTTCAGCCTGGGCCCTGTAAACGCTAAGCAAGAAGATAGTCCCTGATCATAAAATACAGAAAGCGCCCTATCGGTGTAGGGAACAAAAGGAGAGCAATTTGAACCCACAGATGCAAGAAATACAGTTAAATTGAGGAGGAGCCAGAGAAACGGCCCAGGAATAAATTGATTAAATTATGGACTGTCCTCCAGACATGTTGACTCCCAGTGGTATTCTCTTCCCATAGGACGAACGGCTTCTCTTCACTCATTGACAAGTCTTTATATTCAGTAATAATAATAATCATAATGACAGTTAAACGTTTACTAGGTGTCAAGCACTGTTCTGAGTGCCGGGGTAGATGCATGCTAATCAGGTTGGATGCAGTCTGTGATCCACATGGGGCTCACAGTGTTGATCCCCATTTTAAAGATGAGGAAACTGAGGCACAGAGAAGGGAAGTGATTTGCTCAGTAACACAGCAGACAAGTGGCGGAGCCAAGATTAGAACCCAAGTCAATCAATCAATTGTATTTATTGAGCGCTTACTGTGTGCAGAGCACTGTACTAAGCACATGGGAAGTACAAGTTGGCAATGTATAGAGGCAGTCCCTACCCAACAGTGGGCTCACAGTCTAAAAAGTCTAAAAAGTCCTCTGACTCCCATCCATGGATTCATTCAGTTGTACTTATTGAGCCCTTACTTTGCGCAGAGCACTGTACAATGCGCTTGGGATAGTACAGTGTAAGAATAAGCAGACACATTCCCTGCCCACAATGAGCATACAGTCTAGAGAGGGAGACAGACATTATCCATACTAGGCAGAAGGGCTATGTAGAAGAAAGACTCCCCACCTCCCCCACCTCACTTTCTCCTCTCTATCATGGTGTCTCTGTGGGAGGAAGGAAAATATGACGGCAGGGTCCCAAAGATCCTTTTTCTAGCGACTGGGAAACGCATCCCCAGCAGTAAGGACGTCCTCAAATCTGGAAAGGAGCAAGTGGTGGCAACAGAATGCTCCGACAACCTTCCACCCTCCCCCTTTTCCAATGTTCATCAGTGTCCTGTTTTGTAACACATTTTAACTGGCTCTGATTGGATTAAAGGAGCAGAGAATTAACGGGTAACTGGCAAAATTGTGTTGTAATTTAGGGCTGCTAGTCAGCGGGCTTGGGACGGCAAGGACAGAGGAAAGAACATTCGATATGGCACTGTGGATTTGTTCCTTTGACAGTCTCACACATTAGAGAAAAAGGATGATTTACAGTTTTAATATGTTTTTCATGCGCAATTAACAGCCAGGCTTCTCTCCCTATCCAGAAAGCCCGAGAACAGCGTCGACATAATTTATAACAAAACCATGAAACCGAACTAATGGGAAACCCAGTATTACTCCGATGCGCTAAAAAGCCAGAGCGCAGAGGTTTTAAAACGAAAACATGAAATTTGGTGTTCTTGCTCGAGGCAAGTGCCTGGGGGAAATTAACTCTCTTTCACTCAAGGCGTGTGTTTTGTGTAAACATCCTTGGGGAGCTTATGAAGATCCTTTTTCGGATGGTTCATAGGAACTCAGGCGGTTTGTATGGTTGGCCAGTGATCCCACATCCTCCTTCCTCTGATTTATTTGAGTTCAGCCAGGTGTTCAGATGGAGTGGGGCAGTCATCGTGAAGCAATTAGAACTGTAACTGGGCTAGATTTCCAGGGCTTGAGCCCCTGTTGACCCAAACATTAATTTAAACCGTCGTCGTCGATCGTATTTATTGAGTGCTTGCTGTGTGCAGAGCACTGTACTAAGAGCTTGGGAGAGGACGATACAGTAATAGGTTGTTTGATGCTGAGGTGGATGGGCAACCCCTGGAGATTCTTGAGGAGTCAGGACATGTGAACCGAATGGGCTTTTGGGGGGGTTTTTGTTCATTTTTTTTAGAAAAATGACCTGGACACCAGAGTGATTGATATGACTGGCAGGAAATAAACCATGCTAGTAATGCTGTTCAAAACACAAGCATTCTAACCCATCCTTCTAGATGTCATCTCTTCCTTGAATTCTCAAGACCAGGCCTCATCCCTGGGTCCTGAGGGGAACTCCTCCAGAAAAATTCATTCAGTCGTATTTATTGAGTGCTTACTGTGTGCAGAGCACTGTACTGAGCGCCTGATGCACAAACTACGTCTAAGAGGCTTGATGTTTTGACAGGTTCTAATCCTTACCAATATGAACTTCCTGGAGCACTGGAGCCTAAGGGACAGAACGTGGAACTGGGAGTCGGGAGACCTGGGTTCCAGTCCTGGTTCTGCCACCTGCCTGCTGTGTGACTTTGAGCAAGTCACTTAACTTCTCTGTGCCTCAGTTTTCTAAGCGTACAGCCCGGCAACCTCCCTTGTAGTGTTCCAGGAGACTCTGGACTCCCTTCTTGGAGTCTCATTGTGGAAATTAGTCTGAAATATAGGTTGAAACTGATTTTGTTCGATTAAATGGCACCCGACAAGTTCGCAGCCTGAATGATCACCCTGTAGTGTGACGTGACTGTATTTGACCTGATTATCTTCTCTCTGCTCCAGCGCTTAGCACAGTACTCGGTGCATAGTAAGCACTTAGAAAACACCACTGCTATGTCATTATTATTTCTGTTCTTTGCATTTTCTGAAGTGCTCTCCTTGGGAAAGACGTGATGATTGGAAAGCCGGAGACAAGATGGGTTTTAAAGCTTTAAGAAAGTGAATTTTTCAGGCTCCTTCAAGAAAGTATACTTGCCAAGGAATGAGTGTCTGCTTAATGGAAGGATTTCAAGGTGTTCTGTAGGGGAGAAAGGCTTTTTCAACTTACGGCAAGTTTTGTTCAACATTCATTAAATCTTATATAACCTTTCTTCCCAGGATATAATTGCATAAAATACTTATCGAAGAGAAACTTTAACAGTCAGAATGACTAGGTACCCTTATATAAGCACACCTCCAATTTTTTTCTTCAGACTTTTCAATCCGGATCTGTGTACTCCTCTGTTCCACTCATGAAGGAGATAGAGATGTGGCAAGATGATGTACTTGGTAGAAAAGCAGAAGTTTTCCAATAGCCGATTAAATTTAGGCAGTAGAGGCATGAGCACGTATTCTTATAAGTGTTGATGAACAAAATAAGGCTTCATTTTTAAGCTTGCAATCGGATGTCCTAAAAGAGCCACATAAGGTCATACTGACCTCTTCCCCATTTTAAATGGAACGGGACTTTGGTGTTGCCAGGAGGAGAACTACACTTTCGAAACGAGAGCCTCACTAGATATATGTGTCAGAGGAGAGAACAATGATTAATGATCACTTGTCACAGATGCCGTTACTGCAGAGGATATTTTTAGGAATTTTAAAGATGGGGTACAGTGACTTGATCCCAGGCTTCTCCTTGTTGGACGGAGCATTTCCCAAGGAGGAAACAGGTGTGGGTGACGAGCTGGAAATCGCTCAGTTTTTCAGTGGCAAGAACCCCAGGAAATCAAAATTGAATCGATCCACTCATTATCAGGTTTAATGAATCAGAACACTTGACTCGTGTGACTGATCAGTCAGCTGCTCCTGGGCAGGTCACTTATCCACCAACTCTGTTGTATGCACTTAGGATGGTGCTCTGCACACAGTAAGCGCTCAGTCACTACCATTGATGGATTGATTAACTTTTCTGTGTTTCAATAAGTGAGGAGGTTTTAAGCCTTTTTCTGAGTCAATAGTCAATATATATGAAGGGTTTAAATGTGTAAAGCACTGGACTATTCTTTTTTTGGGGGGGTTAATGGAATTTTTAAGTACTCACTACTATTAGTAGTACTCACTACTATTAGTCATTAATATAACTAAATAAATAAATTACAACTCTGCAGCTAAGTGCTGTGGTGCTGAGAGAAGGTTGAATGTCAAGTGGCCAAAGGGTACAGATCCAGGTGGCCACGACAGTGGAGTGGGCCCTAGATAATCATTCGTCAAAAGTCAAAGTGGCCCCGCTTGGGTCAGTCAGCAGTGTGAGAGCGCACGGTATACTAGCCGTCTCGTAAAAATCATTTTCAGTTTTACACTAACATGGCAAAATCCATCCTCTCAGCCCCTTTGTCAATTACACTGCGGAGCTAGGGCAGTAGTGTTGTCGACTAGAGGACTGAGGAGGTGGAACTTCAGGAAAGATGGGTCTGTGGTAAGCTCCCAAGCTCCCTCATTAGGCACAGAGAAACATTTCTAGACTGTGAGCCCACTGTTGGGTAGGGACCGTCTCCATATGTTGCCAACTTGTACTTCCCAAGCGCTTAGTACAGTGCTGTGCACACAGTAAGCGCTCAATAAATACGATTGGCTGATTGATTTCTGAGGTCATTGGAATGCTTATCTGTACTCCGCCTGCCCAAGGAGCAAATGAATTAATCTTTCATTATATTCTCTCCAGATCCGTTTCCTCAACCCCGTTTGAAATGTTGTGTTAACAAGCGTATTTCAAATGGCGTGCGTCAAGGATACTGTTAAGAGGGCCTAGAACCAAATTAACGTTTGGACCGAAAAAAGAAAAAAAAATCAATCTAAGCAATGAGAGAGAGGTGTCTGAGCTGGAAGTGGGGCCGCATGGTATCCCTTCCATATTGTAGTGGTGCATTGAACAGATATATGGATCTTTTTCCTCCTCTTGATTTCTGGCCAGCTCCTCCAATCAGGACTCAATCGGTCAATCAATCATACTTATTTAGCATTTACTGTGTGCAGAGCACCAAGCCAGAAAGTTGGTTGGATGGGTAAGTGTTTGGAATATATGCTTGTATACATGGTGATGTGCCTTGAAATCAGACCTAATGAGTTTTTAGAGAATATGTGCTGAGGGGACAGGGAGGGAGGGTGTGATACGAATGGAAGTGTTTTGGTGTGGGATAAGAATTTTAAATGACTGTCGAATGGCATGTTTCCAAGATTCACGTCTTGGGTTCATTATTTTGATATGACCCTTGGTTCTACTTTCACTGTGAAATGTCCTGGCTGCGATGCTTGGGATTCCAACAACTCTGACTTTTGGGACAGCTGGCCCATCGGACAAAGGTGCTATTCCTTTAAGTCCCTGACACACTGCGATGTGTGCATTGCATTGCGACGGGTTACATCACTGGACGTAACATGATGTAACCCAACGCAGCATGATGTAAGCGTCGTCATACTTTGGAGATTTAAAGAAAAAGCCATTTTCGCAAGTTTTTCCTAGTCACGGTTGGGCTCGCACTCCCTGACTACTTAACTGTGTGAACATGCCAGTGTTCAGTCGTCAAGAAAATTGCAAAATGTATCTTTTAATTGCATTTGTCAGACTGTGGGGAAAGGCAACCCTAATTTAGATCGGAAGTGTCGATACGTTATTCAAATGAAAATTTCTGTTTCCCGTTCTGTAGGATGACTGAGGCCTCCCATTCTCTTCATATAAAGATCATCACTCTGAGCTGATTTGGGCAAAACTATTGCTCTAATAATAACAATAATAATAAAAGTAGTAATTGTGGTGTTAGGTGTTGACTTTCAATCGATCGTATTTATTGAGTGCTTACTATGTGTAGAGCGCTGTTCTAAGTGCTTAGGAGAGTACAGAATTCGCTTACTATGTGCTAAGCGCTGGGATGATCCAGCTGTTCTAAGTGCTTAGGAGTGTACAGTGCAGCAGAATTAGCTTACTATGTGCTAAGCGCTGGCTGTCTCCCCCTTCTAGACTGTGAGCCCACCGTTGGGTAGGGACCGTCTCTATATGTTGCCAACTTGTGCTTCCCAAGCGCTTAGTACAGTGCTCTGCACACAGTAAGTGCTCAATAAATACGATTGAGTGAATGAATGAATGAATGATAAGCAAAACTCTAGTAGTTTTGGTGTTAGGTGTTTGCTATGTGGCAAACATTATGCTAAACGCTGGGATTATCAGATCTTAGTCCCTGTCCCACACAGGGCTTGCAGTCTAAGAGGGAGGGAGAATCCAGAGGTGTAGCAATTTCATTATCATTATTGGTGTTATTATTATTTTTATATTAAGCACTTACTGTGTGTCAAGTATCGTTCTAAGCACTGGGATAGATACAAGTTAATCGGGCTGGACAGTAGCCCTGTATCACATGGGGCTCACAGTCTTAAGTAGGAGGGAGAATAGCAATTGACTCCCCATTTTACAGATGGGAAAAGTGAGGGCCAGAGAAGTTGTGACTTGCCCAAAATCAAGCGGCAGACAAGTGGTGGAGCCGGGATTAGAACGCGGGTCCTTTGATCCCAGGTCCGTGCTCTTACCACTAGGCCTCACTGCTCTTCATGAAGTGATCCAAAGGTGTTACAATCCTTCAACAGCTCAGTGGAAAGTTGAGGACTATCAGTGGTTCAAATGCCTGAGTCGATCTAAAAACTAAAACAGCCGTAGCACCCTCGAGTTTCTTTTCCCCCTCTTCATCATCAAAACGACTTATCTCCTATTTCTTACCATTCTACTTAGGACTCTGTCCTAGCATCTGGTATCTTCAAGCCAAGTTGTTTAAGGGCATTTCCTAGTGATCAAAATTAATTTTTTTTGAAGTAGGAGCTACGTGAACTTATAATAACTATTGAAATGTAAATGAACTGAAAGTACCTGAAATTGCATTCCATCACTCATTCTCTTGAAAGTGCATTTCAGCGTGGCTCAGTGGAAAGAGCCTGGGCTTTGGAGCCAGAGGTCATGGGTTCAAATCCCGGCTCCGCCAATTGTCAGCTGTGTGACTTTGGGCAAGTCACTTAACTTCTCTGTGCCTCAGTTACCTCATCTGGAAAATGGGGATGAAGACTGTGAGCCCTCCGTGGGACAACCGGATCACCTTGTAACCTCCCCAGTGCTTAGAACAGTGCTTTGCACATAGTAAGCGCTTAATAAATGCCATCATCATCATCATCATCATTTCAAACGTTAGCTCCGAGACTTCATTTTTTTTTTATTCATTTGAGATTTTGCACAAAAGATTGATCCTTATCATTTGTAACGTTTCTGTTTTAAGGAGCTAAAGTTATAAAGGACAGTAATCGCAAAAAATCAAAGTCAATCGTAATTTGAAGCAGGGTCAGAGAAGTATTAACACCTGTAGATAGCATTCAAGAAGCAGCTTAAATGATCAAATACTTTAGTTTCATGTTTCTTCTAGTAAATGCTTGGCATCAGTGGTTTCACATCACTGTTTGGGTTAAAACAAAATGAAGTTGAAAAGCAGTGTGGCCCAGTGGAAAGAGTGCAGGCCTGGGAATCAGAGGATCCGGGTTCTAATTCTGGCTTTGATACTTGTCTGCTGTATAACCTTGGGCAAGTCACTTAAGTTCTCTGCGCCTCAGTTACCTCATCTGCAAAATGGGGATTAAGGCTGTGATCTCCATGTGGGACATAGACTGTGTCTAACCTGATTAGCTCTCGTCTACCCCAGCTCTTTGTAGAGCGCCTGGCACATAGTAATACCATCTGAAAAGAAAGGACCATCGGGTAGTTTGGTATATTCTACTCTCCCAAGAGCTTAGTACAGTGCTCTGCACTCAGTAAGTACTCAATAAATACAACTGATGGATCTATTGACCTTCTTGGTAGCCACAGATGTGTTTTAAACTAGTTCCGTTATTTAGGACACGTTGTCGTAAGAACACGGAAAAGGTTACATGTGGAAATCCGTGAAACGTAGGGTCTCTGCCCCCTTGTCTTCCCTGAGAGCTCTGACTTTCCCCATGTGGCTTCTGCATTCGTGGAGCTGCTGCTGAGCCAGGTGTGTCTACAGTGGCTTAATCAATGCTATTTATTGAGCGCTTACTGAGCGTATAAGAGAGCCTACAATAGAAGTGGTAGACCAATCAATCAGTGGTATTTAGTGAGCGCTTACTGAGCGTACAGGAGAGCCTCCAAAAGAGTCAGTAGATCAGTCAATCAGTGTATTTGCTGTGCGCTTACTGTGTGCAGAGCACTGTACTAAGCGCTTGGGAGAGTACAGTCTAACAGAATTGGCAGACATGTTCCCTGACATAAGGGACAGACAGGCCGAAGACCGGATTGTGCATCATGAAATGTAGAGAAGTGGCCACCTCAAGTATAAAGAGCCTCAGAGAGACAACCTGATGATCTTGTATCCACCCCAGCAGTTAGTACAGTGCTTGATGTTGCCGACTTGGACTTCCCAAGCGCTTAGTACAGTGCTCTGCACACAGGAAGCGCTCAATAAATATGATTGAATGAATGAATGGCATAACAAGTGCCTTCACAAGTACTGGTCTTGTCATTATCATTTTCTCTGGCTCTGTATTGAGCGTCCCCTTTCATATCACCGTGGTAATGAACTCTTCTTAAAACAGACTGGACTGTGAGCTCATTGTGGGCAGGAAATGCGTCTCCCAACTTTGGTGTATGGTACTCTCCCAAGCGCTTAGTACAGTGCTGTGCACCGAGTAAGTCCTCAATGAATTCATTCATTCATTCAGTCATATTTATTGAGCACTTACTGTGTGCAGAGCACTGTACTAAGCACTTGGGAAGTACAAATAGGCAACATAATCACCAACTTGTACTTCCCATGCGCTTAGTACAGTGCTCTGCACACAGTAATTGCCAGCTTGTACTTCCCATGCGCTTAGTACAGTGCTCTGCACACAGTAAGCGTTCAATAAATACAATGGAATGAATGAATGAATGAATGAACATAATGCAATGAGGCAACTGAATGCACCTGATTGTTTTTAATAATGGTAGCTGATGGACCGATACAATCAAGGGTCATTGCTTTGTTGTCTTTTCTACCAGAACGATCCAGCTGTTTTATGGGGTGGTACTTATTGAATCGGGATAATTCATTGCTATCCTTTGACTGTTTACTTCTTGTGCAAGTACAGAGACCTATTACTGACTACGTAAGGGATAAAAACAAACATACATGTGAGAGAAAAATGTGACAAGGCTAAGTGCGGTCTGCATTGTTGATGTTTCCCTCATAAGAAATCTTATTATTGATGATTTTTTTCCATCATCAGTGACAGATTCATCATAGTCTGTGTGTGGCAGAGTGACCATGAAAAATGACCTCCACAGTGGTTGAGAGAGGGCTTTGAATTTCCTTTTGACATTTTCTGCTATTGTTAAAAAGGTCAGATGTGGAATTTATAATGCTCCACACATGGCGCAGAACAAATGTCACCTTCCAAAGTGAAACCGGGGAAGTGGTCCTTTCTGGCGGGTTTCCAAAAGGGAACCGTTTCTCACCTTTTCCCTCTTCCAGGGGGATGTGCAAATCTGCCTCAGGTAGAAAGCCAGCCCTACCAGTTGGGACTGCTCTCTGGTCCGTTCAAAGTGACGGCTGTGCCTCGGGTCCTCAGGAAATTGCAGCTTGCGACGCCATCCGTCTTTATCAGCAGGGCCCACTGACCTTGATCTGGAAAAGGCAATCACTCAGAGACCAAATATAGGACGGAGAAGAAACCAGTCCCGATTTTCCTTGTCGGAGAGTCATTGTGCGCAGACTTTGGCGCGTGACTCGTCCAAATTGAAATGGCCGGGGAGAGGTGCAGCCGTAGGAGCTAATGGGGGCAAACGTTCTTATTATCTAACTTTCCTCACTAGAATATAGTCCTGTGGGTTTGATCCTACGCTATAAGCTACGTGCAAATCTCTCCCACGCTCTTTCCTTCCCTGTTTCTCCTGCTTTTCGCAGCACTCTTTGTCTTTCTAGAAATGCCCTCCGCCCCCCACTTTTTTTAAGTAGTGTTTGTTAAGCACTTACTATGTGCCAGGCACTGTAATAAGCGCTGGGGTAGGTACAGGATAATCAGGTCTCCCATGTGGCTCACAGTCTGAATCTCCACTTTTACAGATGAGGCAACTGAGGCACCGAGAAGCAGAATGACTTGCCCAAGGTCCCATAATAGACAAGTGGCAGAGCCGGGACTAGAACCCAGGCCCTCTAACTCCCAGGCCTGTGCTCTTTAAGCCATGCTGCTTCTCTTAGGTGTCCATGCTTCTCTCAACTTTTCCTTTAAAATAAACAATAATAATAATAATAATAATAATAATAATAGCAATTGTGATGTCTATGAAGCACCTACTGTGTAGCAAGCACTGTGTTAGATGTAAAATAATCTGACTGGACACAGTTTCTGTCCCTTATGAGTCTCAAGTCTAGGATGAGGATGAGAATCTAAGGCACAGAGAAGTCGAGTGACTTGCCCAAGGTCTCGCAGCAGGGAAGTGGAAGAGCTGGATATTGCCACGGTCAATGTTCCAGAATGATTTTATCATTTTAGAGCCTTAATCAGCATAAATTAGCTTCTCAGTCCATTTTCTCATTCAGGTTAATTCTTTAGAAGTATATCGTTCCCATTTTTCTTCACTCTCAGAAATATTACTGCTCCTCATCGTTTCACCTATGTTGTAGGAGAGCCTCATTCATTCATTCAATCGTATTTATTGAGCGCTTACTGTGTGCAGAGCACTGTACTAAGCGCTTGGGAAGTACAGGTCAGCAACATATAGAGACAGTCCCTACCCAAAAACGGGCTCACAGTCTAGAAGGGGGAGACAGACAACAAAACATGTAGACAGGTGTCAAAACCATCAGAATAAACAGAATTAGAGCTATATGCACATCATTAATAAAATAGAGAAGTAAATATGTACAAGTAAAATAAATAGAGTAATACATCTGTACAAATATATACAGATTCATTCTTCTCTGAATTCCAATTCTTTCAAAATCTTCAACTCACCTGTTGTTTCATCCTTCTCTTCTCGTAGTAATTGTAAATGTTTCCTGTTCCTTCTGTAGCCCAATGTTTTACCCCTTATAAGGGCTCAAAAAGGGTAGTGATTGATCGGATCGATGCTTTTCTATTTTAACCTCATGTGCTCAGGTTGTCTCAGTGCATTGTTTCACCATCGTCCTCAATATTTTCCACTGAAAAATCCAACTTTATCATCCTTCCTTAATTCTGGCCAGCTGACAAAGTTGGTCCCACTGCTGCTTGTCTTTTCATTTTCTTATCATCCTGTCTCTGATCAGTGGCCTCTTCCCTCATCTGTCTCTTTTGGAAATTGGTTTGCAGTGTATTTCTAGACTCTCCTGCCAAATGATGTTCTCCCCAGATAACCATCACAATGCCAAAGCATGTTTGGCTATTTATCAATGCCAAACAGGGTCCTTTCTTGAATTTTTTGATGTTTCAAAGTTATCTCTCAACAATTTTCATTCTGTTTGCTGCTCACCCATTTGACTGAGGGAAGCTCAAACTGGAAGTGACACACAGGACCACATTCAGCTCATAGTGGAGGTTTAATAAATACCACAGTCAATCACTGGGAATTCATAGTCCAATGTAGAGCTTTAAATTCCATTTATCTTTACCTAACATGGTATTTCCTGCTTACCAAAATAGGGTGAATTCAGATGACTCAGTGTGTCGTATTCAGTTGACAAATTTCCTTAAGGTTGGAATGGGATTTAATAACTAAAATTTGTTTCTCCATCAAATATGAAAAAATCCATTTCCACCTTTGATCAAGATCTCAATATTTCTTGATCAATCAGTCAGTCATATTTATTGAGCACTTACTGTGTGCAGAGCACTGTACTAAGCGCTTGGGAAGTACAAGTTGGCAACATATAGAGACAGTCCCTACCCAACAGTGGGCTCACAGTCTAGAAGGAGGAGACAGAGAACAAAACAAAACATATTAACAAAATAAAATAAATAGAATAGATATGTACAAGTAAAATAAATAAATAGACAATGTATTTGTTTTTTATATCTAAAGTTTTGCAGTTTTCTTCATTATGCATTTACATATAATAATAATAATAATGGCATTTATTAAGCATGTACTCTGTGCAAAGCACTATTTTCAGCGCTGGGGAGGTGACAAGGTGATCAGGTTGTCCCACGGGGGGCTCACAGTCTTAATCCCCATTTTACAGATGAGGGAACTGAGGCCCAGAGAAGTGAAGTGACTTGCCCAGAGTCACACAGCTGACAATTGGCGGAGCCGGGATTTGAACCCATGACCTCTGACTCCAAAGCCCGTGCTCTTTCCACTGAGCCACGCTGCTTCTCCTGTATGTGTAAATACATACATGTGTATATGTAATTATGTACATATATATATATAGTTAATATTTATGGTATTTGTTAAGTTCTACCTATGTGCCAGGCTCTCTACTAGACATTGGGGTAGATACAAGATAATCGGTTAGACACAGTCCCTTGTGGGCTCACAGTCTTAATTCCCATTTTACAGAGGAGGAAACCGAGGCACAGAGCAGTAGAGTGACTTGCCCAGGGTCACATATCAGACAGGTGACGGAGCTGGGATTAGAACCCAGGTCCTTCAGACTCCCAGTTCTGTGCTCTTTCCTTAGTTTCTGAATGTGCCAGTAAGAGAGGATACTCTTAACTTCGTTCCTTCACGAGAAAGTATTAAGGGAAAACAAGGTGATATTTGTAAGGTGCTTCTTGATAGGAAGCCCCTGGAGGATAGGGATTGTGTCTAATGACTCTGTAGTAATCTCCCCGTTGCTCAATAAGTACTACTGTCTGATAATGGAAAGGAATGGCCTGAGACCCAGCTGGAATTCTGGTATCATTTTATGGCCAGGTTCTCAAGGCAATTATAGGAGGATGTAGCTGGTTTTGCATTTTAACTGCTTTGCGGGCCTGATCTAAATAGCCACTCATTATTTAAATGAGCCTGCATATTTTCGCAAATACACCTGTGAAAATGTCAATCCAGTGATAGGCAGTATGTCACATTCTATATTTATGACTCATGAGGAGGTGGAGGAAGATGTAAATTTAGAACCTTAATGAGGAAACAAAGAAGGAACCTTAATGTTTGATGGAGGATTGAACTCATTTTGAAATTCGAGTCCATAGAAAAGGCAGGAATGGCTTCCGCATCACTGTCATGGGTTCAAATCCCGGCTCCGCCACTTGTCAGCTGTGTGACTTCGGGCAAGTCACTTCACTTCTCTGGGCCTCAGTTCCCTCATCTGTAAAATGGGGATGAAGACTGTGAGCCCCCCGTGGGGCAGCCTGATCACCTTGTAACCTCCCCAGCGCTTAGAACAGTGATTTGCACATAGTAAGCGCTTAACAAATGCCATCATTATCATTATTATTATTAGCGTGTGGCCCAGTGGAGTTAGAGGATCTGGGTTCTGGTCTCGGCTCTTCCGCTTGCTTGCTGTGGGACCTGGGGCAAGTCACTTGACTCTCCTCCTCGTCCCCCTCTCCATCCCCCCATCTTACCTCCTTCCCTTCCCCACAGCACCTGTATATATGTATATATGTTTGTACATATTTATTACTCTATTTATTTATTTATTTATTTATTTTACTTGTACATATCTATCCTATTTATTTTATTTTGTTAGTATGTATGGTTTTGTTCTCTGTCTCCCCCTTTTAGACTGTGAGCCCACTGTTGGGTAGGGACTGTCTCTATATGTTGCCAATTTGTGCTTCCCAAGCGCTTAGTACAGTGCTCTGCACATAGTAAGCGCTCAATGAATACGATTGATGATGATGATGATGACTTCTCTGTGCCTCAGTAAAATGGCGATTCGAAACCCATTCTTTCTCCTACTTAAATTGTGAGTACCCCTCCATGGGACAGGGATTGTTTCCAACCTGATTAACTTGTATTTACCCCAGCACTTAGTACAGTCTAAACCAGGAAACAAGAGCTCATGCCTGCCTATTCTCTTGTACTCTCCCAAGCTATAGTAAGCTCTCTGAGGTCAGGGATGTCTGTCAACTCCCAGAGATGGAGTACAGTGCTCTGCACACAATAAGCGCTCAATAAGAACCCCAGATTCTAGTATGGTCCACCAGTTAATAGGCTATCTCTGCACCTGAAATGGCTGAGCTGGGAAGTTGGCCCAGTCTAGAAAAGGGGATTGGAAGGATAACCCATCAAGACTAAGCATAATTCACCGTCCTGCAGGGTGAGCTTTTCAGATACTTGTACATTTTAAATCTATATAACTATTATCAATCAGTGGTATTTTTTAAGCACTTACTATGTGCAAGGCACTGTTCTAAGCTCTGGGGTAGTTGCTACAAGTCTGTTGGTGCGTAAGGAGAAAAGTGCCCAGACTTTAGAAGTGATGGCAGTCACTATTAATTCGCTAAGCTGTGGCCACGTGTCTCGTTCCAACATTCATACCACCATCCCATATGTATTTTATTCTTAGAGAGTCAAGTCTGATGGTCGTCTTTTCTTTGAAATATTGGGCATTGGACATTAAGCATAAAATATCAGTGATCACAAATGTGACCCTTAGGCAAAGCGGTGTGTACCGGGTGAAAATGAAATCTGGGGTATGTAGAGTTTGGGAGGGATTTATCTTAAGCTCGTACTGGGATGTATGTAGATGTTGTAGAAGCAGCGTGGCTCAGTGGAAAGAGCCCGGGCTTTGGAGTCAGAGGTCATGGGTTCAAATCCTGGCTCTGCCAATTGTCAGCTGGGTGACTGTGGGCAAGTCACTTCACCTCTCTGGGCCTCAGTTACCACACCTGGAAAATGGGGATTAAGATTGTGACCCCCCCATGGGACAACCTGATCAACTTGTAACCTCTCCAGCGCTCATAACAGTGCTTTGCACATAGTAAGCGCTTAATAAATGGCATTGTTATTATTATTATCATTGCTAAAACATGGAAGTGAACTCATAGCAAACATTAACATTAAAATTGATGTTAAAACATGTAGATATGTAGATGTTAAAACATGGAGGTGAACTCATAGCAAACATTTAAAGTGATGTTTAATGATTGCTATTTCCTCTACTCCCTCCCGCATCATCATCATCATCAATCGTATTTATTGAGCGCTTACTGTGTGCAGAGCACTGTACTAAGAGCTTGGGAAGTACAAGTTGGCAACATATAGAGACAGTCCCTACCCAACAGTGGGCTCACAGTCTAGAAGGGGGAGACAGACAACAAAACAAAACATATTCACAAAATACAGAACATATTAACAAAATAATTATAAACAAGCCATAAGAAACAGTGTCTCTTCTACTAGGATACACTGCAGAGCGAAGGAGAATCAAAGGGAAATTGGGGGTGATGATTAAGAGGATTCTGTTATCTAGCAAATAGCATTAATAAGTCACAAGTCAGGTCATTATACCAGCTATCTCTAATAGGGGAGAAATATTTGGATATACAAATATGTGCACATATGTAGGCCTGGGTCAATCAATCAATCAATCAATCAATCAATCATATTTATTGAGCGCTTACTGTGTGCAGAGCACGCATCACTTATGTTCTTAGATCTGTACCCTTTGATATTCACCGCACCCTCAGCCCCACAGTCCTTATGTCCTTATCCGTAATTTTTGTTAATGTCTGTCTCCTGCTCGAGACTCTGCGTTCCTTGTGGACAGGGGATGCGACTTCCAACTCCATTGTATTATACTCTCCCAAGTGCTTAGTACAGTACTCAGTACACCGGGCACTCGATTGACTGATTGATGTTGGGGAATTTGATTGCTATAGATAGGGAAAAAAAAGAACAGTGATTCGCTTGTAGGAGTACACAAACCTGACTTGTAGCAAAACTTTTCCTCCCGCTTTGACTCTGTTCCTCCCAAAGGACCAGCAGTGTTTTGGCTGTTGCTTCCTGGCAGTGACCCGGAGTTCTCTGTGGCCCTCCAGGACTGTTCTGAGCGGGAGAACTCCAGCTTGCTCTTTGCGTTTGGCTGTCACATAAACAACAAGTGGGAAACACGATCTTCCTAAATTACCAGCAAGCTGTTCGATGAAGGATTTGTTGTTCTCGCTGCCTTGCTGTTGCCAACTGGAAAGGTGGATTCCGCCTTTGGTAAATCTGCCTCCGGTATAATGGAAATGTACAGAGTATTGGAGGATGCACTGGGTTGGGCAGCTCTTTGATCGTTTATTGATGTAGCAAAAATTGTGGGGATCCACAATTTCTGCACGTAAAGTCCGGAGCTTTTCCAACTAGAAAGAACCGCGCCGCAGGACTCCTTCCTTATGTTCTCCCCTTTCTGTCGCTCTAAAGGAGAGTTTGCTCAGTTACTAATCAGTGGCATTTATTGAGTGCTAACTGTGGCCAGAGCACTGTGCTAAGCACTGTAGTGGGTCTGACCTGATTAACCTCTCTCCGCTTGACTCATAATAAGTGCTTGACAAGTACCATAATTACTCCGAGTATAAAAGGGACCCAGAACTGGGCCTTGAGGCCCCTTCATAGTTGGAGGGTGGGAAGCAGAGTGGGGGGGGGGTCTCTGAGAGAGAGACTGAGAAGGAGCGGTCAGGAGAAGGCAAGAGAGGACAGTATGTGTGATGCCAGTCAATCAATCAATCAATCGTATTTATTGAGCGCTTACTGTGTGCAGAGCACTGTACTAAGCGCTTGGGAAGTACAAGTTGGCAACAGTTGCCAGTTGCCACAGTTAGTAGGTCATGTTTCCCGGAGAAGGGGATGGTCCACAGTGTTGAAAGCAGTAGAGACGTCAAGTAGGATTAGGATGGAGTAGTGGCCTTTGGATTTGGCAAGAAGGAGGTCGCTGGTGACCCAGCTCTGAGAGGAAGTGGAGCGGAAGCAGACTTTTGGTACAACAGCTAGGGATTTCCCAGCTTGTACTTTGACCTGATGAAGGGAAGCCAGGAGCGATCCTCCCTACCTCTTTAACTTGGTGAAGGGAAGACAGGAGCGATCCTCCTTGCTGGCTTCCTTTCTGTCCCACATCCACAGCTATTTGACACAATTTTGTGGCAAAGGGTCAACTAGGGCATCACAACAACTCCTCACCATCGGCTTCAAGGCCATTAGTCTACTCCCTCTTCCCCAGTTTTCTCTTCTCCCATTCCACTCCACCTTGGGCTCTCTGCTCATTTTCAAACAAGCCTCCTAGCTCCTTGCTCCAAAAGCGTTGCCTAGTTCCCCTGTCAAGAACACATTCCTCTCCAGGATTCACTAAAACCATTCCGTCCCTTCCTTCAGTCCTTGTAAATTCAGTCAGTCATTCAGTCGTATTTATTGAGCGCTTACTTTGTGCAGAGCACTGTACTAAGCACTTGAAAAGTACAATTTGGCAACAATCCCCACCCAACAAAGGTGGTCTAGCGAAAGATCACGCAACAGTCTAGAAGGGGGAGACAGACAACAAATCAAAACAAGTAGACAGGCATCAGTAGCATCAAAATAGATAAATAGAATTATAGCTGTATTAAATAGAATTATAGATACAAATATCCACCCCCTTTAGGTGGCTGACCCTACTTGATATCCCCACTTTCCTCACTGTACAATTCCTTAAGCTACCCCAACATTTTATGATTTTATGGAGAAGCAGTGTGGTCTAGCGAAAAGAGTATGGGCCTGGGAGTAAGGAGACCTGGGTTCTAATCCTGGCCCTGCCACTTGCCAGCTCTGTGACCTGGAATAAGTCACTTAACTTATCTAGGCCTCCATTATTTCATCTGTAAAATGGGGATTTAGTACCTGTTCTCCTACCCCCTGGATTGTGAGCCCCACGTGTCTGATCTGCTTATCTTGCATATAGATAAGTGCAGTGCAGTGCTAGGCACATAATAAACAGTTAACAAATGCCACATTGAATATTACTATCTTAGTTCATTCATTATTGATTTAGCACTTGTGCTTTTTCTTTCCGGACTCTTCACTATTTTCAATTCGTCAATATATTAATGTTTGCCTCCCCAATTTACTGAAAGGTCCTTTTTGCAGCAGAATCACATCTTGTGTATCTCATCTGTGTGTGTATGTTTTTAATGGCATTTGTTAAGCGCTTACTATGTGATAGGCACTGTACTAAGCACTGGAGTAGATGTAAGCTAATCAGGTTGGACACAATCTGGAGCTTAGTCTTCATCCCCATTTTCCAGATGAGGGAACTAAGACCAAGGGAACTGAAATGACTTGACAAGGTCACGCAACCGACAAGTGGCGGAGATGGGATTAGAACTCAGGTCAGGCCTGTGCTCTACTCATTAGACCGCACTGCTTTCTCACAGCTCTGTTCCCCAAATGCCTATGCATTCTTCTTAGCACTTTGCACATTAAGTATAAGGTCAATAATAATGGTGATGATGATGCTGACTTAAAACGTGGCCCGTTAGCCCAGAGGAAAAAATGAGCCCTTAAAAACAGGGTAGGACAGATCAAGTTCACTCCTGATAGGTCCTTAGACCTCAACTTAAAAAGAAAGGGGAGTCCAGATCTGGGCTCAAGGTTGTTCCCAGTGGTTCAATTCAAGGTCAACCTGTCCTTTTCCACTACTTTTAAAACGACCTCCTTCCCCTTCGTGCCCAGAGTGAAGGGGAAAATCAATTGTGGAAATGAAAAAGAGTCAAGGGAGCCAAACCAAAATATTCTGTATCAGTTAGAGGCTGCAAGTTAAAGATAAGGGCAACCAGCAAGCCGAGGGAATTGAAACTTGCAAAAGCAGTTAAGATAAGAAGATCTTGAGAAATAATGGGCAGACAGACACAACTTGGATTCGGAGGCCTAATGTTGGAAAGTTCTAGATTGAATGAGATAAAAGAATCATTTTAAAATAAGTTGTAAATGAGGAAAAAGAGGTGGGTAAACAAGACCTAGAAGACAGCATTTTACCAAGAATTTAGTGAGACACAAGAGTGTTGGGTTTTAATTTATCATAAAATACATCTGAATATATGAAGAATTCGTGGAATTGTTTGGGACTTTTTAATCAAATAATGGATGAATAATTGGGTCAATAGATAAACTCTGAAGGGATTACCAGAGCACTGAAAATTGGATCTCTTCTTCAAAAAAAAAAGAAATCATTGAGTGAGAAATAACGTCTGGTGTTCTGATATCTGAATATAGGATTTTATAAACCGAGGGAGTCCATATTTGAATAAATCAGTAAGTACCTAGAGGACCTCAGTAAAATCAACAAGAAAAAAAGTCACAGAAACTTTGTAGCTTTATTGTAGAATTGCATGATTAGATAAAGGGATGCTGGGAAATCATTGGGATTATATATTTGAACTTTTCAGTCCAAATATAAAATCATCCCTCAATATCATTATCAAAATGCTGTCAGATTGAAATGACATTAGGGATGAATTGATGAATTGGAAATTTCCAGGAAGAATATAAATCCTAAATATCCATTGGCTGTAAAGAGGTCTGCTATTTACGGTGGTATCAGCCCTGGAAATATTTCATCAGAAAGACTGGTCAAGCCACTTGACTAGTAATTGAACCTTTCTGTGTATTTCATTGGGGAATATTTGATTTCATGCATGTGAGCAGTTTGTGATGAAGGGCCTTCAGTACATAGAATTAGTTCTTTTCCTCAATATTTTGAACATTATTATGTCTGCTTCCCTGGCAGTATTTGGAATTTCAGGTTCTAATCGGTCTGAGATGATTTATTCTCAGTATTGCCTGGAGATGGGGAGATGGAGTAGGTGACTTCTCACCGTCCTTTCCGACCTGAGGAATAATAAATTAATGGTTGAGAAAGCTTTTTTCTATTGCTCAGGGGTTGCTCTCCTGATAGGCATGCTTACTTTGGGGAAATTTGTCATTTTGCTATTGAAAAAAGATTCTGAATACATAATTTACCGAAAAGGGAAATGAGAAAGCCAGGCATTCAGAAAAATAGAGGACTGAAATGTGAAAGTTGTTAATTGCTACCTGTATTGTGAAAGAGTCTTAAAATAATACTCCCTCACAATACATTGATAGAACCTCCCACCCAGCCCAAATACATGGTAATTCCATGTGTTGAACTTTACCCAAGCGAGCTTTTCTGCTGGGTTTTTTTTTCTTAACCAATTCAACTTACACTGAGACATATTTAGGAAAATATTTCTGCACACATTTGTGCCACTGATTCACATCAACATAAATCTGTGAATAACATGGCCTAGTTAAAGTTCTCAGATGGAGTGAAGAAGTTGGCCAATTTAGGTGGCACAGCTGCCTCTTTTCTTTCCCTTCCTGAAGCATCTTGGAGCCGGCTGACTCCTCCTGAGCACCTCTGTCCATCTTGGTGCTCCTCCCTCCAGTAGTTTTCTTCCATCCGCTTGACGCAGTCATCCGCTTTCTTGAAAATTGAAAACTTTTTAATCCCCCACTTTTACACTTCGGTAGAAAAATCCCAATTACATCATCATCAGTTTGTCAAAGTTTAATTAGGTCGTTTTTGGACTGCAATTTTCCCCAAAGGGTTTCATATAACTCAACACCCGCGTGCCCCATTTCTAAATTTAGTTGCCTCCCTGTTCCACATTTTATTTGATTATGTGCTCAGGTGCCCCTCTAGCTCCTTGAAAAGCCGACATATGCCGGGGTGAGCCCTTTCCCCCAAATCCATTTATTGTTCATTGTTGCTTTCTTCTTCTCAGTTAAGTGGGAGAAGAGTTTACCTGTAGCATTCATTGGGCTGAAATGTTGGTGATAGATTGGCACATGTATGGGTGCATTAAATCATATTTTGATGGTATTTGTTCAACACAATGATGCCAGGCACTGCATTAAGTGCTGGGGTATGTCCAAATTAATCAGGTTGGACACAGTCCCTGTCCCACGTAAAGTTTACAGCCTTCATTCCTGTTTTACAGATGAGGTAGTTGAGGCACAGAGAAGTGAAGTGACTTGCCCAAAGTCACACAGCAGGCCTGAGGAGCATGTGGCCTCATGGATGGATTCTAATTCTGGCCCTCTCACTTGGGTGCAGTGTGACCTTGGATAAGTCACTTACCTTCTCTGTGCCTCTGTTGCTTCATCTGTAAAATGGGGATTAAGACTATGAGCTCCACACGGGCCATAAACCGTGTCCAACCTGGTTAGCTCTTATCTAACCCGGCGCTTAGTTCGGTGCTTGGCACAGAGTAGGCAAAAAAAGAAATAGTGGGAGGACTGGAATCAGAATCTAGGTCGTCTGTTCTTTCCATCATCATCATCATCAATCGTATTTATTGAGCGCCTACTGTGTGCAGAGCACTGTAGTAAGCGCTTGGGAAGTACAAGTTGGCCACTAGGCCACACTCCAGCATCAGTTACGTTCTTGGCTTATTTGTGTCATGGGGTAGTTATAACTCGGTATATGACGGTACTTAATTTACCATCTCAAGGACAAAGACAAATGAAATACATTTCTTTGGAGCTTAGATATATTTGCATCTGGAAATGAAAGCTAAGCCAACGGGAGCAGGTGTATTTCCCATTCTAGATGCGATTAAGGATGGGTACGAGAGAATAAGAATAGACTTCAAATCAGATTTATTAAACCCTACCGGCCGGTGACTGTATTGTGTAGCTGCGCTATTCCACAGTAAAATTGGAATACGGTCCTTAGCTTTGCAGACTTAAAGACAGACACTGAAGATATGATAATAACCATAATGGTATATATAGAAAGGAAGGAATTTGGCCATCACTTTGATGGGTTTTTTGGTGGTTCGATTCACTGACCCGGTGAAGTGTCTTCCATGCCTAACTGCCATTTTGCAGTCTAGACTGTTTTACAGGACAGCAGGGTCCCTAACTCCCTAGAAGGAGTTTTCCTTGAGTGGTCTCCCAACTGGAATGTCACCTTCCATCACCCTCTAGCACTTAATACAGCGCCCAAACATTTAGTACACTGCTCTGAATGCAGTAAGCACTCAATAAATGCCACTGACTGACTGACTGACTCCTGGGAATCTCGCTCTGCGTGAGAGGCCGCTGATAAGAGGAAATACTGTTACATTAAGAGGATCTTAATTCCTGGATTTTTTTTTGCATATCCTTTAAAGCTGCATCATTCGTATTGACTTTGGCGGGATCGTTCTAATGTTTCCGCTTTCAGTGATGAAGCAAAAGAAAAATCTAGTGCCTGGTTTCTATGACTCTCGGTATCCTTTTTATAACAAGATGAATTCCGTGATTGATAATTAGGTAGAAAGCATTCTACCTCAGTGGTGCCCAAGGAGATTTGCCAGAGGGAGGGAAAAACACATGTTCCCTCTATTGCTTGTGCCGCCATTTCACGTTATAACCTGTGCTGGCCATCTAAAAGAAGTTGCTCACGTACAGCTGCTGCACAGACACACTCCGAGAGCCTTTAATAGTCACCGTGGATCATTGACACCAATCAGGATTGACGCGTCTCTGAAGAAGTCGTGGCCTAGTAGAAAAAACCCGGGTCTGGGAATTGGAGGATGTGGGTTCTAATCCCCGCTCTCCCACTCGTCTGCTGTGTGACCGTGGGCAAGTCACTTCACTTCTCTGAGCCTCAGTTCCCTCATCCGTAAAATGGGGATGAAGACTATGAGCCCATGTGAGTCATGGAGTGGGTTCAACCTGATTATCTTGTATCTACTCCAGTGCTTAGTTCAGTGCCTGGCACATAGTAAGTGCTGTACAAATACCAGTTCAAAAAGAAAAGCGCTTACACGTGTACATCCCTTTGGCAAGTAAATTACACCTCTTCCACACATGACCGCTACGTGCAAATTTGACAGTGTGTCTCATTCTTTGAGTCATGATACCTGCCTACCCAAGTAACTTTTCACTAAATTGGTCTTAGAATGAGATTTCTCGGACACACAATCCCATTCTTTAAACTCTTGGTAATAAATTGATTACCATAGCCTTTTTCAGATTTGAAACTTGCCATTGTTGAATTCCCGGGGAAGCTTGTGAAACTGGTTTCGTTTTAGTAGGTAGAGCCTGTGAAGTGTGGTTTACGATACTGGAAAGGGCTAATGGCTTGGAATGGGTTTTAACAATGGGGTCTTCCATTTGTGATTTGTCAAGCTTCCAAAGTGTGTTGCCCACTCAGAAGAGGAAGGAATGCATTCTCATGGAGCAGAATGTAGGACATTCTGGCCAGAAGCAACCCCTATTATGTGCCTAACTTTCCTAAAATCGTATCTTCTCCCCGAATTATATTTTGAATTCCTATTACGGCTTGCTTTAATGCTAAAATGACAAGGTTTAGAAAGGGTAGTATCTGGGCCTGGAATGTTATCATTTTGAAGTTGGCTTAAAAGTCCTTACCCAATTTGTATTATTACGTACTGAGAATTTGGAGAAACATTTGTATATTTAATATTTTGATTTAATCTTCTTAATCTTGCATTACCTTTGTTTTTGCAGCAATCACACTTTTAACCCCAAACTGCATTTTCACAGGATATCTTATATATTTTTTTCAAATGACATTTTGAATTTGTTCTTCTTGACATCTTTATGTTTCTATGCATTTTGCATCCATTTTTTGGAATTCAAATGTAACAGATTTTTACTTTTTGTGTTACATTTTTTTTTTTGGGTAGCGTCTCTCTCTCTTTTTTCCCAAATCTGCTGTTTTTGAATTCTCTTTTTTTCCCTTTATTTTCCCTCCTCACTATGACCCCAGGAGCCAACACAAAGAAAAGCGCAGATGATATAACCAGTAATGATCGTGGTGAAGATGAAGGTATTTTTTGGTTTTTTCCAAGCTCGACCCCCCTGATGCATGACTATGAATTTTTTTTTTCTTTTTCATTTCAACTTGCTATTTTTTCCTATACTTGAAAAAAAAGTGCACTTCAGTGTGCTTCTTTACTTTCTTGTTCTGTGGAGACCACTTCCATTTTTTTCCCCAAGTCAGCACATAAATGACTGCAGTCTCTTTGTGGGATAAGTGTAAAGGTTATTCCTAAATGTGTCAAGTGAGAAACTAAATAATATTTCATCAAAATACTGTATTTTACTCTTACACGGGAAGAGAAAATGGAAATTGATAACATGCATGCGTTCTTCCTTTCCCTCCTTCCGAAAAGAATTTTGTAAGTGCACCCTGAATTTTTAAACTCAAGCACTATCTTATATCATTTTTTTTCCCCTAAAACACTACAGATTTTTTTTTTTTTGGCAAATCGTTCAGTGCTTTCCTTTACAAATAGCCTGCTTCGAAAAATATCCTATTGGTATAGGAAAATGGTAACCGTTCACAGTAAAGCACACCAAAAAGTGGTAAAATGAGTTGTTATTGCTATCATTGACAATTTTCTTTAGTAACATTTTTAACAAACCTAGAGTATTCTAAGAATTGGGAAAGGTCAGAAAAGCTAGCTCTTTGTCTCCTTTTCACGAGAAAAATGCCTGAAAATATTTTTTCTTCTTGAAACATTCTTTGTTACTAAGGAAAATTTCTTCTCGAAGGATCTGAAATTGCTTGACTGCCGCTAGCCAGCACTGTTGATATGCAGCCATTTTGAAGGTGGAAGGTCGGTGGACTCCTTACAAAGAAATAGATATTCATCATCTGCCCCTCACGATGAAGAATGGAAATATCTTTAGGGTAGAAAAAAATCGGCCCCGACTTCCCAAGAAAGGTCCACAAGTTAGATTAGAAGACTTTTTTTTTCCTTCTCACTACTCACCTCCATAGTAAAGTACTTGGCAATCAATTTATTTACCTCAAAAAAATGAAGGTTTCAGAATAACCTTTAGCTCTAGAGGAGAGAGGTAGTTTCAAGGTGATAAAGTAGCCCAGCGTGTTACACCCGCTAGCTTGGTCGACTCCCTCGAAAACTATTTTTTATCAATTGCTCATTTTGCTGCTCTGGTTGGTTTAGTCTACAAATCAACTCATGTCTCAGCGGAGAAATTGTACCCACCTTGCTTTCGTGAGCCCGGTCTTTTCTTACCATTATTTCTCGACTTGGCCCTAAGTTCATTGGTTTGACATGGACTCAGTTCTATACTACCCGTAGAGTAGTTGCCTGATACAGTCAGTTTACTTCTTAATCCCTTTGTCGTTGAGTTTAGAACCACTGCGGTTCCCCTAGTCTTTTAGAAACCAGTGTTTCAGCTTTTTGTCACGTTTAATGTTCTAATTACCCTCCGTAGGGCCTTTCCAGCTCAATAACTTTCTCTGACAGGGTTCTGTGCACAGTACTGAAAATGCAACTTCGCTATTGCAAAAGTTTCAGATAATTTCAGCTTTAATGTCAAAGACGTGCCATTTTTAATTGCTGTGGCATCTGTGGGCCTACTAGCTGTGCTCTCTTGTACGGTCCCAAGCACTTTGTACAGTGCTCTGCACACAGCGCTCAGTAAATACCATTGATTGACCGATGGCTTATTACATCTTCAACATAAAAAAAAGGACCCCTCTGGTATTTTTCATTAAAGGTAAGCTATAACAATCTGATATTTTTCCTAAGGCAATGTGGAGAAACTATTTTTCATCTCTTTTTTAAAAAATTGGGGTCAAGTGCAGCAAAGTGATGAATGTGCATTCTGAAAATGTCAAATTAGTTTAAAACAGGTGAGAGATTGAAAGCAGCATGCTGAGAAGTTATTTCCTTCCTTCATCTGGCTTTAATGATAAAGCAAGTTTTCAGGAAATTAGTTTTACATTTGGAACTTCTAAACCTCACAATTCCCAAGTGGAAACCATTTTATTTCAGTTGTCAATTTATCACACACTCTTTCCTGTACTTTACTGTGAACAGCACTCTGTACAATTATCTGTGGCATTGATGATTGTTAATAGTGCCCAGCATACCATTGGCACTGAACAAATATTCATTAGTAATTTGATGATATTCTTTAGCAATTGCTGCCATTCTTGATCTTGAATGTAATGTGCAGTCCTAATGTATTTCCTCCCAACAGGACTAGAATATTCCTCACAGTAGATTCATATAGACCATAGAAAATATCATTGATATAAACCTACTGTAATTAGTATAGTGGGTATCTTCAGCCTATACACACAAACACAATGAAAAACCTTCTCCCAGGAGCTGAACTCCACATAAAATTCTATTTGAAAACTTTCAAATATTCACTTTATCAGGTTGTAGGACAAACATTCAAAAGTGATAGCATGTTTTGTACCATGAAAGGAAAAAATTCATTAGCGGTAGCACGCAGAGGCAAAACTAATTCACATGAGACAAAACTCATTGTAAAGCTTTCAAAAAGCCCCCTCATTTGTTGTCAGTAATAGCAAATATGTAATTGAATAACTGAAATTCATGCTAATTCTCTAAATTTGATCAAATCTACCTTGTTCCTGTATATATTTCAATAAAGCCCATACTAATTATCAATGATGTCTGAACTTCAGCCATTACAAACCATTTACAGAAAGTTCTTCTTCTAGATTGCGTCCACAAATTCATCACTACGGTCTCCACTAGCGTGAGTAGTATGATAACACAAGTGTATTTTTCAATGAGAAAATGTGCCATTTAAGCAGGTCCAACTAAATACCTGGAATACTTTACCCTTGGATCAGTAGATTAAAAAATTGGGGGATTTCAATAATTCAGACTTCCTTCTGGTGGAAAAAAAAACCACACATGCAACAGTGGGAAATGACATTATATGAACAATTTTTTTGAATCCAGTTTCAAGCTGGTGATAGCTAGTGATTTGTTTTCCTTATGATGCTTTTAAAAATGGGGTTCGTTAAGTGCTTACTATGTGCCAGGCACTGTACTAAGCACTGGATTAGATTCAAAGTGCAGTCCCTGTCCCTCATAGGGCTCACAGTCTTAATCCCCATTTTACAGGTGAGGTAACTGAGGCACAGAGAAGTTACTTGCCCAAAGTCAGAGCTGGAATTAAAACCCAGGTCCCTTGATCCCCAGTCCCCTGCTCTTTCCAGTAAGCCACACTGCTTGTTGCTCACCATCCTCCTTGTAAAGAGTGGTTAAAATGTTTCCAGTAGGATCTAAAAGATGATATTCTAAACTCTGGAAAAATGACTCCTCTATTATGATAAATTCAAATTTTACAGTGGCAAGGGGCCATTTTCTCATGAAACTGGTCCTGTGCAGAAAGTTCTTGTGCATCCTCAATCTTAACCAGCAGTACAACAAGAACCTCACAAAAGAAAAAAAAAAGCATTGACTCTCAGACTAAATTTCCCAGGATAGTTCCCTCCCCATACCCACAAATGTTTTATGGGTTTCCTATATGAAAGATAATTTCTGTGTCCCGGATTAGTAACGTTCATAGATAGCACATGGCTCATGCGGGAATCTCCCAGACGCATGAATCACATCATTTGAGGAACTATCAGCAACTGTAGTTTGCAAACAAAATACCCACCAACAAAAACAAAAAACAAAACTGCCAATGCAACATCAAGTCCACAATTCAAAAACGTATATCTATATTTTTCTTGTTGTTATTTTCCTTACTTGTATTCTTTTTCCACCTCCAGATATCCATGATCAGAACAGTAAGAAACCGGTTATGGTCTACATCCATGGTGGATCTTACATGGAAGGAACTGGCAACATGATTGACGGCAGTATTCTAGCAAGCTACGGGAATGTCATTGTTATAACCCTCAACTACAGGCTGGGCATTTTAGGTAAGTGACTCCTTCTTAGTTGCGGAAAGTGTCAAGCAGAGGTCACAACAATTCATCCTCTTTTCAGTTGCTCAGTAAAATGTTTTCTTTCATCTCGACTACTGACAGTCCACCGTCACTCTGCAGAAATGAGTAAGCCTGCCGAGATAATCGTTTTGAATATATCAGTGCGATCATAGTATCTCCCCCCATTCCTGCTGTATATCTGAGAGCTTTGTCTGGTCGGCACCTTAAAAATAAATTGAGCTTCACATTGCCTTTCCGTTCTTGGCTCAGGGTTGCCAGAACCTGGTGTGTCCCTATATGTTGCCAACTTGTACTTCCCAATCGCTTAGTACAGTGTTCTGCACACAGTAAGCAATCAATAAATACAATTGAATGAATGAATGAATGGTCAAGTAATAGGAGTCTCAGTAATAGCAAATATGTAATTGAATAACTGAAATCCATGCTAATTCTCTAAATTTGATCAAATTTGATTTGAAGTATGCCTATAATTCATTGAATGTAATAATATGCATGTAAAATAGCGTACCCCATATCCTGAGTAATGGCACGTTTGGAGGATGAAATCAATTCAGTATTATGGGCATGGCCACATTGAATGTGTGTGATTTTTAAAAAAGCTTTGCTGGAAAAAATAGGGACTCAAACGCCACTCAGAGAAATACATATACTTCATATCGATAATGAAAAAATCTGTTTAGTTATTTTTTCTATTTTGCTTTTTTAAAAAAAAAAAAGTTTTCTGGTTACCTTGCAGCAATTTCCAAGATCACGGACACCACATTTTGAAGTGAATATGGCAGATATTAATACCTCATTCTATTCTAAAAGCAAAATTTTATATATGTGAATCGCTGTGCAAAGCTTAGAACTCGCCACTCTTGTGCAAACCGTTTAGAACAGTGAAACTCCTTTAGAGGTCATAGCCAACCGCATGACTGAGGGAAATTGAGACATTCATGTTTAGTTTAGAAATGTGAGAAAAGGGATGCAACACTGCCATTTCAGACAGGGATGAGTTATTTAAAATCTCCACTTGGTTTTCATTCTAAAATGTGCATGGTGCCAAGAATTTTTTACCCTTCTTTCTTTCTTCCTTTGATTTTTGTAAGAGCCGAGCATTTTAGGATTTTTATTTTTAGTGAATTTTGCATGATAGTTTTTCCTTGACTATCAGTGTTTTTCATAGAGGATTTTGCCAGGTTAAAAGAGTTCTTGTTATTGCCTTGGCCATTCTGTAATTGAAACAGGAAATGAAGTTTCTTTGCTTTACTCCATTTTGTATAAGAAGGATCATTTGAACAAAGAGGTAGAAAAAGAACACAAGCTTATAGAGACACTTTGCAAATCTGTTTCAAAAAGAGCAGTGTGTTTTGGGGTATGTTGTAATATCAAGCCTTGAAAGAGCTTTGGGGCTGTCTTTTCTAAGCAAGGAGGTAGTTTGTTAAGGAGTTGTGGGTTTAGTTTAGAACAAAGTCTTCTGATGTATAGTTGAAATTGTGTTATCATTTAGAATGTTGGATGTCAGAAGATTTATTCTCTATCATATCGTTTCTGAACAGTTTAGCTGTTTCACAGAAGCTATAGCACTATTAAAAATCTAGATACTTTTAGAAAAAAAATCATCCATCGATCTAGACAGTCCTAATGGAGTGTCTCATTAAGACTTTTACTTCTTACTCATCCAAAATCTTAAAAAAAAAAGTATATGTGCTAAGGTACAGACTGCTAATGTCTTGGGAGCTATGGTTTAACAAATCTGAAATTAAAATTTTACATTCCATATATCATATTCTTATATTTGATTAACCTAAAGTATCATGTTTTTAGGCTTGTTGAATTTGGGGCTTTTGCTTTGTAATTTTGATTAATTATATGTTGCCAACTTGTACTTCCCAAGCGCTTAGTACAGTGCTCTGCACACAGTAAGCGCTCAATAAATACGACTGATTCATTGATTAAAAGTTTCAATCTTCATCTTAAGAAGTGAACTTTAAATTCAAGAAACGACCGTTGCCTGGATTGTAACAAGTTAGTTTCAGTTTCTTCCAAATCCAGGAACCATATCATGAGCATATATTTCAATCGCTTAATATCCGTCGTATGAATTAGGTTTATAAGATGAAAAATCTCCAAGTGGAATTGAAAACATGGGATAAATTTGACTTTGACATGAAGTTTTACTTTCTTAATCCTTCCGAGGAAATAGAACAAAAACAAGAAATTGAGAGTGCACAATTGTTTAAGTTTTCAGGGAAAAGGAGTCAAGGTTTTTTATATGTTACATAGAAGGGGTTTATTCTGGTTGCACTCGTCATGGTCAGCAACCCGTGGCCTTGTGGAAAGAGCAAAGTCCTGGGAGTAAGAGGACCTGGTTCTAATCCCGGCTCGCACCACTTGTTTGCTGTGTGACCTTAAACAAGTCATTTCACTTCTCTGTGCTTCGGTTGCCTTATCTGCAAAATGGGGATTCAGTACCTATTCTCCCTCCAATTTAGACTGTGAGTCCCATGTGGGACCTGATCATCTTCTATGTACCCCAGAGCGTGGTAGTGCGGCCGTCACAGAGTGAGCACTTAACAAGTGGCATTTAAGAAACCTAACCAACATATAAGAACAAGAAAGTGTGGGTGCTGGAAATAATGTTTCTTTAAGTTTTTAAGTCTTCATAATAATAATAATAATAATAATAATAATGGCATTTATTAAGCGCTTACTATATGCAAAGCACTGTTCTAAGCACTGGGGAGGTTACAAGGTGATCAGGTTGTCCCACGGGGGGCTCACAGTCTTAATCCCCATTTTACAGATGAGGTAACTGAGGCACAGAGAAGTTAAGTGACTTTCCCAAAGTCACACAGCTGACACATGGCGGAGCCGAGATTTGAACCCATGGCCTCTGACTCCAAAGCCCGTGCTCTTTCCACTGAGCCGCGCTGCTTCTTCATCACATTCGTTTCAGAGGATTCTGCTAGGTCTATCTTCAAAGGTAAAATTTTTGAGCTTGGAGTGTGAAGAGGAAAAGATCAAAATAATAGTAATAATAATAATAATAATGGGATTTGTTAAGTACTTATTTGTCAAGCACTCTTCTAAGCATCGGGGAAGATACAAAATAATCAGATCAGACACAGTCCCTGCCCCACACAGAGTCTTTAAGTAGGTAGGAGAACAGGTATTGAATCCCCATTTTATAGTTGAAGTAACTGAGGACCAGAGAAATGAAGTGACCTGCCGAAGGTCACCCAGCAGGCGCGTGGCAGAGCTGGGAATACAATCCAGTTTCTCCGACTCCCAGGGGAGTGCTCTTTCCAGTAGGACACACTCCTCGTCAAACAAGGAAATGTTTGTGTTTGAAGATGATAGGACCGCTGAGGAGGTTTTCTCCGGGCACTCCAGAATAGTGAAGAGATCAAAGTGTGTGCCCAGTGAAGCGTATCCTCTGTTTTATTGACTCATATGTCATTGCCAGAGAGTGCCTGGCCCAGTTTCCAAATTTCCCTCTGAGGGTCCTGACCTTCAATCAATCAACCAGTGTTATTTATTGAGCACTTAACTGTGTGCAGTACGAAATGCTTGCAAGAGTACAACAGAGATGGTGGACATTCCCTGCTTCATTCAGGGATTATGTCAGAGAGCAATGTGATTCACATGTGTGTGTTTGGAAAGAGTGATGCGTGACTTACTGTCTTTCCACCCTTGGTAGCTGTAAGAGCCTTTAACTTCTGATGACCTCTAGCTACTCTCGTAAACCCATCACTGTTTTTCCAGCTGCCTCTTAATGCAACGGTGCCTTTGTTCTAAGGAGTTATAGCAATTGAACCCAAGTTATCCGTTCAGTGGAAAAAGAGCGTGGCCTAGTGGAAAGAGCCCAGGCCTGGAGTCAGAGGGTCTGAGTTCTAAGTCCTGGCTGGGCCATTTTCCTGCTGTGTGATGTTGGGAAAATCACTTAATTCTCTATACCTCAGCTTGTTCATCTGTAAAATGGGGGTGCAGTACCTGTTAATAATAATAATGGCATTTATTAAGTGCTTACTATGTGCAAAGCACGGTTCTAAGCGCTGGGGAGTCTACAAGGTGATCAGGTTGCCCCACGTGGGGCTCATAGTCGTAATCCCCATTTTACAGATGAGGGAAGTTAAGTGACTTGCTCAGAGTCACACAGCTGACAAGTGGCGGAGCTGGGATTCGAACCGATGACCTCTGACTCTAAAGCCCGTGCTCTTTTCACTGAGCCATGCTGCTTCCCTGTTCTTCCTCCCACTTGGACTGTGAATCCCATTTTGGATTGTGTTCTGTCTACCCCAGTGCTTAGTAGAGTATTGGAACTAGTAGGCATTAAATAAATGCCATTATTATTTGTGCTGTTGTGTCCCAGAGACAAGCTCAGACTTCCCTTTCATTGTACCATTAGGGAACTTCTTCTGACAGAGGTCTTCACTTCATCTCGCCAAACAGCCGCATGTTATCGTGCCTTTGTGACCTGTCCAGAGGGAAAGTTGTGACACTAAGCATCCCTTATATTCTTGTGGACTTCCTGCCTTGGGGACTTAATTGTTGGATTTCTTTTTTCAGCATTTAAGGTTAACTATTGGACAGTTTGCTCTGTAAAGCTCCTAGAATACCAAGTTTATAATATACCCCAAGGCAATGATGGACATTTTTATTTGGTTTTCTGGTGCTTTTTTTTAATATATCCAAGAACTGCCTAAATCACTTTCACCCGCTCTGTATTTTGGATGAAAATAGTTTTTGAATTTAATTTCCTTTTTGGAGGTTAATACATGATCTTCATCTTTCTCAAGCCTATTGTCACTCCAAAACACTGTGCTGATTATGCATAGGGGACTCTAATTTTTTTTCATATCTTAGCTCACATCCACTTCCCAGTCATCAGCATGTAGGAGTTCCAAAATGATTGCCCAAAGGCCTTCTGATGGGATCAGTAGCTATTTGAGGTGGGAGAGTGGGCTTCTTTGGCCCATCTTTGGCTGCAGAATCAAGAGCCTGAATTCATTCATTCATTGTTGTATTTATTGAGCGCTTACTGTATGCAGAGCACTGTACTAAGTGCTTGGGAAGTACAAGTTGGCAACATATAGAGACGGTCCCTACCCAACAGTGGGCTCACAGTCTAGACATGTTGCACAGTGATTGACCAGAGGGCTAGAAGGAAATGGACACATCCATGCGATTAGTTTCCAAAGTGTGTCCTTATTGGTTGATCACTAGCGTGTATATTAGACAAGTCTGTCTGCCCCTCAGTATCTCATGGGGTTTCAGCGATCCGTTCATCTTTCAGGTTTGGTTAGACTTAATACTGCACCCAATACTAAGCACTGCTTGTTTCTCTTCCATTTGTGAAAGAGCAATTCTAGCGAAGCATCGTGGAATTCATTTTACCCAAAGTGGTTGAACTTAATGACCTTTATTTTTCTTTTAAGCTTCCCAAATAATGTCAGAGTGAGAGAGTGGAGGAAAAATGTCTCTAGCAGCAATGCTTAAAATGTTAGAATAATTGTTGGTATTTTTTCCTGGTTTTCCTTGGCTCCTTTGAATTTAGTACATTTTTAAAAGTCATTCAAGACTATAAGATGTTTTCAGCAGATTTTTATAGGGATGGCTTGCTAGATGGTATGTCTTTGAGAGGAACTGCAGTTCTCATTTCTTGAATTTTCAAGTACCACATGAATTAATTCTCGTCTCCTTTGTCCATTCTACTCAGGTAAATGTACTCTGTCTCCTAAAGGTAATTCTCAGTTTTGAATTTCATTTCTTTCTTCCAATGCATAGCCTAGGTTTGAATAGCTACTACAGCTGATTTGATCCCACCTTTCCCACCTTCTAAGCCATCTTAACTTCTACTTCCACCCGAAAGCCGCTAAGATTAAGTGGCAAGGCCTTCTGGCTTCCTGCCACAGCCAGCAAAAAATTTCCCTTAATAAGAGGGATGGTGTGTAAAGAATGAACATATAAAATAACTCGAATGATTCTGTTTACTCATATCCATTAGAGTGCAAGTTCCTTATGGACTACATACCTAAATTCCTTATCGACTCCATGCACGAATTATTCCAAAATGGGTGCTGTTTGTAAACAGTAAAATCCCAACTCCTTAAATGTCCATTTTTTTTTAAGTTACCAAAGAACTACTCTGCAGGTTGGAGTGTTTCACCCAGGAATAGAATTTTGAAATGGAGAGAAAAGAAGATCTTTGACTACAAATGTGCTGGGTTTGAAATATATATATGTATATATATATTTCTGAAGCTATATGGAGCTTTATGTATAAGCCATGAATATTTTCACTAGGGAAAGAACAAGTAATAATAATAGTGATGGTATTTGTTAAGCACTTACTGTGTGCCAGGCACTGTACTAAGCACTCGGGTGGGTACAAGCAAATTGAGGAGGACACAGTCCCTGGTCCATGTTGGGCTCAGTGCTAAATTCATTGTTCCCATCATCAGATGATTCCCTGACTGCAGAGCTCCTTGGGGCATATGTTGCAGTTTCCATATCTTCATCAGTTCCCTCATCTGTAAAATGGGGATTAAGACTGTGAGCCCCACGAGGGACAACCTGATGACCTTGTAACCTCCCCAGCGCTTGGAACAGTGCTTTGCACATAGTAAGCACTTAGTAAATGCCATCGTTATTATTAGACACTCATCAATTTCTTGTAGCATGGTAACAGGTTTTAACAGTTGGAAAGTGGGATTGTGTTCTCAAAGCAGCATATCTGGTTCCTTTATTCATTCACCGATGGAGCTAGAATTTTATTTTAGAACAGTGTTTGGCACATGGTGAGTGCTTAACAAATACCACTATTATTATTATTATTATTATTATTACATGCCCCAGATGTAACAGGAGGAGACTGATACGATCTGAGTCTTTCCACTTCCTGCAGGCTTCTTTACCTTCCTTTGAAACTTTAAATAATTTCTAAGAATTCTCATTTTCTGGTAGCCATGGACACATTTATTTTTTCAGCATGAAATGCATCTAGGTCCATGAAAAGTTCAAGTGTAGAGAGAGAAAGGAAGAGGTGAGTCCCATAGCAACAGGAAGAAAAAAGAAGGTGAAACAACACGGGTTATAAGACAACCAATAGCCAAGTGTTTTGAAGGGAAGAAACAAAAGACATTGAGAGGTCAGAACAGACTGCTAATGAACAAGGAAAGGTTACATGCAAAATAGGGAAGAAAGGGACTCAAAAACAGTAAGTAATAAACGGTACAAGATACAGAACAGACAAAATGTAGACTAGATCTGAAAGGAGACTGGACTAACAAGTTAGATATTTTAAAAGAATGATCTATAAAATTAGAAAGAATGTGTGAAGGGGTTTTTTTTAGCTCGTTTTTTTGCTTCTCAAGACCAGCTCATTAAAAAGATTAGCTAAATGGATGAACAGAATATTCAGGATCAGTGATAAGGTTATCTTTTAAAATGTAAATAGGTTGCTGTGGAAGTTGGACATTAAATTTATACATAACACTTCACTCATTTTAAAGGTACATGTCTCTATTCACAGAAGAGATTATGGTAAAGAAGTTCCAAGTATCGAAGACATTTTTTTTTCCAGGAATCACGGGTACTGGAGAGGAGAATATAAAGGAGATGTCAGTGGGTTCTTCAGCCTATGTAGAAGCCTTGTCATACAGGGTGATACCAGCCACACTTTATAACTGAATAATAATAAATGAGGGTATTGTTAAGCGCTTACTAAGTCTCAGGCACTGTACTAAGTGCTGGGGTAGATACAAGAGAATCGGGTTGGACATAGTCCCTGTCCCATATGGGGATCACAGTCTGAATCCCCATTTTACAGGTGAGGAAACAGGCTGGGGAGCGAAGTGACTTGCCCGAGGACACACAGCCGACAAGTGGTGGATCCGGGATTAGAACCCAGGTCCTTTGACTCCCAGGCCTGAGGTTTTTTTCACTAGGCCATGCTACTTTTCCATCTGTTGTCCATTTCTTCTTCAAGCCCGTCTAAACCTGGGACCCCTTAGCAACTGCCCGGCACATAGTAATCGCTTAACAAATACCATAACCCCCCCCCCGCCACCAACAAAAAAACTAAGGGAAAAAATAGCGCACAGTTTCGTGACACAACTGAGGTGATTTCCAACATCTCCGCTTTTCACTTGGAAAATGTTGAATGTTGTTCAGAACTGTAGGAAAGGATGAGCTATCCAAGGGGGCTAAGGCACACACCATCAGTTACATGAAGCAGCACTGCCGTCTGTCGATGACTGCGCTCTTGAGGCACATAGACCAGAAAAAATTCAGATAATTGTGAATCACTTGGTAGTTTTGGCACAGCACTACAGGCTGACAGTAAACTGGAAGGTAAGCGAAGCCTTTAAATGAAGTCTAACGTAGGGAAGTTCTGCACATCACAAAATGTTTTCACTGAACACAGGGAGAATAACGCCGTCGCACAATTCAGCTGCTTCGTGCATACGCTAACCTATCTTGAACAGACTAGGGAGAAAATGATAAGAAATCAAGAATGGCTATTGAGATTGTTCTCCAGCACTCAGTACAGTGCTCTGCACAAAGTGTTCAACAAATACTGTCGATTGGTTGATAGAGTGCGGGGACAATGGCGCATCGAGTGTCTATACAGTGGAATGTCCCCAAAGCTGTTGAGGAGCAGCCTGGCCTAGTGGAAAGGGAGTCAGAGGTCCTGAGTGAGTTCCAATCCTGACTCTGCCGAATGCTCACATTATGACCTTGGGCAATTCACTTAACTTATTTGTGCCTCAGTTCTCTGGTTCTCCCTGCCACTTAGACCATGAGCCCCGTGTGGGACAGAGACTGTGTCTAACCAAAGTCACTTCTGTCCACATGGCTCAGTGGAAAGAGCACGGGCTTTGGAGTCAGAGTTCATGGGTTCAAATCCCGGCTCTGCCAATTGTCAGCTGTGTGACTTTGGGCAAGTCACTTAGCTTCTCTGTGCCTCAGTTACCTAATCTGTAAAAAATGGGGATTAAGACTGTGAGCCCCCCCGTGGGACAACCTGATCACCTTGTAATCTCCCCAGTGCTTTGAACAGTGCTTTGCACATAGTAAGCGCTTAATAAATGCCATTATTATTATTATTATTATTTGACACAGTAAGTACTTAACAAATAGCATAAAAAAATCTGTAGTGGTATCCAGCGTGGCTCAGTGGAAGGAGCATGGGCTTTGGAGTCAGAGGTTGTGGGTCCAAATCCCGGCTCCGCCAATTGTCAGCTGTGTGACTTTGGGCAAGTCACTTCACTTCTCTGCCTCAGTTCCCTTATCTATAAAATGGGAATTAAGACTGTGAGCCCCACGAGGGACAATCTGATCACCTTATAACCCCCCAGCCCTTAGAACAGTGCTTTGCACATAGTAAGCACTTAATAAATGCCATTGTTATTATTATTATTATCCCAACTATGGCTGTGAGGGCTATACCAATTTCAGAAGGCAGATCCAGCTTCTGGACCAATTTCATGAGTGACATCAGTGAACCATCCTCAGCATCAAATGTCAGGGCCAGGTTACTGACGGCTCTTGGCCGCACCAGCATTGAAACAGTGCTTTCAGAAACACAGTAATAATAATTATGGTATTTAAGAGCTTACTATGTGCCAGGCACTGTACTGAACACTATACAAGCTAATCAGGTTGGACACAGTCCACGCCCCAAGTGTGGCTCCCAGCCTTAATCCCCATTTTCAGATGAGGTAACTGAGGCCCGCAGAAGTTAAGTGACTTGCCCAAGGTCACACAGCCGGCAAGTGGCGGAATGCCGATTAGAACCCAGGCCCTGTGTTCTACCCATTAGGCTACACTGCTTCTCTAGCAACGCCCTGGGCAGGACATTGAGAAGAATGGAATATAGCGAAATAGCCAAGGAGCCGTTCTCTGCTAAACTCAAGCAGGATAAGTGCTGATGGGGGATGTAGAACAAGCATTTTAAGTAGAGTGAAGTAAACTTGAAACCATGATAGCAGTCTAGTACAGAGAGAACACTGTAGCAGATATCGGGGAGCAATGGAGAGAGCAGTTTGTTGAGTGGAGTGTTCCCAAACATTGAATCCCAAAGGCCAATCTCTGCTTGTTCTTCTTGAGATCTTTGGATCCATCAATCAAACTTATTGAGTGCTTGTTGTGTGCAGAACAGTGCACCTAGCAATGTAACAGAGTTGGCAGACACATTCCCTTCCCACAGTGAGCTTACACTGTAGAGGGGGGAGACAGGCATTAATATAAATGAATAAATTAGGGCTATGGACAGAAGTACTGAGGGGCTGAAGGAGCGGTGAATAAAGGGAACCGATCAGGGTGACTCAGAAAGGAGTGGGAGGAGAGGAAATGAAGGCCCTTTGGAGGAGATGTGCCTTCAATAAGGCTTTGACGTTGGGGCCTCTCGAATATGAAGATGGAGAGCGTTCTAGGCCAGAGGCAGAATGTGGGCGAGAAACAAGATAAAAGATGGAGTTACAGTGAGTAGATTGACATTAGAGGAGTGAAGTATACAGGCAGAGTTTTAGATAATAATAATAATAATAATGGTATTTGTTAAGCGCTTACTATATGCAAAGCACTGTTCTAAGCACTGGGGGGGGATACAAGGTGATCAGGTTGTCCCACGTGGGGCTCGCAGTCTTAATCCCCATTTTACAGAGGAGGGAACTGAGGCACAGAGAAGTGAAGCGACTTGCCCAAAGTCACACAGCTGACAATTGGCGGAGGTGGGATTTGAACCCCTGATCTTTGACTCCAAAGCCCGTGCTCTTTCCACTGAGCCACGCTGCTTCTCACGATGAAGGAAGAGGGGGTAAAGTGATTTAAAGCCGATGGTAAGGAGTTTGATGTGGAGTTGGATGGGCAACCGTGGAAGCTTCTTGAGGATCAGGGAGGATTAGCCGAAGTCCACCGCAGCTGGACTGTAATCACTTTCTCTAAAAGTGGAAGCTGATAAAACCCTATGCTCTGTCCAAAGGCTACTATAAAACTTCCTCGGTATTCGGGGTCCGATAGGGAACTCTTCAGGTGCAAAATTGCTAAGAAATGGATTCACTTTTACAAAGAACCGTTTCATTTTTCCTCAGGAGTTATTGGTTCCCATGCAATTCAAAGTTCATAGAGTGAATAGAGAAGTTTTTCATCTAATAGATTCCTAAAAGGAGCATTTGTAAAAGGGCAGGAATTGGGTTTCTGCTCTTTAAGGGCATTTTAATCAGGTTCCAATGTTTTCAGAGATTCAAAATAGAAAAAGATATTCTTCATAAAGCAGAGTGGCTATGTGAAATGGATGGGAAATGGGAGTCAGGAAACTCACGTCTCCAGGCTCTGCTCCTTGCCTGTTGCATAACCTTGGGCAAGTCATTAACATTCTCTGTGCCTCAGTTTCTTTATCAATTTAAGTGGGGATAAATATCTATTCTTCCGTCTTAGATTGAGCCCCATGTGGGACAGGGACTGGGTCCAATCTGATTATGCTTTATCTACCAAAGTTCTGCACATATACATAATGTTTAATATGTTTTGTTTTAATATGTTTTGTTTTGTTCTCTGTCTCCCCCTTCTAGACTGTGAGCCCACTGTTGGGTAGGGACCATCTCTATATGTTGCCAAATTGTACTTCCCAAGTGCTTAGTACAGTGCTGTGCACACAGTAAGCGCTCAGTAAATACGATTGAATGAATGAATGAATAATAAATGCCATCGTTTCCAACCATAGCTTCCTGGCAATCATCATCAATAGTATTTTTTGAGTGCTTATTCTGTGCAGAGCACAGCACTAAACTCTTGGGAGAATACAAAATATTGGAGTTGGTAGACACATTAGGCTGTCTTATACTGGGTGAGAGTCAGCGCTGTCTTATATTTTCCCGAAACATCGAACAGGAGATCACAATGATCACATTGATTTTTTTGCACTGTGGTTTCTCATTTTTATATGCAACATCACTTATTCAAGGCATGGGGGTGGAGTGGGAATTTAAAGAATCCATCTTTAATGTCCATTTTTCATGGGGTACTTGGTGGTATCATGCCATGACAAGCAAGTCAAAGTGAATCTCCAAATATCACGTAAGAATGTATCTAACTGAAAATTTTATTCCTTTGTGATTTTCAAAATTACCTTTTTGTGGAATTCCTGTTATAATAAGAAATGAGTGCTGAATTAAATATTTCCCTTTTTCACTCCCTTCTATATCCAATAGACAAATCAAAGGGTTTTTGCACCTTCCTGCAAGCCGTTTCTTGTTATCTTGAAGGTTTTCATTAATTTAAAACATTGCTATGTCCTTACTGTAAAGAAAAAGGAAGATAATGCATACTCTTTAATTATATTGATTGGTACAATATATATTTTGTAATTTATGGGAAGAATTTATATACTAGGAAGCACTAATGCTGCAGTGATAACTTGGTTATCAAATTACCAGCCGATTCGAATAAGAATTTGTCACAATGGATTTTTTTTAAATCCTCTAGCTTCATCTCTGACAATGACATCATAACATTCAATAGTGGTAAAGGTCAATGGGGGGAAATAACTGGAAAAATATTGAGTGAATCAGGGCCCTACTTCACGATGGATGTAAGTGGATTCTTCGGCAAATATCTGTAGGTAAAGGTTAGGAGTTGAGCAGAGTCATCAATTCTCATCTTTTCGTTTTGCTTCTTAATGGAAAATGATGACTTTCACATAAGGATTGGAATGATGTCTTTTGCAGGCATTTATTATTGCTTACAGTTGCAAAGCTTCATTTCAACCTGAGATTGATTAAAGAAGAGTAAAATAATGAGGGATGTAATGAAATTACATTTGGGAATGGTAAGCAGACTTGTTTCAGAGAAGATAAAACCCCTAGAAAATTCATTTTTACAGGTTTTTTCTCTCTCTTTACTAAATTCCAACATCTTCTAACATTTTCCCAACATTTCTTTTCCCAAAATGCAGGAGATTCAGGAACAAGCATGCCAAAACTATATTTTAGTCTTCCTAAGGCTTTTAGAGAACCTGATAAGATTGAGAAAAGCACATGATCTCCCCTGTGGGTAGGATGCAGAGTCTACTGACCTTGATAAGTCCTTAGAAAATGGACATTTCAGTTCAGTGCTTAATTCTGCCATTCGGACCATATTTGCACTTCCAAATGGTAGCATTTAGCATTTTAAATGGTAAAACCCCATTTGCGGAAGGTAGCGAACAGATAAAAACAGTGATTGTTGAGGTGGTTATCTTTCTTAATCTTTGGTCAGCAAATGATATTAACAAGATGTAACATGGGTACCCCAGGTCCATCGTCCTTTTCTGGTACAGAATCAACCAGTCGGTCAGTGGTATTTATCAAGTATTTACTGTGTGCAGAACACTGTACTCAACACTTGGGAGGGTTTAGAAGAGTAGGTGGAATTGATCCTTGTGCTCAAGGAGCTCATTGTATGGTTCTAGGGAATGCGTGAGTAATGATTTTTACCTCAGGGCCAGTCCCTATCCTTCATTAGTAATAATTATGGTACTTGTTAAGCACTTACTATGTGCCAAGCACTGTTGTAAGCACTGGGGTAGATATGTTAATCAGGTCAGACACAGTCCCTGTCCCACATGGGGGGGTCACATTCTTAGTCCCCTTTTTATAGATGAGGTAACTGAGGCCCAGAGAAGTGAAGTGACTTACCCAAGGTCACACAGCAGACATAAGGACTGAACTCCTTGTCTTCCCTCCCAAACCTTGTCCTCTCCCTGATTTTCCCATCTCTGTTGACGGCACTACCATCCTTCCCGTCTCACAAGCCCGCAACCTTGGTGTCATCCTCGACTCCGCTCTCTCATTCACCCCTCGCATCCAAGCCGTCACCAAAACCTGCCGGTCTCAGCTCCGCAACATTGCCAAGATCCGCCCTTTCCTCTCCATCCAAACTGCTACCCTGCTCATTCAAGCTCTCATCCTATCCCGTCTGGATTACTGCACCAGCCTTCTCTCTGATCTCCCATCCTCATGTCTCTCTCCACTTCAATCCATACTTCATGCTGCTGCCTGGATTATCTTTGTCCAGAAACGCTCTGGGCATATTACTCCCCTCCTCAAAAATCTCCAGTGGCTACCAATCAATCTGCGCATCAGGCAGAAACTCCTCACCCTGGGCTTCAAGACTCTCCATCACCTCGACCCTCCTACCTCACCTCCCTTCTCTCCTTCTACAGCCCAGCCCGCACCCTCCGCTCCTCCGCCGCTAATCTCCTCACCGTACCTCGTTCTCGCCTGTCCCGCCATCGACCCCCGGCCCACGTCCTCCCCCGGGCCTGGAATGCCCTCCCTCTGCCCCTCCACCAAGCTAGCTCTCTTCCTCCCTTCAAGGCCCTGCTGAGAGCTCACCTCCTCCAGGAGGCCTTCCCAGACTGAGCCCCTTCCTTTCTCTCCCCCTCGTCCCCCTCTCCATCCCCCCCATCTTACCTCCTTCCCTTCCCCACAGCACCTGTATATATGTATATATGTTTGTACATATTTATTACTCTATTTATTTATTTATTTATTTATTTTACTTGAACATATCTATCCTATTTATTTTATTTTGTTAGTATGTTTGGTTTTGTTCTCTGTCTCCCCCTTTTAGACTGTGAGCCCACTGTTGGGTAGGGACTGTCTCTATATGTTGCCAATTTGTACTTCCCAAGCGCTTAGTACAGTGCTCTGCACATAGTAAGCGCTCAATAAATACGATTGATGATGATGATGATGATGATATGGTAGAGTCAGGATTAGAACACATGAACTTCTGACTCCCAAGCCCATGCTCCATTCCCTAAGCCACGCTGCTTCATAAGTGTCCGAGGGCCTATAATTGCGAGCGTTCCAGGAGGAGAAGGGATGGAAGAGGGTTTATCCTGCAGAAATAAGACCACTTCCCGCCGTGACTGCTTCCGTGCGGTTCCCTGGAGTGAAAATCACTACTCGCACATTTCCTAGAATCCCAAACCATTCAGTGAGCTCCTTGAGTACTAGGAACAATTCCACCTACTCTTTTACACCCTCCCAAGTGCTTGAGTACAGTGTTACTGCCCCTTCTTCCCTTTCCCTGATCCTCTTTTGTCCTCCCCTCCTTTGTTCGCTTCTTTTTCTATTATTCATTTCCTTAATGTTTCGTTTCCCCTAAAGAAAAGTGAGTCAGCTATCAACCCCTGCTACCGAGAAGATCTTTCCTCCAATCCTCTAACCAGCTGTGAACACTTTTGAAAATCGTCCTAGTAATAGCAGGATGTGTTTATTGTTTTAATTTAACATCATTGACGGGATCATTTGGAAACCCGAAAGACAGTGCAAAGCGCATGGTCGGTAATTATTGTCTATTCAACATACTGTGAGGGAAATTTTTCTTTCTTAAAATTTTAAGTTCTTTGAGCTCCCTGTGGGCAGGGAATGTGTCTACTAACTCCGCTGTATGGCGTAGTGGATAGAGCACAGGCGTGGGAGCCAGAGGATCATGTGTTCTAATTCCTGCTCTGCCTCTTGTCCTCTTTTTGACCTTGGGCAAATCACTTCACTTCTCCGGGCCTCAGTTACCTCATCTGGAAAATGGAGATTGAGATTGTGAGTCCCACGTGGGACAAGATCACGTCCAACCTGATTTTCTTGTATCCACTCCAGCGTTCAGCAGAGCGCCTGGCACCTAAATATGTGCTTAACAAATACCACAATTATCATTATTATTACTCACCCAGTAAGTGCTCAATAAGTGCAATTGATTGCTTGACTAAACTATCATGAAAACGGATGTTCTCCCTCCTGAAGAGTTCAAATATATTTTTGCTGGCTCCAAATTTGTGAGGGTTAAATTGGAAGGAGAAAACATCATCTTCTTTGATGAATACGGAATGGGATGCACTGCGTTTTATGCCCACTTTTGACCTGTTGCCTGTGTTCGTAATAAGGCTTCAGCTAAATGGGTCACCGGCACAATTTTCCCGTGAGCTCAGACAAGCCATTGCTTAGGTATGGAGTGTTCCGAGTTCTTGTTTTGAAGCCCCAGCCTCTCAAGTAGTAACAAGACTCTAAGGTCATTCTTCTAGCTGTGACCAAAATGGTCTACATCAAGCATCACTTTTTTTTTTATCCAAAGATCAAATATGTTTCTTCTGAAGGGTTGTACATCTAAAACTAACGGAAGTTTTCTTCTGGCATTAGCCTCTTTCAGCAGTGCAGAATCTTTCTTCTTTTATAACTAGCTCTTTCATTTAATTGTGAATGAGTACTGTACTTACTAGACAATAGAGAACTCTTCGTCATCTTTCCATCACAAGTGTGACAATTCTAAAGGACCCTGTTGAAACTGTAAATAGTCTCACCAGTCTTTTGTAAAAAAGTAAAGGAGACAGTCGTAAGTACTTTCTATTCTAACCTTTTGATTGAGGCCCCTATTAAATATTCAGATTGATTTTCTTGTCACAGTGCCTATCTTTTTCTACCATACATGAGTCTTACGTGGGACAGGGATTGCGTCTGACCTGAACGGCTTGGCATGTAATAAGCATTTAACCAGAAACAGCATAGCCTGGTGAATAGAGCATGGGTTTAGGAGTCAGAAGGACCTGGGCTCTAATTGCGGCTCTGCCACTTATCTGCTGTGTGACTCGGGCAAGACACTTCACTTCTCGGTGCCTCAGTTACCTCATCTGTAAAACAGGGATTAAGACTGTGAGCCCTACATGTGACATGGACTGTATCCAACCTGATTAGCTTGTATCTACCTCAGTGCTTACAACAGTGCCTACCACATAGTAGGTACAGAAAACATACCATAAAAGGAAAAAAAAACCCACAAATGCCATAAATGATTATCCACTCCCGTGCTTAGTACAGGATTTGGCATGTAGTAAATGCTTAATAAATATAATGATGATAATGATACGTGCTTAGCATGTGTATCTGTGTCCTTTGGACAGTTGATATTCACCCCAGCCCCACAGCATTTATGTACAAAGCTTTAAATCATATATCATAAATTACTTATATTTGTGCCCCACCTCTTCTTCTAGACTGTAAGATTGTTATGGGCAGGGGTTGTGTTTGCTAATTCTGTTGTACTCTCTCAAGCACTTAATACAGTGCTCTGTACTGAGTAAACTCTCCGTAAATTGAGATTGGTTAGCATCTTCTAAAATACCATGCAAGCACTAGCAGGGCCCAATACTTTATCATCAAATAACCTAATTGAGTGTTGCCATCAACTGGTTCAATAAGCACAACGCCATTCCCGATTCCGGGATAACAAAATTTTTTGATGGAACTTAAGTAAAAAAATATTCAGGGTAGAAAGTATTTGGAGAATTGCTTTGTCTTCTCAGTTAAATCATAAAGGTCTTGTTTCAGGGAGGTTGAGTTCACCAGCAGGCAGATCCATGCAGTTCAGATTGGTGTTGTTCTGACGATATCCAGGACCATCTGACAGATTTGGAAGTGTCACGAGCATTATTTAGCAAAGACCACCTGGCTGATGATAGCAGCCCTCACGGCTCATTGGGAAATTGGCCCCAGTCCAGGAGGAAAATTAAGGAATCACAGTGAATAGTAACCAAAATGTTAAAACTACCTTTCACACAGGAAGGGCATTGTTTGTTTCCTTCAAGCTCTAAGAACCTATCACTGATACGTTACAAAATAAGAAAATGTACAACTTTCAAATATTTTATACGTAATAAACATGATTTTTCCGGAGCTGCCCAGGCTGAACGTACATTTCCCGTGTCTACCGGAATCTCACAGTTCTTGGTTTGAATGTGCTAGCTATTGAAATAGAAAAGAAACATTTCTCTAATAGTCTCCTTTTTTCATTTTAAACGACTTGCTTTTCTTCTCTCTGCTTCTGTTTATTGGCACATTGTGTCACTTCTGTGATAGACCTGAAGGTGAAACCCAGAAATATCCTTTTGTTTTGTAGAGAAAATTGTTATTTTAATGGAAAAATCTGCCGGGACAAGCCCTGAATAAAACTGTCTGCTTCTTATACCAAATTATATTTTTTTCTTTTTCCTATTTGATAAAATTGCTGTAAAAAAGATAAGTATGATACTCATAACGCAGTTAATTTCTACTCCCCTTGAGTTCGAGTTGACAAAATCTCCGTAAACTCTCAAACACCGAAAACTCCCCATTATCTAGCTTAGTTTTGGCTCAGGTAAAACAGAATACCAGATCGAGCAATAGTATTTATTCAGCACATGCACTGTGCTGAGCATTTTGGAGTGTTTAATAGGATTAGTAATAAAAATAATAGTAACTGTGGTGTTTGTTAAGCTCTTCTGTAGGCCAAGCACTGGAAGAGATTCACGATAATGGGATTGGACAAAATGCCTGTCCCATATGGGGCTTAAGGAAAAGATCCGTGTAGCCGAGTGAAGTGTGTATTAGAGAGGATGGAAGCTAGAGGCAGGGAGGTCAGCAAGGAGGCTGATGCAGTAGTCGAGATGGACTATGACAAGTGCTTGGCCAATGCAGTGGCAGTTTGGATAGGGAGGAAGGAGAAGATCCTGAAAATGTTGTTGGAGAAAGACAGGATTTGAATGTAAACTGGACATGGAAGTTGCAAGAGAGGGAGTCAAGGTTAACGCCTAGATCCTTGTTTGCCAATTGTGATGGGTAAGTTGAGTGGAGGAGAGGAAGGGCAGATGAGTTCTGTTGTGGACGTGTTGAGTTTGAGGTGACAGAGGGACATCCAAGTAGAGATCCAAGACTGCAGGAAAGGAGGAAAGGAGAGCAGTCATCTGTGTAGAGGTGGGAGTTGAAGCCATGGCGGCGAATGGGAGTGGGTGTCAGAGATTACTGTGGGCAGGGAATGTGTTTGTTATAGTGTATTTTCCCAAGTGCTTGGCACAATGATCTGCACACATTAAGCACTCAATACATATGACTGAGTGCTTCGAAGAATATACTAGAGCCAGTAGACATACTCTCTGTCCTTTAAGGAGCTTACAATCTAGGAGGGGACATAGACACTAAACCCTGGCATGGGGTGGTTTAGAGCCAGCGCTGACTTCTTGGAGGAAGGGGAAGCCGTCAGTGCTGTTTTTTCAGTTCCAGCTCTATTCTTTATTACCGTGCCCTGAACACGGAACCTCCCTGGGGTCCCTGCTCTGAAGAAATGAAGAAAGGCCACAGGAGACGGTAGAAAAGCCCTCAAACTCCAGAAGAGCAAACTGGAAGCCAATAGGGCAGTGGCAGACCTGAAATGGCTTTGGCATCCAGCCAGCGTGTCAGAGCCCCGGCCAAGGGCAGTGATTGCAGCCAGACACAAGGGCTTGGCATGCCACAGTGCCGGAGAGAAGCCAGAAGTGGATTTAAAGAAATCCCTGCAGCACGGTATGTGTGTGAGGAGAAGAGGCGGGGGTGAAAGGGAGAGAGGTTAGGTCAGGGTAAGAGAGGAGCCCTTCCATTTCCTTAGTAACCTCATCACTTAGGTTTTAGCTCTCTTGTCTGTTTGTTTTTTACATATTCACTTGTGACTGTTATTTAGAACTATTCTCTTACTCTGAAGTATGGACTGTCAACAAATCATGCCTACACGCTCTCCTTTTTAAGTCTAAGGTCCTCACTGGCAGGTGGTACTCCTTTTACTTCTTCTGGGTAGACCCCAAAGCATAGGTTTAGTGAGGGTGGGCCTGCCTATCTGATTTACCTGTCAACAAATCATCATCATCATCAATCGTATTTATTGAGCACTTACTGTGTGCAGAGCACTGTACTAAGCGCTTGGGAAGTACAAGTTGGCAACACACAGAGACAGTCCCTACCCAACAGTGGGCTCACAGTCTAAAAATCATGCCTACATGCTTTCCTTTTTAAGGCTAAGGTCCTTACTGGCAGGAAGTACTCCTTTAACTTCTTCTGGGTAGACCCCTAAAGCATAGGTTTAGTGAGGGTGGGCCTGCCTATCTGATTTACCCAGAAAAAGGATTAAAAATGGAAAATAGAGAAGCAGCGTGGCTCAGTGGAAAAGCCTGGGCTTGGGAGTTAGAGGTCATGGGTTCAAATCCTGACTCAGCTGCTTGTCAGCTGTGTGACTTTGGGCAAGTCACTTGTCTGTGCCTCAGTTACCTTATATGTAAAATAAGGATTAAGACTGTGAGCCCCATGGGGGATAACCTGATCACCTTGCATCCTCACCAGAGCTTGGAATAGTGCTTTGCACATAGTTAAATGCTTAACAAATGTCATTATTATTATTATTATTATTATTATTATTAAATAATAAAGGCTCTGGGGATGAGATGGGAGGGGGCGGGGTATAGGAGAGGCCAGCCTGAAATCATTTGCTGGCTCCGCTAAGGCTTCAATCACCAGGGCTAAACCAAGGTACCGAAACAGGCAAGAGGCCACAGCCAAGATTGAATCAATATTACACCCTGGCAAGAAAACCACCTGAGAGACACAAAGACTGAGGCTTCCTGAATGAGATTTTAAAAAGCTGAGGTTCAAAGCTGCGGAACGCCCCTTTGCACTCTGAATCTTGTCATTTTTGCCCTGTCTTTCTCCGCAATTTCCTGCCAAGCTTGCAATCCAGACCTCTTATGAGGGTTTTAAAAGCCCCCCGATTAAGCCCTGGCCTAGGCATCTAACACCGATAACACCGAGAGGCAGCGTGGATTAGTAGGAGAAGCAGCGTAGCTTCACGGAAAGACCACCGGCCTGGAAGCCAGGACGCCCGGCTTCTAATCCCAGTTCCACCATTTGCCTGCTGTGATCTTGGTCAAGTCATTTCTCTGTGCCCCAGCTAAAAAACCCTAATAAGATACATGTCCTCCTGTTTAGACTGTGAGTCCCATAGAGGACAGGTTATGTGTCCAATCTTCCCCGGGGTTTGTCACTTAGTAAGCCCATACTAAAAACCATCATTATGATTATGTCATTTCTACCCCAGTACCAAGCAGAGGGATCGACTGAGAGTAAGGTCTTAATGGATATATTTATTATTATTATTATTATTAATAGCAATAAACAAATGAAGTCTCACTTCTATTTTCATTTAAGATAGTAACAGTTGAGGGAATTGTTACATTAGAACTGCATTCTTGGAATGTCATCGCATTCTACCCAGTTTCTTCATGGGATGCAGAAAAATGCAAATCCTGTTCTTCCCAAGTTCAAAAGTATTTTAGAATGTTAATCATCGTTTAAGATGACACCACTTGATTTGGGGATTTTAATTAAGATCTATCCAATTGCAAGATACAGTGAGACGGCAGTTCCATTAAAATTTCACTTCAAAGCACAGTAGTGTACTCTCTGAACATTGAAAAAAATATTTGGTGATTTCCACCTTAAAATAGTTTTTTTAAGAAAAATAATCCTTCGTCTATTCAAAGTAGTCCTTTTAGATAATTTATTGCAAAGTGTATCATCTACTAGCATCTCAAAGTGTTGAGTATTTTATGAATATGCTTCTTTTGTATGGAGACCACTTGAAAACGAAGTGGAAATTATGAAAGCATTCTCTTTGAAAGCTGTTGAATGCAGTAGTCTATTTACCATTCAATTTTAACCTAAACTCATCAGCCCTGAGGAGTTCTGCGAGAGAGAAACCCTTCATATACCCCTAGTGGATTAATCCTCATTTTTTTTAATGGTATTTGTTAAGGACTTACTAGGCTTCGAGCACTGTTCTAAGTGCTGGAATAAGATAAAGCTAATCAGGTTGGACACAGTCCATGTCCCATCACATGGGCTCACAGTCTTAGTCCCCATTTTGCAGGTGAGGGAACCGAGGCACAGAGAAGTGAAGTGACTTGCCCGAGGTCACAAAGCAGACAAGTAACAGAGCTGGGATCAGAGCCCAGGTCCTTTGACTCCCGTGCTTTACCACGAAGCCATGGGGCTTCACATTAAAACAGTGCTGGTGGAAGTCCTTCAAACAATTTAAATCATTGGGCTTCTAGGCAGATTCACAGCAACCACTCTGTAAGAAAGACCCGTAGCTCCAAAATGCAATGTGTACAGCAAATGGATGCCTACTAGGAAAAAAATGATAATCATGGGTGGGACAAGTCAGTACGCCAAGATGAAATATTTGATGAAAATAACAAAAGTGATTAAAAAGGTGCTTCCCGCAAAGCAAAAATTGCACTGACACTATTTTTATACATCTTTTTGTCACTGTATAGAGGCCTGTACGTTTTTCCCAGGGGTTGCAGATTAAGCTAAAGAACAAATGTGATGAGCGGAGGGATGCTTAACCTAAAGAGATCCAAGTGTACGCAGACCGTTGTAGATACAAGGACTTTTAGTCTTCAGCAAAGATGTTATGAGGCTCTTCCTTTGGCTCTGTGTATCACTCTCTCCATATTCATCTCCCCTGTATACTTCTATGTTTCTGTGTTTATATCACACCAACAAGAAGCACAGACTTTCTGCTTAGACTGTGAGCCCGTTGTGGCCAGGGATTTTCTCTCTCTGTTGCTGAATTGTACTTTCCAAGTGCTGAGTACGGTGTTCTGCACACAGTAAGCGCTCAAGAAATATGATTGAATGAATGAATGACTGAATGAATCAAAGAACCTAGTTTGTAGATCAGCTAGCTTCATCAACAACAAATGACCCTTGGTCTTTTACCACCCAAGCATGTCTATTTAAAAGAGAAGGAGGCTCAGGTTAAAAGTATGCTAACATGCCAATGGCCTTTTATAATTATTTAGAAAGTTAGCAAACCTATATAGAAATTCCAGCAGCAGTTTAGCTTAACATATGTTACATAAGGTTATTTTTATTGGTTGGCATCTTAGAAGAAATTTGTATTTATTGCATGACCCTTTAAATGAGGTACTAGATAAAAGACTTGATTAGAATAATTTGGATTTGGAATGCAGAGTTTTGGCACTCTAAAAAGGAAAAGTGTACAATTATTTACTTTCCTCACTTGGGTGTGCGTGTGGGTGTATGTTTGCCATTTGGGGAAAAGCCGAAAGGCAGTGTATCAAAGGAAGATGAAGCACAGCTTTGTCATTTGTACTTTAATAAGATGAGTCAAACGAACCGAAATTCGGGCGCTGAGACTGGAGAAGGAGGGCAGTAGAACAGGCGATGCCGGTGGCGGTGGCGGCGAAGGGAGTCAGAGGACCTGAGTTCTAATTCTGGCCCCGCCACATGTCTGCTGTGTGACTTAGGGCAACTCAGTTGAACTTCTCTGAGCCTCGGTTACCTCATCTGTAAAATGAGGATTGACAGTGAGCCCACCAACCTGATTAACTTGTATCTATCCCATTGTTTAGTAGAGTACCCAGCACATGATAAACACTTAACAAACAGGAGGGGAAGGAGACTTTGGACCTTCTCTTCTGAGCCCTCCTTCTATTAACCCTTTGATATGCACTCCACACCCTGCCCCCCAGCATTTACGTACAAATCCTTATATTCTGCCACTTCCCCCATCTGTAATTGATTTTAATGTCTATCTCTCCCTCTAGTTTGTAAGCTCTCTGTGGGCAGGGATTATGTCCACCAACTCTATTTAACTGTACTCTCCCAAGCACTTAGTGCTCTGCACACAGTAAGTGCTCAATAAATTCGATGGATTGAACTGGATAACCAGGCAATTTTCTGGTTAATAAAACAGTGAATACTTCTTGGCCCAAAGCATTCCGCTGAGTTACATAATATGCCATAATTATCCTAGAAAATTATGCCATCTACTTCTTAGAGGAAAGTAAAGTTATTCTTACTTGTGCTCGTCCATCTGAGACGAATCACTCCCTATCCCATGGGGTGAGGCTGGAGAAATTCTCTTTAAGGAGACTTTTTTACCTCTAACCACCGTGAACCAAATATACTTTAAAGGAGTTGAGAAGGCTACATCTCCTTTCCTTATGATGAATTCAGGAAACAGCATCATTGTCATCATCAACACCAAATTCATCATCATCTCCCTGCACCACCGTAGTCACACCAGCAACTGTTTTTGACTACTTACTACTGTGTAGTCATAGTAATAATATTGTTATCTGTCAATCAGTTGTATTTATCTAGTGCTTACTATGTGCAGAGCACTCTTCTAAGGACCTGGGAGATTATAATAATGATGGCATTTGTTAAGTGCTTACTATGTGCGTAGCACTGTTCTAAGTGCTGGAAGAATATAATACAGCAGAATTAGAGGACTTGTTCCTTGCCCATAATGACTCTATCAGTCAGCACGTGCTACATGCTAAGCATTGTATTAACTGCTGAGATACATACAAGATAATCTGAGCTCAGTTCCTGTCCCTCCTGGGATATTTAATCATCATTTTACTGATGGGAAAAATGAAGTACAGAGAGGTTAACTAATTTGCCCCAAGTTCGCAGTGGTGATAATAATAATAATTATGGTGTTTGTTAAGCACTTACTATGCGCCAAGCACTGTCCTAAGTTCTGGGGTGGATACAAGGTTATCAGGTTGGACACAGTCCCTGTCCCACATGGGGCTCCCATTTTACAGATGAGGTAACTGAGACACAGAGAAGTTGGGTGATTTGCCCAAGGTCACACAGCAGACAAGTGGCCGAGATGGGATTAGAACCCACGTCCTGTGACTCCCAAGACCTTGCCACTAGGCCATGCTGGTTCCCGTACAGTGATCTGCACACAGTAAGCATATTTTTATGGCATTTATTAAGCGCTTACTATGTCCAAACACTGCACTGTTCTAAGCGAATACCATGAATTCCTGGACATTTGCTCAGTCACTGAAACACCTGCATTCATGAATGAATACAATCTTACAGTTAGGTCATCTTCCAAGGCAATGTTTGGATCTATATATAGAATATAGGGGTCTAGAAGGTAAATTATATATGTAGTAGGAATTATAGTAAATGGTTCTTAGATACTTAGGAATGGAAACATGTATTAATGACAGTAATAATAGTAATGGTATTTTTAAACACTTTGATATGTGCCAAAATCTGGACAAAGCGCTTGGGTAAATACAAGATAATCAGTTTGGACACGGTCCCTCTTCCACTTGGAGCTCAAAGACTAAGGGAGAGGGGGACCAAGTATTTAACAGATGAGGAAATGGAGGCACAGATAAATTAAGTGACTCACCCAAGGTCACACAGCAGACAAGTGGCGGTCAGAATTAGAACTCATCTCTTTCCACTACTAGGCCATGATGGTTTTCATAAAATTTAGGAACCAGAGATTTGTTTAGGCTCAACTGTGTTAGAGTATTAGGCAATGTATTCTAATGCCCAGCTATAGGTTGTTGTTTCTCCAGCGAAAGGAAGCAATAAAACTAGGGAAGATGCCAAACTTCATAAAATAACTGAGGACATTAAAATTTACCCTCAGGGTTTGTTTGAGGTTTTTTGGTCTTTTCATTTTCTCCTTTTGATTATAAATTCAAATCATTTAAATACAATTCTTATTGGAGCGGCCTTGTCAAACCCTTTTCCTATTAGCTACCCCATAAAAATAAGGCAGGTTGCTGTGTCTATCATTGTTCATCCAATTCTACCCAGCCCTGATCTGCCGGTGTCAGAGTCCCACTTTGATCTTATGGGAAACTCATTCTGTCATATTTATTGAGCACTTACTATACGCAGAGCACTGTTTAAGCGCTTGGGAGAGTACAGTACAACTTTAAAGAGACACACTCCCTGCCCAAAACAAGTTTACAGTCTAGAGTGGGGAGACAGACAGTAATAGAAGTAAATAAATCACAGAAATGGACATAAGTGCTGTGGGGCTGAGGGAGGGATGAATAAAGGGAGCAAGTCAGGACCACACAGAAGGGAGTGGGAGAAGAGTCAGGGAAGGCCTCTTGAAGGAGATGGGCTTTCAATAAGACTTTGAAGTGGAAGAGAATCATTGTCGGTCTCACTCAGGAGCAATTGTCTCCTGTTACACCCAGAAGATCCTATATGCTGTTACCTGTGCTCTGAAGCACAATCCGAAAAGGCACAGAGTCCACAACAAGGGGAAAAAGTAGAAAAAAAATATTGAATTTAGCCTATGTCATTTGTATCTAAGCTTAATGAAAAGGCCCCATTCTGTCAGCCACTGGGGCTTTCTGACTTGACCTAAGAATTTGTCTTTGGTGTGAGAGTGGTCTTTTCACCCAACAGCAGGCTGTAATGAGGGTTTTGATGGGAACTGATGCTCTCGTTATAGAAACGGTAACAGTGGAAATGATCCTATCATGGGGAATTTGATTGCAGGGCTGAACTCCACTTTTGTGATATCCTGACCAGGCAACAACTGTTCTTTACATCTCATTTTCACAAGGACCAATTTTGCCTAACAGCATTAGGCAGAATTCTGGAATATCTGAGGATTTTTCTTATATCATCAATGCTCCAAGCAGTCCCAAATGGTAATTTTAAAATGATATTGGAATATATTTGTATTCATCGTATTTCTTTACATTACATACACAAGTAGAATTGCAGAGTTATTCATCAAATGCAGCTTAACCTTCATTTTCTTTTCTTTTCTCTTTATCTCTATATTTCTTAAGAATGGATCAGGAGATATCTGGATATTTAAACTTTTTTGATCATTCAAACACTGCTCTGCACACAGTAAGCGCTCAATAAATACGATTGATTGATTCATCACTTGTAGGCTATATCTGTAGTAAACAGTAAGATCTTTATCTCACCTACTAATGGTAGTACTTGTTAAGTGCTTACTGTGTGTTAAGCATTGTACTAAGTGCTGGGGTAGATATAAGATTAATCAATTTAGATACAGCCCTTGTCCCAGGTGGGGATCACAGTCGAAATAATATTATGTTTTGTGGGTTTTTTTTCCCCCAGGGGTATCTACAGAGCACTTACTGAGTGAAGAGCACTGTACTAAGCGCTTGGGAGAGTACAACAGAGTTGGCTGACACATTCCCTGCCCCACACGAGCTTACTGTGAAGGAGCTTCCAGCCCATGCATAGTAAGCAATATCCAGTGGTATAGGTAAACAAGAATTATCTCCAGAAATCTACCTGCTGCTAATTAAATTCCCAAGCAGGGAAATGGTGTGCTTCCCTGAGTAGCACATCAGAGTGATTCATTTCAGTATTTACTGAAATCTAAGTTAAACCTTCACAGGACTCCTCATCTTCATCCCACTCACGCTTCACATCTCTTTCTTTACCTTCCAAATGATAGCTTCTAGCAGAGCAGTAAATTAAAAATATGATCTGTCATTTTCCATCCCGACGTGGGCTCAAATAAACACAGTTACGAATGTTGATGAGCAACTATTTTAGCATTGTGAAGCCGGTGCCGAAAAATCATGCCTTTTGGGTGTTCTTGAGTAATGGTAATGCTGTGAACAGCACCCCCTGATTGCAAATTAAGGCTGGTACGGTTCTTGTTGGAAACCCCTGCAGTGCTTGGGGTTGGAGTGTAATTCATTTGCTCTTCCTGTAGCCGATTCCTTCTGCAAAGCTTTCAAACCAAGCCGTGGGTGTTTCCTAGCAGCGTGCGGAGTTCTTGCGTTACTTCAGCCTGATCTTAAACCTATTTCCAGAAGCCCTTCTTAATAATGATTCTGGTATTTCTTAAGTGCTTACTCTCTGCCAAGCACTGTACTGTGCCCAAGGATAGATAACAAGATAACCAGGTCCCATTTGAGGCTCATGGTCTAAGTAGGAGGGTGAACGGGGATTAAAGCCCCATTTTTGCGGGTCAGGGAACGGGGAAGCTCAGAGAAGTGAAGGGACTTGCTCAAGGTCACACAGCAGATGAGTGGCGGAGCTGGGCTTAGAACCCAGGTCCTCTGACTCCCGGGCTAGTGGTCTTTCCGATAGGCGTTGCTGCTCCTTATCCTGGGTATGTTGTCAGCTGTGTGACCTCGGGAAAGTCACTTAACTTATCTGTGCCTCAGTTACCTCATCTGTAAAATGGGGATTAAGACTCATCTCCGCAACATCGCCAAGATCTGCCCTTTCCTCTCCATCCAAACCGCTACCCTGCTAGTTCAATCTCTCATCCTACCCCGACTGGATTACTGCATCAGCGTCCTCTCTGATCTCCCATCCTCTTGTCTCTCCCCACTTCAGTCTATACTTCACGCTGCTGCCCGGATCATCTTTGTGCAGAAACGCTCAGGGCATGTTACTCCCCTCCTCAAAAATCTCCAGTGGCTACCAGTCAACCTGTGCATCAAGCAAAAACTCCTCAATCTCGGCTTCAAGGCTGTCCATCACCTCGCCCCCTCCTACCTCACCTCCCCTCTTTCCTTCTCCAGCCCAGCCCACACCCTCCGCTCCTCTGCCGCTAACCTCCTCACTGTACCTCGTTCTCGCCCGTCCTGCCATCAACCCCTGGCCCACGTCCTCCCCCTGGCCTGGAATGCCCTCCCTCCGTACATCCACCAAGCTCGCTCTCTTCCTCCCTTCAAAGCCCTACTGAGAGCTCACCTCCTCCAGGAGGCCTTCCCACACTGAGCCCCCTTTTTCTTCTCCCCCTCCCCATCCCCCCGCCCTACCTCCTTCCCCTCCCCACAGCACCTGTATATATGTTTGGACAGATTTATTACTCTATTTATTTTACTTATACATATTTACTATTCTATTTTATTTTGTTAATATGTTTTGTTTTGTTGTCTGTGTCCTCCTTCTAGACTGTGAGCCCGTTGTTGGGTAGGGACCATCTCTGTATGTTGCCAACTTGTACTTCCCAAGCGCTTAGTACAGTGCTGTGCACACAGTAAGCGCTCAATAAATGCAATTGAATGAATGAATGAATGAATGACTGTGAGCCCCACGTGGGACAACCTGATCACCTTGTATCCCCCCCAGCACTTAGAACAGTGCTTCACACATAGTAAGCACTTAACAAATGCTATTATTATTATTATTATTATTATCTTCATCTTCAGCTATCGAAAAGTTATCGTTCATTCCCCTCAGCTGCTCTTCCTTTTGCAACTCTTATGGAACTGATTATCCCTGATGATGTCTGCAGTTCTTGTGCTGATCCCAATTGTTTGTGGGATGCTGAGTATGGCACAGAGAACATGAGGGAGAGTTTTTATTTTTCAGACGGGTCGGTTGCCCCTAGTAAGTGCTCAATAAATGTCAGTGACTGACTGATTGATTGATTGATCGATCTCAGTTAGGTCCTTTTCTAGTTGTTGTTATGCTGGGTTCCGGAGTCTTATGCTGTCCAGCATGAAATTCATCAAAGTTGATTTCTTTACCTTCTTTTCAGATACAGATCAATAGCAACACTATTAATTAAGGGATTGTTAGATGCCAAACCCTGAGGAAGATATGGAAAGTCAGAGCAGACACAGTCCACGTGGGGCTCACATTCTAAGAGATGGGGAGAGCAGAGATCTTATCCCCCATTTTAAAGGTGAGGAAACTGAGTCATAAAGCAAAAAGTGACTTGCCCACGGTCACACCTCAGGCTAATGGCAGAGTTGGCCTTAGGATCCAGGTCTTCTGACAAGTCCTTTGCCTTTTTCTCTTGGCTATGCTGCCTTCCATTTCCTCAAAACATCCTCCCTCCCTCTCTCTCTCTCTCTCTCTCTATATATATATATATGTATATATATATATATATATATATATATATATATATATATAATGAATAGGATAGGATTTTAAAGTGGCTGACATCTTAGCATATCAGAATCAACTTTCTTCTACTGCTAGGTCTATGTAATTGTAAACACAGTTTTCTGAAATTTAGCGTTCAGAAAAGACATAGAACCTAATATGAAATGTTACCATTGCCATTTTTCGATTTTGAAGGGCTATAGAGGTAAAGATAAAGGCTTTATAATTCTGAATATATATATATATATATATATATTTCTCTCTTTCTCTCCCTCTCTTTCTCCACCTCCTTTCCTATCTCTGCCTCTTCCTCTCTCTCCCTCTCTCTCATGGGTGCCCATACACCCACAGACATAAAACATCCTTGGTCTGAGGAGCCACAGAAATTGTAGGGATAATAATGCACTTCCTCCAAACTCAATTTCCCCTTATTAGTTTTATCTTGGGAAAGGTTTTATCTTGGCACTGCCGGTTGGTCACTGGAAGAGGGAGGCAGTATTTTAAAATGGGTCTCGACATGAACTCCTCTAGGAAAAAAAATTCCTGAAATTTGTTACTTGTGATAACGTCCAGGCTGAACATAGAACAAAATCACCTCAAGCTATACATTTCAACTCTCCAAAGGTAATTTTTGTGTGTGTATTGGCGAACCTGATGATTCATGATACTGATTTAATCAGTGACACTCTTCTCCGTAATTCAATTTAAAAACCATTTTCGGGGACTCTTTCTGATTATACCTTTTTTCAGATTAAGTATCAAGTCAATATATGCTTCTCTCTTCTCTTTTTTTTTCTTTTTTTTGGCTACCATCTCATTTTGACTGCAGCTAATAGGACAGATTAAATACATCTAAATTTCCCTATCTACAAAATGCTAGAAAAAAGTGTGTAGCAAACTTTATGAGGTAATGTGAGGTTCCTTAACTTTCAGTAAAGCATTGGATGAAAGATATAAGAATGAAAACTCAAATCTAACTCTTCCTCTGCAGTTCTGTTTGGCTTTGAGTTGATGAAACCCAGGCCTGTAGGAAGTCCTATAAATTAGGGCTCTATTTTCTCTTCTCTACCCACTCACATGAACAGGTTGTAATGTTTTTCTGGACTGGAAGGGCACAGCTTTCATTTTATATTGGCTCTAGCTGCATCCGAATGCCAGGGGCAGCTTTGCAAGCCCTGCATTTGCGTCAACTTCAAAATGAATGGAGGAGTCTCAGCTCCTGTTGCAACATAGCAGGGAGTGTGGTGGGGACACAAAAGGAAAAGACAATGTGAACCATAGAGCGAAATATAGGATAATCTTTTTCTTGTGTTTTTCTTTCACTCTAAGCTGCAGACCTCACCTTACCATTTTACTCAGTTAGTGGAATTAAGATCTTGTTCAATGATACGGTAGCCATTTCAAAGAACCATAAATTAGCATGACAAATCATGAAAGATTGAAGTCTTTCCAGGTCATAAATCCTTCTCAAAATGTGTGTTGGAGGCTTGTAAAATACCAAAAAATTGGAGTTGGAGATGACTCATGGTTTTTAGTGAGCCTGGCTTTGCAAGCATTAGAAGGATTTTAAAGTGGCTGACATCTTAGCATATCAGAATCAACTTTCTTCTACTGCTAGGCCTATGTAATTGTAAACACAGTTTTTTGAAATGTAGCGTTCAGGAAAGACATAGAACCTAATATGAAATGTTACCGTTGCCATTTTTCGATTTTGAAGGGCTACAGAGGTGAAGATAAAGGCGTTATCATTCTGAATGTGTAAAAAAAACTTAATTCTAAAATTCACGTTCAATGGTTTTGTTCATTCTTTTGATTTAAAGTGATGCCTCTGCCTGAGAATTCTAAATTTGGCTCTGATAGAAATTATTTCAAGTTAATGGAAGCCATTAAAGCCTCTATCTTGGGAAGATCAGGCTTCTGAAAAGAGCAGCAGATTTTTTTTTTCATTTTATTTATATGGATGCCAAAATATTGAAATTGTAAGCCAAGTTCCCTTTAAATGCCTCAATGCAGTATTCAGTTTTAATTGGAAATTGTGTGAGGGAGAAATATTCTTTCCATATCTACACGCTCTCAATAAGAGCCATATTTGGAATGCAGTGCTGAATAGTAGCAGAGTTCAGAAGGCTTTTACTCTATCGTATTGTCTTCTCCCAAGTGCTTAGTACAGTGCTCTGCACATAATAAGCAATCCATAAATATCACTGATGATGAAAAATATTTCCAAAAAAGTTGCTACAGTTGTCAACAGCATGAGAGAGGGCAGCATTTTCAGTTAAAACATGAAAAAAAAGTCCATTGGCAGAACTCAGGTACATAGAATGAGATTTATTAAACCGTCACTGTTAATCAGTTCATCCATCAGCGGTATTTATCTAGCACTTACTATGAGCAGCACACTATACTAAGCTCTTGGGAGAGTACATTACAGCAGAATGAGCAGACACATTCCCTGTCCATAATAAACTAGGGGGGAAGGCAGACATTAATATGAATAAATGAGAAATATATACTACATGATTTAAAAATGTACTTAAGTGCTGTGGGGTTAGGGTTGGGGCACATATCAAATGTCCAAATAATAATAATAATAATAATAATAATAATGGCATTTATTAAGCGCTTACTATGTGCAAAGCACTGTTCTAAGCGCTGGAGAGGTTACAAGGTGATCAGGTTGCCCCATGTGGGGGGGGGCTCACAGTCTTCATCCCCATTTTCCAGATGAGGTAACTGAGGCACAGAGAAGTGAAGTGACTTGCCCAAAGTCACACAGCTAATTGGCGGAGCCGGGATTGGAACCCATGACCCCTGACTTCAAAGCCTGGGCTCCTTCCCACTGAGCCATGCTGCTTCTCAATAATAATAATAATAATAATATTCTTAATAATAATAATGATGGCATTTGTTGAGCACTATGTGCGAAGCACTGTTCTAAGCGCTGGGGTGGATACAAGGTGATCAGGTTGTCCCACATGGGGCTCACAGTCTTCATCCCCATTTTACAGGTGAGGGAACTGAGGCCCAGAGAAGTTAAGGTCACAGACCCAAGGGAGGGTGAGTTAGGAAAAAGAGACCTTAATTGGCGAAGGCCTCTTGGAGGAAATGTGACCTTAATAATGCCTTGAAGGTGCTGAGAGTGGTGATCTGGGGTTTGTGGAGGGGGAGAGAGTTCCAGGCTAGGGGGAGGATGTGGGTAAAAGGGTCAGGTGCAAGATGGAAGCCGTGTGGCTCAGTGGGAAGAGCCTGGGCTTTGGAGTCAGAGGTCATGGGTTCAAATCCCAGCTCTGCCAATTGTCAGCTGTGTGACTTTGGTCAAGTCACTTCACTTCTCTGTGCCTCAGTTACCCCATCTGTAAAATGGGGATGAAGACTGTGAGTCACCCGTGGGACAACCTGATCACCTTGTAACCTCCCCAGTGCTTAGAACAGTGCTTTGCACATAGTAAGTGCTTAACAAATGCCATCGTCATTATTATTATTATTATTACTCCAGCCCACCTTGCCCACTCCAATCCTCCAGCACCACCTTATTGTCTAGGCCCTGATCTTGTCTATAATAATAATAATAATAATAATGCCATTTATTAAGCACTTACTATGTGCAAAGCACTGTTTCTAAGTGCTGGGGAGGTTACAAGGTGATCAGGTTGTCCCACGGGGGGCTCACAGTCTTCATCCCCATTTTACAGATGGGGTAACTGGCACACAGAAGTTAAGTGACTTGCCCAAGGTCACGCAGCAGAAATGTGATGGAGGTGCAATTTGAACCCATGACCTCTGACTCCCAAGCCCGTGCTCTTTCCACTGAGCCACGCTGTAGGAGATCAGTGAGATGAAGTAGGATGAGGTGAACTGATCGAGAGCTTTGAAACCGATGGTAAGGAGTTTCTGTTTGATGCCGAGGTGGATGGGCAACCATTGGAGGTTCTTGGGAACTGGGGAGACATGGACTGAATGTTTTCGTTGTTAAATGATCCATGAAGCAGAGGGAAGTAAGGACTGGAGTGGGGAAAGACAGAAGGTCAGCGAGGAGGCAGATCCAGATGTCAAGGAAAGACAGGTATGGTATGCTAGCAGTTTGGATGGAGAGGCCCAGAGAAGTGAAGTGACTTGCCCAAAGTCACACAGCTGACAAGTGGCAGAGCCGGGATTAGAACCCATGTCCTCTGACTCCCAAACCCGGGCTCTTGTCCTTCCCTTCTTCCTCCTTCCTTCCTCCTTCCCTTCCCCACAGCACCTGTATATATGTATATATGTTTGTACATATTTATTACTCTTTATTTATTTATTTATTTATTTATTTGTTTGTTTGTTTATTTATCTTACTTGTACATATCTATTCTATTTATTTTATTTTGTCAGTATGTTTGATTTTGTTCTCTGTCTCCCCCATCTAGACTGTGAGCCCGCTGTTGGGTAGGGACTGTCTCTATGTGTTGCCGACTTGTACTTCCCAAGCGCTTAGTACAGTGCTCTGCACACAGTAAGCGCTCAATAAATACAATTGATTGACTGATTGTCACTGAGCCACGCTGCTTACCTGATATTTGTTAAGCGCTTACTATGTGCCAAGCACTGTTCTAAGTACTGGGGTAGATACAGGGTAATCAGGTTGTCCCACGGGGGGCTCACAGTTTTAATCCCCATTTTACAGATGAGGTAACTGAGGCCCAGAGAAGTTAAGTGGCTTGCCCAGCGTCACACAGCAGACAAGTGGCAGAGCCGGGATTAGAACGCATGTCCTCTGACTCCCAAGCCCGGGCTCTTTCCTCAAGGATTCACTTAAAACCTTCCTCCTGCCCAAAATCTTCCCTCTTTGGACTTCTTCCCCTTCAACAGCCCAGATCTTGGCTTCTAATACAACAGCCTCAGCATTTACGTTGGCAATATTTGCGCATATTGATGTTCTTGTACTTAATCTAATTGCATGTTGGAAGCTTGTGGTTTGGTTAGTCATCTTCATTAAATTATAAGTTCCTTTTTCTTCATTTGTCTAGTCCCCTTTTAGGGTAGCAGCACGGACTAGTGGAAGGACCATGGGCCTGGGAATCAGAGGATCTGGGTTCAAATCACTTCTCTGTAATAATAATAATAATGATGGCATTTGTTAAGTGCTTACTATGTGCAAAGCACTGTTCTAAGCGCTGGGGAGGATACAAGGTGATCAGGTTGTCCCACGTGGGGCTCACGGTCTTAATCCTCATTTTACAGTTGAGGTAACTGAGGCCCAGAGAAGTGAAGTGGCTTGCCCAAAATCACACAGCAGACAAGCGGTGGAGCCGGGATTTGAACCCGTGACCTCTGACTCCCAAGCCCAGGCTCTTTCCACTGAGCCATGCTGCTTTTCTACCTGTTCCCTCATTGGCAAAATGGGGTTTAAATACCATTTCTCCTTCCCTCTTAGGCTGTGAGTCTCTCATCAGAAAAGGACTGTGTCCAATCTCATTATCTTGACTCTGCCCCAGTACTTAGTACAGTGCTTGGTACATAGGAAACGCTTAACAAATATTAAGATTCGTTAGTGGTGTTCGTTAAGGTTTACTAGTTGCACTGTGCTCGCTAATGAGGGAGAGGGACAGTATCATCATCATCATCAATCGTATTTATTGAGCGCTTACTATGTGCAGAGCACTGTACTAAGCGCTTGGGAAGTACAAATTGAGTACAGTACAGTCAAATCATGTATGATCCCTGACCCACATGGGACTCACAGACTAAGGGGGAAGGAGAACAGTTATTTTATTCGAATTATTTTATTCGAGCTGGGATTCGAACCCCTGACCCCTGACTACAAAGCCTGTGCTCTTTCCACTGAGCCACGCTGCTTCTCTAAGCCACTTAGAGAAGGCTGTATTTATTTAATTTTGTTAGTATGTTTGGTTTTGTTCTCTGTCTCCCCCTTTTAGACTGTGAGCCCACTGTTGGGTAGGGACTGTCTCTATATGTTGCCAACTTGTACTTCCCAAGCGCTTAGTACAGTGCTCTGCACACAGTAAGCGCTCAATAAATACGATTGATGATGATGACGATGATTTTATTCCTGTTTTACGGATGAGGAGACTGAAACGCAGAGAAGTTAATGTCTGTCTCCCCTTCTCAACTCTAACGGGCTTGTACTCTCCCAAGCGTTTAGGACAGAGCTCGGCACATAATCAGCACTCAATAAATACCACTGATTGATTGATTGATTGAAGGTAAATAATTTGCCTAAGGTTGCAGAACAGGCACCTGACGGAGCCAGGCTAAAAATCCAGGTTTCCTGACCCCCTTTCCTATGCTCTTTCCACAAGGCTGTGATACTTCTCCAGGAGTTCTCAGTGCAGTCTTTTCAGCAGGCAAGAACAAAACACATAGTAGAAAATCCTTTTGGTTCCGGTGAAAATCGTTGCCTCACCTCTTCAGTCCACGCTGGTTCAGGCCTATGCGTTTTCACATTGCGCTCCATGTTCCCGTCCACTTCCTTTTAACGCTCCCTTAGACATAGTGAACAAACTTGTTGACTTTGCACAACCTTCTCCTCCGTTCCCTATCGGGCCTGCAGTCAGGGTCGTGCTTAGTTTCTGCAGGGCAACACTGAAACCCCAGTCTGACTCTAGGAATGGGGAAGATATTATCTCAAATCACTCGCTGGAGGGATCCAGAACTCTCTCTTCCCGAGAGTTTATGACAGCTTCATGAAAAGGGAAATTCGAGCTGATGGAGGGTTTGAAAAATAGGTGGAATCTAACTCTGGAAATTTCTAAAGCTCTCATTATTTCACTGGATAAGCACTTAATGTTATTCAGTAATGCATAGTTCAGGATTTATTTTTAAAAGCAGCATAAATCCATTTTATGACCGCATATTTGAAGGCACAAAAAAGAAACTTTCCTGAAAGAAAATCAACTAAAAAGAAAAAGTAATTCTGAGCCTGAAAATAAGAGCACAATAAGATTCTGTCATCATCACTGGGAAAGGGACTGAAACAACCAGGTTCATAAAACAGCCCACACAATCTCCAAATATTTCAAAGAGGCTTGAAGTTCCCCTGGCAGTGGAGAGGCTTTATCATTTCATGCTGTTGCACTTACCTAAAAGTAAATTCCTTCCAGCCATCTCTTAAAAAGAATTTCGAACAGCAGTCTGGATTAGGTGGGTAGATAGATCAGAACCATCTCCTTGGGGCTGTAAGCTCGTTGAGGGGAGGGAATGTGTATTTTTTTTTGTTGTATTGTACTCTCCCAAGGACTTAGTACAGTGCTCTGTACACAGTAAGTGCTCAATAGATATGATTGAATAAATGGATAGAAGGATGTTTAGATGGATAAAATAGATTAGATTATGTAACTAGCCTAGATAAGACAGGTATGGTAGTTTAGAGAGATGTATAGATAGGACAGATGGATGGATAGATAAAATAGATTATGTAGATAAGGTAGATTAGAGAGATAAGATAGATAGTTGTTATTTGTATTTGAAGACCCCATCGGTGGTCAAGTTCATTCATTCATTCAATCGTATTGAGCGCTTACTGTGTGCAGAGCACTGTACTAAGCGCTTGGGAAGTACAAGTTGGCAACATATAGAGATGGTCCCTACCCAACAATGGGCTCACAGTCTAGAAGGGGGAGACCGACAACAGAACAAAACATGTGGACAGGTGTCATCAGAATAAATAGAAATAAAGTTAGATGCACATCATTAACAAAATAAATAGAATACTAAATATGTACAAGTAAAATAGAGTAATAAATCTGTACAGACACATATACAGGTACTGTGGGGAGGGGAAGGAGGTAGGGCGGGGGGGATGGGGAGGAGGAGAGGAAAAAGGGGGCTTTATGAGTGTGAGTGTGTGTGTGCTGTTGTGGGGGGGGCGGATGGCTGAACAATCCAGGTCACATTGGGCATACAGAGAGGTTGTCATTGTGGTGGTGTGCCGAATATTTCTAGGGCCTGGTGGTGTTTACTCTTTTGCCTCCTTTGTGATTTCATGCATTTCACTTCTCTCCCTTTTCAGTCTTCTATCCAGATAGTAATTCATCGTCTTTTCATTCCCCCACCCCCCCTACCCCAACATGGAGCTACTTTTGATATTGGCAGCCAAATTCAGTAACTCACATGAAAAAAGGTGCATTCTGGGGCCTTGACTACCCAGATAAATTATCAACATGGAGAAAATATACCGCAAAAATCCTCAGTCCCAAGCTTCAGCAATGCTTTGTAGACTCATCCTCTAAAGAGGAGAAGCAGCGTGGCTCAGGGGAAAGAGCACAGGCTTGGGAGCCAGAGGTCATGGGTTCTAATCCCGGCTCCTCCACTTGTCAGCTGGGTCGCTTTGGGCAAGTCACTTAACTTCTCTGGGCCTCAGTTACCTCATGGGTAAAATGGGGATTAAAACTGTGAGCCCCACGTGGGACAACCTGATCACCTTGTATCCCTCCCAGTGCTTAGAACAGTGCTTTGCACATAGTAAGTGCTTAACAAATGCCATCATCATTATTATTATTAAAAGAAGTTTTAGTATATTACAGTAGTAGTAGTGTCATATTTAATTTATATTTCATATAAGGAATTCAAAAAAGTGTTTAGATATGTGTAATTAATCATGGTTTTTTATTAGGCTTGGCACGGATGCTTCATATATAAATTACAAACAAATATGTTTTATATTTTGCCTTATAATCCTCCCTTTTTACTTATTAGAAATGAATCAACTCTTGGTTTGCAATTTCTTCTGGAAACAACATTTTCAAAAATAGAATAGTCTCCAGATCTAGAAAGATGTGCATGATTTTTCTAGCTTCTTGACAGTTAGTGGCCGAAAGCAAATCTCGCAACCTCCTCACTCCTTTAGTCAACTGTAGAATCCTAATCGACTCTTGTACGAGCTCTTCGAGGAGGTTTATTTCCCCATTATGAAACCATGTTATTATGCACTTACTTTTGTCTCAAGCGTCTGCTCCTGTTGGGCAGTGTCTTTGATTTGGACAATGTTCTTCAAATTGTCTTTATCCAGGGTCTGTATAAGAAGTGATTGGGTAGGCTAAGAGATGTGGATTTCAGACTCTGAATCTTGCGCGTACTTCTTCAGTACATAAAGGGTGAATAGGACAACAAAAAAGGTCATCCTCACTGTTTTCCTTTCTTTGCATGCATTTGAAGCGGGAAGATGAATGAAGGATGAGATGCAGAAAAGAGCCCAAAGAGATTCTGCTTGTGCTTTGTGCTCTAGAGTGTGCACATAACCCATTTTGGCTGACGCTTCCTCTAGAGGAAGCAGCATGGCTCAGTGGAAAGAGCCCGGGCTTTGGAGTCAAAGGTCATCGGTTCAAATCCCGGCTCCGACACTTGTCAGCTGTGTGACTTTGGGCAAGTCACTTCACTTCTCTGGGCCTCAGTTCCCTCATCTGTAAAACGGGGATTAAGACTGTGAGCCCCCCGTGGGACAACCTGATCACATTGTAAACTCCCCAGCGCTTAGAACAGTGCTTTGCACATAGTAAGTGCTTAATAAATGCCATTATTATTATTATTATTATTATTATTATTATAGAGGCCCTGGAAATGAAGAACGTGAAGGTCCCTCCTTCAGGCTTTGGGTTTAGGGGTGACAGGGTGTCTGATCTGGTGATGGTCTGGCAGATTTGGAGTGACCCCCATTGTCAAAATAATTACCGACTGCAACTCTGGGCTGTGTTACCATCGGGGTGACCAGCTGTAACAAACTAACCCAAATCTGACCCTGAGGCTTTCCAGAAGTTCATTGCCATGAGTCTCTGAGGCAGAGGAGAGAGAGGAAGGGCTGGGTGTTTGGATAATAAGTGCCTGTGGACAAGAAGCAATAGAAAACTGAGAGTGTGGGTTCAGTGTTTCTCCCTCTGATGGTTATATATAACCTATATACCTCTACCTCTTCCTTCAGCATCCATTATGACTCTTCATCTGTTGTTTTCCTATGACTATTGTTTTAGGCATTCTGTGGCCTCAACTGTCATCATAATGATAATAATGTTAATTATAACAGTGGTATTTTGTTAAGCACTTAGAAGCTGATCAAGGTGGAAACAGTCCATGTCCCACGTGGAGCTCAGAGCCTTAATCCCCATTTTACAGATGATGGAACTGAGGCACTGAGAAGTGAAGTGACTTGCCCAAGATCACATAGCAGCCATTTGACAGAGCTGGGATTAGAACCCAGGTCCTCCTGACTTTCGGGCCTGTGCTCTAACCAGTGGGCCATGGCGATTGCTTTGCTACAAACCTTCCATTATCCACTCTCCTTCCCTTCCTCCCCTTTATTTAATGCTGTGTCCACTCTTGTTTGGAATCACAGAATTCTCTTCTGAAGTCTTCATGCCCTTTCCCATCTTCCAGGGTAGACCTTGACTTCGGACAGGAAATAGGCAAAGCGCATCTCTCATCCACTCTGCTGTGGACTGCTCGCTCCATCTACAACTAGTGCACTCTGTTTCAGGTTAGCAAGGAAGAGCTTGAGTCTCTTGATGATGATGGTATTTGTTAAGCACTTACTATGTGCGAAGCACTGATTGCCTTTGTTTCCTGGCCTCCTATTTGTTTCTGCTTCCTCTCGACATAGAGCAGCTGCTTCTGAATCATGCGATCATCGATTCTTCTCCCGTGCCCTATCCAGTGGGCCGTGGCGATTGCTTTGCTATAAACCTTCCATTATCCACTCTCCTTCCCTTCCTCCCCTTTATTTAATGCTGTGTCCACTCTTGTTTGGAATCACAGAATTCTCTTCTGAAGTCTTCATGCCCTTTCCCATTTTCCAGTGTAGACCTTGACTTTGGACAGGAAATAGGCAAAGCGCATCTCTCATTCACTCTGCTGTGGACTGGTCGCCCCTTCTACAACTAGTGCACCCTGTTTCAGATTAGCAAGGAAGAGCTTGAGTCTCTTGATGATGATGGTATTTGTTAAGCACTTACTATGTGCGAAGCACTGATTGCCTTTGTTTCCTGGCCTCCTATTTGTTTCTGCTTCCTCTCGACATAGAGCAGCTGCTTCTGAATCACGCGATCATCGATTCTTCTCCCACGTCTTTCCCAGTGGAGGTGTGTTGTGTTCTCTGAGTGAACTATGTTTCCAGCATCTCGTTGCCGGTGACTTTGTCCCCCGCATTTGATGTCGAGGATGGTATCCAGTCTTAAATAATGCAATCTAGCAGAGGGCTATTTATCCGTGTTCCTCTCCCACTTAGAAACCAACTGACATACTTTGCTCCTCTCAAACCAATCGACCGCCTGTTCCTTGTTCTTGCCTCTCTCACCGTCAACCCCTCCCCATCATGCCTTCCCTCCTGCCTAGAAGTCACTTCACATCCGGGAGACCACTCCTGTCCCCATCTTCAAAGCGCCCCCCTGCCCCCGTTTTATTGTATTTAATACTATGTGTCAAACACTATTCTAAGCTCTGGGGTAGGTACACTTCAATCAGGCTGGACACAGTCCCTGACCCACCTGAAGCTCACAGTCTAAGTAGGAGGGAGATCAGGTTTTTGATCCCCATTTTACAGTTAGGAAACTGAGGCACAGAGAAGTTAAGAGACCTGCCCAAAGTCACCCAGCAAGCAGTTGGCAGAGCCCGCATTAGAACCCACATCCTCCAACTCCCAGGCCTGTGCTCTTTCCACTAGGCCATGCTGCTTCTCACTAAGCCTTCTGAAACCACATCTCCAGGAAACCTTACCTGATTAAAGTCTTATTTCCTCACTTTATTTCTCCCCATTATCACTTCAGGGCTTCCACATCACTTAAGTACCTGGGTAACCCCCCTCTCCCTCCTTCATCCCCGCTCCCCGCAGGCAAAATCCTTCCCAAAAGTACACGTATCTTATGCTGCCTTCGCCATCATCATCATTCAATCGTATTTATTGAGCGCTTACTGTGTGCCACCAGTGGTATTTATTGAATGCTTACCATGTGCAGAGCTCTGTACTAACCACTTGGGAGCATCCAGTACCATAGCACATTCCCTGCCCACAACAAGCTTACAGTATGAATGGACTCGATTTATTCCATTTATTTTATTTGGTTTATATGTTTTGTTTTGTTGTCTGTCTCCCCCTTCTAGACTGTGAGCCTGCTGTTGGGTAGGGACCATCTCTATATGTTGCAAACTTGTACTTCCCAAGCGCTTAGTACAGTGCTCTGCACACAGTAAGTGCTCAATAAATACGATTGAATGAATGAATGTTTTCTGCCACTAATTATTTCACTGCAGGATAGAATCCGGTAGTACTAACACGTCATCGTAGCAAACAACCTAATTCTGGTTTTTTTTGTTGTTGTTGTTGTTGTTGGTTGTTTTTTTTAAGAAGCCTTTCCAAAGATGAGTCATATATTTCTTCTTATCTGAACCATATGCCATTTTACTTTATTCTGGGAATTTGAATCACACCTGCTTTAGTGTCATTCATAGTTCGTTATCTGCATCTTTCGGTAGAACTCTCGGTGGGCATAGGTTGACCTATCCCATAAATCATCTTCCCGAACTTTCCTTTAAACCAGTCATGCTTATACCCTCTATTTCTCAAAGAATCTGCACAGCACCTCCTCTCAGCATGCACTCATTTGTTTCTAACCGGCACTTTCCAGTCACTTCCCCAGAAACACAAGACATGTGGTGCTCTTCCTGACACAGTGTAAAATCTCTTTGCAGTATCTGTTCTCCTTGTCTCCTCTTTTCTCTTTCCTTATCTTCTTCCTTCACGCTCTCCGTTCCTTTTTCTCCTTCTCTCTCTGCCTCTCTTTCTCTCTCCTTTCTTTTCATTCTCCTCCAAACCCCCTTTCTTCACAAACTCAGATTTGCCAGCCTTTCCACTGTTGCCCTTCTTAGTTTAGCTTTACACCCTGGAAGTAGGGAGCCTGGGACAGATTACTTCTCAAGCCATGCAGTCTTCCTTATTGCTTTGTTTTCATTCTCCAACATTTTAAACTCTCTCTGATGGGCTCGGTAGCTTTCCACAACTTTTAATCAGCACTACTGACTCATCCTCCTGGTCAAATCTCATTCTTGCATCCAGGTCTGAGCTGACCCTCTGGGATACTGGGGACATCCCCTGTGGGTTGGGGTCTCTGACGGTGTCCTGCTGCTTTCTGTTCATTCGGCTGGACCTACAGGAGATTTCACACCTCAGAAACCCACATGTCCGCATTCTTGCATGGCTTATACTGGGATTTCCCAGTAATCAATCAAGCAAGCAATCTGTGGTACTTATTGAGGGCTTACTGTGTGCAAGGCACTGGTTGAGGAAGATACAGTAAAGTTGGTATGAATTCAGAACCCATCTAGCCCTGCTATAGTTCCTTCTTCTACTCTTCGTTTATCTCAGAAAACTCTATGCTGGTAAAGAGCAAGTAGTAGTAGAGGAAGAAGCATGGCATGGTGGATAGAGCCACAGACCTGGGAATCAGAAGGACCTGGGTTCTAATTCTGGCTCTGCCACTTGTCTGCTGGATAACCTTGGGCAAGTCACGTAACTTTTCTGTACCTCAGTTCCCCTTAGCAGCGTGGCCCAGTGGAAAGAGCCCGGGCTTTGGAATCAGAGGTCATAGGTTCCAATCCAGCTCCATCAACTGTCAGCTGTGTGACCTTGGACAAGTCACTTAACATCTCTGGGCCTCAGTTACCTCAACTGTAAAATGGGGATTAATACTGTGAGCCCCCCGTGGGACAACCTGATCACCTTGTAACCTCCCCAGTGCTTAGAACAGTGCTTTGCACAGAGTAAGCACTTAATAAATGCCATTATTATTATTATTATCTGTAAAGTAGGGATTAAGACTGTGAGCCACATGTGGGACAGGGACTGTGTCCAACCTGATTAGTTATATCCACCCCTGAGCCTAGAACAGTGTTTGACACATAGTAAGTGCTTAACAAATGCCATTATTATTATTATTACTACTACTGCTGTAGTAGCAGTAATAACAGTGGTAGTGATAGAATAATAGTAGTAAGTAGCATTAAGTATCCACATAATCCTCACTTAGCACTTCTGTAAAAATATTGATTTACCTGGTTCTCTTTTTATTAATTTATTCATTTTTCTATTCTCATGCTTTTTCCATTGTACCTATAGTTTCCTTCCTTTTCCCAGTACATGTTATACAGCTTATGTATACAAGAGCACATAGTAAGCACTCAATAAATATGATAGAATGAATGAAGTAATTTCTTCCCCATTGGATTGTAGTATCATCAGTGCCCTGTTCTGCAGTGAACACTTGAATTAGTTCATTTTCCTCAAAATGGATACCTCTGCTAGAGGAACAGCTCCGATGGGAAAGCTCCAGTTTGTAAATGTGGGTTGTACTGTATCTGAAATTGAACGCTTTGCATCGATTCAGAGATTAGGTTGTCTTTCCTTTGTCCCTGTAATTTTTTGTATTTCTTCTTCACCCAATATTTGCAGTGTCTGCACTGGGGAACTGAGACACTTACCGCCCCACTGGTATGTTTTATCGCCAGTCACAGTACATAATTGCATTGGGCCCCAAAATTTCCTTCACAGATATGGCACACGTCACTTGTCATTTTACATTTGTGGTTGAATGTTCCAGGTGATCACTTCATGTTTAAAGCCCTGTTGTGTTTCACCCAAAGGGATTACTTAATTTATTACAACAATCAGCCCTCACAAAGAGATAATGTCATTATATCGTTGGTTTTAGTGTGATGCGTATCATCAACAAAAATCATCTGCAGTTCGACATTTTTCTGTTAGAAAATAGCACCTTTCATTTTCCTACTTTTTCCTTCATAAAAGATGTCATGATGACATCTAGCTGGAATCATAATTACCTACGAAATAATTCAAATCAAAAAGAGCAGCTTAAAATAGGTACCAAGCTAGAGGGGGAAAGTACGTGATCCACTTGGAAAGTGCTGTGGCCGAAGATGAGCCTTGACTCATCCACAGACTCTTCCCTGGATTTTGGAGGTCAAAGAAGAAAGACGCCAGGAAAGAAACCGTAACAGAGGAGGGATCATAAAATGTGAAAGTGACTTTTAAATCTGCCACTGCCAGCATCTAGCAGACACAGTGGGTGTGAAGTTATAGCCACTGAGCAGCGGGGACTGAACAGCAGAGTTTATTGCCTTTAGAGTTGGGTTGATATATCAGATGCAGTTATCTGTGAATGTATGAACATTGTAACAAATGCACAGAAAACATTATCTTCCAGGTTATTTGACATATAATAGGGCCTGCTCAGCATTATATCTGAGTCCAGTGAGCTGAAGAAGGAAAAAGATGAGCCATCACTTTTGATCTTCCCATTTATATGAATTTTCTCATTCCCCAAGAGAGTTTGGACATCCTTCTGGGTTCCAGAAACTGATGTTAGGGAAGAACAGTAGATATTAGAGGATCATTAAAAAGTTGACATCTAAGCAAAAAAAGCAGGTGTGCCTTGAAGAATGAGGAATCTGCGGCTCTATCACCCAATACCCAAAATTCCCAGCAGGGCTTTCTTCATTAAGTTTATTTTTGTAGGAACACGCGAGACGGAGTTAGACTTCTTTGTTGACAAAAATGGTGAAGTCTCACTTTGGCTGCTCGGTATGCTGTCGTTCTCCACAACAAAGCCATGATGTGTTTCTGGAAATTATGGATATGATGTAAATGACTATGTTGTGGGGTATATTTTCCCATAGATTTACTATGTTATCAATTGCAATCCATTCCATGATCTGTAGAAAAATAATATGAAATCCTTCGATGGACTATAGACCATAAGCATCACTAAACTACAGTGTAACTTGAGATGATATGATTCAAAGCATAATACTCCATCATTAACTAAATGAGGAGATGTAGTGTGATGATGAATTTTTGCAAGAGCCCGCAAATTGGAGAAATTTGTTCTGCTGGCTGTGGGTTGGGATTTTTCATTTAATGAGGAATTGGTCCAATTTAGATTGAACAACAATCTTCTTGTCTTAATAAAGTACTTACGAGCAGGCCAAATCTTTCCAAATCTCCTTTCAGACCTCCATCCATCCTGACCTTCCTCAATTATTTTTAGTAATTCCATCTTCTTTAAAGTTGATGAAATATTTTTACACCCCAATTTTAGCTGTGACCCTTGTGTCTTGAACTGTTTTTGGCATCTTTCAATAACGCATTGGGTTGTTGAGATGTCAAGCAATAACAACTACATCCCTCTGTAGTGGCTTTAACCTGGGGCAAGATATCACGCCGTAGTGACTGTATTTCTGAAGTATGTACACACATATATAAAAATAGGTATCTATCATGGGCCTCAATCAGCTTTCCCCATTTTATCCTCGTGTCTCTCCCTTATATCCCAGCTCACAAGCTTCGCTCCTTTCAAACCTCGTTCTCATCTGTCACACCCTTCTTGTCTGTGAGCCCACTGTTGGGTAGGGACCGTCTCTATATGTTGTCAACTTGTACTTCTCAAGCGCTTAGTACAGTGCTCTGCACACAATAAGCGCTCAATAATTACGATTGAATGAATGAATGAATGAATGGAACTCCTTCTACCTTCATGTCCAGCAGACTACTGTTCTCCCCATCTTCAAAGGCCTTCTCTAAAGTCTTCTCCAGGAGGCTTTCCCTGATTAATCACTCATCTGCCCACACTGTTCCTCTACCTATCTTTAGTCTAGATTGCTTCCTGTACCTGTAATTTAGTTTAAGCATCTGTCTCCCCCTCTAGATTATCAGTTTATTGAGGGCAGGGTTTATGTCTTCTGACTGTATCGTACTCTCTCAAGTGTTCAGTACAGTGCTCCGTACAGCATAAGGGCAATCCAGAAGTCACCGGAGAAGACCTGTCTAGGCATTGTGCTGCAAAGACATTCCACGAATGGGTACTGTATAGATGTATAGCTTGGCTTTGCTCTGAATTTAGAAGTTCAGTGACACAGTTAATATCAGGCAGATACATTAAACCAAGCTGTAAACTTTCAGGAGAATCAGCCAATGCCATTGCTCTAGAATGAATGGGGGTAGAAATTGATATGGATGCTGTACATTGATTTTGCACTCTTGTATTCTTGAAAGCCCTGAAGTATGAAATAGTTAAGTGGTACGTGCCATTTCAACTTGAGGAATCATAAACAGGCTCACTTCACCGAACAGGATGTGGTTTTTTTTTTCCCCCATAACACTTTTAAACCATTTTGAAGGCATTCGTCGGATGTGTTCAGCCGAAGCAGCAAGTTAATTATGGCTTGACAGATTTGAACAAGCCACACTTTCTTGCAGATTAAGAGTTTATTCTTACCTACGCAACTGTAGAATGGACTGTTTTTAATCTTAATCAGTGAAGGTGTTTCTTTTTTCAAAAAGGGTGTGAAGATATCAGATCACCAGGTCTCGGCGCCATAACCACTGCCTAATAATGATAATAATGATGGCATTTATTAAGTGCTTACTATGTGCAAAGCACTGTTCTAAGCGCTGGGGAAGTTACAAGGTGATCAGGTTGTCCCACGGGGGGCTCACAGTCTTCATCCCCATTTTACAGATGAGGTAACTGAGGCACAGAGAAGTAAAGTGACTTGGCCAAAGTCACACAGCTGACAACTGGTGGAGCTGGGATTTGAACCCATGACCTCTGACTCCAAAGCCCAGGCTATTTCTACTGAGCCACGCTGCTTCCTGTGAAATATAGCGCCTAAATATTAGATTTGCAAGTGTGAATAACCTAGATTTGTTGGTGCCATTCAAAGTCAGCGCCCTAGTTTCAGAAATAGCGATGAGACTTAAAAAGGAAATATTATGGTATTTAAGTATTTAGATAGCCTATTAAGCTCTAGAGTCGATACAAGCTCATCAGTTTGGACCCAGCCCACGTCACACTTGGAGCTCACAGTCTTACTCCCCATTTTACAGATGAGGTAACTGAGGCCCAGAGCAGTGAAGTGACTTGACTAATCTGCTTGACATAGCAGACTAGTGGCAGAGCTGGGATTAGAAATCAGGTCCTTCTGACTCCCAGGGCTGTGGTCTGTCATCATCATCATCATCATCAACCGTATTTATTGAGCGCTTACTGTGTGCAGAGCACTGTACTAAGTGCTTGGGAAGTACAAGTTGGCAACACATAGAGACAGTCCCTACCCAACAGTGGGCTCACAGTCTAAAAGGGGGAGACAGAGAACAAAACCAAACATATTAATAAAACAAAATCAATAGAATAGATATGTTCAAGGAAAATAAATAAATAAATGGAGTGATAAATATGTACAAATATATATACATATATACAGGTATCCACTAGGCCAAATGCTAAGTCATTTCAAATTCTTCTCTTTCCTCCCCCGTCCCTTAGAGCAATTCAAAATGTGCATGTCACGCATGTGCGTTCTGGACAGTTGGCTTTGATCGTTGGTGGAAAGGCGTCTAATTCCGAGGAGCCTGGACCACGGCGTTTAGAATCGTTTACTTCTCACAGGGGATTCACAACGAATCCCGGGCAATCTTTTTTAATAGCTGCTGGGGGCTTCACATACTCAAGGCTCAGAACGGATGTTAGAATCTCAAGGCAAGGGTCGATGTTCTGAATTGTTGCCTGCTTCCAGTAACAGACAAGAAATCATTAACACAGTTAATACTCTCAGCTCGCTGTCGTACATCATTGGTTTGTTCCCGGCTGCTTGGTGGATAAGGAGATCCATGGAAATCGGAAAGTCAACCAGTGGTACTTACTGAGCGCTTACTGTGTGCAGAGCACTATATAAGAGGCATTGGGGTTTGCAGAAGCCGGATTTTGTTTTTCATTTTGGGGCTTAAATCCGATCCAGGCCAAAGGCGGTGAGTCACTTTTAAATTCTTAGTGGGTGGTAGCTATTGTGTGTTGTTGTCCTGGGAATGTAAATCAGTTCTCCTACCAGACAAGCAGGTCGAGAAGCAGGGTGGTCTAGTTGATACATCATCATCATCATCATCATCAATCGTATTTATTGAGCGCTTACTGTGTGCAGAGCACTGTACTAAGCGCTTGGGAAGTCCAAGTTGGCAACATATAGAGACAGTCCCTACCCAACAGTGGGCTCACAGTCTAAAAGGGGGAGACAGAGAACAAAACCAAACATACTAACAAAATAAGATCGCAAGCCGAGGAGTGAGAAGAGCCTGGCTTCTAAGCCTTGTGACCTCGTGCAAGTCACCTAACTGCTCTGGGGCTCAGTTCCCTCATCTGTAGAATGGGGATTAAGACTGTAGGTCCCATGTGGGACACAGACTGTTTCCAACCTGATTAAGCTTCAATCTGCCACAGAGCTTAGTACAATGCTTGGCACATAGCACTTAACAACTTTGAAAAAAAACCCAACAACCAAGCCATTGCTTCTAGATCATGCATCTCTTGTGGTCCCGTTGCTAGCAGTGGGAAGGGATGCGATGTTGGGAGGAGAAGATGCTGTGATTGTAATCTGTGGCTAGGCGGTTTGCTTGGGAGTCATGGCCCTGGCATTGAATCCAAGCAGAGTCGACACACGAGGGAGGGCAGAGAGGAGAAACACGGGTTCAGTAAGGGCACGTCTCATGAAGGAGGAATGATTTTAGGATGGTTTTGAAAGTGGGGAGAGTGTTGCACTCAGATAATAATAATAATAATAATGATGGCATTTATTAAGTGCTTACTATGTGCAAAGCACTGTTCTAAGTGCTGGGGAGGTTACAAGGTGATCAGGTTGTCCCACGGGGGGCTCACAGTCTTAATCCCCCGTTTCCAGATGAGGTAACTGAGGCACAGAGAAGTGAAGTGACTTGCCCCATGTCACACAGCTGACAGTTGGCGGAGCTGGGATTTGAACCCATGACCCCTGACTCCAAAGCCCGGGCTCTCTCTTTCCACTGAGCCACGCTGCTTCTCGTGGATGTGAAGAGGGAGGAAGTTTCAGGCCTGAGGAAGGGTGTGGACATGGGGTAAGCAGTGGGACAGGCGAGATTGAGGTCAAGGAGAAAGTTGACATTAGAGGAAGAAAGGGCTTCATTTGTCCTGTTGGAGGGGAGAAATTGAAATGGCCTGGGGCTTCATATAGAGGGACTTAGTGGAAACAGTCCAGGCTTGGGAGTCAGAGGTCGTGGGTTCTAATTCCGACTCTGCCACTTGTCTGCTGTGTGACCTTGGGCAAGTCACTTCACTTCTCTGTGCCTCAGTTACCTCATCTGTAAAGTGGGGATGAAGACTGTGAGTCCCACGAGGGACAACCTGATTACCTTGTATCTGCCCCAGCACTTAGAACAGCGCTTGGCGCATAGTAAGCGCTTAACAAATACCAACGTTATTACTCGTGGACGGGAGACAAAAGCACCATTTTCTGGAACTCGTCAGGAGCCGAATTAGATGGATACCTGCCCAAGTTTAATGGGAAGTGGCACCACAAGCCACAACAGCCTGGATGGAGGGCCGTACCTGAGTGAGAGGCCGGAAGATTTAGTAGCAAGAGCTAAGTTGAGTAGACAGAGAGGATTGGCCCAAATCTGACTCCAGAGAGTTTCAGGTGCATCCGCCTTGAATCCCAAACTCTTCATAAATCAGAATCCGCAAGACAGTCACTGCAGATAGCCATGGAACCCGTTGGGATTTTACTAGCAGGGAACACTGCCAAGTGGAAGAATGGTTATACACTAACTTCTTCACAGATCACTTTCCAGAGAAAATATGTCCAGAAACTAAACATCCACTGGACTTACCATGGATCCAAAAAATGCCATAAAAGATGGGGAAAAAAAACAACATTTTGATTTGGGGGGGCTGGGACGGTGGGAAAGATGCAAAGCTATTTGCAAAGCTATGGTCCTTATGGCATAGCTTAGGAAATTTTAAATTCCAAACTTGCTTCATTGTTCTCTTATCCACTTTTATGTTCTCATTTCTTTAATAAATAGGTCGGCAGAAACTGTATTGTTTGGCCTATACTGTTCATCTATTAGGGACTCATAGGAAATAAATAAAAAATACCTCAGGCCAAAGTTCCAAATTTCATATCAAATCGATATTTTTTAAGTTTGTTGACAGATTGTGCATCTCCACAGATAATTTTTTCCCCAGTGTTTCTAAGAGTTACAACTTATACTGTCAGTCCATCATAAATTGCCTGAAGAAGTCAAAAACAGACAAATATCAGTACTTCAAAAGTTTCATTACCAGTAAAATGGAGCTTTCTTTTCGTTCTAAAGTGTTCCCACCATCACAGTCTTCTAGTTGGGTAGGGACCATCTCTATATGTTGCCAACTTGTACTTGCCAAGCGCTTAGTACAGTGCTCTGCACACAGTAAGCGCTCAATAAATACGATTGATTGATTGATCACAATACCCGGTTTCCTAAGTACCTGTCTACCTCTCCTAGATAGTTGTCTTCGTACAGTGTCTGACACTTAATTTTAAGTAATTCAGTGTAGCTTCCTTGATGGTTCTTTGGACTTTCATTTAGTTTATTTTGGGCATAAGTAACCAAAAAGGCCTTGTTTGGATAGGTTGTTCCGTGGCTAGCTTTCTTTAACCAGGGATGGTAAATGCCAATTCTCTGTTAATAATAATGAGAAAAATAATCATATGCGTTACGTGCTTATTTTTTTACCAAGAACTGCGGTAGACACAAGATAGTCAAGTTGAACCAAGTCCCCATCCAAGTCGGGAGGAAAATATGTATTTAATCTCCATTTTCCAGATGAGAAAACTGAAGCACAGCAAAGTTAAATCACTTGATCGAAGTCACACAGCAGGCAGATGGCAGAGCTGGAATTAGCATCCAGGCCTGTGCTCTTTCCACTAGGTCACACTGCCTTTGAATGTTAACAAAAACTTGAAGAAAGCTGCCTTTCCCCTGCCTAAAGAACATCTGTGTGCTTTCCCAGTGCATAATACAATGCTTAGAACACAGTGTGGCTCAGTGGAAAGAGCACGGGATTGGGAGTCAGGGGTCATGGGTTCAAATCCCAGCTCCACCAATTGTCAGCTGTGTGACTTTGGGCAAGTCACTTAACTTCTCTGTGCTTCAGTTCCCTCATCTGTAAAATGGGGATTAAGACTGTGAGCCCTGCTTGGGACAACCTGATCACCTTGTATCCTCCCCAGTGCTTGGCACATAGTAAGCGCTTAACAAATGCCATCATTGTTGTTATTATTTTTGTAGGTACTAATAACTCTTCCTAATATTACCTATATTAATAATGATGATATGTATCAAGCACCTCCTATGCACCAAACATTGTGCTCTTTGCTGGGGTAGATATGGGATAATTAGTTTGGGCCTAGTCCTTGCCCTACAAGGGACTCAGTTTAAGAAGGAGGGAGAACTGGCATTTTATTCCCATTTTACAGGTGAGGAAACCATGTCGCAGAAAAGCAAAGTGACTCGCCCAGGTTCATACCTCGCCAAGAAGGGAAGCCAGGGCTAAAACCAACCAGTGTGACTTAGTGAAAAGAGCAATGGCCTGGCAATCAGGAGGCCTGGGTTATAATCCCTCCCCTGCCATTTGTGATCACAACTTCTCTGGGCCTTTGTTTCCTTATCTCTAAAATGAGGATTAAATACCTGTTCTCTCCTCCCTTTAGATTGCAAGCCTCCCGTGACCCAGTCTCTGAGCCTCTTACTTGTATCTACCTCAGATCTTAGTACAGTGTTTGACACGTAATAAGCATTTAAATGCCACTATTGATATTATTAGTATTATTACTATTATAGTAATTACCTGTCCTGTGCTCTTTCCTCTGCCATACTACTCCCTTGAGAATAGGGACCTTACCTGTTACTTTTATTGTGTGCTCCTAAATGCCTCATTCATGGTAAGTGCTTAATAAATATTGTTGGTAATTATATTGATTTTTACATTCTTGAAGGTTTCTCAGTTCTCCACCTTTTGAGTTGTTCCATTTAAATAATACTTAGTAAAAACAGGTATAAAGTGACTGAAGTAAAATGTGGTAGAAGGAAGCCTTCCTTGCTTTTTTTAAAGGGCATTATAAAAATTCTATGGGCATAGTGAACATTACTGCAGCCAAAAAATAAAAAAGGAATATAAATGAGTTACATTTAGCTTTCCTTGAATTGAGGTGACTCATGGCAGGCATATACCGTTTCCAGGCTCCTACATTAAAAAAAAAATAAGTTTGACGTTAATCAGCATATTGTTTCCATGATGCTCTTTTGACTGTCTCCTGAAATTGTGACTCCCAGGGTTCATTAATTTCAAAGGAAATCGGTTGGAAAGATGGCTACGTTATTCAAATGAGCATTTTGTTCTAGGAAAAAAACACTCAGGTGGCGTTTAATTTGAGACCCATCTTCTCATTTTGATGACAGATTTCTTAGTATCAAGACTGGGCTTTTCAGTAAGGGATAAATTATACATTTGACTAATGATCCAGAACTCATACCAGAAAATAGATATTTTAGCGAAGCAGGAAAACGATGACTTAACAAAAGCTCATTGGTTTCATGCAAGGCAAAAGTGTCAAATTCAAATTTCAAAGAATATTACAGCTTTGTGTTTATGACAGTGAAGTCTGGTGTACTCATGAAATTTTCAGTAGACCGGCCGCAGGTCAGATTTAACCTGCATTTTTGATTTGAGAATATTTATTGTTCCATTTGATCTACTATTTTCATGCATCTCCACCACCTTTAAAATCTGCCGGGCGTTCAACTTTCCCTTTCTACGTGAGTTTTTACGGGGATTTTACTGTGATTTTATTGAATATCTGCCCCTTGCTCTGTTGAAAACTGATTGTTCTTATAAAAGGGAGGAGGAGGAAAACGAGGAAGAGATTTAGGAAACAAAATAAAAGGTTATCTTTTTGCCATGTTAACTATAAGCATGGCCTAGTGGTTAGACCGTGGGCCTTAGAGTCAGAAGGACTTGGGTTCCAATTCCAGTTCTGCCACTTGTCTCCTTTGTGACCTTGGGCAAGTCACGTAACTTCTCGGTGCCTCAGTTCCCTCATCTGTAAGACAGGGATTAAGACTGTAAGCCCCCCGTGGGATTATCCACCTGATTATCTTGTAATAATAATAATAATTGTGGTGTTTGTTAAGCACTTATTGGGTGTCAGACACTGTACCAAGCACCGGGGTGGGTACAAGCGAATCAGGAAAGACACAGTCCCTGTGTCCAGTCCCTTGTATCTACCCCAGAGGTTAACACAGTGCCTGATATATAGTAAGTACTTAACAAATACCATTTTAAAAAACTGGCAAATGTCCATATGGAAATATCCTGGTTGCAAGAGGAAATGCAGCTTTGCAGTATAAGGAAAATGAAAAGGTCAATGGTGGGGTAAATTTGGAAGTCATCTGCAAAGCAATGGTATCTGAAGAGAAGTGTGTGGATGAGATTTCTGAGAGATTGTGTGAAGAAAGAGAAGAAAGGGTGAGGACCTAGACATTGCCTTGTGAAGGAGGCTAGAAAAGAGAGTTAATTCTAATACAGCAGTATTTGTAAAGCGCTTACTATGTTCCAAGCGCTTTGAAGTGCTGAGATTAGATACAAGATAATCAGGTCAGACACAGTCCCCCGTCCCATGTGGAGATCACAGTCTAATTAGGAGGGAGATCATATATTGAGTCCCCATTTTACCGTGGAGGAAACTAAGGTACAAAGAAGATAAGTGACTTTCCCAAAGTCACACACAGCAGACATCCATTTTACCACGGAGGAAACTAAGGTACAAAGAAGATAAGTGACTTTCCCAAAGTCACACACAGCAGACATCCATTTTACCACGGAGGAAACTAAGGTACAAAGAAGATAAGTGACTTTCCCAAAGTCACACACAGCAGACATCCATTTTACCACGGAGGAAACTAAGGTACAAAGAAGATAAGTGACTTTCCCAAAGTCACACACAGCAGACATGGTAGAAAGGAAGTGAAAGCAGAGGTGTGGGCAGCTCATTCAAGGACTGTGGATAGAAATGCAAGGAAAGAGAAATTGGTTGAACCCAGGAGTTTGAGTTGGCAGAAGAGAAGGGGTTTTTTTTTAGTGTGGCGGAGACTTGAGCAGGTTTGAAGCCAAAAAGGAGGGAGTGAGATGAAGATAAAAGTGAGATAGGGGAGGAAAGTGAGAGCAAGCCTTTTGGAGAGTTTAGAAGGCACAGGGCTCATGGCCAAGGTAGGAGTTTCAGATTTTAAGAGCAGACAGAGAACCTCCTTCAGACAGGTGGTTGTGAGGCAGGAGACTGTGTAAGTGGGAGAGAGCATTGACCGGGCAAGGGTGGCCCTTGGCAAAGTTCCCAGCTGACTGCCTCCTCCTTATCTACAGAGCAGTTGATGAGATCACCAGGCATTGCAGAGGGAGGAGGTAGGGCTCTCGGGGTTTCCAAAGGGAGCTAAAGTTTGGAGTATGGTAACGAGGCTAAAACCCAGACAGTGTGATGATCGTACTGGATGAGAGGCTGCAGGAAGATCAAGAGAAACAACATGGCTTAGTGGATGGGACAGAGTACGGGAGGACCTGGGTTCTAATCCCGGATCTGTCACTTGTCTGCCATGTAACTTTGGGCCAGTCAGTTCACTTCTCTGGGCCTCAGTTGCCTCATCTGCAAAATGGATACGACGACTGTGAGCCCCATGTGCGATAGAGGCTGTGTTTGACCTGTTTTACTTGTGTCCATCCCAGAGTTTAGTCCAGTGCCTGGCCCAAATACCACAGTTATTATTATTAGGACACCAATAGGGAGAAATAAAAAAGACAGTCACTGATTAACAAATGCAACACTGCAGCAGGAGGCAACTCTTCTATGTACCTAAGGTGGAAGGGACTGTTGATCATGTATTTTTTTTTCAGCCACCAACATTGATGAAAATCTCCCCAGCAGTTGACTTATCTTTAAGTATGACAGCCGACACATTCTCTATTTTAAGGGAGTAGGGTGACCACCCTCTTAAACCCCCTCATTACCCACAAATTACCTTCCAATCAATCAGTGGTATTTATTGAGCACTTATTGTGTGCAGAGCACTGTACTAAGAGCTTGGAAGACTGCAGTAGAACAGAGTTGGTAGACACGAGATTACAGTGTAGAAGGAGCTGCCAATCCAGAGATACATCTTCCGTGATTCCCACTCTGCCGTCTCAGTTTCCCTCTTGTTGGCACTTCAGGTTGATTTGTCTCTGCTGCTCCAAATTTATCCCAAGGTATCATGTTGTTCCCAAGAAACAGACTTCCTTTTAAGTGTTTCTGTCAAATGCACACACCCACAAGATAAGATAAGGTCCTTCATCTGAAAGAGAAAGCTGTACTAATAATTGTGGTACTAAGCTCTTCCACTATGTGCCAAGCGTTGTACTAAGTACTAACCACTGTACTAAGGTAGTTACAAGATAATCCATGCTCCACACGGGGCTCACAGTCTAAAGTGGAGGCAAAAGCACATTTTGGAAAGGGAACACATGTACCAACTGTGTTGTAGTCTCTCAAGTGTATAGTACAATGCCGTGCACACAGTAAGCACTCTGTAAATGATGATGATAAATCCTCATTTTTACCAATGGGGAAACTGATGGCTATGTATTTAAACAAAGAAATCGTGGAAAAACAGTAATTTGTCTCAACCTAAATTACATGAATTATCCTTGAACCTGATCAAATAGATGTCCCCATAAGATTGTTCATGGTACCTTCTAGACTGTGAGCCCGTTGTTGGGTAGGGACCGTCTCTATATGTTGCCAACTTGTATTTCCCAAGCACTTAGTACAGTGCTCTGCACACAGTAAGTGCTCAATAAATAAGATTGAATGAATACCAGATGAAAAGGTTGAGGTTCATAGCATCAGAAAAAAAATTAGGCTAGTTTTGGAGGCATTTTTATTTTTAAAACTAAGTGGACATTGTGAAATCTGTGTGAAAATCCCAGTAGCACAGAAAAATAAATGAAAATTCCCTTTTGGCGTCTTTATCTCCCGCTGTGAATTATGTAGGTTACTGGCTTTGGCCTTAAAACCTGGAGTTTAAAGTCTTTAAAATTCAGAAGTCAAATATTGTATTGGCTGGCTTGCTGGGTATTTTCAGAGAAATATGTTCTTTTAAATGAGGAACCATCTGTTCAATACCTTCAGCTTTAGACACTCGAGCTGTCTGTTTCATTAGCAGGGAGAGAAAATCCCACAAAATCCCAAACTCTATCTTCTACTAAGAGCCCAAACCAATGATGGTAAAGACATTACTGAATCCATCAATACATTTATTGGCATCTTCCCAGTCAACTTGGGTTTTGAAATGAGGTTGAAGTTTTCAGGGCAGTTTGGCAGTTTCCATTATAGGAGGCTCTGGAAATTTTGAAGCTATTCTGGCTCTGAAACAACCTAACGAGAGCTCTTTTTTTTCTTTCCTTTTAGCACATTTCAGCTGCAAACAGCTAGGGTCACCCCTACATTCAATCAATCAATTATCAGTATTTCCTAAGTGCTTATTGTGGGCATAGAGCTGTAGTAAGCACTTGGGAATATGCAGTAGAGTTAGCAGACATCATCCCAGTCCTCAAGGATCTCACCGGCTAGCAGGGGAGACAGACACTCAAGTAAATCCTAAATAGGAGGAAGCAATAGCATATATTCATTAAAAAATGGTAACAATAATAGTAATAATAATGATGATGGTATTTAAGTGCTTACTACGTTCCAAGCCCTGTTCTAAGCGCCGGGGTAGATACAAGGTAATCAGGTTGTCCCACGTGGGGCACACAGTCTTAATCCCGGTTACTGAGGCCCAGAGAAGTTAAGTGACTTGCCCAAAGTCACACAGCTGACAAGTGGCAGAGAGAGAGGAGTGGGGGGATGGCTAGTGCTTAGGTCAGTCAGTCAGTCGATTGTGTTTATTGAGCACTTACTGTGTGCAGAGCATTATACTGAATAAAATATAACAGAGTTGGTAAACACATTCCAAAATGATCTTACGGTCTAGAGGGGATGTGAAAGTGCTGATGTGGCAGTTGGAGGGCTATGAAGTGGAAAGATTAGACATTACTCCCGCAGAGAGTTTTCTCCTGTTGGCAGGATGGGAGGTGAGATGAAAGTAAAACCAACAAAAATTCCCCTGGAAGCCTTCCAAACCCTCTCCCTGCCATATTCTCCTTTTGAGGTTTTACTGTGCTTAATAATTCCAGACATTATGACTCTGGCTGGTCAGTACCGGGTTCCTTTCTCCCCAGTTATAAGCACCTTCAGGGAGAGCCTGAGATGATCATATTCCCCCGCTCCTGCTACAGCCCATGAAGCAGCTGAACTTTCCAGGGTGTAGAATAGCAGGAGCTCAGTCTCCCCAATATTTACGAGAACCTGGGATCCTAAACCAGTTCTTCGTCAACCACGTTCCTGGAAAGCCCAGGTTAGGAAAGTATATGGACTATAAACTCCTTGTGGGCAGGGAACTGTTTCTACCAACTCTGTTGTTCTCTCCCAAGTGCTTATTTACAGTATTCTGCGCACAATAGACACTCAATCAATACCACTAATTGATTGATATAGGTATAAATATCCATCCTTCGTTTTCAAAGAAGATGCCACTGAAACTGAATGAGGCGTGCCTCTGTTGTATTTTCCAAGCACTTAGTAACACTAGCACTTAGAACAGTGCTTGGCACATAGTAAGCACTTAACAAATACCATCGTTATCATTATTATTAGTGTGCTCAATAGATACCATCCCTACTCTTCTATTATTACTATCAATAATCAATTAGTACTACTACTATTACTACTACTACTGTTCTCAGGATAGTATCTCCCTCTGATGACAATGAGTTAAAATGAGAGCTCCTCCTCCAGAAAAAAAAAAAGTTGTCTATTCTCTGAATCATCTTTCAGCAATTCTGTTTAGTTATTGTTTTCAATGATAAAAAATGCACAATTTCCAAAAAATGTGGACCACATCAAGAACTATGGAAACAATTCGAAAAATATTTTTCATTTGTGTAACAGCAGGTATTCATTAATAGCAGTTTCCCTCTATCACCTTTTACTCCATGTGGAGGAACTCAAACATGCTTAGGTTCAGAATATTAATTACCCTGCTGTTTCAAAGGTTAGCACAGTCTCTGTCTCATGAGGAGGTCAGGGTTCTGATTTAATAAAGGCTTAAGATTTACAGAATTGAACTGCACATTGCTATACAGGGCAGCAACCATTCCGCAAGTAGGTCATTCTCTTATACCTTGAAAAATGCTGAGAAAAAGACAAGTTATTAAAGGACTGTGATCAAGAAAGAACTGAGCCTCTACCACAAAATCATGGATCCATTTATAAATTCATCACAGCTTTCTCTAGAATAAATGGACAGGAGAAGATAGTCATATTGTTCTAAGTATGAAGCTTATTACTATTGGAGCCATCTCCATTGGGAAGCTTATGGAAAGGGACATTTCTGACGTGTACGACCTGATTTATTCCATGGCAAATCATCCCAACGTTTCTCTGATAAATGCAGTTGCTTCTGAACACTTTGTAGGCCTTAAACACTAATTAGACCTTTCTAATTAAATGGCAGGGGGCAGGAAGAAAACTTGGCATCGTCGTCTGGTTGAATCCTCTACTAGTCATCTGTGCACGTTAGCATAGACACATGCAGGGGAAATAATTCAAACTAGGCATCCTCAATGTGATGTGTTCTCTGGGTTGGTAATAGGTGAGTCTTGAGGCGTTTACAAAATCGTGTTCTTGTCTAGATTCCTAAATCTAGGTCTAGGTTTAATTTGGACCTAGAACTGTGGGGTGGGGGCGGATGCAGAGACAGAGACATGGGGTGACACAAAGGGAGAGACACAGCGGGGTGGCCGTAAGGGGAGAGATGAGGGACAGTCAGAGATGGAGCCAAACAGAGAGAGGAAGAGTCATAGATCCAGGGACAGAAAGAAAGACAAGGACTAGAGATGGAGACGCGAGGGTGGGGTCTGAAAGGGCCATTTCTAACTTGGGGGACCTGCTTCATTCCATGGTAAATCGTCACAAAGTTTCTCTGAAAAATGTCGTTGCTCCTGAACACTTGTTGAATGCCTAGGGTCGAAATCTAGGTCCAGTTCTAGGTCCAAATTAGATTTCTAAAGTTCATCGGAAAAAAACTCTCGGGATAGGGAATTAAGCGTTGGCCGAGTGGACATTTCATGAGATCGTTTCTGATTTAGAAGATTATAAACCATGGGCGGTGTGATGTGTCCCCAGTGCACAGAATCTCTAGAGTGCCAAGCATTGTGTTACTGCCCAATAAATAGTCTTTAATGGATGAACAAAATATCTCCTGTAATGTCACCGAAAGAGATTATGCTGTCTTTTCTACTAAAGAGTTCTTAGGGTGATTGCGGTGGGTCTAGTCTCTCTGCAGTATGGGAGGGCTTCCTGGGAATTCATTCCAGAAAATCAAAACAAATCACTATCTTCTGGCATTGACACTATTCTGCATTGCAATAATAGTAGGGGAGATGATACACTCCATTTTAAAGCTGTGGTAACTGTAGTATTAACAAATTTAGACTACCTTTGAAAGCAATTTCTAAAGTGAGTCTGATATTTTAGTTACATCTGCAGGGTCAGTGCTGAATTGCTAGGAGATTTCTGCTTTCTTTGTAAAATAAATATTGTTCAGCGCAGCATTTTTTTCAACAGGTACCTTTGGCTTACTTTGGCTGAAAGGATTGTATTTAAGGGAGTTTCAGTATATGCCCAACAAATGTATACAAATCTCTCAGGAATATTTACCATGAAAAAATTACGCTATACTCCTTCCCATACTGCTACAATAATCCAAATTCAGTATTTTGGTCAATATTTCCTGTATATTATTTATGTGCAAAATCTCAAACTTTCAAACATTTTAATTCTGCCTTGAAGTATTGCATTAGATCTAGTAAACAGTAATTTTCACCTTCAGAGTTGATTTATAAATAGGCAGAAAAAAATCCTAATATTTTGTTTACAAGGATTACATTGGAGGTGTTCTGTTGTTTTCAATCAACCAACCAATGGCATTTATTGATCACTTACTGTGTGCAGAGTACTGAACCAAGCGGTTGGGAGGGTACAGTACTTGTTGGGAAAAGAAGCTCACTATAAGCTCCTTCTAAAAAAAAAAAAAGTAATTCTGTGACATTTTTTTCATTCCTTTTGTAGGTTTTTTAAGTACTGGGGACCAGGCGGCCAAAGGCAATTATGGTTTACTTGACCAAATCCAAGCCTTACGGTGGATTGAAGAAAACATTGGATCCTTTGGAGGGGACCCGAAAAGAGTGACTATCTTTGGCTCAGGAGCCGGAGCATCTTGCGTTAGCCTGCTGACCCTGTCTCACTATTCAGAAGGTAATAAAAGTGTCACCTTGGTCCAGATCGAGGGATTGAAGTGCAAAGCTGAGGGCAAGCAGAGGAAATCGCAAATCTTGCTAGGAAACCCTCCACCAAAACTTAAGCGGAGAGAACTGCCCATTAACCTCCAATGGTTGGCTCTTGTTTTCCTGGAAAAAAGATGTTTCTTTTCCATTTAATGATAATAATTGTGGTGGTTGTTACGATTTTACTAAGTTCCGGGCACTGTACTACGTACTGGGGTAATTCAACGATAATGAGGTCAGGCACAATCCCTGGCCCTCATGGGGTTCACAGTCTAAGGGGGAGAGAGAGCAGGGATTTTATCCCCATTTTACAGCTAGGGAAACTAAGGCAGAGAGCAGTCATGTGGCCTGCCCATGGTTGCCAAGTGGGCAAGTGACAGAACTGGGATTAGAACCCAGGTTCTCTGACTCCCAGGCAACTAAAATAATAATAATAATAATAATAATAATAATAATAATGGCATTTGTTAAGCATTTACTGTATGCCAAGCACTGTTCTAAGCTCTGGGGGAGATACAAGGTAATCAGGTTGTCCCACGTGGGGCTTACATTCTTAATTCTCATTTTACAGATGAGGTAACTGAGGCCCAGAGAAGTTAAGTGACTTGCCCAAAGTCACACAGCTGACAAGTGGTGGAGCCGGGATTAGAACTCATGACCTCTGATTCCCAAGCCCGTGCTCTTTCCACTGAGCCACGCTGCTTTTCTAGTAACTGAATAAGCAGCAAGCCGCACCTGGCACCCACAACAAACGTGATTGTAGATCAGTAAAACAGCTTGTGTTTTCTTGCCACAATTTGCATGCTGTTGGGGAATTAGGGAATATTTTTGAGACAAAGCATATCGGGATAGAATGCAATGTGATATCAAGAGAAGTACCTCTGAAGATGTGTGTGTTGTCAACAAAAGGGTAAGTACTATAATGCAAGGCTCTTCGGGAACACAATCACCCGATTATAGGAGATTTGGCTGCATTTAAGTTTTATTTTAAAGACATTTCCAATACTCAAGTCTTGCAGAAAATCCTAAAACAAAGTGTTATGGTACCCAAAATCGAAAGAAGAAAGAAATCTGAAAGACAAAATGTTCCCTTTCATTCCTGTATTGTGTATTTGTTTCTATCAAGTATTGATCCTATTTCGAACAGGTATAGCAAAATCAAAACATTTTCCTGGGAAGTGCCAGAAAGTCTCATTAAATAGAATGGTTTTCTAAAATAATAAAATTATTTAGCATCACCTTATCTTATTTAGTGCTGGAAGGTCTGTGCCACTGAACTAGGTATAATTGAATTAGATGGCATAAGGGAGAAGATATAATAAATTTGTAAAATTTTACTTACTGAGAACCTTTGGGAAAAAAAAATCTATGTCAAGCTGAAACCTTTGTCATTATAGAGTTGTGAATGTACAAATGTAGTAAGTGAATGATAGAATGGATCATTATAATTTTTTAGTCCCAAGATCTACAACACTTATGGTTTTCTTCTCGCTAATTTTTCTTTCTTTCTAAGCAGCTATTTTTAGTGCATTTGCTAAGCACTTCCTAAGTGCCAGGCGCAATACTAAGCGCTGGGATAGATGCAAAATAATTGGGTTGATATTCATTTGGCACTTGGAAAAAGTGACTGACTGGTCTTCAAAGGGCCTATTTGCATCTACCCCAAAAATGTTTTCTGTCAGTTTGAGAAAACATCTATTTTCATTGTAATTTTATGAAAGTTCCTTGTTTGTTTGTTTTCTGGTACTTGATAGGCGCTTACTGTATGTCAAACACTGTTCTAAGCACAGGGGTGGGTGCAAGTTAATTAGGTCGGACACAGTCACTGTCCCCCAAGGGGCTCGCAGTCTTAAGTAGGAGGGAGAACGGGTATTGAAATCTCATTTTACAGTTGAGGAAACTGAGGCACAGAGAAGTTAAATGACTTTTCCAAGGTCACACAGCAAGCAGTTGGCAGAGCTGGGATTAGAACCCAGGTCCTCTGACTCTGAGACCTGTGCTCTTTCCATTAGGCCACACTGCTTCTCAGCACTGGTTCACCATTTTCTCTAAGTAGAGCTTCCCTACCCTCGAGGAGTTTTGTAAGTTTTAATTTTTCCGCTTGTGAGGCCTTGGAGAGGGTTGAATTTCGTTGATTTGCTCCATCCACAGAGTGACCTTTGTGAATCTCTGTGGTATCCCGATGGATAATGCACCGGTAAAGAGGCCCCTAAGAGTTAAGTAACTTGGTCAAGGTTACAGTACCTCAGAGACAACAGGGTTCCAATTTCGTGGGTTGTCTCCTGACCGATGCCCCCCCGTAATAATCGTACCGTAATAATAATAATCATATAATAATGGTATTTGTTAAGCACTTACTATGTGCGAAGCACTGTTCTAAGCACTGGGGGGGATACAAGGTGATCAGGTTGTCCCACGTGGGGCTCACAGTCTCAATCCCCGTTTTACAGATGAATTAACTGAGGCACAGAGAACTTAAGTGGCTTGCCCAAGGTCACACAGCTGACAAGTGGCGGAGCCGGAATTCGAACCCATGACCTCTGACTCCCGAGCCCGTGCTCTTCCCACTGAGCCATGCTGCTCACCTATCGATTGCTTACAAGATTTTAAAAAATGGCTCTGCAAAGCCCCTTGAACCCAGGGATGGATGATTTCTGCCTTTTGCAGCTCTTGAATCGACATCTGCTGAACTCTTGCTGTCACTCAAGGAGAAAAGGCAAGAAAGTAAACAGGTTATTGTGAGTTTTGCCGCCCTGTATCGCCTGCCTTGTCTTGGTCAGGATTGGGGTTCTCATAGCCAAGCTGGCTGTTGAAATAAGACATCAATTTATATTGTTGTATAAACTCAATCCATCAATTTACTGAGCGCTTTCTAAGTGCAGAGTACTGTACCAAGCACTTGGGAGAGTGCTAGCTCTCATTTCTCCAAATCGCTCTCCTTTTTGCGTCATCCGTGCACCTCATTCTGTGACCTTTGGACAGTTGATATTCTCCCCACCCCTGGCCCCACGGTACTTTTGTGCAGATCTTTAAATGATATATTATAAATTCTATTTATTCATATTACTGTCTATCTCCCCCTCTAGGCTCATTATGGGTGGGGAATGTGTCTGCTAATTCTGTTGGATTGTACTCTCCCAAGTGCTTAGTACGGTGCTCTGCACATAGTCAGTGCTCAATAAATGTGATTTATCGATTGATACAATTCAACAGAAACAGCAGACACAATCCCTGCCCAAAACGAGCTTACAGTCCAGAGGGTGGGACAGCCTACTGAAGCCCTCTAAAAAGCAGCACACACTCCCACATCTTCCTGGGGCATTTTTGCTGCTTTGTGCAATATGGGAGAAGGAGCCAGTGTCACTTTCAGTCCAGCTTTTCAAATAATACTCACAAGCGCCGTATTCAAATGAAGCGTTTTCATTAGGAGTGGTTTGAATATGTCCTTTCATCAGAGTTGTCCCGGAGAGCTAATTTCCGTCCAGAGTACATCTTTAATTTGTTCAAATATTCCGGTTACTGAAGAAAATCCAAAATAGGCCACACAGAATCATTTCAGAGCAAAGTCCTCCTGAACATTGAACGTATTAACTGGATTTTACCGAACTTTTAACAGTGACTTAGTGCCCAGTGATTGAGGTGAGCGTTATGTTTACTGTTGACCTTTACGTTGGGAAGAGCATAAACTCAAGGTAAAGAGGATGCGTATGTCTGTGGTTAACCCTGCTTAGGGATAGCAATTTCTTGGAGTTTAGAATTGGGTAAAACAGGGGTACTGTGGAATGGGGGAAATGGGAGAGGAGAGAGGCTCTGAGAAACTTGTCAAAGAAGTTTCATTTTCATTAAAACACTCAATTAACCTCGCAAGTCCGTGTCTGGGCGTGCGTTCTACTAGCAACGAGCGTCCCAAGATTTCAGAATGAGTGGAAATCTGAGCCCTACTGTACCGAGAAATTCACATCCCCGCCGTACAATAGAAGCATTCTCTGCTCAGTAAAAGCTGCTTTTTTATATTTTGGATTTTCATTTGCATGTACACAATTTGCACCTGCAGGTCTGTTCCAAAAGGCCATCATACAAAGCGGAACAGCATTATCCAGCTGGGCAGTGAACTACCAGCCTGCCAAGTACACTCGGATATTGGCAGATAAAGTCGGCTGCAACATGCTGGATACCACCGACATGGTTGAATGCCTTCGGAACAAGAACCACAAAGAACTCATTCAGCAGGCCATCACTCCCGCGACGTACCACATTGCCTTCGGTCCCGTGATAGATGGTGACGTCATCCCAGATGACCCTCAGATCCTCATGGAGCAGGGGGAGTTCCTCAACTATGACATAATGCTCGGCGTCAACCAAGGGGAAGGCCTGAAATTCGTCGACGGCATCGTGGACAACGAAGATGGCGTCTCGCCCAACGATTTTGACTTCTCCGTCTCCAACTTCGTGGACAACCTGTACGGTTACCCCGAAGGGAAGGACACCCTGCGGGAGACCATAAAGTTCATGTACACGGACTGGGCGGATAAGGAAAACCCCGAAACCCGGAGGAAGACTCTGGTGGCCCTGTTCACGGACCACCAGTGGGTGGCCCCGGCGGTGGCCACGGCGGATCTCCACGCCCAGTACGGCTCCCCGACGTACTTCTACGCGTTTTACCACCACTGCCAGAGTGAGATGAAGCCCAGCTGGGCCGACTCCGCCCACGGAGATGAGGTCCCCTACGTCTTCGGCATCCCCATGATCGGCCCGACGGAGCTCTTCAGCTGCAATTTCTCCAAGAACGATGTCATGCTTAGCGCGGTCGTCATGACGTACTGGACCAATTTCGCCAAGACTGGGTACGTCCGGCTCACTGTCCTCTTGGTCTTGCGGAGTCTAGCCTTCCCAATCAATCAATCAATCAATCAATCAATCAGTCATATTTATTGAGCGCTTACTGTGTGCAGAGCACTGTACTAAGCGCTTGGGAAGTACAAGTTGGCAACATATAGAGACAGTCCCTACCCAACAGTGGGCTCACATACTAAAAGGGGGAGGCAGAGAACAAAACCAAACATACTAACAAAATAAAATAAATAGAATAGATATGTACAAGTAAAATAAATAAATAAATAGAGTAATAAATAAGTACAAAGTAAATAAGTACAAAGGGAAAGCACTAAGATTGCTAGCCCGGCGCACTGCATCTTTTCTTTTTAATAGTATTGGTTAAGGGCTGACCATGGGCCAGGCGCCATACTAAGCACTGGGGTAGATACAAGCTAATCAGGTTGGACATAGTCCACGTCCCCCATGGGACTCATGGTTTTCATCCCCATCTTGCAGATGAGGTAACTGAGGCACAGAAGAGTTAAGTGACTTGCCCAAGGCCATACAGCAGATTAGAATCCAGGTCCTTCTGACTCCCAAAGCCCTCGCGCCCTCGCTCTATCCACTAGGCCACACTGCTTTTCCAACTGTAGTTGAGCTGTATGACTGTAAACAAATTTCCTATCAAAAGTGAATGGAGCCCAATTTTTTTCTTTTTAGGTTACCATTCTCTTTATCGAGACCGTTTTTCCTAGGGCTCTGATTGCATAATAAGAAAGTTTATGCAGGGTTTCCTCTTCAGGTGATGGAAGAGCAATTAGAAAGAGTCCATTTTTCCTGAAAAATACTAATCATAGGGCTTCAGAACATTAGGTAATGTCCGGGTTATAAAATTGGGTGCTGTTCCCTGACAGAGAAGGGTCCTGGGGGAGGGCTTATCCCCAGGAAAATCCTGCAGTGAAGATTCAGAGAGAGAAAAAAAAAAAGATGAGTGGAAGCAAGTCTTCTTTTACATATGTGTGTATGTGTGTATATATATATGTATATATATATATATATAAAGCAAAGCAAACCTATTTGAAAACATTTGAAAAGATGAGAGCAGTATCAGGATCAATTATGAAGGGTGAATAAGATGGGGAAAATTACACTTTGAGATGCAGGAGGAGGAACCCCAAAGTAGCTTAAATGTCTGTTGTCAGAATCTCTTTACTACACCTCTTCTGGTATCCTTCTTTTGAAAAATAATGCTCTCTTTTCTATTCCACCATCATGGTTTGCTTTTTTTTTTAACCTTGAGTCTCTGGAATTGAATTAAAAATGAAGACGCCTATGGCTCTAAGGGACAGTAAATCTTTCCAATGACCGTTTAATGGCAGGATCAGGCTCTCAAAACTGCAGCTGTACTGCAGTGCAGAGAACAGTATACAAACAGTAGAAGAAGTCGGAGCTGTCTAGCGTTCAAACGGGTTTATCGGCGATCACAGTCTTTACTGAATCAGAATCATGTTTGGGGGCAGAGGGTGAGAGAGATTTGGTGGTGTCAGCAGAACTGTGAACAGTCGTTTGGGAGAAAAATATGGTGGGGGCAGGTTGGTTGGTCTGGCCAGACAGCGAGTGCAGGGACTATCAGAGGAGCAGATGATGGGTTTTAGATGAAGGTTTTCAGGCCGAATAGATGCTGGGTTTTTAAATGTTTGAAAGGGAAATGATTGACCTTTTTGATGGGCACAGCGTTGAAGGGAAGCCATTTGCATAGCACCAGGTGGACTGCATCACGTGGCCCGGTGACTCAAAGCCACTGACAGCAATATAAGCAATTGAACAGAGATTATTATCCCCGTTCCCTCAGAACGTTAAAGAGTCAGTGACTCAAGGCTTACAAGAGGCCTTTCAGACCCAACTGTCACCATTACACACAAAAACGATACTGGAGCTCGTTCCACAATTCCCAGTTGACACAGTTCCTCATGGGTGAGGTTCCAATCCTCCCAGTTCCGTCCAAGCCGCTCCAGAAGGCCGCCCTGCCCAACCAGTAATACAGTCAGTGAACAGGAATGGTCCAGGGATATCATACCTATTCCTCCAGGATGTTGCTTCTTTCAAACATCCTAAAACAAAATGAACTATAGGTATTTGTTCTGCTCTTCCAGGCTGGGTTCAAAATTGGGGACTTTTTTTTTTTCTTCTATCAATCAGTCAATCAATCAATCGTATTTATTGAGCGCTTACTATGTGCAGAGCACTGTACTAAGCGCTTGGGAAGTACAAATTGGCATCACATAGAGACAGTCCCTACCCAACAGTGGGCTCACAGTCTAAAAGGGGGAGACAGAGAACAGAACCAAACATACCAACAAAATAAAATAAGTAGGATAGAAATGTACAAGTAAAATAAATAAATAAATAAATAAATAAATAAATAAATAAATAGAGTAATAAATATTCTAGACTGTGAGCCCACTGTTGGGTAGGGGCCGTCTCTATGTGTTGCCAACTTGTGCTTCCCAAACCCTTAGTACAGTGCTCTGCACACAGTAAGCGCTCAATAAATATGATTGATTGATTGATTTAATGGAATCTGTTAAGCATTTACTGTGTGCCAGACACTGTACTAAGCACTAGGCTAGATACAAGCTAATCAGGTTAGACGCAGTCCATGCCCCAACATGGGGCTCTCAGCCTTTTAATCCCCATTTTACACTTGAGGTAACTGAGGCCCAGACAAGTGAAGTGACTTGCCCAAGGTCACAGCAGACAAGTGGCAGAGCTGGGATTAGAACCCAGGTCCTTTAGACACCCAGGCCCGTCCTCCATTTACGTGTTCCATTTACATTAGGAGAAGCAGCATGGCTCAATGGAAAGAGCCCGGGCTTTGGAGTCAGAGGTCATGGGTTCAAATCCTAGCTCCGCCAACTGTCAGCTGTGTGACTTTGGGCAAGTCACTTCACTTCTTTGTGCCTCAGTTACCTCATCTGTAAAATGGAGATTAAGACTGTGAGCCCCCCGTGGGACAACCTGATCACTTTGTAAATTCCCCAGCGCTTAGAACAGTGCTTTGCACATAGTAAGAGCTTAATAAATGCCATCATTATTATTATTATTATGCACAGAACCAGAGCGCTAGAGAGTCGGAAGAAGAGAAAGTAGTTGTGGAGATGGGAGGTAGTACTGAATCTAGGAATGGCATCCTGTCAGCTGTGTGACTTTGGGCAAGTCACTTAACTTCTCTGTGCCTCAGTTACCTCATCTGCAAAATGGGGATTTAAGACTGTGAGCCCCCTGTGGGACAACCTGATCACCTTGTAACCTCCCCAGCGCTTAGAACAGTGCTTTGCACATAGAAAGCCATTATTATTATTATTATCCTTACACTGGGTCAGTTCTAGAAAGGAGAGAAGCACTTGGTTCTCAGAGTGAAGAATAGTTTGAAAAGCTACCGGGAATTGGAATCTGACCTAGGGAAGATGTGAGAAGTATCACAAAGACAAAGGAAATTATCCAAGTGGCAAATTCATAGCCAAGAAGAGATTAGCCTCTTCTCTAATTCAAAAGAAATTGAACACCCCCATTCCCCATTTTCATGCTTAACATGAAGCCTAATACCCTACATGGTGTTTATACATAAACAGATTTCAAGGAAAGGGTACTGTTCTGTGAGTAGAGAGAACCTGCCTTCCATGTTGCAATGTGTCTTTTCTGGAGAGAAAAGGGGAGGTGATTTTGCCTAGATAAGCATGCGATGTCAGTCAGACAGACTGTTAGGCCACTCTGAGCCCATGTTTGAGCCTGTAATGCCAGCAGGGAGAAACATAATCTCCCCTGCATGGAGCAAATGGCCTTCAGCCAACTTGTTAAAACTACAGCAGTAACCACCATTTTGTCATTCACCACTCATTGAGTTGATAACAAGGTTGAAAACATCTCCACCATAAAGAAACTTGAGGCTCTGAGCGGTTTTTAGGATTTAGCTCTGAACAGACTCCTGCCACTACGGTCCTAATGCCAAGCAGATCGAGTATCAGAACAGCCTCTTGAAATTAAAGCGCATCTATTCTTCCTGTAGCTGATCCGACGTGTGGTTTATCCCTAAAATTCAAATCCCTTGGTGTGTTTTGTCATGTTAAATATTCTCCTTTTCCTGACTAATCCCAAATGTTATTGAAGAATTGTTTCTTGCATCCATAGCTACTAAAAATCAGCTTCCTCTTGAAATACAGCAGCAATGAAGAGGTGCCAGACTCTGAAACTCTTGTTAGAATGGGTTTTCCTTTTCCCCGACCATTACTGACTCTTTCAAAAGCGACTTCAGTTTTCCATCCTGAAGCAGAATTTGTTACCAGTGGTTTGTTGAGTTCACACCACCATTGCTAAAAAGTACACATCATTATCATCATAAGAATAATAGTGATGGTATTTGTTGAGTGCTTACTATGTGTTCAGCACTGTTCTAAGCGATGTGTAGATGGAAGATAATCAGGTAGGACAAAGTCCCTGCCCCATATGGGGCTCACAGTTTTAATCTCCTTTTCACAGATGAGGTAACTGAAATACAGAAAAGTCAAGTGACTTGTCCAAGGTCACACAGCAGACAAGTTTGCGGAGCCAGTATGAGAACTCTGGGTCCTTTTGGCTCTCAGACCCGTACTCTTTCCACTAGGCCATGCTACTTCCCGTGCTGCATCATTTTTGGCTGGATTTAGAAAAAAGGCCGACGTTGTAAAATCAGCAGTCAAAGACTCTTGAGAACTATCTTAGTTATTCACAGCTGTCAGTGATGGAAGTTATCGTCTAAGTCGTGACAGTGATGACCCATTTGGATCACGGAATTTTATTTTAATAGCTCGAATTAAGTGCTTGCTTGTCTTCCTTTCTTTCGATCGTATTTATTGAGTGCTTACTATGTGCAGAGCACTGTGCTAAGTGCTTCGGAAGTACAAATGGGCAATATATTGTTCTATGCTATGTGCCAGGCACTCTACTAAGCGCTGGATTAAATATGAGGCAATCAGGTTGAACACAGTCCATGTCCCAAGTGCGGCTCACAATCTTAATCTCCGTTTTATATATATATATACATATATATATGTATATATATAATGGCATTTATTAAGTGCTTACTATGTGCAGAGCACTGTTCTAAGCGCTGGAGAGGTTACAGGGTGATCAGATTGTCCCACGTGGGGCTCACAGTCTTCATCCCCATTTGACAGATGAGGTAACTGAGGCCCAGAGAAGTTAAGTGACTTCATCCCCATTTGACAGATGAGGTAACTGAGGCCCAGAGAAGTTAAGTGACTTGCCCAAAGTCACACAGCTGACAATTGGTAGAGCCGGGATTCGAACCCATGACCTCTGACTCCAAAGCCCAGGCTCTTTCCACTGAGCCACGCTGCTTATAGATCAGGTAGCTGAGGCCCAGAGAAGTTAAGTGATTTGCCTAAGGTCACAAAGCAGTCAAGTGACAAAGTTGGGATTAGAAACCAAGTTCTCTGACTCCCAAGCCTGTGTTTTATCCGCTAGGCCACCCATTCACTTTTCTGGTCTATCATCTTTCTTTCCATTTTAGAAGTGGTTTTTAATGGGCCTTCCCTGGGTCTTTATAGTCTTTTCTAAAATGGTATTGGTAAGTGCTTTCGAGCCAAACTTGCGTTATTATGAGCATAACATATACGCGCTCATGGTTGGCAATGAGGATTTTAATACATTTTGAAAACGACACTTCCATATATTTTAAAAAGTAATGCGATTTGCTTTATGGCTGAAGCTCTTTTCTCTCCCAAATAATATTTGAAGATAGAATTTTAAGTTTATGTTAAAAATACGTCTTCATATTTTGTGAAATGGCACTCAACTCCCCCCTCATTCTACTCTGTCTCTTTCCACCAGGTCACATATTTCCTTTTGAAACCCAAATCTCTCCAAGCCCCTCTTGCTTTTCACTTCACTTCCTTTCCCTCCCTTCTCATCCGTGTCCCTCTACATCCACTGTTCTACTGGATTACTGCAGGTTACAACTAGGCCAGTGTTAGTTGCTGCAACTGTACTTGCCTTTTAATAATTAAGAATAATTGCGGTATTTGTAAAGTGCTTACTATATGCCAAGCACTATACTAAGTGCTGGGTTAGACACAGGATAATCTGGTCCCACGTGGGGGTCACGGTCTTAGTACATATCAATCGTATTTATTGAGCGCTTACTGTGGGCAGAGCACTGTACTAAGCGCTTGGGAAGTACAAGTTGGCAACATATAGAGACAATCCCTACCCAACAGAGGGCTCACAGTCTAGAAGAAAGAATGGGTATTAGTAGAAGGAAGAATGGGTATTGGATCCCCTTTATGTGGAATAAGAGGGGTTTTCTTAATTGGATTTTCACTTAGTTTTTTTCATCAGCAATTTTGGTCAGGTTTGCTTCTTTGCCTGACAAAAAGGTGAAGATCAACATTGTATCCACCCTCTAAAGGCTGAAAATTGGGCTTTAAAATAATGGGGAAGCAGCATGGCCTAGAGGAAAGAGTACAAACCTGGGAGCTAATGCCTGCTCCCCCATCAGTCTGCTCTGTAACCTCAAGTCATTTAACTTCTCTGGGCCTCAGTTACCTCATCTGGAAACTGGGGATTAAGACTGAGCCCCATATGGGACGTGGACTGTGTCCAACCTGATTATCTTGTATCTACCCCAGCACTTAGTACAGTGCCTGGCACATGGTAAGTGCTTAACAAATACCATGAAAAAAAATGGATCTCAAGCATCTATACTACCATAGCCTCCCGCCCCCTCCTCTGCACCTCCGCCCCGCTTGACAAGGAACCTGGACAAGTTCTGGGGAGCATCCTGGGGCCTGCCAAGATTGGTGGAGGTGGGCATCTTCCTGGGGTCATAACTGGGTTCTAATCCCGTCTCTGCCACTTGTCTGCTGTATGACCTTGGGCAAGTCACATGACTTCTCTGTGCCCCAGTTACCTCATCTGGAAAATGGGGATGAAGACTGTGAGCTCCCAGGTGGAACAGGAACCATGTCCAACCCAATTTGCTTGTACCTACCCCAGCGCTTAGTACAGTGCCTGTCACCTAGTAAGCGCTTATCAATGCCACAGTCATTATTATTATTATTATTATTATTAATGACACTCCAAACCCTCTCTCCGTCCCTCTCTCTCTCTCCTTTCCTCTCTCCTTGGCTCGCCGACTCCCAAATAGCCTAACGCTGCCCAATCACCAGTAGAAATAGTACACTGATCACACTTTCAAGATAGCATCTTATTAAAATGAAAAATGAGTACATTTTTAACATGTCAATTTGCCCTTCTTTAAATTGAAAAGAATCCCCTTTTTCCCTAAATTTTGACCAGATGTCCTAGAATTTTCAGTTGTCGGTTTAATTACGCAGTCTTTTGTTCAGTGGCTCTGTCAATCTGGCTTCAGGGTTACCCTACTAGCCATCAAAGAGACAGTAATACAATTTAGAGCCTCTGAAATTGAATTCAGTGTCTTGTCCATTAGATATGCGGCCTGATCCCTGAAGGGAAACAATTGTTAACTCAAAATATAATCACCGTTATTGTTGAAATAATTACCATCAAATATATTATTGTTATGCTTTTCCATTATCTTTTTATAGTCCAGTATCATCATTTTAGCCACTTATTCAGAATTCTTCAAAGCATTTGATCCTGGCCTACAAATCTCTCTTCAGAATAAACCTTTCTTTCAGTTAGGTCTTGGGCTTCTCTGGTGCTGCTGTTATTTCTCTCTTCATTGGAAGACTGCTTTCCCCTGTGTACATTCACAGAATGAGCCTTTCCCTTCAATGGATAAAATAAAACAGTATCTATTTATTAAAAACCTTGGAAGACCAGTAGTTGCAATATTGTTTAAGCACTTACTCTGAGGCAAGTGCTGGGCTTGATTTAAGATGATTAGATCAGACACAGTCCCTTTCCCACTATCTTAGAGGTAGAGAGAGCAGATTTTTATGCCCGTTTTGCAGATGAGGAAACGGAGGCACAAAAAAGTCACCTCGCAGTCCAGAAACAGTAAGCTCCTTGTGGGCAGGTAACATGCCTACCAAGTCTTGGGAGCAGAATGGCTTAGTGGCTAGAGCGTGGACCTGGGTTCAGAAGGACCTGGGTTCTAATCCCGGCTCTGCCACAGGTCTGCTGTGGGACCTTGGGCAAGTCATTTCACTTCTCTGGGCCTCAGTTGCCTCTTCTGCAAAGTGGGGATCAAGAGCGTTAGCCGCATGTGGGACAGGGACTGTGTCCAACCTGATTAGCTTCTATCTATCCCAATGCTTGGCACATAGTATTCATTTATTCATTCATTCAATCGTATTTATTGAGCGCTTACTGTGTGCAGAGCACTGTACCAAGCGCTTGGGAAGTACAAGTTGGCAACATATAGAGACGGTCCCTAACCAACAATGGGCTCACAGTCTAGAAGGGGGAGACAGACAACAAAAGAAAACACGTGGACAGGTGTCAAGTCATCAGAATAAATAGAAATAAAGCTAGATGCACATCATGAACAAAATAAATAGAATAGTAAATATGGACAAGTAAAATAAATAGAGTAATAAATCTGTGCAAACATATATACAGGTGCCGTGGGGAGGGGAAGGAGGTAGGGCGGGGGGGGGATGGGGAGGAGAAGAGGAAAAAGGGGGCTCAGTCTGGGCACTTAACAAGTACCATGATTATTATTATTAAGCACTCTTATATTGTACTCCCCCAGGTGTTTAGTACAGGGCTCAGAACACACTAATCGTTCTAATAATTACTGATGGATTGATTGATTGATTGAACTGTGAGCCCACTATTGGGTAGGGACCGTCTCTATATGTTGCCACCTTGTACTTCCCAAGCGCTTAGTACAGTGCTCTGCACACAGTAAGCGCTCAATAAATAAATACGATTGATTGATTGAACTTGGACTAGAACCCAGGCCTTGAGACTCCCAAGTCCGTGCCCTTTCCTCTAGGGCATGCTGCCTCACAACTGAACATATCTGAGCCGTTCACTACCAAGTTGAATGTGAAATACAAAATGTTAAGGAGGAACAGTATTTAATATCGACTAATCAGACCTGTCTTCTAGACTCTCAACCATTATTGGTTACTGCATTTTAAAACGGATATAAAGAAACTGGAAAGGATCCAAAGAACAATGGCAAAAATGAGCAAGGATTGTGAGAGGAAAGGTTCCAGAAATGTAGGTTGTTCAATCTAGGGAAAAGGAAGCCAAGATGATGATGACGATGGTATTTTTTAAGCGCTTATTATGAGTCAAGCTCTGTTCTTAATGCTGGAGTAGATGCAAGGTAATTAGGTTGGACCCAGCCCCTGTCCCATGTGGGGCTCACAGTCTTCATTCCCATTTTACAGATGAGGGAACTGAGGCCCAGAGAAGTGAAGTGATTTGCCCAAGGACACACAGCAGACAAGTCGTGGAGTCAGGATTAGAACACAGGTTCTTCTTTCTCCCAGGCCGGGGCTGTATCCGCTAGGTCATGATGCAGATCAGTTATTCTTCAATCAATCAATCAATCGTATTTATTGAGCGCTTACTGGGTGCAGAGCACTGTACTAATCAATCAATCGTATTTCGCTTACTGTGTGCAGAGCACTGTACTAATCAATCAATCAGTCGTATTTATTGAGCGCTTAGTGGGTGCAGAGCACTGTACTAAGCACTTGGGAAGCACAAGTTAGCAACACATAGAGGCGGTCCCTACCCAACAGTGGGCTTACAGTCTAGAAGGGGCCCTAGTAAGGACACAGAGGCCTTAGTAAGGACAACTGGATTTACACGAAAGAAGTGGAGATAATATTGAACATAAAGAAGAATGTCTTGGCTTCCCAGGTGATCAAACACTGGTTTGGATGGAGATCTTTAAGGGAGAAAATAGAAATCCATCTGTTCTAGACAATTTAGGCTTATCATTCATCTCCCTGGAGACGGGGACTGGGCAAAATGGTCTATTGAAGTTCTTTCCATTTGTAACTGTCCTCACAAATGAAACAAAAGAGAATTGGTAGGACACCCCAGAACTCCTCATTTCCACTTCTCTGCCCTGTGGAGCCTCGTGGGTCCCTTGCCCTTGGTGTGTGAGCTGGTTAGGTTCTCTCTCTCCCTCTCCTCCCGCCTCTTTCCCGCTCACATTTGTGCCCCTCTCTGCTTTCTCTCCCCTTTTTCCCTTTCATAGCCTCCTTCTGCCTGCACTTTACATATAAGCATCCACTTAGATCCACTTAAGGCGTAGGGTGAGGTGGACCCCAGGGATACGGAGAGAGGCTGAGAAGAAGTGGAGACGGGGAGAGGAAACGAAAAGACGGGCATCCTGTGGTATTTATTTCTGGAGAAAATTATACCTTGAAAAGAACAGGGTAGCCTAGTGAAAAGAGCACAGGCCTTGTAGTCCGAGGATCTAGGTTCTAATTCTGCTTCTGCCTCCTGTCTGCTGTGTGACTTGAACGAGTCACGTCATTTCTCAGTGCCTCAGTTCCCTCATCTGCAGAATGAGGATTCCATACCTGGTCTCCCTACTACTTAAAATGTGGGCCCCATGTGGGACCAGATTATCTTGTGGAAACAGCGTGGTTACGGGTTCAAATCCCGGCTCCACCGCTTGCCGGCTGTGTGACTTTGGGCAAGTCACTTAACGTCTCTGTTCCTCAGTTCCCTTATCTGTAAAATGGGGATTAAGACTGTGAGCCCCCCGTGGGACAACCCGATCACCTTGTAACCTCCCCAGCGCTTAGAACAGTGCTTTGCACATAGTAAGCACTTAACAATTGCTATTATTATTGTTATTATTAATATTATTATTATTATCATTATTACCCCAGAGCTTAGTACAGTGCTTGACACCTAGCAACTGCTTAACAAGTACCAGAATTATTATCATTAGAAAAGTTAGTGTAAACTGATTGATGCTCCCAGAATCAACAGTACCAAAACCATTCAATAGCGTATTGTCAGCCGAAATGAACCAAATTTTGATTATCTTTACTTTTACTGAACTATCCTAATTTTTTTTTCCTTTGGCAACCCAGAAAAATTCTAGGGGGTCCCACTAGACTCTCAGCTCCCTGTGGGTGGGGAACATGTCTACCAACTCTTTTTCCTCTGTACTCTCCCAAGCACTTAGTAGAGAAGCAGCGTGGCTCAGTGGAAAGAGCACGGGCTTTGGAGTCAGAGGTCAGGGGTTCAAACCCCGGCTCCGCCACTTGTCAGCTGTGTGACTCTGGGCAAGTCACTTCACTTCTCTGGGCCTCAGTTACCTCATCTGTAAAATGGGGATTAAAACTGTGAGCCCACCGTGGGACAACCTGATCACCTTGTAACCTCGCCAGCGCTTAGAACAGTGCTTTGCACATAGTAAGCGCTTAATAAATGCTGTCATTATTATTATTATTATTATTACAGTGTTCTGCACACAGTAAGGTCTCAGTAAATTTGATGGATTGATCGATTGATCCGAAAGTGTCATTCCTTCAGATTCTAGCTCTGGAGCACCTGCAACATCTTTTCTTGAACATAATTCCTGCCCCCAGTATACATAAAAACCAAAGTCCAGAAAAGCAGAGTGGTATATAGTGAAGCACTTTACTGCCAGAACCCACTAATACAACAAACCTTTAGGGTTTATGTGGTGCTGAAAGAGTATTTCATTTTCCCAATACTTCAGAAATTCTCAGCATTTCATAAAGTGTGTCAATATTCCAAGCCCTCTTATGGTTTAAGTGTAGAAGAAACTTCTTTCTCCAGATCTCTGGAGCTGCGGAGAACTGGGGCTTCTAACAGAGGGAAGTGGGGAGGAGGGAGAAGAAAGGCGAGCCAGAGTAGATTCACAAACAACCTCTTTTACTCCACAATGCCATGATCAACCACCGAAGTATTTCACCTAGAACTAATCAATCAATCAATCAATCGTATTTATTGAGCACTTACTGTGTGCAGATCACTGTACTAAGCGCTTAGGAAGTACAAGTCGGCAACACATAGAGACAGTCCCTATCCAACAGCGGGCTCACATGCTCTGTGCCCTTCTACCAAGTCTTAGTACAGTGCTCTGCACACAGTAAGCGCTCAATAAAATGCAATTGAACGAGTGAATGAAGTCTTAATGCAACTGAACAACTTTCTTTTCTTCTGCAATCAATTAATCAACCCCTGGCATTTAGTGAGCACTTACTGTGTGCAGGGCACTGTACTAAGCACTTAGGTCCATTGCCTTTCTTAATCCTTCAATTCTCATCTTTCGCTGCCCATCTTATTTAGTTCCTGCACATTGCAATTGTAATGTATTGAGCTCCTATTGTGTACTAAGTACTTGGGAACATAGAGTAGAAGTAAATGATGCACTCTAGGAATTTTTATCCTCTGGTATTACATTTGATTAATGTTCTAACTGGTCTGATTCCAGCGAGGTATTTGGTCTACCATGCTTCAGAGAAAACGATCCAGGAGATATTTTTATAAGACCTAGTGGAAGGAACACGGACCTGGGTTCTAATTCCGGACTCTGCCACCTGTCTGCTGTGTGACCCTGAGCAAGTCACTTAGCTTCCCTTTGCCTCAGTTTCCTCATCTGTAAATAGGTGTTGAAACACCTGTTCTCCGACCTAGCTAGACTTTGAGTCTCATTCATTCATTCATTCATTCAATCGTATTTATTGAGCGCTTACTGTGTGCACAGCGCTGTACTAAGCGCTTGGGAAGTCCAAGTTGGCAACATATAGAGACGGTCCCTACCCAACAACGGGCTCACAGTCTAGAAGGGGGAGACAGACAACAAAACAAAACATGTGAACAGGTGTCAAGTCATCAGAATAAATAGAAGTAAAGCTAGATGCACATCATTAGCAAAATAAAATAAATAGAATAGTAAATATGTACAAGTAAAATAAATAGAGTAATAAATCTGTACAAACATATATACAGGTGCTGTGGGGAGGGGAAGGAGGTAGGGCTGGGGGTATTGAGAGCTTACTCCCACCTAATTATCTAGTGTCTACCCCAGAGCTTAGTAGAGTGCTTGGCACATAGTAAAACCTTAAAAAACCCCATAATTATTATTATTGCTAGTTGATCATAAAATCTGTCCCAAACATTCACTGAAGGCGGTAGGGAGAATGGCTCACTAAGATGGGGTTTTTTTCTCTTTGTATGTTTTTTGTTTGAAGTTTTTTGTGGTATTTAAGTGCCAAGCACCGCACTAAACACTTGGGTAGATTCAAAGTAATCAGGTTGGACACAATCCCCGTCCCACCTGGGGCTCACAGTCTTAATCCCCATTTTGCAGGTAAGGTAACTGAGGCCCAGAGAAGGGAAGTGACTTGCCCAAGTTCACACCGCAAACAAGTGGCGGGAGTCAGGTCCTTCTGACTGTAAACTCTAGACCGTAAGCTCGTTGGTGGCAGGGAATGTGTCTGTTTATTGTTGTGCTCTCCTGTCCCAAGCGCTTAGTATAGTGCTCTGCACTCCGTAAGCGCTCAATCAGTATGACTGACTGGCTGGCCTCTGACTCTGTGGCCCGGGCTCTATCCACTAGGCAGTGCTGCCTGTCTTGAAGTAGCCTGAGATGTCTGTCACCCTGGTGTGCTGTGGAGAAATTGTTGCTACCTCTCAGCACTGTCAGACCAGCCTTTCACTTCCCCATCTCCACGAATTCATTCAATCGTATTTCAATCGTATTTATTGAGCGCTTACTATGTGCAAAGCACTGTTCTGAGCACTGGGGGGATACAAGGTGATCAGGTTGTCCCACGCGGGGCTCACAGTCTTCATCCCCATTTTACAGATGAGGTTACTGAGGCTCAGAGAAGTGAAGTGACTTGCCCAAGGTCACACAGCAGACATGTGGCGGAGCCGGGATTCGAACCCATGACCTCTGACTCCAAAGCCCGTGCTCTTCCCACTGAGCCACGCCGCTTCTCTAATGCCCATGCCCATGCCACACTCCCCACCCCAGAAGAGTACTATGTGGAGGGCACTGTACTAAGCGCTGGGGTGGGGGGGTACAAGCATATAGGGTGGGACACAGTTCCTGTCCCAAGTGGGATGCCACATTAGTCCCCATTTGACAGGTGAGGGAACTGAGGCCCAGAGAAAGGAAGTGACTTTCCCAAAGCCACGGAGCAGACAGGTAAGCGCTCAATAAATATGATTGAATGAATGAATGAATGAATTTAAGCACATACTATGTGGAAGGCACTGTACTAAGCACTGGGGCGGGGGGATACAAGCATATAAGGTGGGACACAGTTCCTGTCCCCGGTGGGTCTCAGCGTTAGTCCCCATTTGACAGGTGAGGGAACTGAGGCCCAGAGAAAGGAAGTGACTTTCCCAAGGCCACGGAGCAGACAGGTAAGCGCTCAATAAATACGATTGAATGAATGAATGAATTTAAGCACGTACTATGTGGAAGGCACTGTACTAAGCACTTGGGCGGGGGGATACAAGCATATAGGGTGGGACACAGTTCCTGTCCCAAATGGGACACCGCATTAGTCCCCATTTGACAGGTGAGGGAACTGAGGCCCAGAGAAAGGAAGTGACTTTCCCAAGGCCACGGAGCAGACAGGTAAGCGCTCAATAAATATGATTGAATGAATGAATGAATGAATTTAAGCACGTACTATGTGGAAGGCACTGTACTAAGCACTGGGGCGGGGAAATACAAGCATATAGGGTGGGACACAGTTCCTGTCCCAAGTGGGCCTCAGCGTTAGTCCCCATTTGACAGGTGAGGGAACTGAGGCCCAGAGAAAGGAAGTTACTTTCCCAAGGCCACGGAGCCTCCCCCTTCTAGACTGTAAGCCCGCTGTTGAGTAGGGACCGTCTCTATATGTTGCCAACTTGTACTTCCCAAGCGCTTAGTACAGTGCTCTGCACACAGTAAGTGCTCAGTAAATACAATTGAATGAATGAATGAAGAGTAGAAGCAGGAGACATCAGGGAAGCAAGAAGGTGACATAGCGCATGGGCCTGGGAATCAGAAGGTCATGAGTTCTAATCCCGGCTCCACCACTTGTCTTCTGTGTGGCCTCGGGCCAGTCACGTCACTTCTCTGGGCCTCATTTACCCTGTCTGTAAAGTGGGGATTGAGACTGCGAGCCTCAAGAGGGAGAGGGACTGTGTCCAACCCGATTTGATTGTATCCACCCCAGCACGTAGTACAGTGCTTGGCACATAGTAAGCGCTTAACAAACTACCTCCTTGTAGTTTGTACAGATTTATTACTCTATTTTGCCTGTACAGATTTACTATTCTATTTATTTTATTTTGTTAATATGTTTTGTTTTGTTTTGTTGTCTGTCTCCCCCTTCTAGACTGTGAGCCTGTTGTTGGGTAGCGACCATCTCTATATGTTGCCAACTTGTACTTCCCAAGTGCTTAGTACAGTGCTCTGCAGACAGTCAGCGCTCAATAAATATGATTGAATGAATGAATGAACAAATACCACTATTATTATTATTATTAATAAACATTTATGAGAAGCAACATGGCCTAGTGGAAGGAGCACAAGCTCAGGCGTCAGAAGACCAGACTGTAAGCTCATTATGGACAGGGATCCTGCTTACCAAATCCATGTATTGTACTCTCTCACTCACTCAGTGCAGTGCTCTGCACACAGTAAGCACTCAATAAATACCGCTGATGGATTGATCCCAGCTCTGCCGTGTGACCAGTGAGTCAAGTCGTTTCATTCCTCTTTGCCTCAGTTTCCTCATCTGTAAACTGAGGATTCAATTCCAGTTCTCTCACCAACTTACAACTGTGAGTCTCGCGTTGGACAGTGGCTGTGACTGGCCTGATGATTTTATATCTACTCCAGTGCTTCGTACAGTTCTTGGCACATAGTAAGTGCTAAACAAATGCCAGGGAGCAAAGTAGCCCCAAGGTCACTTTACAAACGAATATCTAAAGGAGTTTATCTCACTTTGTAGCACTTTATTGTGTGTGTGTGTGTGTGTGAGTGTGTGTGAGTGTGTGTGTGTGTGTGTGTTGGGAGGGGAGGTATATGCATTGTCATGTGTGGAAGACAATCAGGGTATTTTAAGGAAGACATTTACCTTTAGGGACAGTTTTCCTTATTCTTAATTTAATGAGGCTTGAACAGAACAACTTATTGTTAAAGAGGGACAACTGGGAGTCTCAATCAGTGGTATTTATTGAGGATTTGCTGTAGCATAATCCTTGCCCTCTAGAGCCAATCTAAAAATGAGACCCTGCTTTGAATAGGTAGTGTTTGCCAGCGAAAAATGCCTTGTACTGTCATAATCTCTCTGAGTTTACCTTGGTTTTAGAATTCCAACTGCATTCTGAAGAATTTAAATAGATATATTGTATCCGCCAGTTCATGCTTATCACGCTTTTCCAAATCTTCTGTTCTATTCTTTGAGAACAAAAGGAATGCTTTTCTCTACTTTTCAAATGCATGCTGAATACCCTCACAGTAGCTTTATATTAGAAATTAAGCTGACCCTTTTTGGAAGAGGAAAGTCATGCCCTACCAACAAACACAGCCCAGCGAATCCAACAAATACAAACCTAGTTGAGGAATAATGCCTGTAAATACAGCGGGGGTTTTTTTGTAGATGCTCAAGATACAATTTGGCCATTGGTAATGAAGAATAGAATCATCTTCATCTTATCTTCATCTTGAATTATACTGTTCACATCTCTATCACACTGAGAAGGAATTCTGTTGAGTATTCATGGAACCTAAAAAATATATAAATAGGCAATTTTTGTAAAGAAACTTCTTCCAGTGTAACTTTATGTCAGCAATTTCCCCAAACTAGAATAAAATGTTTTCTAACAAAATGAGCTTTCAGAGACGTTGAACAAGTAGACTTGGGAGTGGAGAATCAAAAGCTCCATTAGATGAAGGCATTACATCATCTCTTACTTTGTGAATTAAGAAGAATAACTTATTGAAAAGCATATTAGCTAAAGAGGGAATGACCTGTGCAGCTGCCTGCTTTGCCCATTTGCTAGGTAGACCATTTTGAAATAAATGCATCTCTGGCTGTTTTTACTGAAATTAACTTTAAGCCATAATTTTGAGGAGATTATTTCACAAAATCTAAAATGGTGAAATTTTGTCCACACATTTTTGAGGTTCTCGTGGAGGAGTTGCAGAGAATTGAGGCCACCAATTTTGTTCATAACTCATTTAAATTTGAGCAGCGTGGCTCAGTGGAAAAGAGCCCGGGCTTTGGAGTCAGAGGTCATGGGTTCAAATCCAGACTCTGCCACTTGTCAGCTGTGTGACTTTGGGCAAGTCACTTAACTTCTCTGTGCCTCAGTTACCTCATCTGGAAAATGGGGATTAAGTCTGTGAGCCCCATGTGGGACAACTTGATTACCTTGTATCTACCCCAGCGCTTAGAACAGTGCTTTGCACATAGTAAGCGCTTAATAAATGCCATCATTATCATTATTATTATCCCCCCCAGCACTTAGAACAATGCTTGGCACATAGTAAGCACTTAACAAATGTCATCATTGTTATTATTAAAAAGCACATTAACTTTCCTTACTTCTTTACTCCCCCCACCCCATTCCCTAGTTCCCTAGTAAGCGCTTAACAAATGCCATCATTATTATTATTAAAAATCACATTAATTTTCCTTACTTCTTTACTCCCCCCATTCCATAGTTCCACAAAGAATTTCTAAATGGAATTTCTTTTTATGGTGGTATTTGTTAAGCACTTACTCTGTGACAGGCACTGTACTAAGTCATGGGGTTGGGCCCTGTTCATGTCCCACATGGGGGTCCCAGGCTTAATCCCCATTTTACAGATGAGGAACTGAAGCACAGAGAAGTGAAGTGACTTGCCCAAAGGCACACAGCAGACAAATGGCAAAGTAGGATTAGAACCCAGGTCCTCTGGCTCCCAGGTTCGGGCTCCTCCCACTAGGCCACACTACTTCTCATTGAGGTACAACCCATCTATAAGGCAAACTACTTCAAGATATAGAGATAAGCAGCCGCTTTATCTCATCACTTCATAGGTGATCTTCTTAAGGGAGCATCTGGTGCGTCTCTGGGTGGCTGGGTCGGTTTAATAAAGACACATAGGAAATTGAATTTGTCTCTCCCTAAAGCGTCCCATAAGTTCCAAGAATTTCCATCTCTCTGTAAAGCCTAACATTTATTGTAATTTCTGTTCCAGGGATCCCAACCAGCCGGTTCCCCAGGACACCAAGTTTATCCACACAAAGCCCAATCGTTTTGAAGAAGTGGCGTGGTCCAAGTATAACCCCAAAGACCAACTCTATCTCCACATCGGCCTGAAGCCCAGGGTGAGGGATCATTATCGGGCCACTAAGGTGGCCTTCTGGCTGGAACTGGTCCCTCACTTGCACAACCTGAACGAAATCTTCCAGTACGTTTCGACCACCACGAAGGTCCCGCCTCCCGACATGACCTCCTTTCCCTACGGCACCCGGCGGTCTCCGGCGAAAATCTGGCCGACGACCAAGCGTCCGGCCATCACCCCCGCCAACAACCCGAAGCATTCGAAGGACCCCCACAAGACCGCCCCGGAGGACACCACGGTCCTCATCGAGACCAAACGCGATTACTCGACCGAGTTGAGCGTCACCATCGCCGTGGGGGCGTCTTTGTTGTTCCTCAACATCCTGGCCTTCGCGGCGCTGTACTACAAGAAGGACAAACGCCGCCACGAAACCCACAGGCGGCCCAGCCCCCAGAGGACCACGACCAACGACATCGCCCACATCCAGAACGAAGAGATCATGTCCCTGCAGATGAAGCAGTTGGAGCACGACCACGAGTGCGAATCCTTGCAGGCCCACGACACTTTGAGACTGACGTGTCCGCCCGACTACACCCTTACCCTGAGACGGTCCCCCGACGACATTCCGCTCATGACTCCCAACACCATCACCATGATCCCAAACACATTAACGGGAATGCAGCCTTTGCATACTTTCAACACCTTCAGTGGGGGACAAAACAGTACTAATTTACCCCACGGACATTCTACCACTCGGGTATAGGTTGGCCATTTCCTCTCCGATGCCCCTCCTCTCTTTCCCTCGATACCTTGGAAGAAAGAAAAATTTAGGAAAAAAGAAACCAACAAACAGACCAAAAAAAAAACAACAAAAAACCCAGAACGTTTCTCGTCCAACGCACTTCACCCACGAGGAGAAGGGGAGGTCTCTGTTTTCTTATCCGTCCTTCCCAGACGGACTCTCCGATATTAAAGGCCAACTTCAAACCCTGTGAAATGTGAAACGTGTACATCGCTGTTACAATACCGCTTTAAGATCTCATCCAGTCCAGCCAAAAGTGTAATGTGGATAGGGAAAGAAGAAGAGTCACTTCAATGACCTGGATGCTTGGAGTGTCAAAGATAGAAGCTGAATCTTCTGGAACACAGCCAGGGATTCTACAGTGGCATTTGGGTTCTTTTTGTTTTTAAATAAAATGGGGAAAAAAAAGTTCTTTATGTGCCATACCATGAATGGCCCCTCTTAGAAACAAAGACAGCGTCTTGGGCTTTTACCCAGCATACAAAGCTGTAATCCAGAAGGAAGGAAATATTAAGATTTCATTATATAAAAAAACAAAAAAAAGAGGACTGACTATGCAGTAAGACGTGTATAGTTCTGTGCAAAGAGATGGTTTGCCACCCTGAACTATATTTAAGAAACTCTGTAAAAAGTGTACATAGCCGTGGGTTTAAAAAGACAAGCTTTTATTGATGTTTTCAGTTTGAAAGAGCTTTTAGAAAGATCGTGCTTTCAGTTGTGATCTATATGTATATATATACATTATCCATATCACCTCTGTTTCCTCCAGACCGAGAAAGGGGGCGGAAGGGGTTTCTTCTTAATTAGTTGTGGTAAACAAAGAAATGAGATTTTCTAACATGTTTCATTTGTAGGAGGACACGGTGTCACGCAGAGAATACAAATGGTCCGTGTGACCCGCGTGTTTCCGCTCACAGGTTACACAAGTGCATGTGAGAGCATTCTTAGGAGATGGTTATTTTTAGAAAGTTTTTATTTTTGTGTGTTAGCCTCATTAAATTGCAACACAGAGATGGATCCGGAAACTGGAACAACAACAACAAAAATATTTAAGGCTTGTGGAATTGAAAAAAAAACACCATAAAAACCGCACAAAACAACAACAAAAAAATAAAATAGAAGTCCAGTTCTGTAGTTCTGGTTATTTGAATGTGTTAGAAAGAGATGCCTTCCAATCTAATGCCCTGCCAAAAAAAAGTAAAGAAAGCCTGTCTTTGGGCAAGTCTTTTTTTCAGTAAATCTAGCTCTGTATTCATGAGCAGCTGTGGAAGAGCACTGGCTGAGAAAATACCCACTCAGCTTTGCTCGTCGGAGGAAATATGCAGTTCGGAGGAAGAAATGTTGCTTTCTTATTTTCAAGGGGAAGGTTCTTATCGATCCATCGGTAAAGATGTTTTGTATCCCATCTTTCCATTTACGTGATCAAGCTTATGCCTGTCTGGAAACAATAGATATAATTTTTTTTATTTGGCCGGTTAATTCTGTAGTAGTCACAAATCGGTGTGGATAGGGAAAAGGAAAAAAGGAAAGATCCACAGATGTGCTCCGCGCCAGGCTTCCCACAAATCCGGTGGCTTCGACGTCAAGTTATCACGTGGAAACGATCGCCTCCCGGCCCGTTGGGATGGGAGAGCTTGGGCCGGGTGGCCATCCCTCGGAAAGCCCGTCAGTTTTATTTCATCTCAGAAGTGCTTCGAGGGTTACCAGACGGAAGCAAGCGATGGTTGCCGGAGAGTCTGTCCTCTGGAAGTCACTGCGTCACTGAGAGAGAGTAGCCAAAGATATCTGAAGAGTCGTGCTTTGCACTTGAATGTTCCGATTCCGCAGGCCAGTGTTTTTCATCTCGGCGCTGAACAGTAGATCTTCCTTCATCTCGCCTCTACCCCAACATCCCTTCTTCCCCCAACCCCAGTGCAGAACCGAACGTACCAGCTTCCGTGACCGTTTCCACTAAAGCCCTCGGGATAAGCCAACACCCACGTAAGAACGTAGGCTCAGTCTGTCACCGGCGTGAGTTTCTCTCCTTTAAGTGGAGGAAGCGGATTCCCCGTCGAGGTGCTAACCGCGGATTAAAAATCACAACACGAGGGTAGAGCTTGTCTGTGTAAGGGAGAGTTCCAAGTTAGCAAGTGGTGAAGCGATACCTGCAGGTAGTCATGTGAAAAACGGTTCCTTCTTAGCGTCTGCATTTCTTGAAGTTGACTCTCTTAATAGGCCATTTCCACGAGCCGTGCGCTGCCTCAGCTGAGACACAGCACTTAGGCTCTTCATGAAACTAAAAAGGCAGTGATGCTTGGCATCATAATCACTGGGTATGTTTGTAATGTGAATTACGGTATTTGTTTAGTACTTCCAATTGTCTTCTGCTAGCAATATGTAATGTGTCGGGCTTGTGACATTTGGGAAAACAAAAAAAAAGAGTTCCTGTAAGTGAATGATTTTAGCTTTTAACAATGATTACGATCATTCAATTAAATCCATCCGAAATGACGTCCAATTTCTACATGGAAAAATGCTATAGGGTTTCGTAGAATTCTACCATGAAATAGATCGCAGTCCGTAAAACGCAGAACAAAACAAAAAAACCCTTTCCCCAGGCTTATATTCTTGACCTTAAAAGGCACGCAGGGTTTAATGGTTTATTTTATTATTGTTTTGCGATTTTTGTTTTTGCCTTAAGTAATGAGAGAAGATATATATGGCTGGACACATATGTATAAACTTTTCAGCAGCATTTTTAATAATAAAATATCACGGTATTTTCTAATGCTTTGTGCAAAGAATTATGTGTGCCTCCTTTTTTGTAGGAAGTCTTTGTTTTTTCACTCTTCAGAAGCATTTACAGTTCTCGGTTGTACAAGCTAAATGGTATGGTGCGCCACGAACTAATTACTAATGTAATTAATGATGGATGAATCTTTAAAAGACAGAGCCAAGAATCCTTATCTGATGTCCAGCGCCACAGAGAGAAGTAAGTTTCTGGACTTTGAAGTTCAGGATATCCTAAAGGTGCCGTTCGCACAGAAATCGCCTTGTGTTTATCGCTTACAGTCTCAGAATTTCCACTGAACTTTGTGTTTTGTCTGTGTTTAACATTATTATAGATCAGAGTGCCGGAAGGAGAGCATGCATGAATCTCTGCCTAGGTAAATTGAACACTAGATAATGGAATCTTTTTTTTTTTAATGGAATACGTGGGTACCTAAAGTAAGATTCAGTGGCTTCAAAATTGTAGGTAACAACTTCCACCAGATGAAGAGGACTTAAAAGTAATTCTTCCAAAATGTTTCTCCTAACTGATATCATTTTAAATATGTTGTTTAGGCAGGGTCCCTTAAAGATATTGTGGAGTCCTAGCCATAAATAGCATATTGTTGTCAAAGGGTGCGTGAACCATCTTCAGACCATCCCAGAATCATTTTTATCTGGGCCTCTGTCAGGCAGAGTTCAGAAAAATGGGGAATCTTTATACAGTAAGCAAGATGTTTCAGTTTTATTCCAAAAGGGTGACTGCTGCATTTGGTTTGCTCATTTGAGACGCCTCACCTTTTTGCATTCTTTAAAAAGCCACAAACAAAATGTAAACTCACTCATTATTTTTGGGGCATATAATCAGAGCTGGATGACTGGAACCTGAAAAGGTTGTGCCGCAACATTTCCCCCATTTCTTTATCAAAACTTTCTTTTATAGTATTTTTTAAGCACTCACTGTGTGTCAAGCACTGTTCTGTAGATACCAGCTGATCAGGTTGGACACAATCCCTGTCCCAAAGGGGGCTCATAATCTAAGTAGAAGGGAGAGCGGATGCTGAGCCCCCATTTTATCAGTGAGGAAACTGAGGCACAGAGAAGTAAAATGACTTGCACAAGCAAGGGTACATAGAAGGCGAGTGGCAGAGCCAGAATTAGAACCCAGGTCCTCAGAGTCCCAGACCCGGGTCCTTTCCACTAGGCCACGCTACTTCTGGCTCAATCCGGGCGGCTGATGCTCTGATCCTTTGATCTTTCTTCATCAAGACAGAGGACCTGGAGTATTTTATGGTTCTCCCAATCAATCAGTCATATTTTTTGAGCGCTTACTGTGTCCAGAGCACTTAGGAGTCATTCCCTGCCCACAATGAGTTTACAGTCTAATCTGCTTTTAGTTTATATCGCCTTCGATAGCTTTTTGTTTTTGTTGGTGTTTTTGTTTTTTCCCTATGGTTTTTGATAAGTGCTTACTATGTGCCAAGCACTGTACTAAGCTTTGGGGTAGATATAAGCTAATCAGGTTGGACGCAGTCCATGGCCCATATGGGGCTCACAGTCTTAATCCCCATTTTACAGATGAGGTAACTGAGGCACAGAGAAGTTTGATCCTGCTACACTCATTTCCTGAGGGTAAGTGTCCTGTTGGGAAATTATTTCATCCATTTGACTGATTTCCCTCCTCAGAATCTTAACTTCCTTTGCTTGAAAACAAAAAAAAAAACAAGAAACGGTGAATTGTTACTGCACTGTTATTGATCCTTAAGCATATATAGAAGTTAAGATCTTCAAACTCCTAAACAGGCATTTCTAACAACAATTTTAAGTGAAATGAATTTATCCTTTATCTTTTAAAAAGTTGCCAAGTAGTCAGATCTGTGTTTGAAGTGTAATATATTTCTAAAAATAATTTCTCACCCCTCTTGGCAGGGCCAAATTTTAGAATATGCCTCCACCTTATTTACACTGATCGTGAAACATGCATTCCCAATGCATTGAGTGCTTACTGTGTGCAGAGAACTCTCTCATACACAAAGCCTTACTAAAATCTCATCTCCTCCAAGAGGCCTTCCAGGCTAACCTGTCGTGCCCACCCTAGTCACCCTCCCTTCTACATCACCCAGGCACTAGGGTCTGAAAAACTTCAAAAACTTTGATCCTCTCCTCACCACAGCCCTGCGTCACACTTAAATTAAGCACTTTAATGATCATGCCAGCCCCACAGTACTTGTGTCGTATCCTTCTACTCTGCCATTTCCCCTAGCTGTAATTGATTTTAAAGTCTGTCTCCCCCACTGGACTGTAGAATCCCTGAAGGCATGAATCCCGGTCTCCCAAATCTATTTTCCTAGCCTCGCCTAAGTGTTTAGTAGAGTGCTTTGCTTATAATGCGTGCTCAGTAAGAACCGTAGATTGATCAAATGCAATAGAGTTGGCAGACACAATACCTACCTCAAGGAGCTTATAGTCTGGTGGAGAAGGTAGACTTTAAAATAAATGACAGGTAGGGAAAGCAGAAGAATATATGGACATATATCCTGTGGGGCTGGGGTTGGGGTATCCGCGTGCCTGAGACATCCAAGTAATGCAAGTGTAAGCTCCTTTTGGGTAGGGATTGCAGCGACATATTTTGTTGTACCCTACTTTCCCAGTCACTTGGTAAGTACTGTGTGCCTTGCTCATGGTAAGCACTTTAGTGACTACGATCGATCAATTGATAGGGTGGGCGAAATGTGTGGTTAGTCAGGTAAGGCTTCTTGGAGAAGGTGCAATTTTGGAGGCCTTTGGAAATGAAGAAAGTGGTCATCAATTACATGTGAAGGAGAAAGGACTTTCAGGCCAGAGGGAGGATGTGAGCAAGGGGTCATTTTTGAAAGAGATGAGATGGAAGTACAGCAAGTAGGTGGGTGTTTGAGAAGTGAAGCATGCATGTTGGGTTGTAGGGGGAAGTTAGTGAGGTGAGGCAAGAGGGGCAAAGCCTATCGAGTGCCTTAAAGCCGAAAATAAGGAGGGTCTGTTTGATGAGGAGATGGAATGGGCATCCACTGGAGGCTTTTTTTCTCTTTTCAAGAAAAATGATCTGGGCAGCAGAGTGGAATATGGACTGGAGTGGGGAGAGACAGGAGGCAGGGAGGTCAGCCAAGAGGCTGATTCGATAGCGAGGTGGGATATGATATGCACTGGGCCCAGTGTGGGAGCAGTTTGGATGGAGAAGGGGCTGTTTCTAAAAAATAACGTAGAGTTAGCACAACAGGAGTGATGCATATCATCAAGGAGATGCGAGAATTGTACGTTCAAAACACAAAGTGTAAGCAGCAGAATGCCAGGCCTGGGACAGCACTACTACACAAGACATTTTGATGGCTGCTGCGGTCTTCACCTCCCATGTTCGGAATCCCTGCTGACACTGTCCCTCATGGTCACCACGTCCACCATGCAAGATGCTTATTCTTAGAAAGCTTCACCATTGCTGGCAGTCTGCTGTGTGGCCTTGGGCAAGTCACTTGTAACTTCTCCGTACCTCAGTTTCCTCAACAGTAAAATGGGGTTGCCTGTTCTCCCTCCTACTTAGACCGTGAGCTCCTTACGGGACAGGGACTGTGTCTGACCCATTTTACGTAATAATGATAACCATAACTGTGGTATTTGTCAAGCGTGTCCTATGTGCCAGTCACTGGGGTAGATAAAAGGTGATTGTGTTGGACACAGTCCTTCTCCCACATTGGGCTCCCAGTCTTAATCCGTTTTTCACAGATTAGGTACCTGGGGCCCAGAGAAGTGAAGTGACCTGCCCAAGGTCACACAGCCGACAAGTGGCAGAGCCGGGATTAGAACTCACGTCCTTCTGACGCCCAGGCCATGCTGCTTCTCCCTGAAGTAGGAAAGTGGAGACTAGTGAAGCCAGGAAAGGAGCTGGGTGACAAAAAAGTAATTTATAAAACCAAGCTTATTGTGAACTTATTTGAAACCTGTGCTAGATCAAGCAGCAGATTAAATAACAAATCAATCAATCAGTGGTATTTATTGAGCACTTACTATGTGCAGGGCCAAGCGCTTGGGAAAGTACAACAGAAGAAAACAAGACACTGTCACTTCTACCTTTTGAGATTTTGTACCAGCCCTTACCCGAGTTGGCTTTTCTTTATATGGAACACTATTTTCATTGATCCATTTAAAATCCGCTAGGCCAGCCTGATGGAGGAATTCAGAAACACCCAGCACTAGCATCAAAGATATTCAAATAACACAAGGAAACCTGACCATTGCTCGGAAATTCCTGGTTCCTGGCAGGAAGAACTGTTAAGGTAAGTGCTTACACGAACAGGATCCTTTTTGAGAAGTGAAATGTGGTCCATAAGTTGTCTGAAACCGTAGTTAAGCACTAAATACAGTGCCCTTCCCAGAGTAAGCTCTCACTAAGTACCCAGGAATATGTGGAGAAATAGTCTTATGAATTACAACAAACAGGATCATCTGTGAGAAGTGAAATATGGTCCACAAGTTTCAGTTGTCTGAAACTGTAGATAAGCACCTTGAGTACAGTGCTCTTCCCACAGTAAGGTCTCAGTAAATGCCACTGATTTATGTGGACAAATAAAGTCTTTCCTGTTTGCCGGCAGTGAACAGTATTCTTGGGTGTTAACATTCCTGTGAGAAAAAAGAGAACATAGTGATCATTCTCCTTTTTGTAGCAGTCTTCCTCCTAGGTAAATGTGGCACTTTACCTCCTCTTCCTTTCAAGATAGTTCACATGCTAATAGTTCACTCTTATGCTACCTGAAAGCAATTAAATACACCTAGTCTGACAAGTTGCACAATTAGATGTTCAAAGAAAACTCACTTCTTTAAGGTAATCTAACCTCTAATCACTCTTGCACTTTTAGGTTGCACCTCATGATTTTTTTTTTTTTGGAAACTGGAAAAAGAATAGTGCAAAGAGGCCTATTTGTATTTGTTAAACACTTACTCTGTGCTAAGCACTCTGCTAAGCCCCAGACAGAGACAAGTGTGGTAAACATGGAATTCATTAACACAGGAAATTGAGGCAGTTGAAAGTATCCGTGAGTTTGAGAAGGCTTTCCATGGATAATCAGAAGCTAAGTGTACCTTTTGGATCAAAACATGCAGCACTTTTAAACTTATCAGCATCATTGAATCCAAAATTCAAGTCACGGCTCTTTGAGCCAAGACTTCTTGAACTCTTTAATTGATCTCTTCCTCTGTGCACTTTGATTTTAATAATAATAATAATAATAATAATTTTGGTATTTATTAAGCACTTATTAAGTGCCAAGCGCTGTTCTAAGCGCTGGGGGAGATACAAGGTAATCAGGTTGTCCCACATGGGGCTTACAGTCTTAAATCCACATTTTCCAGATGAGGTAACTGTGGCACAGAGAAATTAAGTGACTTGCCCAAAGTCACACAGCTGATAAGCGGCAGAGCTGGGATTTGAACCCATGACCTCTGACTCCCAAGCCCACACTCTTTCCACTGAGCCATGCTGCTTCTCTAGAGGTTGAGGTAGCCAAAACCAAATCACTCCTATGGTGATTTTTACACTGGTAGCACCGAAAGTACATCACATGTACAAAAATGCTATTAATATTATAATATGAAACCTTCCCCCTAAGTCCTGAATTTGGAGCCGTGATGCACATCAGAAAGTTTAAAGCCATAAAATTGATTGCTGGTGATTTCTATGTCATCCTAATCAATAGACAAAATGACAGTTGTTGTTCACTCAGGGGAGTGACTATTTACAATAGCATATAATGGAATTGATCACACATGTCTCCATGTGTGGCTCAAGACTCTTATGTGACATCTCTTCCACACTCATGTGGCATAACTGATGGGATTTATTGAGTGCTTATGTGTGCAGGGCACTGTATTGTGCACTTGGGAAAGTACCTAATAATAATTATAATGGTATTTGTTAAGTGCTTACTATGTGCCAAGGATTTTTCTAAGTGCTAGGGTAGATACAAGTTGGGCTCAGTCAGGATGGGCTCAGTCCCTGTCCCACATGGGGCTCGTATTCTTAAACCCCATTTTGCAGGAGAGAGAGCTGAGGCTCAGAGAAGTTAAGTGATTCGCCCAAGGTCACACAGCAGACCTCTTGTTGAGCAGAGTTGGTAGAGAAGTGAGGTGCTTACTGTTCGCCAAGCACTATGATAAGCACTGGGAGCAATTCAGGACAATCAGGTCAGACATGCCCTCTCCCAGATGGGGTTCACTGTCAAAGGAGGAGAGAGGTTAGGTACTTAATCCCCATTCTAGAGAAGAAGAAATTGAATCACAGTGGAAAGAGCCCAGGCTTTGGAGTCAGAGGTCATGGGTTCAAATCCCAGCTCCACCAATTGTCAGCTGTGTGACTTTGGGCAAGTCACTTCACCTCTCTGGGCCTCAGTTCCCTCATCTGTAAAATGAGGATAAAGACTGTGAGCCCCCCGTGGGACAACCTGATCACCTTGTAACCTCCCCAGTGCTTAGAACAGTGCTTTGCACATAGTAAGCGCTTAATAAATGCCATCGTAGCATAACACCTTGCCCAAAGTCGCTGAGCAGGCAAATGGCAGAGATGTGATTAGAACCCAGTTCTTCTGCTTCCGAGTCCTGTGTTCTTTCCATGAAGCTATGCTCCTTAGTATTTTTCTTTTCTCCAGGATGGTTCCCAGTGGGGAAGATTCCACTTACAGATACACGCCTCCATTAACAAATGGAAAACAACCGATAGGATTTAACTTTCCATAGGGCTCTGTATTCATCCCAGCGGATAACCATCAAATTGGCCTTCCATATCCTTTACCTCTTTCCCAAACTTTCTTCTATTCAAGTGGAAATTGTTTTTCAGGATGTATCCCTTTGAAACACTGCAGAGGAAATTAACATCTTCCCCTGATTTAAAAAAAAAATACAGAAAGCCTCTGGACCGCACACAATATTCATAGTCCTCATGGTTATCATCTATCACCTTCTCCTTCCCACTTAAGCAGTGAGCTCCATGTGGGATAGGGACTGTATACAATCTAATCGTCTAGACTGTAAGCTCCTTAGAGGCAGGGAACATATCTGCTAGTTCTATTGTAGTGTATTTTCCCAAGCGTTTAGTCCAGTGCTCTGTATTTCATTCATTCATTCAATCATATTTATTGAGCGCTTACTGTGTGCAGGGCACAGTGCTAAGTGCTTGGGAAGTACAAGCTGGCAACATATAGAAACGGTCCCTACCGAACAACGGGCTCACAGTGTAGAAGGGGGAGACAGACTACAAAACAAAACAGGTGTCAGGTCATCAGAACAAATAGAAATAAAGCTAGGTGCACATCATTAACAAAATAAATAGAATAGTAAATATGTACAAGTAAAATAAATAGAGTAATAAATCTGTACAAACATATATCCAGGTTCTGTGGGGAGGGGAAGGAGGTAGGGTGCGGGGGATGGGGAGGAGGAGAGGAAAAAGGGGGCTCAGTCTGGGAAGGCCTCTTGGAGGAGGTGAGCTCTCAGTAGGGATTTGAAGGGTGCAAGAGAGCTAGCTTGGCAGATGTGTGGAGGGAGGGCATTCCAGGCCAGGGGGAGGACGTGGGCCGGGGTCGACGGCAGGACAGACGAGAACGAGGCATGATGAAGATGTTAGCGGTGGCAGAGCAGCGGAGAGCGCGGGCTGGGCTGGAGAAGGAGAGAAGGGAGGTGAGGTAGGTGGGAGAGAGGTGATGGACAGCCTTGAAGCTGAGAGTGAGGAGTTTTGGTTGACTGGCAGCCACGGAAGATTTTTGAGGAGGGGAGTAACATGTCCATAGCATTTCTGCACAAAGATGATCCGGGCAGCAGTGTGAAGTATAGACTGAAGTGGGGAGAGACAGGAGGATGGGAGATCAGAGAGGAGGCTAATGCAATAATCCAGTCAGGATAGGATGAGAGATTGAAGCACTCAGTGAATACCATCGATTGAGTGTCTTGTATTTATCTCAGTGCATAATACAGTTCCTGGCGCCTAATAAACACTTAAAGATCATCATTTTTAAATTATTATTACTAGGTGAACTGTTAGACTGTAACAGCCTCTAGTAGCCAGAAAGCCCCTTTGAGAGCAGGGATCATGTCTACCAACTGTATTGTTTTCTCCCAAGCCCTTAGGAGAGTGCTCTGCACAAACGAAGATTTCAATAAGTACAATCCATTCTCCTTTCAGTGATCCTTTCCCAACTTGGAGATATGCCTGCGATCTTCACTTGCACTAGGGAAAATGTTTCTCCCATTGTTGATAGAGGCATCGTATACAGAGATCCCCAAATCTATCAGCCTTAAAGCAAGTTGAATAACTTGGAATATTGACTCGAATCACTCATATGTATCACGATACAGCAGTGATATATGTTGAATGCCAGTGAGAATCAGTAGTGTGCTGGGTGGCTATGTCCAGTCAGGTAGTCGTCCTTTTCTTAAAATTGTTAGTCGCTCCACAGCCTTAATTCATTAACTGCCTGACAGTACTCTTTCCACTCAGACCCTGTGGGCCTACTCTAATTTGATGTCTGGATTTATATAAGGCAGTGTGGTAGATTGCTATTTGCTTGGATTTTGTAAAATGCTATCTAATATCTGGTCCTTTCTGAGGACTCTATTTCTTTATGTGGCAAATATTGAAATTCAGTGTAATCACTTCATATATTTTCTCAGTGTTAAGTGGGAACCCTTGAACTTTAAAGGACTCTTTTGAAATTACATCTCCTCCAGAAGGCCTTCTTGGATTCATTTCTCATCTTTCTACCCTTTCTCTCTTCCTTCTGTCTCTTCGGCACTTCCTCATTACCTGAGCACATGGGCATAATCCCCCCAACCCGTTGTATTTATGTCCATATCCTTAGAACTATTGCTTTCCCATACTTGTAATTTCATTTCTTGTCTTTCTTTCTGACTAGATTCTTAATTCCTTGAGGGCGGGGATCACATCTACTGACTCTATTGCACTCACCCAAGTGCTTAGTAAAGGCTCAGCACAGAATAGAAGCTCAGTAATTATTGTTGATTTATTGTGAAACAGAATCAGTCAGCTTCAAGGAGGGACAGGTATTATCACCACCATTTTCCATAGGGAAAATTGTATTGAGAAGAGATAAAGTGACTTCTTCAAGGATAGATAAAGGCAGTTTGGGAAACTAAACCAGTCTCCTGGCTTCCAGCCCAGGGCTTTATTCACAAGCTCCCATATTTTTCTTCTGCATTTCCTCTTGCCCGTCTCCTGTTGAAACTGAAATAGCCTCTATTTATGCAGAACTCCTGCCATGCCTTATAGAAAAATGTAATAATGGTATATGTGATCTCCACAGAGTTCACATTGAAATATAGATGAAAACAGAATGCCCTTTGCTATTTAACGGTAAATGTGATTTAAGCCTGAGTTTCATAAATCAGTTTTGTATTCATCTCATGGAGGAAGCAGCTCTGAGCCTGTTGCTGCCATAATGGATGAGGAAGTTGGAAGATCGAAAGGTTGAAGGGGCATATTTTATTTTTTATTTGGTGCATTCCTCTATCTGGGTAAGAGTTTTGATTAAAAGAGCTAAAGGCTATTGGCATAAGTTTGCTTCTGACAGTATTTCTATCATCATAAATGGATAACTCTCCAGGTGTATGGCAAAGATGAATTAGAATTAAGTCGGAATTGGATTCAGGGGAGAAGGGCTAGCGATTTGTATTTTTTAATGGTATTTATTAAGCACTTTTTATGTGCTAGGCACTGTACTAAGGACTAGGGTAGATGCAAGCTAATCAGGTTGGATACAATCCATGTACCACATGGGGCTCACCGTCTTAATCTCCATTTAACAGATGAAGTAAATGAGGCACAGAGAAGTGAAATGACTTGCCTAAGGTCATACAGCGGACAGGTGACAAAGCCAAAATTAAAACCCAGGTCCTTTGGACTCCCAAGCCCCTACTTTTATTTTTATAGGTATTTTATAGGTAGCACAGATGCCCTTGAATGAAAACAGGGAGAAAGCAGGATTGCCTTGTCGAGTTTTTTTTGGTTTGTTTTTTTTTCAGTTGGGTAGGATTGTGCAGAGGGAATTAAGGGTTTGGATTCTTCAGGAAAGCTCCCCTTTAAGCACCTGATGTACACCCAGCAGCACTTATGTCCACAGCTGCAATTTATTTCTATTAACTTCAGTCTCCCCTTTGAGACTGTAACCTTGTGGGCAGAGAATGTTTCTACCAACTCTATTGCGTTGTTCTCTCCCAAGCATCTAGTACAGTGTCTCTGTTGCTGAACTGTACTTCCCAAGTGCTTAGTACAGTGCTGTGCACACAATAAGCGCTCAATAAATATGATTAAATGAATGTTCTGTTCCATTTAAGAGCTCAATAAATGCCATTGTTTGAGCCCATCCTTCTGTTCCCCTTAACCTACCACAGATCAGAGAGCCCAGAAGCTGCAGCATGGCTTAGTGGAAAAAGCATGGGCTTGGGAATCAGAGGATGTGGGTTCTAATCCTGGCTCTACCTCTTGTCAGCTGTGTGACCTCAGGCAAGTGACTTAACTTCTCTGTGCCTCAGTTACCTCTTCTATAAAATGGGGATTAAGAATGTGAGCCCCACATGGGACAACCTGATTACCTTGTCTACCCCAGTGCTTAGAACAGTGCTTGGCACATAGTAAGCACTAAACAAATACTGCAATTATTATCATTATTATTCAGGGATGAGAAGCTTCTCTCATCTGCCTGGGATTGTTGGGGAAGAGGGGCAGGGAAACCTATTTATTCTGTTGGTATTGACACCTGTCTACTTGTTTTGTTTTGTTTTTTTTGTCTATCTCCCCCTTCTAGACTGTGAGCCCTGTTGTTGGGTAGGGACCATCTCTATATGTTGCTGATTTGTACTTCCCAAGTGCTTAGTACAGTGCTCTGCACACAGTAAGTGCTCCATAAATGCGATTGATTGAGTGAATGAAGGCAGTCCTGCTTGCTAGGGGTGTGCGTTTGTTTGTTTTATGGTATTTGTTAAGCGATTACTGTGTGTCAAACACTGGTCTAAGCGCTGGGGTAGATACAAGTCCATTTAGGTTGTAGACGGTCCGTGTCGCACCTGGGGCTCACAGTCTGAGTAGGAGGGGGGACAGGAGAACTGAGGCACAAAGAAGTTGAGTGACTCGCCAAAGGTCCCACAGCAGATGGGGATTAGAACCCAAGAGGCTTTTTCCAAGAGGCCATGCTGCTTCTCATGGGTGAAAGCATGGAAAGGGGTAGAAATTTCTCATCCTGGCCCCATCTGAAGGATCTTTATAAGTAGATAAAAAGAGCAGGGAAGAGGTTTTTCTTGTAGTCTCTGCTATTCAGCTGGTTTGTGCTGCAGCACTGTTGGAAATTTAATGAATATTTGATTCTTACCAAAGTAAAACGAAATGGAAGAGAAGCTGGAAATCAAACAGCTGAAGGAAGCAAGCACCAGAAGAGCCGATTAGAAAGCAGCAGTTCTGGGGTGGATAGTTCAGATCTCACTAGCCAGATTCTTATTTGCCTAACCTCTCTGTTTGTAGATCAACCACTGATACGTCCGGAAGATGATCCCCTGGCAGGGATGTGCTGAAAACAAGCAGATAGGAAACCAGTTCTATATTTTCAGGAATGCAAAACAGACTACAGCCATACTAGGCAATGCCATGACTTATGGCTGGGAAATTCAAGGGCTTAAACCTAGGAATTTAGCATAAGCTGAAAATCAGTGATGCCTGTTAGAAGCTAACATATTGAACTCAAGATATGCAGGACTATCTCACTGCTGTTACCGCTGAATATTTGTCAGAATTCCCCATTCGGAGATGTCTGTGGCTTAGAAATGTTGGTCTCTGAACCCTGTCTGAAGGGTATTCTAGACTAACAGGAAAATCAGAAGTGATAACCGGGTTTTGGCTTTGAAATCCAGAAAATGTAGAAGAGTCCTGGTAGGACACAATGACATTTTTAAAAAATCTTATTAAATGAAAATATACAAATTAAAATAGCATTTTAGAAGATCTGCAGTGTCCCGGAGGCCATCCTTGAACCAGTGACGCACTTTGGTCCTGAAACCTGCTTCTTTTGTTGAGATTTAAATTGGATGTAAGTTTCCTTACCTGCAGTATATTTTAGTTTCTATCTCCCCAGCTCTACTGCAAACTCCCTGAGGGCAGGGATTCTATCTGCTAGCTCTATTGTTCTCTCTGGAGTGTTTTCATACAGTGCTCTGTACAGAGAACACCCTCTGATGGATGGATGGATTGACTGAAACCCAGATCCTCACAGGAAGAATAGAATGAGTGTGGGGGCGGGGAATTGCTCCCTTGGCATAGAAGGAATGAAATCTAATAATTTTAAACCCAATTCTCTGTTTGGGAATCAAGGGCTGCAGTTCTATGCATCCTGAAGTGGTTTCCTCCTCCTTGTCCCTATCCCTTAAAGCACAATGTATCTGCAATGCCACTCTACTCATTTAATCCAGGGCCATTCTTTCATTCATTCATTGTCATATTTATTAAGTGCTTTCTGTGTGCAGAGCACTGTACTAAGCGCTTGGGAAAGTACAATACAACAATAAACAGTGACAATCCCTGCCCACAACGAGCTCACAGTCTAGAGGGACGTGACTAGCAAGAAGGTGGGTGAAAAGTAGCCATGCCCTAATGGAAAAGAAATGGGGCTAGCAGTCAGGAGACCCGAGTTCTAAACCCTCCTTTGCCACTGGTCTGCTTTGCAACCCTGGGCAAGTCACTGGCCTTCTCTGTGCTTCAGTTTCCTCATCTGTAAAATGGGAATTAAGCCCCTGTTCCCCCTCTTTTTTAGGCTTTGAGCCCCATTAGTGGCAGAGACTGTATCTGGTAGCATTGTAATAATAATAATGATGGCATTTATTAAGTACTTACTATGTGCAAAGCACTGTTCTAAGCACTGGGTAGGTTACAAGGTGATCAGGTTGTCCCACAGGGAGCTCACAGTCAATCCCCATTTTACAGATGAGGTAACTGAGATGCAGAGAAGTTAAGTGACTTGCCCAAAGTCACACAGCTGACAATTGGCGGAGCTGGGATATGATCCAGTGACCACTGACTCCAAAGCCCGTGCTCTTTCCACTGAGCCACGCTGCTTCTCTGCACTTAGGATAGAATTTGGCACATAGTAAGTGCCTAAGGATGGTCCAGTGGCTAGAGCACAGGCCTTGGAGTCAGAAGGTCATGGGTTCTAATCCCAGCTCTGCCACTTGTCTGCTGTGTGACCTCGGGCAAGTGACTTCACTTCTCTGAGCTTCAGGACCTCATCTGTAAAATGGGAATTAAGACTATGAGCCCCATGTGGGACATGGACTGGTGTCCACCCTGATTGCTTTGTATCTTCCCCAGCGCTTGGAACATTGCCGGGCACATAGTAAGCGCTTAACAAATACCATTAAAAAAATGGAATGGAGCTCTTCAAGGCCAATCACAAGACATAGAGATCATCAGACACCCCAAACAACAGTCAATTAATCAGTCAACAGAATTTGCTGAGAGCCTACTGTGTGCAGAGCACTGTACTAAGTGCTTGGGAGAGTATAGTTCATTAAAGTTGGTAGACATGATCCCTGCCCACAAGGAGTTTAGAATCTACAAGACTCCCATTTGCATTCTACACCCCTAAAGCCAACTCAGTATTGTCACTTGTACCCCAGCACAAAAAGCTGAAAACCAAGAGCACATTTAGAGAATATACAGCACTTAGACTCTATAGTACTGACAGTTACATTACACATTCAGAGGTGGGACGGAGAAAGAAGCAGCTAATTTTAGTTTTGAAATTATTTTCATATCCTTTGTTTCCTGAAACACTTAGCACTATGACTTGAACATTGTTAGAACATTTTTTTCCACTGCAGGCATTTCCCCCAAAGAGATGTTTTTCTATCACAGACTGATAGAACCTTCCCAACCCCATAAGAACATAGCAAGCAAATGTAGACGTTTTTGATCCATTAATATTATCAGTAATGTAAAGAAATGATTAAGTGTTGCTACAGCAACTTTCTTTTAAATAATCCCAGATATTCATTTATTTTTTCCTCTGAAAGCCATCTGAAGTAAGTTAGCAGTTTCTCTGAGGTGCATTGCAGAGGCTGAGGCAGAGAAGTTAATTAGGCTCTCAGCATCTGTGAAGTATACCATTCCTCAGGTGGGCAATCAACATAAAATGAACAAAATTTTATCTTTTCTTCCTGACTTATGGCGATCAGCTCTCCTCCTCCTCCTATCTAACTTCACTCATCTCCCACCACAACGCAACCCACCCACCCCCCCTTAACAACTTGCTTGCTTAGTCCTGTAGTAGAAGGACCCGGGTTCTAATTCCGGCCCTGCCACTTATCTGCCGTGTAACCTTGGGCCAGTCACTTCGCTTCTCTATGCCTCGGTTTCCTCACCTGTAAAATGGGGATTAAGACTGTGAGCCCCTTGTGACTGAGTCCAACCTGATTTGTTTGTATCTACCACAGTGCTTAGAACAGTGCTTGACACATAGTGAGCACTGAACAAATGCCAGCGTTATTATCATTGTTATTACAACTTCTAATACCAATCTCCTTACCCTACTTTGATATCATCTCTCTCTCGCCTCACTCCTGCCCCCTTAATTAGCCAAGAGACCCCCACTCTCCCCATTTTCAAAGCCCTACTAAAGCCATAACTCCTCCAAGAAGCCTTCCTTGACTAACCTCTTATTCATTCAGTTGTCTATATTGAGCACTTACTGTGTGCAGAGCACTGTAATAAGCACTTGGGAGAGTACGGTATAATGTGCTATTTGCCCTTCATTCTGTGTCACCTTGGAATTTGGGTCTGTACCCTATAACCACTTTGCAAGTCACCCCACCTCCATCCCACAGCATTTAAATATATATCCTTATACTCTGCTGCTTTCCCTGTCTGTAATTTCCTTTAGTGTCAGCATCAGCACCTGTATGGATAGCATCATTTCTCATGGGAGGTGTATTTGGAAGAGTATGTTTTGGTGGGTTTTGTTCCCTTCCCGGTAATTAAGCGTTAAGACAGAAGAAGCACAAGACATGAGCCTGATAAAATTTGGTGCATAGGCCGAAAACAATGTCAGTCACTGCAAGAAAGAGCTAACCCTGGAGGCAGAGGACCTGAATTCTAATCCCTGCTCTACCACTTGCCTGCCGTGAGACCTTGGACAAGTCACTTGACTTCTCCGTTCCTCAGTTACCTCATCTGTAAAATGGGGATTGAGACTGTGAGCCCCACGTGGGACATGGACTGTGTCCAACCTGACTATTTTGTAGCTACCCCAGCACTTAGAACAGTGCCTGGTACATCGTAAATACTTAGCAAGTACCATTAAAAAACAAAAAGTGACTTGCCCAAGGGCACACAGCAGACAAGCGGCAGAGCCAGAATTAGAATCCAGGTCCTTTTGATTCCCAGGCCACCAGGTCATGCTGCTCCTGAATTTTTTGCTACTTTTAGCAACATCCAGAAAAGAAAGAAAGAGTTTGATTTCCTTTAGATTTTTGTATTTCTTCTGTTTTTCTCCCACTTCCCTGTAATGACTGAAGTTGGATTAGAAATCAAAAATGAGAGTCTCTAATAGAACCTAATTTTCATTCTTATTTGAGAGGGTACTGTTCACTTTAATTTTAACAAAAAGAAAACCTATTAGAATGGCATGTAATAAGTATGACTGTTTACTTATACTTTGTGAAACTCATAAAATATTGATTTATTGATTACGGTGTATATACACATTTATTTTTGTATCTTACCAAATGATCTCTTTTAAAATGCTGTATTAAATTTGAATATCCTTTTCCACCTAAATGAGATTAGATTTATTTTCTCTTGCTTAATTCCCATTTTATATTGCTTTTCCTATTTTTTTTCTGTGGCTGCATCTAATTAACATTACACATTTCTTAATTTCTTTCCTGGATTTGAGTATTTTAGCCTTCTTAGCACTTCAGAAATCAGACTGAGAATTTTGAGCTGATTGCTTAATTGCATAAGTAGTTAATTTGCTATTACTGAAAAATCCATAGATAGTAAGCAGTATTTAACCTTTAAAATTTTCATGTGAAAATTAGAGAAGAAATGCTTAAAAATCTTTTTTCAATTAATTGTTCTTCATACCCCCAAAAAATGAGCAGATACTTTCCTTTTCTACTTGTTTTCATCAAAGCATGATGCATAGCCTTTAAAGCCCGCTATCTCTATCTAATTCACTCTGAAATCATAGTTATCTATCACAATGCCAGGTGGAGAGAGATTCTCTGCAAGTAACCAGCTGGTTGTAAATCTGAGTTTTATCCCTCCAGGAATAAGCCATGGCAAATATCTACCCTAAATCTTTATTCTGAAGAATATAATCTGTTCACTTACAAATATGCTTCCTCTTTGAAGCTGTTGAAGTATATTGTTATAGTGTCTTGTGCATACAGAAAAACCAATAATTCAGTCTCTTTCCTGTGACAAAAGTATCATGTATGCATTTTATCTAATGTGTCATGAAGACTGCAATCTTTATTATTTTGAAGGTGAAATGTTTATTCAGGGGAAGATTTGAAATATGGGTTTTTAAACTATTGCTGGGCGGCCCTTTGGAGTTTATATTTGTGTTTCCAATGTCAGACATGCTGTTCTGGTTCAGAAACTGGAGTTTCACCCTTGGTCCTTGAATGGAAAGAAAAAAACAATCACATGCCAGTGATATGGGATGAAGTATTATAATGATTTCTCATTCACATATCAAAGAGCAGTGCCAATCTTGTTCCCAAGCCCATGCAAACTTTTAAAAAATGCCATTTATTAAGTGCCTGCTATGTGCCAGCCTCTGTATTAAATGCTGGAGTAGCTAGAAGATAATTAACTTGTCCATGACTCATGTGGAGCTCAGAGTCTTAATCCCCATTTCACAAATGTATTAACTGAGGCACAGAGAAGTGAAGTAACTTGTCCAAGATCACATAGCAGACAAATGACAGAACTGGGTTTTGAACCTAGGTCCTCTGAGTCCCAGGCCCAGGCTCTTTCCACTAGACCATGCTGCTGTTTTTACGTATTTACAAAACCTATACCAAATCTGAAAGTCTTCCTTGATGATAATCCTTTATGTCTAAGAAGAACCAAAGACTTGCACTCAGTCTCTAAGAAGAGTTATGTAACCATTTCTACAAAATTTTAAAGGCTTTTAAGATAGCAGTTGTACTCTGTCCTTGCCACAGCTGCTCTGATCATCATCAACATAGTCATCTTCATCATTATTTTCACCACAGCGATTGGCTGGAGGACTCTATAATGTACAAAGGACGGTCCCGATAGGGAAAATGAGGGTAATTCTTAGCGAAGTGACTTGCCCAGGGTCACACAGTTAGACAGGTGGCAGAGCCAGGATCGGAACCCTGGTCACCTGAATCCCAGGCCCAGGCTTTTCCCACTAGGCCTGCCGCTTCTTAATCTTTCTCTCTCTCTTTCACTTTCTTTTCACTTTGTGTTTGTGTGAGTAACCTCTAAAATTGTCTTTATAATGTCACTGCCTGCACTGTGGGTGTATGGTATACAGAATTGTGAAATAGAATATGTTGATGTGGTTTTTAGCGAGCTGTGAGACATGGGGATTATCTTTCAAGGTTTATGAGGCAGGATGGCATTGATTACTACCTGATTTCTTCAGTATCTCCCTCACCTAGAATCTTCTCCTGGACCATTAAGTACTTTTTCCATTTACTTGGTTTCCCTGATTATCCTGCCTCAAAGTTTGGGTGACGGACTGGGATTCTTTGCTCCTAGGGACTCAAGGATTAATTTTTTTTTCCAATCCCAGAAGAATTTCTTCCAAGGTGGCTTGTCTGTCATTTTGAGTCCATGTTTTAGTTGGAATTTGCTATTCTGGCCTGTGAACTCTCTCATGTAAGCAAGACAGGCCAAGACTTTAGTTTAGCAATAGCCTTTGATCATTCTCTAGTTGAATAGATTATCTTTGGAAAGGAACCCAGCCAACAAAATATACTCAGGATCCTCTGAAATGCCCAACTAAAAAAAAAAAAAACACCTAACCTCTCCCAAAATATGCATTTTTGAAAGAATTGAAGGACAATTTCAGTATAGGATTTTATTGCATTTCCTATCTGTATCACCAACCCAATTGTTAATCCTTTCCTCACTGTGTCTTAGTTGTATTATTCCAGTTGGAATGCCCGTTTTCTCCTGTTAGTCATTCGCTTGTGTCCACATTCCAAGTGTCTTTTCCAGGAAAACAGTTGTCCCAAAATATTTTGCTTATTTCAGAGTTTTTTTTAACCAAAGTGAACTTTAATTCCTGTGCTCTCAACCATCCTTAAGAAAATTTCCATGGTTCTTCAAATAATCTGTGAAGCATTCTCACACACAAATTTGTTTAGAAAACACCCATTCTCATTCAGCAGTTACCCACATTCTCATTCAGTGTGGATGTACTTATAACTGTAAGTAAAGGATGAATCTCTTAATGCTTGACAAAGTGTTTGCAAAAAAGATCCAGTTATACAAACAAAGCCACTGTTTTAATTTTTTTGTGACTTGAAGACAGAGTGTGATTGTGCTTCAGTATTGGTAATTACAGTACAGCAGAGACAATTGGCTGATGGTCGTTCAATTATGAAAGCGCAATGTATCCCGTCACATTGTGCCATGTAGCTGCTGAAGAAAACATAATTATAGTCACCCAAGAAGAGCATTCCGTAGCCAATTGCTGTAAACATCTGTTTCCGAATGACTAGATCCCTTTTTATATACTTACCCCTGATTCTTGGTAATATAGTAGAATCAAAAATGCTATCAATACTTAAAAGCCTATCAAATATACCAGTGGTTCATTCGTTTTTCAAAAAGATGGTCAGAGCCCTACCTCTCTTCGGGAGACCCTTAGAAGTAAATTGGGTAGGGCTGTTTAACCAAGTACCCTTTGCTGCCCTAAATAATTTCAAGGCTAAATTCATGCTCTAGGAGAGAGGCATTTAATCAGTGCCTTTAAAACCACTTAAGCAGTACAAAATAAATCCTCATTTCAGTTATGCTAATGAACTGCCAGGAGACCAAATGTCCAGAAATGACACAGAAATCCAGGAAGAGTGTTGTACTGTCACTAAGCCTGATTCCTCAGTAGCACTTTCATTAGTTCTCTTGGGTTATCTGACGTAGCTGTTGAAAAATTGCACTTGTCCATGTCACAGGTTAATTGCAATCCGCTGGTTTTATTATATTTTAAATACCCGTGTCTCATGGATTTGTTGCGATGGTGTTCACAACATTCCTGTAGATTAAAAGAACTTCTGCATCTAAATATACACATTCTCTCTCTCTCTCTCTCCGTCTGCCCCCATCCATCCATCCATCCTTCTTTCTAGCTCAGTAGGAGGAGAGAGAAGAAGCGTCAAATCCCCATGCCCAGACAACTTAACTTGCCCAAGGTCACACAGCAGACAAGTGGTGGAGTCAGGATTAGAACCCAGGTCCTCTGACTCTCAGGCCCATGCTGTTTCCACTAAGCCATGCTTCACATGAAATAAAGGAAGACATGCGAGTTGTTGGAGTTGTTTCACTCCTTATTACTGTTCTTATCAGCTCAGATCATTCTGAGAGTAGTTGAGTTCATTCTCTTCAAGCCAGAAAATAGTAGCAGTTTAGTGTCTATTTGATACAGTACTATTTTTTGTTTTCAGTTTATATGTATTCTTTGTCCTCTCTTCCTCCAAGTCCTCTTCCACTTCCCTCAGTTCTTTATTATTCTACTCTTCCCTTCCTTCTCTTCTTCCTCCTTACCTTTGTCATCCTCCTCCTCTGGTCCCTCTACTTATTCTTTCTCCACTTCCTCTGCCACGTTTTCCTCCTCCTCCTCTTCTTCTGCCTCCTTCTGCTCCCTTATATTTCTTCCATAATAAACAAGGACAGCCTTCAGAATAGAAACCTTAAAAACTTTGGAGGCTCCCCCAGAGCTTATTAAAGCTTTCCAAAAACCCTATAAAAGCTATTTATTTAGTACTGAAATCTGGACAGATCTCTGTGATGCGGTCAGACAGGAAACTTATTCCCATATATAAAAGTGAAGATGTCTGATTCCAAAAGCCCTCAGAGCAATTTGTATCCACATGTTGTTGGATAGCATCATTAATATCAGAATGCAAGTCTTTGATCTGTATCAGCAGTGTACATTAGAGTCATATTAGCTTTTTACCGCAACGCTGAACTACACAGATCATATTGATAATCTATAGGCATTGATAAATCAACTGTGACAAACAATGGAAGTTATTTATGAGCCTCATAAATATTATAAAGACCTGAAATATAAAATGGATCTGGTGGAGTGAGTTACATTTTTCTATCAAACAGGCAGTGTTTCCGTACCTATTAGGCAAAAATGTAAATAATATGGCCTCTAATTTTTTTTTACTTCAAAACAGCAATCAGACTACCATGGCTGGGTGGAAATAACACCTGTCTACTTGTTTTGTTGTCTGTCTCCCCCTTCTAGACTGTGAGCCTGTTGTTGGGTAGGGACCGTCTCTATATGTTGCCGATCTGTACTTCCCAAGCGCTTAGTACAGTGCTCTGCACACAGTAAGCGCTCAATAAATGTGATTAAATGAATGAATGAAATAAGCAGCATGGCCTAATGGAAAGAGAGAGCTTGGGCCTCGACGTCAGAAGGACCTGGTTTCTAACCGCAGCTCCACTATTTGTCTGCTGTGTGACCTTCAGCAAGTCAGTTCATTTCTTTATGCCTCAGTTACCTCATCTGAGGGCTCAAATGGGGATCAAGACTGTGAGCACCATGTGGGACATGGATTATGTCCAACCTGAATATCTTGTATCTACCCCAGCGTTCAATACAGTGCCCTGCACATAGTAGGCGCTGATCAAATTGTGGAGCTAAAAGTTTCTAGTCCCAGCTCTTCCACTGGCTGATTGTGTGACCTTGAGCAAGTGATGGCACCCCTTGGGCCTCAGTTTCTTCATGTGTAAAACGGGGCTACAGTAGACTGTGAGTCCAAAGGGACTGTGTCCAACCTAATAGCCTTGTGTATCTACACTAGTGCTTAGCATATATTAAGTGCTTAAAATTGTTAGTGTTAAATTTAATAAGCTCTATGACTTCAATCCAACACTTCAAGACACATTTTGACTTTTTCATAGCAAGAAATACCAGGTGGTCTTTCAGATAAATCTAAGGCCACGTTTCAGGTGACCCTGGTTAAAACCACCCCAAAATATAGGTAAACATCTTCTTTCACCTCTTACATGTAATTTTTAGTGTAAAGAATTGGCTGAATAAATTGTTTGCAAATTCTCCTACCATTCACCCTCATCATTCAGCCAGTATACTGGAGAGACTCTAGAGCCAATCAGAAGCTAGGTTATATTCCGTTTCTCACAGCTCATTTCTCATCTTTTTTTATTCTGTATGTATAATTCTGGATTTGACAGGTGGACCAAATATAGTAAAACAATACTTTTAATAATCACCAAAGGTCATAACATTATTTTGGTAATTTTAAAATACAATGCTATTGTTAGATTACATGCCTTATCCTTGACATATAATTTCTTTACCGAATGCTTGTTCCTCCAAACTAAGCTCTCTCTCCTTATTTCTTTCAAGTAAGAGTTACTTGCACATGTTTGTATTTGGCGATGTAATCTTCCCCAATAGATTGTAAGCTCTTTGAAGGCAGGGATTTTGTTTACCAACTCTGTTGAATTGTACTCATTCAGTTCATTCAATAATATCTATTGAGTGCTTTCCACGTGCAGAGCACTGTACTAAGCTCCTGGGAGAGTACAATATAGCAATGTACAGATACATCCCCGGCCCATGATGAGTTTACAGTCTGTGGGGAGAGACTGCTGTCCCAAGTGCTTCACACAGTGCTCTGCACACAGGAAGTGCTTCATCAGTGAATGAATAGTAATAATAATGAGCCCGTTTTTGGACCGTCTCTATATGTTGCCGGCTTGTCCTTCCCAAGCGCTTAGCGCAGTGCTCTGTGCAGGATAAGCGCGCAATACGATTGAATGAATGAATGAATATCAATAAATATGACAGAATGAATGAATAAATAATAACAATAATAATAATAATGAGCCCGTTAGTTGGACTGTCTCTGTATGATGCTGGCTTGTCCTTCCCAAGCACTTAGTGCAGTGCTCTGCACAGAATAAGCACTCAATAAATACGATTGAATGATTGAATGAATAATAATAATAATAATGAGCCCGTTATTGGACCATCTATGTATGTTGCCGTCTTGTCCTTCCCAAGCGCTTAGCACAGTGCTCTGCGCAGAATAGATTACTGAGGCACAGAGGAGTTGAGTGACTCGCCCAGGGTCACGCAGCCGACAAATGGCAGCAAACCTTGTGACTCCCAGGCCCGTGCACTATCCCTGTGCAGCAGACAAATAGCAGCAAACCCTGTGACTCCCAGGCCCATGCCCTATCCCTATGCCATACTGCTTATCTAGCGATGGTTGTCTATCTATGTACTGAGCATATGTATGGATTTATTACTTTATTTATTTTACTTGTACATATCTATTCTATTTATTTTATTTTGTTAATATGTTTGGTTTTGTTCTCTGTCACCCGCTTCCAGACTGTGAAACCGCTGTTGGGTAGGGACCGTCTCTATGTGTGGCCAACTTGCACTTCCCAAGCGCTTAGTACAGTGCTCTGCACACAGTAAGCGCTCAATAAAGACGATTGACTGATTGATTGATTGTCACCCCCTTCTAGACTGTGAGCCCGCTGTTGGGTAGAGACTGTCTCTATGTGTGGCCAACTTGCACTTCCCAAGCACTTAGTACAGTGCTCTGCACACAGTAAACGCTCAATAAATATGATTGATTGATTGAATAAGCGCTCAATAAATACGATTGAATAATAATAATAATGAGCCCGTTGTTGGGCTGTCTCTGTATGTTGCCGCCTTGTCCTTCCCAAGCGCTCAGTAAATACGATTGAATGAATGAATGAATAATAATAATAATAATAATAATAATAATAATAATGCGCCAGTTGTTGGACCGCCTCTGTATGTTGCCGTCTTGTCCTTCCCAAGTGCTTAGCACACTGTTCTGCGCAGAATAGATGACTGAGGCACAAAGGAGTTGAGTGACTCGCCCGGGGTCACGCAGCCGACAAATGGCAGCAAACCTTGTGACTCCCAGGCCTGTGCTCTGTCCCTATGCAGCAGACAAATGGCAGCAAACCTTGTGACTCCCAGGCCCATGCCCTATCCCTATGCCATACTGCTTATCTAGTGATGGTTATCTATCTATGTACTGAGCGTTTGTATGGATTTATTACTTCATTTATTTTACTTGTACATATCTATTCTATTGTACAGATTTATTATACTATGTATTTATTTATTTTACTTGTACATATCTATTCTATTTATTTTATTTTTTTAATATGTTTGGTTTTGTTCTCTGTCACCCCCTTCCAGACTGTGAGCCCGCTGTTGGGTAGGGACCGTCTCTGTGTGTGGCCAACTTGTACTTCCCAAGCGCTTAGTACAGTGCTCTGCACACAGTAAGCGCTAAATATAGATGATTGATTGATTGATTGATTGATTGTCACCCCCTTCTAGACTGTGAGCCCACTGTTGGGTAGGAACTGTCCCTGTGTGTTGCCAACTTGTACTTTCCAAGTGCTTAGTACAGTGCTCTGCACACGGTAAGCACTCAATAAATACTATTGATTGATTGAATAAGCGCTCAATAAATACGATTGAATGAATGAATAATAATAATAATGAGCCCATTGTTGGACCCTCTCTATATGTTGCCGGCTTGTCCTTCCCAAGCACTCAGTAAATACGATTGAATGAATGAATAATAATAATAATAATAATAATAATAATAATAATAATAATAACAATAATGCGCCCGTTGTTGGACCGTCTCTGTATGTTGCCATCTTGGCCTTCCCAAGTGCTTAGCACAGTGCTCTGTGCAGAATAGATGACTGAGGCACAGAGGAGTTGAGTGACCCGCCCGGGGTCATGCAGCCAACAAATGGCAGCAAACCTTGTGACTCCCAGGCCCGTGCTCTATCCGTATGCAGCAGACAAATGGCAGCAAACCTTGTGACTCCCAGGCCTGTGCCCGATCCCTATGCCATATTGCTTATCTAGTGATCGTTATCTGTCTATGTACTGAGCATTTGCATGGATTTATCACTTCATTTATTTTACTTGTGCATATCTATTCTATTGTACAGATTTATTACTCTATATATTTATTTATTTTACTTGTACATATCTATTCTGTTAATTTTATTTTGTTAATATGTTTGGTTTTGTTCTCTTTCACCCCCTTCCAGACTGTGAGCCCGCTGTTGGGTAGGGACCATCTCTATGTGTTGCCAACTTGTACTTCCCAAGCGCTTAGTACAGTGCTCTGCACACAGTAAGCGCTCAATAAAGACAATTAATTGATTGATTGATTGTCACCCCCTTCTAGACTGTGAGCCCACTGTTGGGTAGGAACCGTCTCTATGTGTTGCCAACTTGTACTTCCCAAGTGCTTAGTACAATACTCTGCACTCAGTAAGCGCTCAATAAATACGATTGATTGATTGAATAAGCGCTCAATAAATACGATTGAATGAATGAATAATAATAATAATGAGCCCATTGTTGGACCCTCTCTATATGTTGCCAGCTTGTCCTTCCCAAGCGCTCAGTAAATACAATTGAATGAATGAATGAATAATAATAGTAATAATAATAATGAGCCCGTTGTTGGACCGTCTTAGTATGTTGCCGTCTTGTCCTTCCCAAGCGCTTAGCACAGTGCTCTGCACAGAACAGATGACTGTGGCACAGAGGAGTTGAGTGTCTTGCCTGGGGTCACGCAGCAGACAAATGGCAGCAAACCTTGTGATTCCCAGGCCTGTGCTCTATCCCTATGCAGCAGATAAATGGCAGCAAACCTTGTGACTCCCAGGCCCGTGCCCTATCCCTATGCCATACTGCTTATCTAGCGATGGTTATCTATCTGTATACTGAGCGCCCCCTTGCTTTGTGGAGAGCCCCGTACAAAACACTCGGGAGGGTACACTCCAACAGAGTTGGTAGATGGGACCCCTGCCCACAAGGAGTTTAGAGGAGGAGTTGGGTTTTAAAAACAGATTATTGGATTGGTTTCATCACACCCAGCAGACAAACGTTTGAAGTCAATGCCTGCCAATGACAAAGTAAGAAATCATGTTTAGGAGGCGTGATGATGGAGCCATCTAGTCTCGGCTGGCTACAGCTTCAGCAGAATCCTTTCATTTTTGCCTCGTGATGGCTTCTGCTTAGGTACTCTGTTTTATGCAGAAAAATTTGATCTCGCACTTGCAGTATTGGGGAACATCCAGCTCCTCCATTTTACTCGCTTTTGGCCCGCTACACATCCACCATACACCCCCTGGCCAGGAATTCCCCCCCTCCCCACATCCGCCAAGCTCGCTCTCTTCCTCCCTTCAAGGCCCTACTGAGAGCTCACCTCCTCCAGGAGGCCTTCCCAAACTGAGCCCCCTCCTTCCTCTCCCCCTCCTCATCTCCATCCCCTCCGCCTTACCTCCTTCCCTTCCCCACAGCACCTGTATATATGTATATATGTTTGTATGGATTTATTACTTTATTTATTTTACTTGTACATATCTATTCTATTGCACAGATTTATTACTCTATTTATTTATTTATTTTACTTGTACATATCTATTCTATTTATTTTATTTTGTTAATATTTTGGTTTTGTTCTCAGTCACCCCGTTCTAGACTGTGAGCACGCTGTTGGGTAGGGACCATCACTATGTGTTACCAACTTGTACTTCCCAAGCACTTAGTACAGTGCTCTGCACACAGTAAGCACTCAATAAATACGATTGATTGATTGATGATTGTCACCCGCTTCTAGACTGTGAGCCCACTGTTGGTAGGAACCGTCTCTATGTGTTGCCAACTTGTACTTCCCAAGTGCTTAGTACAGTGCTCTCCACACAGTAAGTGCTCAATAAATACAATTGATTGATTGATTGATTGAATAAGCACTCAATAAATACGATTGAATGAATGAATAATAATAATAATGAGCCCGTTTTTCGACCGTCTCTATATGTTGCCGGCTTGTCCTTCCCAAGCGCTCAGTAAATACGATTGAATGAAGGAATGAATAATAATAATAATAATAATAATAATGAGCCCCTTGGACCGTCTCTGTATGTTGCCGTCTTGTCCTTCCCAAGCGCTTAGCACAGTGCTCGGCACAGAATAGATGACTGAGGCACAGAGGAGTTGAGTGACTCGCCCGGGGTCACACAGCAGACAAATGGCAGCAAACCTTGTGACTTCCAGGCCCGTGCCCTATCCCTATGCAGCAGACAAATGCCAGCAAACCTTGTGACTCCCAGACCCGTGCCCTATCCCTATGCCATACTGCTTATCTAGTGATGATTATCTATGTATGTACTGAGCGTTTGTATGGATTTATTACTTTATTATTTTACTTGTACATATCTATTCTATTGTACAGATTTATTACTCTATATATTTATTTTACTTGTACATATCTATTCTATTTATTTTATTTTGTTAATATGTTTGGTTTTGTTGTCTGTCACCCCCTTTCAGACTGTGAGCCCGCTGTTGGGTAGGGACCGTCTCTATGTGTGGCCAACTTGTACTTCCCAAGCGCTTAGTACAGTGCTCTGCACACAGTAAGCGCTCAATAAATATGATTGATTTATTGAATAAGCGCTCAATAAATACGATTGAATGAATAATAATAATAATGAGCCCGTTGTTGGACCATCTCTAATTGTTGCCGGCTTGTCCTTCCCAAGTGCTCAGTAAATACGATTGAATAAACGAATGAATGAATAATAATAATAATAATAATAATAATAATAATAATAATAATAATAATAATAATAATAATAATGCGCCCGTTGTTGGACCATCTCTGTATGTTGCCGTCTAGTCCTTCCCAAGAGCTCAGCACAGTGCTCTGCGCAGAATAGATGACTGAGGCACAGAGGAGTTGAGTGACTCGCCCGGGGTCACGCAGCCGACAAATGGCAGCAAACCTTGTGACTCCCAGGCCTGTGCTCTATCCCTATGCAGCGGACAAATGGCAGCAAACCTTGTGACTCCCAGGTCCATGCCCTATCCCTATGCCACACTGCTTATCTAGTGATGGTTATCTATCTATGTACTGAGCGTTTGTATGGATTTAGTACTTGATTTATTTTACTTGTACATATCTATTCTGTTGTACAGATTTATTACACTATGTATTTATTTATTTTTCTTGTACATATCTATTCTATTTATTTTATTTTGTTAATATGTTTGGTTTTGTTCTCTGTCACCCGCTTCCACACTGTGAGCCCGCTGTTGGGTACGGACCGTCTCTATGTGTGGCCAACTTGTACTTCCCAAGCGCTTAGTACAGTGCTCTGCACACAGTAAGCGCTCAATAAATATGATTGATTTATTGAATAAGCACTCAATAAATACGATTGAATGAATGAATAATAATAATAATGAGCCAGTTGTTGCACTGTTGCCGGCTTGTCCTTCCCAAGCGCTCAGTAAATACGATTGAATGAATGAATGAATAATAATAATAATAATAATGATGCGCCCGTTGTTGGACCGTCTCTGTATGTTGCCGTCTTGTCCTTCCCAAGCGCTCAGCACAGTGCTCTGTGCAGAATAGATTACTGAGGCACAGAGGAGTTGAGTGACTCGCCCGGGGTCACGCAGCCGACAAATGGCAGCAAACCTTGTGACTCCCAGGCCCGTGCTGTCCCTATGCAGCAGACAAACGGCAGCAAACCTTGTGACTCCCAGGCCCGTGCCCTATCCCTATGCCACACTGCTTATCTAGTGATGGTTATCTATCTATGCACTGAGCGTTTGTATGGATTTATTACTTGATTTATTTTACTTGTACATATCTATTCTATTGTACAGATTTATTACACTATGTATTTATTTATTTTTCTTGTACATATCTATTCTATTTATTTTATTTTGTTAATATATTTGGTTTTGTTCTCTGTCACCCTCTTCCAGACTGTGAGCCCGCTGTTGGGTAGGGACCGTCTCTATGTGTGGCCAACTTGTACTTCCCAAGCGCTTACTACAGTGCTCTGCACACAGTAAGCGCTCAATAAAGATGATTGATTGATTGATTGTCACCCCCTTCTAGACTGTGAGCCCACTGTTGGGTAGGAACCGTCTCTATGTGTTGCCAATTTGTACTTCCCTAGTGCTTAGTACAGTGCTCTGCACACAGTAAGCACTCAATAAATACAATTGATTGATTGAATAAGCGCTCAATAAATACGATTGAATGAATGAATAATAATAATAATGAGCCTGTTGTTGGACCCTCTCTATATGTTGCCAGCTTGTCCTTCCCAAGCGCTTAGCACAGTGCTGTGCACAGAATAAATGGCTGAGGCACAGAGTTGAATGACTCGCCCGGGGTCATGCAGCAGACAAATGGCAGCAAACCTTGTGACTCCCAGGCCCGTGCTCTATCTTTATGCAGCAGATAAATGGCAGCAAACCTTGTGACTCCCAGGCCCGTGCCCTGTCCCTATGCCATACTGCTTATCTAGCGATGGTTGTCTATCCATATACTGAGCACTCACTTGCTTTGTGGAGAGCCCCGTACAAAACGCTCGGGAGGATACACTCCAACAGAGTTGGTAGATGGGACCCCTGCCCTCAAGGTGTTTACAGTAGGAGTTGGGCTTTAAAAACAGATTATTGGATTGGTTTCATCACACCCCGCAGACAAACGTTTGAAGTCAATGCCTGCCAATGACAAAGTAAGAAATCATCTTTAGGAGGCGTGAAGATGGAGCCATCTAGTCTCGGCTGGCTACAGTTTCAGCAGAACTCTTTCATTTTGGCCTCTTGATGGCTTCTGCTTAGTTACTCTGTTTTATGCAGAAAAATTGGATTCCCACTTGCAGTATTGGGTAACATCCAGCTCCTAAATTTTCCTCGCTTTTGGCCCGCTACACATCCGCCATACACCCCCTGGCCCGGAATGCCCCCCCTCCCCACCTCCCCCAAGCTAGCTCTCTTCCTCCCTTCAAGGCCCTACTGAGAGGTCACCTCCTCCAGGAGGCCTTCCCAGATTGAACCCACGCCTTCCTCTCCCCCTCCCCACCTCCATCCCCTCCGCCTTACCTCCTTCCCTTCCCCACAGCACCTGTATATATGTATATATGTTTGTATGGACTCATTACTTTATTTATTTTACTTGTACATATCTATTCTATTGTATGGATTTATTGCTCTATTCATTTATTTATTTTACTTGTACATATCTATTCTATTTATTTTATTTTGTTAATATGTTTGGTTTTGTTCTCAGTCACTCCGTTCTAGACAGTGAGCCCGCTGTTGGGTAGGGACCGTCTCTATGTTTTGCCAACTAGTACTTCCTAAGCACTTAGTACAGTGCTCTGCACACAGTAAACGCTCAATAAATACGATTGATTGATTGGTGATTGTCACCCCCTTCTAGACTGTGCGCCCACTGTTGGGTAGGAACCGTCTCTATGTGTTGCCAACTTGTACTTCCCAAGCGCTTAGTACAGTGCTCTGCACACAGTAAGTGCTCAATAAATACGATTGATTGATTGATTTAATAAGTGCTCAATAAATACGATTGAATGAATGAATAATAATAATAATGAGCCCGTTGTTGGACCGTCTCTATATGTTGCCGGCTTGTCCTTCCCAAGCGCTCAGTAAATACGATTGAATGAATGAATGAATAGTAATAATAACGAGCCCGTTGTTGGACAGTCTCTGTATGTTGCCGTCTTGTCCTTCCCAAGCGCTCAGCACAGTGCTCTGCACAGAATAGATGACTGAGGCAAGAGGAGTTGAGTGACTCGCCCGGGGTCACGCAGCAGACAAATGGCAGCAAACCTTCTGACTCCCAGGCCCATGCTCTATCCCTATGCAGCAGATAAATGACAGCAAACCCTGTGACTCCCAGGCCCGTGCCCTCTCCCTATGCTATACTGCTTATCTAGCGATGGTTATCTATCTATGTACTGAGCGCTCGCTTGCTTTGTGCAGAGCCCCGTACAAAAGGCTTGGGAGGGTACAGTCCAACAGAGTTGGTAGATGGGACCCCTGCCCACAAGGAGTTTAGAGGAGGAGTTGGGTGTTAAAAACAGATTATTGGATTGGTTTCATCACACCCTGAAGACAAACGTTTTCAGTCAATGCCTGCCAATGACAAAGGAAGAAATCATCTTTAGGAGGCGTGAAGATGGAGCCATCCAGTCTCGGCTGGCTACCGCTTCAGCAGAACCCTTTAATTTTGGCCTCTTGATGGCTTCTGCTTAGTTACTCGGTTTTATGAAGAAAAATTGGATCTTGCACCTGCAGTATTGGGGAATATCCAGCTCCTCCATTTTACTCGCTTTTGGCCCGCTACACATCCGCCATACATCCCCCGGCCTGGAATGCCCTCCCTCCCTTCATCCGCCAAGCTCTCTCTCTTCCTCCCTTCAAGGCCCTACTGAGTGCTCACCTCCTCCAGGAGGCCTTCCCAGACTGAGCCCCTTCCTTCTTCTCCCCCTCCTCCCCCTCTCCATCCCCTCCGCCTTAACTCCTTCCCTTCCCCACAGCACCTGTATATATGTATGTATGTTTGTATGGATTTATTACTTTATTTTACTTGTACATATCTATTCTATTGTACGGATTTATTACTCTATTTTGCTTGTACATATCTATTCTATTTATTTTATTTTTTTAATATGTTTGGTTTTGTTCTCTGTCACCCCCTTCTAGACTGTGAGCCCGCTGTTGGGTAGGGACCGTCTCTATGTGTTGCCAACTTGTACTTCCCAAGCACAGTGCTCTGCACACAGTAAGCGCTCAATAAATACAATTGATTGATTGATTGTCACCCCCTTCTAGACTGTGAGCCCATTGTTGGGTACGAACCGTCTCTATGTGTTGCCAACTTGTCCTTCCCAAGCGCTTAGCAGTGCTCTGCGCAGAATAGATGACTGAGGCACAGAGGAGCTGAGTGACTCGCCCAGGGTCACGCAGCCAACAAATGGCAGATAACCTTGTGACTCCCAGGCCCGTGCTCTATCCCTTTGCAGCAGACAAATGGCAGCAAACCTTGTGACTCCCAGGCCCGTGCCCTATCCCTATGCCATACTGCTTATCTAGTGATGGTTATCTATCTATGTACTGAGCGTTTGTATGGATTTATTACTTTATTCATTTTACTTGTATATATCTATTCTATTGTACAGATTTATTACTCTATATATTTATTTATTTTACTTGTACATATCTATTCTATTTATTTTATTTTGTTAATATGTTTGGTTTTGTTCTCTGTCACTCCCTTCCAGACTGTGAGCCTGCTGTTGGGTAGGGACCATCTCTACATGTGGCCAACTTGTACTTCCCAAGCGCTTAGTACAGTGCTCTGCACACAGTAAGTGCTCAATAAAGAGGATTGATTGATTGATTGATTGTCACACCCTTCTAGACTGTGAGCCCCACTGTTGGGTAGGAACCGTCTCTATGTGTTGCCAACTTGTACTTCCCAAGTGCTTAGTACAGTGCTCTGCACACAGTAAGTGCTCAATAAATACGATTGAATGAATGAATAATAATAATAATGAGCCCGTTGTTGGACCGTCTCTATATGTTGCCAGCTTGTCCTTCCCAAGCGCTCAATAAATACAATTGAATGAATGAATGAATAATAATAATAATAACAATAATAATAATAATAATAATAATAATGAGCCCATTGTTGGACCGTCTCTGTATGTTGTCGTCCTGTCCTTCCCAAGCGCTTAGCACAGTGCTCTGCACAGAATAGATGACTGAGGCACAGAGGAGTTGAGTGACTCGCTCGGGGTCACGCAGTTGACAAATCGCAGCAAACCTTGTGACTCCCAGGCCCGTGCTCTATCCCTATGCAGCAGACAAATGGCAGCTAACCTTGTGACTCCCAGGCCCGTGCTCTATCCCTATGCAGCAGACAAATGGCAGCAAACCTTGTGACTCCCAGGCCCATGCCCTATCCCTATGCCATACTGCTTATCTAGTGATGGTTATCTATCTATGTACTGAGCGTTTGCATGGATTTATTACTTGATTTATTTTACTTGTACATATCTATTCTATTGTACAGATTTATTGCTCTATATATTTATTTATTTTACTTGTACATATCTATTCTATTTATTTTATTTTGTTAATATGTTTGGTTTTGTTCTCTGTCACCCCCTTCCAGACTGTGAGCCCGCTGTTGGATAGGGACCTTCTCTATGTGTGGCCAACTTGTACTTCCCAAGTGCTTAGTACAGTGCTCTGCACACTGTAAGCTCTCAATAAAGATGATTGATTGATTGATTGATTGTCACCCCCTTCTAGACTGTGAGCCCACTGTTGGGTAGGAACCGTCTCTATGTGTTGCCAACTTGTACTTCCCAAGTGCTTAGTACAGTGCTCTGCACACAGTAAGCGCGCAATAAAAACGATTGATTGAATAAGCGCTCAATAAATACGATTGAATGAATGAATAATAATAATAATGAGCCCATTTTTGGACCCTCTCTATATGTTGCCAGCTTGTCCTTCCCAAGCGCTCAGTAAATACGATTGAATGAATGAATAATAATAATAATAATAATAATTGGCCCATTGTTGGACCGTCTCTGTATGTTGCCATCTTGTCCTTCCCAAGTGCTTAGCACAGTGCTTTGCACAGAATAGATGACTGAGGCACAGAGGAATTGAGTGACTCGCCCAGGGTCATGCAGCAGACAAATGGCAGCAAACCTTGTGACTCCCAGGCCCATGCTCAATCCCTATGCAGCAGATAAATGGCAGCAAACCTTGTGACTCCCAGGCCCGTACCCTATCCCTATGCCATACTGCTTACCTAGCAATGGTTATCTATCTATATACTGAGCGCTAGCTTGCTTTGTGGAGAGCCCCTTACAAAACGGATGTATTACTCTATTTATTTATTTTACTTGTACATATCTATTCTATTCGTTTTATTTTGTTAATATGTTTGGTTTTGTTCTCTGTCACCCCGTTCTTGACTCTGAGCCCGCTGTTGGGTAGGGACCGTCTCTATGTGTTGCCAACTTGTACTTCCCAAGCGCTTAGTACAGTGCTCTGCACACAGTAAGCGCTCAATAAATACGATTGATTGATTGATCAATCAATGCTTGGGAGAGCAGTGCAACTGAGTTGCAAGAAATGTTAGGGAGAGGTCATTGCAACTGAGTTTTTTGAGATGTTTTCTGCCCACGACGAGCTTACAGTCTTACCATTGATTGATTGGTGACCGTGGGGATAATAATGATAATAATGATAGCATTTATTAAGCGCTTACTGTGTGCAAATCACTTTTCTAAGCGCTGGCACTGTTCTAAGCGATGCAGAGATTCCTACCAAGAGAGGGTCTTCCATACTGTACCCCTGAACATTCAGTTGGTTAGCATATCTAAGGTCCTTACTCAGTGCAGGTGGAATTACAGTCCTTTCACCCTAGTTGATAGATCGGTTCTCCGAGACCCATATGATTTTATCTTCATCATCCAAGTGTCAGTCTCTTTAAGGGGGAAGTGCTGTAGAAAACTACTTCTTTAAAGAGGAAAATGATAATAGTGGACTGAATCAGTCAACCCATTAATTGTGTTTATTGAGCCGTACTAAACATTTGGGAGAGTTCACTACAATGGAGGTGGTAGTTATGTAATAGAGTTGGTTATTATTAGGCATGTACCCTGTCCACAAGGAGCTTACATACTAGTTGTTTTGAGCCCAGCCTAGGCAGAAGCTCACAACACTTGAACAACTCCTGAATGTCTTTATTCTTTTTCTTTTATAGTATTTCTTAAGTGCTTACTATGTGCCAAGCACAGTAATAAGCTCTAGGGTACATACAAGCTATCAGGTTGGACACAGTCTATGTCTTACATGGGGCTCACTATCATAATCCCCATTTTACAGATGAGGGAACTGAGGCACCGAAAACTGAAGTGATTCCTATGCTCTAGTGGATTTCAATGAGCCCATCCATCTTAAGTGACTCGCCAGAGAAAGCTCTTCCCATTTTTCTTGGAGACTCAATCAAGGATTTGATCCAATGATTTCAAACTGCACAGCCAGGTCTGTGGGTTGCTTATCATTACCCCTACCAAAGAAAAATAAAGGTCCTGTTTTTTACCTTCATTAGCTCTGCCAAAACTGCAAGAGAAAAAAAAAGAAAAAGACTAGAATGTAGAATGACCATCCTTTTGTACATTAGATCAGGCTGGCTTAACAAATAAAACTCTATTTTCAATGGCTTTATTTAAGGGGCTACTCTAAATATTCAAAATCAGAAATAACTTGTTCACATGCAGTACCTAGTCTTCTTCTGCCGATTTCCCACCCTAACTAGCTCGATATCTGTGAGGAAATCACTTCACATTTTCACATTTCATTCCCTCATCTCCGAAAGGCTATGCACAAAGGTGTGGTGAGAAATCAGTAATGGGTGTGAAAGTTCAAAGATGAAAGGAGCCACGCACTAACAAGTAATCCTATTATTATCGCTGTTCATGTTAATTAAGTCCAGCTAAATTCAGTGAATGCAAATCAGAATATCTCCCAGCATCAATTACTAAATCAGCTTGATCACCACCTCATTCTCACACTGGTATCACAATTTAGCCATTTTTCTAAATGAGTTTAATTTTAAAACAGGTTAAACCATAAGGAGCAAAAATTTGAATCTAAATAATTAATGGCACGTTGAATACGTTCCTCATAATTATAAATTCTAACTTGCAATAGGAAAGCGCTGGAAAGCAAGAGAGCAAATGCTTTTATGGATAAATAATTGTGCAGGAAAGAGGAAGCTTCCGAAGTAATTATCTAGAACAAGACCCCAGGGTACAATGGAGTAAGGAAGGAAAATGGGAAAATACAGGCTTTCAATCAAAGGTATTTATTGAGCACCTACTGTGTCCAGAACATCGTACAAAATGCTTGGGAGAGTACAATACAACAGAGATGGTAGATGTGATCCCAGCCCATAAAGATTTTGCATTCTACCCTTTCCCAAAATAATGTAATCTGAACTACCCTACCCTGTGATTTTTTCATAGAACATAGCTTTGTGCTCTCGAAAAAAAACACCCAAAAAACCTTTGTGTTATGGAAAATCACATTAGAGGTGTTCCGTGGCTTCTGACCGCGGAAGAACATATGCACGGCATGTATATACCCTCTTATCCTCCTTCCTCCTAGCTGTAATTAGTTGTAGCCAACCTGAATGAAAAGAGAGTGCAGGTGGGACAGTTTAGGGAATAAAATGAGAAATACTGAAATAACTGATTATTAGAGGTACAAAAGAAGTCTTCCTTTTTCCAAGTACATAGTACAGTGCTCTTTCCACAGTGGTGGACACACTGTAAGCTCCTTGTGGGCAGGGAATGTGTCTTCACATTCCCAAGGAGAATTCCCATTCCCATTCCCATTCACAAGGAGAAGCAGCGTGGCTCAGTGGAAAGAGCCCGGGCTTTGGAGTCAGAGGTCAAGGGTTCAAATCCCAATTCCGCCAATTGTCAGCTGTGTGACTTGGGGCAAGTCACTTCACTTCTCCGTGCCTCAGTTACCTTATCTGTAAAATGGGGATTAAAACTGTGAGCCCCTCGTGGGACAACCTGATCGCCTTGTAATCTCCCCAGGGCTTAGAACAGTGCTTTGCACATAGTAAGTGCTTAACAAATGCCATCATTATTATTATTATTGTTCTCCCTTAGGCTGTGCCTCCCAAGTGCACCCACAAAGGGGATATTGAATAAATTCAGTCAGTCATATTTATTGAGCGCTTACTGTGTGCAGAAATAAATGCTGAAGCTTCCACTAGTACTGCTAATCATCAGTCATTCCATCAGTCAATCAATGGAATGTATTGAGCGCTTACTATGTGTGGAGCACTGCAATAAATACCTGGGAGAGGACAATATAACAGAGTTTGGTAGACATATTCCTTGCCCACAATTAGCTTACTACTGTTGATTCTGCCGCTGCTACTGTTATTACCACTGCTGCTACTGCTTCTACTATTATTGCTACTGCTATCACTAAATAAGAGCATGTAAAGTTTATGTTTATTAGTTGAGTAGTTTTTCTCCCACTGCCAGAAACATTTTCCATGAAAGTTCAAAGAAGAATGCTATAATAGGGAGTGTGGTTGTCAGGGATACAGGTGTGATATTCTACTGTTGTCATGTCTATATTACAGTGTTTTTTGTTACTGCCTATTAAGATGAACTGTCTTAGAAGCTTTTCCGTGATTTGGATATTTCAGTCAAACTGGAATATCAGTCGATCAATCCATGTTCTTTATTGAGCACTTAATGTGGGCAGAGCATTGTATTAAGTGCTTGGAAAAGCACAATACAGCAGCGTTGGTAGATATGCTCCCTGCCCACAAGGAGCTTACAGTCTAGAGGGAGAGAATAGAATATCTTCTCTTTCGTTTTTTTTTCCCCATTCCATCCACTGACCCGGCATGATTTTTATAAAGGTTATTTTAGAATATATCAGTGGCAAGCCCGACAGTTATCAGGGGGAGGGAAAGAAGTGTCAAAAGGATTGATAGGAGAAAAGGTAGCTCTGAGGCTCTCGTACTGATCTGATGATTTTCTCATAGAATTTCTCATTTATATTTAGATTGTTCTGTTCCCTTGTCACACTTGAAGACAAAAATTGCGTTTGTCTTTTCAACATGAATATTTTAATGTGTATAATTAAATCATTTATTTTAATTATGCGCTCTAATTTGTAAAATATTTAGTCTTTCAGTGAAAATGCTTAAGCTCTTGGATTCCAGGATAAAATACATAATTCACATCAGCTTTTTCTTAAATTGGTGGTAAGAACCGCCACAAGGTTTTGGTTTTTCTTCCCTAGGTGCCAATAAAAATGAGGCAGTTAGTGAGGATGTTTATGGGTAAACTTGCTGATTAAATGTGTAGATGATTAATGCATAAATGGGGTGGAATCTCATATCCAATATCTTGTCTTTGGGGTAAAGGGGGTTGGAGTTGAGAAATTTGACGTCACCTGACGGAAGGCAAGCTGTACTTAATGTTTTACAGTGAAACTGTAATTATCTCATGAATGGTGGTAGAATTTCATTCAATCGTATTTATTGAGCACTTACTGTGTGCAGAGCACTGTACTAAATGCGTGGGAAGTACAAGTTGGCAACATATAGAGACGGGGTCCCTACCCAACAACGGGCTCACAGTCTAGAAATTTACATGAGTCCTATTTCTACATCTTGAAGGACGTATAAATCCAGTTCTGTGAGATCTGGGTTAAAGGTGTTGGAGAAAACCTTGCAGTGTTCTGGTTTAAAATTCCTTTGCCCCCACACAACCTCATTTTACTGTTCTTTGGTACATTCCCATCTATATTCACTCAGTGGTATTTATTGAACACTTACTGTTTGCAGAGCACTGTACTAAGCGCTTGGGAGAGTTCAGTACACTCCAATGTCGGTATTCACCCTATCAGGATTTCCCCCTTTCTCCCCACCCTTTGGTGGGGGGTTTATCCAGACACTACTTTAAAGCAGTTTCCAAGCCCTTACCCACCAACATAAATGAAAGTGAAGGATGTTATCTATGGCAGCCCAAAGAAAATGCATGTGTGTGTGTCTTTGTGTGTGTGTTTTCAGATGTGAGACTTTCAAAATTGGGTATCATCATGTTAAATCACCGGCAAACATCCTTTTCTAAGATGGTGTTTGTTAAGTGCTTTTACTATGTGACAGACATTGTACTAAGCTTTGGGGTAGGGTGCAGATTCGAACTCAGGCCCTTCTGATTCCCAGACCCATGCTGTATCCTGTAGGTCATGCTGCTTTGAAGGCCAAATATGATTTGATGTGCGTTTGCTAGGCTGACATTAACCATACTACTCTTTACTATTCCCTGTAAGCACTTAAATATTTCTTCTTTATGCCTTTCTGCCGGCTTAGAACAGTGAACACAAGTCCCATTAATTCAGTATTTGTGCATTATCTTAACTGCACACAACATGCCATACGTTGTTTAATTAGTTATTTCCATTTCCTTCCTATTCACACTCTCACTATTAGATATGCCTTCTCATCACATTATCCATTTTCTGAGATTTCCCCAAAGGCCAGACTTCATTTTCCAATTCTTGTTTGTCGGCATTTTATTTTCTACTGGTTTAGCTTCACTTACACCATGGAATTTAATTCATTTTTTTAAAAACCGGACTGGATTCTCTCAATGCTTGCATCAGGGAAAGATGGGGCATTTTTTTGGTCCACAGGCCATGAACTTATTGCCTCCCCTTAGTTTTTGAATGATAAAATTTTAACTGATGATAAAATGCTTATTCTGAGAATGTTTACTACGTTTTGAGCTATGAAATTTGCACTTTCCACTTCACCTTCCTTTCAGCAAAGGGATCAGTGAGTTAGAGGCACTCGTAGAAGCAGCATGGTTTAGTGGACACAACCTGGGACTGGGAGTCTGAGGATCTGGGTTCTAATCCCGGCTCTGCCATTTACATGCTGTGTGACCTTGGGCGAGTCATTCACGTCTCTGGGCCTTAGTTCCCCCACCTGCAAAATGGGGATTCACTACCTGTTATCCCTCCTACTTAGACTGTGAGCCCCATGTGGGACCTAATTATCTCGTATCTACCCCAGTGCTTAGTACAGTGCTTGGCACAGAGTAAGCATGTAACAAATACCACAGCGATAATAATAGTAGTAGTAGTTATAATAATGGTTAATTATTATTTTTATTACCTGGGAAGGCCATGGCTATTTTAACTGATATATTAGGCTGCATTTTTATTCCACCTCAACTCTCTTCCTTTCTTTTTCCTCCTCAATACTGGGATGGTTCCGTCTCTCTGTTTCAACTGCCCATAACTCTGCTATCTTTATAGAAAAAGCACCTCCCATGTATTGGCTAGCCTACTATGGATATAACAATAATGATGGCATTTGTTAAGCGCTTACGATGTGCAAAGTACTGTTCTAAGTGTTGGGGGGATGCAAGGTGATCAAGTTGTCCCACGTGGAGCTCACAGTCTTCATCCCCATTTTACAGATGAGGTAACTGAGGCACAGAGAAGCAAAGTGACTTGCCTAAAGTCACACAGCTGACAAACGGCGGAGCCGGGATTAGAACCCATTACCTCTGACTCCCAAGCCCAGGCTCTATCCATTGAGCCACGCTGCTTCTCTATGAATATATGGTCGTAATAATAATAATAATGTTAGTTGCGATATTTATTAAGCACTTACTATGTGCCAAGCACTGTACTTACCACTGGGGTAGATACAAGATAAATGGGTTGGACACAGTCCTTGTCCCACACAGGGCTCATAGAGAAGCAGCGCAGCTCAGTGGAAAGAGCACGGGCTTTGGAGTCAGAGGTCATGGGTTCAAATCCCAACTCAATCACATGTCTGCTTTGTGGCCTTGGGCAAGTCACTTCACTTCTCTGAGCCTCAGTTACCTCATCTGCAAAATGGGGATTAAGATTTTGAGCCCCACGTAGGGCAACTTGATCACCTTGTATCCCCCCCAGTGCTTAGAACAGTGCTCTGCACATAGTAAGTGCTTAACAAATGCCATTATTATTATTATTATTATTATTATTATTTGACAGATGAGGTAGCTGAGGCCCAGAGAAATAAAGTGACCTGCCCAAGGTCATACACAGACAAGTGGTGGGACCAGGATTAGAACCCAGGTTCTAGCCATTGGCCCACGCTGCTTCTCTCTTCAACATTCAATGCATTCAATATTTCATATCCAGAAGTATGAGAAGCAAACTGAAACTGCAAATGGCTATGCTCGCGCATAAATTGTCTATTGAAAGGAGAAATATTTGCTGGCACCAACCTTACAGGTGGCCAGATGGAACAGGAACTTAGAAATCATTTCTTATTCAGAAAATATTTTATCAATGAGGCATACCCAACCAGATATGTCCTCATGGAAGTTATACAATGTATATAATATGTTTCAGTGTAATGAATACCTTGGAGAAGAGACACTTGATAAATAAAATCATTACACGATAGAATGCACCAGAAGTATTTACATCAGCAGTATTCTCCTGGAATTTCAAATAGGATTCCAGACAGCAAATTTCTGATTAAAAATTTGAATGAAGCAGGTGTATTATTTATTGACATAAACACTTTCCCCACATTCATTGAATTTAATGAAGTTTTTGTAGCTGATTAAAAGCTTCCCATCACTCTGCATATGTTCTTTTCACCAAAACATCTCATTTTGTCTAATCTGATCATTTTGCTAAATAAAATAGCACTGGAATATCTAATAAAATCACATTAAATAATTCATTAAAAATAAAGGGGTTTTATTTAAAATTCAGCTACATAAAACCTCATTGCAAAAACGCAGATGCTGTGAGTAATCAAGAGTGGTGTGGTTAGACCTGACTTAGAGTTTATTTGGAATGGAGAAATTAATTTCAAGTACACCCAGAGGAAGCCAAGGCGAATCGGAGTCATGCGACCGTGGTTCCAGACCCGTTTCTGTCGCTTGCCTGCTGTGAGATCTTAGACATGACAGATTGTAAGCTCACTGTGGGCAGAGAACAGGTCTACCAACTCTGTTTTATCCTCCCAGGAGCTCAGTGCGGTGCTTCGCACAACATAACTGCTCAATAAATACCGTTGATTAGTAGATTTATAAATGCTATGCCTTGATTTCCTCATGAGGAAAGAAGGGATTAAAAACCTGGTTTTCCACCCTCTTAGACTGTGAGCCCTGTGTGGGATCATTCAATCAATCAATCGTATTTATTGAGCGCTTACTGTGTGCAGAGCACTGTACTAAGCGCTTGGGAAGTACAAGTTGGCAACATAGAGGCTCTGTCAAGGGCCTGGGAATCAGAAGGATATGGGTTCTAATTCTGTCTCTGCCACTTGTGTGCTTTGTGTCCTTGGGCAAGTCACTTCCCTCCTCTGTGCCTCGGTTCCCATATCTGTACATTAGGGATGAAAACCCTGTTCTCCCTCCCCCCGTAAAACCAATGTAAGACAGGAACTGCATTCGGCCCAATTACCTCATCGTTATCTGCCCTAGTGCTTGACACATATTAAGCACTTAATAAATACCACACCTGTTTGTATTATTATTATTATTACTATTATTAGTATTGGAGAGAGGTTGAGACACAGCTTGGAGGAGCCCAATGTTTCTTGTCTCTCCTCACTCCCCACAGAGAACCTAGTGTTTCCATCACCTTCCCACAGGGAATACAGGTCTTTGAGCCGTCTCTCTTTTTTTTGGTAATAGCATGTATGTAGTAAGTCTTTTGGTTAGATACAAGATATTCCATTTCCAAGAATCCTTAGGGACCTTATTTTCCAGAATACTCTAGAAAATTAACCTCTTGTGAAAGTCCAATCGATGAAAAAGAGAGACCTATTAAATCCACTTGAGGAGAGAGATTTCATTTCCTCTTTCTGCCCTGTCATTGGGTTTTAATGTGCTGCTGCTCCCTCCAAATGGTGGAACCATGAATATACAATCGTCAAGCAGGGGGTTTAGATCGAGGAAATCTTATTTCACTGAAAAAGCTGCATTGGTTCTCCATGTTTCTATAATTATTAAACCTGGTGAAATTAGAGAAATGGAATCATTGGGATTTAGATTTCCTCTCTTCTTATTTCTCCATGTACAAAATCTAAATCACTCTGCCGGAGAGTACAGGAAAGTTTGGAGCAATCGTGAATTCTTTTCACGGCTTCTCCACCATTAACCTTGATTGATGGGCTTTCAGAGAGCATTAGATGTGATTTTGCAGAGCCTCAGATCTAAGATCTCTAAAACTTTACAGTTTAAAACAGGCTGTGTAGTAAATAATACCTTGATTGTATTTAGTGTACTTCTCTCAATGCAGTGCTTAGCACCACGTATGCACTTAACAGATACCATCATTGATATTATTATCAATATCAATGGAGAAGCAGCATGGCTCAGTGGAAAGAGCACGGGCTTTGGAGTCAGAGGTCATGGGTTCAAATCCTGGCTCTGCCAACTGTCAGCTCTGTGACTATGGGCAAGTCACTTCACTTCTCTGTGCCTCAGTTACCGCATCTGTGAAAAGGGGATTAAAACTGTGAGCCCCCCGTGGGACAACCTGATCACCTTGTAACTCCCCAGCACTTAGAACAGTGCTTGGTACATAGTAAGTGCTTAACAAATACCATTATTATTATTATTATTATTATTTATGACATTTTGTCCCCTCAGTCACCCTGTGAGGTAGGAAAAGGCAGGTATTCTTGTTCCTATTTTTCAGGTGTGGAAATTGAGGCATAGAGTGATTAAGTGACTGTCTAGAGCCCCCCAGGAGGCTAATAGTAGGACTGGTACTAGAATCTGGGTACTTGTTTTCTTTCCACTCCACCTTGCTGTTCCAAGAAAACTGATAAATACAGAGAAGTATCTTGGCCTGGTGGTTAGAGCACAGGCCTGGGCATCAGAAAGGCCTGAGTTCTTATCCCGGCTCTGCCACTTACCTGCTGTGTGATCTTGGGCAAGCCACTTCACTTCTCAGGGCCTCAGTTACCTCATCTGTCAAATGGAGATTGAGGCTGTGAGCCCTATGCAGGACAGGGACTGTCTCCATCCCGATTAGCTTGCATATGCCCTAGGACTTAGTGCAGTGGGTGGCACATAGTAAGCTCAAATACCATAAAAAAAGTACCCACAGAGAATTAGGAAATGAACTTACTGAAAAAAGCAAAGAAAGGAGGCTGTGAAATCTCCCTATGTAGAGATCATTAAGAAATGAATAGACATAGATCTGCTTCAGAAAGGTCATCATTTTCCTGCCTAGAGTCAGGAGTTTTGTCCAGGTGATCTCTTGAGAGCCCTTTCAGTTCTACTACCCTATTATTCTGGAAGATAAATTAATTATGAATATGGACTCTTAATGGTCAGCCTAAAGTCTTGGTCATTATAACCTTGTAATTCATTGAGAGCAATTCCTCTTTTGTGGAAATAGAGCAATCAGGCTCAATGTACACCCAGTGAATAGCCCCCATTCATCAAAATATATGCTTATAATGGAAATCACTAGTATTTATTGACTGTCTCCTTACATTTGGGAGCGTACTCTAGAAATAGAAAACCTGGTCACTGCCTTTAAGTCACTAGTCAGATGGAGGCACTGGCAATATAGTATTTATCACATGGAAATAATGATTTGCACATGCTGTGATTTTGCAAATCCTCGATTTGGGGTCTCCTGAAGAGCGTGTTCTGAGCCCTGTGTGGAACAGGGACTCTCCTACCTAATTTGTTTATTTTCACCCCAGTGTTTAGTACAGTAGCTGGCACATAGTAAGCGCTTAACAAATACCATAATTATTCTTTTTACTAAGCGCTTGGGAGAGTACAATATAACAGATACATTCCCTGCCCACAACAAGCTCACAGTCTAGAGGGAGAGACAGACATTAATATAAATAAATAAATGATGTGTACATACAGTATAGTGCATTGTCTCAGGCAGTGACAATGGATTGCTTTTAGAAAGTGGGGGTGGAGTGTCCTTTCATCAACCAGTTTTCTGGTAGCCACTGGACAATTTTTGAGGAGGGATGAATTGTGAGCAGGATGACATTTTAGGAAGCTGTTCTGAATAGGAGGGATCAGCACTGACTGAAGATGGAAGTAACTGGAAGCTGGGAAGCCAGTGAAAAAGGCTGGGAGAAGAAGTAATATCATTGAGCAATGACACGAATTTGAACTGTGGTGGAGGCCATTTGGTTAGGAGAGAAGGGGATGAGCCGAGAAATATTGGCGTGGAAGAATTGGCAGGATTTAGCAACAGACTGAATGCGTGGTTTAAAATATGTAGGTGCATATTTTATGATATTTTTAAGAGCTTACTAGGTGCCAGGAACTGTATTAAGCGCTGGGCAGTCTACTAAGTGCTGGGCACTGAAATAAGGGCTGAGTTGGAAGGAATCAAAGATGACACTAACTTTGTGGGTATGTTGAAGTACCATAGGCAGAATCACCTACTTTTTAATTGCAGATTTTCCTAAGTAACCCGTTATCTTACGTCTAATTCTCATGTCAAAGCTGTTATATAAAACAGATGTGATGGGTCCATTTTTGTCTTGGAAAACACCTCCCTTGTTCTAAGCAACCATTCTAGATAAAGGTTTTTAAGGTAATTCTAATATGCATCCACAATTCAAATATAGTAAAAAATCCCACACCTTTTTTAAAGGCAATGCAATAAGGCATGTTGGGTAGATAACTTCTCTGTTAACAAAGATCATCTGAATTTTTACCAGTTCAGGAAAATCTGTAAACAAACAGGTAAGATATTAAAATTGCCTAGCAATGTGTAAATGGTAGCCTTTGCACTAATCGAAAAATATAGGGATTTTGATTTAGAGTGTTTAATAACCATGACTGTTAGTTTTAACACCAATTTCCACAGCATGGATTTACATTTTATTTTATGTAAACAAGGCAGACCAGGTTTCTCTTCTATTGATTTGCATTAAGGTTAAGCAGAGAATTAAGCTTGAGACAGAAAATTAATATGCTGACACATAATATTTCCCTTAATTGATGACCAAGTAGTTTTCATCCATTGGGAAGATATGTCAGCCATAAGCTACGGTAATCAGGCTCATGAGAGATGAAACTGTCCACTTTAGAGAAAGGGAAAAGATGAGAAACTGAGCCTGATGTTAAAAGATTGTATTCACTGGGTACTTAGGGAAGAGGGGCTGATAACAGGGGGGCTCTGGCCAGAGAGTGTGGATGGTCCTGAGCAAACCATCACCATTCATTCATTCAGTCATTCAGTCATATTTATTGAGTGCTTACTGTATGCAGAGCACTGTACTAAGCGCTTGGGAAGTACAAGTTGGCAACATATAGAGATGGTCCCTACCCAACAGTGGGCTCACAGTCTAGAAGGGGGAGACAGAGAATAAAACAAAACATATTAACAAAATAGAATAAATATGTACAAATAAAATAAATAAATAAATAGAGTAATAAATACGTACAAACATATGGGGGGAAAAAAAGCCCTCAAACAACTGTGTTCTTAATGGTAGAAAATCTAACCTTACCTCTAAGCAGAAGATCGATGAAAGTAGGTTACTCAAGATGAGTGGTCTATTAGACTATAAGCTCGGTTTGGGCAGGGACTGTGTCTCCCAAGCGCTTAGTACATTGTTCTGCACATGGTAAGCGCTCAGTAAATATAGTTGACTGAGTGACTGAGGGTCGCTGAGGCAGGAGTGTTAAGGGAGCATCTTGAATGTCCAAGCAGCCTTACTTAGGAACACACAACTAACTCCAAATAGGATAGGTGTATAAAAAGTACCCTTAATCATTGTCGGCCTCACCAAACTCAAACCTTTTATGTTGCTACATGATAGGATTTTACTGTCTGCAATGTCATCTTTAAAAGTAAATGACAGGGAAGTGTACATGCATATGTTGCTGTATATGTCTGTGTATGTATATATATATATATATATATATATACATGCATATATATGTATATGCACGTGTGTGGGTATATGTGTGGAAAGAGGAGAAAGAGAACAGAGAAGCTGATAGTGTGTGAGAGGCATTTTTCAGTGAATGGGAAAGAGGATATGTTATTGTTTGGACACTCTCATGAATAAACTAATACTCCATCACTTTAATTGCACTAGCAGGGAGGAACCCAAGAAATTAATTTACAGAATGCGAAAAATAAGTTTTTAATCTGAACCATTCTAAACAGATAACTTGAAGCCAAAAGATACTTAATCCAGGTACACATAGAAATAATTGAATTAAATATAAAGGTTAAGATATGCAAAGATTGCATTGCGTAGTAAAGAACACCAGGATTCTGTCATCCCTTTAAGTGTTGTTCAAGTGTTTTTTCATAAATAGCCTTTTAATAGAGTGCAATAAATACGCTGAATATGTTTTGAAAATTAAAAACAAAATCTTCAGTTGGGACCCCGAGTCCTTTCAATCTGAATGCAGGGCAATCAATCAATTGCTCACTGGTATTTACCAAGTGCTTACTACACACAGAGCGCTGTACTAAGCACTTGGGAGAGTACAGTACAACCGAGTTGGTAGTCATGTTTGCAGTGTTTGCAAAGGTGTTGAGGGCAAACAAGGTGTTTGCAGTGTTGAGGGCAAAGAAGTTAGTAACCTAGAGAAGAAAGACATTTTAAAAAACCCAGTAAAAGTGTAGTATAGTTTTGAATCTCCCTTGCTTCTTCCTTTGATGCAACTTCACAAATGTGTCTGGAACAGGAAAAACAAAGATGGATTTGAGGCACTGGCACTTTTAGGGCAACCTGGCAAATACATTGAGGAGCCGGTAGGCATGCCAAAGTTTCCATCAGTCTGCATAATTATTTCCTAAAAATCATCTTCTCCCTCTGCTTAATCCGCTCAATGAATGGAAATTGCACACCTTTGCAAATGGCAATAAGTCTTCCCAGTCACTAGAGGATCCTTTCAACTTCTGAAGCATTCATTTACCAAATGGCCACATATTGGCTCTTTGAGAATTGCGATAACAAAGATAGATAACGTAATCATGTGGACAAATGTACCGTCCTTGAATTTTCTTTGCATTTCTGAGAGAAGGAGCGATGCTAAGAATGCTTCTTCGGACATTTTGAATTTTAAGATATTTAATTTAAACACCCTGGTCCATTAATAAAACAACAAATATTTTTGAGCATCTAGATGACAGAACACGTGAGCAGGAGGAGAATGCATGATTACCTGCAGTTGTGATGCCCTATCTATAACGCATTCAGAAAATGCTGATGTATCAATCTGTGAAATATCAATATAGCATGAATGATTTTGGTGCTATATTCCCCGGTATATAGGAAACCAGCCTGTGAACTTTTTACACTGTAAATAAATCACAAAGACATTCAATCACTATGCAATTAGAAATCATACATTAAAGCTTTAGAGGTTCATAGATATTTAATATTTGAGGAGAGCCTGCAGCAAGTGATTTAGAGATCCATCAATTGTAAGAAATACTGACCTTTACTGCATAAGGCAGAGCGATGACTTTATAACTGGATAATGATGTCTTCTTCAATAGCAAATATCCAAACATTCTTTATCTTAAGAATCTAATTACAAATGAACATGGGGTTAAATGACAGTGGCACCTTAGGCTGTGTGGACTATTGAGGTGAAGGATTAAATTTTGCAGCTCGTGGAAAAAAATCGTGGCTTTCTTATTTATGGTTAAATGAAAGATGATCCATCTTCATGCATCAAGGCATAATCTCAAGAGTGACTGGGAGCAGCGGAAAAATAAATCTGCCATTGTCTGCTCCTCTACTATTATTCAATCCTCAAATTAAGATCTTATTATCATTATTATTGTATTTGTTATGTGCTTACTAAGTGTCAAGTGCCGGGATGGAAGCACATTCATCAGACTGGACACTGTCCCGGTCCTTCATAGGGCTCACGGCCTAATTAGGAGGGCGAACAGGCATTTAATCCCCATTTTACAGGCGAGGAAACTGAGGCCCAGAGAAGTTAAAGTGATTTGCCCAAGGTCACACAGCAGGCAGTTGGCAGAACCAGAATTAGAACCCAGGTCCCCCATCTCCAAGGCCCATGTGCTTTTCACTAGGCCACACTGCTTCTCCATGCCAATCCCCTGTGGCATTAACTATAGACCTGTCTTCAAAGTCGGAATTAGGTGGGCAGTGTTGTGGCCACCCTGAACCAAGATTCCAGTCTGATGGTGAGTTTGGGTATCTTGCCCAAATGGTCGTAACTTTCCGTTCCTCTGAATTAGTTCCACAGTGCTTGTGTCTGTTTATTGTTGCATTGTACTCTCCCAAGTGCTTAGTACAGGCGCTCAATAAATACAATCGAGTGAATGAAGGTAGGCTTTTTCCAGAACCAGCAAAATATCAACCCCCTAATTCTGATCTTAAACCAGGTCCTCAGAGCGCCAAGCAGCAATTAAAGCTAATGACAGTATTGATTGATTGTTTTGGGCCATGAAGGCCATCCGTCCGAACATTTAAACACAGATTTTTCATTTCATTTTACTTAATTTTATACTGGATAGAAATCAGCGTGGCTCAGTGGAAAGAGGACAGGCTTTGGAGTCAGAGGTTATGGGTTCAAATCCTGGCTCCGCCACTTGTCAGCTGTGTGACTTTGGGCAAGTCACTTAGCTTCTCTGGGCCTCAGTTCCCTCATCTGTAAAATGGGGATGAAGACTGTGAACCCCACGTGGGACAACCTGATTACCTTGTATCTACCCCAGTGCTTAGAACAGTGCTTTGCACATAGTAAGCGCTTAACAAATACCAACATTATTATTATTATGAATACCACTGTCTCATGACTGGAGTCCCATGAATGAAGTGGATTTTCTCTGGGGAAGGGCTTTAAAATAAGGGCCATTTATTAAGTTCTTCCAGGTAATAGCATGGGCAGGTAAAAGACCATGGTCCTGAGTGCCAGAAGACCTGGGTTCTAATTCTGGCTGTGCTCCTTGCCTGCTTTGTGACCTTGGGTAAGTCACTTAGCTTCTCTGTGTCACTTCCTCTTTATCTTAGTCAAGAATCTAATTAGAAATGAACACGGGGTTAAATGACAGTGGACTATTTAGGCGAAGGACCTAAAATAGGATTCTCCATTTTACTTAGGCTGTGAGCCCCATTTGGGACAGGGGTTGGGTTCAAATTGATTAGCTTATAACTGCCCCAGGGCTTAGTAGAGTGCTTGACACATAGTAAGTGCTTAGCAAGTACTACAATTATTTTTACTTTGTACCAAGCACTCCGCTAACTACTGAGATTGATGAGACAATCAGAAGAACAGTGCTTGGCACATAGTAAGAGCTTAACAAATACCACCATCATCAGAAGAGATACAGTCCCTTATGCATTCAGAACTCACAGACTAAAAGGGAGGGAGAACTGGGATTTTATCCCCATTTTACAGATGAAGAATTGAGGCTCAAGGAGCTTAATTGATTTCCCCAAATTAACACAGCAGGCAAGGGACAGAACTAGGATTATAATCTAGGTATCCTGACACCCAGCCCCATGCTTCTTCCACTACGAGCAATGCAATTATACCCGAGAAGAGTATCTTTATATATACAGGTGTGTGGGTATATTTGTGAATTGTTACTTGCATAGTTATCAATTCTGTGGAAATAATGCTCAAAAACCACGATGAACCAGTTCTTCCAACTTGGAAATTTGATGGTTTTTGCTGTTCTTATTAGGTGCCGTTTGTGTCAGCAATGAAGAAGTTCACCCGAATTATCACCCGATAGCTTCAAACCTGACTTTTTTTAAATTCCAAAGGGCCATGTTTCTCTTCCTCTGGGATACTGTGAGAGAGTCTGACTCTGGCTTGACTGTAAGCGTAATAAAGGTTAAAAACTGTCTCCCCCTCTCACCAAGATCTCAGTGGAATCCAAAAGGTTACCTCCAAAGATTTTTTCTTTTTCCTGATTGATGAAACACTTCAACTTCCTAGCTCCACTTGTTTGAATTTAAAACTCTAGTACTTAGAAAAGGTTGCACCTGCTTAGTTTATTTTGAGCAAATTTTTAAGCTCCTGACTGTCTGCTTCATCACCTAATTAGGATGGCTTTTGCAGCTTTTCAGGGATAGAGTTTCTTCTAGATTTTTAGAGCCTTGAAAACAGAGGCCAACCATAGCTTTTAGTTCTAGTCATGTGGACTCTGAACAAAGGAGGTGCTCAATCAGTACAGTTGGGTATTTTTTTTTGATGGTATTCGTTAAGCGCTTACTATGTTCCAGGAACTGTACTAAGTGCTGTGGTAGATAGAGGGTAATCAGGTTGAACACAGTCCATGTCCCATGTAGGGCTCACAGACAGTGCTTAGCACATAATAAGCGCTTTACAAATACTATCGTTATTATTAATCCATGTTTTACAAATGAGGGAACTGAGACGCTGTGAGGCCTAGCGGATAGAGAAGCAGCGTGACTTAGTGGAAAAAGCCCAGGCTTGGGAGTCAGAGGTCATGGGTTCTAATTCCGGCTCCGCCAAGTGTCAGCTGTGTGACTTTGGGCAAGTCACTTAACTTCTCTGTGCCTCAGTTACCTCATCTGTAAAATGGGGATTAAGACTGTGAGCCCTATGTGGGACAACCTGATGACCTTGTATCCCCCCAGCGCTTAGAACAGTGCATGGCACATAGTAAACGCTTAACAAATGCCATCATTATTATTGAGTATGAGCCTGAGAGTCAAAAGGACCTGGGTTTCACCACTTGTCTGCTGTCTTACCTTGGGAAAGTCATTTCACTTCTCCGTGCCTCAGTGACCTCAACTGTAAAACAGGAATTAATACTCTGAGCCCCATGTGGGCCGTGGACTTATTATTACTATGAACGAAGCACTCTGCTAAGTGCTGAGATTGATGATATAGAAGAAATACAGTCCATCTTGCATACAGAGCTCACAGTACTAGAAAAGAAATAATGAATTTTAATCTGAACTATCTAAACAAATAACATCATTGCTGTTAGGTTATTTGTTAAGCACTTACTGTGTGCCAGGCACTGTACTAAGTGAGCCCCCTCCTTCCTCTCCCCCTCCCCATCCCCCCCGCCCTACCTCCTTCCCCTCCCCACAACACCTGTCTATATATTTGTACAGATTTATTACTCTATTTTACTTGTACATATTTACCATTCTATTTAATTTTGTTAATATGTTTTGTTTTGTTGTCTGTCTCCCCCTTCTAGACTGTGAGCCCACTGTTGGGTAGGGACCGTCTCTATATGTTGCCAACTTGTACTTCCCAAGCGCTTAGTACAGTGCTCTGCACACAGTAAGCGCTCAATAAATGCGATTGAATGAATGAATGGTTGGCTACAAGGAAATCGTGTTGGACACAGTCCCTGTCCTGCATAGGCTCACAGTCTTAATCCCCATTTTACAGATTAGGTAACTGAGGCATAGAAAAGTGAAGTGATTTGCCCAAGGCTGCACAGCAGACAGGTGGAGGAGCCAGAATTAGAACTCATGACCTTCTGCCTCTCAGGCCCACTCTATCCATTATGCCACGCTGCTTCCCTGAAGTCAGACGATATTTAATCCAGGTACACTCAGAAATAATTGAATTAGATATAAAGGTTAAGACTATGTAAAGAGTACTTGCCTGGTAAAGAACATGAGGATTCTCGTAGCTCATTAAATGGCATTCAAGTTTTTTTAAAAAAATAAATAACCTTTTAATAGAATGAAATAAATATGCTGAGTAGGTTTTGAAAATTCAAAACAAAATCTTGAGTTGGACCCTGAGTCCTTTCAGTTATCTGAATGCAGGACAATCAATCAATCAATCAATCATTGGTATTTATTGAGCAGTTACTGAGCAGAGCATTGTTCTAAGTGCTTCCCCTCTCCAAAACCTAGGGCTTGGCTAAGACTTCAGTCCACTACTCTGGCTGTGTCTTACAATTGCAGTCTTTTGGATTCATGATTACTATATTCTGTTCCCACTAGCCAGAGCAGAATCTAAATCATCAGGATGATGATGACAGCATTTATTAAGCGCTTACTTTGTGCAATGCATTGTTCTAAGCGCTGCGGAGGTTACAAGGTGATCAGTTTGTCCCACGTGGGGCTCACAGTTTTCATCCCCATTTTCCAGATGAGGTAACTGAGGCACAGAGAAGTTAAGTGACTTACCCAAAGTCACACAAATGACAAGCGGCAGAGCCGGGATTTGAACCCATGACCTCTGACTCCAAAGCCCAGGCTCTTGTCCACTGAGCCACAGTGAAGTGGATCGAATACCGGTTTGGGAGTCAGAAGGACCTGGGTTCTGTTCCCGGCTCTGCTGCTTGTTTGCTGTGTGACCTTGGGCAAGTCACTTTAAAAAAAAAAAATGGTACTTGTTAAGGTCTTACGGTGTTCCGGGCACTGTTCCAGATTTTGGAGTAGATACAAAATAATCAGGTTGGGCCAATCCACGTCCCACATGGAGCTCACTGTTTTAGTCCCCATTTTACAGCTGAGGGAACTGAGGCACAGAGAAGTTAAGCGACTTGTCCAAGGTCACACAGCAGACAAATAGCAGAGCCAGGATTGGGGGCCAGTTCCTTCTGATTCCCAGGCCCATGCTCTTTCCACTAGGCCATGATCCTTCATCATTATTATTTATTATTATTTATAGTATTTGTTAACTGCTTACTCTGTACCTGGCACTGTGCTAAGTGCTGGGGTAGAGAAAAGATAATTAGGTCCATTCATTCATTCAGTTGCATTTATTGAGCGCTTACTGTGTGCAGAGCACTGTACTAAGCGCTTGGGAAGTACAAATCGGCAACATATAGAGACGGTCCCTACCCAACAACGGGCTCACAGTCTAGAAGGCGGAGACAGACACCAAAACAAGTAGAAAGGTGTTGATCACAGTCCCTGATCCACATGAAGTTCCCAGTCTCTACCCCTCTCCGATTGTGAGCCTTGTGTAGAACAGTAACTGTGTATGACCTGATTGTATTATCTAACCTGGCTACATGGTAAGTGCCTAATAAATATTATCATTATTACTATTGTTATTATTATTATCCTCTAGGTTGTAAGTTCATTGTAGGCAGGGAACATGTCTACCAACTGTTGGACAATCCCAAGTGTTTAGTAATAATAATAATGATGGTATTTGTTAAGTGCTTACTCTGTGAAAAGCACTGTTCTAAGTGTTGGGGAGGTTACAAGGTGATCAGGTTGTCCCACGGGGGGCTCACAGTTTTTAATCCCCATTTTACAGATGAGGCAGCTGAGGCACAGAGAAGTTAAGTGACTTGCCCAAAGTCACGCAGCTGACAGTTGGTGGAGCCAGGACTTGAACCCATGACCTCTGACTCCAAAGCCTGGGCTCTTTCCACTGAGCCATACTGCTTCTCATAGTACAGTGCTCTAGTACTCTACAGTGCTCTGCACAAAGTAAGTGCTCAATAAATTGATTGATATTATTAGGAGATGAAGGAAAAGGAAAAAAAGGGGAGAGAGAGTTTAAGATAAACAGGAGAGGGAAAATAGAGAATGAAGAAGGACAGGAGAACAAGGAGAAGGGAAAGGAAATTAAAGGGGGGAAAAGTATAAGACAAATTTGTAGCTATGTGTATTACCCCAATGATTAGACAGCCCCAAACTTAACAGGTTCACTAGCCCTTGGGAAGGATGATATTTCATTTGTATCATTTTGTCTAGGAAAATAAATAGTAGCTTAAAAATCACCCCATTGTTGAGTTCTTTTTTTATCCATGACCCTGTTGCCCACTGCTGTCTGTGGAGCCTGTTAATCTGATCACTGTCCATTTCTGTGAATAATAATAATAATAATGATGGCATTTGTTAAGCACTTACTATGTGCCAAGCACTGTTCAAAGCGCTAGGGGAGATGCAAGGTGATCAGGTTGTCCCACGTGGGGCTCTCAGTCTTAATCCCCATTTTACAGATGAGGGAACTAAGGCTCAGAGAAGTGAAGTGACTTGCCCAATGTCACACAGCAGACATGTGGCCGAGCCGGGATTCAAACCCATGACCTCTGACTCCAAAGCCCGTGCTCTTTCCACTGAGCCACGCTGCAGTGAAGACCCCTGCACTCCCCCCACCACCAGAAGAGGGTTCTGATTGATTTTCTTGGTTTTCCTTGATTTTCCTCATATTCTTCCTTTCATACAGGAGGGTTTGAGCCAGGGCAAGCCATTTTTCATGGATAAAACTCAGGCTCCTTTAATAATCCGCTCTTGTCTAAAGCCAAAGGATAAAAAAACTTCCCCAATTACCCAAACTGACAGGGCTTTTGTTGTTTATGCTTTGAAATTGGGTACCTTGACTTTGAATGCCACGTGGGAGGAAGAGGGTCCCCAGAGCGCATGGGCTCTTTTTCCTCATTTCTCTTCTTTCAGTGAAGCCAGGGAAAATGAGTAGTCAGAAGCTGTTGCCAAGAGCCAAAGGCAGACTGGTTCTTCCTCTCCCCATCTGATCCTTATCACGTCAGAAGAAAAGGTTAAGCTCCTAGGCCCTGTCAGAGCTATTAATGTTATTTGAAAAGATCTGAACTGATACATTTCATCCGTATTTCATTCAGAACCATCTCTTGGTGGGAATGTTTGGTGGTGGGTTTTTTTTCTGAATTGGTTTGGATTTTCTCATATCTCTTGTTTCAGATCATACAAGGAAAATCCCTTAATCTTTTTCGAAGGGAATTTTAGGACAGTCACATAGTTTTCTCCCGAACTAGTTGCATTTTTTACAGCCTCAGAAAGATTTCATCTATAAATACACTGGAAAGAATCCGTAAAATATTCAAAGTTACAACTGGAAATATGACTTAGAGGGTTTGGAATTCCCAATCAGCTATGACCTTACTAATTAGATGGATGCAGGATAGAGAGTGTGGCGTAATTTAGAATCTGAATGATAATGCACATATAGAGAAGAATAATGTGCGTGATTAGAAAGTACTACTTGCCGTCCATTCTTGGGAGGTAAGTTTTGCGTCCGTTAGAAAGTGGGAATATCCGAATGAATACGTACAATCACATGTAATGTTTTCTATGGGCTGAGGACAGTTTTTTTAGCTAGAGATTACATTAGTCGAATTTTGCTATCCCTGAATCCTTTTCTTATTCAACATCTATGGCATAAAACTTCAGGCTTTGCTGTTTTTTTTGAAAAGCATGTGATATCCTCCATTGTTTCCTCCCAGTGTTGTTTTGCTGGCAAATCTTATTTCCACAAAAGATTGAATATTAATAATAATAATAATGGCATTTATTAAGCACTTATTATGTGCAAAGCACTGTTCTAAGCGCTGGGGAGGTTACAAGGTGATCAGGTTGTCCCACAGGGGGCTCACAGTCTTCATCTCCATTTTACAGATGAGGGAACTGAGGCCCAGAGAAGTGAAGTGACTTGCCCAAAGTCACACAGCTGACAATTGGTGGAGCCAGGATTTGAACCCATGACCTCTGACTCCAAAGCCCGGGCTCTTCTCCACTGAGCCACGCGGCACATAGTAAGTGCTTAACAAATACCGTTATCATTATTATTATTGTTATATAACTTTGGGATGGTAAAGGTGGTTAACCATAAGAAGGGGTTTACTGAGTCATCGCCTTTCTGTAGAGTTTGAAAAATTGGTTTTAAAGGTTGCTAGACCAATGCATAAAATTGAAATTGAGAAGCAGCCTGGCTTCGTGGAAAGAGCATTGCCTTGGGAGTCAGAGGTCATGGGTTCTAATCCCAGCTCCTCCACTAGTCTGCTGTGTGACCTTGGGCAAGTCACTTCACTTTTCTATGCCTCAGTTACCTTGTCCGTAAAATGGGGACTGAGATTGTGAGCCCCACGTGGGATAGGGACTGTGTCCAATGCAATTTGCTTGTATCCACCCCATGCTCAGTACAGTGCCTCACACATAGTAAGCGCTTAATAAATACCATAATTATTATTGTTATTATTATTATTATTATTAAAACTTGGAGAATCAGGCACAGGCATTTCCACTAGAAAAATAGTAAGTTACCGACCATTCAGATGGTGCCACAAGAGAGATGGGCCAGACTTGTGTCTAATTCCTGCCTGAACTTCTGAAGGGATTCCTCCCAGTCATAAAGACAAGGGAAATGTGATTGGAATGTGCTATTTACATCCCTTGGGGGCATTCTTGCCCCAGGATTGTCTATACACCTAAAAACTTTCACAGCACCAGTAGAAGGAAAATGTTGAATATTGATTTTGGTGAGATACAGCCCATCCGTGATTGTTTCTGATGTGCTGATGTATTTCCTCTCCAACGGTTGTGTTTCCTATTCTGTGGCCTGCTTTCTAGACCTAGGGAAGAAAGGAGTTCTTAAAACATCCTGCCAACAGCACCTTTAAGATATCTGTTGTGATCTAAGATGTTAATATATTATTTCTTTGGTTATGTGTCTTAAGGCAGTTCTCTCTTCCTCAATTCATTTTCTTTAAATTGTAAACCCCCTGTGAGCCAAGTTCTGATCCATCATCAATCAGTGGTATTTATTGAGTGCTTACTGTGTGCAGAGCACTGTACTAAATGCTTGGGGATGTACAATACAACAGAGTTGGTAGGTACATTCCCTGCCCACAGCGAACTTACAGTCCGTGGAGGGGGTTCGCCCACTCACGATCTTCTAGACTGTGAGCCCACTGTTGGGTAGGGACCGTCTCTATATGTTGCCAAGTGCTTAGTACAGTGTTCTGCACACATTAAGCGCTCAATAAATATGATTGATTGATTGATCATCCGAATTCTAATCCTTGCATTTCCTCCGGTGCTTAAAACAGTGCCTAGCACAGGTAAGTACTCAACAAATACAATCAATAATAGTAAGGAGAAGAACAAGAAGGTGACAGGCACAGTAAGCGCTCAATACATACAGTTGAATGAATTCCATCAATCTGATGCATTTTTGTAGCAAGGGTAAACGTTGTGGTGGAGGATGAAGTTGAAGCTATGAACTAAAATGATTCATTTTTGTCACCCATGCATTTCTTTAATCTCGGCTTTCTTGCTCTTTGAAAAATGGATGACAGAAAGTTGACTGTATGTTTCTATTATAATAGCTCTTCCGGTGGTATTAAGTGACTTGGAAAATGCATTCTAACCTCAGAACTGCTTACATAAATATCCACAGCTGCTGTAAGATTTCCAGTATTGTCGATTTGAGAGGATTATTCAGGTTAAGTAGAATGAAGAAGTAGATAAATGTTCTCCAACAAGAGTTTCAAAACTCATCTGGAGATGGCAGGCCTGAAGCCCTATTCTCCTGTGATCTATTGTAATAGACAGAATGTGTTCACCTGTGAGGAAATTCAGAAATGACAGTGAGAAGGAAACTCCCCCAAAGTCACAGTAATCTATTATTTTGCGGTTTCACTATTCCAGCAATCCTGGGTGTCTGAGTGGAAAAAAAAATAATAAAATAAAAGGATAAGGACAGTTGACTTCAAATATAAGGCTTTAATTATACCTCCTGCTCTGCTTGTCAGGGAGGGACTGTAAACTTTTTTTTTTAGTATTTGTTAAGCACTTACTCTGTGCAAAACACTGTTCTAAGCGCTGGGCAGGTTACAAGGTGATCAGGTTGTGCCACGGGGGGCTCACAGTTTTAATCCCCATTTTACAGATGAGGTAACTGAGGCACAGAGAAGTTAATGCTGGGTGTCTGAGAGTGGAAATAAATAATAATAAAATAAAAGGATAAGGACAGTTGACTTCAAATATAAGGCTTTAATTATACCTCCTGCTCTGTTAGGGAGAGACTGTAAACTTTTTTTTTTTTTTTAGTATTTGTTAAGCGCTTACTATGTGCAAGGCACTGTTCTAAGCACTGGGGAGGTTACAAGGTGATCAGGTTGTCCCACGGGGGGCTCACAGTTTTAATCCCCATTTTACAGATGAGGTAACTGAGGCACAGAGAAGTTAAGTGACATGCCCAAAGTCACACGGCTGACAATCTATTCTATTCTATTTATTTTATTTTGTTAATATGTTTGGTTTTGTTCTCTGTCTCCCCCTTCTAGACTGTGAGCCCACTGTTGGGTAGGGACTGTCTCTATATGTTGCCAACTTGTACTTCCCAAGCGCTTAGTACAGTGCTCTGCACATAGTAAGCGCTCAATAAATACGATTGATGATGATGATGATGATTAAATATGATTGGTTGATTGGGTGAGGCACGTGGCTCAGTGGATAGAGCCCGGGCTTTGGAGTCAGAGGTCATGGGTTCAAATCCCGGCTCCGCCACTTATCAGCTGTGTGACTTTGGGCAAGTCACTTCACTTCTCTGAGCCTCAGTTCCCTCATCTGTAAAATGAGGATAAAGACTGTGAGCCCCATGTGGGACAACCTGATCACCTTGTAACCTCCCCAGCGCTTAGAACAGTGCTGTGCACATAGTAAGCGCTTAATAAATGCCATTATTATTATCATTCCAATTTTACATACGATACCCAGACAAGGTAATGAGGTAATCCAGCACAGTGGGAACAGAGATCTGATTGTAATGTGTCTACCCCAGTGCTTAACAGAGTAATTAACTAATCAGTTGTAGTATTTGTTAAGTGTTTACTATGTGGTAATTGCTAGGGTAGATAGAAGATAATCAGGTTGGGCACACTCCCTGTCCGAGTGGGGCCCAGAGTCTGAGGGGGAGAGAAAAATGGGTATCAAATCCCCATTTTACAGATGAGAAAAACGGAGTCCCAGAAAAGTGAAGTGACTGGCCCCAGGTTATTCAGCAGGCAAGTGGCGGAGCAGGGATGAGAACCAGTTCCTCCGACTCCCAAGCCCCGGTTTTAGTAATAGTAGATGTCGTAGTGGTTGTGGTGGTGGTAATAGTATTTATTCAGTGCTGACTGTTTGCAGAGTACTGTACTAAATAGAATCGCATTTATTGAGCGCTTACTGTGTGCAGAGCACTGGACTAAGCTTGGGAAGTCCAAGTCGGCAACATCTAGAGACGGTCCCTACCCATCATCATTATTATTATTAGGGTTTGTCTCTGTTGCCGAATTGTACTTTCCAAGCACTTAGTACGGTGCTCTGCGCTTGGCACGTAGTAAGCGCTTAACAAATACCATCATTATTATTATTAGGGTTTCTATCTATCTGTTGCCGAATTGTACTTTCCAAGCGCTTAGTACAGTGCTCTGCGCTTGGCATGTAGTAAGCGCTTTACAAATGCCATCATTATTATTATTAGGGATTGTCTCTGTTGCCAAATTGTACTTTCCAAGCGCTTAGTACGGTGCTCTGCGCTTGGCACATAGTAAGCGCTTAACAAATGCCATCATTATTATTATTAGGGATTGTCTGTATTTGTTGCCAGATTGTACTTTCCACATGCTTAGTACGGTGCTCTGCACACAGTAAGTGCTCAATACATAAGATTGAATGGATGGATGGCTTATATGTTTTGTTTTGTTGTCCGTCTCCCCCCCCTTTTTTTTAATGGCATTTATTAAGCGCTTACTATGTGCAAAGCACTGTTCTAAGCACTGGGGAGGTTACAAGGTGATCAGGTTGTCCCACGGGGGGCTCACAGTCTTAATCCCCATTTTACGGATGAGGGAACTGAGGCACAGAGAAGTTAAGTGACTTGTCCAAAGTCACACAGCTGAGAATCGGTGGAGCAGGGATTCGAACCCATGACCTCTGACTCCCCCTCCTAGACTGTGAGCCCGTTGTTGGGTGGGGACCGTCTCTGTTGCCGACTTGTACTTCCAAAGCGCTTAGTACAGTGCTCTGCACACAGTAAGCGTTCAATAAATACGATTGAATGATTGATTGATGGATGGATGGATGAATGACTTCATCCATTCATTCACCTTCTAGACTGTGAGCCCCCTGTTGGATTGGGACCGTCTCTACATGTTGCCAACTTGGACTTCCCAAGCGCTTAGTACAGTGCTCTGCACACAGTAAGCGTTCAATAAATACGATTGAATGAATGGATGAATGAATGACTTCATCCATGCATTCATCTTCTAGACTGTGAGCCCGCTGTTGGGTAGGGACCGTCTCTACATGTTGCCAACTTGTACCTCCCAAGCGCTTAGTACAGTGCTCTGCACACAGTAAGCGTTCAATAAATACGATTGAATGAATGGATGGATGGATGGATGGATGAATGAATGACTTCATCCATTCATTCATCTTCTAGACTGTGAGCCCGCTGTTGGGTAGGGACCGTCTCTAGATGTTGCCAATTTGTGCTTCCCAAGCGCTTAGTACAGTGCTCTGCACACAGTAAGTGTTCAATAAATACGATTGAATGAATGAATGAATGAATGAATGAATGAATGAATGAATGAATCCCTGTCCCAGCCAGCCGGCCTCCCGCCCCTTTCCTCGTGCCCGAGTCCTCAGCCAATCAGAGCAGGGGCTGCAGGGGCGCGGCCAATCGGGGCGGAGCTCCGGGGTGCACCAGAGGCGGGGCTGGGGCTGAGGCTCGTGACCTGGAGGGGGGGGGCGCCAGGGGAGCGGCCAATCAGGGCGGAGCTCCGGGTGCACGAGGCAGGGGGGTGGGGCCGAGGCACGTGACCGGGGGGCGTGGCTTCAGGGGAGCGGCCAATCAGGGCGGAGCTCCGGGAGCACGAGGCGGGGGAGGGGGGCTGAGACACGTGACCTGGGGCGGGGGGTGTCGCAGAGGTGCAGGGGTCCAGCCTGGCGGAAGGATGCCCGGACTGGACCATGGCCTGGACCCTGATTTGCAGCCCAATGTGGACCTTGACTTGGACTATGGCCTGGACCAAGGCCTGGACCATGGCCTGGACCCTGCCTTGCAGCCCAGTCTGGACCACGACCTGGACTATGGCCTGGCCCACGGCCTGCAGCCCTGCCTGGACCCTGGCCCGCATCCTGACTTGAAGCCCAGGCTGGACCATGGCCTGCAGCCCGGCCTGGATCGTGACCTGGACCATTTGCCTGGGCTATGCCCTGCATCCTGGCCTGGACCCTGACTTGCAGCCCAGTCTGGACCATGACCTGGACTATGGCCTGGACCATGGCCTGCAGCCCTGCCTGGACCATGGCCTGAAGAGTGGGCTGGACAGTGACCTGGACCATGACCTGGACCCTGACTTGCAGCCCAGTGTGGACCATGACCTGGGCTGTGGCCTGCAGCTCTGCCTGGACCATGGCCTGGACCGCGAACTGGACAGTGACCTGCAGCCCTGCCTAGACCATGGCCTGGACCCTGACTTGCAGCCTAGTCTGGACCATGGCCTGCATCCTGGCCTGGACCATGACTTGCAGCCCAGTGTGGACCATAACTGGACTATGGCCTGGACCATGGCCTGCATCCTGGCCTAGACCGTGGCCTGGACCCTGACTTGCAGCCTAGTCTGGACCGTGACTGGGCTTTGGCCTGGACCATGGCCTATAGCCCTGCCTGGACCATGGCCTACGGCCCTGCCTTTACCATGGCCTGGACTATGGCCTGGACCCTGGCCTGGACCATGGCCTGGACCTGGACAATGACCTGCAGCCCAGCCTGGACCGTAGCCCGGACCCTGGCCTCAACGACAGGTGAAGCCACTCTGGTAGGTGACCCGGGATTGCCCTCCCTTAATCCCCACCTTCCCCTCTTCATAGTAGAGAAGCAACGTGGCTCAGTGGAAAGAGCCTGGGTTTAGGAGCCAGAGGTCATGGGTTCTAGTCCCCACCCTGCCACTTGTCAGCTGTGTGACTTTGGGCAAGTCACTTAACTTCTCTGGGCCCCAATTACCTCATCTGTAAAATGAGGTAACATCAGCACTTAGAACAGTACTTTGCACATAGTAAGCACTTAATAAATGCCATTATTATTATTAAAATGGGGATTAAGACCGTGAGCCCCCCTTGGGACAACCTGATCACCTTGTAACCTCCCCAGCGCTTAGAACAGTGCTTTGCTCATGGTAAGCGCTTAATAAATGCCATCATTATTATTGTTATCACTTCTCTGGGCCACAGTTACCTCATCTGTCAAATGGGGATTAAGACTAAGCCCCATGTGGGACAACCTGATCACCTTGTATTTCCCCCCCCAGTGCTTAGAACAGTGTAAACTGTGACTGTAAACTCACGGTGGGTAGGGAACAGGTCTACCTATCCTGTTATGTCGTGCTCTCCCAAGCACTTAGTCCAGTGCACTGCGCTCAGTCAATACCATGGATTGATTTATAAAATGGGGACTAAATCCTACTCCCTCCTACCTAGACTGTGGGACAGGGACTGTGCCCAACCTGACAACTTTGTATCCATTCCGGTGCTTAGAACATTGCTTGCCATATAATAAGAGTTTAACAAATACCATTATTTTTTAGAAAAAGAGCAGGGTCTGTCTTTCTGGTCCTCACATGTGCCCTCAAGTGTTCTGGAGTGTAATGATGGCATTTGTTAAGCGCTTACTATGTGTAAAGTGCTATGTGAACAGTGTTTTGCACATAGTAAACGCTTAATAAATACCATTATTATTATTATTATTATTATTATTATTATTAAAGCACTATACTAAGTGCTGGGGAGGATACAAGGTGATCAGGTTGTCCCATGTGGGACAACCTGTAAAATCGAGGGAGAAGGTGTCAGCCTCAGAGACTGCGGGATGATATTTTGAGGGTAAACACGATGAATCCCTCAGGTCTGGGAAGGGAAGGCCCAAAGTTTTGAGGACACTGGTGGGGGTCATTCTCAGCTAGAAGAAGGGATGAAGAAACCATGACACCCTCTGTTGGCCTTCGACATGGGTTCCATACTGGATACTCACCGCTTAGGTGGTGTTTTGGACGCTTTTCAGTTGTCAGGAGATCAAATGCAATCACCCTGATACTGCCACTATTCATTCAGGTAATCCATTTTATTAATAATCAGAATAATAACGATGGCATTTAAGTGCTTACTGTGTGTTTTAAGGGCTGGGGTAGATATGTTCATCAAGTTGGACACAGTCCCTATCCCACCGGGGGCTCACATCTGCGCCGCCTCTGAAATCCAATCCCATTTACTGGAGTGCCTGGCCGTGAGATAGCATTCAAAATAATCAGCATTCCTAAATAGGTTCAGATTTTGCTGTGAAATGGAGACCTTTCATTATAGGCACTAAAACTGAACCATAGAAGCTCCTCGGTGGCGCTGGAGATGTTTCCCTTCACTTCTTGAGCTGAAGGAAGTGTCATTTAATGGATTCTCCTGCCAGATGAGTTTCTAAACCAAATAGTGACCCTTGAGCTACTTTACAGCATCTTTGCAGAATGTGGCTAAGTATGATTGCCCCTATTAATGTTAATGGAAAATAGCAAGCCATTTTCAATAAATATGCATTAGGACACTCAGAACCCACACATCACTGAAAATTAAGCTGTAACCTTAAATGATGTATTTTGAGTGGTTAAAAAGACTGTTCCTCTTTCCTGAAAATAGGGAAACACAGGAAATACAAGATTAAAAAATTCACCTGGAATTCCTTATTCCACAGCACTTATGTACATATCCATAATTTATTTATATTAATATCTGTCTCCCCCTCTAGATTTTAAACTCGTTCTGGGTAGGGGATGTAAAATTGAAAGATCCACCTGGAATTCCTTATTCCACAGCACTTACATACATATCCATAATTTATATTAATATCTGTCTCCCCCTCTAGATTTTAAACACGTTGTGGGCAGGGGATGTGCCTACCAACTCTGTTGTATTGTACTCTCTCCCAAGTGCTTAGTACGATGCTCTGCACACAATAAGTGCTCAATAAATAGAGTTGATTTGATAATACCGAACCCTTGCCTTGGAGGAGTTTACAGTCTAGCTGGAGAGAAAGTAAAATAAATCGCAGGTAGGGAAAGCCTTAGAGTATAGGGACTGTGGATTATTGGGAATAATTAAATTGTGGCAAGGATTACATCAGACCATTGATAACTGAAAAATACACAGATCAGAATGATTAATGAGCATTTTCGGTAAGCCCTTTGTGGGTGGAGAATGCCACTTGGTCTTGTACTTCCCCAGAGCTTTGTACAGTGCATTGCACCAAGTGGGGACTCAATCCCGGCTCCGCCACATGTCTGCTGTGTGACCTTGGGCAAGTCACTTAACTTCTCTGAGCCTCAGTTACCTCATCTGTAGAATGGGGATTAAGACTGTGAGCCCCATGTGGGACAACTTGATCACCTTGTATCCACCCCCAGCACTTAGAACAGTGCTCTGCACATAGTAATCGCTTAGCAAATGCCATTATTATTATTATTATTATTATTATTATTATTATTACTACTACTACAACTACTAGAGAAGCAGCGTGGCTCAGTGGAAAGAGAACAGGCTTGAGAGTTGGAGGTCATGGGTTCCAATCCCGGCTCCACCGCTTGTCAACTGTGTGATTTTGGGCAAGTCGCTTAACTTCTCTGAGCCTCAGTTACCTCATCTGTAAAATGGGGATTAAGACTGTGAGCCCCAAGTAGGACAACCTGATCACCTTGTATCCTCCCAATTCTTAGAACAGTGCTTCACACATAGTAAGTGATTAACAAATGCCATTATTATTATTCCTTCTGCTATTACCATCTCTCTTACTGCTATCAGTCGACAGGAGTTGATGTAGGAAATAGCTGAGGCAGTGTTTCATACAGGTTCAGCTAGTTTTGTTGTGCCATTTTTTTTGTTTTTATGAAACCTCATTTCCAGGACAATCAATCAATCAGTCATATTTATTGAGCGCTTACTGTGTGCAGAGCACTGTACTAAGCGCTTGGGAAGTACAAGTTGGCAACATATACAGTCCCTACCCAACAGTGGGCTCACAGTCTAGAAGGGGGAGACAGAGAACAAAACCAAACATATTAACAAAGTAAAATAAATAGAATAGATATGTACAAGTCAAATAAATAAATAAATAGAGTAATAAATATGTACAAACATATATACATATATACAGGTGAAAAACAATAATAATGATGGCATTTTTTAAGCGCTTACTATGTGCAAAGCACTGTTCTAAGAACTGGGGCGGTTACAAAAGGATCAGGTTGTCCCACGGGGGGCTCACAGTCTTAATCCCCATTTTACAAATGAGGTAACTGAGGCACAGAGAAGTTGTGACTTGCCCAAAGTCACACAGCTGACAATTGGCGGAGCCGGGATTCGAACCCATGAACTCTGACTCCAAAGCCCGTGCTCTTTCCACTGAACCACGCTGCTTCCCCATATTCACTCCAGTGGGCAGGTGTGAAACTACTTTAGGCAAGCTCCTATCAGAAAATGTTCATGGAGATAGGAGAGAGAATGGATAATCAACTAGCAATGGATATAATTTAGGCTTAGCACTTGGAGGTTCTTAAATTGTTTCTTTCCTTCAAATGCCCATTTTCCTAGTGCGACTCTTAAGTAATGAACACACCAAACTTTCCTACGAACTAAAGGCACAATTTCTAAATTAATTTCACTACAAGGATGAAGGTATTTGCCCTTATTTCAATCTTCATTTCAAGTTAGTGGATTCCAAGTGATTGGAGTTGAGAAATACATATAATTTGTTGTGAAAAGATATTAACATGGGTGACTCTGTGATTGACAGAGCTCCGAAGGGTGGAAATATAACTGTATAGCATTTTTGCCTACCTAGCGGTGTTGAATCAATTTTTTTGTAAATTGAATCCAATTTTTTTGTAAATTTGCAGACTATGGTAGATTTTAAGATCCTTACGGGTAGCGATTGTGTCAACTGATTCAAGTATACTTTCCCAAGCACTTAATGCAGTAACTGCTCTGATATTTTTGATAAAAAGTTAAGCTTTGCACATACTGGTCTCTGTTTGCTTTGAATGCTATACTGGAAACTTCTTTTAGGCAAGAATCGTGTCTACTGACTCTGGAATGTTTTCTCCCAAGTGCTTAGTACATCCTCTGCATGCATTGTGCACTCTATAAATGACATTGATTAAGCAGGATTTTAGAGAATCATGTTGATAGAATAGTCGTTTCATTTTTTCCCTCAATTTATCCCAGGTACAATAATGAATTAGGGTGGCATGAAAATTAAAAAAAAAAAAGAAATTGGATGTTAAAGTATGGTTTTCCGTTTTATGAGTGCTGTGCTTCATTTCTGACTCATAAAAATCAGATGCTAGGCTTTGACTGTTGGAAAAAGGTGTCTGTACATAGTTCAGCTCTGATCATAAACTGCCACCTGACGATTCTTACAGATGCCATGATGCCATGTCTAAGAATGCAATGCCATGATAGGTGTCAAGAGAAATTGATTTTTGAGGGGCAACAATGTTAGATTCTTTTGGCATTTAAGTCTCTTTTATAGCCCATCTGCAGAAGATAATATAAATAAACTCTGAAAAGGATCAGGGCTATAAACAAAGGGTTTAAAGGATTTTGTCAGCTGAGCAGATAATAATGGGCAAGGTATGATTAAAAGACCTCTTAACATTTGTAGTAGATTTTTAGTGCAAATGTCACTTGGTCTTTTTTATAGTCAGACTCAGTCATTTCCCAGGCTGTCGTTCAGACTGATAAAAATACCATGTCACTTCATTTTGTTTCATTTGAAGATCATCAATGAACAAAGCATTTCGGGGCTCTTGTAGTCTGCAGTGGCCATCCCATATGTTCTTAATCCAGTCTTTGTGGGATCTATGTCCCTATAGGCACTTGTTACATCTCTGGCATTATCCACAGAACGCTCGCTTTTTCTAAATAGGGATCTGCCAAAATGTGATTCTGTTGTCTTTTTGGATTCGACTGTAGAATTTTCTTAATTTTGAATTCAGGCACAGGAGAATAGAGAATGAATAGGGGATTCTCCTTGCTAAGTTTCCTGGAGTCTTCTGATCTGCAGGTCTGCTACTTTGGATACATTACATCTGCTCAGATTCCACTTTCTACCTCATCCAGTTTTATAGAGAAAAGCCTGCCAAGCAGATTCAGCTTAGAGTTTGCTCTTCTAGCACGCAGGTACCGTGGCGTAGTGGAAAGAACCACTTTCACTGGCCTGTGAGCCGGGCATCCTGAACTCTGTGCCTGACTACCACTTGCCTATTGTGTGACAGAGAAAGTTACTTGACTCTGGGCCTCAGGTTCCTCATCTGTAAAATGGGATTTAAGACCTCTTCTCTCTCCCATTTAAAATGAGCCTCATGAAGGACAAGAACTATGCCTGATCTGATAATCTTGTTTCTGCCCCAGTGCTTGGCACATAGTAAATGCTTAACAAGTGCCTCTACAGTGGTGATGGTGATGAAAGGAGGAAGAGTTGAAAAGAGGCAAACCAACTAGCACAAGGATCTGTACTGACTTGTAAACAGTGCCAGAAATGGTGTGCCAGTTTTTTCTGCTGCTTTTGCACTTATTGATTGATTTGAGATGACATCTTCATATATGAAGGATTTGTGTGTGTCCGGCTCTCTTGGATAACGGGAATGGGAAATTTTCTGTGGAGGAAATGTCTGCTCTTCAAAATGTATTTTTTTTCAAGGGGTAAGGGTTGGGGGGCTCTGGTTAGAATGTTTAATTGTACTTAAGAGACTCAGTTGCATTTATTGAATGCTTAGTGTGTGCAGAGCCCTTGGGAGAGTACAGTGTAACAGAATTAGTAGACACGTTCTCTAAGAGAAAACTTGGATATGTTCTTGCCTTGAAAGTAGAGCACAGAGGGTGAAAGTATCAGGGGGGTTTTTTGGTAAGAAAAATTTACCCTAGGTATAGATGCATTCTAAAAGATAAGGTCTAGCTAGTGTTCCATGTTTTTCTTTTTTTAATGGGTGAAATAGCTGGAAATGTAGCCCATCGATCTAAGGACTGTGGGTGTGTTAACATAGCTGGGTTTCTAGAAAGAAATGGAACACAGAGGGAGCAGGTTTCTTGGATTTGGGGAGCACAATATTAAAATGTTGTATTTTTCAATCAGTGAAATTCATTGAGCCCCTACTTTGTGCAGAGAACTCTGCTAAGCATTTGGGAAAGTGCAATAAAGTAGACCCAATTCCTTCCCTCAAAGAACTTAGAATCTAATGGGATTTTTCCATCCCTATTAGTTAAAACAGAATGAAGGTAACATTTGTCAGAATCTTCTGATACCAACTTTCATGTTGTACCTAGAGGAATTGAATGCTGTAAAAAATTTCTATTTCCAGTTTTTAATGTCTGATATAACCTTTCCAACCACATTAGCCTTTGCATCATTACTGGTGGGACAAGGCTGGATAAGACTCCAAGTTTCATAAATTCTTTCTTATGGTGTGTATAAATGGCAGTCATGTTTTATCGCTCACATAAAATATTTTTAAAGCTGTTATCTCTTGTCCTGATTTTGCTTTTGCAAACCCTTCAACAAGCTGGATGTGGTATGGATTTTCATTAATGAGGTTCTGTTGGTGTCATTCTAATTGGATATGCAAGATAATCTCAACTCTATCTGCATCATAATTTATCATCTTGAAGATAGGAGGATAACTGTTGTGCTTACATTTTGTTGAGGGTATAAGGATAATCTTGGTGCTTAGTTGCTGGCTCCAGGTAGCTTTAATACTTAGACTTTTAGACAGGAGGTTAATGCCACTTGGAGGGATCAATTGATCTACAAATAGTGTTTTGATACTTGGAAACAAGGTAACCTGGTAGATAGAGCTTTGTCTTTGAGCCCATAGCTAAGTGATGGCAAAGGTTTTGACTGTTCATTGGAGGTTCTCAGAACAAAATTTCCATTTTTTCGTTGTTGGTTTTTTTTATGTGTGTGTGTGTGTGTGAGAGAGAGAGAGAATTGAGTGCATTCTGTTGGAATCCTGATTGTAGAGTTCACAGTATTCTGGAGTACAATAAAAGAGAATTGATTGATCTGATCGCTGCCCACAAGGAGTTTACAGTCCAGTGGGGTAGACAGGTATGAAATTGCAGATGGGAAAAATGGTGCGTTGTAAGGATTTGTACATAAGTGCTGTGGGGTTGAGGGTGGGGTGGCTTGAAACATTCAGATTCAAGGGCATAGGCACCATAGAAGGGAGAGAGGGAGTAGAGGAAATGAGAGTGCCTGGCACATAGTAAACAATGAATACTGTAAAAAAGTGAAAGGTGCTTTGACTGACCCCCCCCAAATTTAGGAAGTAGGACACAGATGTAGTCTTCCTCCATATCTAGTTTTTGAGAAGTTTTGGATTCTGAAGTTGACTATTTCAGGAGGGTAAGGAAGGTAGTATTTTCCCAAGGAGTTAACTTCTCTCGATTGGCAGTGTTGGAGACTGTGATATTGGTAAGCAATCATTCTCTTTATGATGGCATAGCAAAGGAACTAATACTGTAATCCTAATTTTCTGTGGCTTTATATTTTTAGCTCCCCTGAATAAATTCTTTTCAAGGTGACTTCTTGAACCTTCCCACGGTGACTTTTAAGTCTGTCTAGCTGAGTATCTCATTTTTAGCTTCTGGGCTTTTTGCCATATCCCTACCATCTGACTTCTTTCAATCAAAATGACCCCTCTGCCTCTCCCTCCCATGTTGGCTCTTTGAGTGGTTCTCATTTCCTGCTCAAATAAATGAATAATAGATAATGAAAATTTCTTAAAGATAAGATCATTACTAGGCGATTTTAGTAGGCTTTTCAAGATAAAATGGGCTCATCTCCGAATGAGTTGGGTTCGGGCCAGGTAACAGTTCTAAAACTGCTTAAATCCAATTTTTCTGAAGTCTCTTAAACCCTTTCCTAATTAAATTAGGCGACTGATGCAAGGAGGCTGCTCTTTTCAACACTGCAGCTTACATGCCTTCTTCCCTTCTTGAAGTGCAGAAAGTGTTTCTCATTGTATTCCAACCAGCACCTCCGAGGGAGGGGGAATCAAAACGTATGTGAAAGCTGCACCAACTCTCAAGAGAAAATTCTTTAAAGCAGGGAGACGGTCTAAGATTATCAGAAGTGATTGACCCATGTCTACTTATCAGTTTTGCCGATGCTGTAGAAACCATAGGAGCAGAAAGCAGAGCCGAGTTGTGGAAAGATGTTTTCCAAGAGACGGGATTAGATGGTGTTGGTTGGCAAGTGAAGACGGGCCTGATTATCCAGTGTTGCTGTTCCTATTGTTAACTTCCTCTGCCTGAGTGCTTGCAATATATCATTCCAATACTGGCAGAAACGAACATTCGTATCTGTTTCTGGCTTTACGCTCTCTGAACAGTAAGAAACCTTCCTGTAGCCGAATATCTTGCCCAAGCCTTCTTTTGGTGATATGTTTAATTTTTCTGTCCCCTTTAGAAAAACAATTTTTGTCAAAGACTACCCAATATTACTCTACTAATTCAGTTAGGTTTACTGTTAAGGGCTTACTATGTGCTAAGCACTGGGGTAGATACAGATAAACCAGTTCAGACACAGTCATGGGCCCACAGGTTACTGGATTGTTGGCTTGCGGTCAGGGAACATATTACTTGGTTACTCGGTATTTCCCAAGGCTTTCATACAGTGCTCAGTAAATATAATGCATAAGTACAGTGCGCTCAGTAAATTTAAGCCCATAGAGAAGCAGCATGACTCAGTGGAAAGAGCCTGGGCTTTGGAGTCAGAGGTCACAGGTTCAAATCCCGGCTCCGCCAACTGTAAGCTGTTTGACTTCGGGCAAGTCACTTAACTTCTCTGTGCCTCAGTTACCTCATCTGTAAAATGGGTATTAAGACTGTGAGCCCCCCGTGGGACAACCGGATCACCTTGTAACCTCCCCAGCGCTTAGAACAGTGCTTTGCACCTAGTAAACGCTTAAGAAATGCCATCATTATTGTTATTATTCATTCACTCATTTGTACTTACTGAGTGCTTACTGTGTGCAGAGCACTGTACTAAGAGCTTGGGAAGTACAAGTTGGCAACATATAGAGATGGTCCCTACCCAACAGCGGGCTCACAGTCTATTATCCTCTAGACTCTACGCTCCTTGTGGGCAGGAAACGTGTCTACCAACTCTGTTATATTGTACTTGTCCAAGCGCTTAGTACAGTGTCCCACATCCAGTAGGCACTCAGTAAGTACCATTGATTGATTACTGCTGCTGCTACTACTACCGGCTTACTACCGACTCCCCACTGCCCCAGGTAGTTGGTCCTTTCTGACAGATTCCCCTGTCAGAAAAGCATTGAGGTCTAGTGGAAGGAGCACGGACCTGGGTGTTTTTGTGTGACTATAATAAAATAATGATAATGATGATATTTGTTAAGCTCTATGTGCCGAACACTGTTCTATAAAAGAAATTAAATTTTCAGTCATTGACTGTAGTTAGTCATCTTTTCATGAGTACAATGAAGTTTTTCAGAGGACTAAGAAAATAAAAATGTAGGAGAACACTGTCCATATGTAAATTCAATTTTGAGAAAATGAGCAGTATTTGGGGAATTATAATAATTGAACCAGCATCATATTTTATCATGGTAGCATGATTTCATCATTAACAAAAAGAATATCTCCTTTTTATGATTTTTTAATATATTACCCACATAGGGGAAGGGAATGCTTTTCAAATGAATATCTTGTTTTGAAAGCCGTAGAATGTTGGATAGCTTTCAAGCTTTGAACTACCAACCTTTAGTGTAAGTTACTCAACTATATATACATGCGTATATATAGTATGTATATATAGTTGTGACTTATAGACTATATTGTAATATGTATTACATATCTTGAAACTCCTGTTGAATCTTACAAAATACTTTATTGATGACCTTTTCATGCAAGATAAGTCAAATGCAGTGACATTATCATATTGTATTTTTCATTATTTCTGTATTCACTTTAGTACAGAACGAAAATATCTCTCCAAATTCTGTGAACTATTATTAAGATGTGAAAGACCTTTATTAAAACCTCTGAAGGTGCAGTTCTGGCATATCTAGTACTTTGGCTTTGTTTCCATGGGTCTAGGTTTGAATTTCAGTTCTGACTACGTTGGCTTGTTTCCTCAAACTGCCTAATTTTCCTTTGGAAAAATTCTCTTCTTTCTGAGAAAAAGAAGAAACAAGATCGTTCAGTTCTTTCAGTCCATGAATGATTGGGTACATGTAGTCAGCTTGTGAACTTTCAAGAATTGGAGATAAGATATTTGAAGAGCAGAGACCCTTGGCAGCCTCACTGGGTTACTAGTAGAAAAGTTTTGGGGGGAACGAAAGAAGTAAGAACACTTAGGTCACTTGGCGTTTTGTCTTTCCCAATCAACCTTAACAAAGAATTATTATTATTATTTTTGGAGGGTCCTAAATAAAGTCTCCCTCATTGAAACACTTATGTACCTATCTTTAAATTGTCTATTATAAATGATTTATGTTAATATCTGTCTCCCGCTTTGGACTGTAAGATTGTTGTGTGTAGGGAACATGACTGCTAACTCCATTATACTCTCCCAAGCACTTAGTACCTTTGATGGACTGATTGAAGCCCTTAATCATCAATTTCACTGGGGTGACTGGAAGCGCAGGAGAAGTGGTTCGTGGGTCACAATGATAATCTACTGTCACTGTTCTCTGAGGAACAAAGGATAGTAGGACAGAAAGAGGAATACTTTGGCATTTTGAGGGCTCTTTTGTCTTTCAGCACTTGACTAAGTCAGTAAAATACAAGCCACCCATCTGCAGACCCCGCTCCTATTCAATCCGTGACCAGCCCTAGTGGTGTTCATTACCTGATACCTACTACATTTCCCCATCATTCATTCATTTAATCGTATTTATTGAGCTCTTACTGTGTGCAGAGCACTGTACTAAGCGCTTGGGAAACACAAGTTGGCAACATATAGAGACGGTCCATACCCAACAATGGGCTCACAGTCTGAAAGGGAGAGACAGACAACAAAACAAAACATGTGGACAGGTGTCAAGTCGTAAGAACAAATAGAAATAAAGCTAGATGCACATCATTAACAAAATAAATAGAAGAGTAAATATGTACAAGTAAAATAGAGTAATAAATCTGTACAAACATATATACAGGTGCTGTGGGGAGGCGAAGGAGGTAGGGCCGGGGGGATGAGGAGGAGGAGAGGAAAAAGGGGGCTCAGTCTGAGAAGGCCTCCTGGAGGAGGTGAGCTCTCAGTAGGGCTTTGAAGGGAGGAAGAGAGCTAGCTTGGTGGAAGTGCGGAGGGAGGACATTCCAGGCCAGGGGGAGGACGTGGGTCGGGGGTCGACGGCGGGACAGGTGAGAACGAGGTACAGTGAGGAGTTTAGTGGCAGAGGAGCAGAGGGTGCGGGCTGGACTAGAGAAGAAAAGAAGGGAGGTGAGGTAGGAGGGGGCGAGGTGATGGACAGCCTTGAAGCTGAGAGTGAGGAGTTTTTGCTTGATGCGTAGGTTACTGGCAGCCACTGGAGTTTTTTGAGTAGGCGAGTAACATGTCCATAGCATGATGCTGTCAAGTCCATCACTTAAACATAATTTGCCCAGACATTGAGTGAGAATTCACCAACATCCATGCCTCGAATTAACCAACTTTTCTGAAATTAGAAAATGAAGATATAATGTTGTCCAGAAAAGCTTTTAGCAACTCAATTTCTTTTTTTGTTTTTTTTCTCAAGATTGCGATTTCCATTGTGTCAGCACACTGAACCAATGCAAAACCAATGATTTCAACTTTCCCTCAATAATTAACTGCAGTCCTCAGATCTAAAAAAAAATGCTTTGTAGAGTAGGGCTATAAAGCAACAGGGAGTTTGGCAACAAGTCACTTGAGAGTAGTTGGCAACTGGGGTGCGGAGAGAAATGTTTCAGAAAAACTCTAAAGCCTAATCTTTTCCTATCCCTCAGGGAAAATGTTGTGAAGATTTAGCAAAAAAATGGGTATTTCCAGCAGTTTCCATGTCATCTGACCTTCTTTTTTGGCTCATGCAAATATCTGCGTAGGCTGTTGTTGAAAGCCAAGCTGCTTAACAAAGTGATCTTTTATCAAAGCATTAAGTCGTTAATAAATGAAGCGTGTTTATCCACAGAAGAGCTTCAAAGAGTGTTTTGATGAAGATGAGGCGTTCCAGTTTTGCAGCTGTCCTTGTCCCTGGAGGGAATCAGGTTGGGCAGGATGCCGGGGAAGACTGAGAATGAAAGAGGTGGGCGAGGAACGAGGCCTCAGTGCAGGGGTTCATCCAAGGCTTAATGTCTGATTACACCCTAAAATGCATCTCTAGCAGTGAGGCTGCTCTGATTCTTTGAAAGCTGCAGTGAAGCGGTTGCACAGTGGATGATCCATTGGGCACTAAGTGAGGTGTAAAATAGGCACCACCCAAAGTGGGTGCGATTGTCTGCAAAAATCCTTGTTTTGGATTTCTAATTAGGAAGCATTTCCACTTTGAACCAACCACAGAAATCAGACTGAGGTATAGAAGATCCCTTAACATCTAAAGAGGGGTTTATATATGCACACACTGGAAACCTATACCAGACCACTTGGGTATTTCTTTTGTGTGTGTGCTCTGAACCCCATTTTCATGGAGGAGAGATTGGGGGACACAGTCATTGTCACATCTTCCCTTTTATTGGGGGTAGCCACAGCTATCTCCTGGCTTCCCTTTCTTTTTAATTCTACACCTTTATGGAAATTTTATTATCCCATCCCTTTGGTTCTCTGGCTCCTTCACCCTGCAACCTTTTCTCAAGTCAATCGTTAAATGTATTTTGGAATTATTATTTTGTTGTCTTGCTGAATGGGCTGTGAGGAGAGGGCTCACTTAAGAGCATACAGTCCTAAGAAATACTCTCACAGTAGCAACAGGACAGTTGGAAGAATAATAATAGTAATAATGATGGTATTTGTTAAGCCACGCACTGTTCTAAGTGCTGAATCAGTTACCGGTTGTCCATCGTAACAGTTCTACCATCTTTCGTCTCTAATTTTAATAAATTGTGGTGTTTGCTAAGTGCCTAATAGATATCAAGCATTCTACTTAGCTCTGGGGTAGATAGAAGGTATTCAATCAATTAGTTATATTTATTGAGCACTTACAATGTGCAGAGCACTGGACTAAGAACTTGGGAGGTAGCAGTATACGACATATATAGCAGTATACGACAGGTAGCAGACACAGTCCCTTGCCCACAACGAGTTTTCAGTCTAGAGGCCAGACAGAGTCCCTGTCCCAACCAGGGTTCACAATCTAAGTACGAGGGAGAACAGGTATAGAATCCCCATTTTAGGAATGAGGAAACAGGGGCACAGAGAAATTAAGTTTCTTGCCCAGGGTCATACAAATAGTAGAGTAGGGATTAGAATCCAGGTCCTCTGATTCCCAGGCCCCACGGTCTTTCCACTAGGCCTTTGCTAATTCTCCAGTTTTACCTCTCCATTCCTAAACTTCACTCCTAATTATACATTAAAGACCTTTGAGTCAAGAACCCAAGCTTCTGATTGTTTTAGCCTTTACACCTTTTTACAGGAATGAATGCCTGATAGCTTAAGCACCATCTCCTTTTGTTGATTTGGAAAGTTGTCACCACCACACTTCAGTGATGTCCTTTCATCCTGGTGTTGTGGGGTTTGGGGTTTAGTGATTCACACATCTGCTCCTTTCAGATCTGCCTGTCTACAGCCTTTCCCAACTTCAAAGCCCTTCCCACCATTTTCCCCCCCACTGCTTGGTTGAGCTCTCCACCCAGAGTAAGCACTTGAACAGACACCAATATTCATACTTGTGACATTCTGTCTCTTCCAGTGGGCTTTCCCCAATTCCCCAGTCCGTTCTTTTTTTTTTTTTTTGGCCTTAGGTTCTCAACAACTTGCAGACCTTCTGTACCTATCAATCAATCAGTCAATCAATCGTATTTATTGAGCGCCTTCTGTGTGCAGAGCACTGTACTAAGTGCTTGGGAAGTACAAGTTGGCAACATATAGAGACGGTCCCTACCCAACAGTGGGCTCACAGTCTAGAAGGGGGAGACAGAGAACAAAACCAAACATATTAACAAAATAAAATAAATAGAATAGATATGTGCAAGTAAAATAGAGTAATAAATATGTACAAACATATATACATATAAAAACTGTCCATTTAAAAACTCCGCTATTCAGTCACCTATCCATATCAATCAGTGGCAGTGTCATGGAGAAGCAGCGTGGCTCAGTGGAAAGAGCACGGGCTTGGGAGTCAGATGTCATGGGTTCTAATCCTGCAGCCGCCACATCAGCTGTGTGACTTTGGGCAAGTCACTTAACTTCTCTGTGCCTGTTACCTCATCTGTAAAATGGGGATTAAGACTGTGAGCCCCAAGTGGGACAACCTTGTATCCCCCCAGTGCTTAGAACAGTGTTTTGCACATAGTAAGTGCTTAACAAATACCATAATTATTATTATTATTATTTACTGAATGCTGACTGTGTGTCAATACTTGGAGAAGCTAGTGGAAAGAGCAATGGCCTGGGTTGTAATCCCAGCTCCACCACTTATCTGCTGTGTGACCTTGGAAAGTCACTTAATTTCTCTGTGCCGCAAGGAGCTTAAAGTCTACATAGTCTGTGATCATTTTTTAGACCTCATGTACTTTTTCAGTCTGCCAAGCAGAACCTTTCAATGCCTCTGATCATATCCATGTCTTTCTCCGTAGAGCCTCCAGTTCTAATATGTCCTCTGAAAACTACACATTATATTCCATGAGTGGACATATCTTTCTATCTGTTGTACTCTCCCAAGTGCTTAGTACGGTGCTGGGCACATAGTAAGTGCTCAATAAATTCAAATGATCGGTTCATCTCCCTCCACTGCTTTCCACAGGAAAGAGAAGAGCTTCTAGACAGCTGTATTAATTCACCCCCATACCTTCTAGCAACCTTAGTCAGTATCATCATCATCAATCGTATTTATTGAGCGCTTACTGTGTGCAGCGCACTGTACTAAGCGCTTGGGAAGTACAAGTTGGCAACATATAGAGACAGTCCCTACCCAACAGTGGGCTCAAAGTATCTGTTGAGCACTTAACTCTGTGCAGAGCATTGTACTGATATGCTTAGGAGTGTGCGACGGACTGAGTCGACATGGTGGCTCAGTGGAAAGAGCACAGGCTTTGGAGTCAGAGGTCAAGGGTTCAAATCCCGGCTCCGCCAATTGTCGACTGTGTGACTTTAGGCAAGTCACTTAACTTCTCTGTACCTCAGTTACCTCATCTGTAAAATGGGGATTAAGACTGTGAGCCCCCCGTGGGACAACCTCTCCAGCGCTTAGAACAGTGCTTTGCACATAGTGAGCGCTTAATAAATGCCATTATTATTATTATTATTACCTGCCTTTAAGGATTTTATAATTTAGTGAGAAGGTTACAGTTTATGGATTAGTGTGAAGTACACACGGATGCCTCATATTTTATTAATTTCATTTTTAGCATGCCTGTATTTCACCCTCGGCAATTGCCTCCATTACCAAATCTCTTGTGATAACCAATAATATGGAAATGTGGGTTTCACACAATAAACTGAATCCAGGCAATGAGATATTTTTACCAAGTCCTTCAACTGGACCAACCTTGAGGTATCAAACAAGTGGCATATACCCTACCCATAAGGGTCTTGCTAATACAGTTGGAAGATTGGGGTTAATTCTAGAGTTAAAAACACAGGAAGCCGAAAGGTGGATTTTGTGGAAAATTCACTTAACTAGTTCCCAGTTAGCAATGCAACTTTTCTAATTAGGAGGAAAAAAAAGAGAGATTATATGAATTGGTTCCTGTATCCACGCAAGAGGTTGTCAATATGCTAAGTAGGCACTAGGAGATATGTGTATATTTTAGAGAGATTGTTTTGCATAACTGGCAATGGCTTCATTAAAATTAAATATTGCAGAAATTAAGTTTAGTCTGTAGAACCTTCCTGGGCATGTATACTAAGGTTATGCATGCATTTTTATCTTTAAATTGCATTAAAGTGTACCAAATAAATAATTTAGAACAACTCTTAAACACCTGAACATGGAGGAAGTGGATCATAAAGGCTGAGCACAGAGGTACAGAGACAGTGAAACTTCTTACAAGGCAACTCGAGTTTTCTGAGTGGAAATAGTAGTCTCCGATTGGTAGCGTTGTCAGGAATGGCAGTGATCTTTGGTTGCTTTTCATTTTCTGCCATTGAATTAATTACAAATGGTGTTGCAGTTTGTGGGTGCATATAATGATGGAGTCCATTTGGCCCTTATGGCTATTTCAGAAGGCCCCCAGCCCCTACCACTAAGAGGAGCGCTTAGAGACAGCATCTGTAAATTCGCTTAGAATAAGAAAATTAGGAATCCCCTGAGGGTTGGAACTGAAGTGTTCTCATCTTTGTATCCTGGGTAATTTTAAGTCTATATGATAGTTCTTTTTTTTAAAAAATAGAATTTAGTACTAGTGCCTGGCTCTGGGGTAGATAATAATTATAATTATGGTATTTGTTAAGTGCTTACTATGTGCTGAGCACTGTTCTAAGCGCTGGGGTAGATACAAGGTAATCAGGCTGTCCCCCGTCATGGGGCTCACAGTCTTAAAACCCATTTTATAGATGAGGTAACTGAGGCACAGAGAAGGTCACACAGCAGATAAGTGGCAGAGCCGGGATTAGAACCCACATCATCTGACTCCCAAACCCGTGCTCTTCCTCCTAAGCCATGCAGCTTCTCAAGATAATCAGCTGGACTCAGTCCATGTCCCACGTGGGGTTTACAGTCTTAATCTCATTGTACAGAGGTAAATGAGGCCCAGAGAAGTAAAGCGACTTGCCCTAGGTCACACAGCTGACACGTGGCGGAACCGGGATTAGAACCCGGGTCCTCTGATTTGGACGCCCAGGCACTTTCCACTAGGCCATGCTGTTGCTTTGTCCTTTAGAATAAAATAAAGAACAATAGCAGGAAAAACACTTTTAAAAATCCCATATTTTATTACGTATTCTCTGAAAATCAATCCTCCAGTCTGAACAGAGAAGCAGCATGGCTCAGTGGAAAGAGCCCAGGCTTTGGAGTCAGAGGTCATGGGTTTGAATCCCGGCTCCGCCACACGTCTGCTGTGTGACCTTGGGTAAGTCACTTCACTTCTCTGAGCCTCAGTTCCCTCATCTGTAAAACGGGGATTAAGACTGAGAGGCCCCCGTGGGACAACCTGATCACCTTGTGTCCTCCCCAGCACTTAGAACAGTGCTTTGCACATAGTAGGTGCTTAACAAATGCCATTATTATTATTATTATTATTATTATCATTATTATTATTGTAACCTCCCCAGCACTTAGAACAGTGCTTTGCACAGAGTAAGCGCTTAATAAATGCCATTATTATTATTTCTAGACTGTGAGCCCACTGTTGGGTAGGGACCGTCTCCATATGTTGCCAACTTGTACTTCCCAAGCGCTTAGTACAGTGCTGTGCCCACAGTAAGTGCTCAATAAATACAATTGAATGAACAGATCTCCAAATGACTCTGTGTGTGTGTGTGTGTGTGTGTGTGTGTGTGTGTGTGTGTGTGTATTAATGATAAAACCTGATTATCATAGATTTCTTATTTGTTTCAAAATGGTCTACAGCCATAATCGTTTGCTATGGCTCTTCCATAGGTGATGATGCTTGTCCATTCTTAAAACTAGTACTCATCTTTTCTACTGAACTAAAAAGGATAAGAAAATACCTCTGGGTCTGTTTTGGTTTATTAGATTTATTTCAAAATAGCTTATGTGATCATTGGAATGGTATTACTATGAAACGTGATTTTTTAATTTTCTGTAGCAGAAAGTGTTCCAGGTCCTATGTATTTAGAGAAATAGCTAAAGAACCAAGAGAAGCAGTGTGGCTTAGAGGTTAGAGCAGCGGCCTGGGTGTCAGAACTTGGGTTCTAATCCCAGTTTTGCCACTTGTTTGCTGTGTAATCTTGGACAAATCACTTCACTTCTCTTTGCCTCAGTCACTCCTCCATAAAATTGGGATTAATAGGGACATGGACTGCTTCCAACCGCATTGGCTCATATCTACCCCAGCGCTTAGTACATTGCCTGACTCATAGTAAGCGGTAATCAAATACAATTTTTTTTTAAAAAAGAAAGAAAGCCTAAGGGGAGTTGTGGTGTTCAGTTGTCTATGGTTGTGAAGTTTGGATTTTCTCGAGAAGGGCTGCCTTCTGTAATTTCACCGCTTATGTCACTACATGTTGCTGAAATGGTGAGTTGTAGGTGCTAAAAGCATAACCTCAACCAAGTTGTTAAGACTCTCTTGGGAAAGAGGTGGTTTTTCGGAGAAATGAGGCTTGGGAAAGATCTTAGTGTCAAGAGGCAGAATGCATAACTGCAAAGAACAAAGGAGGCGTGCCAGCATCCCCTTGTACATACTTTGTTAGTATGTTTGGTTTTGTTCTCTGTCTCCCCCTTTTAGACTGTGAGCCCACTGTTGAGTAGGGACTGCCTCTATATGTTTCCATCTTGTACTTCCCAAGCGCTTAGTACAGTGCTCTGCACACAGTAAGCGCTCAATAAATACGATTGATACTTCAATCGTGTTTACTGAATGCTGACTCTTCAGCGGCATCTCCCTTCTGTAAACCAGGGTCCTTTTTTCCTTTAGAAGAGTACTTTGCGCATAGTAATAATAATAATGGCATTTATTAAGCGCTTACTACATGCAAAGTGCTGTTCTAAGCGCTGGGGAGGTTACAAGGTGATCAGGTTGTCCCACGGGGGGCTCCCAGTCTTCACCCCCATTTTACAGATGAGGTAACTGAGGCACAGAGAAGCGAAGTGACTTGCCCAAAGTCACACAGCCGACAATTGGCGGAGCCGGGATTTGAACCCATGATCTCTGACTCCAAAGCCCATGCTCTTTCCATTGAGCCACGCTGCTAAGCGCTTAACAAATACCATCATTATTATTGTTTAACGGTAATAATAAGAAGGGTAATCAATCAATCAATCAATCGTATTTATTGAGCGCTAGAATAGTGATCTGTGTGCCAAGCACTGTACTAAGTCCTGAGGTAGATGCAAAACAATCAGGTCGGACACAGTCCCCGTCCCATATGGGGCTCAAAGTCTAAGAGGGAGGGAGAACAGGTTGTGAAGAATCTGAGGTACAGAAAGCTGATGTGACTTGTCAAAAGTCACACAGCAGGTAAGTAGCAAAGCCCGGATTAAACCTAGGTCCTCTGGCCCCCAGGCCCATGCTCTTCCGTCAAGGCTACAGAGTATTTATTTATTTTACTTGTACATATTCTATTTATTTTATTTTGTTAATATGTTTTGTTGTCTGTCTCCCCCTTCTAGACTGTGAGCCCGCTGTTGGGTAGGGACCGTCTCTAGATGTTGCCAACTTGGACTTTCCAAGCACTTACTGCAGTGCTCTGCACACGGTGAGCGCTTAATAAATACGATTGAATGAATGAATGAGTGAACCTTGTAACCTCCCCAGCGCTTAGAACAATGCTTTGCACATGGTAAGCGCTTAATAGAGAATAGAGAATAAAGAGAATAGAGAATAAAAATAGAGAAGAGAAATAGAGAATAAATAGAGAAGCAGCGTGGCTCAGTGGAAAGAGCCCGGGCTTTGAAGTCAGAGGTCATGGGTTCAAATTCCGACTCCGCCACTTGTCAGCTATGTGACTTTGGGCAAGTCACTTCACTTCTCTCGGCCTCAGTTCCCTCATCTGGAAAATGGGGATGAAGACTGTGAGCCCCCCGTGGGACAACCTAATCACCTTGTAACCTCCCCAGTGCTTAGAACAGTGTTTTGCACATAGTAAGTGCTTAATAGATGCCATTATTATTATTATTATTATTACATAAATATAACTAATCCTTGGCCACAGTAACTACAGACTAGAAGTCTAGTCTAGAGCTATCTCACCCTAATCTTAATGATCCCTAAAACAGAGTTTGAGCAGAGATTAATTTGCTGCAGAGCCAAAATAAATATGTTTCTTTCGGGGTGTTCTCTTTGGGCAGTGCATGCTTGCATCCTGCAGTTTCACCAGGTGCTTTCAACAGTTCATTCATTCATTCATTCATTCAATCGTATTGAGCACTTACTGTGTGCAGAGCACTGTACTAAGTGCTTGGGAAGTACAAAGTCAGGCCAGCGTCCTCTTGTACGTGCTTGTTGTGTCTATCAAATGCTGACTCTGTGCAGGGGACTGTACCAAGCACTTGGGAGAGTTTAGTAGACAAGAGAAGCAGAGTGGCCTAGTGGTTAGGGTGTGTGCTTGGAAGTCAGAAGGACCTGGGTTCTAGTCATTCATTCATTCATTCATTCAATTGTATTTATTGGTTGCTTACTGTGTGCGGAGCACTGTACTTAGTGCTTAGTGCTTAGTCCTAGCTGTCTCACTTGTCTGCTGGGTGACCTTGGGCAAGTCACTTAATTTCTCTGGGCCTCAGTTTCCTCAACTGTAAAATGGGGGATTCAGCACCTATTTTCCCTCCTACTTAAACTGTGAGCCCCAGGTGGGACAGGGATTTTGTTCAATATAATTAACAAGTAGGTACCCCTGGGTTTAGAACAGAAGCAAGCAAGCCAGACAGAATTTCATCACAGAGACAGCGAAGCAGGAATAAGAAACACATCAGAATGTTCTCCAGGTGGGTAAAGTGCTAGCAATGCACACTTTAATTTCTAATGACATCTCATTTTATAGTAGTAGAAGCAATTGGTGTTCTCATTCTGGATTTAGTATTGGGGCGGGGACGGGGAAGCCAGTTGCTTTCCATGAAGCAATTCATTAGAAAATACCTTCCTGAACTGAATTTTGCTTTGGATGAACTCCTGCAAAGACTAAGGTAGTTGGATTATATGGGGGGGAAAAAAAATCACAGATAATGAGTTTCCCCAAGGCACCCCTCCTCCTCAACTCCCGGCAGACCTCTAATCTAATTTGAGGAAGTCCAAGTGGAGGAGCTATTGACAAAACCTACTCTGAAGATCTTAATTGCTGAAATGGTGCTTAGGGAAAGGGTGATGTGAAGTCAATTAGGGCTGAAATCCAGCAGGTTCTCACAGGAGTTCGGATCTAATCTTGCGAGGGAGAGCGTTCTACTTTTTAAGTTGGAACTAAGAGATTTCATAATAATAATGATGGTATTTGTTAAGCGCTTACTATGTGCGAAGAACTGCTCTAAGCGCTGTGGGGGGATACAAGGTGATCAGGTTGTCCCGTGTGGGGCTCACAGTCTTCATCTCCATTTTACAGATGAGGGTACTGAGGCACAAAGAAGGGAAGTGATTTGCCCAAAGTCACCCAGATGACATGTGGCAGAGCCGGAATTAGAACCCATGACCTCTGACTCCCAAGCTTGGGCTTTTTCCACTGAGCCATGCCGAGCCATCATACTGTAGGATGGCTACAGCTATATAACACTTATAATAGTAGCCATCATACTGTAGGATGGCTACAGCTATATAACACTTATAATAGTACGGAGTAAAGTACCTGGTTCGCAGTACAACTTTGACAAATTCACCTTAAAGATGGTATTTGTGAGGCAAGGACTGTGCTAAGTACCGGATAATCAGATCGGATCCTGTAAGAGGCTCAGGGTCCAAGGGGGCAGGAGAACAGCTATTTAATTCCCATTTTACAGGTGAGGAGACCGAGGCCCAAGGAGGGTAAGGGACTTGCTTAAGGTCACATTCAGCAGAGAAGCAGTGTGGCCAAATGGATGGAACACGGGGCTGGGAGTTAGAAGGACCTGGGTTCTAATCCTAGTTCTTCCACTTGTCTGCTGTGTGACCTTGGGCAAGTCACTTCACTTCCCTGTGCCTCAGTTACCTCATCTGTAAAATTCATTCATTCATTCAATCATATTAATTGAGCGCTTACTGTGTGCAGAGCACTGTACTAAGCGCTTGGGAAGTACAAGTTGGCAACATATAGAGACGGTCCCTACCCAACAGTGGGCTCACAGTCTAGAATGGGGTTAAAGACCGTAAGCTCTTTGTGGGACAGGGACTATGTCCAACTCTCAATTACCTTATGGCCACCCTAGTGCTTAGAGCAGTGCCTGGCATACAGTAGGTGCTTAACAAATACCATTAAAACCATAAAAAAAAAAGGTCAGGGATGAAAACCTACGTGTCCTGTCTCCCAAATGCTGCGCTCTTTCCCCTTTCTGTGTATGAACCAATCTTTGACATGTTTTTAAAAAAGTCATGTCCATAAAAAGGATTTGGCAGTGACATCTATAAAGCAGTAGATAAGAAGAAAGCACTGGGCAAGTAAAGATGTATAATACTGGTGTTTAAGATCATACTTGGCCCTTGAATTTCTTGTCTGTCCAGATTCCTTCTAGAGGCTGGATCTATGATCATGCAAACATTTACAGGGGTTGTATATGGAAACAAACTCATGGATGAGGAGAGAACATTAGAGAGAGTGATTTTTATAGCACTTGTAGTTCCTTAGAAAGTTGCTGTGTAAATGTAAACACTTTTAATAATTAAGGAAGTTCCTGGATCTGTCTCTTCCTCTAGGCCAGCCAAAGATGCATTTCCCACCTCTCTCATCCTTCATCCATCTAAAAAAGATACTGGATCTCACAGCCTCTGAATACATTAACATTTGTTTCCTCGCTTGGAAACAAGCTCTTTTCATTGGATAAAAGAATAAAGAGAGGCGATTGTATATCCATAGCCATGTGGAAAATTTCCAAGTGCACATTTCCTTAAGCTACATTTATAGTTTAGATTAATTAGTGTGGGTAAGGATCTATAACTTAAAATTATAGCTTTTTTAGGACACCTCTAATGTGCTACCACAATTCTGATATTCTAGAGAAGGTGATTAAGCTCCCTCAGTTGTTGTTACTGCACAAAAACTATCAGGGTTTTGCGAGACAGTTATTTGAAAGCAGGTACTGGCAAGTCACCCAAGTGCAGTGCCTTCAGGAATACGATGACCCGAGATGAAATTATACCCCAAAGCCCTTACACCACTGTCGATAAACTCTGATTATTAATTTACTGGTAATTCATGGAAAATGAACAACTGACTCAACGATTGGAGAAAGCAGTTTTTCCCTCTGGGCCACCTAAGAGTTATAATTATGTTCATTATTGTGATTCATTTTCATTAGTCAAACTGTCACCATCTCACTCGGTAGTATTTTGAGCACTAACTGTGTGCAGAGCACTCTTCTGAATGCTTGGGAGACTACAAAAGAGTGGCTAGATGAAATCCCTGACCTCAGGGATCTTGTAGTCTAGCAGGGAAGACAAACACTAAAATGATTTACACGGGGAAAGAAGCAATGGAGAGACACACACAGTGTTCAAATTCAGAAAGCCCTCCTTGATGAAGTGTGAAAAAGCCAAGACTTGATCATCTTCTGTACATCATCCTTACCTCATCCCCAGGTTCTCTTTAATGGTAGCCTTTTCAGAAAGCAAAAACAGCTTTTATTCAACCATATTTGGCAGAGAGGCAATGGCTTTGCCTGTCAGAAAATCGTGTTTGAGTTCTGTAAGCTTTATAACCATGCTTGTAGTAGTAGCAATAGTATTTAAGTGCATACTCTGTGCAGAGCACTGTTCAAAGTTCCAGGAGAGAATACCCAGGTGGGAATTAGACACCCAAGCAGTGTGGTTCAGTGGAAAGAGCCCGGGCTTGGGAGCCAGAGGTCATGGGTTCTAATCCCAGCTCCACCACATGTCTGCTTTGTGACCTTGGGCAAGTCACTTAACATCTCTGAGCCTCAGTTACCTCATCAGTAAAATGGGGATTAAGACTGTGATCCCCACGTGGGACAACCTGATGACCTTGTTCCCCCCCCAGTGCTTAGAAGAGTGCTTTGCACATAGTAAGCACATAATAAATGCCATAATTAATTAATTAATTAGGAAAAAACCCAATAATAAATCAGTAGTATTGACTGAGCACCTGTGGTTTTGAGGCAACTGTAAGTGTTTAGGAGAGTACAGTTACTTAGGGAACATAGAACCGGTTTCTAAGGAGCTTAACATCTAAAGGGTGGAGTGATGCTGAACTATGGTATTTGTATGGGTTGATTTTACACATTCCAGCTGGCATGGTAGTTGGCATGTGATTAAAGCATCATCCAGTGAGGGTGAAAAAGAAAGACCAGAAATAAAGAAATCCTTTTTTTTTCCCTTATTTAATTAGCAAGAAGGTCGATAACCAATCCATAGGAAACCAGACTTGATTCTCCCATGGCCTTGCCACCTAGAATTATTTGGAAAACACTATTAGAATCTGTTTAATGATTGCCAGCTACAATAATCAACATTTACTTACCAATGAGGTGTGCAGAGGGCTGAACAAAGTGATCCTCATTCTTCCTTTAGGAAGAATATGTGATGTGCTCTCCAGAGCCTGGAACAGGAGATGCATTCTCCCCTTCAGTCTGCATCCAGTGTCACAGACCTACCAAGAGGCTTCCTGAACTTTGGCAATGATTTGCCTAGCATTTGGGGGGAAAAAAAGAATAGTTTGGAATCTGTATGGGTTGCTTGCATTGTGTTAAGATTACAAGTGCAAAATTGTAGAGAGTCATTCATTCATTCATTCAGTCGTATTTATTGAGTGCTTCCTGTCTGCAGAGCACTGTATTAAGCACTTGGGAAGTACAAGTTGGAAACATATAGAGATGGTCCCTACCCAACAATGGGATCACAGTCTAGAAGGGGGAGACAGACAACAAAACAAAACATGTGGACAGGTGTCAAGTCATCAGAATAAACAGAAGTAAAACTAGATGCCCATCATTAACAAAATAAATAGAATAGTAAATATGTACAAGTAAAATAGAGTAATAAATCAATTTTGCATCAACAAACTATGTCTAGGCTATTCTCTTTTATGATAAAAAAAAAGCCACTCATGCAATTTTTGTTTTCTTTATAGTATTTGTGGTAATGCACTGGAGTTGATACGAGCTACTCAGATTGGACACCATCCATGTCCCACATGGGGTTCACAGTCTTAATCCCCATTTTACAGATGAGATGACTGAGGCACAGAGAAGTAGAGTGACTTGCCCAAGGTCACACAGCAGACAAAAGGCAGAGCCGGGATTAGGACCCAGATTCTTCAGGCTCCGGCTCTATCCATTAGGCCATGCTGCTTCCCAATTGTGGTAGATGGGAAGAACGCTATATAGAAACTCTTAGTTGAACCTTTCCAGACCTCTTGTCCTGTTCCAGCTCTATTAGGACTGAGTGGTAGCATCAAAACCAGGAAGCAACACTCCCATATAATAATAATAATAATGGCATTTATTAAGCGCTTACTATGTGCAAAGCACTGTTCTAAGCGCTGGGGAGGTTACAAGGTGATCAGGTTGGCCCATGGGGGGCTCACAGTCTTCATCCCCATTTTACAGATGAGGGGATTGAGGCACAGAGAAGTTGTGACAGCTGCCAATTGATGGAGTCTGGATTTGAACCCATGCCCGTGCTCTTTCCATGATCCATGCTGCTTCGCAGACTTATAAGACTAGTATTAGGTCCTTACCGTATGCCAAGCACTGTACTAAACGCCGGAATGGATGCAAGGTAATCAGGTTGGATATAGTCAATATCCCAGATGGGACTCAGGGGCTAAATAGGAGAGAGTACAGGTATTCCACGTTTTACAGATGAGGAAACTGAGGCACAGGGAAGTGAAGTAACTTCCCCAAAGTCACACAGTAAGCAGGTGGCAGAGCCAGGATTTGGTTCCAGGTCCTCTGGTTCCCAGGCCTGTGTTCTTTCCACTAGGCCTCTCTGCTTCTTTTCTGCACTGCAGCATCACTTATAACCAGATTGCAAAGTATTTTTTTTTTTTAATTTTATCTCTTGCCCAAGTGGAAAGAATATGGAATTGAGAGTCAGGTGACCTGGTTCTAGCCCCAGCTCTCCCACTGGACAGTTAGGCCGTGTCACTTAAATTCTCTGGGCCTCAGTTTCCTCATCTTCAAAATGGGAATAATATTATTTGTCTCTTCCTACCACATAGAATGTTAAGGGCTCTGGCCAATATGATTGTCTTGTATTTCAGCTTGTATTTTAATCTTAGTTTACAATAAGTGATAGTGATGATGATGATGATAATGATATCTAAAGAAGTAGAGCCCAAGGAGTGATCTGATGAAATCAAGGCACTGTGCCCAGGTTGGGTAATTAAAGGCTAAAAAAATCATTATTTTAAAATGATTAAATGATTTCCATATCTTACTCTTCCATCTTCTTCCTCTGCCTCTTCTGGCCTAACTGTGGACTCATTTCTCAGCCTGATGTATGGATTCATTTTCTATGTAATGTTGCAGTTTTAGAGACAGGCCGGCTAGGGGTATTTGGTTAAATACTGTATGTTGTCTTGTGTGCAATATCTAGACGTAGGTGTGCCAATTCAGAAGTTTAGATCTTCCTTTGCTGTTCACAGTCTAACTCTAGATAAACCACTTGATCTCTGCAGACCTCAATTTCCACATGAGCAAAAGGGAGAAAATAACCCTTGCCCTCAACCAGCCCCTTGGGGTTTGAGAAGATTCATAAAATGCTATTTGAGGGGCATTGGAACTTGTTACTAGTGCGAGTGCACAATTTTAGCAGATTGTCCTGACAAGTCACATCATGGAGAGGTTGGGTATTAAGTGTTTTCAAGGCTTCAAGGAGAAAATCTTCAGACTTTCTGGCTTTCTTGTGGATAATTGTTCCAAGGCAGTAAGAGCTGGGCCTGGATGGGGTGCAGCAGCTAGAAATGGGGTGAACCTTTAAGAGAAGATGGTTAAAGGGCATCACGACCCAAGAAGCAGGGAAAATCACCGATGCCGGGAGCCTCAATTTGAAAATGTGGTGTTGCATCTTTACAGGTCCACAGCATATTGGTTTTCCAGTAGTTGGGTGCTGAATAGGAAGGGAATAGTAGTAGTTGTGGTAGTAGTAGTGTGAAGAAATTCAGGTGGAAATACTGGAACAAAATCATGTCAACTACATAATGTACTGTTCTGTGCACCTGAAGGATAGGTTGGCACTACAACTGAACTTTTCCCGTGGTGCCATTTGATTCTTTTCATTCACTCTCCCCTGTATAGTTCTCTCCTTCACCCTTCCTCTGTCTCCCACTTGCGTCTTCTGCATCTTGTTCACATGGGTCCCCAAACATTTTCTGTTGCCTCCCCCAAACTCCCCAAGCTCTGTAACAATTTGAGATTTAAGAACAGCTCTGATTGCACCCCGTCGGGTCTCTGTTAAAACTTCCCAACTTCAGTCATCAATCGTATTTATCAATCGTATTTATTGAGCGCTTACTGTGTGCAGAGCACTGTACTAAGCACATGGGAGTTTTCCAAGTGGATGATCCATCACCACCTTAAAACTCAACATGATAAAAACTAACTCCTCACCTTTCTTCCTAAACCTCTTATTTTTCCCATCGTGCTCAGCAACTCCAACAACTTCCCTGCCCTGGAAGCTCTGATTCCTCTGTGCCTTTCATTTATCCCGTGCTGGGTTTCCTCCGTGGTATTTCTTTGCTCTTCCACTGCCTTACCAGCCTGGTCTGTGACCTCATTATCTCCTGACTGGGCTACTGGAAGCACCGCGGAGGAGTGAGGGGAGAATAAGACCATATGGCAGGGGACAAATGGCTTCTTCAATTTGGAATGAAACGAAGGGAAATGAGAGTGGATTGTTTATTGGAGATTTTTCTGGACTCTTCCATCATCCTTGGTAACTCAGGCAATCATATGTGATATGACAAATTTTGTTTTCCGAGGCTCACGGCAGATCCAATTCAGCCTGGTCATTCCAGTGAAAGATATGTGTGCTTGTTTGCATGATTTTCAGGTTTATACTCCATCCTGGATAAGTGCTCTGTCTGTCTACAGAGACCGATTGCAAGGCATCTTTAGAACTGCAGATACTTTGGTTTTAAATATTTAACTGTGCTCCAAAGTGTATTGATAAACCACAATAATTGTGCTCTTTAGGTACCTGCAAATACCCGCTTTTGACTGTCCCTCTCAGATTTTGAATGCTTCATTTAGGGATCCCATTGTTTTGTGCCAAATAGTCATACATAATATGTGCCATACATACCTGCAATTCAAGCTAAGCAACCTGAATTGGGAGAGTCTTAAGAATTTGAAGCCTCTCACGATGGGAGGCCTGCTCCTATTTCATGTCTTTAAGCCTTGGAATTATTAATTGTGACATTAGGAGCCAGCAAAATAAATAGCAGCCGCCAGGAGCTGAGTCAGAACTCTTGGTAATTTCAGCTGCTGCTCCTGCCTTCCATTTCCATGGAAACAAACGCTGTAAAATGAAAAACAAGGTCAGAGGATGAAACGTTAACTTTAAAAAATACCTTCCCTCCCCCCAACCCCTCCCCTTCATTTTTTAACAAATCAGATCTCCAATTCTGGGCAAATGAAAGTAGAGACAGGAACTGAGAATAAGAAAAGAAAGCGGTCCGTTTAACCTACTCAGATTGGGTAATTTCTCAGATCCGAGATAAATTATTTCTTAGATGTGAGAAATAAAGGGGCCATTTTGGGTTCTCTAAAGAAGCTGCATCACCTTTTACCAAGTATGCCCGATTTAGGGAGGCATCAATATCTAGCTTTATTTTGAAAAGCATTATCGTTGATATACAATTTCATTTAATTTTCCTTCAGGTTTTATTCACTTGATCATTTCATAAACAGATGCCCTTTATACTTGAAGAGATATAATCATATTCCTGAATTTAAATCAGGTTTATGGCCTAACAGATCCGCTTTCAAAGGCCTGCTTAAATCACATCATCTCCAGAAGGCCTTCCTCAATTATTTTTTATAGTAATAATAATATTCAAGCATTTAATGTATACTAAGCACTGGGGAAAATATGTTATTCTGGTCAGATACAGCCCCTTTCCCACATAAGGTTCACAGTCTAAAGAGGAGGAACAACACTTATTCATTCCCCATTTTACAGATGAGGAAACTGAGGAAGAGAGAAGTGGTGACTTGCCTAAGGTCACACAATTAATTTCTAATCTCATTACTTATTCTCCAATTACTACCATTGATAGTATCACATCACCTAAGCACAAACCCCAGAGCACTCAAGTACCTATCTTATTTTTCCCACATGGGCTGGTACTGTGTTTATATGCATCCCAGTGCTTAGTACGGTGCCTGGCACATAGTAAGCGCTTAACAAATGCCATCATTATTATTATTTTTGTTACTACCATACATCCTCCTATCTGTAATTTACTTCACAGTTTCCCCCATTACATTATAGACCCCCTAAAGGTAGGGATAAGCCTACTAGTTTTCTCACACTCTCCCAAATGCCTAGAACAATATTCAGCACACAGCAGGTGTTGAATAAAATATATTGATTCATTACCTGAGCACCAGTCTGGGAGTCAGAGGGCCTGAGTTCTCATCCTGGCTAAGCCACTTGTCTGCTGTGTTGCCCTGGGCAAGTCACTTCACTTCTCTGGGCCCGTTACTTCATCTGTCAAATGGGGATTGAGATCACGAACTCATGTGGGACATGAATTGTGTCCAATCTGATTAGTTAGTATTTAGTTTAAATACGATTGATTAGTTAGTATCTTCCCCAGCGCTTAGTACAATGCCTAGCACCTAGTAAATACTCAACAAATACCATAAAAACAAAAGCAAAAACAACACTTTAGATATTTCTGTAGCCAGGTGGACTAATTCTAGCCATCAGTAGCCAGTGGGTGTCTACGTCCTATTATGGAAGATCTTCAGGGAAGGTATTCTCGATTCAGTATTGTGTTTTGGTGGCACCCAAGAATCCCATTTTATATCCAGCCTAAATCTTTTTTTACTTTCCGTAAAGCAAATGTCTCTTGTTCTGACCTTCATAAAGATGATGCCCAGCTAGACACCAGGAATAAACCCCAGGGTGCCTTCTTGATATGTTGTATTTGATCAGCTAATAAGTCTTTTCCAGACTTAAGTAAACTCCTTTTGAATTTCCCTCTAAATCAGGGAAGAACCTAATTAGTCATTTAACATGTAAATTTGGTAAAAGCTTTTTTTCGCTATCAGTAACAATGACACTTACCTAGAACCTACTATGAGGAAAGCAGGATACTGGGGACCTGTGGATTTACAGAATCAGCCCAAGTTTCCCCAGAGGCATTTTCACTCTAATTGGGGGGAGGTAAGGATTCAGACATTGAATTATACCATGGTTAATAATGAGAGTAGATATGACAGAGAAGCTGCTTGGCTCAGTGGATAGAGTACGGGCTTGGGAGTCAGAGGACATGGGTTCTAATCCCGGCTCTGCCCCTTGTCAGCTGTGTGACTCTGGGCAAGTCACTTCACTTCTCTGGGCCTCAGTTACCTCATCTGTAAAATGGGGATTAAGACTGTGACTGCCCCACGTGGGACAACCCGATCACCTTGTATCCCCCCCCCCCAGCGCTTAGAATAGTGCTTTGCACATAGTAAGCGCTTAACAAATGCCATCATTATTATATGACACAAGCAAATGCTAAAACTGATAACTCTTCCTGTCATCCCAAAAAAGTCATCTTTGGTTTATCGAAGAAAAGTAGGTACTTAATTCAGACGATTCTGACAGTTATAAGTTCTCTTAAGTCCTAGTTGTGTTAAGTGCGTGAGTGTGTGTGGCGTATACCTGCCCTTATATGTACAGCCGATTTAGTTTAGGGATACAGCTTGTGGCTGAGAACGTAGGACCTCTTGCCAACTCTTACCCTCCTGTCTTCCCCCAACGTCCCCACTCCCAGCCCATTCCAGTCCTAGACAATGTTCAGTCTAAGATTTTTCCCTGGTACCAGACACTTTATTTCATGGTCCAGAAAATGCAGAACTGAACTGGAATTAACTTGCAAGGGAAAGGAAGATAAATTAAATAGCACCGGAGCATAATAATTTAAAGTACACTTGTCATACGTGATGCAAATTCCCCAGACAACAAATAGATGCTTGTCAAAATGTGTCACTTCTCTCCTGACAAACTGCGAGGTATTTTAGGAGACTCTGACAACAGGGTATAATTAACTGGAGCTACTTTAGGGAGAGTTTTTGCCGAGAAGATCAACAGGCCCAGATTCTCCCCGCAGGAAATGTGCTTGTTTGGAAAGGTTCTTATTCTTCCTGAGATTTTCTGCCATCAGATTCTCTACAGGAGCTACAAAGCAATCATTCTCCTCGCAGAGGAACTGGGATCACACGTACAGAAAAATCTCTTGGAACAATAAAATACAGGTTTTTATTTGATCAAGCGGTCAAGATTGGCCTTTGCCCTGAACTTCTACCTGTCAGATTCTGTCTACTTCCTGAGATAAATCTATCTTTCCAGAGTACAGCGTGAAAAACAAAACTCGTGTTTGCTTGAATGAAAAATGATTATTCCCTGTAATCTCTAAGCATAAATCATTGTACTTAAATTGAGTAGCAGCTGTGCAAAAGTAACAGAAAACTGTGCAGGAGCAGGTCAAAATACTCCATACCATAACATGAGTACCCTTAATCTAGGGATTTGAGACACCTAAGAATTAGAAAGCTTAATGAAAAATTCCAGCTTTAGGTAAAATAGGCACAGGTTGACTTTGGTTGCTATGAAAATTTCTCATTGAGAGGTAGTCTCCGTTATCAGTAGCTTCTCCACCAAAGTGTAAGCTCTCCGAAGTCGGGGATCATGTCTAGAGACTACTACAGTTTTCCCATTGTGTGTTTAGTCCAGTGCTTTGTACAAAGTTAACACTCAGTTGTCTTTAATTGATCAGCACTGCATAACATGAAATAGATTAGTAAATATTAAAATTGTGCCTCCCACCTGTAGAGTCTAGTTCATTTGAGAAAGCATGCCACACATTAATTAAAAACTCCAAGGTAGACTTCTTTCCAGTTAGCTTGGAAAAATGGGTAAGGTAAGGCCCAGAGAGGTTAAACAATTTGCAAGGCTGTCTGTGTAATCAATTTAGAAACGTAGATCAGGTCATTAGTCTCCCGATTTTCAAGTTACTTCGTTCCTTACCAATTCTGCCTGCTTTTCTATGACATTAAGATTTTTGAATTTGGTTCTTTATAATCGAAGATACCCCTGAAATTCACCCATAGGTGCGTGTTTGACTAATGATTGTGGCATTGTTAAGGACTTACGATTTACAAGCTCCCTCCCCCTAAGTATTTGGCAAACCAGCACTCTTCCCATCTCTACTGAAATCCCATCTGCGGGAATCACGCTTCTGGAGCCCACTGTTGGGTAGGGATTATCTGTATATGTTGCCAACTTGTATTTCCCAAGCGCTTAGTACAGTGCTGTGCACACAGTAAGCGCTCAATAAATATGATTGATTGATTGGTAGCAGCACGGCCTAGTAGAAGAGCCCAGGCCCGGGAATCAGCGGACCTGAGTTCCCATCTCGGCTCTGCCATTTATCTGCCATGTGACCTTGGGTGAGTCACTTCAATTCTCTGTGCCTCGACTACCTCCTTTGTAAAATGGGAATTTGACTGCAGGCTCCTTGTGGGCAGGGAATGTGTCTGTTGTTGTACTGTATTCTCCCAAGCACTTAGTACAGAGCCCTGCACAGGCGCTCAATAAATATGATCGAATGAATGAATGAGGATTAAGACTGTGACCTCCACATTGGACTTGGGCTGTGTCCAATCTGATTAGCTTGTATCCATCCCAGTGCTGGCCACAAAGTAAATGCTTAACAAATGCCATAACCTGGTTAAGCTCTGATTCCCCATTCTTCTATTCCCTCCTTACTGCTTCACCTCCTACCTCTCCACTTAGGTGCTCATTCCCCTTCCCCAGAGTTCTGTCTTGTGTGTTTTACAATTGAAAAATTGCTGTATAATTAAATCAGAGAGCCAATTTATACCCCTGAGTAGTTTTCTCTTGAGATGAAATGAAGTATTGATGTTTAGGGGTTAAATTAAGCAATTCAAAGGATTTATTAAAGCTCTATATAATTTTTGTAATGCTACAGTGAATTAGCACTTAGTGCAAGCTTTTAAACACTTGCTTTGCTAAAACCTGACAGCATTCATTCCTTGACAACATCATATATAATGATTAACATGTGTAACCGGCATTAAGAAAGCCTCACTGATACTTTAAGAGTTAGAGATTCACCTTGGATGTTTTCCCAAGACACTTATAAAATAAAATTAGTATACAGAGTAAACATTAGTTTATCCTCCCATCCCCAGAGCTGATCATGTCAGTAGATTATTTTCCAGATATCAGAAACGAAATGTTGCAAGGATCTGTGATATTATTGCTTTACAGAGATCTTCTGGGGATTTAAAATGAGATGATTAATTAAACACCAGTTTCTAAAGTGCAGGCTCTGCCTCAATTTGGTGTGGAGTTTTATTCTCAGAAAAGTCAATCCTGAAAACCATACCAGGTTTATAGTATATGCGTACGTAGTTTTTCAGGGACACATATCCTCTACTTCACAACCACCCCAACCTGCCACTAATCACTGGTATTTATTGCGTGCTTATTGTGTGCAATCATTCATTGAGTTGCATTAAGTGCTTACTGTGTGCAGAGCACTGTCCTAAATTCTTGGGAAAGTACAATACAGCAATAAAGAGTGAGAATCCCCCCCTACAAGGAGCTCACAGTCTAGAGAGGGGGAGACAGACATCAATATAAATAAATAAAATTACAGATATATGCATAATTGCTAAGGGAGAGGGAGATGAGAAAAAGTGGGGCTCAGTCAGGGAAGGCCTCTTGGAGGAGTTGGACCTTCAGTAAGGCTTTGAAAGGGGGAGAGGAATTGTCTGGCAGATTTGAGGAGTCAGGGCATTCCAGGCCAGAGATAGGACATGGGCCGGGGGTTGGTGGTGAGACAGGGGAGATCGAGCACAGTGAGAAGATTAGCACCAGAGGAGCGAAGAGCACTGTACCGAGTGCTTGGGAGAGCACAATAAAACAGAATTAGTAGACACGTTCACTGCCCATGATGAGCTTACAGTCTAGGGAGGGAGACAGTGAGCCTGCTGTAGGGTATGGACCGTCTCTATATGTTGCCAACTTGTACTTCCCAAGCGCTTAGTATAATGCTCTGCACACAGTAAGCGCTCAATAAATACGATTGAAGGAATGAATGAATATGAAGCGCTTGGGAGATTACAGTACAACAGAGGTTGGTAATATAATAATAATGATAGCATTTATTAAGCGCTTACTGTGTGCAAAGCACTGTTCTAAGCGCTGGGGAGGTTACAAGGTGATCAGATTGTCCCATGGGGGGCTCACAGTCTTCAACCCCATTTTCCAGATGAGGGAACTGAGGCCCAGAGAAGTGAAGTGACTTGCCCAAAGTCACACAGCTGGCAATTGGCAGAGCTGGGATTTGAACCCATGACCTTGGACTCCAAAGCCATGCTGTTTCCACTGAGCCACGTTGGTAGACATGTTCTTGCCATGAGGATTTGGCACTCTTGTTCCTAGACACCCTAGAGTCCCAGGAAGCTCAAGGGTTCACCCCAAAAAGATATTGTATTTGTGGCAGGATCACTACCTGCTGTTCTCCTCCACTTTGGGGCACCCCAGGATAGCCAGACTTATCAGTAGGGGTACAAAGTGAAGAGGGGCAATTTATGGAGACTTGTGCCCAGCTATTGGGAGGCATCTAATCTGCTTCCCATCTGTCAACCTCAGAGCAAAGCCATTCTTTATTTACAACAAGATCTATCCCTGCAATTGAGTGCCAGAAGAGGTCTCAGGAAATTTCAGAATGAGGATTAAAAGAGTTACTTTTGTCACATTGCCCTTGCGCTTGGATTCACACTTGCACTTGGATTTTCATCCTTTATTCACCCCTCCTTCAGCCCTACAGTACTTATGTTCATATCCATAATTTATATGTGTTAATGTCTGTCTCCCCCTCTAGACCTTTAGCTCACTGTGGGCAGGGAGCGTGTCTACAACTCTGTTATACTCTCCCAAGCGCTTGGTACAGTGCTATGCACACAGTAAGAGCTCAATAAATGTGGCTGATTTATTGCTTGTGTGCAAACTGGCTTTTCTGTCTGAAATTGGCGTTTTAATACTTGGCAAAGTGGTGCTCTTTGGTCTTGATTTATTATATTGTTCCACCTGAAGCTTGAAGATCTGTTTTGAGGGGCCACATAAAATTTATTTTACCCTAAAGTGTCAACAATGACTGATGAAGTTGAAATGACGAGTGACTTACCTAAACTGAAAATGTTCCGAAATGTTTGACAAATTAATTTTTTTAATGTGGATAAAGTCTTCGCCTCAACACACATGCCTCAGCTTTGCGTTTCAATCAAGATAAGTGGTATTTATTAAACGCTTACTGGGTGCAGAGCACTGCACTAAGAATTTGCGTTTGATAGAGCAGGTGTCTGCAACCACATCTGCCTTTTTTGGAATTAAATGTGACTTGTTTCAGGGATGAGGGAGTGAGGGACTTTAAACCACTGTCCAGGGTCCTGGCCTGCGGTTGGGGTGAGGAGATGTTACCCACAGCGCAATTAGTCCGTGTGATGCATTTAAGAAATTGAGACTAGTGGTCTGACCTCTAGACTGTAAGCTCCCTGTGGGCCGGGATGTTGTCTATCAACTCTGTTTAATTGTACTCTCCAAAGTGCTTAGTACAGTGCTCTGCATACAGTAAAGTGCTCAATATATACCGGTAATTGACTGATTCTGATGAATGTTATGGGGGAAGGGCGTTTCAGTCAGGAATTCTTTTGTGCAGAAAGGTTACTGGCCCCTGTAGTAATAATAATAATAATAATAATAATAATACTGATAGTAATGATGATGTTGTTAAAGTGCTTATTTTGTGCCAAGGACTATACTAACCCCCCGATTCCTGATATAGAGGCCTTTCTCCTGGACCAAGAACAGGGCTGGCTAAAAAGGAATGTTTCACCTCAATGGCATTCTACTGAATCGCATCTATCAATTTGTACCAGCAAAAAATGTTTGCTTTTGCACTTGTAGCTTTCTGCTATCTCCATGCTTTCAAATTATCTAAGTTTTGGTGTCCGTTGGAATAATTGCAACCTAAGACCGTAGCAGAAGAATATCAGGGTCCTGGAATTACGTGATTTCCCCACCCTCACACTTTGTATATGAGCTGTTTGTTTCTGTGGGAGCTGCAGTAATCAGATCTATCATCAGAGTCGGCAAACTTTTCTCCTATTAGGTCCTTTATAGGGACAATTGTGTAAATTTTGGGCGTCACTTAACTTCTGTGCCTCAGTTCCCTCATCTGAAAAATGGGGATGAAGACTGTGAGCCACCTGGGGGACAACCTGATCACCTTGTAACCTCCCCAGTGCTTAGAACAGTGCTTTGCACATACTAAGCACTTAATAAATGCCATTATTATTATTAATATAGAACTGATAGAGAAGCAAAATGGCATAGTGGATAGAACACGGGCCTGGGAGTAAGAAGGACCTGGATTCTAGTCCCGGTTCTGCCACTTGTCTGTTGTGTGACCTTGGGCAAGTCACTTCACTTTTGTTGGCCTCAGTTATCTCATCTGTAAAATGGGGATTAAGATTGTGAGCACCATGTGGGACGTGGACTGTCCCCGATGAGCTTCTATCTGTTGCAGCACTGGCACAGAGGAAGTGCTTAACAGATAGCATAAAAAAAAGAGTAAAGTCCTGTTTTCCAATGATGTCATTTCTAGCAAATTATTTGGAACTGCTAAATCAACAAAAGGAAGTAGGATTCCAGGGTCTCACAGTACCTTTTAAATAGACATCCATCTACCGAGTTGACTTTGAACCAAATTCACTGTCACCAAGATAAACAAGTCAGAGCAAAGATGTTCCAATTTCAGGTGTGTTTGATGGATCAAAAACTAGGGTCAGCAGTCTATCTCTAAGGTGATATTTACTTTAAAAAATTGCCTGAAGTAATATTACATGACTTTTAAAGGGGCTTGTTCTTTCCCTAAGTCATTTTCTATCAAGCCCCTGTTCTCCCTTCTACTTAAACCTTGCACCCGAAATGGGACAGGGATTGTATCTGTATCTCCCCCAGTGCTTACTACAGAGCTTGGCATATAGTAAACACTTGACAAATACCACAATTATCATTTGTAAAATTGAGCAGCACTGTAGCCTAGTGGATAGAGCACGGTCCTGGCTGTCAGAAGGACCTGGGTTCTAATCCCGGCTCCACCACTTGTCTGCCGTGTTTCCTGGGGCCTCTGCGGGGCCTCAGTTTACCTCATCGGTAAAAATGGATAATAAGACTGTGAGCCCTAAGCAGGACAGGGACTGTGTCAAACCTGATTAGTTTGTGTCCACCCCAGCGCTTAGAACAGTGCCGGGTACAAAGTAAGAGCTTAGCAGATGCCAAAATAAAAAGGAGGGAAGTATGGCAGCTCTCCATTTCGTGGTCCTTTTGTCATAGAAATTTCTTGAATGGAGAGATTCTTGGCTCTTGAAATTGAAATGCGCCTGAAACGCCATTTGAAATTGCAGTGGAACTCAGTTTAAATGACATTTTAGGTAAAATAATACAATTCTCTTGAGCTCAGGGTCACACACCTTGGGCTTTTTGGGGAGTTTTTCTTCTGGAATTACTTAAGCCTTCATACTATTGTGTCCCCTCATTCAAGTGAACTGAATATATATATTCTTTAAAATAAGTTCTGTAAAATCTGGACAATTTTAGATAAGCATAAAGGTACTATAACAGAAGTTGAAGAAGGGTTTCACCAAAAGGAAATTGGAAAAAGAATTTTTTAGAAAATCCGATGAAGTTAAGCCAAGGACACCAGTACAAGTATAAGTACGAAAATAAAAATGATTGGTGTAGAAAAGGGAGAGAGGGAGAAGATGAAAAGTTTGGTCAATTAAAGATGCTAGAAGATAGCAGAGGAGATGAAGATCGAGATTAACATGAAACCTAGGAGGAAAAGATGGAACAGAGCGAGAATAAACCTAGAAAGCTGAAAATGTTTTGCGGCTTTTGGCTGGGAAAGCCCCATTGATACAAACGAAATGAAAGCTAGAAACCTCACTGATCTGGAAAATAAATGAGCTTTTTTTTTTTTTTTTGGAATTGGAAACAAAACCGTGCTTCCCATTGCTTTGTGAAGAAAACATTTGAAATTTTCAGAGGAAAAAATGCAGTTTATAAAGTGAATTGCTTCCTCATTTTAAAAATATTAACATGTTTGAATAATGTCTCTTTTTTAAAAAAACACCTTAATTCTTCAACACTCCCTTAAGTAAAACGTTTTGAGAATGAGAACACTGACAAAAAGATCTCCCAGTTAATGAGGCGTTGTAATGTGTGGAAAACAAATTCTCATTTACATATGTGGGCTTGGGAGTCAGAGGTCATGGGTTCAAATCCCTGCTCTGCCAATTGTCAGCTGTGTGACCTTGGGTAAGTCACTTAACTTCTCTGTGCCTCAGTTATTAATAGTAAACAAATGCCTGTGAAATATGAGAAACCTCATGTTTACCTCTAAGTTCCATTATTAAACATACAAATACCACATTTAGAATGCTACTGGAGAAAAAGACATTGAAATTTTCCAAATGAAAGTTAGGTTGGCTCCTATTTTTGAAGGTAGCAATGCTTAGGGATTAGGGGAAAAATACTTACAGGAAAAAAAAACCCAGATAGTCTTTCTCCTTTCCATTTAGCAGTAAGTCTGTTTTAATGTCAAAGCATATTTTTGATGAATGATTTCAAAAGGTATTTTTATAAGTTTCACTATGTTTATCACCACCCAGTATGGTTTCATGATCAAATAGCATTCCAATTTATCTTTGCTAACATAAATAGTTTATGTTGGTTTGTATTATTAACTTGATTTACGAATTCTTTAGGTAGCCCTGAAGAACTTCTTGAACATGTTCTTTCTGAAAATGACCAGCTGAGTTTCTTGCAGTCTTTTTTTGTTTGCCTGAGGTCTTTTTATTGATCTCCCCAAACACTATTGAAATGCCCCTCTACAATCTTCATGTTCATTTTTTTTCACATCATTGAAAGGCAGGAATTTTTTTTAAAGTAATATGTCTTGCTAGAAGCTAGAACAACATCCAGCTTCTAGAAACAGAATTGAATTGTTTTTCAACCCTTCTATTTCTTCCAAATGACTCAAAACTAGAATATGAAGCCAGTGAGGTCTCGGCTCCCATCTCCTTTTGCATGACCTTTTTCTTGACCCTGCTCTCAATTTTGATTTGATTTTCTTGATTTCCTCTAGGATTTAATAAAAGTTTGCTCTTTAAATATATCTCATGTTTAAAACTTCATTTCCAGATATATTGTTTCCCCAAGTATTGTTTTCGAAGTAACTACCTCTGCAGTGGTAACTTATACTTTTGTAATATTTTCATTCCTTTTTCCTTTCTCTTCATTTCTTTCAATCTGATTTTATTTTCATTTTTCAGCCCCTTCTTGATTTCTGCCTACCGTGGATTATCCACATACTCTCCCTCCTTTCTATTGTTTGTTTTTTGTCGTTCAGCTGTAGGCCAGAGGAGAGATGGAAGAAGAGGAGAAACTCAAGTTAGTTCATTACGATAATTTGTCAGCATTACTTTTTTGGGAAAATTGGGTTAAGCAATACTTTTCCATTCACCTGTGCATGAAATTGATCTGGGTCTCTTTCTGGTCTTCCTTGAGACTACTTCCGATAGAGAAGTGGGCAAGCATTATTATCTGTTTTTGGGGGTCCTTGCTGGTGCAGTCCTTTAGAACATTTCCAGTCAAAATGATTTATTTGTTCAGAGTTTTGCTATTTTTGTGGGGGCAGAGTCATTATGGGTAATGGAGAACTGGTTGTACTTTAACTTTTAAGAATCTACTCTTAAGTGACTGTTTCTTGCTCACTTTCCCATAAAATATCTAAATGACCATTAATAGTCTCTGGGAATATTTAATACATTTATTCATTCATTCATTCAATCATATTTATTGAGCGCTTACTGTGTGCAGAGCACTGTACTAAGCGCTTGGGAAATACAAGTTGGCAACATATAGAGACGGTCCCTACCCAACAGTGGGCTCGCAGTCTAGAAGGGGGAGACAGAGAACAAAACAAAACATATTAACAAAATAAAATACATAGAATATGTACAAGTAAAATAGAGTAATAAATACGTACAAACATATATACAGGTGCTGTGGGGAAGGGAAGGAGGTAAGGCAGGGGGATGGAGGGGGGAGGAGGGGGAGAGGAAGGAGGGGGCTCAGTCTGGGAAGGCCGCCTGGAGGAGGTGAGCTCTCAGTAGGGCCATTATTACATTTATGGTAATCATTTGTTAGTTGGGTGCAAAGAGAAGTTCTCAAACGAGTGCCACTTCATTTTTCTAAGCTTTATTTAGTATTGCTTCATCAACATAACAGCTTACCAAAGTAGCATCAGATTCCATCAGATGCTTCGTGTTATGCCCTGTGTATGTATATACAGGACAGTCAAGTATTTCCCGTCAGTTACGTTAACCAGATAAATTGAAATTGTTCCTCTGATGTTTCTGATGCCCTTTTAAGTGAATTGATCTGTCCTGCTCATATAAAATCTCAGGCCTTGATTTTGCCTTGTTCCAGGAGAAGCAGCGTGGCTCAGTGGAAAGAGCCCAGGCTTTGGAGTCAGAGGTCATGGGTTCAAATCCTGGCTCCGCCAATTGTCAGCTGTGTGACTTTGGACAAGTCACTTAACTTCTCTGGGCCTCAGTTACCTCATCTGTAAAATGGGGATTAAGACTGTGAGGCTCCCATGGGACAACCTGTTCCCTTTGTAACCTCCCCAGTGCATAGAACAGTGCTTTACACATAGTAAGCACTTAATAAATGCCATCATTATTATTATTATTAATATAGTGCACTCAGCAAACTCTACGCCATGGCTGCCTTAGCTATTTGAAGTAGTTTCTCTTTCAAGGTTGAATGAAGCAGCAGAAGTTCTGTGATTCCCAGTATAACTAATGGCAATGGAAATCTTGAGAGCAGGCAATTGGGAGGTGGTAGAACGCGTAAAAGAAATAGTAATGATGCATTGGGAGAGTTGATCAGGGCATGGGAAGAGGGATGAATCAGTTGTATATACTGAGCGCAGAACAGTGTACTAAGCACTTGGGAGAGTACAGCACAACAAAAAACAGGCACATTTCCTACCCTCAACAAGCCTATAGTCTAGAGGGAGAGGCAGATATTAATGTAAATGAATAAATTACGGATGTAGGTGGATAATATAGACGAATGAATGCTGGACCATGTGACTGTAATAGTAATAATGATGATGGCATTTGTTAAGCGCTTACAATGTGGCGAAGCACTGCTTCAGAGAAGTTGTTGTGAATACCTTTGTTTATGAGAGTGACCCATGATTCTCCTACTTCTCTGCATAAATGGCTAACATAAATTATGTATGTGCACAATTCTCTGGGCTATTTCTTATCATTCAGGTGTCATGTGCCAAAGAATCCTTTCTAAATAGTGGCAAGGTAAACATTTTTTTTTCTTGCAGCGCCCCTCTCAACTTCTCTTCTGTAAAAAGATGCCATAGTAAGAAGAATGATGAGGTTGAGGGGATGTAGACATTAGATCGCAACCTGCCATCCCTTTCCCCCGATGTCTTTCCAAACCAGGAATGTACACACCACAACCAGGGAAAATCATGAGTGATTTGAATTCTCCCCCTCGCCCCCCGCCCCACCCTCCCAACCTCAATCCAGAACAGAAGGAGGTTACTTAATGGTTAAAAAGCCCTTGCCTTTTTTAGAGCCGGGAAGGGAAGATTGAAGAATGGACAGCCTGGGCAGGGAAGCATGGGATAAAATGTGAAGGAAAAAGCCCTCCTCTCCTCTTCTCCCGCTTCCTTCTGTGTCGCCCTGACTTTTTCCCCTTCATTAATCCCCCTTTTCAGCCCCAGAACACATATGTGTATATATAAGCAATTTATTTATTTATGTATATTAATGTCTGTCTTCCCCTCTGGACTGTGGGCTCCTTGTGGGCAGGGAATGTGTCTGTTGTTGCATTGTACTCTACCAATCGCTTAGTACAGTGCTTTGCACACAGTAAGCGCTTAACAAATACTATTGAATGAATGAGTGAATAATTGCTGTCTCATCATCCATAGTCCCACATCAACAAAAGTATTAAGCACTTGGGAGGGCACAGTATAGCAGAGTCGGTATGGACACGTTCCCTGCCCACAAAGAACTTAATCCAGACAGGAGGCAGACAGTAATATAAATAAATTGCGGAGATGTACATAAGTGCTATTTTCTAAGAGTTGGTCAATTTACCAAACATTTTAATAAAATATTAATTACAGAATTCAACCTTTTGGTCCTTATATTGATGTGTTTTTTTTTTTTAACTCAGAAGCCTAATTTTGAATGAAGTCTCAGCTCTTAAAAAGCCACTGATTAGAGGTACTAATAGAGAAGCAGCATGGCTCAGTGGAAAGAGCACGGGCTCTGGAATCAGAGGTCATGGGTTCAAATCCCGGCTCTGCCAGTTGTCAACTGTGTGACTTTGGGCAAGTCACTTAACTTCTCTGGGCCTCAGTTCCCTCATCTGTAAAATGGTTATTAAGACTGTGAGCCCCCCGTGGGATAAACCTGATCACCTTGTAACCTCCCCAGCGCTTAGAACAGTGCTTTGCACATAGCGCTTAATAAATGCCATCATCATTATTATTATTATTACTAAAGATTATATTTCACAAAAGCAATAGGAATTGATTTAAGCTCACCAAAAAGTCACTTAGAGAGCCCAACTTTCCACTCAAATTCCATTAAACAAGAGCAGGTGTCTTAAGTGTTGTCAACCCAGTCCATTTGCTTTCCAACAGTGGACACAAAATGAATTAATTCCACAACAATTTAATGCCCTCTATGCCGCATGTCTTTGGTTGCTTGCTGATGGTAGTCTGTGAAAAGTTTATTTGTTCAGGATGCTCTTTCATGTATTAAATCCCAGCAAACAGTAAGGGTTTTCTATCAAAAATGTCACTAGTTCTGCATTACCAGGTATCTGGAAGAAATCTGGTCCAAATGTTTACTCCAAATATCCTTTATAAAAGACCAGCCTGAACGTAATTTCAGACCAATAAAACTAGACAGGATTTTCTTTTCAAAATACTCCCAAAGTCGCACTCAGATGCACCAATTCTCCCTTCGGTGTGAGCCCCATGTGGACACAGGCTCTCTGATCTGATCTGATGATGTAGTATCTATCCCAGTGCTTGGTACATAGGAAGAACTTTACAAGTGCCACAAAATATGATCGCCTCAGCATTAATAACATTTCTAATGTCCCTAGAGCCCGGTTAGAAGGTTGCTGGTCAGAAAGTGGTAAGAAAGCAGAAATGTAAACCAAGTCAACCATATATGGAGGGAAGGATTTTATTTTATTTTTTTATAAGTTTTTTACACCATGAAAGGCTGGCTGCATGCAGGGCTATGGAAGTGGTTAAAGGTGTGTATTTGAAAATAGAGTGTGTCACCCTTTCTTGGGTGTTTCCCTCTTCCTCTCCTATCTTTTACAATCCCCATCATTGTCAACTTACTCACCGTGCCCCCATCTTGTCTATCTCACCGCCGCCCCCCTCGCCCACATCCTAGAAGCAGTGTGGCTCAGTGGAAAGAGCCCGGCTTTGGAGTCAGAGGTCATGGGTTCAAATCCCGGCTCCGCCAACGATCAGCTGTGTGACTTTGGGCAAGTCACTTAACTTCTCTGTGCCTCAGTTCCCTCATCTGTCAAATGGGGATTAAGACTGTGAGCCTCCCGCGGGACAACCTGATCACCTTGTAACCTCCCCAGTGCTTAGAACAGTGCTTTGCATATAATAAGCGCTCACAATCTAGAAGGGGAAGCAGCATGGCTCTGCCACTTGTCTGCTGTGTGGCCTTGGGCAAGTCGCTTAGCCTCTCGGTGCCTCAGTGACCTCATCTGTAAAATGGGGATGAAGACTGTGATGGGTAATCTCCAGGATATTTTTCTCTACAAAACTGTTTGGTCCATGTCACTCCTCAAGAACCTTCCACCCATCCACCTCCCTGTCAAACAGAAACTCCCTACCATCGGCTTTAAAGCACTCAATAATCTTGCCCCCTCCTACCTCACCTCCCCGATTTCCTACTAAAACTTACTAAAACACAGTTTGCTCCGCTAATGCCACCCTACTTAACTGCTCCTCGATCTTGTCTATCTCGCCACCGACCTTTCACCCGCGTCCTACCTCTGGTCTGAAATCCCCTCCCTCTTTATGCCCAACAGACCATCACTTTCCCCATCCTCTTCCTTCCCTTCCCTACAGCACCTGTATATATGTATATATGTTTGTACATATTTATTACTCTATTTTACTTGTACATATCTATTCTATTTATTTTATTTTGTTAGTATGTTTGGTTTTGTTCTCTGTCTCCCCCTTTTAGACTGTGAGCCCACTGTTGGGGAGGGACTGTCTCTATATGTTGCCAACTTGTACTTCCCAAGCGCTTAGTACAGTACTCTGCACACAGTAAGCGCTCAATAAATACAATTGATTGATTGATCCTCAAAGCCTTACGGATGGGACATCTCCTCCAGGAGGCCTCTCCCACTCCCTTTTGCGTCTCCCTTGCCCTTTGATTTGCACCCTTTATTCACCCCTCCCACAGCACTTCTGAACATAGCCATAATTTATTTATATTATCGTCTTTCTCCCACTCTAGACTCTAACCTCACTGTGGGCAGGGAATGTTGTCTCCCAACTCTGTTATATTGTATTCTCCCAAGCGCTTAATTCAGTGCCCTGCGTATACAGTTTAAGGGGTCAGTTAATACGACCGACTGGTTGACTGATGTTTTGATTAAGATTACTGTAGTTTAGAAGCTACTCTCTTTCCTCACAATGACAGTCTTTCTAATTTTGTGGACTAGCTTTGGCTGGAATGAAAACTGCCTTGCCCGTTGGGACTATACAATGTATAAAGGTTGAAACGTGAATACATTTCTGGCTGTGAATAAAATCAATGTCTGCCTTCCTCTTCCTTTTAGATTGCTTTACTGAGGTGTTGATTAAACTACGATGAGGACTTGCTGTTGCAATTAGCACTAAATGAGATTTGTTAATTGGCTTCTTTTGAGGCAAATCAGATTTTTTGCAACGGTATTCTTAGCGTTTGATATGACTTGATATCTGGAGCAGGGGGTAGTGAAAATTGACTGAGACAGAGTTGACACTTCAAAATCCAATCTTTAATTTCTCTACCTACAACGCAAATTAAAATATAAATAAACAGTGTTAAAGGGAATTATTAAATGAGGATTTTAATGGCCGTAGACAAAATCTGTTGCATAATTTGTATGTTTGATAATTAGATAAATCGAATTTGGTATCTTAGCCTTCAACAACAATAAAAAATGAAACACAGGACTGATTAAAGGAATACAACCCCCTTGAGCTCCAAAGACAGTGCATATCGCAAATCTATTCTATTCTTGATAAGTAATTTTTTTTTCTGTTTAGTTTCTTTTTCCTAGTGAGAAAGGGGGAGAATAAGAAGTCAGAAGCAGCATGGCCTAGTGGATAGAGCCTGGGCCTGGGAATCAGGGGGACCTGGGTTTGAATTCCGGCTCTGCCACTTGTCTGCTCTGTGACCTTGGGTAAGTCACTTCACTTCTCTGTGCCACAGTTGCCTCATCTGTAAAATGGTGATTAAGACTGAGAGCCCCATGTGGGACAGGGACTATGTCCAACTGATTATCTTGTGTCTACCCCAGTCCTTAACACAGTGCCTGACATATAGTAAGTGCTTAATAAAGACCATAAAAAGAGTAGCAGGATTTTGTAATGGAGGGCAGTATTCTCTCTCTCTCTCTCTCTCTCTCTCTCTCTCTCTCTCTCTCTCTCTCTCTCTCTCTCTCAGTTCCTTTCTGTCTTACTCCAATACAAATGTGAGAGAAAGTCAAAGCTCATGATGGATTTTCTGTCACTGCAGGAAAGTAAACGACTAACATAGGAAAAGATGAGTTGGTAGGGAAGAGAGGGGAGAGATGTCTATGTGAAAGTCTGCTTGACCTTCTCTCCCTTTTCCCCACCTAGGCCCAAACTCAGAAGCCAACAGTTCTGATTCCTCTTTATTGAAGAAAATGAATCTGTGATTAATGTAGGTTTTCCCTGGCAGCTCGTTAAAGTATTTATTGAAACCAAATTGGCGAGCAGGGCCACGCTTCTGGAATCAAAATCCTGGCACTCGTAGTAGCTCATAAATGAAGTCAAAAGCATTCGGATGGAGAGACGTCACCTATAGGTTGCCTTCTCAGTTTAGCGCTTGGTGAGTTCAACTCAAAAATTAATCACAGTAATTGGAGTCTTACCGCTCAGACGGCGAGGCCTGTATTTAATGAGAAGCCAAGTAATTGGAAACTATTCAGACTTTAATAATTGTGTGCAAAATCATGTGATGTTGTCTGTAGTGGGTAGTATTAAATCTAAAAATACTATAATTTAATACACAGTAGAGCCAGACTTTCTCATTTGTAAACCTTCCCAAATATTTTTTGAAACGTGCTCAGATTTTAGATTTCCTCTCCCTAACAATATGACCCCCCCTTTCTTCAAGCCAATGCTGAAAATATTCTTTCTGATCAGTCGGTGGTATTGATTGAGCGCTTATTGAGTATGCAGCAGTGCACTAAGCACTTGGGGACTATAATAAAATAGAGTTGGCACACACGATCCCTGCCCACATAGAGTTTACAGTCTAGATGGGGAGAGCATCATCGGTAACATTTAATAAAAGCCTGCTTTGTGCACAGTACTGCATTAGGTGCTTGGAAACTTGCATAAAGTCCTTATAGACTGACCCCACCTGAGTTCATTTCTTTCAGTTGTTCCCGTAAATGAAGCCATCTTTATTTTCCTCCCTCCCCAATTCCTTGAAGTGCAGAATGTGCATAATATATATTTTGTATTCAAATGCCTGTACGGCTTTCTATGTTAAGGGTTCATCATTTATGTGTTTGGACCCACACGTATTTATATTGATTTTGCTTTCTGTCTCCTCAAAAACAGATGCTCTGTCTGCTCTGTTGCATTTTCGTGAACATTTCTAGCCCAGGTTGGCAGATGTCACATAGAGTTGGCAGAGTCCCCAATTTCCCAGAGAATTCAGTAAGGAGATGATTTATTTGTGTGACACAAATGTTGCCGGGGACCCATATTGTCATATCGGAAATGGACCCGCCCTGTCCTGCCAGTCTCCAATTCCTTCTCCCCACTTCAACTTTTACATTGTGAGCCCCCTGAGGGACAGGGACCCTATCTAATTCCTGCCTGCATATTCTCTCTCAGCGCTTAGTACTGTGCGCTGCACACAGTAAGTGCTTAATAAAACTATTAATAGTATTTACTACTACTACTAAAAAAATGCAGAATATGCCTGTTATATTGTTGTATTGATCAGGTTGGATACAGTCCATTGGCCACATGGGGCTCGCGGTCTTAATCCCCATTTCAGAGAGGAGGTAACTGAGGCACGGAGAAGTGCAGTGACCAGAGTCAGAGTTGAGATTAGAACCCAGGTCCTTTGACTCCAAGGCCCGTGTTCTTTCCTCTAAGCCATGATGTTTCCGACACCTGTTGGAAAACTATTACTGTCCCCAAGAGAAAACCTTTAGGAATTACACATCGTAATATAAATTTAAGCACAACAAAATCAGAGCAAGCAAAGGATGAAATGTTAAAGTGTCACGGATCCATCTCACTTAACTATCAGTTCATATTTGAACATATAAATTTTTCAGTGTGGAGGTTCTGAAGATACTCGTAGAAATGCCAGGAGGTTATTTTAATATGCATGTGAAATGTAAATGTTATTATGGAAAGCCTCCCCTTGCGTTTCTGGATTGGAGAATATTGGTCTGACTTCGAAACCCTAATATGCACTGCATATCTGTTTCATCTCCTTTTTTTAAAAAAAAGTTTTTGTTAAGCACTTTTGTGCTAAGCATTGTTCTAAGCACTGGGGTAGATACAAAGGCGGGTACAGTCCCTGTTCCTCGGGGGGTCACAGTTTAGGCAGGACGGGGAATGGGTATTGAATCGCCATTTTAGGAAATCGAGGCACAGAGAAGTTAAGCCACTTAGCTGTGTGACTTTGGGCAAGCCACTTAACTTCTCTGTGCCTCAGTTACCTCATCTGTAAAATGAGGATTTAGACTGTGAGCCCCAAGTGGGACAAACTGATCACCTTGTATCTCCCCCAGCGCTTAGAACAGTGCTTTGCACATAGTAAGTGCTTAACAAATACCACTATTATTATTATTATTATTATTATTATTATTATTATTATTAAGCAACTTGCCCGAGGCCACACAGCAGGCAAGCAGTGGAGCCGGGATAAGAACCCAGGACTTCTAGCTTCCAGACCCGTGCTTTATCCACTAAGCCAGGCTGCTTCGCATCAAGGGCAGGGATTGTGTCTATCATGCACTTCATATAATACTCTGCACGCAGTAAGGGCTCAGTAAAAACCATTTATTGATGGATTGCCATTATGGTATTTGCTAAGCTCCAGAATAGAACCACGTGTAATTGTCCTGTTTATTTGAAGAAGCACCACTGATGGTGAGGGAATTTCAACGATGCTTGTATGCTACAGTCCCAGCTCCACTGAGCTCATAAAGAGGTCTAACACCTGGCATTATTTTTCTTTAATGGATACAAAATAATAATAACAGAATCAAAAGCCATTCATTTTGGTTTCAAAGAGTCAAGCCATGGAGATAATGGATGATCACTGGGTAGACTGGGTAGAGAAGCGGTGTGGCATCAATCAATCAGTCCATCGTATTAATTGAGCGCTTATTGTGTGCAGAGCACTGTACTGAGCGCTTGGGAAGTACAAGTTGAAAACATATAGAGACAATCCCTACCCAACAGTGGGCTCACTGAAGGGGTCTAGAAGGGGGAGACAGAGAACAAAACCAAACATATTAACAAAATAAAATAAATAGAATAGATATGTACAAGTAAAATAAATAAATAATAGAGTAATAAATATGTACAAACAATACAATCCTGGGCCTCATGAATGGAGCCCAGGCCTGGGTGTCAGAAAGACCCGGGGTTCTCATCCCAGCTCTGCCAGTTGTCTGCTGTGTGATCTTGGACGAGTCACTTCTCTGTGCCTCAGCTCCCTCATCTGCAAAACGGGGACTGTGAGTCCCATTGTGGGGCAGGAACCATGTCCAACCTGATTATCTTGTATTTAGTCCAGTGCTTAGTACAGTACCTGGTACAGGGTAAGTGCTTAACAAATACTATGGGAAAAAAAAATCCAGAAATACACTATGGAATCATTGCCCAGTCAGTGAGTGACATTGTTCATCTGTAGCTATGATTCTGTATGACCCCAAATAGGGGAAAGACAAACAGCTGTTAGGGGTGAGCCTGTCAGTGTGCAGCAATTCATCATCGTGGTGCTATCTATTAAGAGTTTACTATGTGCCAAGCACTGTGCTAAGTGCTGGAGCAGGTACTAGGCAGTCAGGTCTGGCACAGTCTCTGTCCCTCACAGGGCTCAGAGTTCAATAGGAGCAAGACTAGGCATTGAATCCCCATTTTACAGATGAGGAAACTGAGGCAAAGAGAAGCAAAGTGACTTGCCCTGGGTCACACAGCCAACAAGTGGCAGAGCCGGGATTAGAAGCCAGGGCCTCTGATTCCATTGCACTTGGATGCAATGCTTTTTAGCTTGGACTGTTGCTTCCCACTGCCGTAGTAGTAATAATAATAATAATGATGTTGATGGTATTTATTAAGCACTTACAATGTGCAAAGCACTGTTCTAAGTGCTGGGGAGGTTACAAGGTGATTAGGTTGTCCCACATGGGGCTCACAGTCTTCATCCCCATTTTACAGATGAGTAAACTGATGCCCAGAGAAATGAAGTGACTTGCCCAAAGTCACATAGCCGGTAGAGCCGGGATTTGAACCCATGACCTCCGACTCCAAGGTCCGGGCTCTTTCCACTGAGCCACGCTGCTTCTCCTAGTAAGCTCAGTGGTTGCTGAACGGAGCAGGCCGGGAAAGGGGGTAGGTTAGGTGGAGGGGACTAAGCTAGTGCCTTTCCTAGGTGAAAGGGAGGTGGCATCTCATCAAATATTTGGTGTAACTAGACCGGTAAAGTCAGAGTAAGTAGAATTTTAAGATGTGAGAAGTTCAAACCAAACGTATAATCAGTATTCTTTAAAAACCAAAAAAAAAAAAACCTGAAGGGGGAAATAAAGACATGGGAAACATGTAGTCATCCATTTTATGGTAATGCAAATACAGTTTAAAATCCGGGCTCAGTTCTAAAAACATAGCATCATAGAAAAAAATTGATTGTTTACAACATATAGACAGCATAGTGCACATCCATTGCGTCAAGCACTTTTTGATTATTCGTAATTTCAATCATTTTTTCCAAACTAAATCAGGCGGGCCGTTCTCAATGATGAAAAAGCAAGCTAATAAGTTTTGAAAACTTGAGTTATTTTGGAGTCGTTGTGCACATTGAAAATGTTCTCTTTCCCCCTTGCTGAATTTAAAAATGGGAAAGATGTTTCACATAGCTGGAAAAAGGAGACTAAAAAGTACAGAAAATTAGAGGCAAGGCAATGAAGTCTGTTTCATTCCCTGGCACAGCCGTAGTTATTCGGAAAATACAGATCAATCCAGATTATCAATCTATTCTGCTCAATCACTGTATAATTTCCGGCTCTTCGGCTTCTTTTGTGTTGCACAAAATGTTCTTAGTATTTTATCTCCTTGTTATATATTGCTTTGGCAAGTCACACAAGAAGGGAGAGAGAGTACTTATTTTTTCAAGATTTATAAAAGATATCATTTACAATTGCTGGGCATATTCACCAGTGATGGAAAACAGTGAATCCATACTGGTAATATGTTTTTGATTGTGTTTAAGATGGCAGTCTTGGGGAAATAGAGTTTGCAGCTTTTTGTTCTATGTGGAAAATATTTCCTCTGGAATTCAGGGTCAGTACGATCTGGGTTTTATTTCTTAAACGATCTTAGAAATATTTCCCTGGAACTCCAGCTACTTTCTATACCGAAAAAAATGCTACTTTTAAAGGCCTTCAGGGAAAGTAATTTATTGAAAATATCACTGAGAGACAGTGACTCTCAAAAGTTATTTCATGATCCGTGAAAGTGGTAATAATAATTGCGGAATTAGTTAAGCACTTATTGTGTGCCAAACACTGTACTTAGTGCTCTGGTAGATACAAGATAAACAGGTCAGACACGGTCCCTGTCCCACGTGGGTCTCACAGTCTAAATGGGAGGGAGAACAAGTATTTTATTCCCGTTTTACAGATGAGGTGACAGAGGCACAGAGAAGTTAAGGAGACAGGGTCACACAGCTGGCACGTGGCAGAGCCAGGATTAGAACCCAGGTCTTTTGAATCCCAGTCCCTTAGGGCAGAGTATAGGGTGTAAGCCAGAGAAATGGAATAGGGGACAAGGGTAAGTTAGTAGCACTAACAATGGTATTTATTGAACACCCAGACAAAGTATTTGGTCAAGTTCCAAAGAAGCAAGGGACACCTTCTGCCCACGGGGAGCTTACACGCTACTGGTGGGGTTTTATTGATGTCTTTATTCACTTCTCCCTGCCTTACCTCGTTTCCCTCCCCACAGCACCTGTATATATGTATATCTGTTTGTATGTATTTATTCCTCTATTTATTTACTTTATTTGTACATATTTGTTCTATTTATTTTATTTTGTTAATATGTTTTGTTTTGTTGTCTGTCTCCCCCTTCTAGACTGTGAGCCCGCTGTTGGGTAGGGACCCTCTCTATATGTGGCCAACCTGTACTTCCCAAGTGCTTAGTACAGTGCTCTGCACACAGTAAGCGCTCAATAAATACGATTGAATGAATGAATGAATTGACATTGGGAAACTGGGGGAAAGGAGTGTGAGGGCTTTGGGAGATGAAAAAAAAAAAACCCAAGTTATTTTTCTTATGAGCCCCGCTTTCCTCCCTCCCTCTGCACCCCCTCCCCGCTACTGAAGCTGGGCAATAGAGGTTATGAAAACAATGCTAGGAGTGGTTATGGGAACTCTGACTTGAGGGAGAGGGCCTTGAAATGTCTACTCCAATCCTGGCGCTAGCTGGCTAACTGATTATTCCAGGTGGAGGCCCAGTTTGGGAAATTCACCCCAGGTGCTACCATCCCCTGCTGCCCCACTGATCTAAAATTAATCTCCTCTCTGATTTTTTGCCATTTTCCCATGCAGGCATACTGTTTGCTCACTGAAAAATGGTGAGTGGACTGGTAATCACTTTTCTCAATCTGTATTTTGCTGTCCTTTGTATTTGAAGAAAGTGTCACTGATGATAAACTGATTGATATATACCACCAATTGATGATATTCAGGTGTGCGTGAGAGAGAGACAAATACAGAGACACTGACTAGATCTGGGCAGGGAACGTGTCTGCTGACTCTGTTATATAGTACTCTCCCAAGTGCTAAGTACAATGCTTTGCACACAGTAAGCACTCAAAAGATACATTTATAGATTGTTGTTTTTCCACCAAAAGTGTACAGCTCACCAGACGTGGTCAGCAGGGGACTGTCTCTATATGTTGCCAACTTGTACTTCCCAAGCGCTTAGTCCAGTGCTCTGCACACAGTAAGCGCTCAATAAATACAATTGATTGATTGATTGATTGATTTCTCAATCTACAGTTAAGTGAATAGTGCTGAGACACAGTAAGCACTCAAAAGATACATTGATTGTTGTTTTTCCACCATAAGTGTACAGCTCACCAGGTGTGGTCAGCCATTGAGCTGAGTCTATTTAATAATAATAATGATGGCATTTATTAAGCGCTTACTATGTGCAAAGCACTGTTCTAAGCACTGGGGAGGTTACAAGGTGATCGGGTTGTCCCATGCGGGGCTCACATTCATCCTCATTTTCCAGATGAGGTAACTGAGGCACAGAGAAGTTAAGTGACTTGCCCGAAGTCACCCAGCTGACAATTGGCAGAGCCGGGATTCGAACCCATGACCTCTGACCCCAAAGCCCGGGCTCTTCGGGTTATTTCTCAAACTACAGTTAAGTGAATAGTGCTGAGAGCACATCTGACTTCGTGACTTCATTAGATACCCAGACAGGTAGTGATTATTCATTATCTTGGTGTTTTCATCTCTTAATGAAATTGTCTAATGAGGATGTTCTCAAATCGTTTTCTGTTGAAGTAGATCGGATTAGAGTAGGTGGTTTGAATACTTAGCTCGTTGTGGGCCAGGAATGGGTCTCTGAGTACAGTGCTCTGCACGCAACCTGCGCTCAATAAATACGATTGATTCGCTAGAAGTTCTTCGTAGTCTTCTTTGTGTGACAGGCCTACAAGCCCCCCTTACCTTCAAAGGGGCACCAGCTTTGTGGGCCTGCTGTCCAGAGTGAACTGGTGACAACACTGTTGTCATCGTCCCTGCTTTCCAAAAATTGTACGTAACCCTGGAGAGGAGGCGGCAGGTGGAGTCCTAGATATTGAAAGATAAGAAACCTTATTGCCACAGCTGTATATGTGTGTGTGTGTTCTCCTGCATGTGGATTTTAATCGGGGTCTGCTGGTGGCGGGGTGGGGATCTGGGACCCTGATTAGCCCGGTTCAGGAGTCTGTTGGCTGTAAAGTAGCAGCTTGTAGGGATCTTAAAGAATGGAAACTTCACCCTTAAATCTGCCCTCCCTCCACCCTTCCCTCAACAAACTAGAAATCCTGGAAAAGCCCTTCCCCTGTTATTGCTCCCAATAACGGAACCACGAGGAGCAGTGCGACTTAGTGGAAAGAGCTCGGGCCCGGATATCCGCGGACCGGGACTCTGATCCTGACTCTGCCACTTGCCTGCTATGTGACCTTGGGGTAAGTCACGTAACTTCCCGGTGCCTCGGTTTCCTCATCCGTAGAATGGGGGATCAACCCCTGTTCTCAGTGGAAAGAGCACGGGCTTTGGAGTCATAGTCATGGGTTCAAATCCAGGTTCCGCCAGTTGTCAGCTGTGTGACTTTGGGCAAGTCACTTAACTTCTCTGTGCCTCAGTTACCTCATCTGTAAAATGGGGACCGTGAGGGCCCCCCCGTGGGACAACCTGATCACCTTATAACCTCCCCAGCGCTTAGAACAGTGTTCTGCACATAGTAAGCACTTAATAAATGCCATTATTATTGCCTGTGCTTATTATAATTATTATTATTACCTGATCAATCGATCAGTGGTAAGAAGCAGCATGGCTCAGTGGAAAGAGCCTGGGCTTTGGAGTCAGAGGTCGTGGGTTCAAATTCCGGCTCTGCCAATTGTCAGCTGTGTGACTTTGGGCAAGTCACTTCACTTCTCTGGGCCTCAGTTCCCTCATCTGTAAAATGGGAATTAAGACTGTGAGCCCCCCGTGGGACAACCTGATCACCTTGTAACCTCCCCAGCGCTTAGAACAGTGCTTTGCACATAGTAAGCGCTTAATAAATGTCATTATTATTATTATTATAGTGAGCTACCACATGGGATAGGAACAGGGGTCTGACCTGATTAATGTATTCATTCATTCAATCCTATTTATTGAGCGCTTACTGTGTGCAGAGCACTGTACTAAGTGCTTGGGAAGTACAAGTTGGCAACATATAGAGACGGTCCCTACCCAATCTACCCCAGTACTCTTTCCACTAGGCCACGCTGCTTCACTTCCTAATCAAAGAGAGAGGCATCTGATCATCATCTTCTATACACAACGCTTCTTGGATTTGAACATAGTAATCGTCCCTTCTCCAGGATAAGATATTCCCTGCCAGCTTCCAGTGTCATGAAAAATTGACATTGGAATCCACTGAGGTTCAATTTTCTAGCCCAACATCGTAGTTGAAAAATAGCTGACTTTCTGAAGGACTTTCTGTCCTCTGTATGTGTTGTACTGTGGTTCTAAATGACGTTGTGATTACCCGGGAAACAAGATAAACGGGTATTTCTTTTTTCTATAAAAAAGGGTGAAACATAGTTTATTAAACTGAAGGTGGGTTTGAACATTAAGCAGGAGCAAGAAGCTTTTGAAACCGCAAATTATTTTCCCTGAAGGACTTTAAAAGTAGCAATTTTTTGTTTGGAAAGTAGCTGGAGTTTCAGGGAAATCTTTCTTAGATCACTTAAAAAGTAAAACCCAGATCGTACTGAATCTAAATTCCAGAGGAAATATTTTACAAAAGAATAATTTTTGAGCAAATGTTTCTTTTCCAAAGGGTTTTAAAGGAACAGCCTTGCCGTTGTCATTGCCTTGACCAAATCTTTCTACCTTAATTAATCAATGCTCAGTAGTATTTATTGAGCAAAGCCTATGGGAGGGCAGAATGGAATTACTAGACATGAAGTGGGAGAGTAGAATATAGAACTGCTTGCTCGGCATTCAGAAGTAGCATGGCCTAGTGAAATGGGCAGAGCCAAGAGCCAGGGAACCTGACTTCTAAAGAGAAGCAGCGTGGCTCAGTGGAAACAGCACAGGCTTTGGAGTCAGGGGTCAGGGGTTCGAATTCTGACTGCCAATTGTCAGCTGTGTGACTTTGGGCAAGTCACTTAACTTCTCTGGGCCTCAGTTCCCTCATCTGTAAAATGGGGATGAAGACTGTGAGTCCCCTGCGGGACAACCTGATCCCCTTGTAACCTCCCCAGTGCTTAGAACAGTGCTTTGCACACAGTAAGTGCTTAATAAATGCCATTATTATTATTATTATTATTCTAAATCCCATTTCTCTACTTGCTCTGAATTTTCCTGTGCCTCATTATCTCCTTCCCCTTACACTGTGCTCCATGTGGGACAGAGACTATCTGACCTATTATCTTGCATCCATCCCAGGACATAGTACAGCGCTTAGCATTTAGTAAACGCTGAACAAATATAGCGATCTTGCCCTCAAGTAGTTTGTCCTAGTGCGAGAGACTGCTGCGTACACCTAGGCCTGGATTGAGCAGATTAAGTTCTCAGACAGGTGTAGTAAACTGCTGATTTGGTGTACCTTTCTCTTTTTTAACTTTTATTTTATTTTGTTAATATGTTTGGTTTTGTTCTCTGTCTCCCCCTTCTAAACTGTGAGCCCACTGATGAGTAGGGACTGTTTCTATATGTTGCCAACTTATACAGTGCTCTGCACGAAGTGCTCAATAAATATGATTGATTGATTTTGATTCCGTTCTGCAAGTTTCCCAAAGGTGCGTTTGCTTCCGCCCCTCCCTTTGGTAGGCTATAACCTAGTGTCAGGGCTCCCTCTTTGTTGATCGGGTGCGGGACATGTCAAATCCATAAATAACGTAAATTCCAGGTGGGTGTTTGGTGTTTCCGTGGTACTCTCCAGATACTTAATGAAAGGCTTGGAGTAGCTTTCAGTGTTCACACTAGCAACACCTCAACTGCGTGAGTTTTTTGGCTCTGGCCTGGTTTTCTGGTCTTCCTTTCTTCCTTCCTTCATCTTCCTTCCACACCTCCTCTCATCTTCGGCCACTCCTTGGAGCCACGAGGTTGAGAGGTTTCTCCTGGATGCTGATTTCTCTGCTGGGCGGGAGACAGCTAATTCTACTTCACCACTACATTTCTGTCTGACAACGGAAGCTCTGTGCCTTTGCCGTCTATTTCATTTCCTTCCACGAAAAGCAAGGTCAGCCAGTGTCCTTCTATCTAAAATCAGGGTATCATGATGAGAAATTCTACAGAGAGCTAAGTGTAAGTATTTAGTCTGTGGAAATAAACATTCATTCACAGGAAACAGTAGGGCCAGGGTGTCAGGGGACTTGGGTTCTAATCCCGACTCCACCATCTGCCTGCTGGGTGACCCGGGGCAAGTGATTTGATTTCTCTGTGCCTCAGTTTCCTCACCTGTAAAATGGGATTAAATACCTTTTTTTTCTCTCACACTTAGACTGTGATCCCCACATGGGGCAGAGACTATTTATGACCTTATTATATTGAATTCACCCCAATGCTTAGAATGGTGCTTGGCCCAGATTAAGTATTGTATTGTATTTATTTATTGTATTAAGTATTAAGTATTTCACAAAAATCACAGTTATTAAGATTTCCGCTGGCCTTCCGGCCCTCTACTTGCCTACCGATCCCTTGATTTTGGGGCTCTGGTGACACCCGGAAAAACCAAATGTGGTTTACGACGGCAGCGGGTTCCTTCACTTTTTATTCCTGAACATTCTCCAAGAGGAACCCGAAGGCAGTGTCGATTAGAAACTGTTGCTCAAGGATTAAGTTGTAGAAGGTGATGGTCACAGCCTCGTTAATTTGCTCTAACAGCAGATGCGACGGCTCCTCAATAGTGCAAACCCTTGCAGCTTCTCTCTGTCCCATTTAGAGGCTTGCTCATAAATTAGTCCAGACCGGACCACTTGCCGTGCAGAAGTAGTTTGTCAGCTCACTATGCTGGTCTTTCCCCCGAACTTAGCTCTGTGCATTTAGTTAAGCCTCAGATGTGACATTTCAAACACAGCTGGTAAAAGCCAACCTGGTATCAGCAAACCCCAGGATTCGGAAATACATGAAAAGGAGAGCAACTTTACTTGACTCAAATTACCACCAAATTAAACGTAGCACTCAAAAGGAGCATTTCCCTTTATCCATTCAGTAGCAGCAGCATGAGAGTAAGTGAAGAACCACATCAATCAAAGCAGATATACATCTAAAAGTTGGAAGAGCTGTTGGTTGCTTCCTCAGGTCAGTCAGTCGATAGTATTTACTGAGCACCTTTTCAGTAAATCAAGAGCATTTTTTTGAGAGAGACAAAGGTGGAAAGAGGAAGAGAGGCAGAGTCAGTTGTATTTATTGCGCCCTTTCACTATTCCAAACACTCATTGTGGACAGGGAACTTGTCTACCAACTCGGCTGTGTTGTCATCTCCCAAGCGCCTAGTACAGCACACAGTAGGCGCTCAACAAATGCCATGGATTGATTGATTCTGCAGTAGTGTTACTAGTCATAATCCCTGCCCTCAAGGAACTTTACAGCCTAGCAGGGGAGACAGACAAGTGCTTGGAAGAATACAATGAAAGGGCAGGATCCCTTTGATAAAGTGGAAATGTTATCCGATCATCTAAATTTTAATCGTGTGAGCTTCTTGATCAACTGAAGATGACCCCACCTTTTTTTTTAATCAGTGCGACAGAGTGACACCGTGAGCTTCGCTCAGTGGAAGTTGAAAGATCAGGAAGGTGAATTAGCTACCTCAACAGGGTGTCAGAAGCCTTGCTTTCGATGAGCCAGCCCCTGTTCCATTGACGCAGAGAGTGGTGCTTTGCTTAGGACACCAGAAATTAAGTGGCAGGAAGGAAAATTGAATATAAGGTCGTATTGGAATGAGCCACTGACCCCCATGGCCTAGAAGGATCAGTGTTGTCTAGTCTTGTTTGATGACTGGCAGGGAAGGACATCTGATTATTGACCGCTCTCCGAGGCAACCCCAGGTAGGCACCAGGGATGATCCTTCCAGACGGGGTCCCGGAGGAGTTTGGACATTGCGGGCTAATACCGTTTTCCAATCTCTCTCTTGGGCTTGGACGCTCAGGGGAGAGATTGACGAGAGCAGCTGATGCCAGCTCCATTCTGATGCAGGAGCGCTACTGTCCAGTAGCGCTTTAAATGAGGCTGTCAGAAGACCGAGATTACTAGTAAACTCAATCAAGGCAGTGTTCTCTCCAAGATGAAGGAGGCTAATTTGTTTGTTTCATACTCCAGTGTGCTTATACCTGTTTACTGGGCTTTTAATTATGGTGAATTAAATGGCTTTAAACAAAAGCCTCCTGGAATCTCTCCTAAAGAGCCACGGTCATTTTCCAGTAAAGATCAGGGTGAGGGATCTCTCCACAGTGGCTTACAATTAGAGATCTTCAGCTTATAAATATCCTTTATCTGTTTCCACACATATATTATTAACAAATGAGCCACTTAGCCTGTGTAATCAGATCATCAGACACTGAAGCAGAGCCCAATCCATGGCTCTAATTACTGTTGCAGTAAAAGGATGCCAATTCCTTCCCAAGAAAAGCGATCGTTTTGAGTTGTGGATACCAGTACTGGTGCTTATTAAGTTTGCTAGAAGGGAAACACCTTACTAAGCACCTAAATATGTACAAAGCAATCAGCTCAGATTTCCGATCCCTGTCCGGAGCGGAGCTCAAAATCTAACTGGGGGTTAGACCAGTAGGACAATAACAGTGAAAAACAAGTAGCCAAGCACGGTTATTGAAGTAGAGAAGGGCTAGTCTTTGTTTATAAACTACCACCAACTCCTCAGAATTTGGTAAGCTCTGAAGGCAGTCTGCCCCCTCCTTGTGATTTATTTTAATCCTTGTCTCCTTGGTTAGATAGTACAATCCAATCCGTATCTGTCTACCATGTTGTAATTGATCATATTTACTGACTAGGTATTGTGTGCAGAGCACGGTACTAAGCGCTTGGGCGAGTACAGTATAGCAGAGGTGTACTCTGTATAACACATTCCCTGCCCATAAGGAGGTTCCAGTCTGGCGAGGGAGATGGACATCCGAATAAATGAATAAATTACGGATATGTCAATAACTGCTGTGGGGTCAATATCAAGTGTTCGAAGGTCCAGATTCAGGTGTGTAAGTGATACAGAAGGGAGAGGGAGTAGGTGAAAAGAGGGCTTAACTGGGAAGGGTCTTTTGGAGGAGATGTAATTTTAACAAGGCTCTGAAGGTGGGGAGAGTGATGGTCGGTTGAAGAGGAAGAGGGAGGAAGTTCCAGTTCCAGAGGCGGGAAGTGGGCGACGGGTCGGTGGTGAGTTAGGTGAGATCCAAGTGCAGTGAGTAAGTTGGCGTAAGAGGACTGAAATGTGCGAGGTGGGTTGCAATAGGAAATCAGTGAGGAGAGGTACTCGCTGAGCTCAATGAGTACTTTAAAGCCCACAGTAAGGACTTTCTGTTGGACCCCTGGGGGTTCTCGAGGAGTGAAAAACTGTGCACTGAACTTCTTTTTAGAAAAATGATCCAGGCAGCAGAGTGAAACATGGGCTGGAGTGTGGAGAGGCAGGAAGCCGGGAGGACAACAAGGAGGCCGATGCAGTCGTCAAAGCCGGATGTTCCAAATGTTGAGAAAATATGTGGCATCCACCTGCCATATCTGTGCTGGGAAAGTCTATTCCCTTGCAGTGGCAGGGGAGATGGGAGAAAAAGGGGGTCTCCCCTGGTTGTCGGGAGCTCCCTTCGGATCCCAAAGCCCCAGAGGCTTGGCACAGCCTGGTGGGATGGATCCATCCGGCCTGGCAGTTAGGTAGGTTCTCCATCATCACCAGCTACTAAAACATTTTGCGTCAGCTGGATGATGGCATTGGCTGCTTACGATGCACCCTCTGTCAGAGGTCCCCACATTGGCAAGAAACTTAGGATTGTGGAAAACCCAGGAAAGGGGCTGCTGTGGCTTTCTGCCATTCCCAAGGCTGACTGGAGGTGGATTGGCATATTTTAAAATCATATTTCTGGGCCTGAATTAGCTGACCTCCTCAAGTCCCGATTTGTCCTGTGATTGTACCCCGCACCATGGAGCCAGCATTCATTTTAAATGAAAGGACAGCAGGGCATCGCTGGTTTTCGCTCTAAGACTCTAGTGTTCCCACCACATTTGTATAATGCAAACAAGGAAGATGAATGTTTCCTTAAAGATGATCATTACATAGTGGAAATGATTCAAAAACAGAAAATTCATTAAACTATGTCCAGAGCTGAGAGAAGGATTGCAAAGTGGTGGTTATATAATACTATCACTTGGCTTTTTATCATAGCCTGTGCATCTTTATTGCTGGCAGGTTTATTTTTGTGGGTTTGTTTTTAAAGGAGCATCCCAGAGCTTGGTCTAGCAGAAAGAGCACAGGCCTCGGAGTCAGGTCAGAAGACCTGGGTTTGAATTCCAGCCCTGCCACTTGCCTGCTGTGTGACCGTGGGCAAGTAAGCTAACTTCTCTGTGCCTCGGTGTCCTCATCTGGAAAATAGGGATTCGATACCTGTTCTCCCTCCTACTTACACTATGAGCCCAATTAATCGTAAGAATAACAATAATAACGGTGGTTTTTGTTAGGTGCTTCCTATGTGCCAAGCATTGTACTAAGCGTTGGGATAGATAGAAGATAATCAGGTCCCACATGGGCCTTACTGTCTATGTAGGAGGGAGAATAGGAATCAAATCCCCATGTAGCTCCTGGATTGTGTCTGACGATTAACTTGCATCTTCCCCAGTCCTTAAGATAATGCTTGGCAGATAATAAGCGCTTAGCAAATCAATCAATCAATCGTATTTATTGAGCGTGTACTGTGTGCAGAGCAATGTACTAAGTGCTTGGGAAGTACAAGTTGGCAACACATAGAGACGGTCCCTACCCAACAGTGGGCTCACAGTCTAGAAATAACATTATTATTATTATTATTATTATTATTATTCAGGGGCAGAACCTCTAAGTGAGATCGTGATATTGGGGTGGTGTGAAATGTTCCACTCAGGCCAAGATTGAAACTGAAGGCTCTTTAACAGTTTTTTGCTGGTGAGAGAAACAGGGCAACGCCCTTAAAAAGCTTGTCCCTCTGCTTATTCTTTCCCAGCCAAAGTGTTCCCTTTCTTGGGTCTGTGTTGTTGACTATTGAATAATAATAATAATAATGATGGCATTTATTAAGCGCTTACTATGTGCAAAGCACTGTTCTAAGCGCTGGGGAGGTTACAAGGCAATCAGGTTGCCCCACGGGGGGGCTCACAGTCTTAATCCCCATTTTAAAGATGAGAGAACTGAGGCTCAGAGAAGTTGTGACTTGCTTACTGTTTGCAGAGTACTAAGCTCGTGGGAAAGTCCAGTACACCAGTATAAAAGACAGATTACCTGCTCACAACAAGCTTACCGTCTACAAGGGGAGAAGGGCATTAGTATAAATAAAATTACAGATATGTACATAAGTGTTGCGGGGCTGGGAGGGGAGATGAATAATGACAGCAAAGCAAGGCGGCACAGAAGGGAGTGGAAGAGGAAAGGAGGGCTCAATCAGGGAAGGCCTCTGGGAGGAGATGGGCCTTTATTGTGTTCTGTCCCCATTCACTTGGAAAACTGGAACTTCCTTGCCCTCCAAATCTGCCAAACTATTGCTCTGTCCCTCTTTGTTGTCCTGAAAATTCATCCTTTCCAGAAGATATTCCCGAGGTAACTTCCACCTCCCCAGGCCGTGACACACAAAGAGCCACTTGGAGCATTTAGGTCTAGTAAGTGGCATATGCTGCTTATTTACTTATTCCTTTTTTCCCTCTTCTTGCTATTTTCAGTTCTTTGTGTGGTTTTTCCTCGTGCTGCCTCCATTTCTACATAATATATGCCCTCCTGTCTCACCCAATTGATTGTAATACCCGCAAGGACGGGGACTGCTTCTTTTACCGAAATACTCGGCACAGTGCATTAAACAGAATAGAAGCTCCATAAATGCTACAAATAGTCTTGGAATTTTTGTATCAGGCAAAACAATTCATTTATTTGGGACCCAACTGTGCATGGACCGTAGCTTTGGACCCTTGTTACCACAGTATTTTGTGTTTGGATTTTTTATCATTATGACCCAAACCTATCTGTATTTTCATTTTTCCTTCTGGATAATTCTAGACAAAGGTCTAGTGTCTGTTGCTATGCAGTAAATGAGGAGATCCAAAAGAGTGGTGATGACAGTGAATCATTTGGTTCACAGCTGGAATCTCTCCCTTTAAATCGGTGTTCATTAGAGTAAAACCATTACTGGGAGTCAATATAAAGAGATGAAAAATACTTATGAAAATGTAGGGTTTGAAGAGTTTTCTAGGACACTAAATACTTCTAAATGGTTAAAGTAAATAGCTTGGCAGGAACATTTTTTTCAAGTTATCTACTGCTTTAATCTCTTAAACTTGCTTGAAGCTAAAAATGTCAAAGTGTAAATTTACTTTAGGAACTGTCAGGAGATGTATTTCAAATGCTTTTTCTGAAGCCACAAATGTCTGTTTATCCATAAATTGTTTTGCATGAACCCCACATTTTCCCTTCTCTCAGACCAAAGAATGCTGTTGACCTATACCTGGACCTGTGCCATGGTAGAGCACTGAGTTTTTAAAAATCCCATCATGTTACTATGGAAATCCATTTTAGGAGTGAATGGTGAGAGATTATTTCTAGGAAGTAAATACAGATGGCTGAGGTACTTCAAATGTCTTTTAGATGAGCTCACTGTAACTCTCTACGCACTATCTACTGGGAATAGTTCACTATTAGAGGGAACCAAATTCCGATTCGCGTAAACAGTAAAGCCAGAGGATAAATGTCGACCAGAAGGACGGGTTATCTGGGAGTAGGAGGTGGGGCCTGGCAAGGAATTCTGATCCCAGTTGTGTGACCTTGGGCAAGTCACTTAGCTGCTCTGTGCCTCAGCTGTAAAATAGGGCATTTAATACCTGATCTCCCTCCTCCTTAGACTGTAAACCCCATATGGGATGGAGTCCAAGTCCAACTTGATAAATTTGTATCTACCCCACTGCTTAGAAAAGTACTTGACATATAATAAGCACTTAACTAATACCATTAAAAGAAGGGTGTGTGTGAGAGAGAGAGATAGAAAGAAAAAGAGAAGGCCAGGCTGGGATGGCTCTTTTGGATATTCCAAATCATTAGAGACTGAAAATTTGAGATTAACATTTTTTCAGGATTTAGAAGAACCTCCAGATTTAGAGGAGAAAGGCACTTCAATCCAGAAGAATTTGGGACTGATTTCAAATTCGGCAAGAAAATCAGTTCCCAACCAAAGCTATAGTGGAGGGAGCCCAGGCTTGGGAGTCAGACGGTCCTGGGTTCTAATCCAGGTTCCGCCACTTGTCTTCTGTGTGACCTTGGGCAAGTCGCTTCTCTGTGCCTCAGTTACCTCTGGTACTGAGGTAACTGAGGCACAGAGAAATGAAGTGACTTGCCTAAGGTCACACAGCAGTCACATGGTGGAAGTGGGATTAGAACCCATGTCCTCTGACTCCCCTGTTGTTCCCACTAGGCCACGCTGCTTCTCTATATTACTATCAAGTGCTATCCTTGCTTTGGTAAACCTAGTGCTGAAATCTCATTGCTGTTTCCTGCATATTCGAGTGTGGGTGGGTTTTTTGTTGTTTTTTTATGAATTAGTGTATTTGTCAAAATTACACTTGAATGTATTTTTTGAGTGTATTTTTTTCAAGTTAGAAAAATGCTAATACACAAAGGTAAACATCTTCACTGTCATGTGGTGAGCTCCTGCTGGGTAGCGGGAAATGGATCACGTGTTGAGAACATGGTATCAATGCCATCATTACCTGTCCTTGAGGAGCTAACCATCTAATGGGCAGGAAAGGACTCTTTGGGGTTGTACTTGAGATTGTCTCCGACAATTCCGTAGGTAGTATAAATGTAACAGTGCTTGGGAAAGCATTTTTAAAACCGTGCGCAAAGTAAAACGGAGCAGTTGTATGCAGTAAATGCAAGCAAATGCCATTTCCTTCAGCATCCTCAGGGCTGCCTTTTGGTGACAGCCAATAGAAGCTTGCATTCTCCCAGTGATTGGCATGAGGGCTACCAAGCAGGGCTCTGCACATAATCTGTCACATCCCTAAATGGCAAACGACATGCTGCAGCCTCAACACTTATTTGTAAATTGAATCGTTTCTAAAGAAATGACATGCCAAAACCTTGACCCGGTCGGCATGCGTACCCACCGCCCATCATTCAGAATCTGTCATTTCGAATGGACTTTTTCCCGGGGATGATTTAAATCAATCCCAGTGTCGGCAACATAAAGAAAAATACCACTAGGCTCTAGAAGAGGACTTGGAAGTCAGTATGCCCGCCCCAAAAAAGGAGAGTCATCTCTTTTGAAGTGGGTGACAATCTGGAGAAAGAAAGCTATCATTAACTGACTATATGTAACAAATGTTTTGCCCCCGATTGAACAGAGTCCAATCTTCCCACGAAGGAAGTGATCCTCTCTTCCTGCATCCAAGTGGAGAAGCAGCATGGCTCAGTGGAAGGAGTCCAGGCTTGGGAGTCAGAGGTCATGGGTTCTAATCCCGGCTCCACCACTTATTGGCTGTGTGACTTTGGGCAAATCACTTAATTTCTCCGTGCCTCAGTTCCCTCATCTGTAAAATAGGGATTAAGATTGTGAGCCCCAGGTGGGACAACCTGATCACCTTGTATCACCCCAGCGCTTAGAACAGTGCTTTGTACATAGTAAGCACTTAACAAATACCATTATTATTATTGTTATTACTATTAAGTGTTCGGTACAGTACTCGGTGCAGAGTAGGCACTTAGCAAACACTACCACTCAAAACTCAGTTCCGATTGCCCTCTTGCCTTGATTAAAGGTGTGTCAATTTCCGGTCTTTTCCGTTCAGAAACAACAGCAGAAAACTCCTGGCGGCATTATCACAGTTTATGGGCCAAATAGGATGGTCGCCATGGTTGCTAAATTCAATATGGTCCGAGATGAGAGTTAAACCAGCCCCAAATCACTGAAATCTTGTTAGATTTGACCCATGCAATTGCAGAGAAATGAGAAAAGACTCTTAAAGTTGAAAGCTAAAGAAGTGAATTTGACTTGGAAACTCAGAGTGAAGTATTTCTCTTTTACAAAAAAGGAGAGGAAGAAGTATATGCTCAATCTCAACAGGAGGCCTTATTGAGTTTCTAAATCACCATAGTATCCAAAGAATTCGGATTTTTAGGGAAGCAGTGTGGCTTAGTGGAAAGAGTATGGGCCTTGGAGTCAAAGGACCTGGGTTCTAATCCCGTTCTGCCACTTGTCTGCTGTGTGACCTTGGGCAAGTCACTTCACTTCTCTGTGTCTGTTTCCTCATCTGTAAAAAAAAAAAAGGGGGGGGTAATTAAGTCCTACAGACCTACTTAGATTGTGAGCCCCCATGTGGGACAGTGATGGTGTCTGATTTGATCCTGTCTTTACCCCATTGCTTAATACATAGTAAGTGCTTAAAGATTACCATTATACTCTGGACACTCACACTCAGGAAACCTGGTTTCTAATCCCGGCTCCGCCACTTGTCGTCTGTGTGATCTTGGGCAAGTCACTTACCTTCTCTGTGCCTCAGTGTCCTCCTCTATTGTGGGCAAGAAATGTGTCTGCTAACTCTGTTGTACTATAGTCTCCCAAGACCTTAGAATACAGTATTCTGGAAATAGTAAATGTTCAATAAATACCACTGATTGAAACACCATTTTCCCTCCTGGGTAGACCGAGGGCCCCATGTGGGACAGGGGCTGTTTGTACTTCCCAATCACTTAGTATAGTGCTCTGCACACCGTAAGCGCTCAATAAATACGATTGAATGAATGAATCTGAGTTCACTGTACAATAATAATAATAATAATTGTTGGCATCTGTTAAGCATTTACTACGTGCTAAGCATCAGGATACATATTAGACAATCATGTTGGCCATAGCCCTTATGGGACTCACAGTGTAAGTAGGAGCGAGAATAGGTATGAATTCCCTTTTCACAGGTGAGGAAACTGAAGCACAGAGAAGTTGTGACCTGCTTAAGGGCACACAACAGGAAAGTGGCAGAGGCTGGGATCAGAAACCAGGTCTGCCCTAGCCTTTAATACCTAGTAAGCACTTAAATACTATTATTATTATTAATAATATTGTTGTATTGTACTCTCCCAAGCGCTTAATACAGTGCTCAGCACACAGTAAATCACTACATAAATACCGTTGATGATGATGATTATCCACCTGTCATAGCAGGGAGGACATTTGTTGTACTGTGTCCGGATGTGAGTCCAAAATTTCCCTTGAGCTGCAGGGGTAAACATTTCCATTGGCCATCTCCTCTCTCCCTGGAGGGGATCTGGGGTTGCATTTGAAATTGGGAGAGATCCGACATCTGAATGGACCACGATTTCCTGAGGTAAAGGGAGGGTTAAGGAATGAAGGTTTGGAGAGATGTAGAGAGAGGGAGCAAAGTGGAGTGAGGCATTTTAATGCCCAACAGCTACTGGCATTTCAAATCAAATGACTCCCTTTCAGATGAAAGGTTGATTGTCAAAATCCTAAATGCGTTCTTTATAGGCTTAATTAGTCTCTCTCATGGGTCAGTTATAGAAAAGTCAGCCCTACTGTCACGGTATTGACTCTCTGCCTGGAGAACTTTCACAATTAAATCCGCTGCTGCCGATCAGATGGGCGTCAATTTGAAAACTTTGAAATCAGAGCAATCAGGTTTATTCATTATCGACTTGAGCGAATCAAGACACAGCAATATCCACGTCGCACTCGGCTATCTCCACGATATGAAGATTCCATAAATTCCCACCCAGCTGTTTCTGCTCCTTGGGATCATATTAATATTAATGTGTTGTGATAGCCAGAGTAATTCCCTTCTTTTAATAAGGTGACATCTAATTAATGCAAGAAAAATGGCTCTCATTTTTTTGGTTTGAAATGCAACACCTACCCGAAGTCTGCAGATATCGCTCCCATAAATCTTGGGCGTTCTGCGGACGAGTTTACCTGTTAATGTATTCTCATTGTGCGTCTATTCAATTTTGTTCCTTAAAGTAGAAACTTCTAGGGACAGCACAGACACGAAGCTGTGCCTCGTTATCTCTTCCCCTGATCCTTGCTCTTCTTTTATTCTCCCTGCTTCCTCTTTCCGCCCTGTCTCGCTTCTTCTCTCTTTCTCATGCATCCTGACTCCATGGGCTTCCCTCCCGGTTTAGTTTCACCTACCTACTTGGGTTCTGTTGGAAGGTAGCAGCGGTGGGAAAGACAAGGGGAGGACGGGGTTTTGGGTGGGGAGATAATAATAATAATAATGACATTTGTTAAGCACTTACCTGTTCTGAGAGCTGGGGAGGTTACAAGGTGATCAGGTTGTCCCATGGGGGGCTCAAAGTCTTAATCCCCATTTTACAGATGAGGTAACTGAGGCCCAGAGAATAATAATAATAATAATGGCATTTATTAAGCACTTACTATGTGCAAAGCACTGTTTTAAGCGCTGAGGAGGTTACAAGGTGACCAGGTTGTCCCACGTGGGGCTCACAGTCTTAATCCCCATTTTACAGATGAGGTAGCTAAGGCCCAGAGAAGTTAAGTGACTTGCCCAAAGTCACACAGCAGACAGTTGGCGGAGCCGGGGTTTGAACCCACGACCTCTGACTCCAAAATCCGTGCTCTTTCCATTGGGCCACGCTGCTGAGGCGTTGCAGTTCGGTTTGCTGTGCCGGTGGGACGTCCGGGGTCAGATGTCCCTCAGTCGTGCCCCCGTACCCACTTGGACCACAAAGCTTTCGCTGGGCACATTTTAAGCAAAGACCCCATCTCGTTTCCTTCAGGAATTCTGGGACAGTTGCGATTCGGAAACGTGAAATCCCTGGCTCAGGACCGGTCCACCGATGAGATCCTGTCTGGGGGAACCTATCGTAGGAGGTGACCCACAAACCCCCTCTAGGCAATGCTCTCAACTGCTGGACTACGATCAAAGATGTTCCGTCAGGGACCCGTCGTTTAATAGTCCACAGTAAATACGATTGATTGATCTTTCTTGGGTACCTGAGGAAGAGGAGGAAAATGTCAGGACAAGGGAACAGGCGGGAAACCGGTTAGAAAGGAGTCACTCAGCTCCAGAGAGTAATGATTATTGTACTTGTTCCTGTGCTTACTTCGTGCCAAACACTTGGGCGGGTACAATACAAGCGGATCAAACACAGTCCTTGTCCGACACGGGGCTCCCGGTCTAAAGGGGAGGGAGAACCCGTATCTAACCCCGTTTTACAGATGGGGAAATGGAGGCACAGAAGGAGAAGGCAAATGGTGGAGCTGAGATCCGAACCTACGTTTCCCGATTCCCGGTTTTGTACTCTTTTCACTAGGCCACGCTGCTTCTCGGTCAGAAACGGGGCCCTGCCTAGGGACTCAAACACATCTACTACCCTCGGTCTGCTGTGTACCCAGGCAAACAAACTGCATAGTGCTGGAGGAACAGGAAAATTGAAGATCAATCTGCCCTGATGACTTTTTCTGGAGCTAGTAGGTCTTTGAATCCTCAAAGCCGCCAACAGGGAAGCAGACCTAGCGTTAGCTTCTATAAGCGCTTAAGAAATACCACCTACTGAGCACTTACGGTGTGCAGAGCACCATACTAAGCGTTTGGGAGGAAACACATCTAGCGCTTTGGCTACGTTGTCCTCTCCCGAGAACTTGGTCCACTGCTCTGACCCCGGTTAGTGTTTAATAGAGACCACTGATCGCTCGATTGATACAGTACATCAGAGTTGGCAGAAACGTTCCCTGCCCACAAGAAGTTTACAGTCTAGAGATTGACAGAATAGCTATCCGGGGGCTCCCCATACTGCTCTTTCAAGTCGTGGTTGCAGGGAAAATGGATAAATAGTGGCAAAGTAAACGACACCTTGGAAATAAGGGTATTCAACGGACTGTTATCTCAGACCTTTCCCTTGACCATAACCTAATTTGCTAACACTCCTCCCAGTATATTTTTCCCAGGACTGAATAATGCGCTCACGAGTTCCACAATAATAAATACTGTTATTAATACTTCTATTGCTACTTAACCTTGGGCACCAAAATGCATTTCTCATTTAGAGCAAATTAACTCTCCGATGTCTCCACTTATGGAAAGTCGAGTGGTTTCCTGTCAGAAAAAAAATGACACAAGTTGACCGAAGCTGTTGTCCCTACAGCAGTAAAGCCCAGTTCACACCTGTTTCCGGAGTGACTTAATGGAAACAGTCGATTCCTTGGGGTTCTGGAGACCCGAGTGGTGTGTGTGAGTTCCCATCTCTGCCTCTGGTCCCCCATTTCCTCATCTGTAAAATGGGTGTGGGAGGTTGTGAGCCCTGTGTTGGAGCGGGACTTTGAACTTTTCGCCTGCTATTCACCCCGTCGCTCATAATAAATGCCATTATAATAAATTGCTGCGCAGCTTGGGAAGTACTGATCTCTCTTGTATCTTCAGAGTTATTTTTCACAAGTAGGTTTCTCATCCTGTTTTTTTTTCTAATGGTATTTAATTGCTCACTAAGCACTGGCATGGAGCAGCATGGCATAGAGGATAGAGCATGGGCCTAGTCGGAAGGTCATGGCTTCTAATCCTGGTTCTGCCACTTGTCTGCTGTGTGACCTAGGAGAGTCACTTCACTCTCTGGGCCTCAGTGACCTCATCTGTAAAATGGGGATTGAGACTGCAAGCCCCACCTGGGACAGGACTGTGTCCAACCCGATGTACTTGTATCCACCCCAGCGCCCAGTTCAGTACCTGGCATATAGTTAAGTGCTGAACAAATACTATAATTATTATATAACTAATTATGTTGGACACTGTCCATGCCCCACGTGTGGCTCAGAGTCTCAATCCCTTAGGTGACTTGCCCAAAGTCTCACAGAGCAGGTGAGAGCCAGCATTAGAACCCAGGTCCTTCTGACTTCCATGCCTGTGCTCTTTACCCACTAGGCCACACTGTTCTTCAGGTTCAGATTCAGATTTTAACCTGCATTTCCTCTAGAGGAGAGCTCCACTCATACAGATCTCCCTTTAAATCAAAACTTTTATTGACCGGGAGGTCGACACAGGCTACTTGAAAATAAAACTGGAGAGCAGTCAGGCACGTTTCATAAATGATGTGTCGGAAAGAAATGCCTATTGGTAGTATTCCAGTTGTATAAGGAGCGGGAGGGGAAAAAAAATCAATAAAGCTATCTTTCTAAGCCCTTTGCCAGAAATTATATTAGTATATACCTGTAGTCATATAGAATGACAAGGAATTGGCTGGCTTCTTGCAGAGGATGAATCTTTCTGCCCTCCTGCTGGGGGAATCCATTGATTGGAGATCGACCAACTTTATTAGAAACAGTTAGCTCAGGCCATAAATGGTGCATCATGTTGAAAAACTCAGAGCCAGATAGATTCATCTCCGAACTTTATAAGGTCCTGCTAGGTAAGTTTCTTGAAGTACTGCTACAATTGTTCAATAAAGACCACCTTCCACAGTCAGCGACAATCACTTTTCTGTAAGCTCTCTGTGGGCAGGGAATGTGTCTGCTTATGATTATAGTGTACTCTCCCAAGTGCTTAGTACAGTGTTTTGCACCCAGTAAGTGCTCAATAAATATGACTGACTGAATGAATGAATAGCTGATCTTACAGCTGAGAGTCTGTGAAAGTTCTTTTAAGCACATTTTGTTAACAGGCCGCTTTTTTTAATGGTATATGCTAAGCGCTTATTATATGACTGGCACTGTAGTAGACACAAGTTAGGCTGGAAACCGTCTCTGTCCCACAGATGTGAGAACTGAGATAATAATAATAATAATAATTTTGTTATTTAAGCGCTTACTATGTGAAAAGCATTCATACATTCATTCATTCAATAGTATTTATTGAGCACTTACTGTGTGCAGAGCACTGTACTAAGCGCTTGGGAAGTACAAGTTGGCAACATATAGAGATGGTCCCTACCCAACAGTGGGCTCACAGTCTAGAAGGGGGAGACAGAGAACAAAACAAAACATATTAACAGAATAAAATAAATAGAATAAATATGTACAAGTAAAATAAATAAACAAATAGAGTAATAAATACGTACAAACATATATACATATATGCAGGTACTGTGGGGAAGGGAAGGAGGTAAGGCGGGGGGAGGAGGGAGATCAAAATTATGGTATTAAGCACTTAATATGTGTTGGGCACTGTACTAAGCGCTGGGGTGGATAGAAGCAAATCGGGTTGGACACAGTGCCCTGTCCCTTGTGGGGCTCACAGTCAAAATCTCCATTTTACAGATGAGGTAACTGAGGCCCGGAGAAGTAAACAGGCATCAATAATCCAACTGAATCCAACCGGACTTGCTTGTATCCAGCCAGGTACTTAGTATTCATTCAATCGTGTTTATTGAGCGCTTCCTGAGTGCAGAGCAGTGTACTAAGCGCTTGGAAAGTACAATTCGGCAACAGATACGGTCCCTACGGTGCCTGGCACACACTCAGCGCTTAACAAATCCCACAGCGATTAGTTTCAGAGGTCAGGCCAGAAAATTTGCTGCCCAAACGGTGGAAGTTGGGGGTGAACAACGACACGGAGCTCCCCCAGGCCACGACCCTGCCGCAGAACCACTAAGTTTGGGCAACACCCAAGGCACTCCCTTCCTTCCTTTCCTTCCTTTTCTTCCTTCCTTTCCTTCCCTTCCTTCCCTTCCTTCCTTCCTTCCTTCCTTCTGACTCCCAAGACCGTGACTCTATTTACTAGGTAGGCACCGAATAAGCCACTAGCACTATAGAATTATTTCCTCCAAGCACATTATCAGCCTGAAGAGGAAAATACCCTAATTTTGCAGATTTTTGTCTATTTTCCGCCCCCCCAAGTAGTAATTACTGAGCACTTACTGTGTGCCGAGCACTGTTCTAAATGTTTGGGAAAATAGAATTCAACCAAATTGGTAGATGTGATCCCTGCCCATAGAGAGCTAAGGGTCTTCGGGGGCGAGGCAGACGTGAAACCACATTTAAACACTTCCAAAATTGGAAATAGATCCAAACAGATCCAAAATTGGATCTGTTAAATCCAGTAGATTTAATAGATAGATATAACCTCGTTTTTAATGACTGTTTCTTCAGTACAAACTTGGAAATTAGAAGTACCAGCTGAACTAGTATTAAGTCAGTTAAGGCAGGAGAAAAGGGAACTAGTCTATAAATGAGTAGTTTATTCATGGGTTTATTGGTCTTTGCTCTTTAATGAATAGTTATGCTATTCAAGGACTGTTTTCTTCAAGAACATTGTTGATGATGTCCATAAATACTAGTGTTATCTTTTGATTCATCAAACACCTCTTGTTAGTCATTGTTAGAAGCATGATGTGACATTTTTCTCATTCTAGTTAATATGATGGATTTGAAAAAAGACAGGCCCAAAGCAGCAGAGCAAAAATTATTCCAGGGAATGACACTAGATCCCTTTGAAGACACTTACAGGACTTTATCTCAAGTTATTTCAGACAACTGTTAATTGTAAATTTTGTTCATTGTGATATCCATTCAGTGCTTACTATGTGACAGTCACTGTACTAAGCCCTGGGGCAGAGAAGCAGCGTGGCTCTGTGGAAAGAGCCCGGGCTTTGGAGTCAGAGGTCATGGGTTCAAATCCCAGCTCCGCCGCTTGTCAGCTGTGTGACTTTGGGCAAGTCACTTCACTTCTCCGGGCCTCAGTTCCCTCATCTGTAAAATGGGGATGAAGACTGTGAGCCCCCCCCCCCACCCCGTGGGACAACCTGATCTCCTGGTAACTTCCCTAGCGCTTAGAACACTGCTTTGCACATAGTAAGTGCTTAATAAATGCTATGATTATTATTATTCGATAGAAGGTTATCAGGTTGCAAGTTGGTCACAGTCTACTACTGATCAACCACTTCCTCCTTGTAGTGCATTTGACTAGGCATTTGGGAGATCACAGTAGAGTTGAGACACGATTCCCAACCTCAAGGAGCCTGCAATTAATCAAGGAGCTGTTGAATTGCTTTTGTCAGTCCGACATGGGCAGGGAATGTGTCTACCAACTCCGTTGTATTGTACTCTTCCAAGCGTTTAGTACAGTGCTCTGCATGCACTAAGATAAATAGGATCGATGATGAAGTTCCAAACTTACCCCTGTTTCTCTTCCAATTCTATTTCCTTTTTCCATTCCATTTAGAATTAAAAATCATAAGTCTGTATTGGGCCACATGTTTGAAAAGCATTCAATATGCTATTTTAGCATTTTTAATGTTTCCAGGCCATCAGCAGCCTGTTTAGTTGTTAGGGAACAATACAGTTCATTTTGTTTTCTCAGATGGATCAGTGGTATGGTGTCTGCTTCTATGAGATCTAAATCGGTTAGCAGGAATCAATCAATCAATCAATCAATCGTATTTATTGAGCGCTTACTATGTGCAGAGCACTGTACTAAGCGCTTGGGAAGTACAAATTGGCATCACATAGAGACAGTCCCTACCCAACAGTGGGCTCACAGTCTAAAAGGGGGAGACAGAGAACTGAACCAAACATACCAACAAAATAAAATAAGTAGGATAGAAATGTACAAGTAAAATAAATAAAAAAAAATAAATAGAGTAATAAATATGTACAACCATATATACATATATACAGGTGCTGTGGGGAAGGGAAGGAGGTAAGACGGGGGGATGGAGAGGGGGACGAGGGGGAGAGGAAAGAAGGGGCTCAGTCTGGGAAGGCCTCCTGGAGGAGGTGAGCTCTCAGCAGGGCCTTGAAGGGAGGAAGAGAGCTAGCTTGGCGGATGGGCAGAGGGAGGGCATTCCAGGCCCGGGGGATGACGTGGGCCGGGGGTCGATGGCGGGACAGGCGAGAGCGAGGTACAGTGAGGAGATTAGCGGTGGAGGAGCGGAGGGTGCGGGCTGGGCAGTAGAAGGAGAGAAGGGAGGTGAGGTAGGAGGGGGCGAGGTGATGGACAGCCTTGAAGCCCAGGGTGAGGAGTTTCTGCTTGATGCGCAGATTGATCGGTAGCCATTGGAGGTTTTTGAGGAGGGGAGTAATATGTCCAGAGCGTTTCTGGACAAAGATAATCCGGGCAGCAGCATGAAGTATGGATTGAAGTGGAGAGAGACACGAGGATGGGAGATCAGAGAGAAGGCTAGTGCAGTAGTCCAGGCGGGATAGGATGAGAGCTTGAATTAGCAGGGTAGCGGTTTGGATGGAGAGGAAAGGGCGGATCTTGGCAATGTTGCGGAGCTGAGACCGGCAGGTTTTGGTGACGGCTTGGATGCGAGGGGTGAATGAGAGAGCGGAGTCGAGGATGACACCAAGGTTGCGGGCTTGTGAGACAGGAAGGATGGTAGTGCCGTCAACAGAGATGGGAAAGTCAGGGAGAGGACAAGGTTTGGGAGGGAAGACAAGGAGCTCAGTCTTCGACATGTTGAGCTTTAGGTGGCGGGCGGACATCCAGATGGAGATGTCCTGAAGGCAGGAGGAGATGCGAGCCTGGAGGGAGGGGGAGAGAGCAGGGGCAGAGATGTAGATCTGGGTGTCATCAGCGTAGAGATGATAGTTGAAGCCGTGGGAGCGAATGAGGTCACCAAGGGAGTGAGTGTATATTGAGAACAGAAGGGGACCAAGCACTGAACCTTGGGGAACCCCCACAGTAAGAGGATGGGAGGGGGAGGAGGAGCCTGCAAAAGAGACTGAGAAAGAACGACCGGAGAGATAAGAGGAGAACTAGGAGAGGACGGAGTCTGTGAAGCCAAGGTCAGATAACGTGTTGAGGAGAAGGGGGTGGGCCACAGTGTCAAAGGCAGCTGAGAGGTCGAGGAGGATTAGGACAGAGTATGAGCTGTTGGATTTGGCAAGCAGGAGGTCATTGGTGACCTTTGAGAGTGCAGTTTCCGTGGAATGAAGGGGACGGAAGCCAGACTGGAGGGGGTCGAGGAGAGAGTTGTTGTTGAGGAATTCTAGGCAGCGCGTGTAGACAACTCGTTCAAGGAGTTTGGAAAGGAATGGTAGGAGGGATATGGGACGATAACTAGAAGGTGAGGTGGGGTCAAGAGAGGGTTTTTTTAGGATGGGAGAGACATGGGCATGTTTGAAGGCAGAGGGGAAGGAACCAGTGGAGAGTGAGCGGTTGAAGATGGAAGTTAAGGAGGGGAGAAGGGATGGAGCGAGAGATTTCATAAGATGAGAGGGAATGGGGTCAGAAGCACAGGTGGCCGGAGTAGCACTTGAGAGGAGGGAGGAGAGTTCCTCTGAGGATACCGCTGGGAAGGATGGGAGAGTAGCAGAGAGTGTTGAGAGCCGGGAGGTTGGAGAAAGGGGGGAAGAGACTTTGGGGAGGTCGGACCTGATGGATTTAATTTTGTTAATGAAGTAGGAGGCCAGATCGTTGGGGGTGAGGGAAGGAGGAGGGGGAGGAACCGGGGGCCTGAGAAGGGAGTTGAATGTACGGAAGAGCTGGCGGGGGTGATGGGTGTCAATAAGGGAGGAGAAATAGTTTTGTCTGGCAGAAGAGAGGGCTGAGTTAAGGCAGGAAAGGATAAACTTGAAGTGAACGAGGTTGGCATGGTGTTTAGACTTTCGCCAGCAGCGTTCAGCAGCTCGAGCATAAGAGCGAAGGAGGCGGACAGTGGCAGTGATCCAGGGCTGTGGGTTAGTGGTGCGAGAGCGGCGAAGGGAAAGGGGAGCGAGTGAGTCTAGCTGAGTAGAAAGGGTAGAGTTGAGAGCAGTAATCTGATCATCAAGACTGGGTAGAGAGGAGAGGGCGGCGAGGTGGGGTGTGAGGCGCTCCGAAAGATGGGTGGGGTCCAGAGAGCGGAGATCTCTGTGAGGGAGTAATACGGATTTACAGGGGAAAGGAGTGTGAGTGAGGAGGCAGGTGAGAAGATTATGATCAGAGAGAGGGATCACAGAGTTGGTGAGGGTGGACACAGTGCAGCGGTAGGAGATGATGAGGTCGAGGGTATGACCAAGTTGGTGAGTGGGTGAGGTGGGGTGGAGGAAGAGGTTGGCAGCGTCAAGGAGAGATAGAAGGCGGGCGGCAGAGGAGTCGTTAGGGATATCCATGTGGATATTGAAGTCTCCGAGGATCAGAGTGGGCATGGAGAAGGAGAGAAGGAATGTGAGGAAGGGGTCAAAGTCGTTAAAGAAGTTGGAAGTGGGGCCCGGAGGGCGGTAGATGACGGCTACAAGAATCTGGAGGGGGTGGTAGAGGCGAATAATGTGGGCTTCAAAGGAAGGGAAGGAAAGGGAAGGAATGTTTTTTCACAGGTGCTACCTTCAGGTAGGCCGACGGAATTGTAATAGCATATTTAGTGGCCAAAAAAACCTTCAAAATGTAACCATTTTGCTCTGGGAATCTTCAGATTGACAGAGAAGATGGATATACATTTATTCGGGGCAATCCAGCGCTTAGAACAGTGCTTTGCACATAGTAAGCGCTTAATAAATGCTATTATTATCATCATTATTAATTCATGATCAGACACTGGCATAATGGCTTTAAAGTGAAAAACAAAAATGAAAATTAAAGAATGGAATGAGAAACTGGGAGTGAACTTTATCTTTTGGTTGTCCAAACGTTTTAATTTGTTCTACAAAGATTGTATTTTTTTTTTACACTAACTCTTTAGGAAGGAGATAACTTAGAAAATTAGGCGTGGTGATTTCAGCTTTTGTTATTTCCCATGACTCGCTACGTAAAGGAGCATCTGATCCGGGGGTTTCCATTTCCTCATCCGCAAACCCCAGCTAATCCGGTAAAACCTAATTAAACCGAATTTGATTTATGCAAAACAGTGTGTGATTTGAAACCACTCCTGTTCCCTGGCCTCTTAGATGTCCTATCATTCTTTATTAGAAATATTGGCTAACCCAAACCTGGTTAACAAAATAGCCATCATTTTTTTTTTCTGGGTCTGCATTTCCAGTTAATGACCTTTTCCTCCGCCTGTTTACCCCACAGGTTGCCGTGAAGCTTCATGAGAAAACCTTTGCCGAGATCCCGCTTGGAGAAAGAAGAGTACACCGCAGGTTCGCCCGATTCCAGTGATCTCACGCGCCAATCATCAAACGGCGAACGAGATAACCAGCCTGTGGTCCTGAGGTGAAGTAATCCTTCCTTTGAACGCTCTGGCGAATGGTGGTGGAGGGATTTTGGCAAAAGAGAGCTGCCTGGCTTAGTGGATAGAGCCCGGGCCTGGGAATCAGAAGGATCTGAGTTCTAATCCTGGCTTCACCACTCGGCTGCTCTGTGGCCTTGGGCAACCCGCTTGGTGTCTCTGTGCCTCAGTTCCCTCAACTGTCAAAGGGGGAGTGAGACTGTGAGCCCCGCTTGGGACAGGGACCGTGTGCAACCCCATTTATTTGTATCATCATCATCATCATCATCAATCGTATTTATTGAGCGCTTACTATGTGCAGAGCACTGTACTAAGCGCTTGGGAAGTACAAATTGGCAACATATAGAGACAGTCCCTACCCAGTGCTTGGCCCATTGTAAGTGCTTAACAAATACCACAATTATTATTAAAATGGCGATGAAGACTGTGAGCCCCATGTGGGACATGGACTGTGTCCAACCTGATTACTTTGCATTTACCTCAGTGTTTAGAACAGTGCCTGGTACATAGAAAGCACTTAACAGATACCATTTTTTAGACTGTGAGCCCACTGTTGGGTAGGGACTGTCTCTATATGTTGCCGACTTGTACTCCCCAAGCACTTTGTACAGTGCTCTGCACACAGTAAGCGCTCAATAAATACGATTGATTAGATCTTGCGCTTCTCTTGTACTTATAAGAAGAATTCATAATTGCAGTACTGCAGTTATTCCGTGCCAGGCCCTGTTCTAAGCCCTGGGTTAGGTACAAGTTAATCAGGCTGGACAGAGTCCCCGTCCCACATGGGGCTCACAGTCTGATCAGCGTGGCTCAGCGGAAGGAGCACAGGCTTTGGAGCCAGAGGTCATGGGTTCAAATCCCGGCTCCGCCACTTGTCAGCCGACTTTGGGCAAGTCACTTAACTTCTCTGGGCCTCAGTTCCCTCAGCTGTAAAATGGGGATGAAGACCGTGAGCCCCCCCCCCCCCCCCATGGGACCACCTCATCACCTTGTAACCTCCCCAGCACTTAGAACAGTGCTTTGCACAGAGTAAGCGCTTAATAAATGCTATCATTAGAGGGAGTAGGATCTGTAGGTTTCCCCGCACCTTAGATCCTTCGGATATATAGAAGATACTCGATAAGTAGTGATGCTGTCATTGCTGACACCTCCCCACCTCCCATGCCGGGGTGGGATATCTTTGCCTTTTAGACTGTGAGCCCACTGTTGGGTAGGGACTGTCTCTATATTGTACTTCCCAAGCGCTTAGTACAGTGCTCTGCACACAGTAAGCGCTCAATAAATACGATTGATTGATTGATTGATAGTAATCTCCAAGTCAGTTTCTGACAGGACAAGTCCACGGAAAGCAAGTTTGATGAATCCTCAGTGAACTACTTGCTCTTAACTGCACTGTGAGTCACTCAGTGATACTTACTGAGAGCTGACCGTGTGCAGAACGCTGTACTAAGCCCTTGGGAGAGCACAGTACAACAGAGGTCACGATTCTATTATGTTTCCTCATTTCATTTTGCTTGCTACTGGGTTACACCCCTTCTACCATGGACTGCGGATGAGGTTGCCCTTTTAGACTCGTAAACAGTTAAATCATAACCATCTAAAGATTCAGTTTTTTATGACTTCATATCTAATCTGAGCATGTGGTCCTTGATTTTAGAGAGTGATTTTAGAGAATAAATATCAAACCTTGTACAATGCACGTATTTTTGGTGAAGAATTATACAGTTCCCCAGATGTTTTTTTTTTTTCCCAAATGGTAATTTCTTTCCATCCAAATTCCCAATACAAGTGACAATTTTTACCCCTCTTCAAAATTCAGTGGTGCTTCCTTGACAATTACTGGATTGTGATTTTTTTAAAAATTTCCCCAAGTAATTAACTTCAAACAGTTTCCCTTCCGCCTTCCTGTCTTCAAGTTGAAAGCATAATCAGGGTTTGCATCTGGCATGAGCTCACAGAATTTCAGATCCGCAACCTGTTTTTCCTGACCTCTGGGAGATAAAAGTCTGAGAAACTCCCCTTTTTGTGGGAAGGAGAATCCAATACCTTTATATTTTTTCAAATGCAGGCCCAGAGAATAATGTAGCCATCCATCAAGCGTGGCAGGCATTGCAATACAATGAAAAACGAGTGAGGTATTTCTCTGTGTTTGTAAAATCCAGGGAAAATGAGTGAAGAGGGGTGAGAGAACAGCTGGAAAACATACGAGCTTTTCTTTGGCACTGGTTTGTTGCTGTCGTGGGACTGGCACAAAATAAGCACTAAAATGAAATTTACATCAGAGAGACCTGAAAAGTTGCAGTATGTTTTCCAAAGAGAAAGTTTCTCTTCTTCTCTTCTCTAACTCTAGTATTTTTCTATGTGCTCATTTAAAGACTGTAACATCAGCTTTTTGAAAACATTTAGCGTGATTAAATAATTATTTTGATGTGTTAGTGCATACCTAAACGTTTTAGGAAGAGGGGGAACTGTAGAAAGGAGGAAGGAATCAGAGGGAGAGAGAATTGGCGGAGAAAGGCAAGAGAGAAAAGATTACGGTCAGCAGTGACATCGTTAATAATAACTATTGGCTGCTTAGGAGGATATAGTAGAAATGTAAGATATAATCCTCGCCTTCAAGGAGTTTATAGTGTAAAGGAGGAGGCAGAATGATAGAAAGTGCAAGGGAGTCAGAGGACCTGGATTCTAATCCCGGTTCTGCCACTTGCCTCCTGTTGTAATCTTGGGTAAGTCACTTCGCTTTTTTGGGTCTCAGTTTCTCGATCTAATAAATGCGGATTTAATCCCCGTTCTCCCTCCCCATTAGACTGCGAGATCACGTGAGATCGCGTAGGACTCGATTATCTTCCATCTACAGGTGCCCACGGTTATTATTGTTATGTGTTTGCCAGCTTACCCAGCGACGCAGGTCCGCACTCTGCCCGGAGAGATCTGTACGCTGCTGTTTTGTGCGATGGCATTCTGTGTTGCAGGGGTTCCTCTGCAGAGGGGTCCTCCGGGGACAGTCTTTTATGTCTCTATGTCTTCTTTCAGGTGTAGTGTGAGCCCTCAGCTTGGGTGACTCTTACTTCATTCATTCGTTCGTTCAGTCGTATCTGTTGAGCGCTTACTGTGTGCAGAGCACTGTACTAAGCGCTTGGGAGGTACACGTTGGTAACATATAGAGACGGTCCCTACCCAACAGCGGGTTCACAGTCTAGAAGGGGGAGACAGAGACCGAAACATATTAACAAAATAAAATAGAATAAATATGTACAAATAAAATAAATATGTACAAACATATATATATATATATATATATATTTATTATTATTATTATTATTATTATGGTGTAGGGGAGAGAGCCTGGGCAGCAGAACTGGGTTTTCGTTAAGCTTCGCCAGGTGATTGCAATCTGGGACTCTGGTTCTTTTTAAATGGACCCTTTGGTTCGGTGAGGGAGATGTTTTATGTGACACCAGCCTCTGCGAGAAGTAGCGTGCCCTAGTGAATAGAGCCCAAGTCTGGGAGTCAGGTCATGGGTTCTAATCCCAGCTCCCCCACTTGCCTGCTGGGTCACCTCAGGCAAGTCCCTTCAGTTCTCTGTGCCTCAGTTCCCTCATCTGCAAAATGGGGATTTAATACCTGTCCTTCCTACAGAGACTGTGAGCTCCTTGTGGGACGTGTTGATCTTGTATCTACCATAGTACTAAGTACACTGTTGGGTATGTAGTGAGAACTTAATATAACAATTGTATCACTTTATCATACACATATAAATATATATATATATATATGTTCATATATGATAAAGTGATACCACAATTTTTACCATTAATACCATAAACCTTCTCTGTCTCTGTCTCTGTCTCTATATATGTATATATAAAGGTACATATAGAGAGAGGTAGATTCATTTTCCTTATTCCCAAGGAATTTTTGGAAATGAGCAGAGGAAGGGAAACTTTTGAAGACGTTTGAGAGAATGCATTGTGTCAGTTTGATATCTAGGTCCAGAAATCGAAGTCCGTTGGGTGGAGGTAAAAGTCACCTAGCCACCGGTATTCCTAAGTGAATAAACACTGGCATCTAATCCTTTTTAAGGTTCATCTTTGAGGATTCTCACCAGAAAACAGCAGTTGAAAAGATTATCTTGTAGCGGTAGTAAATCATAGAGTGTTCTTCAGAATTCAGAGGTCTGGAACTCCCTGTGGTCTTTATGACATTTATAAAGCAAGTTTGACAGGTTCGGCAGAATAGCCTGGTGGAAAAAGAGAACAGGTTTGCATTTTCACATGCCCGGAGACCCTGGCCTTTCCAGTTCTGCAAAGGGGATGATCACGTGATGAGGCTAAATTGGGGGTACAGAGTGGCCTGGTCTAGAAAGGGCAGAAGAACTGGGTTTCAGTTAAGCTTCGCCAGGTGGCTGCGATCTGGGCTTCTGGTTCTTTTTAATGGACCCTTTGATTCCATGAGGGAGATGTTTTATGTTACACCAACCTCTGTGAGAAGCAGCCTGGCCTAGCGGAGTCAGAAAGTCATGAGCTCTAAATCCCGGTTCCTCCACTTGCCTGCTGTGTGACCTTGGGGAAGTCACTTCACTTCTCTGGGCCTCAGTGACTTCATCTGGAAAAAGGGGACTAAGAATGTGAGCCCCAGGCAGGATAGGGACTGTGTCCAATCTGATTGTCTTGTATCTACCCCAGCGCTTGGCACGTAGTAAGCCCTTAACAAATACCATTATTGTTGTATGGATACTATTCTCTTCCTCCAAAGTCGTGGCAACGGGAGAAAAAGATGACTTAGTCAATTCAGTGAAGCACCTTTATGATAAAAGATGGCTAGGTCAGAGTATTCATAATCAACAGCCAAGCATCTCATTTTCCCAGAGTTTTTGAGGAATGGATAACTAATCACCTCAAGCTTGGGAAATGGCCAGAGAGTGGCTTAAAATCAATTCTGTTTACACCCCTGATTACCAGAATGGATGTTTCCTGAGAGAAGTGTGGGTAAAAAAAATACCGATACCTTTTATTCTCACACATGTTGTTATATTTCCACAACTAATGGTAGGCAGACTCCAGATGGGTTTTTTCTGACATGTGGAGAGGTTTGAACCCTTTTTTTCTTTTTTTGTTTAAAAAAGGGATAAGTGTCAAGCCCTGTATTAAGTTCTAAGATAGATACAATTAAAGCAGGGAATGTGTCTATTTATTGTTGCACTGTATTCACCCAAGTGCTTAGTATAGTGCTCTGCACACAGTAAGCACTCAATAAATACAATTGATTCACTAAAGCTGGTTGAACCCAGTCCCTGTCCCACAAGGGGCTTACAGTGTAAGGGAGAAGGAGAACAGGGATTTACCCTCATTTTGCAGATGAGAAAATGAAGACTCAGAGAAGTCACTTTCCCCAAGTCACAGAAAAGGCAAGCCGCAGAGTCAGAACTAGAACCCAGGTCCTTCTGACTCTTAGGACTGCGATCTACCCACCAGGCCTGTAACAGCTATTAATGGCTTCATCCTTCGGAAAGATAAAAAGACTCTTTTTAGAAGCAGCGTAGCCTAGTGGAAAGAGGGCAGGCCTGGGCGTCACTTCTCTGGGCCTCAGTTATCTCATCTGTCAAATGGGGATTAAGACTTTGAGCCCCACGTGGGACAGCCTGATCACCTTGTAACCTCCCCATCGCTTAGAACAGTGCTTTGCACATATTGCTTAATAAATGCCATTGTTATTATTATTATTAGAGAGGATCAACTAAAACATTCAGGCAAAAATCAGCCAAAATATGAAGATGTAATCCTTCTTATCTATAAAGGAGGGATAAACTATTTGTGATCTCTCTCTGGGGCAGGGACTGTGTCCGCTCTTTATATCTTCTACTTCCCTCAGCACTGAAAAGGTGTTCGGCACATAGCAAGCGCTTAATAAATGCCGTCGTTATCATCAAGGAGGACAGAGGTTCACTTTAAGATCCACCCTTGACCTTTGCCGCAGATGTTGCTCTCAAAATGTCATTCTCGATAAGATGGGAAATACCCATGCAAGGCAGAAATCAATATTGTCACAAAAGGAGTGATTTCACAGCAAAATATGACTAAACAGATGGATGAAGAAAGAAAACAATTTATCTATATCCATATATCTACACTACTCAGAGAGTTGGCTATTATTCGAATGAGATTTTCCAGAGGTGTTGGAAAGACACGAGTTCTATCATAATCGTACATTCTAATTCTTTTGATTTTCTTACCTCGTACATTTCAAGGTGGCCATTTTTATGATAGATGAGTCTAAACTCCCCTTATTTTCTCCGGAGATGAAAGAGAAAATACTTGGTGGGCTCTTTCCTTAAAAGGGTCCGTTCCCTTTAACAGTTTTTCTAATGCTTCGTTTCCTCCAGGAGAAGAATCCCTAATCTTACCAGAAGGTGAAGTGTTTTAATCATTTCGGCTCTCCCTTTCAAGATCATCCTGCCTTTCCGTGACATCTTGAAAATTAGAATTTCCCACCACCAAATAGCTTTGGAGAAATTTGCCTCTACATGCTCACTGCGGCTCTCTCTCTCTCTCTCTCTCTGTCTCTCTCATTCAGTCCTGCCCAGAGTGTGACACCTGGCCAGATAGACAGTATGCTCACCGGGAAAAAACACCTGTCCAAAAGCACCACTTATTTCCCTGACACGGGACCTCTGCCAGGCAGAGTCCCGTGGACGCGCTTGGGGCTCATTTAAAAAGTTGGGTTAGCAAATGTGAACGATCCCAAAGCCGACCCTTGTCGGTGGCCATCTGCATATTGCCGGGGTGCAGGAGCAAGTCCGGCAACCTCGCTGAGGGTCTTTTAAGCTGAGGCACCTTGAGCCGGGCAACGGCTTCTGTTGGGACTGATAACATTTCAGGGCAATTTTGCAGGCTGAAAACCCGGGGTGTCTCAACGGATTAGTTATCTGCATTTTGATAGGATTTCTCCATTGGTTGGGTCAGTTTCATAAAAGAAAGACCTGCATGTCTATATTTCTGACCCAGCTGTTGGTCCACTGGATGAGACGCTGCTCTCGGAATCGGGAAATTTTGCTTCTCCTAGTTCTGTCTGTGGTTGGCTGTGGTGCCCCTGGCAGAACAAACCAATAATGATGATAATAATAATAATAATAATGATAATAACAACAATAATGGTATTTGTTAAGTGCTTACTATGTTCCAGACACTCTACTAAGCACTGGGATAGACACAAGATTATCGGGCTGGACGCAGTCCCCGTTCCACATAGGGCTCACAGCCTAAATCTCCATTTCACTGAGGCCCAGAGAAGCGATTTGCCCAAGGTCACACAGCAGACAAGTGGTGGAGGCGGGATTAGAACCCAGGTCCTTCCTTGCCCCAGGCCGGGGCTGTATCCATTAGGCCATGCTGGCACTAAATTGGGCCATAGCATGCTCAATATGGTTTCTTTAAGCTCCACTGAGGCGAGACCACAGGAAGGAGAGTGGCAGCAAATGGGCCCGGCTGCGCGGACGCCACCGCCCACCCCCCGCCTCCTGGCCGGCCCACTTCACTCCACAGGATGTTTCCATTGTGAGCCTCATGTAGGACAGGACTGCGTCCGAACCGGATTAACTCCAGTGCTTACTATCATGCTCAGCACATAGGGCGTGCTTAGTGAACTAATAATAACCACAACAAGCTCTTTCTCTGTCTATAATAATGATAACAGTTCTCCCCCAGATCTCCCAAGCGCTTAGAACAGTGCTCTGTACACAGTAAGCACTCAGAAAATACCACCAATTGATCAATCGCTTGCTTGATGCTACCATTCGACACTGGGCCTACAGTGTCCTGCTTCCCCTTCCCAAGCCTTCATTTCTGTCTAAGACTGGATCATTAGTTGGTCTTTGAGAGTCCTTTTACTGAGGATGAAAAGGGATTTCTGAGGTAGCCCTTTCCAGTTGTTATTTGGTTCACTTGTTTCCCTTTTGTTCCTGTTCTGCAGGGTGGGAGGCCTTTATTCAGATGACAGTGAATCTCCCTGCAAGGTTTTACCCCAGGGTACAAGATACAAGCCACACACCCTTAGTATCAATAGTTAATCCCCCCCCCCCCATACCCTTTTTTTCTCTCTCTCTCTTTCTCGCTATCGCTCTCGTTACCTGATCACTACCTCTGTGCCATCCCAAGGTTTCCCAGATACCGGGTTCCTTCGGACACTAAGGTCAGTGATTTCAGAAACTCCAAACTTTGGGCATCTTGCTCTACTTTGGGACCGAGGACCTAGTTGCTATTCATTGTCAGTGCTTCTTTAGCCTTCTTTAAAAGTCAGAATCACCCAGAAGCGCAAGGTTCGGACTCAAACCGTCTTCTGGAGATTGCAGTCAATGCTACCTTCTGTCGTGTTCCCTGCTAAACGCTGATAGAGCAGGAGTCACCTTAGAGGCAGGAGGCAGAGCCCCAGTGAGGATGGGAAAAAAAAGAGAATCGACAAAAGGCTTTTCTTCCCCCTCATCAATCGATCGTATTTAATGAGCGCTTACTGTGCTAAGAAAAGTGGACTAAGGGCTTGGTACTCTATAACAGCACATTCTCTGCCCGCGACGATCTTACGGTCTAGAAGTGTATATCAATCAGTGGTATTTATTGAGCACTTACTGTGTACTTGCTGAGCACTTGGGGAAGTACAGTACAACAGAGTTGGTAGCCCCAGTCCCTTCCCATAAGCAGCTTACCTGTTTCATGTATGTATTTTTGAATGTATTTAGCTCCCATTTGCCCATAAAGGCCGAGGACTCCGTTTCTAGGAACTGGCTTCATTTTTCTCGATCTCTGAATGGATCACAGTTCTATTCACAGTCTTCTTGGGAGGTCAGTGAAGTCTTCAGAGTAGCTGTGGCTTGTTCCTGGATTCGATAGAGAGATAAGGGGATTGCTGGGGAGTGTGCAAAGCCACATCTCTGGGGAGCAATGGGTAAGAGCCCCGCCTGTGGACTGTGAGATTGGAGGTTTGAATCTGGGTCAGGGTACAAATGAGATGGCATTTTTAATATGAGTCTATGTCTGTACAAGGGTGGGGATATTATGTAGTGAAATGTCTTTTGGGTAAAGAGTAAGATGGCTTATATCTAGGCATTTTTGTGGTTGTTGTTCCTGTGAGGTGAAAGTAAGAGGGAGCAGGGTCGTCTTGGAAGGTGATTGGCGTCTTCACAGCCGCCGCTTCTGGTTTCTGGTTCACGGAGAGAGCAATAGGTCAGTGTGGCCCGGGGGGGAAAGAGCCGACTGTGAGCTTGGAGGTTGGGATCTGCGTCACGATACACAGAAGATGGTGTTTTTAATAGAAAATGAGCATAGATCTGTATACATCGATTAGTATGCTGTTGTGATGAAAGATCTTTTGGATGAAGGGTAAGATGGTTTATATTTTTGTTGTTGTTGTTGTCCCTGCTCTGGAGAGAGGTGAACATGTAGGTGTCTATGGAGAGCGCTCAGTGTGGTGCCAGTGGCTAAAGTGCTGCTTGCCAACCTTGGGGTTGTAGGTTCAAATCCCTCTGATGCCAGGAAGAAAACAGAGAGAGAGAGAGAGAGAGAGTGTGTGTGTGTGTTGCTTTACCTCTGTGTGTGTGTATGCATATATATATATATATATATATATGTATATATATATATATATATATATATATATATATATACATATCATCATCACCAATCGTATTTATTGAGCGCTTACTGTGTGCAGAGCACTGTACTAAGTGCTTGGGAAGTACAAACTGGCAACATAATTACATATATATATATATAAAATACATATATATATAATTACATAACTACATATAGTACAGTGCTCTGCTCACAGTAAGCACTCAATAAATACGATTGAATGAATGAATATATGTATGTATACATATATAATAACGATGGTATTTGTTACGCGCTTACTATGTGCCAAGCACTGTTTTAAGCACTGGGGGTGATACAAGGCAATCAGGTTGTCCTACGTGAGGCTCACAGTCTTCATCCGTGAGGTAACTGAGGCCCAGAGAAGTGAGGTGACTTGCCCAAAGTCACACAGCTGACGGAGCCGGGATTAGAACCCATGACCGCTGACTCCCAACCCTGGGCTCTTTCCAATATTTGTATGTGAGAGTGAGTGAGTGGGAATATGCCCAGTCCGTAGCTGCGGGAAAAAAATGACTGGGCATTTTTTTGTCTCCTTTTCTAGATGGTGGAGGTGGCGGCCGGCCATGGGAGCCGGCACGGGGAGGTCCCGGCGTGGCCACCCCAGAATCCCCACCACCGTCCAGGAGGGCCGGCTTGGGTGCAGGCAGGTGTCCGGGCCCGAGCCCCGCCGACCCATGGGGCAGGAGCCAGAGCGGCCCACGGCGGCCCCCGCGGAGGAGGGGAGCGGCCAGACCTCCCGCACCGGCGGACGCCAGGTCAGCGGCAGCCGGCCACCATGCGGGAAGAGGAGGAGGAGGAGGAACAGCAGAAGAGGAGGAGGAAGAGCAGGTCCTGGACCGCAGCGGAGGTCAGCGGCAACGCAGGTAAGGACTCTACACCAGCAGCGTGGCTTAGTGGAAAGAGCCCGGGCTTGGGAGTCAGAGGACGGGGGTTCCAAGCCCAGCTTCGCCACTTGTCTGCTGTGTGGCCGTGGGCAAGTCACTTCACTTCTCTGGGCCTCAATTACCTCATCGGTAAAATGGGGATTACGAGTGTGACTCCCACATGGGACAACCTGATTACCTTGTATCCTCCTCAGTGCTTAGAACAGTGCTTTGCACATAGTAAGCGCTTAACAAATGCCATTATTATTATTATTATTACCCCAGTGCTTAGGCTAGTCCTTGGCACAAAGTTAGCATTTAAAAAGCACCATAATTATTATTAATCTCCCTCCCCTTCCCCATTTTCATTTTCTCCTTCTCCCCACTTTCTCATTTTGCCCGACCCCCATGTTTGTGGACCCAGACCCTTCACGGTGAAGCTTTAAGCCTCCGTCCCCTGGTTCCTCGTCCTGCCTCTGGTGAGGAGGGAGGCCCTCCGGCCTCCCCTAGGCTACCGCTGCCCTCGTATTCAGCGCAGGCCATGGTCTGGCCCTGCGTAGGCCCCTGCAGGAGCCAAAAGCAGCCCCGGGGAAGCCCACGGGCAGTCCGGCGTGGTCCGGGCGGACCCAGAAAAGCCCAGGGGGCCCGGCAGCCCGAGCTGCTGTCCTCACCCTGCTCGGCCTCAGGCGAACGGGGCTCCCCCCCAGCCCTTGGAGCCATCATCGGGGTGAGTAGAACGCCTCCTCACACTGCCCTCCCACCTTCTCCTGTCTCCTAGGGAGGAGGAAGAGGAGGGGAAGAGATGGAGAGAAAGCGACAGTAGGGAGTGAGGCGCAGTGGGACTATTCCCCTATTTGCCCTGAGCTTGGGGGTTTGGGGACTACAGTGAGCCCCCCGAAAGAGCGGCAGCAGACACAGTATTTAATCAGGCCAAAACCAGCCGTGGATGGTGGCGAGGAGGAAGAGCAAGTGAGGAACAGGTAGGCGACAACGGGTCGTTTGCCCACGATGGAACAGGAGGGCCACAGAACGCGGGAGTCCGAGGCCGGGGAGGGGGATCATCTCGGCCCCGGCTTTCTAACTGACAGCGGGGAAGGCTTACGGCGGCAGGCGGGAGGGAGGGAGGCTCTGAGTCCTGGCACCTTCTGCTTCTACAGATGGAGGGAGGGAGGGAGGGGGTCTTGCCCACGGGGCCGGGGCTGCCCGCCAGGAAGCAGGATGGGACTTAACCTTGGGGTGATAGTCAGGGGTCCTGGTTTTCTTCAAAATTGTCAAGCTATTATTCCAATCTCTCCCCCCGGGCCCCTTTTTACTGCTAGGGAAGTGGAGGCCGTAGGGTTCTCAGGCTCGGCCTGCTAGAGCCAGATGGTCCGGACTGGGGCGGGGGCTCAGTTTGGCGGCGCTCCCCACCTTCTCATATCCCACTCCTCCTTCCCCGGTTTGTTTTCCGCACGTTCCCACTCGGCCCTCCCGGCTGCGGACCCCGTGTTTATTCCGACACGTCATCTCCCCCGAGGACGACGATCGTGTCTTTTATATGTCTGTAGTAGTCTCCTCGGTGCTCAGTCTACCACTGGTCAGCGGCTAGCACCCTGCCATTTTTTGGAAATACAACACTGTCCTCCGAGGAGCCTGGGCCCCGAGAGTCTCGGGTTCTCGGCCGCCTACTTCCACGGGAATTGTCAAGCCGCCCCGAACCTGCCGGCTTGAACTGGTCCGCCAAAAGCGGTGGCAGATCGCCTCTCCCCGAATCCTCGGTTGTTTTGGATCAAAAGCAGGGGTCCCGGCTCCCGGGATCCCTCAGAAAAGAAACACTGGTTCTGAGAAGGCTCTCATCCTCTTGTCTTTAAGATGCATTTTCATGACTCTTCTCCTTTTTTGCAGGCTCAACGGTTCATCGGGCAGATGCGTGTAAAGATCGGCATTGGCAGTCTGAGATTTCATGATGGAGAAGAGCCCCTGTCCTCCGGAGAAAGACGATAAGGTGAGCGACCTCTGAGCACTTGTTTATTCCTAGCTCTACGGCCGGGTGAAGAAGCGGCAGCAAACCGGATGTGCTCTAAAGGAGTCTGGAACTTTTTCCCTCAGAATCTCCTGCCACGCCTTGGATTTTTCCTTTAGGTGACCACTGTGGGAGATTTTCTTGAGGGGAACAGGACAAACAGCTTTAAACAGCTTTTAGCCCAAAGGCACCCTTTACAGCCAAACCCTTCTTCTCTTCACATTGAAAGACAGAAAAAAGAGGGGAAGAACACAGCAACTGCAAAGGGAATCCCCTTTGCAGGTTTTCTTTAGGTAACAGCGCCGGAGAGGGCCCGGATTTACGTGAAACCATAGTTTCGGCCTCGAGGTAAGTCTTTGCTAGGAGTTTTTTCCTTTTTCCTTTTTCACAGCAGAGAGATAAAGAGGAAGGCCAGACGTAGCACTCCCTTCTCCTCCTTGCATTTTTAAATTTCCCCCCCAAAGTTTGATTCTTGCACAGCCAGAAGCCCAAGGTGGGATTACAATCCCCAACCTCTGGCTCTGGAGGCCAGGCTCTTCCCTCCTGCACCACTCGGCCTTTCCTCCTCCCGACTCCTACCCTAGCACAGCTTTGGGTTTACTGGCACTAAAATGATTAATACGGAACACCTGGTATTCCTTCTTTCTCCAGTTTTAGCAGGACCTCGTAGATCAGTCAGTTGAGGACTCACACCATCTCCTCCTCCTCGAAAGAAGGGATGATGGTATACATCCTCAACTGACTTATCCAGGAGGTCTGGCTAAGCTGGAGGAGGAAGGAATAAAATTAATTTAGCCGTCAACTTCTGGCCAAACCCTGAGTTCCTCCAAGCTTAATCAGGATTATTCCTTCCACCTCCAGTTGATCAAGATCTCAGGGCTGACCTTTAGGACTTTATGTTGCCAACTTGTACTTCCCAAGCGCTTAGTACAGTGCTCTGCACACAGTAAGTGCTCAGTAAATACGATTGATTGATTTTAGTTTTGCGGTGCAGCTAAACTAGAAGAGGAAGGAATAAAATAGTTTTATTTGCAGTGTCATTCCTTCTGCCCTCAATGTGGCACTTTCTCACAGCTGATTTAGCTTGGAGGTCCTGCTACTGTCCAATGGAGCAGGACCTCCAAGCTAAATCAGCTGGGTCAGTTTGATTCCTTCCTCCAATTTAGCAGAACCTCACAACAGCTAATGTTAGTTTCATTCTCTCTTCCTAAAGGTTAATGAGACTTCACAGCTGATTTAGCTTTGAGCTCCAGCCCAATTGGAGGAGGGAACGTATAAATACAGCTCACTCTGTCCATTCTTCCTTCCTTCCTCTTTCAGTTTAGCAGCACCTCTCAGGTAGGCAGGTTGACTTCTTCTTTTTCTTTCTCCTCCAGCTCCTCAGGGCTTTAAATCCAAGGCAGGTTTCACTCCTTTCTCCACTAGGGTACTAGGGCCTTGCAGCTGACTTATCTTTGAGGTCCTGGCGCCATGGAGGAGGAAAGCACAAAACTGGTTTAGCTTTGAGGTGCTGGTAAAATGGAGGAGGAAGGAATAAAACAGTCAGTTTTGTTCCTTTCTCCTCCAAGGTCTTAGAGGTGTCTTGGTGTTTAGGCAATGCAAAACTGGAGGAGGAAGGAATCAAATTGACTTAGCTTTGAGGTGCTGCTAAACTGGAGGAGGAAGGAATAAAACTCATTTGGTTTTGAGGTGCTGGTAAACTGGAGGAGGAAGGAATAAAACTCATTTGGTTTTGAGGTGCTGGTAAAATGGAGGAGGAAGGAATAAAACTGTCAGTTTCGTTCCTTTCTCCTCCAAGGTCTTAGAGGTGTGTTGGTGTTTAGGCAATGCAAAACTGGAGGAGGAAGGAATCAAACTGACTTGGTTTTGAGGTGCTGCTAAACTGGAGGAGGAAGGAATAAAACTCATTATTTGGTTTTGAGGTGCTGGTAAAATGGAAGAGGAAGGAATAAAACTCACTTGGTTTTGAGGTGCTGGTAAAATGGAGGAGGAAGGAATAAAACTGTCAGTTTTGTTCCTTTCTCCTCCAAGGTCTTAGAGGTGTGTTGGTGTTTAGGCAATGCAAAACTGGAGGAGGAAGGAATCAAACTGACTTGGTTTTGAGGTACTGGTAAACTGGAGGAGGAAGGAATAAAACTGTCAGTTTTGTTCCTTTCTCCTCCAAGGTCTTAGAGGTGTCTTGGTGTTTAGGCAATGCAAAACTGGAGGAGGAAGGAATCAAACTGACTTGGTTTTGTGGTCCTGCTAAATTGGAGGAGGAAGGAGTAAAACTAATATTTCTTTGAGGTCTTGCTAAATAGGAGGTATGAATAAAACTAGTATTTCTTTAAGGTCCTGCTAAAATGGAGGAATAAATAAATAAATAAAACTCATTTGGCTTTGAGATGCTGGTAAACTGGAGGAGGAAGGAATAAAACTAAAATTTCTTTGAGGTCTTGCTAAATTGAAGGAGGTAGGAATAAAAGTAATATTTCTTTAAAGCCCTGCTAAAATGGAGGAGGAAGGAATAAAACTGTCAGTTTTGTTCCTTTCTCCTCCACGGTCTTAGGGGTGCGTTGGTGTTTAGGCAATGCAAAACTGGAGGAGGAAGGAATCAAACTGACTTAGCTTTGTGGTCCTGCTAAATTGGAGGAGGAAGGAATCAAACTAATATTTCTTTGAGGTCTTGCTAAATTGAAGGAGGTAGGAATAAAATTAATATTTCTTTAAGGTCTTGCTAAATTGGAGGAGGTAGGAATCAAAAACTAATACTTTAACATCCTGGTAAATTGGAGGAGGTAGGACTAAAACTACTCAAGTGGAGGAGGAAATAAAAAAAAAAAAACCAAAGTGACTCAGCTTTGAGGTCCTGCTAAAGTGGAGGAGGAAAAACTGAAGTTAACTTAGATTTAAAGAAGAGAGAGCAAAAACAAACACAACACGCTCTTTGTCTCATTGTCTAGTTTTAATTTCCCTAAAAAGTTAAATTTCTCATCGCCACCACCCCAAGGTGGGACTTGAACCCCCAACCTCTGGCACTGTAGCCTGCCATCTTGCCTCCTGTGCTATGGAGGGTTCCTCTCTCAGCAGGGCTCACTACCATACCCTTATCTCTTCTTTCCCTACCTACCCACTAAAGGACCCCCGCATTCCTTCCTCCTCCAGCTGAGCGGGCCCTCCTGGGTAAGGCAGCTGAGGCCTCCCACCATCTCTCGCTCCTAGGGAAAAGGAGTTGCCCAAAACGAACTCCTCCCTAGGAGGGAGAGACGATGGTCTATGTCCTCAACTGCCTTACCCAGGAGGTCCCGCCAAGCTGGAGGAGGAAGGAATGAACCCTAACTAAATTTTTAGGGGCTGCTAAACTGGAGGGGGAGGGCCTAAAATTAAATTTAGCTTTGAGGTCCTGCCAAACTAGAGGAGGAGAATATTAAATTATATTACAAGTTTTTTACCTATAAAAATTTTAATAATTTTAAATTTCGGTCCTGCTAAACTGGAGAATAAAGGAATCTCACTTAGCTTTGAGAATTTTAAGTGGAGGAGAAAGGAATAAAACTGACTTGGCTTTGAGGTCGTGCTAATCTGGCAAATTTAATATAATTTTATATTAAAAATTCACCTATTAAAAATTTAATAATTTAAAATTTCGGTCCTGCTAAACTGGAGAATAAAGGAATCTCACTTAGGTTTGAGAATTTTGCTTAACTGGAGAAGTAAGGAATAAAACTGACTTGGCTTTGAGGTTGTGCTAATCCGGAAAATTTAATATAATTTTATATTAAAAATTTCACCTATTTAACCTATAAAAATTTAGTAATTTTAAATTTCGGTCCTGCTAAACTGGAGAATAAAGGAATCTCACTTAGCTTTGAGAATTTTGCTTAACTGGAGGAGTAAGGAATAAAACTGACTTGGCTTTGAGGTTGTGCTAATCTGGAAAATTTAATATAATTTTATATTAAAAATTTCACCCATTTAACCTATAAAAATTTAATAATTTGAAATTTCGGTGCTACTAAACTGGAGAATAAAGGAATCTCACTTAGCTTTGAGAATTTTGCTTAACTGGAGGAGTAAGGAATAAAACTGACTTGGCTTTGAGGTTGTGCTAATCTGGAAAAGGGGGGCATAAACTGGAAAATTTAATATTTTATATTAAAAATTTCACCTATTTAACCTATAAAAATTTAATAATTTTAAATTTGGGTCCTACTAAACGGGAGAATAAAGGAATCTCACTTAGCTTTGAAAATTTTGCTTAACTGGAGGAGTAAGAAATAAAACTGACTTGGTTTTGCTAATCTGGAAAAGGAAGGCATAAACCGGAAATTTAATATTAAAAATTTCACCTATTTAACCTATAAAAATTTAATAATTTTAAATTTAGGTCCTACTAAACTGGAGAATAAAGGAATCTCACTTAGCTTTGAGAATTTTGCTTAATTGGAGGAGTGAGGAATAAAACTGACTTGGTTTAGAGGTTGTGCTAAACTGGAAGGGAAGGCATAAAAGTGGCTTGGCTTTGAGGTGTTGCTATACTGAAGCAGGGAGGGATAAAACTGATTTAGTTTTGAGGTCCTGTTAAATTAGAGGAGAAAGGAATCCAACTGACTTAGCTTTGAGACGCTGCTAAATTGGAGGAGGAAGGAATCCCACTGAGTTAGCTTTGAGGGCCTGCTAAATTGGAGGAGGAAGGAACCCAACGGACAGCTTCGAGGTCCTGCTGAACTGGAGGAGGAAGGAAGCCAACGGACAGCTTTGAGGTCCTGCTGAACTGGAGGAGGAAGGAATCCAACGGACAGCTTTGAGGTCCTGCTGAACTGGAGGAGGAAGGAATCAAACTGACTTACCTGTCTGGTCCTGCTAAACTGGAGGAGGAAGGAATCAAACTGACTTACCTGTCTGGTCCTGCTATCCTGGAGGAGGAAGGAATCAAACTGACTTACCTGTCTGGTCCTGCTACACTGGAGGAGGAAGGAATCAAACTGACTTAGCTTTGAGGCCCTGCTACACTGGAGGAGGAAGGAATCAAACTGACTTAGCTTTGAGGGCCTGCTAAATTGGAGGAGGAAGGAATCAAACTGACTTAGCTTTGAGGGCCTGCTAAATTGGAGGAGGAAGGAATCAAACTGACTTAGCTTTGAGGCCCTGCTACACTGGAGGAGGATGGAATCAAACTGACCTACCTTTCTGGTCCCGCTAAACTGGAGGAGGAAGGAATCAAACTGACTTAGCTTTGAGGTGCTGCTACACTGGAGGAGGAAGGAATCAAACTGACTTAGCTTTGGGGCCGTGCTACCCTGGAGGAGGAAGGAATCAAACTGACTTAGTTTGATTCCTTCCTCCTCCACTGTAGCAGCACCTCAAAGCTGACTTAGCTTTGAGGCCCTGCTACACTGGAGGAGGAAGGAATCAAACTGACTTAGCTTTGAGGCCCTGCTACCCTGGAGGAGGAAGGAATCAAACTGACTTAGGTTTGAGGCCCTGCTACACTGGAGGAGGAGGGAATCAAACTGACTTAGCTTTTCAGGTCCTACTTCATCATCAATCGTATTTATTGAGTGCTTACTGTGTGCAGAGCACTGTACTAAGCACTTGGGAAGTACAAGTTGGCAACATATAGAGACAGTCCCTACCCAACAGTGGGCTCACAGTCTAGAAGGGGGAGACAGAGAGCAAAACCAAACATACTAACAAAATAAAATAAATAGAATAGATATGCACAAGTAAAATAAATAGAGTAACAAATATGTACAAACATATATACATATATGCAGGTGCTGTGGGGAAGGGAAGGAGGTAAGATGGGTGGGGATGGAGAGGGGCACGAGAGGGAGAGGAAGGAAGGGGCTCAGTCTGGGAAGGCCTCCTGGAGGAGGTGAGCTCTCAGCAGGGCCTTGAAGGGAGGAAGAGAGGGAGCTTGGCGGATGGGCAGAGGGAGGGCATTCCAGGCCCGGGGGATGATGTGAGCCGGGGGGGGGGGGTCGATGGCGGGACAGGCGAGAACTTAACTGGAGGAGGAAGGGAAGCAGCGTGGCTCAATGGAAAGAGCACGGGTTTTGGAGTCAGAGGTCATGGGTTCGAATCCCGCCTCTGCCACATGTCTGCTGGGTGACCTTGGGCAAGTCACTCAACTTCTCCGAGCCTCAGTTACCTCAACTGTAAAATGGGGATTAAGAGCGTGAGCCCCAAGTGGGACAATTTGATCACCACGTATCCCCCCCAGCGCGTAGAACAGTGCTCTGCACATAGTAAGCGCTTACCAAATGCCATCAAAAAAAAAATTAAAGATTTACCTTTGTGGTCCTGCTGAACTTGAGGAGGAAGGGATTAAACTGAGTCGGCCCGGATGTCCTGCGAAACTGGAGAAGGAAGGAACAAAACCAAATTAGCTTCGGGGTCCTGCTAAACTGGAAAAGGAAAGGAAAAACTGACTTGGCTTTGAGGTCCTACTAAACTGGAAGAGGAAAGGATAAAGGCGACATAACTTTGAGGTGCTGCTAAGCTGGAGCAGAAAGGGATAATACTAATTTTTATTATTACCATTATTAATAATGATAATGGCATTTATTAAGCGCTTACTATGTGCAAAGCACTGTTCTAAGCGCCGAGCACTGTATTAACTAAACTGGAAGGGGAAAGAATAAAATTGACTTAGCTTTCAAATCCGATTAAACTGGAACAGGAAGAGATAAAGGGAAGGGAGTGCTTGCTTCCACCCAAGGGAAGCACTATTGCTCAGTGGTTAGAGCCCGGGTCTGGAGTCAGAGGACCTGGGTTCTCCCCCTGTCTCTGCCACCTACCTGCTGCGTGACCTCGGGCAAATCATTTTACTTATCTGTTCCTCTGGTCCTCCCCCGCACCTACAAAATGGAGATTCAACACCTGTTCTCCCCCCTACCTAGATTGAGCCAACACGCAGGACACAGTCCACTTTTATCAACCCCAAGGCCTGACAGGTAGTAGCGCTTAACACGTATCACAATTATCATTCCTGAAAAAGGCCATTCTTACCCAGAATGGTTTGAAGCGGGAGGACGCTGGCGGCAGGGTGGTGGTGAAGGCGGCAGCAGTGAGTCGGTGGGCTCAAGCCGACGGGCCCCGTCACCGGCCTGGGTCCGGAGAGCAGGGTGGGAGACGGCCGTTTGGCCGGAGTGTGGCCGTCGCAGGACGGAATCGCCGCCCCTGCCGGAGGAAAACGAGGTCAGCTGTTACCTGGCCTTGTCTGAGTCACCGGCACGAAATGAATGTCAGTGTAAACTGGAACTCAAACCTGCCAAGTGGCAAACTGCGCTCGGGCACTAAAACTGGGCTGGCAAAAACCCCACTGTTGCCCGCCTCCTTTTGGCCTTAAAAGGCTGTGTCACTCGTCATTCTGAAAAATGGTATTTGATGCTGGTCCACTGTCAACTGGCCAACTCCTGGGGGGCAAGGGGGGGGCCTGAGGCGGCGAGCTCTTGGTCTGCTGTGGGAGCTTGCACAAGTCGCTTCGCTTCACTTCACTTCCCTTCAGGGCCCCCCCTGCTGAGCGACCGCCGGCACTGCCCCCTCCCAACCCCCTCACCGCCGCCCCCTGCTGGGAGACCGCCGGCACTGCCCCCGCCCCCTCACCGCCTCCCCCTGCTGGGCGGCCGCCGACACTGCCCCCGCCCCCTCACCACCGCCGCCTGCTGGACGGCCGCTGGTACTGCCCCCTCTCACCCACCACTGTCCCCTGCTGGACGATGGCAGGTACTGCTCCCGCCCCCTCACCGCCGCCCCCTGCTGGGCGGCCGCCGGCACTGCCCCCGCCCCCTCACCACCGCCGCCTGCTGGACGACCGCTGGTACTGCCCCCCTCACCCACCACTGCCCCCTGCTGGAGGATGGCAGGTACTGTTCCCGCCCGCTCACCGCCGCCCCCTGCTGGACAGCCGCTGTCACTGCCCCCTCCAGACCGCTCACCACTGCCCCCTGCTGGGCGACCGCTGACACTGCCCCTCCCGACCCCTCACCGTCGCCCCCTGCTGGACGACCGCTGACACTGCCCCCTCTCACCCACCACTGCCCCCTGCTGGAGGATGGCAGGTACTGTTCCCGCCCGCTCACCGCCGCCCCCTGCTGGGCGACCGCCGACACTGCCCCTCCCGGTCGCCCCCTGCTGGACGACCGCTGACACTGTCCCCTCCCGCCCCCTCACCGCCGCCCCCTGCTGGGCGGCCGCTGACACTGCCCCCGCCCCCTCACCACCGCCCCCTGCTGGACGACCGCTGGTACTGCCTCCTCTCACCCACCACCGCCCCCTGCTGGAGGATGGCAGGTACTGCTCCCGCCCCCTCACTGCCGCCCCCTGCTGGGCGACCGCAGGCACTGCCCCCTCACCACCGCCTCCTGCTGGGCGACCGCTGACACTGCCCCTCCTGCCCCCCTCACCGTCGCCCCCTGCTGGACGACCTCTGGTACTGCCCCCCACCCACCACCGCCCCCTGCTGGAGGATGGCAGGTACTGCTCCCGCCCCCTCACCACCGCCCCCTGCTGGGCGAACGCCGACACTGCCCCCCCCACCACTGCCCCCTGCTGGAGGATGGCAGGTACTGCCCCCAACCCCTCACCACCACCCCCTGCTGGACGACCGCTGGTACTGCCTCCTCACCCACCACTGCCCCTTGCTGGAGGATGGTAGGTACTGCTCCCGCCCCTCACCGCCGCCCCCTGCTGGGCGACCACCGGCACTGCCCCCTCCCGACCCCCCACCACCGCCCCCTGCTGGGCGACCGCCGACACTGCCCCCTGCCCTCTCACCACCGCCCCCTGCTGGACGACCTCTGGTACTGCCCCCTCTCACCCACCACTGTCCCCTGCTGGAGGATGGCAGGTACTGCTCCCGCCCCCTCACCGCCGCCCCCTGCTGGGCAACCGCCAGCACTGCCCCCTGCCGACCCCTCACCGCCGCCCCCTGCTGGACGACCGCCGACACTGCCCCCTGCTGGAGGATGGCAGGTACTGCTCCTGCCCCTCACCGCCGCCCCCTGCTGGACGACCGCTGGTACTGCCCCCTCTCCCCCACCACTGCCCCCTGCTGGAGGCTGGCAGGTACTGCTCCCACCTCCTCACCGCCGCCCCCTGCTGGACGACGGCAGGTACTGCCCCCGCCCCGTCACCACCCCCCCCTTGCTGACAAGGCCCCCACCTTGGTGTCATCCCGGACTCGCCTCTTTCGTCCCCCCCCTCACACTGAGCCCCATGTGGGACCTGATTATTCTGTATCCACCTCAGTGCTTAGAACAGTGCTCGGCACATACAGCTTAACAAATACCACAGCGGTAACATATCCCAGCGTTAACAGGGCTTGCACATTCAGTGATTTCCCTGCCACTTACCCACTAAAGAGAAACCAGTGGAATCTAAGGTAAAGATGTAAATGGTTCAGGTTCTTTTGGAATGGAAAATGCACGCACAACATTTCTTCCCCTGAGGAAAATCAGTGGTTCATTATGTAAACCACTCAAAAACAGTCCCCATCTACTTTTGGAGAGTTATAGTTTACGCCTTCAAATCCTTCAAAGACTGCGGTTCTTCTTAAAACCCGAGGCTATTTGACCAGAACGGTCAATAGGCTTTTTAGACCAAAAACCAGAGCGTTCACTCTCGGCTGCAAAGAGCAGGGGAGGGTCACTGGGAAATAGTAGCCCCAAAATGGAAAAGAAAAACGGGAAGCGGTGTGGCCTAGTGGATAAAGCCTGGGGGCTAGAGGACCTGGGTGCTAATCCCGGCTCTGCCAACTGCATGCTGTGTGACCCTGGGTAAATCACTTGGCTTCTCTGTGCCTCAGTTCCGTCATCTGTAAAATGGGGATTCGATACCTGTTCTCCCTCTTAGACTGTGAGCCGTATCTGGCCTGATGATACACCCGGTGGGGTGACTCCAAGAGCAAGCGGATGGCGGACCTTGGCGGGAAGAGGAGAAGCAGTGCGGTCTATTGGGCAGAGCACGGATCTAGGGGTCAGAGGGGCCTGGGTTCTAATCCCGGCTCTGCCACTTATCTGCTGTGTGACCCTGAGCAAGTCACTTCTCTGGGCTTCAGTTCCCTCATCCGTAAAATGGGGATGAAGACTGTGAGCCCCATACGGGACATAGACTGTGCCCAACCTGATTATCTAAGCGCTTAGTACAGTGCTCTGCACATAGTAAGCGCTCAATAAATACGATTGATGATGATGATCTACCCCAGCGCTTAAGTACAATGACTGGCACAGAGTAAGCACTTAACAAATACCAATAAAGAAATAAATAAATAAGGCCCATGGTGAGACCACTTCACCAGCAGAAGAGAGAGGGGAACGGGTCTTTAAGGAGACGAGAAGTCCTAGATCGCTCACTGGTCTCCGAACAAAGGTAAACTGAGTCACACTCAAAGCGAATCCAGCCCCTGTGAAAGAGGCCACGCTGTGAGCCTGTTAGCCCTTCGTAGTTGGAGAAAGCATCCTGATTTACCGTCCTCTTGGGATGAAGCGCGAAGCCTCATTCTGGTTTATCCCTGGGCCTGGAGGGTAGGGGGAAGCACGGGGGGATCACTCTGGGCAGGAGCCCCCTGAAGTGAAGGGCTGAGCCATGGTCTCTGTCCCACAAAGGGGCTCACAGACCCCTTAAGCCCCTACGGTCTTAGACAGTTTAGACCAGGAGCCCCATGTAGGATGGGGACTGTTTCCAAACTGAATACCTGGAATCCACCCCAGGGCTCAGCACAGTGCTTGGCACAGAGTAAACACTTAACATACCACCAGTATTAAGGGAGAGGGTCTATTACAGCTTTCAGGGTTTTGAGGGGGCAGCAGGGGAGCTGCCCCCTCAGTCAGTCGTATTTATTGAGTGCTCATTTTGTGCAGCGCTCTGTACTGAGCGCTTGCACGAGTACAATAGAATGAAACTCCAAGCTTGTGGGCAGGGAACGTGTCTGTTTATTTTTCTATTGTAGTCTCCCAACCACTTAGTACAGTGCTCAGCACACAGTAAGTGCTCAATAAATACATCTGAATGAGTGAATAAGCAGTATGACAGACACACTCCCTGCCCATATGGTGCTTATGATCTAGAGGGGGGACTGAGGGCTACCCTGGACTCCAGCAGTTATCTCTCACCTGTCCGGGGGAATGCCTCTCTCTTTTTTTTTTGATGGCATTTATTAAGCGCTTACTATGTGCAAAGCACTGTTCTCTCTTTTGGGCCCTCCCAAAAGGATTCCTGTCAAAGAGGGGCAGCAGACAATGGTCAATCTCTTCCCGGGGGGGGCGGGGGAGCACAGAGGAATGCATTCCTCCTGGAGCTTTTCTGACCTTTCCATAAAGTCACGAAGCTAGAAGGGCTCCAAGAAGCAGCGTGGCCTAGTGGAAAGTGCACGGGGCACTTGGGTTCTCATCCTGGCTCTGCCAGTGGCTTGCTGTGTGACCTTGGGAGACTCACTTCGCTTCACTGTGCCTCGGTTCTCCCGTTATCCCTCCTCTGTGAGACCTAAGGGTGGGGGAGGGAGAGGTTTCCAATGAGGCTTTTTGGAAAAAAGCGGGAAAGCTGGGTTAGGGACAGGATGTGGAATAACCACTGCAGTCTTTGCCACCCATGTCAAGCCAGAGGATCTTCAGGACGTCCGCCGGGCGCGTCCACCTCGCACAGGAACCGGGCCTAGAACCCAGGCCTCCCGACTCCCAGCGCCGGGCTCTTTCCCCCGGATCCACGGCGGGGGCCGGGATCCTTCCTGAGGGAGCCCACCCTCCCGCTCCCCGGCAAACAAAGGGATCCCACCGAGGAGAGGCCGGAGGGAACGGGGCGGCAAAACAACACTTCTAGCTGTTTGCTAAAAGATGGAGTCCAAGAGGAGTCCTGTCCTACAGAGATAGCTAAGTCTACACCAGCAGCCAGATAATAAGAAGCATTATTATTTTCTAAATGGTATTTGTTAAGCGCTTACTATGTGCAAGACACCGTACTAAGTGCCGGGGGTAGATACAAGCAGGTCGGGTTGGACACGATCCATGTCCCACATGGGGCTCACAGTCCTAATCCCTATTTTACAGATGAGGCAACTGAGGCCTAGAGAAGAGATTTGCCCGAGGTCATAAAGCAGACAAGAGGTGGAGCAGGGATGAGAAGCCAGGTCTGTCTGACTCCACTAGGCCATCCTGCTTCAGTACTCGCTGAGCATTTCTCTGTGCCAAACACTGTTCTAAGCACTGGGGTAGATACAAGATAATCAGGTTACACACAATCTCTGTCGCACGGGGGGCTCACAGTCTAAAGTGGGAGGGAGTAGGACTTGACCCCCATTTTACAGATGAGGTAACTGAGGCTGCAAGTGGGAGGAGCCCTGGCATCTACGGGTGAGGGGCGGAGAAGATGTCACAGGTTTGGCCAGAAATTCCTGTGGGGACCTGGCCCAAGTTTGTTCATTTTTTTCCATGGTATTTGTTAAGTGCCATTGTTCTGACCTCGCCAAGCCCAGGACGTGAGCATCTGCTGACACCTCATTCCTGGAGTCCCCGCCAACCTGGGAATCAGAAACCGGGCGCCGGCACGTACCTCGTTTGCGGTTGTCCGTGGCGCGGAGGCTGCAGGGAGGCGCCCTCGGGACCCTCGGCCGCTCGGTCGGAGCCGGGTCGTGGACCTTCAGTCTTCCCGCGGACGGCTCTGGGGACAGAAACCCGCCCGTCACTCAAACGCCCCATCTGAAAGGTCCGGGACCTATGCCCCGTTCACCGGACGAGTTCATATCTCATCTAATCCCCCCCATCGAACAGCTACTCCGCCGCCGTCGCCCTCCTCCTTACCCGGCCCCTCCCACAGGCTGCGAGACACTTCAGCTAAACGTGTTTTCTCCTTGGGGTTTTCAGGACCAAACACATCTGAAGATCTCTAAGGCGAGAGGCAGGGCAGACCCTGAAGCTTCAGGACTGTTCTAGGGTGGCCGACGCCAGATGACTTTTTGCCTATTCCGCCTCCTCCCACTCTTTCCCGGGTGGGTCCGAGCAGGGAACAAGCCAGCTGAAGACCAGACAAACAGCCACCTTGAACCTGCCTCCCTCCATTTAAATTCTGGTCTGTCCTGGCTCAGGACCACTGGGTAGGTAAACATCCGTCTCAGAGTGGGTGTGATGTCTGAGTGAGTGAGTGTGTGTGTGTATATATAGGGAGGGGGTGGGGGGTGTATCTGTCTGTGTCTGCTCCTTTAATGAACACCACTTGCATTTTGTCACCCATGTCTTTCTGCTAGTGTCCCTTATTATTAACGACTGTCGAGAGGCAGCAGGGCATAGCACATAGAGCACAGGCCGGGGAATCAGAAGGACCCGGTTTCTAATCCTGGCTCTGCAACTTGTCGGCCGGGTGACCGTGGGCAAGTCCCATCACTTCTCTGGGCCTCAGCTGCCTCATCTGGAAAATGGAGATTAAGACAGCGAGCCCCATGGCGGGCAGAGACTGGGTCCAATCTGATTAACTTGTATTTACCCCAGGGCTTAGAAGACTGCTTGGCAAATAGTAAGCACTTGACAAGTACTATTATTATAATAATTGCAGGTTGAAGGGCATCTCTGCATGAGTCTTATTCTCCTCACCGGGGGCGGAGGCAGGGGACTGGGGGTGGAGGAAAGGGGTTGGGGCAGAGACAGGGATCTGGGGGTGATGGAAAGAGGGACCACTGCTTATGGGTCCTTCGCAAAGGGCTCTCATTCGACTAACATTTGGCCACTTGTTTGCATGAGGTTTGAGGTCCAGGCTTGAACGCAAAGGTTCGATCCACGCGAATGAACCCAGAGGGGCTGGGGGAGGTCAAACCCTGGAAAACCAAGATGGGTGAGAAGAAGAGCTAAGCCAGCTCTGCGGCAGGAGAGCAATCCTAAGGAATGTGGGCAATCCTAAGGAAGACGGGACAGGACACAGAAGGAGGTGTTCCAACCACAGTGAAAAGGGACAGACTAGTTTGGAGAGGGCTGTGCCCGAGTCTTTAGTTTCAGCTGCTCTTAATAATATTTTTTAAGTGCTTACTATGTGCCGGATTATGCGCTTGGGGAAGGTACAAGTTCATTAGGCTCCCGGCTCTGCCCATTGTCAGCTGTGTGACTTTGGGCAAGTCAACTTCTTCGTGCCTCAGTTACCTCATCTGTAAAATGGGGATTAAGACTGTGAGCCCCCCGTGGGACAACCTGATCACCTTGTAACCTCCCCAGTGCTTAGAACAGTGCTTTGCACATAGTAAGCGCTTAATATATGCCATCATGTTATTATTATTATTATTATTAGGCATGGCACAGTCCCTGTCCTGCATGGGCTTCATGCAGGTATTGAATTCCCATCTTACGTTTTTCTCTGACTCACGGACTGAATGAGTCCTTATCCGCAGAAGAGAGTCAGCCGTGACAGATCTGTCCCCCAGCTAGGATGGAGTCTTGCTCGCGACAAGTGTCCCATCGCTACAGCTGATGGGCGGCTACAAGCAATAGTGGTGTTTTAGGTGCAGAGCCCTGGGATATTTTATTTTATTTTATTTTGTTAGTATGTTTGGTTTTGTTCTCTGTCTCCCCCTTTTAGACTGTGAGCCCACTGTTGGGTAGGGACCGTCTCTATACGTTGCCAACTTGTACTTCCCAAGCGCTTAGTACAGTGCTCTGCACACAGTAGGCGCTCAATAAATACGACTGATTGATTGACTGATTGATTGATAGATGAAAGACGATCAGATCAGACACAGTCCCCGTCCGACCACCTAGACTGTGAGCCCACTGTTGGGTAGGGACCGTCTCTATATGTTGCCAACTTGTACTTCCCAAGCGCTTAGTACAGTACTCTGCGCACAGTAAGCGCTCAATAAATACGATTGATTGACTGACTGATTGATTGATAGATGAAAGACGATCAGATCAGACACAGTTCCCGTCCGACCACCTAGACTGTGAGCCCACTGTTGGGTAGGGACCGTCTCTATGCATTGCCAACTTGTACTTCCCAAGTGCTTAGTACAGTGCTCTGCACACAGTAAGCGCTCAATAAATACGACTAGATAGATTGACTGATTGATTGATAGATGAAAGACGATCAGGTCAGACACAGTCCCCGTCCGACCACCTAGACTGTGAGCCCACTGTTGGGTAGGGACCGTCTCTATGCATTGCCAACTTGTACTTCCCAAGTGCTTAGTACAGTGCTCTGTACACAGTAAGCGCTCAATAAATACGACTGATTGATTGACTGATTGATTGATAGATGAAAGACGATCAGGTCAGACACAGTCCCCGTCCGACCACCTAGACTGTGAGCCCACTGTTGGGTAGGGACCGTCTCTATACGTTGCCAACTTGTACTTCCCAAGTGCTTAGTACAGTGCTCTGCGCACAGTAAGCGCTCAATAAATACGATTGATTGATTGACTGATTGATTGATAGATGAAAGACGATCAGGTCAGACACAGTCCCCATCCGACCACCTAGACTGTGAGCCCACTGTTGAGTAGGGACCGTCTCTATACGTTGCCAACTTGTACTTCCCAAGTGCTTAGTACAGTGCTCTGCACACGGTAAGCGCTCAATAAATACGATTGAATGACCACCTAAGGGGAGGGAGAACGGGTACTGAGTCCCCATTCTATGGATGAGGAGACTGAGACCGAGAGCAGTTAAATGAGCTGCCCAAGGCCACACAGCAGGCAAGTGACAGCGCTGGGATTGGAATCCAGGTGCCCTGAGTCTCAGGCCTGTGTCCTTGCCGTCCCTGTGCCCTAGCCACGGTCACGGCGGCTCGGGCAGGGCAGTGCTGCCGTTGGGGTCTCAGGGATTTCCCTGGTGGTGCGGGCAATGTCTCACTCTCCTCCTCCGTCACCGAGGGGGAGGACGGTTGTAGTTCGGGCCCTCAGCGGGGACTAACGGTGACCGTGTTCTCCAAGCCGGGGGCAGGATTTGAATGGCACCATCTTCATTCCCTTCTTAACAGCTTCCAGGATAGGAAGACAACTCTCCGGCACAATCCCCCGTCCCCACCCCGTCTTTTTGAACTAGACTGTGAGCCCACTGTTGGGTAGGGACTGTCTCTCTATGTTGCCAATTTGTACTTCCCAAGCGCTTAGTACAGTGCTCTGCACATAGTAAGCGCTCAATAAATACGATTGCTGATGATGATGACGCGGTGCTAGCTAGCCGTGGAGGCTCTAAAAATCAGGGGACGCCTCATCCTACGACCTGGCAAAGTGTGCGAGTATGTCGGAAGGGGAGTTTTCTCAACAGGGATATGATGTTCAGGGATCTGAAATGAACACCAGCATTATTCCCGATATAGAGAAAAGCTTGCGATCAATCAGTGCCATTTACTGAGCACTTACTGTGTTCAGTGCATTGTACTAAGTGCTTGGGAAAGTAATAATAATAATGGCATTTATTAAGTGCTTACTATGTGCAAAGCACTGTTCTAAGTGCTGGGGGGGTGTACAAGGTAATCAGGTTGTCCCACGGGGGGCTCACAGGCTTCATCCCCATTTCACAGATGAGGTAACTGAGGCCCGGAGAAGTGAAGTGACTTGCCCAAAGTCACACAGCTAACAATTGGCAGAGGTGGGGTTTGAACCCATGACCTCTGACTCCAAAGCCCGGGCTCTTTCCACTGAGCCACGCTGCTTCTCCACTATACAATATAGTTAGTACAATATAGTACAATATAACCACGCTGGTAGGCGTATTCCCTGCCCAAACGGAGCTTTACAGTCCGGAGGGCTTTAAGCTCGCTGTTGGGTAGGGACTGTCTCTATATGTTGCCAACTTGTACTTCCCAAGCGCTTAGTGCAGTGCTCTTCACACAGGAAGCGCTCAATAAATACGATTGATCGATTGATTGATTGATTGACTGATTTAAAGCTCCCAGACCAGGTTCTTTTAGACTGTGAGCCCACTGTTGGGTAGGGAGTGTCTGCACACAGTAAGCGCTCAATCAATACGATTGATTGATTGATTCTTGAGGCAGTATCGCCAGAAACGCCCTCTCAACCAACGGCCAGCGCGGTCTTCCTTCGGGGTCTCCCCCGTGCCTCCTATACGGGCCGGGGGCGACTCGGCAGGATGTGGGCCTACCCTTTCTCGAGGACACGGAGGCCGTTCCTTCGCAACGGGGCCTCGGAGGACACGGAGACCAACAAATCTGAAGTACCGCTTCTAGCCGTTACTGATTTCTAATTCGTGATAACAAGACTTTGGAGTGGAAGAGTTTTCGACTTCTCACCCTCTTTTTCCGTCTTCTTCCCCGGGCCAGGCCGACCACCCTCCCGCCAGCGCCCGCCTCGGAGGGCTCGGACGCCCGCTCGGCCCCATTCAGGCGGGGCAGGAGGCACAACACTGACTAACCTGTCTGGGCGATGAGTCTCTTCTCCCCGGCGACTTCTCCGTCGGCCCCTATCAGCCCGGGGAGGGGAGGACAGGGCGGGTGGTTCTGGCGGCTACCACGTCTCGTCTTCGGCGGCGGGCTAGGGGGTTTCCTCCCTGGCGCTCTGTGCCGGTGGACCACGTGGAAGGCCTTCAGGAACTCGCTGAAGTCGATGCTGCCGTCTTTGTTGAGGTCCACGCTCTGGCCCAGGTGGGCGAAGGTGGTGCCTGTTGACGTGGTGGTGGGCGTTGAAGAGCTGCCACATCCGGGGAAACTCCTCCATCGAGATCAGCCCTGAGCGGGAAGAGTAGGTGAGTCTGAGACTGAAAGACTGTTATGGGCAGGAATCTGTCTGTTCATTGTTATATCCCACTCTCCCAAGCACTCAGGACAGTGCTGTGCACGCAGTAAGCACTCAAAACTAACAACTGAATGAATGACTGTGAGCAGAATGCTCTCTCAAACCACCAGTCTGACATTCGCCAACTGCCGAAATGTACAATTCGGGCCGTGATGGGGGAGGACATGGGAACCAAAGCCAAAGGTGGAGCCTGTATCTGTTTATTTACTGCCTCCGAAACATAAAAGAGTTCTGAATATTTCAATGCGTTCTTGGCATTTCCTTCGTGGGAAGTAAATACACTGAATTCCTTTGAAATTTCTCTGTCGGCTCAGCACCTTAAACCGAGTCCGCTGAGTGACGTTTTATGGTACGGTGTCTGACAAGTAATTTATGATGCATAATCTGCTTCCTTCCCTTACATTTAATGCATTATGCAAGCCAGGAGCTCAAATCAGTACAAGAGAGTGTCAGCAAGATTTGTTCTAGAAACACGTATATATGAATTCAGATATTCATTTCCCAATAAAATTCCAACGCCATTCGGCCTGAAATCACAGGGGGAAATGATTAGGGAAGAGCTGATCTCTGAGGGAATAAACATTATATTTGAGAACATAAAATGATAAGCGGTGCCATCCTAGAGCTGAGTCCATCCAGCTCAGGATTCTTTCACTCAATCAAATTGCATTTTTTGAGCTCCTACTGCATGTAAAAACACCATCCTAAGTGAGTGGGAGAGTACAGAAGATTTGGAAGACAAGAACTCTGCCTCAATCAATCAGTGGCATGTACTGAGCACTTACTGTGTCCACAGCACTGTACTAAGCACTTGGGAGAGCACAAAATGACCGAGTTGGTTGACATGATGAGCAGCGTGACCTAGTGGAAAACGTAAGGCCTGGGAGTCGGAGGGTCTGGGTTCTAATCCCAACCCCGCCATGTGCTGCTGTGTGACCTTGGGCAAGTCACTTCACTGCCCTGTGCCTCAGTTACCTCACCTGTAAAATGGGGATTTGAAACCTGTTCCCCCCCTACTTAGAGTGTGAGCCCTGCGTAAGACAGTGAATGTGTCCGACCTGATTACCTTGTATCTTCCCCAGTGCTTCAATCTACCAGTGGTGTTAATTGAGCGCTTACTATGTGCAGAGCACTGTTCTGAGTGCTTGGGAGAATACATTACATCAAAATTAGCTGCCACATTCCCTGCCCATAATGCGTTTACAGTTTAGAGGGGGAGACAGACATTAATATGAATCGAGTAACTTCAAATACATAACAGATGGAGGGAACTGAGGCCCAGAGAAGCCAAGTGACTGGCCCAAGGTTACACAGCAGGTACTTGGAGGACCCAGGATTAGAACCCAGGTCCTCTAACCCCCAGGCCTGTGCTCTTTCCACTAAGCAACACTGCTTCCTTAGAGGGCGGGTGCTGGGGCATGGATGTGGTCTAAAGTAGACCACATCTGGTCACGGGCAGTAGAGACCTGAAGATCAGAGATGGCCAAGGTTTTGTCAGTGGGGGAAACAGAGGAAGGGGAGATGGACAGGAGGAAAATGGAGGACGTTGGTCCGAAATGGGTCAGTGAGTTGGACGAAGGGTTAAGAGGGATTAGGTGGAGAGAGGTCTGGGACTAGGAGGGAAGTGAATGGGAGGGAAGGACTGAGAGAAAAAGAGACTTTCAATGAGGGGTTGGGGAATATTAATCATCATCATCATCAATCGTATTTATTGAGCGCTTACTATGTGCAGAGCACTGTACTAAGCACTTGAGAAGTACAAATTGGCAACATATAGAGACAGTCCCTACCCAATATTAATGTCTGTCTCCCCTGTAAACAGTAAGCTCATTGTGGGCAGGGAACCTGTCTGTTTATTGTTATAATGTACTCTCCCAAGCACTTAGTACGGTGCCTGGCACATAGTAAGCTCTCAATAACTATGACTGAATGAATGGGTGAGTGATTGAAAAACTAGGTGGGGAGAACGAACGGTTCAGGAAGAGAAGAGGTGACGGATGGGCAGAGGAAAAGGCAAGGCCAGAGGAGGGAGGCAGAAATGAAAGGTCGGGAAAGAATGGAAGGCCTAGGGGCAGAATAAAGACATACAGGAGAGGAACAGTGATAAACTACAGGGAGAACCGAAAAACGCTGCAGCCACAGGAAGCTGGAGAGAGAATCTAAAGGGCTGAGATGGAGAGAAACAACACACTAACAGTGAGAGAAACATGTGAATAAAAAGAGTGGGTAAAGAGAAGCCCTGTAACTATATATCCTATATATCCTACTAGGCCAGAAGGGCCATTTCACTATTCGTAAGAGCAACGTCTGAAGCAGTAAGGCCTAGTGGAAAAGGCACTGGCCTGGGACTCAGAGGGCCCCGGTTCTAATCCCACTCCACCGCCTGTCTGCTGGGTCACCTTGGACAAGTTACTTAACGTGTCTTTGCTTCAGTTACCTCATCAGCAAAATAGCCGTTAAAACCGGGAGCCCCATGTCAGATGTGGACTGTGTCCATCCTGATTATCCTGTATTTACCCCAGCGCTTAGTAGAGTTCCTGGCACAAATTAAGCACTTATAAATACCTTTAAAAATAATTTAGATTCAGACACTGAAATCTTTCTCTACAAATATAAAAAAGCTTTGAGAGAAGCAGCGTGGCTCAGTGGAAAGAGCACGGGCTTGGGAGTCAGAGGTCATGGGTTCAAATCCCGGCTGCGCCGCTTGTCAGCTGTGTGACTTTGGGCCAGTCACTTCACTTCTCTGGGCCTCAGTTACCTCATCTGTAAAATGGGGATTAAGATTGTGAGTCCTACATGGGACAACCTGATCACCTTGTATCCTCCCCAGCGCTTAGAACAGTGCTTGGCACATAGTAAGCGCTTAACAAATACCAAAATTATTATTATTATTATCACTTTACAGTAATGAATATTATATGCCATTGTTCTTGGAACTTGCAGCTTCAGGCGGTAGTTACCTAACTTTAATTTCTCTTCCCCAGATGGGCAAAACAACTTTAGCTTATAATAAATATTTAAATACTCTAATATGGTTTTAATCCATCACGTGTATCGAAGATACTCTTTTTGGTTATTTGCGATTTTTTCAGTTGCTCCGTTGTCATGATAAATGTTTGCAGGTGTGTTCATTTGGAGAGCAGACACATCCATAAATGTATCCCATTTTCTCTAATGTAATTTTCATTAATGGAAGGATTCATGTGTCACTTTTTTATGTTTAACAGGAAATTGGTTTTCTTATTAACCAAAACCAGTTGGGCCGCTTCTATGATTCGTTCCCTGAGTGAGGGTGGGCCTGGAGATTAACAGTAAATTAAGTATAAAATCCATGTCAGAGAGGAGGAAAAAAAAAGTACTGTTAGCTCTCATTATTAAGGAATTGGATAATGATTTTTTTTTCAAAAATGAATGCTTCATCCTGTGATGAAAATAGATATCATTTTCTTTTGACCTATTCAATAATCCCATGGTTACAAGGGTATCATAGTCAAGATGCTGTTATTTTTAGAGCTGAGGAAAAAAAAAAAAGCAATATGGGGATATGAGTTTTATGGGAAAGACTGTCTTCTGCTTCCAGTAGTCACACAGACAAGAAAAATGGGTTTCAATTAAAGCCAGGGATATTTCTGTATGACATAAATTAAGCACGGTTAAAATGGGGGTCAGACCAATGGCCCCCCAAATTATTATTCTGTATGACATAAATTAAGCATGTCAAAACAGGGGTCAGACCAATGGCCCCCCAAATTATTATTCTGTTTCCAAAGTTGTTAACAGGAGGCTTGTAGGGATATTTGTTTAGGGAGAGACTAATTAAATTCCTAACTTTTCCTTCTACCTCCCTAATGTATCCTTTGTATTCTAATGTATCATTCATCCATATATTTAACCAAAGCCCTCTTAACTTACTTAGAGTTATTTCTATCCAATACAATTTCCTAAGATATGGCAACTGTGGTCTTTGTTAACTGCATTTGATGCGGACTCCAGTGCTGAGAACAGTGTTTGACACATAGTAAGCACTTAACAAATATCACTGAAAGAAAATATCATTATTACCATCTGAGCAAGGCAAGGAGAATGGTGAATGTGCCATGTGGGGTTTTAACCCTCTTTTTTAATCAATCAATCATATTTATTTAGTGCTGACCGAATGCAGAACACTGTACTGCACACTCTCTCCTGTTAAGAACATTAATGTGGGAGACAATGGCTCCTTCAAAGATGGAAAAGGGAGAGACCACAGTGATAGCTGCAACAGGTCTTCTCTCTCCTATCTCCTCTTTCGCATATCTCCCTCCAAATGGAATATATGGAACTGAAAATTGCACCTTTCAGGGTGCAGTTATTCACCAAAGAGTACACAATAACAGAACACATTCTAAATCACCGGAACTAATTTCTGCAATCAGAAGAAGAAAAAGCAGCTTGCTTAGAGCAGGTTCTCAGGAATTCCCACCCCTAGTCTTTCGAGTTTTTATTTGTCTTTCCAGAGGTTTCTGTCAGCAGCTTCCCTTCCCCTAGTAATAACAATAATAATAATTATGGTATGAGCACTTACTATTTGCCAAACACCATTAGACTGTAAGTTCCTTTGTGATCAGCGACCGTGTCTAGGTCTCATCCACCGACTTGTTTCCCAACGCTTAGTACAGCGCTTTGCACATAGTAAGCGCTTCCGAAAGTACTATTTTGGGAGGTACACTATAGCTTTCTAGTTTACAAATCCCTCAATCAACCTTTCCAGAGAAACTATGTCATTAGGATTCCTCCCAGTGAAAACGTTGGTTTATGGACCCCCCTGCCCCCAAATCCTGCTCCCTTTCCTGACTGCCTCTAGGCAGGATCTGATTAGTGGGAAAACCGTGCCCGTTGAGTCCCCCGTGCCTAGTTCTCAGCCCAAGTGGGTGGCTACATCAGACTCGTAGCCCTCACTATATTCTGCTTCCAATGGCAGCAGCCACTCTATTTCCCAGGGCTCTTAACTTGCAGTCCCAAACTCTTTCTACAGCAAAACATAAAAACTCCGGGAAAACGGATCTAAGAAACTGCAGGAGGTGGGGGGAGCGGAGGGGGACTTGGGGGGAGAAATCTGATGCTATTGCTGGACTTTATGGTGGAAGGGGAGAGTGGTATTTTACTCCCCTTACCAGCCTGGCAGAGATTCAATACCTTTTGAAGCGTGATAATACACTGCACAGTGTGAGAAGGAAAGCTGACCATATTCCCCAGCCCCTGTTCATCAAATGGAGTCAATAGGACTACCAAAATCAAGCATTAGTACTTTTGAGAAAGGGACTAATTGCTTTGTTAAAGCTGCTTCCAGAATAATCATTCCTGATCTGAAGATCTCTGGCCGTAAAGTTGGATTTAGTTTCATGGCACCTGATTACTGTTATTACTGCTCTATGTTCTCTCTGGTTATTTTCAAATATTTCTTGAATCACGGATATGCAACACTGCTCTGGGAATCTATATATAGTAGGTATAGTTATTAAGGGCTTCCTGGGTGCAGAGCACTGTACTAGCCCTTGGCAATCAATCATTAAGTGTATTTGCTGAGCGGTTCCTCTGTGCAGAACTCTGTACTGAGAGCTCGGGAGAGGACAACACGAAATATAACAGGCACATTCCCTAACCACAACGAGCTTACAGACCAGAGGGGGAGACGGACATTAATATAACTCAATTAGTACTGAGTAAAAAAGTCTATGTTTTATCCTTTGACTTGCCTCCCAGGAGCTGATGAAATACGATTCTTTTTATTTTAACTCAAATCAGCTACACCCCAGCTTCTCCAAACTTTTAGACTTCGATTTTTTCCTATGGATGGAGGCACTGACGCCGATAAGAGCGAGTGTAGTACGAATGGGTGCCTTGTCGTAGACCCCCACGGCAATCAGTGGTATTTACTGAGCGCTTACTGTGCGCAGGGCACTGTGCTTGGGGGAGTACAACAGAACGGAGCTGGTTGGACACGTTTCCTGCCCAGAACGAGCAGCCTAAACCACTATATGAATCAGGCTTTTGGTTGCATTTAGCACCCCCACCCCAATTCATTATTCTGGGCACTGAAAAAACAATGTTGCTGGACAGTTATTATTGTAACCTTTAATAAAGGAGACTAGCACAATCTCTCACAAAGAAAGCACGATTCTAGAAATGGTTGCAAGCCTCTTCAGGGGTTAGATATCAGTAAATCATTTCTCTCCTTCGCTCGCTTTCTTCTGGACTGTGACCTCTATCTCTTTTACAAAGCTGTCGGGAGGGTGGAGATTAAGTCAGGCTTGGCAGAGACGGAGAACAGATCCGCCTGACTGTATAAATAAATAGAGAGGGGGAAGCTGTTTCTTGCTTTACAATGAGGCTACTTCGAGCAAGCGTTGGAGAGAGTAGAAAGAAGTGTATGATTCCCAGTGCCTAAAGACACACCTGCATTTTGCACCGCAAAATTCTGAAGTGCTGGCTGCCAAGTACTCGTGACCTTCAGAAGACCCCTTTCCGTCCTTAGATAAGAGAGAATTTCATGAGCTGTTAACCTCTAAATGCTAATGGAGGGGTGAATCTGTTGTCCCTCCGGCCAGCAGCTTGAGAAATGGATCGCTATCTTCCAAGAACGTACTGTATTCTCCGGCGTCTCAAGTGGCAGTGACTTTCCCCGTACCTCTCCATCGGCAGTTAACAACTGACTTAGAAATAAAACGTTACAGGGTGAAGGAATCCAAAATTGAACCCAGACTACAATTTTTCAGACACTGATCAATCTTCTAGGCACTGGAGGGGGTGGTTGTGAAAAAGTGAAAATATGCCCAGGCACAAGAATTGCCTGTTGATGCAGAAGCATCAGGGCGGAAAGAGCAGGGATCTGGGAGTTCGAGAACGTGGGTTCAAATCCTGACTCTGCCACTTGTCTGCTGGATGACCACAGACACTTCTCTGGGCTTCAGTTGCTTCCACTGCAAAATTGGGGGGGGGGGGGGGGGGGGAGGGGGGGAGGGATTAAATAAGAAATATGGGACAAGAATAAACTGAATCTGCTGCAGCGCTTGGAACAGTGCTATTCCAGAGCTTGCAACTGGGAGTCGGATGATCTGGGTTCTACTCTAGGCCCTGCCAACTGCTTGCTATGAGACTTTGGGCAAGTCACTTGACTTCTCTGTGCCTCAGTTTCCTCACCCGTAAAATGGAGATACCTATTCTCCCTCCTTCTTAGACCGTGAGCCCCACATGGGACAGCGGCTGGGTCGGATCTAAATAACTTATACCTACCTCAGTGCTTAGAACAGTGTTTGCCACATAGTAAGCACTGAACAAATGCCATTAAAACAACAAAAAACTGTCTGTTGTGTCTGTAGGCAATTCACTTCTTTGTGCCTCTGTTTCTGCATCTGTAAGATGGTGACAAAATATCTCTTTCTCCCTGCCTCTTAGCCCGAAAACCCCATGTGAGACAGGGACTGTGTCCAACCTTTTCATTCATTCATTCATTCAATCAAATTATTGAGCGCTTACTGTGTGCACAGCACTGTACTAAGCGCTTGGGAAGTCCAAGTTGGCAACACATAGAGACGGCCCCTACCTAGCAGCGGGCTCACAGTCTAGAAGGGGTAGAAAGACAACAAAACAAAACATATTAACAAAATAAAATACATAGAATAAATAAATAGAGTAATAAATATGTATAAACACATATACATATATACAGGTAACACTGCCCAAGCTAGGAATGGAATGGGTAGGCCTCTGCTTGACTCACCCTCCTGTAGCTAAGACTGGAAACTCTCCAAGTGCCATCGAGAGGGGACTGTTTCCCTGAGCTGTAACTTCTCCTAATGTCTGTCCCTGCCCTGAAAACTGCACACTCCTAGTAGGCAGGGCTCACGTCTAAGTGCTAAGTGCTAATGCTCTGCACACTGGTGAGTGCTTAATAAACACCATCGATTGACTGACTGGAAACACATCAGTGGGCACAGACTTCTTTTTGGTTGTACGGAATAACGGGAAGAGCTGGGAGGTAGTGGGGAAGGGGAGAGAAGGATTTAGAAGTGCTTCTTGTAAGCCCTGCGGCCTCGGAAGTGGATTAATAACCTCCACCAGTAATATCAACAGTGCTGCTGGCCTTGGACAAATAAACAAACATTAGGGGAATGCTTTATTCCGCTTTAAATAGACACTACATAACAAGCTCATCTAGCCTTCCTTGGCACACTATATATTGAGGCGAAAAAGGAAGGGGGAGCAGAGAAATGGGCACTGAAAGGTGATTTATTTTTGCCTGATATAGATTTTTGTAATGCCTGTTTAGATATGTCAGCAGTTTATGTTTTGCTCCATTATGTTGACAGTCATTCATCCTATTGCGAGCTGAAGGCTGGATCGTTAAACTACGCTGTAGACGGAGAATGCTCAAAAGCATGCCAAATCTTTAGAATGGCAGAAATAGTCATTCACAAGAATCCTGCATGGTTATTTACTATTTACAAGCAGAAGCACGGCCTAGTGGAAAGAACATGGGCCGGTGACTCAGGGGGCTACGGTTTTAATCCTGCCACGTGCCTGCTGGGTGACTGGAATGAGTTAAACTTCTCTGTGCCTCAGTTTCCTCCTCTGTAATGCGGGATTCAATTTCTGTTCTCCCTCCCTCGTAGATGGTGAACCCCATGTGAGACAGGTACTCTGAACTGATTATCCTGTATCATCCCAGCACGTAGTACATTGCTCGGTTCATAGAAACGTGCCACAGTTATGATCACGATTACCATTTGATTCCCAGCGCCTTAGAGGAAAATCACAGGCCCATGAGCCTCATCTGGAAATTCTGAAAAGGCATGTTGGATTCTGTGACTTTTACATTCACCGATATTTCGTAAACAATTCAAAGGAAAGAGAGAAATCCAGCGGCTCACAGTTTAAGTCGGTTTCAAACTAGAAAGATTGAACATGAAAGTACAGAAAAAGACCTTCGTTATGACCTTGTGCAGATTTAGAAGCCATTTTAGGACGTGCTTTACATAAGTATACAATTAACTTAATGAATCAAATGTACTGTTCCCCTCTCCCAGGGCCACTGGAAATTCACCTCCATGTGAGTGAAATGTTTAAAGGCAATCTGTTTATAAGTTCTTTACGGACAAAGGGCTGCCGAAGGAGGCTTTGTGACACAAAATAGCCATTTTGGTAATTGCGAATTCCTAGGGTTGAGATTTTAAAAGAAAAACAATCTTTTAATCAGAAAAGCTTACCGGAGAATGGAAAACCCATTCCTAAAACTTCAATGGACTGCATTTAAGCAGAAAGGAGGCATTTATTAGCAGGGCCATACACAGCAATTATTCCTAAATTGATAGTTAAATTATTCAGGAATCTCTCAAGGGGAAAGCCTTGGATGCACTGTATATCAGTTGCTCTTCACGGTAATTCACGATGTGGTTTTCTGAATACACCCTGTACATCACTGAATTGATCTCTAAATGTGCTGCAAAGAATCGCAGCTCTGAAGATGTTGTACTTAAAATGAATTACTCTAGGAGCAGAGAACGCTTGTAGAGTCGGTTATTTTTGGTGGTAGTTGTCACGCAAAAGTGCCTCTCCCAGGCTCTTGGATATACAACTGCAACTTCATTCTGACTATTCAATAATGATTTAGGCCCCTAAAGGGGGAGGAGATGGACTCTGACTTAGGAGAAAGTGTACTGTACCTCAGTAGAAATAGGGCCCAAAGGACTTCCTCTTCTCCACTTCCCATACAAAGCCAAGACGTTTTTCTGAACAAAATTCCCAACACCACTCACCCCAAGAATCTAGATGCCCTCAATTTCTCCCTGTCCCTCCTGACTTTCATTCACTCATTCAATCGTATTTATTGAGCGCTTACTGTGTGCAGAGCACCGTATTAAGCGCTTCTACACGCACATGCATGAGAAAATTAATGTCACTTTGCCCTCTGGGTCAACTTCTCATCTTTCCTCCAAGGGCTCTGAACTGAAGAGGAGTCTACCACTGTTGCATTTTTCTCTGCCATAATCTACTCTTCCTTAGCTGTTGGAGATAAAGTCAGGGGCTGCGCATCCACATTTTTTTTCCAGTTGGTGTAAAAATCGAGAATATTTTCCATACCCTTGGCGTGATCCTTGACTCATCTCTCTCATTCAATCCATGTATTCAGTCTCTCACCAAATCCTGTGGATTCATTTTTACAACACGGGTAAAATCTTCTCTTTCCTTTCCATCCAAACAGCTACTGCAGTGATCCAGGCACTTATCTATCCTGCCTGGACTTACTGCATCTACCTCCTTGCTACCTCCAGTCCAGTTCATACTTCACTCTGCTGCACAGATCAATTTTATTAAAAAAAAATTCAGTCCACATGTCCCCACTCCTCAAGAACCTTCGGGTCCTATCGTTATCGTTGGAACAGAAAGTCCTTTCTATCAGTTATAAAGCTCTCACCTAGCTCGCCCGCTCCTACCTTACCTCTCTGATTGCCTTGACTCCAGGCTGCATATTTCATTACCCTAGTGCCATTTTGCTCACTGTTCCTCTATCTCATCTCTCTCGCTGCCAACCGCTTTCCCTGGAACTTCCTTCCCCTCCGAATATGACAGACCATCGCTCTCCCCACCTTCAATCCTTATTTTTTTATAGCATTTATTAAGCGCTTACTATGTGCAAAGCACTGTTCTATGCGCTGGGGAGGTTACAGGTAAGGTCCCATCTCCTCTAAAAGGCTTTGCCCGGCTAAGTCCTCATTTCCCCTAAACTCCCCGCCTTCTGGATCCATACCATTTAAGCACTTGATATTGACACTGATAAGCTCCTTGTGGGCAGGGAACGTGTCTACCAAACGTTCTTATTCTGCACTCTCCCAAGCGCTAAGTACAGTGCTCTGCCCCCAGTAAGGGCCTCAAAAAATACGACCGACTGACTGATGGATCTACAGGGATGTGTGTGTTTTAACAGGCTCTTGGTATTTCCTCTGGAAGAAACTGTTTTGATCTGTGACACTGAACTCCCCATCTTCACTCCCAAATCCTCGTCTCCACTTAACTTTCCCATCCCAAATGACACCACCGCCACCCTCCGTGTCTCGGAAACCTACCATTATGTTTTCTCTCACTTCTCATGGTCAGCCGGTTGTTAGATCCTCAGTTTTCTCTCTGCAACATTTCCTGGATCGCCCCCTTCCTCTCCATCTAAATGACAACTACCTTGGCTCCGGTCCTGGTCACCTGTTGGTTTGATGATGATATTATTATTAATAATTATCATATTAATTATATCATTATATGTTATATTATAATTATAATTAATAATAATGACATTTATTAAGCGCTTACTATGTGCAAAGCACTGTTCTAAGCACTGGATATTAGATTAGTCACTTGTCTCCGTGTCACCAGTCTTTCTCCCATCTAGCCATGCTTCATTCTGCAGCCCGGATTGCTTTTTAAAAATAATTTTCTGGCCCACCTCACCCCAGTCCCCTAAAGCCATTAAAGGTTACCCATTTCTTTCTGCAGCAACCCAAACCTCCCACCTCTTGGCTTCGGCGCATGCCAGCAGTTCTCTCTCTCTCTTGCCTATCTGCTTTTTTCTTCCACTCTACTCCATCTCACATTTTTTGTTCACTTTTCCCCCCCATCTCCTACTTTCTGCCCACTCCCTTCCTCCTGCCTTGAATCCCCTCCTGCTTCAGGTCCTCCAGACCAGAGCTCTCTCCATCTTCAGTGCATTTCTGAAAACATCTCTCCCCCAAGAGGCCTTCCCGGATTAACTTTTCCTCTTCTCGAGTCACATCCCCACAGCTCCCATACCAAAACTTTGGTGCCAACTGCCACTTGCACTCTCACGCAATAGAAGCCCTTACACACACACACACACACATATATATATACATCTTCCTATTCCAACAGTTGCTCACTTTCATATCTGTTTTTTTCTTCCATCTCTAAATTATTTTGGGAAGCAGTGTTGCCTAGTGGATAGAACAGAGACCAGAGAATCAGAAGGACCTGGGTTCTGATCCCAGCTCCACCATTTGTTTGCTGTGTGAACTTGGGCAAGTCATTTCACTTCTCTGTGCCTCAGTTACCTCATGTGTAAAATGGGGTCTAAGGCTGAGCCCCATGTGGAACAAAGACTGCATCCAACCTGAGGACCTACCCCTGCGGCTCAGAACAGTGCCTGGCACATCATAAGTGCTTAAGAGGCACCATAAATAAGAAGAAGAAGAGAGGAAACACAAAAAGAATGGCTAAACTGCGAGGTCCTAGTCTTCTATTGTAATCTCTCAAGTTTTTAGTACAGGTCTCTCCACAGGGAAGGATAACGGCTAAATACTAATGATTAATCTCCATCCTTCAGATGTTCTGTTTATGGGCCCACATGAATTTAGTGATGTCAAAAGTATTTGCCTAAAGTTAGAATTGACCTTTGTACTATGGGAAGTGGTCACTGAGGATGGAATTCAACTCTGACTGAAACCAAAAAGGCCAATGCTGGACCCACAAACTGGGCTGCATTTTTTTTAAAAACCAAAAGAAGACCACCCTTTGTTGGGCAATCATTTTGGAGCTGTGGCAATGTGCATGCCACTAGCTCACTTCATTCTTGATCCCCCTCCACCGTTTATGCCTGTTCCTTTGCAGACTTTTGTCAGCTCCCCTATTTCAGAGAAGGGTCGGGAAATTGACTGGATTTATAACGCGCGTGGTGATTTGAGATTCTGAGCTAATTAGGGACTACTACCCGGAGGAGCTGGCTCTATCATTAGAATGATTTGATCATTATTTTCTTATACCAAAATTATATTGAACCACTGCCAATTTATTTACATTCAGAAAAAGTATTTGCCCAGGGATATAAAAGTCTTATTTTTCTTTCTAGATAGAGCAGTAACATGCCAGGACACATTTTTGTTATGAGAAAGAGTCTCTCTTGTGGATTCAAAGAAAACTGAAATTAAACCAAATTAAATGAATAAATAATCTTCCTTCCCAGGCTTGCTTCAACATTAATGTCATAAACACGAACCAAGTGTCTCACTGGAACACATGTGATCAGCTAGGACTCCCAGTGCCTTTAACTGATGAACGGCTAGAGAAGCAGCGTGGCTCAGTGGAAAGAGCAGGGCTTTGGAGTCAGAGGTCATGAGTTCGAATCCTGGCTCCTCCACATGTCTGTTGTGTGACCTTGGGCAAGTCACTTAACTTCTCTGAGCCTCAGTTCCCTCATCTGTAAAATGGGGATTAAGACTGTGAGCCCCACGTGGGACAACTTAATCACCTTGTACCCCCCCCAGCGCTTAGAACAGTGCTTTGCACATAGTAAGCGCTTAACAAATGCCAACATCATCATCATCATCATCAACGGTTGGCAGAGTGGCCGATTTTCAGCTATTTGTCTTGGTCTACCAGACTAATAAACTGGATCCCAAACCAGAAAACTGGTCTCAGAGGAAAACTAGTTTTCCTGCTAGATAGAACAACTTCAAGGAGGAGAATATTCTTTATACCTTTCTGAACTATTGTTTAGGGTTTTAATTTGGGCCTACTGTGCTTTTTTCCCATTGGCACTATAATTTTTACGACTGAATTGTTCTCTTGGAATATTTTCCTCCCTCCTGTGGATTCAGTTCACAACTGGAGGCAATGCAGATTCTGCCATTAACATTTAGGTGGAAATCACCTGAGAGATGCAAGGAAATGGACTGAGGGTATGTGTGATGGTCATTCTTTGAGTCCTTTCTGGCAAAGCGTTTCATCACCTTGCCCTCTCTTACCTCACCTCCCTTCTCTCCTTCTACATCCCAGCTGCACACTCCACTCCTCTGCCGCCGATACCCTCCTCATTGTACCTGGCTCTCGCCTGTCCCGCCGTCGACCCCTGGGCCACGTCCTACCTCTGGCCCGGAACCATCTCCTTCCTCAAATCTGCCGAACAATCACACCCCCTTCAAAGCCCTACTGAAGATTCACCTCCTCCAAGAGGCCTTCCCAGACTAAGGCCCCCTTTTCTTCAGTTCCCCCTCCCCGTCGCTCCGACTCGCTCAATTTGCTGTACGACACGTGGCTTTCCGCCCCACAACAGTAATTCTATTTATATTAAAGCCTGTTCACATGTTTTGATGTCTGTTTCCCCCCTTCTAGACTGTAAGCCCGATGTGGGCAGGGACTGTCTCTCTTTATCGCTGAATTATACTTTCTAAGCGCTTATTACAGTGCTCTGCACATAGTAAGCACTAAGCAAATGTGAATGAATGAATGAAGTGCAAGTTCTCTGGTTCTGTCCTCAGAAGAGGCAAAGAATGCTTGGAAATTATTTATTAAGAATAATAATTCTCTGCCCAGTTTTTATAAAATATATATTATATTATATATCAGAGAAGCAGCGTGGCTCAAGGGAAAGAGCACGGGCTGTGAAGCCAGAGGTCACGGGTTCTAATGCTGACTCTGCCACTTGTCAGCTGTGTGTTCTTGGGCAAGTCACTTATCAGGGCCTCAGTTCTCTCATCTGTAAAATGGGGATGAAGACTGTGAGCTCCACGTGGGACAACCTGATTACCTTGTATCTACCCCGGCGCTTAGAACAGTGCTTGGCACATAGTACGTGCTTAACAAATACCAACATTATTATTATTGGCAATGGCTTTGAGAATTTCTCACACCCCCCAAGATACCAAATGTTTCATTATGTGAGTCTGAGTAGCTGGAAATATTGTCATAGCAACAACACTGGCTACATTAATTTTTTTTTAATTAGCAGTTATGCATCTCCACAGGCACAGTAGGCTGTGCAGGACATTCCAAACCATGCAATTAGAAAAGAGAAGGTGCATGATCTCCAGGATTTAACAGTCTAAGAGACAATAGAAGCAGGTGTATATATTTCATGCATCTATCATGATGTCCCGTTTTTCATTTCTTTATATTTGTTTCTTAAAGTGCCTTTGGCCAGAGGATTTAAAGGACAAAGTCCTCCGGAGGTGAAGAGCCTGCCACGATGTACGCTGAGGCCCCAAGACCGCGACTGCAAATTCTTATCCTCTCAAGACCCTAAGACTTGGTGGAGAAATGCGGAAAAGATCATGATTTGGGGAAAGAGACAAAGTGAGATTCCTGACTGAATGACTGAATCAGACTGGAGAAGAGTAGAAAGGGAGCAAGATGACGGAGCATGTTGCGTGACCTTGGACAAATCACTTAACTTCTCTGGGTCTCAGGTACTTTATGGCTAAAATGAGGATTCAGTACCTGTTCTCCTTCCTACTTGGATTGTGAGCCCTCGGTGGGACAGGGGCTGTGCCTGACCTGTTTATCCTCTACCTTCCCCAGCGCTCAGAACAGCGCTTGACACACAGTAAGTGCATAATGAACACCACAATTACTACCTATTCAGCAGTAACGGGTCCTGCTAAGCCCAGTGAGATGAGTTCTGCCCTAAACACGCATTTCTGTGCCACTTTGGATTAAAATGCTGGTTTGGAGTAGATGCAGTCCCTGGGTGCAATGTGATTCAGTGTCAGAAGAAGGAGTTTTGTGTATGGATGTGGCATCAGATTGATCATGACTACTGTAGGCAGGTTTCATGATAATCGTATTTACTGAGCGTTTACTGTGACATGTTTAGACAGGAGAAGAGACTGCATTTTGGCCAACATCTGACTTCGGGCTAGCTGTCACGAAGGGTAAGCATTGGCTAGGTCTACGTATAGAAAGGGAAGTTGAAATATTTCACTTATCCCAGTACAGTGTCCCACAGAAACATCCCAACTGAATAATTTCAACCCAAATGAACCCACTAAATAAACCCAATTGGACTTTTCGGGAAGGAAACTGATTGGCCATTAGCCAACGCTTCCTCTTTACTCTGTGAAGAGCGGAAATCTTCCGCCTGTAAGAATCGGCCAACAGTTTTCACTTTTCATTCCAAGTCTATCATTTTAGAGTGAGCGTGGTACTTAAATGACACAACATTTTGTTCCCAAAGTACCCTAGGAAAGCAGAAACTGCAATTTAGTCATAGTAGCATAGAATTATCTCAAAAACAATCTGCTAGGGAAATAAGTGATTCAAATGAAAACACAGAACAAATTGCCTACAAATTCAGAGGCTTCAGTCTTTCCCTTGTTCCCTAAACCCTCCATAGGACTGATGATCTCTTAGTCCCTTCAGGATAATAGAAATGACCTAAGGCTAGTTTCCAGTGGTAATTTGTCTCACAAAGAATTAATTGCACATTCATCTATGCCTTAAATACCAATTCTTTACAAGGTTAATGTTCCCAGAACTAAAAACTGGATCCTCTAGATTGTAAGCTCATTCTGAGCAGGGAATGTGTCTATTAGTTCTGTTGTATCGTGCTCTCCCAACCGCTTAATACAGTGTTCTGCACACAGTAAGTGCTCAGTAAATACCACTGGTTAATCGGATCTGGTCTACAAAAGGAAACAACCCAGACAACTGCTCTCTCCCCACCTTCGAAGCTTTATTTAAAACACAGCTTCTCCAAGAGGCCTTCCTCAACTCTGCACGTATTTCCTCAGCTTCCACTCCCTTTAGGGTTGCCCTATCCATTTGGGTTTGCACCCTTTATTCAGCCCTCCCTCAGGCCCACAGCACTTAGGTACATATCTGAAATTTTTGCATTTTAATGCCTGTCTACCCATCTAGACTCTAAGCTCCCTGGGGGCACGGAATGTGTCTACCGACTCTGTTTAACTGTACTCTCCTGATTGCTTAGCAAAATGTTCTGGACACAGTAAGCACTCCATAAATGCCCTTGCTTGGATTCTTTGATACCTTCCTATGAGTATCTTAAAAACCAGTTCCCCTTCTCTGGGCATTCCCCCTGGTCAATAACCACCCCTAATTCCAACCGTTCCGTCAGTTAACAGTATTCACGGTGCCCCTACTCTATGCAGAGCAATGTACTGAGCACTCGGAAATAATGGCAGCTCCTTGTCCACGAGGAGCTTACAGTCTAACAGCGCTAGCAAATATGTTTCAACCAGACGCAGCAGGGCCTGGTGGAAAAAGCAGTGGCCTGGGAGGACCTGAGTTCTGACCCCAGCTCCGGCACACGTCTGCTGTGTGACCCTGGGCAAGTCATTTCACTTCTCTGTGCCTCCGTTACCTCATCTGTAAAATGGGGATTAAATCCTCCTCCCTCCCACTTCCACTAGCGGGTCCCCTATGGGACAGAGAATGTGCTAAACCTGATTATCTTCTATCTACCCCAGCGCTTGGCACACAGTAAGCGCTTAACAAATACCGTGGGGAAAAAAAAAAGCAAGCGTAAAGGCAGATCCTATGAAGAAAACTGCCTGGAGAACTGCATAATGGTACATCGCTGGAAGTTTCAAATGATATTTTACTCAGCACGATCAGGATATTCGAGTAGTTACGGTCCGTGTTGGATGTTACGATACCGACAAGAGTTAACTACTTTTCTCAGAGAGCCCCAGCAATTAGGTAGGACTTGTAATTCTCCTTAGACTGCTACGAGGAATGATTTTGTAAGGCTTGCTCTGGTTCTGTTTCATTGTTATTCTTCAGTTCGCTGAAATTTGCCTTTCCGATTCTTTCTATTCAAGACACACACTCTAGCTTGAGGGAGTTTAGAGTAAGTTTCAAAGTAGATTTGGTTATTTATCCCTCAGTGTAAGACAACGACATCTTTTCTTTTGTTTCCCCTAAGGAAGCCGTAGAATCCTGTTATTTCTTTTTAAACTGCTCCCAGGGTTACTTTAATTTTTTTCCAGATTTTCTCTTTTAGAACTGTAGGGATTTTATTCCCTTAAGAATTGCAATGCACACCCGTTTCGCTATTGATATTTCATTTTGATGGCGAGTCACACAGAGCCATTATTGCCGCAATGTGTGCCACTTTTGAGAGAGTTTATTTAAACGGAAATTTATTGTATTAGACTGGAAATGGTGTTGAATGATGCTGAGACTTGCTTTATGAATAGACTCGTCACACACTGTCCTTTTGTAGGTGTTAAAATAGCAAAAGATTAATAACTAAAACTGTTAGCTACCTACGTAAGCATTTTCAACATCTGGGTTGGCAAATATCTGCTAACGAGTACTTCAGTCTCTAGAGAAAGATGTGGCTCTATCCAAAGTCTGTATTTTTTTTGAGTGCAGTTGAAGAAGATTATTTCCCTATAAAACCTACTTTAAGGCCATCAGCAGTTTGAGTTGACACCAGATTAATACAATTGCCATAGATGAACGGAATAATTCATTCATTCATTCATTCAATTGTATTTATTGAGCGCTTACTGTGTGCAGAGCACTGTACTAAGCGCTTGGGAAGTACAAGTTGGCAACATATAGAGACAGTCCCTACCCACAGCCTAGAATAATGAAGACAAGGTGGTACTAGAAGAGAGTGAATGTGAGAGTAAACAATACCAAAAATAATTTGGTTGTCCACAGTGCCATAGACAATGTAATTGATGATACCAGGTTTTTTTTTTAAATTCAGCAACAAGCATATTGCATATATGCTCCTTAAGAGAGAAGTAATAAGAGCCACTCAATCATATTTATTGAGTGGTTACTCTGCTAAGCCCTGTACTAAACACTTGGAGAGTACTTGGAGAGTACTTCCCAAGCACTTAGTACAGTGCTCTGCACACAGTAAGCGCTCAATAAATACGATTGAATGAATAAATGAATGAATGAGTAACGCAGAATGAATAGACATGATCCCTGCTCTCAAAAAGCTTATAGGAGGAAGATAGAGAGTATTAAGGAATATATATTGGTGTCATGAGAGTATATAAGCACCTTAACTTTTAGGGGACACAAAACTGTTTATGTGCCACTTGGGAAGGGATTTGGGGTAGGAAGATGAGAAATGGATCCATGTGAGACAGGGAATGTGTCTAACATTTCTCAGATCTATCCCAGCGCTCAGTACAGTGCCTGGCAAATATGCACACTTAACATCATATTAAAAAAAAGAAAAAAGGGTGAAATGATGGATGAATCCCCAGCAGTATCCTACAGCTGCTGAGAGTTTGGCACAACAGTGTGTGTTTGTGTGTGGCCCTGGGGACTGGGGTGGGGGAGGGAGAGAAGTGTGAGTGTGTGAGTGTCTTGTCCGCAAACGCCACTCAATCTGAAGTTGTCTTTCCTACACAGTCTTACTATTTTCCCTGAACTCTTCCGGGAAGGAGGGAAAAGCCAGATTAACCAATCAATAGCATTTATTAAGCTGCTACTCTGTGCAGAGCACTACATTAAGGGCTTAGTTGAGTCAACAGACACGGTTCCTTTAGAATTGAGGCAACGAGTGAAAAAAAAAAATCACTGGTATTTTGATTTTGTGTTATTCTAGATTCTCTAGCTAAAAGTAACCCAGTCTCTAGCTTTAATGAAGAAGATTATTACGTAGGCCAGTCAGCCTTTTTCAGATTTATAATCTCATTTTTATCAGGCTTTTTTTAACTCCGCCACCTCTAGAGAAACATGTCCACAGATGCATGGGGAAGAATTTCAATGTGGATTTTTCCTTTTTGAAGACTCATGTAGTGTGGAATAAGGAAAGAAAAGAACTGCTGACACCACAGAGATGGTTTGGTAGTCAGTATCTTCCACTTAACTTCACCTTTCAGTTCTTTCCTGGAAGCCCACTGAGGGTGGGCAGCATGTCCACCAATTCCGTTGTGTTCTCCCAAGTGCTTATTCTGCACACAGTAAGCGCTCAATCGATACCACTGATTAATTTTATTTTTTTTTTTAGTGCTATCGATAAACTTCTTGCTATCAGCCCTTGGGCCTGTCAGCAGATACGGTAGAAAGCCAAGAATAAAGCCCTCATCTGCATGGCACTGCACTTTTTGTGTATTTTAGATGGTTGGGACGGCAGTCTTTCAGCAGTGATGTGTGACCTTTGCATGAAGTTGCTGTTCTTACTTGAGCTGATTTAATTGCAGAGATGAACTTTAACTTCTGAAGAGTCTTAATCCAGTCACTTGATGCATACAGTTACCTTTCTTGTCCTCTATTATAAAATAACCTATTAAAGTACAAAGCGTGCGGGATGGATTTTTTTTTTTTTTGGTAAGGAAATGCCTCGAAGCATTCTATTTCTTCCTTCGTTCCTGAGGCTATGCTTCCATTTTCCTTAACTGTTTAAGTGTAGTGTGAGTCTCACTTCAGCATTTAGTACAGTGTTTGGCACACAGTGAGCGCTCAATAAATACATTTGAAGCAGTGTGGCTCAGTGGAAAGAGCACGGGCTTGGGAGCCAGAGGTCATGGGTTCTAATCCTGACTCCGCCACCTGTCAGCTGTGTGACTTTGGGCAAGTCACTTGACATCTCTGGGCCTCGGTTTCCTCATCTGCAAAATGGGGATTAAGACTGTGAGCCCACGTGGGACAACCTGATTTCCTTGTATCCCCCCCCAGCGCTTAGAACAGTGCCTGGTACATAGTAAGCGCTTAAAAAAATAGCATTATTATTATTATTATTATTATTTGAATGAAGGAGGACAGGGCGATCAAGGGACACTTTTTCCAAAGCCCTTGTCTTGATGCCCAGCAGCAAAAGAACTTGGACTCTATCGAACAGGGAAGCTACTCTTTTTTCAAATGTTCTTTTAAATCACTTCCTGATAAAGATAAATGGTGACTGTCAGGAGGGTGTATGAAAGCAAACAAAATGGTCTTGAGATCAGTGGTGCTGTTTAGGGGCGATCTGGGCCTCAGTCGGTAAACATAATCGATGCCTGCCCAGAATACTTAATCAATGCCAGAAGGGAGGATTTTAATTAAGGTGCTCTTTCCTATACTGAGCTTGGGCTAAGAAATGTTATAAAGGCAATGCGAAGTTTCTCTTCTTTCAGGTTAACTGCTTTTTTGGTGGAAAATCCCCTAATTTGAAAACGTGCTTAGTATATGTGGTCATATATTAGAGAAGCAGCATGGCTCGGTGGAAAAGAGCCCGGGCTTTGGAGACAGAGGTCATGGGTTCATAATCCCGGCTCCGCCAACTGTCAGCTGTGTGACTCTGGGTAAGTCACTTCACTTCTCTGGGCCTCAGTTACCTCATCTGTGAAACGGGGATAAAGACTGTGAGCCCCACGTGGGACAAACTGATCACCTTGTAACCTCCCCAGTGCTTAGAACACTGCTTTGCACATAGCAAATGCTTAATAAATGCCATTATAATTTATTATTATTATATACTAAATGGTCACCCAAAAGAAATGTATCTCTGGGGGTTTTGTTGGTGTTTTTTTTTAATGGTATCTGTTAAGCGCTTACTTCTGTTTCAACCACTGTTGTAAGTGCTGGGGTAGATATAACCTAATCAGATGGGACACAGTCCCTGTCCCAAATGGGGCTCACAGTCCGATGGATTTTACATTTTACAGATGAGGGAACTGAGGAACAGCGAAGGGAAGTGACTGGCCCAAGGTGACCCGGCAGACAAGTGGAGAAACTGGGATTAGAACCCATGCCCTTCTGACTCTCAGACCTGTGCTCTAACCATTAGGCCATGCTATTTCTCCTTGTTCTAGTCCTGTACCTAGGCTGCATATCTTACCTTATATTGCACTTTCCTGAGGGCTCAGTACAGTGATCTGCATACGGGGAGCACTTAATACTATCGACAGGTCCTGGAGAAGATGACCGGATGGTCCTGGAGCAGCAGTGTGGCCCAGTGGATAGAGCCCAGGCTTGGGAGTCAGAAGGACCTGGGTTCCAATCCCAGTTCCGCCACTTGTCTGCTGTATGACCTTGGGCAAGTCACTTCACTTCTCGGTGCTTCAGTTCCCTCATCTGTAAAATGGGGGTTAAGACTGTGAGCCCCGTGTGGGACAGGGCCTGTGTCCAAATGGACTTGCTTGTATCCACCCCAGTGCTCAACACAGTGCCTGACACATACTAAGCGCTGAAAAAAACACTACATTGGTCATGGGTTCGAATCCCGCTCCGCCACTTGTCAGCAGTGTGACTTTGGACAAGTCACTTCACTCTTCTAGACTGTGAGCCCACTGTTGGGTAGGGACCGTCTCTATACGTTGCCAACTTGTACTTCCCAAGCGTTTAGTACAGTGCTCTGCACACAGTAAGCGCTCAATAAATATGATTGATTGATTGATTGATTCTCTGGGCCTCAGTGACCTCATCTGTAAAATGGGGATTAAGATTGTGAGCCTTACGTGGGACAACCTGATCACCTTGTACCCCCCTCCAGCGCTTAGAACAGTGCTTTGCACATAGTCAGCGCTTAACAAGTACCATTATTATTATTATTATTATTATTATTATTATTATGTGGCTTCAGTAGACCTTTCAGGCTGGGGAGAGCAGTGGTCTGCGGCCTGTGAAGGGGGAGGGAGTTCAGACGAGTCTGAGAAAGGCAGAAATTGTATTTTATAGTATTCAGCATCAAGCCCAGGTGGATACAAAAAGGCTTGAGACCATTGTTAATGGAGATGATCGTTGGAAAAACAAAACAAAACACAGCATTTTCAATTACAGGGCACCTTTGGAAAACTGTTGCGCCAAATGGCAGCCAGCCATTTCAGATGACATTTACAATGACTCCCTGTCCCAGCAATGATGAGGACATCAGTTCCAGGCAAAAGCGTTCCCGAAAATGCTCACGCAAAACTAGCCTTTTCTAGTCACTCAAGGCTTTAAAAAAAAAAAAAAAACTCCCCCTCTCCAAATAAGATGTTTTATTTGCATGGCCTAGTGGATAGAGCACTTGTACCTATTTACTATTCTATTTATTTTATTTTGCCAATATGTTTTGTTTTGTTCTCTGTCTCCCCCTTCTAGACTGTGAGCCCATTGTTGGGTAGGGACCATCTCTATATGTTGCCAACTTGTACTTCCCAAGCGCTTAGTACAGTGCTCTGCACGCAGTAAGCGCTCAATAAGTATGACTGAATGAATGAATAGAGCACAGGCCTGGGAGTAAGAAGGTCCTGGGTTCTAGTTCCAGCTCTGCCACTTGTCAGCTGTGTGACCTTGAGCAAGTCACTTCACTTCTCTGGGACTCAGTTTCCTTCTGTAAAAATGGGGTTTGAGACTGGGAGCCCTCTGTGGGACGGAGAATGTGTCCAACCCGATTTACTGGTATCCACCCCTGTGCTTAGTACAGTGCCTGGTACATGGTAATTGCTTAACAAATACCAAAATTATTATTATTGAAACTTTTGGACCTGATTTGATATTGTTACTATTCCAATTCAAATTGGGCTTGAACTGAAATGAGAATAAAGTTAAGGTCACCTGCCAAAACCCTTACCAAATTATCATTTGTTGTTGTTATGATTATTATGGTATGTATTAATAACAATGATGGCATTTATTAAGCGCTTACTATGTGCAAAGCATTGTTCTAAGCGCTAGGGTGGTTACAAGGTGATCAGGTTGTCCCATGGAGGGCTCACAGTCTTCATCCCCACTTTACAGATGAGGTCACTGAGGCCCAGAGAAGTTAAATGACTTGCCCAAAGTCACACAGCTGACAATTGGTGGGGTCGGGATTTGAACCCATGACCTCTGACTCCAAAGCCCGGGCTATTTCCACCGAGCCACGGTGGATCGCTTACTAAGTGTCAAGGACTATTCCAAATGCTAGGGTAGAAAAAAAGTCCATCAGGTTGGACACAATCCCTGTCCCTCTTGGGGCTCATATTTTTAGGAGGGAGAAGAGCTACTTAATATGAGGGAACTTAGAAGTGAAGTGATTCGTCCAAGGTCGCCCGGCAAGGAATTGGCGGAGCTGGGATTAGAACCCAGGTCCTCTGAATTCGCATTTCCATTAAAACCGGTGCATTTAAAACACTGAAAGTTACCCGGTATTATATCACAAACCGGGTGACAATTAATTAGGAGCAATACCTTAGCTGGTGGAAATTCTGTCTTTGGACTTTTCTGGCAGACTGCAAAGAGCAATATTACTGTTGGCTACTTGGCAGTGACAGCTGGGGAAAGTCAGTAGAAGCAAAGACCATTTCCCATCTGGCCAGAATTTCTGAGTGGTATTTCGATCATCACACATGTGGGCTCGTTAGAAGTTACATCTTCGCTGATGGGGTGGTGTTTACGAAAGGATGCTCTGTCAGATCAGTCGAAAACCATGTCCTGATGGTCGTTTGACAATGTCAGGAATTTTGAACTGTTTACGTGGATCATTTCTGTATTTTTCCTCGAATTTTTGGAATGGGGATTTTGGTTGTAAAAACACATAGTCTGATAAGTATGTAACAGATATAGATAATCCACTCCATGGCAGACACACTCGTCATTTCTCTCAACCTTCTCATTGAACCTCACTTATGTCTCTCTCTTTTCCAACCAATTTGTTTCTCCTGCTATTGCCCATTCTCAATTAATCATATCTATGGAAGTGCCTGCGTGCAGAACACTACTAATAAATCTGAGAGAGCAGAAGAGAGGCAGTAGACAGGATCCAAGCTCTTAAACAACTAGCAGGGGAGACAAACACTAAAGTCAATTAAAAATAGGAGGACGCAGTAAGTCTCAAGATATGTACACAAATGCTATGGTGGTGGTAGTATGTGTTGTGGGGGGGAGGGTGAAGGAGGGGCTTAATGATTTATGGTCTTTGTTGAGTGTCTACTATATGTCAAGCACTGTTCTACGTACAAGTTAACCAGGTTGGACAGAGTTCCTGTCTCACGTGGATCTCGGAATCTAAGCAGGAGGGAGAATGGGTACCAAACCCCCTTTTTCCAGTTGAGGAAACTGAGTAACAGAGAAGTCTAGTGAGTTGCCCACGGTCACAAAGCACGCAAATAATAGAGTCAGTATTAGAACCCAGGTCCTCTGCCTCCCACTAGGCATTCTGGTCGTTAGCAGTTATTTCAAATCACCAGAGTGACCTGGGCAAGAACAGGAGAAACTGAATTTTACAGGCTTTGATAGGATCTGGAAGCAGGAGTAGAGATTCCTCAGTCACTCTACAGCTTCAGTTAACTAGACGTCCCCCCTCGATGCCCACTTGCAGGAAAAAATAAGAATAAAAAAAAATCAGAAAGAAAACTGTTACCTTTTTCTGAAATTGTACATGCCCAGGTCCTGTCAAAGAGACTCAACTAGATAGGGTTGCTATGCTCTTAGATCTTACGGTCCACAGAGAGACAACAGAGCACAGATAAATATTTGGGGCAGGGGAAGACATGGAGGTGGGGAGAAAGGTAGGATAGATAACTAACAGATAAATACTGCGGCATCGGTCTTTTCATCTACAACTGCAAGCACTGATATAGATTAATGCCGGGAGCACAGACTTTCAATCCCAAACAAACAGAACAGTTTCCTTTATAGCCGTATTTATTCATGTCATTCTTGAACATGAAAGTCAATTCCTCTGTGTGTGCCATGCAACTGTGGCTGAAAAGACAGAAGAATATTTACCGAATGTAGAAGCGCTAAAAGAGAGATGCTGACATCTTTGAAGTCTTGGGGCATTCCTTCAGTGTCACATGGGTGAGGAAAAACAAGCCCACGCAGATGTCTGAGAAGGGAACCCTCTGCCCCTTACAGATTTCTGTTGAGTGACCACCGGGCTGATGTGATCTACCACTGCGTTGCCTTGTGACCCTTCCTTCATGTTTTGGTGGGCTCTCAGTACTTTTAGGGGGTTACACTATCAACCAATCAATCAAATTTCTTCAGCACTTACTGCATGTGGAGTTCTGTACTGAGCGCTTGGGAGAGTATGGTGTAACAGAGTTGTTAGACACATTACCTGCCCACAGCGAGCTTACAGTCTAGAGGTTAGGGGTTGTCGTAAGAAAAGGCACCCATACTCATAAAAGCTGGCACAAACTACCAGAGAACAGCCCAGACCCGTTCTCCTTGGAGGTCTTTAAAAACCGGGCCACATCCAAATATCTTGCCTGGTTCAAGTTGAGGCAGAAAGTTTGATCTGACGGTTTCTTAGCTTCATGGGTTTTTGATAAGAGCAGCAATTGGACAATTAAATCCATTAGAGCCCATGGCTACTTCTATGTCTGAAGGGAGTTTACAGGATCAAATACATGCAGTGCTTATTAACAGTAAATATTATACTTATTAAGTACCACCGCTAGGCTCTTGGGAGTGTACGAAGTAACAGAGTTGGTACACATGTTCCCTGCCCAAGAGAAGCAGAAGCTGTCCACGAGAAGCTGTCTCCTCTAGAGGAGGAGACAGACATTAAAATATGGAAATGAACAAAATTGTGCTGGGCTGAGGATGGGATGAATAAAGGGAGCAAATCCAAGTGCAAGGGCGAAATAGAAGGGAGTGACAGAAGAGGAAATGAGGGCCTAGTCAGGAAAGGCTTCAGGGTAGATGTCATTTTACTATGGCTTTGAAGGTGGGAAGAGTGACAGACTATGATGAGGGGGTGAGAGTGGGTATGTTACTCCCTTTTTCCTGATTAGGGGACAGAGGCTCAGAGAGGTCAAGTGACTTGTCCAAGGTCACACAGCAGGACAGTGGTAGAGCTGAAACTAAAACTCTAGTTTACCTTCTCTCAGATCCAAGCTCTTACCAAGGTACTTGGGTTCACGCCACGCTGATCTACTTCAATACGACAAAAAGAATTACCCTTCACCGGCCAGAGTGGCAACCTATGATCGTATCCAAGCCTAACACTTCAAAGAAAAATTTGTCAGTGGGCTTTGTTAAAGCAAACACCTCAACACTGCTTCCGCTATCCTAGTCAGGGAGCTTTCATTGCCCACAGTCTCAAGTTCTTTCCATGCATGTTCTAAATCATTAGCAACTGTGCTGCTAATTGCCTGCAACAAAAACAGAGCTTTCCTTGCACACTTCAGTGGCTATTATAAAGTACTAATTTTACAAAATAATAAGAGTAATAATAATAATCAGAATGGGTGGTTTCCAGGGGCGGTGTTTAATTTACAATGGAACAAAAATGTGAAAGGATCCTTTCAGAATTCTGATTCAGGCTTGGGAATAGGAAAATCAAAGGCCTGATTAAGCCAAGTAAAGACGTCCACTTCCACACTGAGCTATAGAACATACAAATCGAAATTCTGAGGAGTAAGGGAGATGTACTAAAATGGCAGATTATAACATGTGTACCCACTCTGTATTCTCCCAAACGCTTATTACAGCACGCTCACAGAGTAAGCGCTCAATACATGTAATCGATGACAACATGCTACCTGCCATTCAGAGGATATGGTGGTGATGGAGTCTCAGAAACTACCAATAAGCCTCAGGTGTTTCAGGATGGAGAATCCACACACAGGGATCATCTATAGCGCCTTATCGCTTTGTGGAACACCACTTACACTTCCCCATCTCTCCTGAACATGGCCGGCTCTTTTCGGGGATTAGAAAAGACACCTGGCAGTGTACTTTTTACAATTCTTCATCTTACATTTCCTGAAGCCAAGATGATAGTAGCAGTGTTCTAGATGAGCTAGAAAAATTCGGAGTGGGAAAACAGAGCTGTGAAGCTGTGAAGAAACGAAGAGCTGGCCACAGCTGCCCTGGCAGTAAAGTTATACAGCCTGAGCACAGCTATTGAAACCAGAACAACCAGAGAGGGACTCAATGTTTGATGTTATTCCTGCTCTCTCTACACAAGGGCTGTCCAGCTACTCTTTCCCACCATCTTTATAAACTCCTCACCACTGGCTTTAAAGCACTCAATCAGCTTGCCCCCTCCTAGTTCACCTTACTAATCTACTCCAGCCTAGGCCGCACACTCTGCTCCACTAGCACCAGTTTACTAACTGCGCCCCAATCTCATCTATCTCATTGCCGACCCCTTTCCCACACCCTTCCCCTAGCATGGAACTTTCTCTCCTGCCAATATACTGCAGACCGCCACTTTCTCTATCTTCTAAGTATTATTAAGGTCACATATTCTCCAAGAGGCCCTTCCCGATTAAGCCCTCTTTTCCCCAGCTTGCTCTCCATTCTGCATTGTCCAGACACTTCAATCTGTGACCTTTGGACATCTGATGGTCACCCCACTCACAACCCCACAGCACTCATGCACATATCTTTAAATTATATAAGTTATTTATTCATATTGATGTCTGCCTCCTCCTCTAGAATGTAAGCTCGTTATGGGCAGGGAATATGACGGCTAATTCTGTTGTATTGTACTCTCCCAAGCGCTTAGTCCAGTGCTCAAACAATTGATTATTTCAAAGCTTTCAATATCTACTCAACTTCTGCACTGTCCAGAAGATGAATATAATAATAATAATAATGGCATTTGTTAAGCGCTTACTACATGCAAAGCACTGTTCTAAGCACTGGAGAGGATAGAAGGTGATCAGGTTGTCCCACGTGGGGCTCACAGTCTTAATCCCCATTTTACAGATGAGGTAACCGAGGCATAGAAAAGTGAAGTGACTTGCCCAAAAGTCACACAATTTACAAGCGGTGGGGCTGGGATTAGAACTCATGACCTCTGACTCCCATGCCGGGCTCTTTTCACCGAGTCACTTTCTTTGCCAGGTATTAATCTCATGAAATGACCATTCAAGGTCGGGGGGTGGGGCGGGGGGAGAATCAGTATCAGAGAAATGAGAAACATGAAATGCTCAAGCAAGAAAGAGGAAACACACTACCACACTCTCTACCCACACTGAGAAAAGTGCAATGTCTTTGATTTCATCGATATCTTCCACGGCAGAATTTTAAATCTTTACATTTTGCTACTTCAGATTCTCTCTTTTCCCTGTCCCTTTCCTTGATCAAGCAATCACCGGAAATAATCACTGCAGTTGGAACTAGCTAAGCGTGCTCTGTGTTCTCTTGCCATAGATGAAATAATGTTCCTGGGTTCCTTATCTACATTATAACATTCACAGTAGCGAATATAATGGGTAATCTTGAGCAGCCACTGACATCGTAAAACTCTGCCACTTGGACCATTTTCTTTCCAGATAAAACTTTGAATTAAGCCTCAATTAAAAAAAAGGAGTTAAACTGATAGTTAACAAAGCCTTAGGAATCACAGATAGCTCAACATTTAAACTGCAGGTGATGAACTGGTTGTTTTAGTAAAGATAAAACTGTGGTACTTAACTTTTTATTCCTAGTTTGCTCGCTCTTGTAGTATTACTGTTGTTAATAATGGCATTTATTATGCACTTACTAAGTCTCCGTGTTCTATTTGGTGGAAGACTATATTTAGAGTCTCAATTTAACTACACAGGTGACTTCTCCGTGCCTCAGTTACCTCATCTGTAAGATGAGGATTAAGACTGAGAGCGCCATGTGGGACATGGACTGTATCCAAGCTCATCAACTTGTTTCTACCCTAGTGCTTAGTATAGTGTCTGGCACATAGTAAGTACTTAACAAATACCATAAAAAAGACAAAAACTAGTCAGTGTATACTTCTTTGTTTTTCTATTCATCTGCCCTTGAATAATGACCGTAAGTGAAAATTTGCATCACCATCCCCAAATGGCCAAACACAAGGAAATGGAAGTGAAAAGCAAGGAGAGTGGAAGGGATTGACATTTAAACACTATTTCTACTGGTAATAGTAATGGTATTTGGGAAGTGCTTACCATGCCCCAAACTCTAAGCACTGGGGTCAATGCAAGATATTCAGGCCAGACACAGTCGGGGAGTTCCAAGTCTATGTAGGCACTGAATTCCCATTGTACATTTGAGGCAACTGAGGCGAAGAGAAGTTATGTGACTTGCCCAAGGTCACTCAGCTGGCAGGACAGAAGACTAGGAATAAAGAACCTTTAAACCAACAGAAAATAACTCAGGAATAATTCTGGAATAAAAACCTTGATTCTGTTGAAAAACAGATAAGCCAGAAGCTCTGCCCTTAAGACTACACAATAGTGACGACATATACCCGACCGGAGAGCAAAATGTGTGTGATTTGACTCGTTTGCTATCATCACACCAACAGAGGTGGCTGACCATGATTTAGTGGATCTTTCATGAGCATCCCACAATCAATCAGTTGTATTTACTGACCGCTTACTATGTGCAGAGCGTTGTAATAAGCACTTGGGAGAGTACAAGACACCAGAGTTGGTAGACGTGTCTCCTGCCCACACCTGTTTCGTCCCATCAGAAGCGGACTGCCCTCAGCCTCTGCCATAACTCTCCCTTCCCTTCCTCACAGCACCTGTATATATGTATATATGTTTGCACATATTTATTACTCTATTTATTTATTTTACTTGTACATATCTATTCTATTTATTTTATTTTGTTAGTATGTTTGGTTTTATTCTCTGTCTCCCCCTTTTAGACTGTGAGCCCACTGTTGGGTAGCGACTGTCTCTATATGTTGCCAATTTGTACTTCCCAAGCGCTTAGTACAGTGCTCTGCACATAGTAAGCGCTCAATAAATACGATTGATGAAATACGATTGATGACTGTCTCTATATGTTGCCAACTTGTACTTCCCAAGCGCTTAGTACAGTGCTCTGCACACAGTAAGCGCTCAATAAATATGACTGATGATGATGATGATAACTCTTCAATCTAGAAAGTAGACATACTCTCCCTGTAAGTATGACTGCTCTGAATCAGAGCAGAAGGGAAAGCAGACTCAGTCGAGCTCTATCACCTCTTCGTCCCATAAAGTCATTATGATAATGAATTAAAACTGTACACACCACCAAGAGCTCCAGTGCTAGACTACAAGAATGGATTGATTTTAAGCCCGTCCACTTGTTTTTTTTTCCACAGCTGATCTATTCTTCTTTGCTGGATTGTGACATTTCCCACATTCTTAAAAGGGGATGTTGCTTTCATCCACGCAAATAGAGCCCGGGACTGAGAGTCAGGAGGTTCTCAGTTCTAGTCCCGTCTCTACTGTGTGTCCTTGGGCAAGTCAGTTCACTTCTCTGGGCCTCAGTTACCTTATCTGGAAAATGGGGATTAAGAGTGTGGGATGGGGACTGTGTCCAATCTGATTAACATGTATCTACCCCAGTGTTTAGTACAGTGCGTGGCACAGAGTAAGCGCTTATCAAGTACCATAATTATTATCATTATACCACATGGGGCTCGGTTTTAGGCCCCAATTTTACAGACGTGGTAACTGAGGTACAGAGAAGTGAAATGACTTGCCCAAGGCCACACAACAGACAAGTGGTAGAACCAGGATTAGAACCCAGGTCCTCCAACTACCAAGTCCATGCTCTTTCCACTAGGCCAAGCTACTTTTTGGCCTGTAGCAAGCTGAATTATTTTGTTTCTTCCCATCTTCCTTGTGATAGTGCAATGCTTCCCAAATGTTCTGTTTTCTACCCGAATACACCAGTAAGCGCTGTTACATAATTAGGTCCCTACTGGCTTCTTCCTTCTATTCACTTTCATACAATACTCGCTGAAAAACGCTTTTATTCAGGCTACTAGTCACACTCTTATTCTTTCTCTCTGAGCTGCATTAAAGGAGTCGGACAAGGCCAGGGTTGCATTTCACCTTTATCAATATTTTTTTTTAAATGCCTGTTTCACGGCCTGAACCAAATGAATACAATCGTATCAGGAGCCGCCTGCGGAATCACTCGTATCACGTAAATCCTAAACTATCCAAATAAGGCTTTCATTATTTTTCATCCACACTTGCAACTCAGTGCAAAATCCAAGTCCCTTGGAATAAATGAAGAAGGGCAAACTAGTACACAGCCACCCATGATATTCTTATGTTTTGTCAACTCACACTTCTGTAAGTAGACAATTATTTGGAGTTTTTTTTAACGGTATTTGTTAAGTGCCTCTTCCGTGTTGGGCACTGCAATAAGTGCTGGGGCAGATACAAGCTAATCAGGTTGGACACAGTCCATGTCCCATAATGGGGCTCACCATCTTAATCCCCATTTTACAGATGAGATAACTGAGGCCCAGAAAAGCGAAGGGACTTGCCCAACATCACACAGTGGACAAGGGATTCCCAGGCCTGTGCTCCTTTCCCTAGGCCACTCTGCTTCCCGTGTTTAGGGGCATTTATGGGACTTCCTTTAGAAACGTCTCCCAAAATGTCATATGGCTTCACTTGGGAGTTCAGGCACTATGGAATAATCCTTTGTTTGCGATGGCGAGTCAGGACATAGGGAATATACACACATGCTATCTCTTTCCATCCCATCGCAAGGAAGAAAAGGAGAAAGCTTTGTGTGGGTCTGCCCGATGTCAATCTTAACAAATGCCAATCCGAGAACCAACCAGCAGTATTATAGCCCTTCAACACTCTGCTATTCTGAATGTTCTTCCCCAGATTCCTCAAAAGGTGATCTTTCAATCTGCTCAGAGGATGCCACTCTAAGTTCTTCCCCTCAAACACAAATCTGCCTCTTGTCCCCTCTGGAACTTTTCTACTGTCGAACTTGTCCCGCCACCCATTCCCGTCCCAGCTCCTTGCCTTGTCGCTTCTTCCTCAACTGTCTTCTCAACCTCCTGCAAGCCCCCTGCTAGCTCTTCATTCTGAAACCACCCTCCTCAAGGACCCCAGTGACCTGTTAGTTGCCATCGATTATTAGCCACTTCCTTTCCCTAGATGATCTCTGACTCGACATCATTAACCGTACTCTTTAAAATGACAGGATACCAAGAATCACCATGGGTACTCACTCTTCCACTGTTTATTTCTCCCTGAAGCCACTCACCCAGTGCCCGGGGCTGGTGATTTTATAATAATAATAATAATAATAATAATGATGGCATTTATTAAGCGCTTACTATGTGCAAGGCACTGTTCTAAGCGCTGAGGAGGTTACAAGGTTATGAGGTTGTCCCACGGGGGGCTCACAGTCTTAATCCCCATTTTACAGATGACAGAACTGAGGCCCAGAGAAGTGAAGTGACTTGCCCAAAGTCACACAGCTGACAAGTGGCGGAGCCGGGATCTGAACCCATGACTTCTGACTCCAAAGGCCATGCTCTTTCCACTGAGCCACGCTGCTTCCACTAAATCCACCTGGAGGGGGATGACTGTAAGGACACAGTTAGGCAACTATGCCGCGCGTCCAAGAAAATCCATCAATCAGTGGCATTTATTTAGCACTTACTGTGTGCACAGCACTATACTAAGTACTTGGGAAAGTACAATACAACAGAGTTGGTAGACCTGTTCCCTAACCACAACAACATTACGGTCTAGAGAGGGCTCAGCCAGTGCTAGTAATAATGATGGAACTTGTTACGCGCTTATTACGTGCCAACCACAATGGGGTAGGTGTAAGGTAATCGAGTTGGACACAGTCATTCATTCAATCGTATTTCTTGAGCACTTACTGTGCGCAGAGCACTGTACTAAGCATTTGGAAAGGACAATTTGGCCACAGATAGAGACAATCCCTACCCAACAACGGGCTCAGACCCTGTCCTGCAGGGGACTCACAGTCTTAATCCCCATTTTCCAGATGAGGTACCTGAGGCACAGAGAACTTAAGTGACTAGCCCAAGGTCACACAGCAGACAAGTAGTGGGGATGGGCTCAGAACCGACGTCCTCTGACTCCCAAAGCCAGGCTCTTGCCACTAGGCCATGCCCTTCAGCTTAAAAAAAGTGGGGTGTGAAATGGGGCAAAACCTATTTACACAAGTGTCTTGGGAGGCCTTTGATCCTACAAGAAAAAATATGGATAAATCTATGCCGGGTTAGCTAACCACTGCAATTTCCACATTTTACATCTCTGAAGCGGAAGAGATTGATCACAGTGACTTGTTTTTCCTTCTTATGCTTTCATTTGAAAGTAAAATTGCCGCATTTAGCATTTTAGTTAATTAATCAGCACTCAGCTGATTGCTGAGTAACAACTTGTTTGCCTTAAGTACTAATTAGATAGAAAAGGAATTAACCAGGTTTCCTGTTGAAATCTATTGTCCTGACCCAGTTTTAGGCCTCTCTCTGAAAGACCAAACAGTAAGACTTGAAAGTGACGGTTGTCAATTTGATTCACTTCTAAAAGATTTATGCTCCTGCAACTTTTCCTTGGGAATACTGCTCTTTCCCGAACTGTGGGGAATGCATGCCCACAGTGGTCAGTTAAGTGCTCTACAAATACCACTGATTGATTGATAACAATAATTGTGGTATTTGGTAAGCACTTACTATATGCCAAGCACTGGTGTGGATCTAAGATAATCAGGTCCCACATAGGGTGCACAGTCAAAGTAGGAGGGAGAACAGGTATTGAATCCCCATTTTGCAGATGAGGTAACTGAGGCCCAGAGAAGGGCAGTGACTTGCCCAAGGTCATATGACAGAAAAGTGGCGGAGCTGGGATTAGAACCCAGGTCCTCTGATTCCTAGGCTTGTGCTCTTTCCCCTAGGCCACATTGCTTCTCAAGAGGAAATAACAGATCTAGCTCTTCTTCTTTCAGGTCATGGCGGATTTCCAAATGACTGCCTTCAGGTTGGTCACAAAAACACCTGGATCTGAAATCTTGTCCAGTTGAAACCTAAATGTTTCCCAAAATAACAGCCTTATATTGTTGTAATAAATTATTTGGAAGAAAAATATTCTCTTGTATATCCTTCTGAACTGCTGCTACGCTTCACATTAAGTACCGTGCATTGTCTGGCGCCGTGTGAATCCACGCAACCATTTCTTCCTCCATCATATCTGTCTGCATCAGTTTATGAACTGAGTTAGAGCAATCCCTAATTCTTCAGTATTATATTACAAAAAAAAGGGAGAGAGAGGGAGAGGCAATATCACCTAGTGGATGGAGCACAGGAGCACATGCCCGGAAGTCAGAAGTCTTTGGGTGGATTTAGCTCACACCATGGGCCGGCTGGGTGAACCTGGACAACTCATTTACCCTCTCTGGGACTCAACTTCCATCTGGAAAATGGGGGGGAGATGGACTGTGGGCACTATGTTTGATAGGATCATGTCCCAACTGATAAGACTGTAGCAATCCATAACTGAGTGCCTAATGTGTCTACCCCTACACATAGTAAGACCACAGAAAATGCCACTATTATATGCCATATATATTATTTACATGAGGGATTGATACTCTCTATATACAGTCCAATTCATGTATTGAAATTTTGTGTTTTAGCAGACCTGGGTTAGAGAAGCAGCATGACCTAACGGAAAAAAATGCCAGGCCTGAGGTCTAATTCTGGCTCTGCCACTCGTCTGCTGTGTGATGTTGGGCAAGCCACTTTGCTTCTCTGTGCCTCCGTTTCCTCGTCTGTAAAATAGGGGTCGAGTCCTACCTCGTCTTACGTGGAACAGGAGTGTGTCCAATCGTATCGTCTTGTATCTACCCTTGGGCCTAGAACAGTACTTGGCACACAGTACGCACTTAGCAAGCGCCACAGTTAAATTAAACTGGGTGGACCTCATAATGGCACATTTTCAGATCTCCAATTGGCCGGGCTCCCCAAGAGGTGAATGCCCCCGGACTGCGTGGCTCTGGCCCTAGTGTTCCCCCCAAAACAACTTGTGGACAATCAGCAGAGCCCTTTGGGATCCCAAGAATGAACCACTGTTGTTCTTACATTTCGGAGAAACATGCTCTCCATGCTCTGGGAAAGACTAATATACACTTGTGATCCTGCTTCCCTCCAGACACTAAGCTCATTACGGGCAGGGAACGTGCACAATTCTGTTGAACTGTACTCTCTCAAGCGCTTAGTACAGTGCTCTGCACTTAGTAAATGCTCAAATACCATTAATAGATCTACTGTGAATTTATTACAGATACAGTTTTGGCTTCAAATGATTAAGTGGATAAAAAGTCTCATCGCTTGGCATATCCCTTCTATCAGAGTAGATTTTGTGGGAGGGGGAATCAAAACCAAATAGCCCTAATACAGCCACACTTCATGGCACTGCTTTATTGGTACGGTAAGGCCCAGTGAAATATGTCACGGTGGAATCCTTTCAGCCTCTTCCTTACTGTCTTGCTTGGGTTGTTTTATAGCTCCACATCAAGCTCAGCAAAGGCCAACAGAAACCAAGTGAATGACGTCAGACAAGTCATTATCAAGCTTATGCCCTATCAAGAGTCATCCCCTAGGTTTGGAATTCTCACTTTTTGGCGTAGCTTAATTCCGAAATCAGTGGTCTCGCCTAGGCTCTGAGCAAGAATAGGAAAATGAGTCAATAGGACAGCTCCTTTATAGGAACGGTCTATGGAATTATTCTCGTTATACTGTACTTTTCCAAGTGCTTAGTTCAGTGCTCTGCGCACAGACAGCAGCTCAATAAATATGACTGATCCTGAATGATCTTTAAATATTTCATTTCCCCCTCTGAAACCCCAAGCTAGGATCACAGAAGCCTGTTTTGGCAGGAGAGGGAGGGTGGAATTTGGTTGACGTCCCATCCGGTGGGTTGGGGGCAGGGGGAGAAGAATTTCGGTGAAAATCTTCGATTGGATTGGTTTGGGCTGTTTTCAACTGTGAGAATATGAATGATCGTTTTGCATTAAATGGTTTCAAAAGGCTAGAACAGCCCAAAGGTCTGCTGAAGATTTGGAGACGTTAAAGCAACGTGAGCTTAAAGAAAGCCCATTATCTACAGGATAATTAATGATTGATGCCCTACCCCACTGCATTAAAACATATTAATCATATTTCATGGTGGTAATCGCATTTTGTCAACACCTACTCAATCAACAATGTTTACTGAATACTTACTGAGTGCAGAGCACTTTACTAAGGACTTGCGGACAAGATGAAATGCACAGGTCTAGCCAAAGGACCTGTCAGTATCGTGCTTACAGTTATGTAGTGAGCATCCTACATCCCACAGATGACTGGACTGATTGTTTGGGGAATGTAAAAAGAACCCATAAGGACTGCCGAAGTAGAAGGCATTCACAGTTTATCATTAGACACGTTAATAGTAATGATTACATTTAAGACATTCTCACTCAAAGTATCGGCTATTATGTAGGGATTGGCAGAAGTGCTTTGGGCTTTTAAAAGAACAAGTGTATTCTTGTGCAAATGCCACTGAATTAGTTGTAGTAATAATAATAATAATAATGATAATGGTATTTAAGTACTTCCTAGGTGGCAAGCACTGTGCTAAGCACTGGGGAAGATACGAGATATTCAGGTGGGACACGGTCCCTTCCCAGGGCTCACAGTCTAAGGAGGAGGGAGCAAGAATGGGTATTTCATCCCCACTTCACAGATTTATTTCTAAACCTAGTACTGCATTTGGACATGCCCAGATATGGCCTTGGGGAAACTCAGCTTCTGTTTCCAATTGATAATCCATCAGAGACTGGGGGAGACTTCCCTGATGGAACAGTGCAGATGCTTAAAAAAACACTCCGCTTAGGCATTCTGCAGACAGAGGCTTTCAGTACTTCGTTTTATCAATCCAGTACCTTTCACTATCCAAAAAACTACACTTTCGTTTCCTTAGGCTCTGTTTTGGAAGTGATGCTTCTTGATCATTAATGAATAACCTCGAGGAAACCTTCTGAACCAATTCAGAGTTCAACTTCCTCCCTTTTCAGCTTTTGAGATGAGACTTTATAGCCTGGTGTTAGGAATAGAAGCTGTTAAATCCCATTTCACTGACTTACTGCCGTTCGAATGAACTTCATTTTTTCCACAGTATTCCCCAAGGAGTCTTCTGAAGCAACTTACTCTTCGAGGAATTTATAAATACTCCTGTCCTGATAGGAGCAATAAATACTACTGAATAAGCAATGATAAACTTTCACAGTGAGCTGTCGATGTTTCACGTTCTTTAAATGTGACCTTGTTAGGTGCTTGGGAAAGTCAATGGTATTTAGTGAACGCTTACTCTGTGCAGAGCACTGTACTAAGCGTTTGGGAGAGTACAATCCAACAGAGTTGCTAAACAAGTTCCCTGACCACAAAAAGCTTACAGTCTAGGATGGGGACTGAATGCCTGTTCTCCTGGCTACTTAGTCTGTGAGAGACACGTTGAGGACAGGGATAGTGTCTGACCTGATTACCTCGTGTCTAAACCCGAAGTGCAAGTAGTACAGTGCTTTTCACATAGCAAGCGCTTAAAGACTATTATTATGGGACTAAGGGAATGAAGGTGCATTTCTGATCAATTTCTGATTAGTCATCCACAAATTAATCCCTTAGTTATTGCAGCTCTCTCTGGAAGGCTCATGGATGATTTATTTCCCTTCAGATCCTGATCAGTGTGGTGCCAGGGCAATATCAATTAACCAGGGTTGTGTTTGCTTCCTTTAATGACCATGCTATGTTCAGTGGCAAAATAGATTACAACCAGAAAATGTATTTTTACGTCTCCCTGTGCCCAGATGCTAAAATTAGACCACAGTGATATGTCAGGAGTCAGAGCTGGCTTTCCATTTACGATATGCTTTTAGTATAATTCATTATGCTACTTAGTGCTTGGGATATTTACTTACAGTGAGGCAGACTGATTAATATTAGCTCTTCTGAACTCATTCATTTTGTATATATCTTTACACAATCGCACATCAAATTATTTGTCATGGATATTTGATTTTCAATTCTTTTTATGTCAGTTGCCATCAAGTGGAAGGTTCTTGTGGTCAGGAAATGAGTTCTCTCTGCTTCAAGCAGTCCCCACTGGTTTTTAGCCACTCAATCTGCTTTCTCCCTCCTACTGACCTACACTCCTCTCTCACTATACCCCAGCTCACACCCTTTGTTCTTTTTAAGCTAATCTAGTCACTGTTTTTATCTCCCCCCACAACTTCTGAAATTGTCAGAGTCAAGGAGAGTTGATTTCATTTTTTTAAGGCAGATGCCTCATTAATTTTTCAGAGTTGCCAAATTCTACAGCTCTTAAAAAGATCTATCTCCCGCGATCGTCAATTTCCCCGACTTCCACATTTAATTTTCTTCAGAGCGTTCAGGGAGATGTGTCCTAATTCTGATAATTAACTGAGCACTGTACTAAGCGCCTGGAAGAGTACAATGCCACAAAGTGGATAGACACATTCCCTGCCAACAAGCTTATCATCTATCTGGGGCTCACAACCGAAGGACGATGTCCTTCATGGGGTTCACAATCTAAGGGGGAGCAGGTAATAAATCCCCATATTACAACTGAGGAAACCAAGGCAAAGAAACATGAAGTGACTTGCCCAAGGTCACACAGCAGGGAGTCAGGATTAAGGACCCAAGTCCTCTGATTCCTGGACCAATACTCTGTCCACTAGTTCATAGTGTTTCTCAGTGGACTTAAGGCAACTATTGGGTAGGTGTCCAAGGGGACGTAGGAGTAGGGATAAGTCACCAACGTTTCTTGAAAAGTCACACAGGCGCAAGTCTCTATACTAAGCACCACCAGGGGAATTTTTGAATTCAGCGTGGCAATCTTATTTCAGGCCATTTAGCAGTTTTCCATTAGGATGGAGAGAGCATTGGCTTTAGTCCACTCTTCAGAAAATTATCTTCTTTTTAAAACCATTGACCTGCATGTCACTTCCCTTCTTAATTCTGAAAAGGGGCATAGAGGGAAGATAATGATAGCATTTGCAGGGTCCAACTTTTTTCCCATTATATAATTTTTTAAGCCCTATAAAAAAATTGACAGCAGAATTCATAAATCTTTGAAAGAAATCTGTCATCAACAGTTCTTTTTTATATTCTAAAACACACATATATTGTGTGATATTTTCCCCAGTTTATGCAGGTTTAGACATTGAAAAGTATACTTATGAAACGTTCTCGTAACGCATCTTATTTCCTATACGATCTATATTAGTATGTGTTCTATAGAAACAACTACTTATTTTGGGTAGCTTTATGTAACAGTATTTTTCACCTCCTCTTTTTAAGTACATGCACTGTTTTGGCTTCTAGAAGCGTGAACAGAATCAGACTTGAATAATTTACTTACCCTTCCATCCCCCATTCTGTCATGGTACCTTAAATTAGGTATCCATTTGAGAATACTTTATAAGCTCTCAAAAATTGGGCCAAAAAAGTGAGTCATTCTTTGGAACCTACCATTTCTTAGCATCCCCCAAACGAGGAGGTTTTGGTGTAAAATTTCCAAATAAGTGGCACTCAAGCTTTCCTTGGTACAAACCTAGAGATACATTTGAAAGAAAGCTTTAAGAAAGCTGAAAATGTGAATCTAAAGCCCCCTTTCACAGACTGTCATTTACTGGGGGAACTACGGACAGTCCGGCCTAGTGGAAAGTGCACAGGCCTGGGAATCTGAGGACCTGGGTTCTAATCCCAACCTGTTTATCTTGTATCTGCCCCAGAGCTAAGTAAAGTGCTTAGCACAGAGTACCCCTTTTAGCAAATACCATCATTCTAGAAGCTGATTCCAAACACTGTATTCCTGAATTCACTTTTGTTTGCATTTCCTCCTCAGTGGTGGAGACAATTTGACTACACTACTGCTTTGCCTAGAGGAAAATCCATTTGGTTGTTGTCATCTGTAAAGAGGCCTAAAAGATGCATCAAACTAAACTGACAATTAAAGAGGGAAGAGGAGTTGCCAACTTCCAGATTGACATACCTTATTGGAGTTTCTTTTTTCAAAATGCTGTTCCCTTCCACGTCTCCTCAGGATAACCTTTGACAATTTCAACTATCCACGGTGCCACCGGCTTCTGAAACAAAATTAAGGAAATAACATGTCACAATGACTAAGAGGCTGACAATAATCAGGGGTTGGCTTTTCCTTCTCAGAAGGATATCTATCCTTAAACCAAACTCAGGCTAATTCAGGTTCCCTCGCTCAGTTCACCAATGGCCCATTATATTCGGGCAGTGTAAAAGAGGGATAAAAGATGAATTCATTTTGGGTGTCAGCATAAAGGGAGAACTTGAAAGAGGCTGGGCCAGTGGCCCGATGAATCGTAAAGTGATACAGATGACTTTTCCAAGACTCCAGGCCCACTCACCTAGCTGCTCACTTCATCTCCTCATTCCTTTTGATTTTCATGAAAGTTATTGAGAAACGTAGAAGGATCGTGGCCTAGTAGAAAGTGAAGTGACTTGTCCCACACTAGAGACAAATGGCAGAGCTGGGATTAGATCCCAGGTCTTTCCCCTAGGCCAAGCTGCTACCCATATCTCTGTCTTGACCAGGGGAAGGATTTAATAGGAAGCAGAGGTGAGGCCAAATGGTTAGTGCACAGGACCACAGATCAAAGAAACTTTCTAGGTTCTGGCAAGATAATTCTCCTCTCTTCTGAGGTTACCTGTTCATTTTTCACCCTGTAGACTCTCCAGTAAGTCAGATTTGCACCAGGGTGGATCCCAAAGGAGAAAGAAGATTAACCAGTGTGTTACTTAATCTGTTAATAAATTCCCCCATGTTGAAATGGCTTTAAAGGCTCTACTGAAGGTTCTACTACATAATCCCTTTATGTTCCTCATGGCTCTCACTAAACCCAATAGAATAATTAAAAAAACAACATTTAAATACATGGAAGCGATTGTTTTTCTCACTCAACCTTCCTGATACAAAACAAATCTTCTCTAACTTGAGTTTTAGAGATGGCAGGTACTGGAAATGTGAACTGGATTAAGTCAGGGACTAAATTAATTCTCACGAAACCAGACAACAAAATGACCTGGAAGTGTATGAAGGCAGAAGTTCGATGATTTCACCATGAAAATGAAACAAAACAAATACTAGGAAGGTCTAGCCTGCTAAATGCTATTTTTAGTTTCTGTCCTCATTGGCTTCTCTTGTTAAGATGTCCTTATGGTTTGCAGATTCATAGCATAAAGCTGTATTCGAAAAATTAACAGCTAGGGGCTTAGATCTTTTTTGTCATCCCCAAGGCAGGATTTCCCTCAGTTCTGCTTTTATATTTCAGAAACTTTGACTAGACTTCTTTTTGAAAGAAAACCATGAATGTGAATTATGCCAAACTAATATCATGCCACCCTCTAATATCAATCAGAGAACACTGATGTCTCCACACCTACTGAAATTTGAAATGCATCAGAAAAGAACATCTTTAAAGGAATTGCTTCCTGGATGTCAAAAAGCATCCATTACACCAAAAGCTCCCTGTGGGCAGGGAATGTGTCGCGGGCTTGTGTTCTTTCCCAAGATTACTCAAGAAGTCCTCAATGAACAGCATTACTACTACTCAGTAATAGCATACTACAACAGTGATAGGATTTCTGCAACAATAGGGAAGCAAGAATTTACACTAATACTAATAACTACTGGATTCAGTCACAGCAGGTCAACTAAATGAAAATTACGCTAGCTTCCACTCACCTTCCCTTCAATCAATCAATGGCATCTACTGAGCACCTGCTGCGTGCCGAGCACTGTACTAAGCACTTGGTAAAGTTGAACAGAGTTGGTAGACCGTTCCCTGCCCACACGGAGTTTACAGTCTAAAGGGGGAGACTGACATTAAAATAAATAAATAAATATGGGCTGATACGGACGTTAAGTGCTGTGGGCAGGGTGAATATCTAGTGCGTAATGGGTACGGATCCAGACTCAGAAGGAAGGGGGAGTAGGAGAAATGAGGGCTTAGTCAGGGAAGGCTTCCTTGAGGAGGTGGGATTTTAAAGAAGAATCCCCACTTTGGATTCAAGCTCTACAGAGAAGGGGTGGAAAATGTAACTGATTTCCCACTTTCCTGTTAATACAAAAAGAGCTAACAAAACATCCTCAACCCGTATCATCTGCGTGTCTTACCATGAGTAAATCATGCTAATCACATTCAGAAAGTGTAAGTTCTTAATATGGAACTTCAGATCCGCTCTACTGAAAAATTCAATTTCTGTACGTTGCCACTGATATTTGCAATGCCAACCAGACATTAAAGCTCAGCTTTATTATGTTGCTTAATTGTGTTTCTCTTTAGTGCTAGACTGTGCTGTTTTTTCTTCTACACCCCAGTGCATTTCTCATCTGTTTTATTTATAATTGTTTTTTAATTAAATGGTCTAGTTTACTTTAGGCACACAGTGGATCATAAGAATTAACGCGGGTTGCCAGATGCCACAGATGAAGCCTAGAGAAGTCACATGAACTTCACAGGGAGGGTCACACAGCACAAAACTGGGATGAATGTGAGAAGCCGAGCAGGCTAGTGGAGAGGGCAGGCTCTGCGCCCTGGCTCTGCCAATTGTCAGCTGTGTGACTTTGGGCAAGTGACTTAACTTCGTTGTGCCTCAGTGACCTCATCTGTAAAATGGGGATGAAGACTGTGAGCCCCCCAGGGGACAACCTGATCACCTTGTAACCTCCCCAGTGCTTAGAACAGTGCTTTGCACATAGTAAGCACTTAATAAATGTCATTATTAATATTATCTTGACTCTGCCACGTGTCTACTTGTCTTGATTAGTCTAACATCCTCCTTGCTGACCTCCCTGCCTCCTGTCTCTCCCTACTCCAGTCCATACTTTCCCCTATGAGGCCTTCCTCCAGGAGGCCTTCCCAGACTGAGCCCCCTCCTTCCTCTCCCCCTCGTCCCCTCTCCATCCCCCCGTCTTACCTCCTTCCCTTCCCCACAGCACCTGTATATATGTATAGATGTTTGTACATATTTATTACTCTATTCATTTATTTATTTATTTTCCTTGTACATATCTGTTCTATTTATTTTATTTTGTTAATATGTTGTTCTCTGTTCTCTGTCTCCCCCTTCTAGACTGTGAGCCCACTGTTGGGTAGGAACTGTCTCTACATGTTGCCAACTTGTACTTTCCAAGCGCTTAGTTCAGTGCTCTGCACACAGTAAGCGCTCAATAAATACGATTGATTGATTGATTCCCTAAGTCCTCCTTCCTCTTCTCCCACTCCCTTTTGTGTCAGCCTGACTTTATCCTTTTATTCATCCCCCCTCCCAGCCCCTCAGCACTTATGTACATAGCTGTAATTTATCTATTTATATTAACATTTGTCCCCCCCTACTCTGCTGCCTGGATCATTTTTCTACAAAAAATGTTCAGGCCATGTTTCCCTTCACCTCAAGAACCTCCAATGGTTGCCCATCCAACTCTGCATCCAACAGAAATTCCTCACCATCGGCTTTTTAAGTGCTCATTCACCTTGCCCCTCCTACCACACCTCACTACTCTCCTACTAAAATCCAGGCCACACACTTTGCTCCTCTAATCTTAACCTTCTCATTTGTACCTCGATCTGATCTGTCTCTCCGCCGACCTCTCGCCCACATCCTGCCTTCGGCCCGGAATATCCTCCCTCCTCATAGCCGACAGACACTTTCCCCTACGAGGCTTTCCCTAAGTCCTTCTTTCCTCTTCTCCCACTCCCCTTTGTGTCGTCCTGACTTTATCCTTTTATTCATCCCCCCTCCCAGCCCCACAGCACTTATGTACATAGCTGTAATTTATCTATTTATATTACCGTTTGTCCCCCTCCTCTATACTATAAACTCACTGTAGGCAGGGAATGTGTCTGCTTACTATCTTGTACTCTCCCAAGCTCTTAGTACAGTGCTCTGCAAACAGTGAGCACTCAATAAATATGACTGACTGCCTTTGTGACCTTGGGCAAGTCATTTCACTTCTCTGTGCCTCTCTGGTCTGTCTAGAACCATGAAGCCCTCAGAGAGCGACACTGCTCAATTAGATCCAGCATTACGACGCAGAAACAAAGCACTCTGTGAGGAACTTGGGATGCTCTCTTGGAATCCGCTGTTAGCCATTCTCGGCTTCCCTTTTGGAAGGCCACCATGGACCTCTTGGGAATGAATTTATCCACTGCCTTCTTGCACCCTTAGGAATTTTCTGTCTACAAAGCTGAGCACCAACACACCACGTATTCTTATCCCATCTGATTCCACCCTACAAGCCCCTAAGCTGCAGATTCTTCCCTGGAGGAAGGCATACACCGAAGCAATATAGTCAACGGGCTTTTTCAGTGGTCCCAACAGCTGCGGTGTTGTGGCTAATTTGCTCCCGGGGGGAAATAGCAGATTTCTGTTTCCCTGATATTCCACAAGCGATTTTCACTTTCTTTTTTTTTCAAGGCATTTGTTATGTGCTGACTGTGAGCCAGGCACTGTACTAAGCACTAGGGTAGATACAAGTTCATTCATTCATTCAATCGCATTTATTTAGTGCTTTCTGTGAGCAGAGCACTGTTCGAAGTGCTTGGGAGAGTACAGTGGCTCAGTGGAAAGAGCGCGGGCTTTGGAGTCGGAGGTCATGGGTTCAAATTCCGGCTCTGCCAATTGTCAGCTGGGTGACTTCGGGCAAGTCACTTAACTTCTCTGGGCCTCAGTTACCTCATCTGGAAAATGGGGGATTAAGACTGTGAGCCCCCCTTGGGACAACTTGATCACCTTTTAACCTCCCCAGCGCTTAGAACAGTGCTTTGCACACAGTAAGCGCTTAATAAATGCCATTATTATTATTGTAATTATAATACAACAATAAACAGACACATTCCCTGCCAATAAGCTTACAGCTAATTGGATCGGACACAGTACCTGTCCCACATTGGGCCCACAGTCTTAATCACCGTTTTATAGATGAGGTAATTGAGACACAGAGAAGTGAAGTGACTTGTCCAAGGTCACCCAGCAGATAAGTGACTCCCACACCCTTACTCTTTTCCCCTTAGAGAAGGAAAAGGAGGAAGGGCGAAGGGTGGGGAGAAGGGGAGAAGAAGCTTTTGGAGATCTAACAATTGAAGAAGGCATTTAGGGAAGGAAGAAGGGAGAGGGCAAGTGTTTTCTTTCATTAGTGTAGGTGACAGCCTTTATCCTCCAGAAATTTTAGATTGTATTCTAGACTGTAAACTCATTGTGGCCAGGGAAACAGCGTGGCTCAGTGGAAAGAGCACAGGCTTTGGAGTCAGAGGTCATGGGTTCAAATCCCAGCTCTGCCAATTGTCAGATGTGTGACTTTGGGCAAGTCACTTAACTTCTCTGTGCCTCGGTTACCTCATCTGTAAAATGGGGATTAAGACTGTGAGCCCCCTTTGGGACAACCTGATAACCTTGTAACCTTCCCAGCGCTTAGAACAGTGCTTGGCACATAGTAAGTGCTTAATAAATGCCATTATTATTATTATTACTATTATGTAGAGAAGCAGCATGACTTAGTGGAAAAAGCACAGGCTTGGAAGTCAGAGATCGTGGGTTCTAATTCCGGCTCCACCATTTGTCAGCTGTGTGACTCTGGGGAAGTTGCTTCACTTCTCTGTGCCTCAGTTACCTCATCTGTAAAATGGGAATTAAGACTGTGAGCCTCATGTGGGACAACCTGGTGACCTAAATACACCCCAGTACTTAGAACTGTGCTTGGCACATAGTAAGCGCTTAACAAATACTATTATTACTATTATTATTATTATTACCAACTCTGTATTGTTCTCTCCAAAGTGCACAGTGAAGTGCTCTACACACAGTAAGTGCTCAATAAATACCATTGAAGGGAGAACAAGGAATTGAATGGCATGTTTAATTTGGAAGCTACTCTTCAGAAACCAAGTTTTCTGTTATACTCAGATCACCCGCCATAATAAAATTTAAAGCATAACTGCAAGGGAATTACTCAAAAAGCAATGTTAAAAATGCAGAGCTTTATATGCAAATCAGTGCAACTTGAAATGTATAAATGGCTCATAGGGTAATATTTTCTTAGAATGATGAAATGTAAAGCAAATAGCTTTTCAGCAAATATTCACCAGGGCTAATAAAAGGCTTTTATGAAATATTTTCTCAAAAATGTTGTCGTTCACGATGCTGATTCTCTCCTAGTTTGGCTTCATCAAATGATATATCACCAAGCCTGTTTATAAAATGACAATTTTTTTTTTAGACTAGGCCTTTTTTAACACTACAAAAATTATCTAGGCAATTCAGCAGCACTTTAGTTATTTTAATCACTTCTCTATTACGTGTCTGAAGAATTCATTATACGACGGACTGGGCATTCTAAAAGCAATCATTATTAGCAAATTTTGACAAGGACGGATTCTGGACGTAGTAAAGTCATTTTCTTGGCTTTTCAGCCACCCATCACACCACTATTGTAGAACTAGAGAGTTGCAATAATAATAGCTATGGTATTTGTTAAGCACTATGTGCCAAGCACTGTTCTAAGTGCTGGGGTAGATACAAGATAATCAGGTTGCCCTACGTGGGGCTCACAGTCGCAATCCCCATTTTACAGATGAGGTCACTGAGGCAAAGAGGTGTTTAGTGGTTTGCCGGAGGTCACACAGCAGATAAGTGGCAGAGCCAGGATTAGACCCACGTCCTCTGACTCCGAAGCCCATGCTCTTTCCACTAATGGGTGGAAACCAGGGAGACTATTTGTGTTCCTCATAACTAAACCATTTGAGGCAGGTGGTTCCAATGGTCCCTTATGGGATTTCCCTAATGATACTAATTTCCCTAATGCTAAATAAATATTTATTTATTTATTTATTTCACTTGTACATATCTATTCTATTCATTTTATTTTGTTAATATGTCTGGTTTTGTTCTCTGTCTCCCCCTTCTAGACTGTGAGCCCACTGTTGGGTAGGGACTGTCTCTATATGTTGCCAACTTGTACTTCCCAAGCGCTTAGTGCAGTGCTCTGCACACAGTAAGTGCTCAATAAATACGATTGATTGATTGATTGATTGATTGATACTAAGAATTGAGACTCCCCAGCCTCCTTTCAGGGCCTAATCGTGGCACAGTGGAAAGAGCCCGGGCTTTGGAGTCAGAGGTCATGGGTTCGAATCCCGACTCCGCCACATGTCTGCTGTGTGACCTCGGGCAAGTCACTTAATTTCTCTGAGCCTCAGTTACCTCATCTGTAAAATGGGGACTAAGACTGTGAGCCCCACGTGGGACAACTTGATCACCTTGTATTTCTCCCCCCCAGCGCTTAGAACAGTGCTCTGTACATAGTAAGTGCTTAAAAAATACCATTATTATTAATCAATCAATTAATAATAATAACAACAACAGTATTTGTCAAGCACTTACTGTGCACCAAGCACTGTCCCAAGCACTGGGGTAAATACAAGATAATCAGGTCAGACCCATTCCCTGTCCCACAGTCTGAGTAGGTGGGAGGACAGATATTTAACCTATTTAATCCTCATTTTACAGATGAGGAAACTGAGGCACAGAGAAGCCACATGATCTAACTAAGAGCACACATCTGGTAGGTGGCAGAGTCAGGTTTGGAACTCAAGTCGTCGGATTTGCCATTTTACAAATGAGGAAACTGAGACAGAGATAAGTCAAGTAACTTGTCCTTGGGCACATGATAAACGGGCTAGTGGCAGAGCCAAGGACAGTCAGTCGATCATATTTTCTGAGCGTTTACTGCGTGCAGAGCACTGTACTAAGAGTACAATATAATGGACACATTCCCTGCCCACAACAAGCCTGCGGTCTACAGGGGAGGCAAACATTAATAGAAATAAATAAAATTACAGCTATATACATACGTGCTGTGGGGCTGGGACAGGGGAGGAATAAAGGGAGCATGTCAAGGAGACACAGGTGAGAACCTAAGTCTCCGGACTCTCAGTTCTAGGCACTTTCCACTAGCTCATGATCAATCAATCAATCGTACTTATTGAGCGCTTACTGTGTGCAGAGCACTGTATTAAGCGCTTGGGAAGTGCAAGTTGGCAACACATAGAGACAGTCCCTACCCACCAGTGGGCTCACAGTCTAAAAGGGGGAGACAGAGAACAAAACCAAACATACTAACAAAATAAAATAAATAGAATAGATATGCATAGGTAAAATAAATAGAGTAATAAATATGTACAAACATATATACACATATACAGGTGATATATATGATGCTGCTCACCGCAACTAAACTCCAACGGCTACATACTTAATGAAAGTTCAACGGCACGGCCCGTGTAATCTCTAGACGAGCTCGCTGTGGGCAGGGAATGTGTCTGTTTATTGTTATATTCCACTCTCCCAAACACTTAAAACAAGTGCTTTACACACAGTGAGCGCTCAATAAATACTACTGACTGAATGTGTCTGTTTATTGCTATATTCCCCTCTCCCAAACACTTAAAACAGTGCTTTACACACAGTAAGTGCTCAATAAATATTACTGAATGAATGAATGCAATCATGCCTGTGTATGGAAACTTCCAAGCTAAGAAAACGATTCTATTTGCTTACCAACTGAGTAACACCAGTGGCATAACTGAAAGGAGACAATTGCTATATTCAAATTTCTTTATTGGGTTATTCCATCATGATCTCCCAATATCACCAAGAGCTCAGCAAAGGGTAAGGCCTCAAATAATACTATTAACTGATTAATTCAGGTTTTTATCTGATTGTTTCTATAAACTCTGGCGGCCCCACCCAGTGGGGACATACTAAATGAAATAATCAAGGGACTTCACACTGCAATACACATAAGGAGGAAAATTGGTTTAAGTAGAAATGGCCTACTTGGAATCATAATGCATAAATTCCAAGTTTCTCTTTTCTTTATGCAGCTTAAGTGTTACTGACGTTTGGAAACTTTTCTGTGAGGCTTTGTCTGAACCATGTCCATTATCAAATCAAATCATAGTTTTAATTTGTGCAGCCTCATTACATTGTCCAAACCAACTGAGCCACTCTGCAGTTCATTTTGGGCAATATAATAACCGGGGAGATTAAGAAAAAGCATGAATTTAGAATTTAAAGGTAAGAGAAGTCTAAAAGACTAACTACAATCTCTAGGAGAAACATTTTTTGCACTGGAAATTCAAACTTCGGTGCTAAAATCTGAGATTAGACATTTTTAGACTATATCAATCCAGGCACTAAGGCTTCTTTTAAAGAGTTGTGAGGTGAAGAGCTTTCTCTTGCCACAGGAAAAAAATATCTGATTAATGGTAGTTTCGGTTTTTTATAGTAATTAATTCCCAGGGGGAGGAATTAAGATTGTTATTCATAATGTATGCCTTAGTTGTTTACCATAAACACATTAAATTATTATATGGGTTTGCCATTTATAACTCAGAATGAATTCCCTCTGTGAGATGAGGTTCTGTTACTGCCGTAAGCAACTTTTGCCCCCGGTAGATGGATTTCTCTAGAGGGTTTCCCAAAGGAAATAGTTTGGACGTTTATGCAAACCAGGATAATTAGTACAAAAGCAAAACTGCTTACATACCTTTTACAAATTACATTTTTACATTTCCTCATTAATAACAGTCATGGAATTCCTGCAAACTGCCTTTCTGAGAGACCCAGAAAGCATATCCTTTAGAATAACAGTTATAATTGTGGTACTTGTTAAAAGCTTTACTAGGTGCCAAGCACTGAGGAAAATGCAATAATCAATCGATCAATCTTATTTATTGAGCACTTACTGTGAGTTGAGCACTGTACTAAGAGCTAGTATTGTGAGTTGAGCACTGTACTAAGAGCCACAACGACCTTGCAGTCTAGAAGGAGAGACAGACCTCAATATATTAGACATGTTCCCTACTTACAACAAGCTTGCAGTCTAGAGAGGGAGAAAGAGAAAAAGGAAACGAAGCCACCATTCGGTCTGTGCCACGACACGTGGGTTTATTCTTGGTTCAGGCGCTAGCTAATGTAGCACGGTCTGGGAAAGAGCAAGGGAAAAATCGGAATTCCCATTCCTCGTTTTTTGGCTTTGTTCACTAGTGGCTGTGTTTCTCTCAATGGAGCTCGATGTCAACAGATACGGTGAGTCAGGCTTAGCAATGTCCATGTAATAATAGATCAGTGTTACAAATCAAATTTAAAAGGGCTCTTGTGGCTCATCAATCAGGTCTATTACGATGACAACATTTAGAGAGAAACAGACTTTTTGACCCCATGTTCACGATTACATTTCTTTTTACTACCTAATAATAATAATGGTATTTGTTAAGCACTTACTATGTGCCGAGCACTGTTCTAAGTGATGGGATGGATACGAGGTTAGCAGGTTGTCCCACAGTCTTCATCTCCATTTTACAGATTAGGTAACCTAGGCACAGAGAAGTTAACTGACTTGCCCAAAGTCACACAGCTGACAAGTGGCGGGGCTGGGGTTAGAACCCATGACCTCTGACTCCCAAGGTCGTGCTTTTTCCACTAAGCCATGCTGCTTCTCACCTGCTTCTCACGCTGCTGTTTACCTAACTTTTAATATGTGCTTTTGTGCATTTTCTGATTAGAGCTGGTCAAATTATTTCACTTTTAAGATATGAGGAAGAGCTCAACTACGTATCCGCCAGTCAAGAATGAGGAAACAGGCTTCATGCACCTCTGCGTCCCACCTGATTACCTTCTATCTCCTCTAGTGCTAAGAACAGTGCTTGGAACATAGTAAGTGCTTAATAAATACATTATATTGTACTTTTCCAAGAACTTAGCACAATGCTCTGCCCAGAGTAAGTGCTCAATAAATGCCACTGATGGACTGATCAATGAGCATTGTGTGCTTACACCAATCTGCTGCTCTGAGAATCAAGTTCAATACTTCCTTAATTGTACTGGCACTTATAAATGGGCACTGTAAATCTACAGAATAGGGCTAACTGTACAGCCCAACACAACACAAGGCTATGCCTTTATAATTAGCTCCAGGGCTCTGATTTAAGTCTGTGGCCTGCAGGTTGCCAAGAGTACCGGAATTTCTGTCTTCATAAAACTGCTCAAATTATGACTCTTCTCCTGCACTGTACAGAAGTGTAATTCTATTTAAACTCTTCCGATTGATGTGTGACCTCGCATACTTATTCGAGAGAGACAGTGAGCCGGGCTCAGAATGCAGGAGTAGAGAACTCTCTAAAATGCCCTTTGAAGGCACCGGCTATTAAGTGAGGTACGAGGAGAATGGAAAATTGCAGGGCGATCTAAAGATGACGCTCGTGGCGGGAAGGACATGGGGGATGGTGCACTTCCCTTCCTATTTCTCAGCCTGCTTGGCCTCTCCCACACATAAGAAAAGGGATGTAGGAAGCTCCTTGGGGAAGGGACCTTATTGACTTGCTTCTGTTGAATTCTCCCAAGTGCTTAGTAGTGTTTTGCACACAGTAAGCGCTCTAGACCGTAAGCTCATTGTGAGCAGGGAATGTGTCTGTTCATTGCTATATTGTACTCTCCCCGACACTTAGTACAGTGCTCTGCACACAGTAGGCGCTCAATAAATACGGCTGAATGAATGAAGTACTACTGATCGACCCCAGGAAGCTCCCACCCCCTTCTCTTCCAAAGACTACAATCAGGCTCTTGGATTTTTTTCCCGACAACTATCATTTCCCACCAGTTGGGTGAGTCATAGAAGTAGAAGGAAAACCATCAAGAGACAAACTTTTTTGAGAGTTGAGGCTTCCAGTAATGCTGTCTGTCCAAAAAGAAATATCTGCAGGTTCAGGAGCAAAACTTAACAGTATGGATGAAGTATAAGAAAAGTAACTATGCCAATCTGGTTAAATCCCGAACCTCACAGGCAGTGGAAATAATTGATATTATATCAGATAAATAGGCTTTGAAGAAAGAGTGTGAATATTTAGGGGGATGAAAAAGCCCATCAATCAGTGGTACGTATGGAACACTAACTGTGTGCAGAGCTGCAGACTAAACACTCGATAAGAGTAAATAGATATGAGCCCTGGCCTTAAGTAGCTTATAGTATAGTCAAAATTAGAACAGAGGGGCAAGAGGAATAATAAATAAATACATAATGATGGTATTTGTTAAGCACTTACTATGCACCAAGCACTGTTCTAAGCTCTGGAGTAGATACAAGGTAATCAGGTTTTCCCACGTGGGGCTCACAGTCTTAACCCCCATTTTATAGGTGAGGTAACTGAGGCACAGAGAAGTTAACTGGCTTGCCCAAGGTCACACAGCGGACAAGTGGCAGAGCTGGGATTAGAACCCACTTCCTCTGACTCCCAAACCCATGCTCTTTCCACCAAGCCACGCTGCTTCTTGATATTAATGTACATAAATAAATACTAAGCACATGGGAGGGTATATAATACAACAGAGTTGGTAGACACGTTCCTTGCCCACAACGAGCCGCTTAGCACAGTGCTCTGCACACAGCACACTTTACCAAGGTGGTGTTCTATAATATGATTGAATTTATTGAGCACTTACTATTTTTTGTATATAAATTGACTTCACTTGCTGACTTTTGCATGCCAGGACAGGTGTGTCTTTAATCGCTGATGCGTCCAATTCAAGGAATTGTTTTGCTTATGTAAAACAAATTGACAGTGCATACGAGTCTTTTCTCACCTTGGTCCTTTCTAGTTCATTTTCCCTGGTGTCCTCAACCAATCCCAAAAAGGTATAAAATCGAGTGATTTAGTGCTGTAGAGGTTTTTAAAAGAAATCAATTGAAAAATGAGATTTCTGTACCATTCAGCATGAGCAACTTCATTATTTGGTAGGATCTGACTGCACCCTCTGCAGTATATCATGACCCAATTTAATTGTGCATTTAATATGATCGTATGCATGTTCAGAGCTGTTGCTGCATACATTGGCTCTGGCAGAGCTCCTTTCTCTTAAAATTCCAGTCAGTGTCAAACATTCATTTTTTGTCTGCATTCAAGAGGGTTTGCACTTCTTTAAATTTATGCTGAAAATGTTTTCTGGGGTGCTAGACTCTGAGAACCAACTTTAAAACTATTTTACAATATGGGATTACGCAAGGTAATATTCACTCCACCTTCTAAGGACTTGATATCCTCCCTACCCTCAGCCACACAGCACTTAAGTACACATACTTACACTCCACCCTTTTCCCTACTTGAATTTTTTTTTAATGTCGGTCTGGACTGTAAGCTCCCTATTTGGGGGGTCTGGGACAGGGGTGATTGATTGGTAGCCGTGTTAACTTAGGGCAAACCATAGTAGAGTATAACCACAACCCCACAAATTTAAATGAGTTCAAATGCTATGCAATAATAATAATAATAATAATAACAATGATGGCATTTGTTAAGCACTTACTATGTGCAAAGCACTGTTCTAAGCACTGGGGAGGATACAAGGTGAGCAGGTTGTCCCACATGGGGCTCACAGTCTTAATCCCCATTTTCCAGATGAGGTAACTGAGGCACAGAGAAGTAAAGTGACTTGCCCAAGGTCACACAGCAGACATTTGGCAGAGGGGATTTGAACCCATGACCGCTGACTCCAAAGCCAGGGCTCTTTCCACCGAGCCAGGCTGCTTCTCTATCTAGTGTCTCTATCTAGTGTCTTAATAGCCGCCTGGCAGTCAATCCTATTTATTGAGCACTTACTATGGGCGGAGCCGTGTACTAAGCGCTTGGGAGAGTACAATATAACAATAAGCACATTCCCTGTCCGCAACGAGCTTACATTCTACAGTACTCGTACTCAGACACAGATGGGAAATACCATTTTTTCCCAATTCACAGAATAAGGCTCAAATGCCAGGCATCTGCAGATGAGATATTTTTACCAAGAGGCTGGATCATCATCAATGCCATCATCACTACCAGCAGTGGTATTTATTGAGCTCTTACTGTGCGCAGAGCACTGTACTGATCGCTTGGAAAGAGCAGGCACATTTCCTGTCCACAACGAGCTTATGGTTTAGGTATCAGGTGGGCTTTCGGCCCCTGAGTCTGTTCGCCTCATGGCCGCAAATCTAAAGATGTCGGAAGCTCTGTGCATTGTCACTTCCACTCAGCCTTTCCTGGACACTCAGTCAACCAACGGTATTTACTGAGCACCCATTGAGGGTCAAGAATTGTACCAAGCACCAAGAGAATCCTTGGAGACAAAGAACACATTCCCTTCCACCACGAATCCCACGACTGAGTGGAGGGATTTACAATCTCAAAGCAAGTGTGATGCACCTCCCAGAGGCTACTCCACCTCAAGTACACGGAGAGATGCATCTGGGGATGAGAAAAGTCAGAAATTATCACCAGTCTGTCAACAGGGAGCCGGGCTACTACCATTGAGGATCCTGAGATATGCTCAGAGGTGGAGAGACACTATATTAATGATGGTTATTTGTTAAGCGCTTACTATGTGCCAAGCACTGTTCTAAGCACTGGGGTAGATACAAGGCAATCAGGTTGTCCGATGTAGGGCTCACAGTCTTAATTTCCATTTTACAGACGTGGTAACTGAGGCTCAGAGAAGTTAAGCAACTCGCCCAAAGTCACACAGCTGACAAGTGGCGGAGCTGGGATTAGAACCCACGACCTCTAACTCCCAAGCCCATGTTCCTTTTATTCATTCATTCATTCATTCAATCGTATTTATTGAGCACTTACTGTGTGCAGAGCACTGTACTAAGCACTTGGGAAGTACAAGTTGGCAACACACAGAGACGGTCCCTACCCAACAATGGGCTCACAGTCTAGAAGGCGGAGACAGGCAACACAACAAAATATATTAACAAAATAAAATAAATAGAATAGTATTTTATTCCTTCCACTAAGCCAGGCTGCTTCTCAAAATGATCACCCCTGAATACGCAATGCAACCCCTTTAGATTATCTCCATGTTTAGCATTAGGACCGCACTGTGCATAATTGACTTAAAATGGCATTTTCTATGCTGGCACATCCCTTCAAAGCGTGAAGAACTGAGCACCCGGATCGTGCCAAATCTTCCTGTTAGCGATTCATTTTTCCCTACTTAACTTCTCATTAGTGTTGCTATTTAGCAAGAGAATCAACTAACCTGATTTTCACCTCCAGTCTTGGGCACTGCCCAACCCCAGATAGACGGTACTGATTTGGGGAGATCTAGCCCAAAAGCTAAGACGAGTGGCGAGGAGGAGAAAGAGACCCGGAGAATCCACAATCAATCAATCAATCAATCATATTTATTGAGCGCTTACTGTGTGCAGAGCACTGTACTAAGTGCTTGGGAAGTACAAGTTGGCAACATATAGAGACAGTCCCTACCCAACAGTGGGCTCACAGTCAATCTGGATGAATTAAATGATTGAGGATTGGTGGAATTTTTATCCTACTATGGATAAGCAGCCTGGAGACTCTAGCCTCTGCACACAATAAGTGCTCCATGAATACGACTGATTGATATGTAAAATCAGAGCTATGGCACTGAGGAATACAGATAGTGCATATACCTAGGGTAGGAGTAACTGTATTTATTACGCACTTAATGAATGCAGTACAGTGAACTGAAAACTGGGAAAGAAAACGCAAGTCACGTTCTCCACAACTCCACGCTACTGAGCTGGGCAGAAGAAAATGCCCATCATGGAGGGTAAGGGTGAGGGGAGGAAGAAGGGAGAGTGTTGTCGCTTCCTCCCCTCCGGAAGATTTCTTGATTTCTCCAGAGTTCAAAGCAAAGTACCCAGCTCGGTAAAATTTCTCTCAGGTTCACATCCACACACACTGAAAATTTCATATTTACGGTTCCTCAAAACCCTTTATAGAAGTTGAATGGACTCTGAGTTGCAGGTTGCAAGGTGAAAAGAATTTCTGTATTGACTTCTAGGGGCAAACAACTGATGTATATAAATGGACTCTATAACAGGCATAGACGTTTGTTTTCTAAACTGGCTACTGGCAGAATTCATAAACACTGATATAACCCAAGTCAGTGAAGGATTCATTTCACTATTTAACTGAGGTCTCTTTATATTATAGTGTTGAAATACGATTGCCTAGAATTCTGTCATACTGGTTTAAAAACAGCCAGCAGAAGACAGGAGTTAAATCTAAAACCCGATTAATAAAGAGTGGAGGGAAAAATAAGACAGACTGCAACAAGATTACTTGGAAAATACGATAATAATTTGGGGGAATGGTATTTCAGATGCTAATGTATAAAAAGCAAGCACACTGTTTTCATGCACCCATAAGGATTTCACAAAACCAGAGTAGAAAATGTTTAAACTTCACATTGTGATGCTTCCGGGTTGCTTGACGTGAATCATAATGATTCTTCATTCCTAAATCTTGTCTGCTTTATTAACACTTGTGTAGAACATGAAGAGATATTAGACCCTTTAGTTGAAGATGTTTAAGTGTGTATCTTTTTAGTATAGCTGCATCTAACTGTGGAGGAATGCTTCACGTATCTTTGTGTTCCTTTTTCATTTAGGAAGTCGATGTGAATATGAAGAAGATTGGTAGTATATGGAGAAGCAGCCGGAGGAGCAGTGTAGCCAATGGACAGAGCGCAGGCTTTGAAGTCAGAAGGATCCGGGTTCTAATCCCCACCCCGCCATTTGTTGGCTGTATAACCTTGGGTAAGTCACTTCGCTTCTCTATGCCTCAGTTACCTCATCTACAAAATGCAGATTGTGTCCAACCTGATAAGCTTTTATCCACCCCAACACTTAGTACAGTGCCTGGCGCATAGTAAGCGCTTAACAGGTACCCGCAAAAAAAGGATTTTCCAAAGAAAAATATTTACCTCTTGTAATTGTCAAAACATTTAGCAATAACTACAAATCTGTTAACATTCAAATCTGTTCTCTCTTCTACCTTTTCAGCAGAAGGCCAGACCAACTTGCCAATCCGCTGACATTCGGTCTTTAGTCAGTAGATTGTGTTTTCAATTATGTAAGAGAAAAAAGAGCTTGAATGCATCCTCTAACTTCACAAGGGGAAAGACTCTATCCCCCTCTTTCTCTGACATGACTGGAATAATTTATTAACAGAACTAAAAATCAATGAATCCTAATTGTCTTCCCGAGGCATTCAATCCCACGGTAATGGCCACTATCGCCGCATCAATCAATTCATCAATCCATGGTATTTATTGAGCACTTCCTATGTGCACAGCCGCACACTAAGCCCCTTATCCACATTGGAAAGCATATGATACATAGATCTAGCTATCTAGCAGCAAACTTTTCCACTTGCTTCTCTCAATTGTTTAAATTCCTTTGATACCTCACACTGACTGAATTAATCCATTTTAAAACAATAACATAATATCATTTATTAAATTATTTAGTTAGCTCCCTTATGGACAAAAACATCCTTTGAGAAACTGCTAGCACCTAGTAAAAAAAAAAGCTAACCCTATATAACCAGGAATTATTGATCGACAGAGGATCAGCATGCACAGCTAAAAGAAATGTTAGATTGACAAATTTCACTGCTAAATGCTACTTAAAAATAAGGGTAATAATTTCTATTCAAATTCTGCTGGATCATGGCTTTAAAAAAATCACCAATCTTTTTTATGGTATCTGTTAAGCACTTACTGTGTGTCAAAACGTTGTTCTAAGCGCGGGGTAGGTACAAGTTAATTGGGTCAGACACAGTCCCTGTCCTGCCTGGGCTCACGGTGTAAATAAGAGAATGAACAGGTAACCCCAATTTACAGGTGAGGAAACTGAGGCAGAGAAAAGTGACATGACTTGCTCAAGGGCACACAGCAGACAAGTGGCAGACCAGAGATTAGAACCCAGGTCCTCCTGATCTCAGGCCGGTGCTTTCTCCCCTAGGTCATAATGTTTCTCCAAGTTGCCTCCTACCCTTCCTGGTGAAATCACAAGGGAACCAGAGGTTATTGAACGGTGTAGTACACGGACCTCACTGACACTGGCCTTCAAGCCTGCTTCTATTTTGATTTATGGCTCACAGAAAACTGTGCTGGGAACCACTAGGAAAATCAATCAATCAATCGTATTTATTGAGTGCTTACTGTGTGCACAGCACTGTTCTAAGCGCTTGGGAAGTACAGATTGGCAACATATAGAGACAGTCCCTACCCAACAGTGGGTTCACAGTCTAGAAGGGGGAGAGGAAAACTTTTATGATGCAAAATTTCCAAACCTTCCAACGATACCGCTCTCCTCCAACATCCCTATCAGCAATAGAGAACTCTACCCTCTGCTCCACAGCACTTAACGTACAAAGCAATCAATGGTATTTACCATTTACCAAACCTTGTCCTCTCCCTGACTTTCCCATCTCTGTTGACGGCACTACCATCCTTCCCGTCTCACAAGCCCGCAACCTTGGTGTCATCCTCGACTCCGCTCTCTCATTCACCCCTCACATCCAAGCCGTCACCAAAACCTGCCGGTCTCAGCTCCGCAACGTTGCCAAGATCCGCCCTTTCCTCTCCATCCAAACTGCTACCCTGCTCATTCAAGCTCTCATCCTATCCCGTCTGGACTACTGCACCAGCCTTCTCTCTGATCTCCCATCCTCGTGTCTCTCTCCACTTCAATCCATACTTCATGCTGCTGCCCGGATTATCTTTGTCCAGAAACGCTCTGGGCATATCACTCCCCTCCTCAAAAATCTCCAGTGGCTCCCAATCAATCTGCGCATCAGGCAGAAACTCCTCACCCTGGGCTTCAAGGCTCTCCATCACCTCGCCCCCTCCTCCCTCACCTCCCTTCTCTCCTTCTACAGCCCAGCCCGCACCCTCCGCTCCTCCACCGCTGACCTCCTCACTGTACCTCGTTCTCGCCTGTCCCGCCGTCGACTCCCGGCCCACGTCATCCCCTGGGCCTGGAATGCCCTCCCTCTGCCCCTCCGCCAAGCTAGCTCTCTTCCTCCCTTCAAGGCCCTGCTGAGAGCTCACCTCCTCCAGGAGGCCTTCCCAGACTGAGCCCCTTCCTTCCTCTCCCCCTCGTCCCCCTCTCCATCCCCCCATCTTACCTCCTTCCTTTCCCCACAGCACCTGTATATATGTATATATGGTTATACATATTTATTACTCTATTTATTTATTTATTTATTTATTTTACTTGTACATTTCTATCCTATTTATTTTATTTTGTTGGTATGTTTGGTTCTGTTCTCTGTCTCCCCCTTTTAGACTGTGAGCCCACTGTTGGGTAGGGACTGTCTCTATGTGTTGCCAATTTGTACTTCCCAAGCGCTTAGTACAGTGCTCTGCACATAGTAAGCGCTCAATAAATACAATTGATTGATTGATTGATTGATTGAGCGCTTACTGTGTGCAGAGCACTAGACAGCACTTGGGAGAGTACAACATAACGGAGTTGGTAGGCATATTCTCATATCCTTATATTCTGTGGCTTCCCCTTTCTGTCATTAAAACTGGAAGCTCCTTGAGGGCATAGGTGATGTCTACCAATCCTGTTTGCATTCAGCCAAGTGCTTCTGGACTGTGAATTCGATGTAGGCAGGGAATATGTCTCTTGTTGTATCAAACTCTCCCAAGCGCTCAGTACAGTGCTCAGCACACAGTAAGTACTCAATAAATAGCATCAGTTGATTAGTATAGTGATTGCCCATAATAAGCACTCAAACAATAGCACTGACCCTTTGCTTGTTCAGAAAAAGGAGAAGAAATGTACACTGTAAAACTTACACCACTTCCGAGGCTACCCTTGAATTACCAGGGTATCAACAGATCGGATGCTCCCATAATGGCCGTGCAACAGATCAGATCACATGATGAAATATTCTCGTGAATGGTTGTGACAGGCCCTGATTTTTCTTCATTTTCCTGAAATTGTTTTTTAATTGTTCATAAGACCGAGGAACAACAGCTCGGCATGAGATCACTGAAGACGGAACGTTAGTCGCAGGAAGATGATAAATTATTCCGTGTGATATTTCGGGAGATGGGCCAGAACTTCTAATATTGTACCTTTTTGAAATGGGAAGCAGTTAACAAACATTCAGAGCTTGAATGTTTTTGTGGGGTTTGTAACCGCTGAAAAATGAAGAAAAATTAGATGAGTGTCATGTCAATACGACGGTATGAATCACAAGATTTTAAATCAGTGACACCTCATCCACTAAGCAATTAGCCTAATTTCCAGAATCCCTAAAAGTATTCAAAACATCATCCTGCTTGAAAAGAACACGTTTATTTATGTAGGCAGTCTGAAAAAAATCAGTCAAAAAAGAAGGTTGAAAGGCATTCACATTTTACTTTTCTGCTTCTTAAACTTAATTTCACTTTGCCAGATGCATCCAGCCATGCAAGGATGGCATTCTCACGAAAGTTCATGTGTGCATCTGGAAAGTACTGGATTAACACTGCAATGTCTGGCACGACTCAAGCGGATCAACTGGGGAAAAAATGAAAAGGTGCTACATCTTTGAGAAAAATGCTTGCTCCCTCCATATGGAGGGAAGTTATTTTATGTTTTCTTTTCTGAAAAACTTCAGCCCACCTCAACCCTAAGATGTGCCTAAATCAGGGAGTTTAGGGCCTAGCTGGAAATTCGCTAATGGATTTCATCCTATTTGGTTCCTTGGCTTACCTAATATTACGATCTAAAACGCGGATCCTATAAATTGGCCGGACGCTCCGGTTTGGCAGGTCATTTCTGGGGTGAGGCTGATTCTTTGGAAGTCGGGCACTGTTTTGGCAGGAATGCCAAGCTTCAGAGGTCAGAGCCAGCTAGATGTGTCCAACGATGGCTGTTAGCCAGGAGCAGAAAGATAGAGGAGCGAAGCTCACGGTTTCATCCCCTCGGTGACAAATTACTGGAGATGAGCGACCTTCTGGAAGCCCATGGAGTTGGCTTCTTTATAAGCATGACTCAACTCCATAAAATCATGGTGCTATGGGCAGGGTGAACACAAGAGAATCGGGAAATCCGGTGTGGTGCACAATGAATTCAGTGATCCCTAATGAATGATGCTCGATCGTTTTTGCAGCGTGATACTGTTTTACTTGTGAATCCAAGTGTCGGTGCATACCTTCCCTTGGGAAAGTAAATTTATTCAATTGTATTTACTGAGCGCTTACTGTGTGCAGAGCACTGTACTAAGCACTTGGAAAGTACAAGCTGGCAACATATAGAGACGGTCCCTACCCAACAGCGGGCTCACAGTCTAGATTTAAAATATTTTAAATATTTTAAAATTTTAAATGCAGTTCTATGTGCATGGGACAGTCCAATAGAGTAAAGAGATACGATACCTGCTCTCAACAGTTTTTTTTCTGGGGGGGGGGGGGGAGGAGAGTGTGTATTCATGTACACATAACCTTGTCCATATCCTTAGATTCGGTTGCTTTTCCCACCTTTAATATATTTTAATATGTCTCCCCTGCTAGCTTGTAAGCTCTTTGAGGGCAGGGATCATATCTACTTTATTGCAGTCTTCCAAGGACTCAATACAGTGCTCTGCACACAGAAAGTGCTCAGTAAATACCATTGATTTGATTGATTGACTGTCTGACAGGAATGAGGTGACCTGTTTAATAGGGGGATTTCTGGATTTCTATTTCAATTTAAAATATTCTCCCACTAATTCACTTTAACTGTTCCCCCATTAATATTGATTTTTCTTCCAAACTGCGTTGATTTCCTTCCCCTAAATTTATTTTCCTCGACTCCACTCCCAGTGACCCATTTCTAGAATGCCCGCTATATTGTGCTGTCATAAAAGGCTGATAAGCTTGCTCACTACGGAATTAGTTCATTTGCTATTTAATCAATCCCTTGTTTATACAGCTACTTCTGTAAACCCAGAGAAAAATCAATTAGGAATATATGGAAATTAATGAGCAGACAGTTCATTCCTGTCATATACTTCAAATTGATGTTTTTGGGACAAGAAGATAGCAAAGTAAATCAAAAGAATCCAGGTCCTAGCCTTTGTCTTTAGTTTTGTTTCCCAGTCTCAAATGCCACTTGTCACGTTTGAAATGCACAAGAACAACGCTCTCCTTTCAAAGAGTGATCATTCAGACTGTGTTTAAAGGTATGATAATGGGTTCCACAGGGCAGGTAAAACAATCTTTCTCCACTGTGCTTCATGCAATATTTTCACGGGCAGTTTTTAATATCAATCCACCGTATTCATTACTCAGCTGTGCTGTGTGCAGAGCATTGTACTAAGCACTTGGGAAAGCCCAGAGAGCTTATCCAGAAAATATATGAGAACACAGTCTTTTTCCGTTGTGCTTCATGCAATCTTTTATTAATAATAATAATTAATAATTATGGCACTTGTTAAGCGCTTACGATGTGCCAAGCACTGTTCGAAGCACTGGGGTAGATATAAGTTAGTAAGGTTGGACACAGTCCCTGCCCCACATGAGCTCACATTCTTAAACCCCATTTTACGCGTGAGGTGACTGAGGCACAGAGAAGTTATGTGATTTGCTCAAGGTCACACAGCAGAAATGTGGTGGAGCAGGGATTAGAAAGAACCCAGTTCCTTCAAACTACCAGGCTTATGCTCTATCTACTAAACCACGCTGCTTCTCATAGGTATCTTTTCATTGGCAGTTTTTAATGTCAGTCTATGGAATTTACTAAGCCTTGCTGTGTGCACTGCACTTGGGAAAGTACAATATCCTTGTCCACAAAAAACTTTCAGCCTACCTGGGAAATGCGTGCGAACGCAAACATCCCTATGAGTTTGTGTTTCCGTGCCTATTTGAGAGAGAGATAAAAAATCTGAGGTAGACTAGGACAGAACAAAAAACAATTGAATGGACTCTGAGTTGAAAATAGTGTAAAAAAATTCTGAGAATGATGTTGGTTTATAAATCTGGTCAAGACTGTATAAGGCCTGGGAAAGCAATCATTTTAGTACTTATGAAATCGGACTATATACGGAGAAGCTTGGCTTTACACATCAATACCTAATGGCAATCAGTACATGATACTTATTGAAAGATTACTGTCTGCAGATCACTCCCAAGAGTTCAGTTAACGGTAGTAATGATATTTACTGAGTAATAATAACAATTATGTTTGTGACCCACCTACTACGTGCCCAGTACTGCACTAAGCACTGCAATTAATTCAAGATAATCAGATGGACACAGTCCCTGTCCCACATGGACTTATGGTCTAAGAGTGAGGGGTAATGGATATTTAATTACCAATTTACAGATGAGGAAACTGAGGCACAGAGAAGTTAAGTGACTTGCTCAAATTCACAAAGCAGGCACGTGGAACAGATGAGATTAAAACCCCGGTCCCCTATTTCCCAGGCCCATGTTTCTTCCCAATCACTGGGTGAAATATTTCATACTAAATTTGTGGAAAAGTACAACAGAAGTAGGAGTCTTGTTCCCTACCCCCTGGAGTTTACATTCTAACGGAGAGAGGCGTAAACATTTTTACAAATTAGTAATCCAAATAATCCATCATTCAATGGTATTTATCATGCACTTACTGTATGCAGAGCCATGTGCTAAGCATCTGAGGGAGGGCAATTCAACACAGTTGGCACACGTGTTCCCTGCTCCAAAGGAGTTTACAGTCTAGAGGGAGAGACGGACATTAAATCAGATTACAGATCGGTATCTAAATTCTGTGAGGCTGAGGGCCGGGGGGGGGACTATCACATGCTCAAAGGACATAGACCCAAGTGCACAGGTGATGCAGAAGAGAAAGTAGAGAAAATGAGGGCAAAGTCCTCATGGAGGAGATGTATGATTTTAGGGGGGCTCTGACAGTGGGGAACGTGATCTTCTGTAGGATGTAAAGGGGTTTTGTTCTCTGTCTCCCCCTTCTAGACTGTGAGCCCACTGTTGGATAGGGACTGTCTTTATATGTTACCAACTTGTACTTCCCAAGCGCTTAGTACCGTGCTCTGCACACAGTAAGTGCTCAATAATTACTATTGATTGATTGATTGATTGATTGGTAAGGAGTTCCAGGCATGGGGTAGGATGTGGGCCCTCAGTCAGCTCACCTCATCCAACCTCACCTCACCGATCACTGATCTGATATGTTGCCAACTTGTACTTCCCAAGCGCTTAGTACAGTGCTCTGCACACAGTAAGTGCTCAATAAATATGATTGATTGATTGATTGATTGATCTACTCCGCCCCAGCCCGCACACTCTGCTCCTCTGGTGCCACTCCCTCACTGGGCACCAGTCTCGTCTACATCATTACCGATCCCCTTCCCACACCCTCCCCCTCCCTCCGTGTACAAGAGACCACCAATCTCTCCACCTTCAAAGCATTATTAAAGTCACACCTCCTCCAAGAGGCCTTCCCCGATGAAGCCCTCTTTTCCCCGGCTCACTCTCCCTTCTGCGTCGTCTCTGAAGTTCCATCTGTGACCTTTGGACATTGAATAGTCACCTCACCCGGAACCCCACAGCACTTACGTACGGATCTTTAAATCAAATATTATAAATTACTTGCTCATGCACATTCATGCCTGTCTCCCCCTCTAGACTCTAAGCTCATTAGAGGCAGGGAATGTATCTGTTAATTCTGTTGTAAGGCACTCTTCCAAGAGCTTAATGCTCTGCACATAGTAAGCCCACAATACATACCACCGATTGATTGATTGAATCCCCAAGACCCAAACCACCGGACTACGAATCACTCAAATTCCTAGGTCATCTGGCTCCTAACCCTACCCACATTTGGAGAGATGGACGACTGACCACCGCTCTTCTCAGGTGTCCTTCTGGGATTTTGACAACTAACGATTTCCACTTGTTAGTCCACTTAGCCTGGCCCACCGTATAAAGGAGTTAATATTCCCAGCCTTGACGGACATGAACTTTTAAACCACACATTCTCAAGCCCGTATTTATTTCGGAAGGGTCCCAGTTCCACGAAGAAGTGATTTAGGATACTAGCCCTTGTGGAAGGTGACCACCCTGAGGGCAGGGATTGTGTCTACTTCTTCTAGTGGACTCTCCCAAGTGCTAAGTGCAGTGATCCACACACAGCGAGCGCTCAAATATACTCCATCACCCGAGGGCTCGATAGAATAGGTTTTGCGTGATCGAGGCAGAGACTGGTGTGGTGGGAGGTGGGGCAACAAAGGGGATAAGAGGTAAGGTGAGTCTTGTGGGTTTAAAAGGTGGGGGAAATGCAAGTCAAGGGAAGAAAACCCAATGAAATGACAGACGGGAGGTATCAGGCCTGCTGACCAGCTAGTCAAATACATCTCTGACTCTGAAGATGTTGAAGTCACTAAAGTCATATGTCTCGGAGATTTCAAAATTAGATTTGCTCCCTGAATAAATATCAGTAGACAACTCTATCCCGCAGGCATGCCTCATTCTGTTTACATGGGAAAACTCCAATTCACATGGATAAATAATAGCCCTGTGCCTTCTTTCTTATAGTCCTGTAATTGTTTTTTTTTTCCCTTCTTGGCTTTCAATTAAGTATAATGCATGAACTCCCAGACTACTGGATGCAGTTTTACACCACATCCTAAGCTACTTTGGTCTCTAAAACGCATAAGCAAAAACTGGATTCTGAGAACGATCCAAGGTAAATATTTCTTTTCCGAACTGTTGGCCTAGGTGCATACTGGCATTCGAACCATGATTGATTTCCCTTAGAAGCACAAGCTTTCAGAGAGCACACTGAAAGGGGAACCATTCGTGGAGATGGATTCCTGTACTGCCCCGAGGACCTGCCTGTTTTTTAATATTTTTTTTAAACAGCATTTGTTCAGCGCTTACTTTTCACCAGGCACTGTACTAAATCCTGGGGTAGATACAAGCTAATCAGGTTGGACACAGCCCCCGTTCCACACGGGGCTCACCGTTTCAATCCTCATTTTACAGACGAGTTAACTGAGCCTCAGAGAAGCGATGTGACTTGCCCAAGGTCACACAGCAGACAGGTGGCGGAGCCAGGATTAGAACCCAGATCTTTCTAACTCCCAGGCCCGGGCTCTATCCGCTAGGCCACGCTGCTTCTTGACTCTTCTCCCGAATCTTACAGTGAAGTCCCCTCCCAGCCATGCAGCCTTTTGTCAAAGGATCACATCACTCATCCCTCACGCCCCACGCCAGAGACAGGGAATTATTATCAGTGCTCAGCGCTGCAAGTGTTCTTATCTTGAGGAACAAAAGATGTGCTTTTTTGAGCGAGGAAGACAGAGAGTTTTGTCAGCTTTTCTGCCCGTGAACTGGAAAGAACTCACTCACTTTAACGGCCCTAATATCTTCGCCCCATTATAAATATGGCTGTTTTCCCAAGGTGGGCCGGATTTCTTTGATAGAGAGAGATGAAAGCGTGGAGAGGGGAAGAAATACACGCACGTAGCAAGTCATCGCTGCCCTGACTCTGTTGACATTGAGGCCAGAAGCTTGGGATAATTATCATTCCCATGAAGAAGCCTGTTGTATTTGATATGCAGGAGGGCCATTTAGACAGAGAAATTGCTCAGCATTGCTACTGGCTGCCCAGGTAATAATAATAATAATAATGGTATTTGTTAAGCGCTTACTATGTGCACAGCACTGTTCTAAGCGCTGGCGGGATACAAGGTGATCAGGTTGTCCCACGTGGGGCTCACAGTCTTCATCCCCATTTTACAGATGAGGGAAATGAGGCACAGAGAAGTTAAGTGACTTGCCCAAAGTCACACAGCTGACAATTGGCGGAGCCGGGATTTGAACTCATGACCTCTGACTCCAAAGTCCGAGCTTTTTCCACTGAGCCACGCCGCTTCTCAGAAACTAGGAGAATGAGGGTACTCCTGTTTATGTCCACATATCCAAACCTCTCCTCCTAGAAAACTCCAGTCTCAACGTAAGTCGTTCTTCACTGGTGCTCCTAAAGGATTGCGGTGAGGGGAAGATAATCCTGCAAAAGTCATAAGCAGTCGTGTTCCCTTGGAGCCGGCTGGCACGGAGCCCACCGAGTCGCTTGGAACTGTTCCCTCTAGATTTTCCTTTTAGCTTTCCCTTCCTCTCCTTTCCCGTCAAGAGTTCAATCCTTGGCGTGTTTCCCACCTGCATATTAGCCTTGCCAGAAATGAAACCGTCGTATTCCCAATTGAGTTGGTTTCATATACTGCTGAGAGTCCTTCTGTGGCCAGAGACCGTGCGGCTTCAGTAATTTTGCTAGAAATACCGTGTTTATGGATGAGGAAGCAGTAATTGGGCATTTCAAGTGGCTTTTCAACATCTATAATGAAGATAGCAGGGGAGTTGCACCAATATTCAAACACAAAATAAACAGTGGAGGGCAAGTGACCTCAGATTTTCAAATGCTTAACCTTTAAAGAATCAGAATTTTGTTTGTCTCTATTTTAAGAACATACCTTTAAGGAGGTACTGTGAAAATGTGCTGATTTATCAGTCATTCATTTATTTTATTTTATTTTTATTTTATTTTGTTAATATGTTTTGTTTTGTTCTCTGTCTCCCCCTTCTAGACTGTGAGCCCACTGTTGAATAGGGACCGTCTCTATGTGTTGCCAGCTTGTACTTCCCAAGCGCTTAGTACAGTGCTCTGCACACAGTAAGTGTTCAATAAATATGATTGATTGATTGATTCATATTTATTGAGCATTTACTGTGTGTAGAGCACTTTACTAAGCACTTGGGAGAGTAATAATAATAATAATAATAATAATAGTGATGGTATTTGTTAAGCGCTATGTGTGAAGCACTGTTCTAAACGCTGGGGGGATACAAGGTGATCAGATTGTCCTATGTGGGGCTCACAGTCTTAATCCCCATTTTACAGATGAGGTAACTGAGGCACAGAGAAGTTAAGTGGCTTGCCTAAGGTCACATAGCTGACAGGTGGCGGAGCCAGGATTAGAACCCATGACCTCTGACTCCCAAGCCCGGGCTCTTTCCACTGAGCCACGCCGCTTCTCTACTGTAACAGAGTTTGTCGACATGTTCCTTGCCTACAATGAACCTTCAGTCCAGAGCAGTTAATTTATAGTAATAACATCTTAAGACAATGGATAATAATTGTGATGATCATTAAGCACTTACTATATGCCAGGCTCTATAGTAGATACAAGACAAACCTGAGGTGGGCACAATCCCTGTCACTTGGGGCTCACAGTCTGAAAGTGAGAACAGGCTTTTTAATGCCTATTTTACAGATGAGATAACTGAGGCACTGAGAAATTAACCAACTTGTCAAGGTCACAAAGCACACAAGGCAGAGCTGCCTTCTCCGATACTCCCTCGGCTTACAAAACTCACTCCCATTTTTTTTTATGGCACTGTTAGGCGCGTATTATGTGCCAGGTACTATTTTAAACACTGGGATAGAGAGATAGTATTTAGGTTGGGCACACTCCAACATGGAGCTCACAGTCTAAGTCCCCATTTTTCAGATGAGGTAATGGAGGCACCGAGAAGTGATCTGCCCAAATCACTTGGAAGAGCCGGGATGAGAGCCCACATCCTTCTGACTCCCATTCCCGGGCTGATCCGCTAGACCACAGTGCTTCCTTTGATCCTCCTTTCCTGACTCCGCTAGCTAATGCAGCCAGATCTGCCCATTCAGTAGCATGTGGTCAGTCTGGGCAATGGAGCCTGCATTTCTGTTCGTTCCCCAACTAATGGACGGAAACAACTTCAGCGTTTGACTAAATGATTGGGACTGGTGTGCTCGACCATGTACGCCATCCTTTGAAGAGCTCCTGGAGCTGAGGAATTCCCGGTGGCTTTGAAAGGAATTTCCCGCTCCAATGAGCAGGAATTCTGCCGGGCACAAAAGAAGATGAAAAATCAGTCCACGGAGAGCTGGTAAATTCTGAAGGCCACTTAGGAATGGAGTTAGGAATGCTTATGTGAAAAGAATCCTATTTATCCTGAGAATTTGGGAATGGGGAAGATAATATTGTTAAGCTTTCCAATGGACACCTTCTGTCCCGAGTGTACATTGAAGGGATTTTAATTTGTCAAATGTCCTTGTTGCTGTTCTCGGCTGCCATAAATGTCCATTATTAGAACATTCATTTGGACAGTGAATGACAGATTTCTTCCTAAACTTATTACTGAAACCATTTTCATAAAAACTATGTCTTAAGTGCTACGTATTCCCATTAAGATAAATTCCAGAATATAATGCTGTACTCTGAAAAATGGCGAAAACTCTTTAATAGTTCACAGAGAATATCTCCATATAAAATATCAATCAATCTTTGATATTTCTTGAGTGCTTACTTTGTACAGAGCACTGTACTAAGCGTGTGGGAGAGTACAACACAACATTATGGCAGACACATTCCTGTCCACAACAAGATTACAGGCTAGAGGGGAAGGCAAACGTTAAGAGAAATAAATAAATTATAGATAAAAGCTTAAGTGCTGTGGGGATGTGGGGTATGACTAAAGGGAGCAAGGCAGGGCATCTCAAGATATCTCAAGCAAGACATCTCAAACGAAGGGAATGCCTTGTCTCCAGACAAGTGCTTATCCTTCTCCAGTTCCTTCAATATCATATTTTGGTAACAATCGTCAATCCTACTCTCCCCTACTTGGATTGTGGGCCTCATAAAGGACAGATCCCGTGTCCAACCCAGTAATCTAAGCACACAGTACAGTACTCTGCACACAGTAGGCGCTCAATAAATACGACTGAATGAACAGTAGGCACTTAAATACCATTAAAAAAAACCCACTGAATTTTTACTCATAAAAGCAGAAAAATGATTCTTGCCATAGTCCCTGAAATATCGAATCCAAATATAAGCAAAAGTATAATTTAAATCTTAGGCAGAAACGTCTTTATACTATTCTTTCTCCTGACCTTCCAAATATTTCCTAGGGACTGAATGTTCTGAATGGGTAAAGGTTGATTTCTGGAGGAATCTTTTTGCTTGGCGTGATGGAATACCACATAGTTAATTGCATCAAAAGGAACAGTATCACGTTTGCCTCAACTGTCAAGTCAATCTCCACTTCTTATTTACAAAAACAGTATCAATCTTGCCACATCTCCATATTCTTTATTTTTTGGACAAAATATCTTCTAGAAAATAGGTGATATTGTTTAGAAACTCTAAAAGAACAGCGGCTTTGAAACAATTTTATTGCCTATTCTTCCTTGTGGCCAGGGAACGTGTTTATCAACTATGTTGTATTGTACTCTCCCCTGCATTTAGTAGTGCTGTGAACATAGTAAGTGCACAATAAGTATGACTGACTGATCAAATCCAAACCACTAGCCCAAGGACACTCTGCCCTTCATTGAGCAACTGGGGATTAAAACCATGATGCACTTCTTACAAAAATGACATTTCTTTGTAGTTTACAAGTTATTCTAACCATCAGTTCTACCACTATGTATATTATGACTGATGGATTGTAGGGGTTAATCAGCTACAACCTCTGCTGAAGGCACAGAGAGCACAGGAATCCCAGTCACACTGGAGTAAATTAAGTTTTGAGCTGGGAATCAAGAGAGAAGGGTTCGATGATATCATCTGGATATCCTCTCTTCCTGCTCATTGCTAAACTCCAGTGTTTATGCATAATTGGCTTAAGAGAAAATACTGTGCATGCCACAGTGATTAAGTGATTCAATGATATTTAGTGAGCACTTACTCTGTGCAGAGCACTATATTAAGTGTTTGGGAGAGTACAGTACCACAGAGTTGGCAGACATGAGTCCCTGCCTGAAATGGCTTCATTTCTCTCTAGTGCAACTCTTAAGGATTTTCTAAGCCTTCCCTTTGTGACACTAAACAGATGGAGAGAGTCCAGAAACCGAAGTCCTTTTCGAATTCAAGGTTTTCATCTTTTTTTTCTGATGCTATTTGTAAAGTGCTTACTATGTGCCAAGCTCTGTATGAAGCCCTGGAGTAAATACAAGATAATCAGGTTGGATGCAGTCCATGTCCCACATGGGGCTCACAATCATAACCCCAATTTTACAGGTGAGGTAACTGAGGCAGAAAGAAGTGAAGTGACTAGCTCAAGGTCACACAATTGAGCAGTGGTAGAGCTGGGATTAGAATCCACGTCTAGGATCTTTCTACTGGCCACGCTGTTTCATCTTTAATTATCAATCCTTTATAGCAGGGAACGTGTCTGCTAAATTTTGTTCCTCTGTACTCTCCCAAGTGCTTAGTACATTGTTCTGCACGTAGCACTCAATAAATGCCATTCTAGATGGCATTTATCTAGGTCAGTTCTAGATGAATCCAGAAAACGTATGTGAGAGCAAGCTCTACAAAGTGGTACAGCTGGGATTAGAACCCAAGTCCTTTGACTTCCAGGAACTTTCCCTAGGCCACTCTTCTCCTTGAATATATAATTTAAGGGGCAGTTTAAAGATGCTAAGAAACGATCACCTCTTGATGTCCGCTGAAGCGGAGCTGGGAGGAATTGGGGAGACAAAGGGCACACGTGTTTCAATTTCAAAATAGATATTACTACTGTTGGCAGGGAATGGGTCTACTGACTCTGTGTACTGTGCTCTGCACACAGTAAGTGCTCAATAAACATGACTGATTAGTTGACTGATATTAAAAGCAGTTAGAGCCCAAACAAAGAAAGGAGACTAATTACACATTTGAATGGTTCCAGCCTGCCGGCTCATTAAAATATAGCCAAAATATTTATTTCAGTATTGGCACACGTGTAATTTGTGTGCCAAATGCCAAGTTGAAGTCAACTTCTGGCCCATATGGGGGTCTGCCAGCTCTGGAAGTAGCTAGTTGTGGATCAGGAATGTGTCTGTTTATTGTAATATTGTGCTCTCCCAAGTGCTTAGTACACTGCTCTGCACACACTGCAAACACTCAGTAAATAGCCCTGACTGACTGTCAGTGCAGTTCTGCTAACAGACGAGGAAACAGATTCCAAAGAACCTATCCTTTCTGGGCATGGAACAGATCAGAATGGGCAAAGGAAAAATGGCTTAACTATGATTCTCATCCTTATTTCAGCTAGGAGAAGAAAGTGTTTACTTGTCGCTTTTATTTGTACTTGGTACGTCCATAAAACCAGAGCTTTGGGGAGAACTGATGGAGAAATTAAGCAGAAATAATGTTCAAAACGATGCCAATAGCCAGACTATATCATTTGCATGTATATGAATGTAAGCGCCCTGGGCAGAAAATAGAAAAATAAGAATGCATGAAATTATAACAGAAGGTTGTCTAAAGTGCACTGAATTAGCATACAAGAGAACACTGTCATAAGCGTGAGAACAACTGGACGTTAATTTAAATGACACTCTAAGAGTCATTAAAACATAGATGCAGTTTTTCAGATCAGAAACTAGTTTGCATTTTATTTTCCTTTTCAAGTCTCCAAATAAACAGTGCCCCAGATAAAATACAGCTTCTCAGCTTGAAACCAGGGGCTGTAGAATCCGTTTCCAGTTACTCCCGAATCATTACTGAGGTTGCCAATTCATTCTTAATCATGGTGGTATTTGTTAAGTGCTTTCTATAGGCTTACTGTCAGTGCTTAGAACACTGCTTTGCACATAGTAAGTGCTTAACAAATGCCATCATTATTATTATTATTATTTGCTCTGGGGTAGATACAACATAATCAGGTCCCACACAGGGCTTACAGTCTACATAAGAGAGAGAACAAGCACTGAATCCGTTTTGCAGATGAGGGAACTGAGGCCCAGAGAAGTGAAGTGACGGTCCCAAGGTCACACAGCGGACAAGCGGCAGAGTCAGGATTACAACCCAGGTCCTCTGATTCTACTAGAGCACTCAGCCTCTCAATGGGAGAAAAGAGCTGTTGGCAGGGATTTTATCTACCACCATTATTCCACGTACAGTGTGCTCTGCTCATAATAAGCACCCAATAAATACCACTGATTGACTGATCAGTGCGTAGAACATTGCTCAGCTCACAATAAGAGCTAATTAAAAAAGTGGCTGATGCATAGTAAGCACTTAAATACACGTAACCAAAAAGTCAGTCGAAAAAAGTTTTAAAGACCTCTGAAGTAAAACTTCAGATGGGAGAGTGAAAGATGAATGCAGAAGACGGATGAACCTGGCATTTCTGACTCTCTTTGAGCTGAGGTTTCCTTGCAAACTAAAACGTCCAGAAGGAAAAACTAAAATGGTATCAGGCATTTGGAGAGGTCCACGCAACAGGAGAAAGGGATAGATTTTTAATGGATATATACCCAGACTGAGCCCCCTCTTTCCTCTCCTCCTCCCCATCCCCCCGGCCCTACCTCCTTCCCCTCCCCACAGCATGTTTGGACAGATTTATTACTCTATTTTACCTGTACATATTTACTATTCTATGTATTTTGTTAATGATGTGCATCTAGCTTTACTTCTATTTATTCTGATGACTGGACACCTGTCCACATGTTTTGTTTTGTTGTCTGTCTCCCCCCTCTAGACTGTGAGCCCGTTGTTAGGTAGGGACCGTCTCTACATGTTGCCAACTTGTACTTCCCAAGCGCTTAGTACAGTGCTCTGCACATAGTAAGCGCTCAATAAATACGATTGAATGAATGAATAAGCTAGTTGTGGGCAGGGAATGTGTCTATTCTATTGTATTTTCACAAGTATTTAGCACAGTGCTCTGCGCACAGTAAGCACTCAATAAATACAAATGATTGATATGGCAAGTAAGGGGTAGCCCATTATGCATGTCTCATTCCCATTTGCTTGTGCACAATAATAGTTTTATGAAGTACAATTTGATCACCCACTTTCTTTTCACTGAAGGGAATAAAGGTACACAGAATGCGCATTTCTGTTGCCAAGCAGTGACTGCAGTTACCCATCAGTGAATACAGTAAAAGGGTTTTCTTTTAGAATTCAACTACGGAAAGCTTTTAAATTGCTGTCTTTTCCCACCTCACTTTCTGCCATGTACAGACGGACTGTGTTTACAAAAGTTAGTTTTTAGTCTTAGCTGCATTCTGGTTGGACTTCACAAGCAAAACAGATAAGTGAACAACTGTAGAATACCAAACTGGAGGAACGTGGCTTTGATTATAAGAAATGATACTTCTCATCTAATGTACTGAACAGGTTTCATTTATTAAAATATTTAAGTGCTGAGTACAGTGTTCTGCACACAGTAAGCGCTCAATAAATACGATTGAATGAATTTGGGGAAGTGAAGTGGTGCTGATTATAATGGTGCTATTTTTAATAGAACCTCAAGAATGGTAGAACTTTTGAGAAAATCAAGCTCCAAAACAACGTCCTCAATTTATTCTCCAACACTCTTCACAATGCTTTAACTACCTCCTACATGGAAGTTTTGAATTGGTCACACACTAAGGCCTGGAAGTAATAGGCATAAATGAAATCTGACAGTAATCCCCAAATGCATGTTACTCAATCAATTTGTATTTATTAACCATTTACTGTGTGTAGAACAATCAGGGGCATAATTGAGCACTTACTATTCATTCATTCATTCATTCAATCGTATTTATTGAGTGCTTGCTGTGTGCAGAGCACTGTACTAGGCGCTTGGGAATGTGCAGAGCAATGTACTAAGAGGCTGGAAAAGTACAATCCAACAGAGCTGGTAGACACGTTCCCTGCCTGCAACAAGTTTATAATTTACAGGGGGAGACGGGTATTAAAAGAGAATCCAGATATGTATATAAATGCTGTGGGTCTGAGGGTGAAGTGCTTATCAAGAGCTTAGAGGTAACTGATCCACCTGCATGAGACTGATCTCCAAGCGCTTAGTACAGTGCTCTGCACACAGTAAGCGCTCAGTAAATATGACTGAATGAATGAATCTCCAAGACTTCTCTGTGCCTCAGTTATCTCACCTATAAAATGGGGATTAAGACTGTGAGCCCCATGTGGGACAGACAGGGACCGAGCCCAACCTGATTAGCTTGTATCTACCCCAGCACTTAGAACAGTGTTTGACACATAGTAAGAACTTAACAAATACCGTGGCTCAGTGGAAAGAGCCCGGGCTTTGGAGTCAGAGGTCATGGGTTCGAATCCCAGCTATGCCACTGGTCAGCTGTGTGACTGTTCTAAGCACTGAATATCTGATCATTAGTTGCTGATTGTTTTAAAATGAATGCTCCTCCTTAATAGCAGAATCTTGGCAGTGCCATGGCCTGGTATTAACTCACTGGGCTCTGGGGACCGGCTCATCAATAGGTTGATGAAGTGACTGACTGATTTCGGTAGCCGGCTGAGCGTCTTGAAACCGATGCTGCGGGAATCGGGGATCGGGGAGAAAGTTGCTCCTGTCACTTTTTGCGTGGGATTCTGATGGGAAAAGCGGATTTCATTAGAAATCCCCTTTGTTACCATCGAGGCAGGCCACAGATGGTTCATGCCGGTCAGAGACGGGACACAAGGGGGCAGCGAAACACCGCCAAATTCCTGCCAGGGGCTGCCAACTGATGCCAAATATTTGGTGGCAATAAGGACAAACCAAAGGTATAATAATGATAATAATGGCATTTATTAAGCCCTTACTATGTGCAAAGCACTGTTCTAAGCGCTGGGGAGGTTACAAGGTGATCGGGTTGTCCCACGGGGGGCTCACGGTCTTCTCCCCCTTTTTAGACTGTGAGCCCACTGTTGGGTAGGGACTGTCTCTCTATGTTGCCAACCTGTACTACCCAAGCTCTTAGTACAGTGCTCTGCACACAGTAAGCGCTCAATAAATACGATTGATTGATTGATTGAGTCTCCCCCTTCTAGACTGTGAGCCCACTGTTGGGTAGGGACCGTCTCTCTATGTTGCCAACTTGTACTTCTCAAGTGCTTAGTACAGTGCTCTGCACACAGTAAGCGCTCAATAAATACAATTGATTGTTTGATTGATTCATCCCCATTTTCTATTTCTCTTTATTTTATTTTGTTAATATGTTTTGTTTTGTTGTCTGTCTTCTCCTTCTAGACTGTGAGCCCGCTGTTGGGTAGGGACCGTCTCTATATGTTGCCAATTTGAAGTTTCCTAAGCGCTGAGTACAGTGCTCTGCACACAGTAAGCGCTCAATAAATACGACTGAATGAATGAAAGAAAATGGGGATGAATCAATCAATCAAACAATCAATCGCATTTATTGAGCGCTTCCTGTGTGCAGAGCACTGTACTAAGTGCTTGGGAACTACAAGTTGGCAACATATAGAGACAGTCCCTACCCAACAGCAGGCTCACAGTCTAGAAGAAGACAGACAACAAAACAAAACATATTAACAAAATAAAATAAATAGAATAAATACGTACAAATAAAATGAATAAATAGAGTAATAAATACATACAAACATATATACATATATACAGGTGCAGCATGGCTCAGTGGAAAGAGCCCGGGCTTTGGAGTCAGAGGTCATGGGTTCAAATCCCGGCTATACCAATTCACTTCACTTCATTTCTCTGGGCCTCAGTTCCCTCATCTGTAAAAATGGGGATGAAGACTGTGAGCTCCCTGTGGGACAACCTGATCACACTGTAACCTCCCCAGCACTTAGAACAGTGCTTTGCACATAGTAAGCGCTTAATAAATGCCATTATTATTATTATTACTATTATTACACTACATCAGAATTGGCAGAGGTGTTCTCTGCCCAAAACTAGTTTACAGTATAGGAGCTGTGCAGGGATTAATATAAATGAATAATGTGTAGTAGCATGCTCTACAGCTTCCTGAACAGTGAGGAAACTCTAAGGGGACAAGAGCCACCGGCCACGGCCGCAAAGAGTCGACCTATCAAGGGTATCCACTGAGCACTACTGTGTGCGGAGCACTGTACTGAGCGTTTGGGAGAGAACGATGCCCCAGAGTTGGTAGACACGTTCCCTACCCACAGCGCGCTAAACAACATGGCCAATAGTTGTACTCTCACCTTCTCCACGGGTCTACCGGGAGGTATAGGGACTCAGAGGGGTCTGATTATCTTCTACCTAACCCAGTGTGCCTATTTCAAGAAATGAAGCATTTTTTCGGGGAGCACTGCATATATTAAGAGAAGCAGTGTGGCTCAGTGGAAAGAGCCCGGGCTTGGGAGTCAGAGGCCATGGGTTCTAATCCCAGCTCTGCCACCTGTCAGCTGTGTGACTTTGGGAAAGTCACTTCACTTTTCTGTGCCTCAGTTACCTCATCTGGAAAATGGGGATTAAGACTGTGAGCCCCATGTGGGACAACCTGATTACCTTGTATGCCCCCAAGTGCTTAGACCAGTGCTTGGCACATACTAAGCGCTTAACAAATGCCATTATTATTATTATTATTATTATTATTATTATTATTATTTGAGTTCCTCCAGCTGCCTACGGCCTGGGACCACATCAAGAAGTAGTTTCACTGGCACCATTCCTCTCACAAAAATACTGTGCTAATGCAGAGTTTCGGGCAGGATTTTCACTGACTGGTTTGCTTCAGCTATGGTGGGGGGTTCCAGGTAGTTAAAATTATTTTAAGTGTCCTGGGAGACCCTCGGTAACTCTCCCACTTTCTGCCACACGCTTCCTTATCTTCTTTGCTACCCCTTCTCTTGGTCCCTTCCTTATTTTTTTTTTGTTTTGTCCTCCTCCCTCCTTTCCACCCTCTCCCTCACTCTGACGCCGATCTTCATTTTCATTTGATTACCAATTCCCTCTCAGCAGCTTCCTACATGTCTCTCCGTCCATCTGGACCCTGTTTATCTTTCCCATCTGTTCCTCTCCTACTAGCCAATGGGCACCGGTACCATCTTTCCCTCCCATACAGAGCTCTGAGATCTCAGGAAAAGAGAGAGCTTTCTGGAAAATGAAGACCAAGAGTCCCTCGGGGTAGAGGGTCGGCTCCTTAATGCCTAGCTCATTGTTCCAACCCTGACCAACCCCTGGATCCTCCCAGATTGGGTCATCAGGTAGAAGCAGAGAGGCCTAGTGGAAAGAGGAAGGGCCTGGGGGGGTCAGAGGACCTTGGGCAAGTCACTTCATTCATTCAATCGTATTTATTGAGCGCTTACTGTGTGCAGAGCACTGTACTAAGCGCTTGGGAAGCACAAGTTGGCAACATGACTTCACTGATCTGGGCCTCGGTTTCCTCAACTGTAAAATGGGGGAAAGGACGGTGAGACGCGAACTGTGTCCAACCTGATTAGCTTGTTCCTATCCCTATCCTATCCCTGTAAGTAGAATACACTTTGCGGACTGGAATAATAGATTTCATAAATGTACATGTTAGCCTGATCTACAATCATCTGAATTCTGAAGTCGAAAAAATAGCAGATTAGGCTTGGCATTCTACTCCTATTCTAACCAGAGTCTATATACTCAAACACTCTGTTGAAAGGTTGCCATCTATATTTCAATTATTCTTTAGATAATTTAAGAGCCAGTGAGGATTTCCTTCCGGGGGAATCCCCATTCCGCAGCCAAACATAACATCCCGGTGCTTAGTACAGTGCCCGGCACACAACACTCACTTGACAAATGCCATAAAAATATGGGGGTGAGTTTAGGCAGCTGAAGGAGTATCTGAGAAGGCAGCTATTGTGAATGAAGCAGAATATATTCCAGGCAACCAAATGGCTGTGAAACCTGAAACTGAAATGAACCTGGGCTAATTGAGTACCTTCTTGTTTCTCGTTCCCTCCTCTGAAACAGAATCTTCATTGACGTAAAGGGAGCCTCGCAGAACCCCAGGGTCTAATTTGTCAGAATTTACCCAGAATTCCAGGGATCGTTATTTCTTGCTCAAGAAATCTTCTCGACTCCCAGAATCCCGCCCGTCTTCTTTCACTTTTCCCAATAAAATCAATTTTAGGAGGTTGAGCTGGGCATAATTTATATGTTTTCTTCATTTCCTCTATAAAGATACCATTCCATAAAGAGAGATTAATTAGGGCTGCTTTGAATTATGGTGGTTTTATCTCAGGTTTGGTGGCAGAACTTCATTTTCGGCAGTTCAAGACAAAGACAACAAAAATACATTTCTCAAGCACACCGTAAAGACATTTTCAGCCAGGAAGATGGAAAATGAGTCAACTCAGTTTCAGAAATGAATTACATTACATCCCAGATCATATATGAACAAACAGCTTCACCTTACAAGAAAGCAGACTATGGTCCTAGAGTTTATAACCTAGAAATAACAGAAAACCATATCAAGGCCACCGAATAATCCTACAGGGTTTTAAAATATTAAACAATCGTAATGTTTTTGAGCTCTTTTAGCCCCGTGGATATTCATAAAGGAGTTGACAAGGCCTTAAATTACAAAAGGACTCATTAGGAAAACATAGGGGATATCATTATTATTACCCATATTATTACTCTCATGGGTAACTGTTATTTCCATTTAAAGCTGCACGTTTGGTTTAAAGAAAGGAAATGCAGTATCAGAGCAATGTAGATTGAAAGGAAATGAGGCAGCAGAGTGATGTAGATTCACAGACCCATATTTTCTAATTTGAAAATGGTTGACTCAAGACAATAATGGGACGGCTAGGCATATAATAACAGCAATTATAATGATGACAATCGTAATAATAATAATTGTGATGTTTGGTAAGTGCTTACTAGGTGTCAAACAAGCACTGTACTTGGCAATGGGATAGATTTCACAAAACCTATTCAGATCATCGTCCCTGTCCCACATGGAGATCACTGGCTATGGGGATGGGAGAGCAGGTATCGCACCCCCATTTTACAGATGAAAAAACAGAGATACTGAGAAGTGATCTGCCCAAGGCTATTCAGCAGGCAAGGAGAATAGCCTGGATTAGAACTCAGGTTCCCCTGGCTCCCAGGCCTGGGGTCTTTCCAGGAGGCCACACTACTTCCTTACCAGGAGCATAACTATTTTATCATATGAGGGATAACTGTCTTAGATCCATCAGTCAAATGCATTTATTGAGCACTTACAATGTGCGGGGCACTGTACTAAGCATCATCATCATCATCAATCGTATTTATTGAGCGCTTACTATGTGCAGAGCACTGTACTAAGCGCTTGGGAAGTACAAATTGGCAACAAGCACTTGGGAGAGTACAACAGAATTAGCAGACACGTTCCCTGCCCTCAGTGTGCTTACAGTCTTGGGGGGGGGGAGGGGGGCAGACATCAATACAAGTCATTTATAATGTATCTTTTCTTCCTCTATTCACCCCCTACCTCAGCCCCACAGCGCTTGTGTACATATCCATAATTTATTTATATTAATGTCTGTCTTCCCCTGCACTGAGGGCAGGGAATGTGTCTCTTACATTGCCATACTGTACTCTTTCAAGCACTTAGTACAGTGCTCTGCATACAGTAAGAGCCCAATAAATAGTTGACTGATTGATATAATCTACAGACAATATGTATAATCTACATATTTATTACTCTATTTATTTATTTATTTATTTTACTTGTACATTTCTATCCTATTTATTTTATTTTGTTGGTATGTTTGGTTCTGTTCTCTGTCTCCCCCTTTTAGACTATGAGCCCACTGTTGGGTAGGGACTGTCTCTATGTGTTGCCAATTTGTACTTCCCAAGCGCTTAGTGCAGTGCTCTGCACATAGTAAGCACTCAATAAATACGATTGATTGATTGATTGATACAGACATGTACATAAGTGCCATGGCTTGGTTTTTAGGTCCAGGTTCTAACCGGAGTGCTAGAGCACACTGAGGTCGTAGATAATGGGATGCTTTAAACCTCATCCCTCGCCTAGCCTAAAACCAATACCAAAGGTTACCAGACTCCAGAGCAGAAGATTTGACTCTAGTCTGTACTCTGAGGTGCAATTAAACATCTATTTAAGCACCCCATAAATGTCACTCCTCTTTTTTCTGCAATGCTCCTAACTCTGCATTTTATACCTATCCCTATTTAATGAAGTCTTTGTGAGGAATTTTATGACACCAATGATTGATACTTCCTTTCTTTTTCCAAAACATGACAGCAATGAAACACCCATGAAGAGCTCTACGGAGTTATTAAATCTAGGAATAGAACAACAGGCACTCTCTAAAAGCCCGCAAATCAATTGGAAAAGTTCCTTCAAACTCCACTCACTGACTGGTGAGTCCTCAAGTCTCAAGTCAATATTTCTAGCTGAGAAATCAGTCATTTTGACATCATTAGAAGTGGTAATGGTACCAAATCTGCTGAAGAAAGGCCATCCACTGCTCCTTATCCCAACACAACATGTACTTTAGGACAGTCTACCTCTAGCAGTCCCTTGTTTTCCAAGGTGTCCCGGCTGATGACGTGGGTATGGCTACAAAGGCCAATGCCCAAGTGCTCTTTCTTGTATACTGTAGTAATTACGATCTTTGTTAACAATTGTGCAATCCACTGCTTCACTGACACGGGAGACCTGGGTTCCAATCCCAGCCCTGCCTCCAGTTAGTTTTCTCCTCTAAAGCAAATCACCAGCCCCGTTATTACTCTTATTGAGCCTTACAGAGGGAGAGCCCTCCTTAGGTTTCAGAAAAATCCATCAAGATGCCGGCTTGAATTAAACCAACTTCATTTCTTTGGTGAAACTAGTACTTCCTGAAATAAATGGATACGGACGATCAGCATCGTTCAATGGAGAATCCATTCTAAGAAAGCAGTCAGATGGAAAGATGAGACGGAACACCACACGGATGGTTTTCAGGAAATGACTAGATGAAATAATACTTGAATGAAGTGCCTTGCTAATAGCAGTAAAATTTAATAGGTATAAGTCATGAAGCCATGAAGTCTGGACTGGAGTGGGGAGAGATGGGATGCTAGGTCAGCATGGAGGCTGATACAGTAATCAAGGCGGGATAGGATAACTGATTGGATTAACATGGTAGCGGTTTGGATGGAGAGGAAAGGGCGGATTTTGGTGATGTTGTGAAGGTGGAACCGGCAGGATTTAGTGATGGACTGAATATGTGCAGTGAGTGAAAGAGAGGAGTCAGAGATAAGGTTACAAGCTTGTGAGACAAGGATGATGGTAGTGCCTTAAATAGTTATGGGAAAGTCAGGAGGAGGACAGGGTTTGGGTGCGAAGATAGGAAGCTTTGTTTTAGACTGCATTTAGTTTTATTTACAAAGTCCAAAATTCAGTTTCTCCCTGACTGGGTTTTTACTTCAATGAGATTGCCTCCTTCCTGTGTAACTACAGGATGCCTGTAAGAAAATACATTGTTTGAAAACTGTTCAAGCCTCTGAGTAACGAAAGCACAGAAGAAAAACTTTTATATAGGCGTATATGGCAGGCTTTACACTTTGAGGTCTAGTATCAAACCCATCTTCACGATGACAGGATATGTTAAAACAAAACTTGCTATCAGTTTTAAAATGTTCCAAAGCCTAATTAGGTATTACAGGAATGAAATTTTACATGTGCTGTCTATGATTCAATCACTCAATCGATGGTATTTATTGAGCACTTACTTTGTGCAGAGTATGGTCCTAAGCAATTAGGAGAGTACCATATAACAGAGATGGTAGACATGTTCCCTGCCCACAAGAAGCTTAGAGTCTCCAAAAATCTCTTTTAAAATATTACAGATAATGTGGAAAGGAATCATTTAATCAATTGTACTTATTGAGAGCTTACTGTGCACTGTCCTAAGCACAAGCACAATACAAGAGAGTTGGCAGACGTGTTCCCTGCCCACAAGGATCTTACAGTCTCCAAAAATGTCTTTAAAAATGATATATGAATAACATGGAAATCAATCTGTCAATCAATGGTATCTGCTGAGTGCCTACAGTGTGCAGAGCACTGTATCCCAGCTCCACCAACTGTCAGTTGTGTGATTTTGGGCAAGTCATTTAGCTTCTCTGGGCCTCAGTGACCTCATCTGAAAATGGGGATGAAGACTGTGAGTCCCCCATGGGACAACCTTTTCACCTAGTAACTTCCCCAGCGCTTAAAACAGTGCTTTGCATATAGTAAGCGCTTAATAAATGCCATCATTATTATTATTACTAAGTCCGAAGCACAATACAACAGAGTTGGTAGACATGTTCCCTGCCCTCAATCAAAAGAAAGGCAAAAAAAAATGTACCACAACAAGGTACACTTCCTTTACAATTTCCCTTGTTTGAAATCATTCCACTTTTTATTTAGAATTCATTTCTTCCCCACACAAAATGCACAAGTGTCCTCGTAGTGCAATACGTGAAATGCTTTTCTTCTGCTTTCTGATATGTATCTGTCTTGTTTCATTACTTGCTTATACCATATCATTTTGTTCAGTGGTCTGGAGAAGTTAATTGCATTTAAGACCTAGATAATGGTGTGCACAAAAACTAAATAATCGTTCACTCAATAGTGTGAGTTCTATTGAGGAAAAGCAAAAAGTCAATGAATACTTATTTGTTCTATTACTACACAATGGAGGGGTGACCTAGATGAAGTGTTTACATTGGCAGAACAGATTTTCCTAGAGACCAATATATTCACCATTCAGTTTCCCAGTAATAAGTCATATGTGGAGTATTATTTGTAATAAAAAAACTGTTGTCCACTATCATTTCACCATTTAACATAAAAAAAATGGCTTGTCATTTTTGAATGTTATGAACTTGAGAAAGATAACCGTAGTAACCGCTACAGATTTTTTCTGGAATATTTAAAAATGTATTTCTGATGTTTAAGACTATAATGAAATAGCTAAAGGGAAATGCAGACTGTACCTCCCAGAATATGGACTTTAATTCGAATTTAAACTGGCTAGGAAAGCCAAAGGAAGGCGTCAAGCTTTTCTAATTGAAAGAAAAAACATAGTAAGCACTGAGGACATCATAAAAAAAGTTGTTGTGAAGGAGGGCAATGGCAGAGCTCAGACAGTAACTTATATTTCCTGACTGTCAGCCTAATTCTCTTTCTGCTAGGCCACTACTCGTCTAACTTTATTGCCTCTGAGACTTCCCAGGGAGCCCACATTTAACATTTTTTCATGTGGTTTTTAAATTGCATCCACCAATCCTATATAGTTGTGTGGAACAGAAAAAAATCAGAGATGAAATAAAAAGGAGACTGGGAAGGGGGATATGTGGCTGAGTAAGTGCTTAAATAGTAGAGGAAGCAGCTCTACACATACAGAAGTGCTAGTAGGGGTTGTGAATGCTCAACTACGGTAGTTTTGTGACAATCCTGAAGTGGTCCTTGGATCAGTTTGCCACTCTGAGGAGTAAAGGAGCCGATAGAAAAGTGGTTTCCATAAAAATAACACATTCCAGGCTCAATAAACAAGCTATTTCTTAGGCCTCAAATGTCATACCCAAATCACATGGATACCTATGGCAGTTGGACTGATTTCTCCGAACAGGGGCCACTCCTACTTAACTTCCAAGGGGACTGTGAAGACGTCTTTGGCTGTATTCTGCCACCTCAAAATGCATTCACTTTATAATTAAAGTGATCATCTGCAAAGATTAGCGGTTCAGAGGATTTGATTAAATTGTATTATTGTGGGGTTAAAAATAAAACTTCATTAAGTTATGATTGTATCTTGCCTCAAGCCTGTGGCTTTGCTGTTGTGCTTTCACAGAGGATAACACCCTCACGCTGACTTCATTTTCAATAGCAAAGTCTCATTCTAGTGAGCTCTTTGGGCATTTCCCCTTCACCCTCTCTACATTTTCCTGGATTCCTGGTCAAATCCTGAAATAGAACACTTCAACAAAGATTTCATGACAAATTCCCCAGACGTTATTTAGCAGAAACCGCGGCAATTCATCCATGTCACAGGTTGTTTCGGCATATGAGAATTCTGTGTGCCCAAAATAGAAATAAATGAACCACACAGGGAGGAGGATGGGGTGAAGGATTCTAACAGTATAGCTCATCTCAGAGAAATATGCAAGGAGAATGCCTGACAGAAGATATCCCAAACAGCTGATCTATGAGGCTTCAAACTTGTAAACAGTTTGTTCTAATATATATTATATATAATCTAATCTAATATATCAATATTCTAATCAATCTAATATATATTGTAAACTTAGTACAGTGCTCTGCACACAGTAAGCACTCAATAAATACGATTGATTGATTGATTGATTGTAAACTCGCTGTGGGCAGGGCATGTGCCAATAAACCCTGGTGTGTTTATAATACGGGCATTTATTAAGCGCTTACTACGTGCAAAGCACTGTTCTAAGCGTTGGGGAGGTTACAAGGTGATCAGGTTGTCCCACGGGGGGCTCACAGTCTTAATCCCCATTTTACAGATGAGGTAACTGAGGCCCAGAGAAGTTAAGTGACTTGCCTAAAGTCACACAGCTGACAACTGGCGGAGGCAGGATTCGAACCCATGACCTGTGACTCCAAAGCCCGGGCTCTTTCCACTGAGCCACGCTGCTTCTCTATAGCCGGTCCCTACCCAACAGCGGGCTCACAGTCACACAGCGGACAAGTGGCGGAGCGGGATTAGAACCCACGTCTTCTGATTCCCCAGCCTGGGTTCTTGCCACTGGGCCTTGCTGCTTCTCTACAATACAACAGATATACCGAGTATATCCTATAGTGGCTATGCAATCTTACTTCATCAAATGAGTTTTCTGGTAAATTGCTCTTCCATTTTCAGACTTTACTAGAAGGTACTATAACGCTTTTAACCAATGAATTAACATTTTATTTTCGATTTCTACCTGCAACGTCCACTTAGGTGGATTAGTACTTTGCAAATATGAATAAATCATGACAAAAATAACTGTAATTTTAGCTCGGCCCAAGAAATGTAATTCCATACAAACACACAACAGACTATTAGAGGATGGTAAGGCAGCAAAGGTGGAAAACATTATCACTGTAAACCTTGAAATTCAATTTATATAGGCTGGAAAATATTTTGGAAATATTTAGGTTTTTATACTCATAGTAGTAATTATGGTACTTGCTGAACTCTCGCTGTTCTAAGCACTAGGGAGATCCTAGCTCCGCCATATGTCTGCTGTGTGACCTTGGGCAAGTCACTTAACTTCTCCGGGCCTCAGTTACCTCATCTATAAAATGGGGATTAAGACTGTAAGCCCCACATGGGACAACCTGATCACTTTGTATCCCCCCCAGTGCTTTGCACATAGTAAGCGCTAAATAAATGCTATCATTATACAAGTCATTCAGGATGGACACTGTCCCTGTCCCACATGGGGCCCACACTCTTAATCCCCATTTTACAGATGAGGTAACAGAGGCACAGAGCAGTGAAGCAACTTGCCCAAAGTCACGGAGCAGATAAGGGGTGGAGCCGGGATTAGAGCCTACGTCCGTCTGATTCCCAGGCTCGGACTCTATGAATCAATCAATCAATCGTATTTATTGAGCGCTTACTGTGTGCAGAGCACTGTACTAAGCGCTTGGGAAGTACAAGTTGGCAACATATAGAGACAGTCCCTACCCAACAGTGGGCTCACAGTCTAGAAGAAAATAGAAGGCATGCCATAGATAGCCAAAATTGTAGGGTGTTCTTAATTTCAACATACCTATTTAATTTGACTGTCAGAGATCATGGCTAATAATAATAATAATGATGATAGCATTTGTTAAGCGCTTACTATGTGCAAAGCACTGTTCTAAGAACTGGGGGGATACAAGGTGATCAAGTTGTCCCACGTGGGACTCACAGGCTTCATCCCCACTTTACAGATGAGGTACCTGAGGCTTAGAGAAGTTAAGTGCCTTGCCTAAGGTTACACAGCAAGACATGTGGCAGAGCTGGGATTCGAACCCATGACCTCTGACTCCAAAGCCCGGGCTCTTTTCACTGAGCCACGCTGCTTCTCTATGCACTAAAACACGCTGCTCCTCTGGTTTTGAAGGCCCTTTCAGTTCCGACTCGGAGTTGGGGTCCAATTTGACCATCTGGGGCATCTCCTTCAAGCATGACGGACCACTATGTAATGGCAGGGGTACACGACGAGGATTCTATCAATCAATCAATCAATCATATTTATTGAGCGCTTACTGTGTGCAGAGCACTGTACTAAGCGCTTGGGGAAGTCCAAGTTGGCAACGTCTAGAGACGGTCCCTACTCAACAGTGGGCTCACAGTCTAGAAGGGGGAGACAGAGAACAAAACCAAACATATTAACAAAATAAAATAAATAGAATAGATATGTACAAGTAAAATAAATAAATAATTCTACTGATGATACCAACTTGCCAACTTGTATATGTTGCCAACTTGTACTTCCCAAGTGCTTAGTACAGTGCTCTGCACACAGTAAGTCCTCAATAAATACGATTGAATGAATGATACATGACCAGCCTTCTGGCTGGAGGTGAGGCTGCAAAGAACTATGTCGGACCAAAACTCCTTTCGCACAAGAACATGGCCATTAATTAGCTTTGGGCGGTTGGTATTTATTGAGCGCTTGTTGTGTGCCGAGGACTGTACTCAGCCCTTGGGAGAGCACACTACAAGGGAGTTGGTAGACACGTTCCCTGCCCACAAGCTGACGGTCTAGAGGGATCTAAATCAAATTGTACGTTTCCATCATTTTTGACTGGAACCGGAATAGGGGGAATAGAGTAGGCAACCCCTGGATGTCTTGCTGTTTTCCCAGCCCAAATTTAGACTCTTCTGGAAGAGTAACGAAACTGCATTAGACTCTCTGATTAATCCGAACTTCTATACCTGAAATTAGACCAATCAAACAAAAATCACCTTGCTACAGCAAATAAAGAAGTCATATCTTCTAATTTCACACATAATTATCTCCCTGCTGGCTTGCTGATAGGAAGCTAATCAGACAGAGAAATTAGCTACAGCTTTTCCAAGGAATTATATCAATTTGTAGTTTTGTCTGACATGCTCTTTTCCACTTTTAAAATGAATACCATAAATTCCAATTTCCAGGTGGAAGACTATAAATATAAACTACATCTATCCTAGGAGACGGTCGGGACCGTCTTCGAATTTTAAAAACAAATCTCGTTTAGCGGATTAAACACAAATGGAACCAGTGCATTATGAAAAGGGACTGGGCGGGGGTACAGTACCATTTTCGGCAGATGAGAATACCACATGAGAACGGAAACCTCATCTCTTACCGCCTCCCGGAGCCGTATTTTCAACTTCCTGCCGGTTTCTGAAACACTCTGCTCTGGAATTCGAACAAAACTTAGCCAGAGATTTCTAACGGCCAATCTGGCCTCAGACAGCTTTGTGAAGATGAAGGCACTGAGGTGCCGGCTGTACAGGGGAGTTCAAAAGTCTGGAGAATCAGGACAGCTCTGGTTTCAAGGTTTCAGTTATTGTTAATTCATCCAAGAGGCCTTCCCAGACTGAGTCCCCTCCTTCCTCTCCCCCTCCTCCCCCTCTGCACCCCCCGCCTTACCTCCTTCCCTTCCCCACAGCACCTGGATATATGTTTGTACGGATTTATTACTCTATTTATTGATTTATTTTACTTGTACGTATCTATTCTATTTATTCTATTGTGTTAATATGTTTGGTTTTGTTCTCTGTCTTCCCCTTCTAGACTGTGAGCCCGCTGTTGGGTAGGGACCGTCTCTATACGTTGCCAACTTGTACTTCCCAAGCGCTTAGTGTAGTGCTCTGCACACAGTAAGAGCTCAATAAATACAATTGATTGATTGATTGACTGGTTTAGAGGCAATAAACCACAAGACGGCAGATTCCGCTCGAGATGACAATTGGAGGGCTGGGTCAGTGAGAGGGTCTCAACTGGGATCATTGCCGGTTTGATCAAAACAGGCTGAATTCAACCGTTTTCAAATGAATTTCTGCCTAGCTCTGTTCTGTTCCTTGTACTCCATGTTCCACTCTCTGCATTCGACTATTTGCTGGAATCCCTACATAATAATAATAATAATAATAATAACAATAATAATAACAATAATAATAATAATAATGGTATTTGTTAAGCACTTACTATGTGCAAAGCACTTTTCTAAGCACTGGGGAGGTTACAAGGTAATCAGGTTGTCCCACAGGGGGCTCATAGTTTTAATACCCAAGTTAAGTGACTTGCCCAAAGTCACATAGCTGACGGCTGGCGGAGCCAGAATTTGAACCCATGACCTCTGACTCCAAAGCCTGTGCTCTTTCCGCTGAGCCACGCATCATTTCACCGTTGAAGTATATAATCTCAGCAGGCATTTTGAAGCAGTGGAAACAGCCTGGGATTCAAAGGACCCGAGTTCTAATCCCATCTCTGCCATTTACCTGCTGTTTGGTCGTGGGCAAGCCTCTTGGCTTCTCTGTGCTTCAGTTTCCTACCTGTAAAATGGGGATTCGATGCCGACTCTCCCTCCTACTTGGACTGTGAGACACACGGGGAAGGGTCTAGGTCTGACCTGATTACCTTGTAACAACCTTAGCGATCGGTACAGTGCTTGGCACATAGTAAGTGCTAAACTAATACCACTTTTATTATTATTTTGAAGCTGGGGGTGGGGTAGAGAGGTCAGGGATAAGGCTCAGGAACAGCTGGGGTGAAACTATGGACATCTGGTAGTCAGCGGTTATGTCCACTATGTTCGTTTCTCATCCCAGGCCTTAGATTGCATCTACTTTTAACTCCTACGGAGGATCGGGCGAATGGAATCTAGGCTTAATAACTCCTATTATTAAATACTGATTCCAACTGGATAGACAGCACTCCTCTCAAATTCCAACTAAAATGAGCCATCTATTTTTATGAGTGACTTTATAAAGTTGCTCGTTTTCCTCGAAGCCACCAGAGGAAATGAGCACAATTTCTGAAATAAAATAAATGAACAAGGAAAGCACCTAAATTGAAATTAGTTGCCTAGGGCTAATTACCGTGCACTATTTTAACAATACACCAGACTATATGTAGGACATGATTATCAGACTTCCCAAATCTTCTGCACCAAAATAGCTTGGTTTCTGAATGGACCTTTGCTAAAAAGAGTGATCTTTTCCAAGATTTAAAGGGGTTTGCATGGTCTGGCAAAGCTGAAGCGGGAAGCCATGTCAGCTGAAAAGGCAACATGAGAAGTAAGGGGGATCATTAGGAGGTTAATTTGGAGGTAAAAGATTTGGAATATCTATTAAATGACACTGATCAAAGTTTACTTGGAATAAGCTTGGGCATAAAGAGAATCAATCTCTGCTGAGATACATTCTCCAAATTCAATGGTAAAGATCAGTTTTGTAAATACTAATCTCAAGACTCTCCACGTCTAAAAAAGAGATGTGTTCATTCATTTAAACAAGTGAGACACGGGATTGAAGAGAGTGAAAGATATCCTTTAACCTAAAACAAATTTCTTAAATTTTCTACATCTTTTCCCGATGCTGGAGGAGTGACAAACACAGCTGAATTGCAGTTAAAACCAACAAAGGATATCCTAACTAAAAATGCAGCTCCTTAATTCTCTTTTTTGTCATTGGGAGGAATGTTTTAGAAGAGTGCAATATAATACAATGGTTACATAAAACAACATCCCTTGGCAGGAGCTGGAACTGGATCTAACGAAATGAGTTAACACCACTTTGCAGAATACCCTTAGTTTAACTGTTTGTGTTTCCGCTGCCAAATTGCCAAGAATTTGATATGGTGTTCTTCACAAAGTAAGGGATTCAATAAATTTTAGTGTTTGGCTGACTGGCCATCACTCCATTGGTTTGTTGCAGGCCAAGCTACCTATATTCTAATAATTAGATGATAATAATAATAGTAATACTAAATGAGACTTGTTAAGCCCTTACTATGTGCCAGGCACTCTACTAAGTGCTGGGGTGATACAAGCAAAACATGTAGGACACAGTCTCAATCTCCATTTTACAGATGAGGTAACGGAGGCACTGATATGCAAAGTGACTTGCCCAAGGCCACACAGCAGCCAAGTGGCAGAGCAGGATTAGAACCCATGACCTTTTAACTTCGAGGCCCATGCTCCATCCACTAGGCCATGTTGCTTCTACTGCTTGTCTCCCCCTCTGGACTGTAAGCTCCTTTTCATGGTATTTGTAAAGTGCTTACTATGTGCCAGCCACTGTATTAAGTGCCGGGGTAGAGAGAAGCTAATCAGGTTGGACACAGTCCACATCCTACACGGGGCTCACCATCATAAGCCCCATTTTCCAGATGAGGGAACTGAGTCAGGGAAAAGTGACGTGATTTGCACAAGATCACACAGCAGACAAGTGGCAGCACAGGGATTAGAACCCAGGTCCTTCTGGTCATTCCATTCCATTCAATCATATTTATTGAGCGCTTACTGTGTGCAGAGCACTGGACTAAGCGCTTGGGAAGTACAAGTTGGCAACATATAGAGATGGTCCCTACCCAACAATGGGCTCACAGTCTAGAATGGGGAGACAGACAACAAGACAAAACATGTGGACAGGTGTCAAGTCATGGGAATAAATAGAAATAAAGCTGGATGCACATCATTAGCACAATAAATAGAATAGTAAATATGTACAAGACATGTCTATCAACTCGGCTGTACTGTACACTCCCAAGTGCTTAGAACAGTGCTCTGCACACAATAAGCACTCAATAAATACCAGTGATGGCTGCTGCATCCCAAAAGCCCCAAGCTATGCCACCTCGTCGGAATTTTTGTTTCAGTGCAATAATAACAACTGCAGTATGTACTAAGAACTTCTAATGTCTGTCCCCCGCTGTAGACTGTAAGCTCCTTGTGGGCAGGGATTGGGTCTCCCTACTGTGTTACAGTATACTTTCAATCAATCAATCAATCACGCTTATTTAGCGCTTACTGTGTGCAGAGCACTGTACTAAGCGCTTGGGACGTACAAGTTGGCAACATATAGAGATGGTCCCTACCTAACAGTGGGCTCACAGTCTAGAAGGGGGAGACAGAGAACAAAACCAAACATATTAACAAAATAAAATAAATAGAATAGATATGTACAAGTAAAATAAATAGAGTAATAAATATGTACAAACATATATACAGGTGCTTTCCCCAGCACTTAGCACAGAGCCGCACACACAATGAGCCCTCAAAAAAATACCACTGATTGACTGATACGTATCAGCATCCAAAACAGAAAAATTGTGAAACAGGCTATCCATCTAATAAATTCAGGGCACAACCTACAAAGGTGCCTAAAAATTCAGGTAGTAACACACTAAATGCCTTGAACTGATCCTAATGAAAATGGATATACACACTTAAAATTCATCCCCTTTCTTCCACTTGTACACAATTTGGTACTCATTTGATGCATAAAACTGAAAGAAAGGCTTCTGTATTTTCTTTAGTCGCTACCATATAAATGCAAATAACATTCAATCAGATACATATTAGAAAGTGAACAGGGCTTGGCTTAAAAAAATACAATTTCAATTAAATCCTTAATTTTCTGAAGACAGTTCTAGCCACAGATGTGTAGCAAAGAAAGGCTGACGGATGTTTGGGAATAGCCTGTGAAACTGTATTAAAAGTCCTCTAAGCAGGGGACAGAAAATTGAATTTAAGTAATGGAACAGTAATTCTAATTCTAATGAAACTTACTCAGTCAGGGCATCTAAACATTTCAATAGGGAATGTCTCTGAATTGTAAGGAATTGATTAAAATCAGAATGTGGATTAGAAGATGAAGTAACCCGAGGTATTTTAAATTAAATAAATCCAGTTTGTAAATCATATTAAAATACACAGTAGTTACATCCCTTAGCAAGCCCATCAAAGACAATGGGAATAAGCTGTATCCAGCATTTGGTAAAAGTAAGCAGTCTGGTATCTGCTAAGTGCTTACTATGTGCCAAGCACTGCACTAAACACTGGAGTACATAAAAGTTAGTCACATGATGCACACAGTCCCTGTCCCACACGGGCTCACAGTCTAAGTAGGACGAAGAATGGGCATTGACTCTCCAATCAATCAATCAATCAATCGTATTTATTCAGCGCTTACTGTGTGCAGAGCACTGTACTAAGTGCTTGGGAAGTACAAGTTGGCAACAAATAGAGATGGTCCCTACCCAATAGTGGGCTCACAGTCTAGAAGGAGGAGACAGAGAACAAAACCAAATATATTCACAAAATAAAATAAATAGAATAGATATGTACAAGTAAGATAAATAAATAGAGTAATAAATATGTACAAACATATATACATATATACAGATCCAATCTACGGATGAGAAAATGGAGGCCCAGAGGACCTATGTCGCTCTAGACTGTAAGCTTGTTGTGGGCAGGGAATGTGTCTGTTATACTGTAATAATAATAATGATGGCATTTATTAAGCGCTTACTATGTGCAAAGCACTGTTCTAAGCGCTGGGGAGGTTACAAGGCGATCAGGTTGTCCCACGGGGGGCTCACAGTCTTCACCCCCATTTTACAGATGGGGGAACTGAGGCCCAAAGAAGTGAAGTAACTTGCCCAAAGTCACACAGCTGGCACTTGTACTTCCCAAGTGCTTAGTACAGTGCTCTGCACACAGTAAGCGCTCAATAAATACGATTGATTGAATGAATGAATGAATTGGCGGAGCCGGGGTTTGAACCCACGACCTCTGACTCCAAAGCCTGGGCTCTTTTCCACTGGCCACGCTGCTTTACTACTACTACTACTACTACTAGTACTAGTAGTCTCCCAAGCGCTTAGTACAGTGCTCTGCACATAGTAAGCGCTTAATAAATATGACTAAGTGACTTGCCCCAGGTCACCCAGCAGGCAAGTGCCAGGGCAGTGATTAGAACCCAAGCCCTCCGACTCCTAGGCCTGAGTTCTTTCCACTGGCCCACCCTTTGTCAGTTTCTATCACGGTCATTCATTCATTCAGTCAATACTGTGTGCACTGTACTAAGCGCTTGGGAGAGTACAATACAATAAAGAGACACATTCCCTACTCACAACGAGCTTGCATTTTTTCATACTAAAAGGACCTAATCTCCATTCAGCTCCAAACAGAAACTATATTATCCCCCTTTGTTAAGAGTTCCTGGTCACGGAACCGCTTCCAGATCTGCGGGACTTGGGTTCCGATAGATGGTTTGATAGCATCGCTCTCTTTGATGATTAACCCAACACAGGCAGGTGAACATACACCCTGCGGCAGACAGTCCGTCCTACGTCCCGGGTCATAAAACTCAAACGTACAGACGTCCCCAGGGTCTCGGGCGTAAGAGGGACTGAAGATGGCTAAAAGGAGATGGCCGGAGGAGGAAGGGGGTATGGAGAAATATTGGGAATAGTCTAAGAACTCCGGGCTGGATGGCCTACTGAGAGATCAAGCAGTCGGGTTTCCAGAAGACCTGCTGAATCGAGTGATCGGAACCCCGAGCTGAGAATTTGGGAGTCCCGGGTACTGCTCTGGGACTCATTACGTGACCTCCTGAGTGGGATTACTGAAGGCACACCTCCTCCAAGGGGTCTTCCCTTGACTAAGCCCTCTTTTCCTCTTCTATCACTCCTCTCTGCACCACCCTTGCTCTCAGATTAGCACCCTTTACTCACCGCTCCTTCCACCCCACAGCACTTATGTCCGTAGCCGTCACTTACGTATTTCTATTAATATCTGTCTCCCGGCCATGTTACTGATAGCTCCTATTCATCCCTGTCGGCAACAAAACTCACTACTGATCTGACGGAATAATTTCACAATTTGCTTCCTAACCTAAAAAACTTTCAGACTTAAAGGGTGGAAGCAAAGTTGATATTAGGAGGGTAGAAGTCATGCAATTGTTTTCAACAATGATTGTGAGTTTTCCTAAAGGATATACTCTTTGTCTCTGAATGACAGCTGTTGCAACATCCCAAGATACCAAATTATCAAGACTCTGAATTTAATTACTATTGACTTCTCTCACCAGTACCCCAAAAGGTTTCCGTTGCTATGTCAAAGTTTGGCTAGAAGCCCAGAAGAGAGTTTTGAAAAGGTGACAATTATCCACAAAACGGACTTTTTGTTCCCCAAGCTTGGGAAAATGATATAAAAAGTCACATATGCATGAGTCAGGGTGACCTGCAGGCTATTTTAATTTACATTGTACTTTTTATTGTTGACAATAACCCAGAGCTTCTACAGAAACCTGCAAGACTATGAACACCCACACAATTATACTGGCACATAGAAGTCAATGTAGTTTCCAAACATTACTGTCTCATTAATTTTCACGCTGGGGTAAGTTACAGTTTGATTTGCTTTCTGTGTCAGGTTCAAATGCCTTAGTCGCTGGTAACGGTACATAAGCCCTAAAGCGTATGTCCACAGTTTCTGATAGAAGCCTGATCAGAATTAGCCAAGCACACCTTTCTCTTTCCTATTGGCCCTGTCCAGCGTGATGATTCATTTGAAGTCCTTTCTTCTTAAGAAAAATGTTATTAACAGGGGCATTAGGGCTATTAGGTTGAGGCCACACTAGCTACTTCAGGCCTAAAAATACTCTCGGATTTTCCCGATCTATTTTGGCCAAAAATAAACTTCTGGGTATTAATGATCTCGATACTCCGCTCTTTAAACTTACTCTTAATGAGAATATTTTTCTGTTTTGGAAAGTCGTCCTTCACTTTGGCAAACACTAAGCTGCCACTGGCCTATGATTATGAAAGTCTCAGTAAAGGGAAAAAACAGTCTTCAGAATCAAAGGGAGTTGTTTGACTTTGATGGCAGATCTAAGTCTAACAGCCAAGTAGAAAAACAAGAAAATCAAGGAGACAATTGGCCAAATTATAAAAACAGCCAGAATTTACAGCACATATAACTGTTGGCTGCCAAACTTTAGCAATACAAAATCAATTCTTACCATTAATGGTATCTAATCATTATACAGCCATACTACATTTAATTTTTAAATTAAAAACTGAGCTATACTGTCTAACTTGAGGATTTTCTCCCCCTTTCCCTCCTATGGATGGCCTTCATTTGAGACACCCCAGATCTTTAAAAAACAAATAGCTACATCATTTCTGAAAGACAAACAGGAAAACCTACCACCCATTATATAATCAAGAAAAAGCAATATAGCTTTGCAATCAACCACAAAGATGAAACCAGTTTTTTTTCTTCATTTCATACACTAGCCCATAAATGTGATCTCATAAACGAAACTGTAACAACCAGGAATGAGTGACTCACCACTATCCAAAATGTAGATGATCCCAGGGGTTGGAGGAACTTCCATTAAAGGAAGGACTGAAAAGAAGATTCTAATCTGGGAGAGAACATGAGGGAAGTTAACAAAATCGCTGGAGGCTTGCAGGATTAAAAAACATGAAATTTTGGTTCCCACCCATCAGCTGAATACAATTTTGACCACTGAAGCTTGAAGGTGAAAACTTCCAAACCGAAAACCCAGAGAAAATCATTCCTTACAGAGCAGCTGGCGAATGCAGAATTTATTACTACAGGAAATCATGGAAGTCCAAAGCATTAGAGGAATTGGATAAATAAATGTCACTCGAGGGAAAGTTAGGGATGTTACACAATACACTGTCAGATTGTAACAGTTATATATCTATATTACAGTGTGTTTGTGTGTGTGTGTGTGTGTGTGTGTAGCACTCCTAGGAATATATATCCCACCATTACCCTGAACTTGTTCTGTTTTTACCCTTTCCAGATAACACTTCCTTATCAAGACACCAACCTGATTTGCTTATATCCACCAGTACTTAACAGTATCATTATCATTATTATGATATCTGGTGAGTGTGGCCTAGCCCTTGGCACGGTGATGAAGGGCAGATTGAAATTTCCTTTCCCTCCATTTGCAACACCTACTTTCGGCTCTTCCTGACTCTAGGGATTCCCTTTGGGTCCACTCAATCCATAAATCAATGGGATTTATTGAGCACTTATGGGAATTGGCATGGCCTTGGGACTCAGAAGTTGTCGGTTCTGATCCTGGCTCTGCCACTTGTCCCCTATGTGACCTTGGGTAAGTCACTTCACTTCTCTGTACCTGTAACCTCATCTGTAAAATGGGATTATAAGTATGAGTCTCATGTGGGACAGGAACTATGTCCCTCCTGACTGATTACCTTGTATCTGTCTCAGACCTCAGAACAGTGCTTGACACTTACTAAGCGCTTAACAAATACCATAATGAATATTATCATTATTACTGTGTGCAGGTTCAGAGCACTGTACAGTAAGTGCTCCAGGGAGTAGGAAAAAATAGATCTGGTAGATATGATCCCTGTCCCTCAAAGGATCTTACAATCGAATGGGAAATTTACTGATGACTGGATTTTGGATGTTTGGTTTGGGAATTCTGTCAGTCCTCAGAGCCTGGGCCTAGCTAACAAATGACAAAAATTAAGCTGACACCATCGAAGTATACAGGGAGAAAAAAATCCCCTCTGATGGATTCTCCCTCCAAATCCCCAAATATGTAAGCACTGAGGAGCCTGCCAACATGAATATGAAAATGAAGAAGGGAAGTGTATAATTATTTTCCATTGAAATAGTGCTATCTGGTGGGCTCGGTGCAGAACTTAAGTGATTTTCCATAAAAAAAAAAGATGGTGATATTTTAGAGGTTTCAATATAGCTACCTAAATCTTAGTAAGATTGAGATCTCATCTACCGACTCTGCATGTATTAAGGTTAACTTTTTATGATCCATGTCTAACAATTACTTTTTCGGCTCTAAAGCCAAATTTAAAAACTACTCTGCAAACAGTTTAGAGGAAATGATTAAGATTGAGAGGGCCAAAATCTCACAGTGACATGGAGACACAGTGGCTGGATTTTTCATGGACTGTCTCTGTCTTCCCCCATTCTGATTCCTCTCAATCCATCTACAGCATTTTTTGAGGACCTACTTTGGGCATAGCACTATACTAAGCACTTGGGAGGGTCTAAAATCAATCTTTGGTATTAAATGTGACAGCTCCTTTCACTCCATCTTCCGCAGTTCTTGTGAGTGTGAGCATTTCAAGACTGAAAATGCTGCTTCTATGGGATTTCAGCCATTGCTCCACTCCTAATGTGCCAATTTTTTTATTTATAATTAGGTGCTATTTTTGACTCGGTGAGTGCTACTGTGTTGTGCATCCTTGAATTCACAATCCACCACCCACATAAAACAAAACAGTGGCAACCATCCAATGCTGTGACTCCTTTGTTGAGGGCTTTTCAAAGGCAGTAATGTTTGACATATTTTGTAATTCCTTCATTCACAAAACAACAATAAAGAGCATTGAAATCTTAAGCATTAAGCTTTGTTTTCCCTCTCAGTGCCCACAATGCGCATTTTCTTTTCCGTTGAGCTTTACCAAAACCATGTATTTGCCTTCTTCTGTTTTGCCATTCACATTCTGTTGTGGTTATACTACAAAAACAGTGTGACATTTAGAGTGGGAGTCTGTTTCAGACTCTACTTGCCATTTCCTTGCTCTTTGGAACACGCTTTCTCCGTTTCTCATCTCCCTCCCTCCCCTAAGGTTTAAAGAGAAGCTCTACTTCTGCTATTGGTTTGGTACATTGCTAAACACTCCCGAGCCCACTGTTGGGTAGGGACTGTCTCTATATGTTGCCAACTTGTACTTCCCAAGTGCTTAGTACAGTGCTCTGCACACAGTAAGCGCTCAATAAATACGATTGATGATGATGATGATGATAACACGGTAAACACTTGGAAAAATACCACTGACTGATTACGGACCGTGCGGGAAAGTTTGTTTAATCTTTGTTTATACAGAGTGCAAGGATGGTGGAAATGTTTTCTCAGGGAATGAAGAGTTGTCCCTCCTGGAGCCCAAATTCCAAATGTGAAAATCACGCACCAATAAATTCAACTCCACAAACACTTTTTCAGATTTAGAATGTCCAACTTTATTGTCACTACTTTTGGGTGTCTTTTTACACAATTTGTTAAGCACTAACTGTGTCCCAGGCACTGTCCTAAGCACTAGGGTAAATACAAGCTAATCACGTTGGACAGAGACCATGTGCCACATGGGGCTCACGGTCCGAATCCCCAGTTTACAGATCAGGTAACTGAGGAACAGAGTAGTTAAGTGACTTGCCCAAAATCACCCAAAAGACAAGTGACTTAGCGGGATTAGAATCCAGGTCCTTCTGCTCTATCCCCTTGGCTGTGCTGCTTCTCTCTGTCTATTGTGGATACACTGAAATTCATTGTGATCTAAAGGCTGAAAATAACTTGCTATGGTCCAAGGTACACTTCACTGCATCAGAACAGTCTGAGCAATTAAACGTTAAACAGAAAAGCAGCATGGCCTAGTGGAAAAGGCAAGAGCCTGGGGATTAGAGGACCTGGGTTCTAATCCTCCCTCTACCACTTGCCTGCCGTGTGACCTCAGACCAGTCACTTAAGCTTCTCCATGCCTCTGTTCACTCATCTGTAAAATGGAGATTTAACACTCGCTCTCCCTCTTAGACTGTGAACCCCATGAAGGACAGGGATTCTGTCCGACCTGATTATTTTGAATCCACCCAAAAGCTTACTACAGTGCTTGGCACAGAGTAAGCACTTAACGAATAGGAGCAATGAATTAGGATTGGAACCCAGATTCTCTGACCCCCTGCCTCCTGCTTTTTCCACTGAATCACATGGCTTCTCCATTTAATGTTCACTTGCTCAAGACTGATCTTATTCAGTCATGTGTGCTTTGCACTAGAGTTAAATTATTTTCAGCCTATTGGTCAAAATGAATTTCAGTATATCCACTACATAGTTAAGGTTATAGATTCTAAACTTCGGTTTGGAATAAGTTCACATTTGCAATGTTTTTCACTTTAAATGACCATAAACTGCCCCCATCTTAGACTGAATTTAAAAACAAGTAACAAGAGCACTGCAACATGCTGTGACATGACAAAATCTGCTAAATCAGAAAAATGAAGAGCAATCTTGAGTAACGCTTATTTGATTCAATTTTCTTTGCCTTATGCTGTGCAAAACCGAAGTTCTGGGAAATCCTTAGGTAGTCTGCATTATTGTGTCGCGAAGATGGATGCTTTAATCAGTGGTTTCACACACATATTTCAAACTCCTAATTGCCATTCATTTTCTCTAATGTCATCAGGATATGCTGCAGTTCAGAATTATGGGGAGAACAATCCTGTCAAACTGTGTCCGTGCAACAGTTTGGGAACTGCATTAAATTAATTGAAGAGGTGGAGGGGAAAAGAAGCTTTGGCTCCAAGTCCAAACTGTCATTTACACGGGTCAAGGTTGCTTATTAGCACAATGCCAATTCCAAATGCTTTATATCACTAACATGACTTGGTCCACTGCCGGTTATTTTTAGTGGGTCAATATGCTCGCGTTATCGAGTTCGATTAAATTAGAGTGCCTGGTATCGGGGGGGGAGGGGGCAGAATGATGCTCAGCAAGGGATGTTTGAAAGCACCATTGGATCACTGTCAGCCAAGCAACTTTCTAAAACGGTTGAGGGTATGTGTGCATATAAATGCCTCCTTGCACGCAGGGGTGGAGGGAGGATGGGAGAAGGGATCAGATCTAGAAATTAAAAGTGCCATCAGGGAGAGCACTCTGAATCCTCCTTCAGACCCTCCCCACGATTGAGGCTGATATTTGCTATGTACGTTTTCCAACAAGGCAATGGATTAGCATGCCACTAACGATTTCTTCTAGCTTTGGTCAATCAACAGTAATGATTAATCATCCATCATTTACGGAGCGCTTACCGGACTATATCCAAGAACCCGACAAACAACCCCGGAATGTGAAATACAAGCCCAGAATTCTGATACCTACGCAGAGGACTATCAAATTATGCACGGATAAGCAAAGAGTTAGACGAAACGTTATTTATCCAATGTAGAGGAGAGCTTGAAAAACATCACGCCGATTTAAGGGATGACAGTATCATTACATTCAAAGGCGGACGGCAACAACACTAAATAATATCCTTATAATGGACATATCCAAACCCATTTTCCACCACTAACGATTGTTCCCTATTGTTGATCTGACAAAGCCTGGAGTCTTGACTCTAGCTTCGGTGATCAACAAAGTTACCGCTACTACTAGAAACGCAAAGAATGCAAACTTCGCCAATCTGAGAGTCTGCCAGGTGACCTCTATAAATCTACAAGCAAAGTTGGGATATCTGGATGGCCGCCCATACAAGCTCATGCCCATCATATGGTATACTGGAGAAATGCCATCTGAGTAAAGGTGCCAAAGTTATTGGCAGCTTCGAGGAGAAATGGGAGCGAGGTGATTGTGAGCTATTTTGAGGGCAGGGATCGGGTCTATTGACTCTATTGTACTTTCACGTGTACTCAGTACAGTGTTCTGCATATAGTGAGATATGGAGGTGAGTGAGTGAGATTCCCACTGCATATAGTGAGATTCCCTCCACCTCCACATATTACTCAATAAATACCACTGGCTGAGAGGAAACTAGAGTACAGTCTCCTTGCTTCTCATTGCTGACAACACCCTATCCAGAGGCCTCCTAATCTAATCAAAAATGTTATTAACTCATGCACCTAAAATCACAATCAATCAATCAATGACATTTACTGAGTGCTTACTATGGGCAAGGCACTGCATGAAGCGTTTGGGAGAATACAACTGAGTTGGTAAACGTGATCCCCGACTACCAGGAATACACAGTCCCGAGGAGGAGACAGACATTAAAATAAATTACAGTAATGGATCATTCTGTGGTATTACAGACCTAACCTTGGCTAGATGCTAAGTTCCAGAGAAATGGAAGCACTGTGAGAAGCAGTTGTGCCCTAATGGATAGAGCACGGGCCTGGGAATCAGAAGGACTGGATCCTAATCTCAGCTCTAACACCTGTCTGCTGGATAATAATAATAATAATGGCATTTTTAAGCGCTTACTATGTGCAAAGCACTGTTCTAAACACTGGAGGGGATACAAGCTGATCAGGTTGTCCCATGTGGGGCTCACAGTCTTAATCCCCATTTTACAGATGGGGATTTTAAGTGACTTGCCCCAGGTCACACAGCAGACGTGGCAGAGCCGGGATTTGAATCATGATCTCTGACTCCCAAGCCCCTGCTCCTTCCCCTGAGTCACCCTACTTTGGGGAAGTCATTTTCCTGTTCTGTGGTTCAGTTACCTCGTCTGTAAAATGGGGATTCACATGGGAGCCCCATGAGGGACATATGGACTGTGTCCAACTTGATTGGCTTATATCTACCCGAGCGCTTAGAAGTCCTGGCACATAGTGAGTGCTTAAAAAAAAAAATTAAAAAATGGAAGGAATAGCAACACGTCTCTATTCAGTGCCCAGAGACAAAAAAAGCTTTTGACCTCAACAGAAGATGTGGGCCCTGGAAACTAACTACGCAACAAGTCGAGCTGCTCTGAGAAGTGCATTAATATCCTGGGCTTCTTCACACAGCTGGATGAAGAATGGAGGGGGGTCTTGTCTAGCCCCACCTCGAGACAGATGTCCTTTGCCTTACCCTGAGAGCTCTCTGAGGGCACGGACCGGGTGTCTCCTTAGATTGGGAGCCCCATTTTCTTTTTATGGTATCTGCTAAGTGCTCACTCTGTGTCAGGAGCTGTACTAAGCGCTGGCATCGATACAAGATGATCAGGTTGGGCACAGTCCCTGTCCCACATGGGGCTCACAGTTTTAAGCCCCATTTTATAGATGAGGTAACTGAGGAACAAAGAAGCGAAGCGACTTGCCGAAGGTCACAGAGCAGGCAATGTTCCACGTGGGATAGGGACTGTGTCTGACATCACATATGGAAAGAGTGCAGTGTAGTTTACACACCACACATGCGTGCATTGTTAAATTCATCCTTAGCGTCATTCTAGAACCTGAAGGGTAGCGCTCTCTATCTAGTTAGATATATTTCCGTAAAGTTGGGATTTTTTTCCTGTTGAGCAAAATAAAAGATAACCTGGGGGCTTTTTTACTCGTTTTTTTGCAAGCCATGCTCTTTTTCTTGTCTTCAGTTCACCAATATGACTATCCTACCCCATGAAGAACCTGCACGGACCCATACAGCATCTGGGAATTTTTTGTGGTGGGGGAGCATAGGAGTAAGGGAATTGTCCATTTCGAAGAAGAGGAGCAGCCCTAAATAAGAAGCAGCATGGCCTAGGGGGAAGAGCACAGGCTTGGGAGACAGAGGTCGTGGGTTCTAATCCTGGCTCTGTCCCTTTCTTCTGTGTGACCTTAGACTAGTCACTTCTCTTAAGAGAAACTTCTCTTAAGAGAAGCAGCGTGGCTCGGTGGAAAGAACCCGGGCTTTGGAGTCAGAGGTCGTGGGTTCACACCCCGGCTCCGCCACTTGTCAGCTGTGTGACTTTGGGCAAGTCACTTCACTTTTCTGGGCCTCAGTTACCTCATCTGTAAAATGGGGATTAAGACTGTGAGGCCCCACGTGGGACAACCTGATCACCTTGTATCCCCCTCCAGCGCTTAGAACAGTGCTTTGCACACAGTAAACGCTTAACAAATGCCATCATTATTATTATTATTATTATCTGATTATCCACTCCAGGCACAGAGCTTGGCATATAGTAAGAGCTTAACAAATTTCACAATCATCATGGGGTCTACTTGAACCAACCATGCGAGCTTAGATCTTGGTTACCTTTCATAAGGACTGAGGAATGCAAAACAAAACTATTTACTTCCTGTAAGACAGCCGGATCGAACTTTTATCAAGGCCCGTGACCATTTTATTCAGGAGAATTATAGCTAATCTTTTCCTGCGAGTCCCTATTTTTCTTCCTAAAATAAAATCAGTCATTAACTTAAAATTATTTTGTGCACTGAGGTTGAAAAGACCTGGCTGTAATGAAGCAGTGGAAGCTATTTTCATCAAATCTCAGTTTGACAATTACATCAAGCTCCCTCTTTTTACTTCAAGTAAAACTCATCACACTCTGAGATGTGCAATAAAAGCGGGGGTCCTGCCATTGGATTAAGCAAGTTAGGCCCCATAAGCGAGATAACGTTAATTTCCTCCAAGTTTTAATTGTGCTGTGGCTACACGGAACCTTCAGTATCACTGAGAAGCAGCGTGGCTCAGTGGAAAAGAGCCCGGGCTTTGGAGTCACAGGTCATGGGTTCAAATCCCGACTCCACCAATTGCCAGCTGTGCGACTTTGGGCAAGTCGCTTAACTTCTCCGGGCCTCAGTTCCCTCATCTGTAAAGTGGGGATTAAGACTGTGAGCCCCCTGTGGGACAACCTGATCATCTTGTAACCTCCCCAGAGCTTAGAACAGTGCTTTGCACATGGTAAGCGCTTACTAAATGCCATCATTATTGTTATTATCACTGCCTGGGCTAATAAAAATCCTCTTACCTGAGGGAGGCTGGATATATCTGGTGGGATCCGTCGTGAGTCAGGGCAGGGCTGATTCAGAAAAAATGACAATGTAGCCCCGGAAAAAAATATTTAAAAATGGGGTTGGGTGGGGAGAGGTGAGTAAAAACTCCTTTCTTCCTACTCACTAATGGGTAGTGAACATGTCTGCTAATTCTGTTGCGCTGTACTCTCCCAAGCGGTTAGTACAGTGCCCTAGACTGCAAGCTTGTTGTGAGCAGCAGGGAACGTGTCTACCATCAATCATATTTATTGAGCGCTTACTGTGTGCAGAGCACTGTACTAAGCGCTCTGCCAATTACCAATTACCAATTCTTCTACAGTACTCTCCCAAGTGCTTAGTACAGTGACCTGCTCCCCGTAAGGGCTCGATAAATACCACTGACTGATTCTACTCTGCAGTCTTCTAACTGGCTCTTACAAGCTCAGTCACCCCCCTCCCCGCCCCACAGCACTTGTGTGTACTTATGTACATATTTATAATTCTATTTATTTTATTAATGACGTGTTATATCTGTAATTCCATTTATTTACACTGATGCCTATTTACTTGTTTTGATTTCTGTCTCCCCCCTTCTAGACTGTGAGCCCGTTGTGGGCAGGGACTGTCTCTGTTGCTGAAATGTACTTTCCAAGTGCTTCGTACAGTGCTTTGCATACAGTAAGAGCTCAATAAATACGATTGATTGAATGAACGAATGAATACAAGTAAGGAGCAATTCAGAATCGGACTCTATTTAATGGACCCCTGAGAAACCTGAAGACTTCGACAGAGCCACTACTGCGATGCCATTTCTGGACGCTTGTACATATTTACTATTCTATTTATTTTGTCAGTGATGTGCATCTAGCTTTACATATATACCTGTATATATGTATATATGTTTGTACATATTTATTACTCTATTTATTTATTTATTTATTTTACTTGTACATATCTTTTCTATTTATTTTATTTTGTTAATATGTTTGGTTTTGTTCTCTGTCTCTCCCCTCTAGACTGTGAGCCCACTGTTGGGTAGGGACTGTCTCTATATGTTGCCAACTTGTACTTCCCAAGCGCTTAGTACAGTGCTCTGCATGCAGTAAGCGCTCAATAAATACGATTGATTGATTGATTTACTTCTGTTTATTCTGATGACTTGACACCTGTCCACATGTTTTGCTCTGTTGTCTGTCTCCCCCTTCTAGACTGCGAGCCCGTTGTTGGGTAGGGACTGTCTCTATATGTTGCCAAAGTGTACTTCCCAAGCGTTTAGTACAGTGCTCTGCACACAGTAAGCACTCAATAAATACGATTGAATGAATGAATGAATGAACAAGGGAATCTCCCAAACTCCCACTGAGGGTTCAATCAATCAGAGGTATTTACTGAAGATTACTATGTGCTGAGCACTACGCTTGGGTGAGTACAACAAAGTACAATGATCCCTGCCCTCACAAAACTTACAATTTAGTTGTCCAGCTCTGGCAATAGTAATGGCAAAGTCCCTACTTTGTGCCAAGCACTGGGGTAGAAACAAGATAATCAGGTCGGACTCAGTTCCTGACCCACACAAGGGACTCACGTTGGGGGACAACATATAGAGAAATCCCGCTTTACAGATGAGAAAACAGGCAAAGAGGGCCGAAGGTCACAAAGAGAGCAAGTGGAAATGCATCCTTTAGACTCCTAGGTCATTGCATTTTCCACTAGGCCACACTGCCTTTCCAGTACAGTATAATTTGGTAGAAGAGATCCCTGCCTATAACAAGCTTAGGGCCCGCGGGAGGGGCAGACATGAAAATAAACCCCCGATACGGGCAATAGTAGACGCAATATTAGGCATGCCTTCATTCGGCAGGAGAACGCTCAGCCTGGACTAAAACCCGAGAGACAAGAGAGCGAGGAAGGAAAATTACATTTGCAAGGCAGAAACATGGGCCAACGTGCTGACTTCAGTTAATAAATGCTTGACCATTCATTCATTCATTCCTTCAATCGTATTTATTGAGCGCTTACTGTGTGCAGAGCACTGGACTAAGCGCCTGGGAAGTACAAGTTGACCAGCAATGAATAACTGCGATAAATACGCAACAAACTCAGTTGATGCCCATCCTTTCATTCAAGCGCTTAGTACAGTGCCCTGCATACAGTAAGCGCTCAATAAATACGATTGAATGAATTAAGGCATCCATGAGCATTCCAAGGAAACTTCACATTAGAGCAAGTCTGAGGGCCACGATTTTGCCGGACAGGGCTGTCACTTATATTTCACAATATTCTTGGTGCCTTCAAATCTCCTGTCTCCTTTTCTTCCTAGTTATTTCCTAAGTTGTTCATTCCACGGTTTAGCGCTTAGATGTTACTTATTCAGTGCCAAACAACAGAATTCTGTCAGCAAAATGTATTCCTCTCAGCCCATTATCCTCTTCACAGAAACTTCTGTTCTACAGTGTACGTGAATCCAAAAGACCCGTTTAAATACATTTGTTTAGATAAAGGTTCTTTTAAGAATAAGTCCAACCCAAAATTCGGGATGGAATGACAGCATTATCACAGCCGGGGAGTTGTTACAGGAACAAAGAATGGCTCAGTAGGAAAGTGAATGCCCAGAATGCCTCGGGACTCTGTTTTGGGGCTCAACCAAAGATTTTCTGTGGCCTAAGAAAAACAACGACATTTATCTCGGCTTCGGTTCCTCCTCTTTAAATGCCTTTCCCGAATTCCTCTGAATAGAATATGTGATTGTGATCCAGATTATGGACATCAAATCTTATGGACAAACAACTATTTTTGAAACTATTTATATCTTGTCATCCTAGGGTGATCCACACAGCCCCATTTCTAGTCTTGCAGCAAATGATTGCGTGCACACACAAACTCACACGCTCTTACCTTTTTTCCATTTTCAAAGTCACTGATCGTTTGCCTTGCAGCTCCTTTGAATACTCTTTCCCCAGTCGTCTTTTGTGTCTTTCTTGGTTTGGTTTTACCTAGAAGAAAATTCGGCAGTTTTTTCCTTCATTCTCATCGATACATTACCATAAAAATGCCTTTTAAGGCAAAACGGGAAAAGTATTTAGATTGCTAATTTTATATAAGGTCTTCATAGTATATTACAATTGAGTGGAATAAGCGTGCAGCCTACAACTGAAATGAAGGCTGATTGGTTGATACATTGTTCGACTTGTGGCAAAACATTCCATATTGCCAACATTTTCACCTCTTTCAGTTCTCACAGGATAGCCCAAAAGCATGTCTGGGGAAACAGGAAATCTAAGCATTGTTTTAAAATATTTACCCCAAATTAACTTTATTTCTCAAACCTCTACGTTACATGAAGTGATGCTGGCAAATAAGTGTGCTGTAAGTTCGTTGTGGTCAGGGACTGTGTCTCTCAAACACTTAGTACAGTGCTCTGCACAGAGTAAGCACTCAATAAATACAACTGAATGAATGAAAGGACTCAATTGCTCCTCGTATTAAACTTCAAAACCTTTCTACATATTGTTGTCTTTTTAAAGGTTGAATGTATTTAGAAGACAGGGACTAATGAAAGTGATTTGTGTGACGCTTAGGATAATGCCTTGCACGGCTGTTTAGAGGAGGACTTATCAATAGTTATATGTGGAAAATAATATTACGAATTCTAATGATTGTTTCCCAAACTGAATAATCTTTATAAAATACATTTTCATTTAAAAAGGCAGTAGGGATGGCAAATGTCCAAGGCACATGTCTCAGGGGAAGAAGCAATTGGTGAGTGGCTGTTTTATTAAAAGAAACCAAGTTTGCTATATATTTGTACATAGTTATTATTCTATGTGTACATATTTATTACTCTATCTTATTGATGTGTATATAGCTAGAATTCCATTTATTCTGATGGTATTGACACCGGTCTACTTGTTTTGTTTTGTTGTCTGTCTCCCCGTTATAGACTGTGAGCCCATTTTTGGGTAGGGACTGTCGCTATATGCTGCCATAATTGCACAGGGAATGTTATTATTATTATAATGGCATTTAATAAGCGCTTAATATGTGCATAGTGATTCAAGTGTATAGAGGATGCAGGAGGGAGGCAAAATGGGGAGATATTAGTCCAGGAAGCCTTCCTGGAGGAGATGTACTCTGGAGAGCACACAGTAAGCGCTCAATAAATACGATTGATTGATTGAGAAGTAGGGTTATGAAGACAGGGAAAGTAACGGTCAGTCACATGTGAAGGTGGAGGGAGGTTCAGGCAGGAGAGATGTGACTGTCCACAATGTCTTCTTCCAACCCAAAGGAGTGTGCCACACACACACTTCAACACATATGCCCAATTGTGGTTCTTAAGGGTGTCTTAATAGAGAGAAAAAATGTAGTATTGGAAGATAATGTCACCCTAAGTGTTCACTTGGAGTTAGAGGGGCAAAAATCCAAAGTGGTGTTATTATGTGTCAAGGTTGAAATCATCCATTTCTCTTTTCTACTGAGGAAATAACTTCTATGTTGAATTATATTTCCTTCTGATTCACTGAACTCTGTTTTCCTACCTTAAATCATTTGTTCTGCCTCATTTAAAACATCTATATAGCAGATTTTAGGCCAGTTATATACAATGGGGAAAACAGCTCGTGTGATGTTAATGTGTTTCTCTTGGTTTGTTCTTACCTAGATGGAAATTCAACATTTTTTCCTTCTCGACCTGAGTATTTTCTGTCATATTTTCCTTCTATTCAATACTAGGCTAGAAACGTGATGGATTCTAGAACCTAGATTCTTGTTCTTAAAAACAAAGTATGTAGAACTATCTCAGTGTCTAAGTCCCTTGTAAAATCTGACTTGACATTGCCATCTCTCAATGTCCTTTCCTCCGGCAAATTAATCAAATTAATGAAAAATGACCTTACATTTACATATGGGATTTGATGGCCCAGCCAGTTTATACAATGCCAAATAGCGAACATTTTCCTGCCACTAATGCCCTGGAGCCCTTAATCAATTTTGTGTAGCAAAGTCAGAGCTGATGGTTCTACCTTCTGTTCCATCTCCATTTGTTTGCTTCTTCTAAAAGTCTTTGAGTATTCAAGGGGGATTCGCAGAATGCTGAAGGACTCGATTAGTTACTGATGCCACTGATTATGAGATTTATACATGTGGCTACTCAGAGGCTGGAGTGCTATGCTTTACATGAAGGCTTAAAAATCACATCACCTAAGACCTCATTTCCTCTTCTCTTACTTTCTTCTGCATCACCCTTACACTTGGATTTTCTCTCTCTGTTCACCCCACTCTCAGCCCCAGGGCACTTATGAACATATACATAATCTATGTATTTATATTAATGTCTCCTCTTCTACATTGCTAGCTGCTTGTGGGTAGGGAATGTCGACCAACTCTGTTATATTACACTCCCCTTAAGTGCTTAATAAAGCGCTCTGTACACCACAGTAAGTGCTCAATACATATGATTGATTGACTATTGAATAGAATGAGGTATGTGAAGGAAGAGAGAGAATCAGGGATTACAGTGAGACCCTCTCCTTTCTGCATTTGGTTGATTGAGGCTCATATAAAACCATATTTTTTCTTCCTCCTTTTAAAGTCCTTCTGAGAGCTCACCAACTCCAGGAGGCCTTCCCAGACCGTGCCCCCACTTTTTCCTCTCCTCCTCCTCCCCATCACCATCCCCCCTGCCCTACCCTCTTCCCTCCCCACAATACTGGTGTACATTTGTACATATTACTCCATTTTATTAATGATGTGCATATAGCTATAATTCTATTTATTCTGATGGTATTGACACCTGTTTACTTGTTTTGTTGTCAGTCTCCCCCTTCTAGATTGTGAGCCCATTAGGTAGGGACCATCTATGTTGCTGATTTGTACTTCTCAAGAGCTTAGTACAGTGCTCTGCACATAGTAAGTGCTCAATAAATACAATTGAATGAACCCCTGAGGATGTCGTGCTGGTCGGGGAAGGGGGAGGTGTGTTTGTGCAGAGGATACAGCAGAAATACCCTCACGTCGGGTATCATCGGTATTATTCATTCATTCATTCATTCGTATTTATTGAGTGCTTACTGTGTGCAGAGCACTGTACTAAGCGCTTGGGAAGTTCAAGTTGGCAACGTACAGAGACGGTCCCTACCCAACAGTGGGCTCACAGTCTAGAAGGGGACTTATTATTCAGTAAACTGTTGGTCTACCACCAAGAAGCCTCTCCTTACTCTGGGAGTCCCAGCTGGCCAATTTATTTTAGGGCCCCAACAGTTTGGGGGTCCCCCAACTTCAAAGGACATTTTCCAGTGGAATAAACCGCAGTGTTTCACATGTCAACAAGATTGGCTTTGCTTTCACACTGGTGAGACAGACGGGTGAGTATTTATTTTATTGCAAAACTCAATTCAGCGTCTCAGAAATGATTTTCCTTGTCAGTCAGCGACACCTCCACGGTACCTAATGACTGCTCATTGGGTTGGGGCTAATGGATGTGTTCTCTGACTGGGGTGGAAGAAAGCAAATGGGAACGAATAGGAGAAAGGCTGTGATGACTTACTTTCTGAAGGGCAGGGGACAGTGAATCTTGAGGGAAAAACTGCCACCTCTACACTGCAAGCTCCCTGTGGGCGATGACTGCTTCCACCAACTCTAGTGTATTGTACTTTACTAATCAACTGTATTTACTGAGCACTTAGTGCGTGCAGAGCACTGTGTTCACTCATTGGAGAGTCTTTGAGTGCTTACTACGTGTAAAGCACTGTACTATGCATTTGGGAGAGTACAATAAGAACAGTAAAAATGTATTGGTTAAGTGCTTACTATGTACCCAGTCAGGGTATATGCAAGGTGATCAGGTTGCCCCACGTGGGGCTCACAGGCCTAATTCCCATTTTACAGATGAGGAAACTGAACCCTAGAGAAGTGAAGCGACTTAACCAAAGTCATTCATTCAATCGTATTCATTGGGCGCTTACCGTGTGCAGAGCACTGTACTAAGTGCTTGGGAAGTACAAGTTGGCAACATATAATAATAATGGCATTTATTAAGCGCTTACTATGTGCAAAGCACTGTTCTAAGCGCTGGGGAGGTTACAAGGTGATCAGGTTGTCCCATGGGGGGCTCACAGTCTTAATCCCCATTTTACAGATGAGGGAATTGAGGCCCAGAGAAGTTAAGTGACTTGCCTAAAGTCACACAGCTGACAACTGGCAGAGGCAGGATTTGAACCCATGACCGCTGTCTCCAAAGCCCAGGCTCTTTCCACTGAGCCACGCTGCTTCTCCATAGCCGGTCCCTACCCAACAGCGGGTTCACAGTCACACGGCGGACAAGTGGCGGAGCGGGATTAGAACTCACGTCCTCTGATTCCCCAGCCCGGGTTTTTGCCACTAGGCCTTGCTGCTTCTCTACCATACAACAGATATACCGCGTGGCTCAGTGGAAAGAGCCCGGGTTTGGGAGTCAGAGGTCATGGGTTCCAATCCCAGCTCTGCCACTTGTCCGCTGTGTGACTTTGGGCAAGTTACTTCACTTCTCTGCGCCTCGGTTCCCTCCTCTGTAAAATGGGGGTGAAGACTGTGAGCCCCACATGGGACAACCTGATTACCTTGTATCCCCCCAGCGCTCAGAACAGTGCTTGGCACATACTAAGTGCTTTACAAACATCATTATTATTGTCTAACATAACATACATAAATACTAAGCGCTCAGGAAAGGACAATACAAAGTCCCTTGCCCACAATGAGCTGCTTAGCACAGTGCCCTCCACACATAAAAAAATACTAAGCGTTCAGGAGAGGACAATATGAAGTTACTTGCCCACAATGAGCGGCTTAGCACAGTGCTCTGCACACATAAAATACTAAGCACTCAGGAAAGGACAATAGAAGGTCCCTTGCCCACAACGAGCTGCTTAGCACAGTGCTCTCCACGCATAAAAAAATACTAAGCACTCAGGAGAGGACAATATGAAGTTACTTGCCCACAATATGCTGCTTATCACAGTGCTCTGCACACATAAAATACTAAGTGCTCAGGAAAGGACAATAGAAGGTCCCTTGCCCACAACGAGCTGCTTAGCACAGTGCTCTGCACACATAAATAATAATAATAATGACGGTATTTGTTAAGCGCTTACTGTGTGCAAAGCACTGTTCTAAGCGCTGGGGAGCATACAAGGTGATCAGGTTGTCCCAAGTGGGGCTCCCAGTCTTCATCCCCATTTTACAGTTGAAGGAACTGAGGCCCAAAGAAGTGAAGTGACTCACCCAAAGTCACACAGCTGATAAGTGGCGGAGCCGGGATTAGAACCCATGCCTCCTTCCCTTCCCCACAGCACCTGTATATATGTATATATGTTTGTACATATTTATTACTCTATTTATTTATTTTACTTGCACATATCTATTCTATTAATTTTATTTTGTTAACATGTTTGGTTTTATTGTCTGTCTCCCCCTTCTACACTGTGAGCCCACTGTTGGGTAGGGACCATCTCTAGATGTTGCCAACTTGGACTTCCCAAGCGCTTAGTACAGTGCTCTGCACACAGTAAGCGCTCAATAAATATGACTGAATGAATATGATTGATTGATTGCCACTGAGCCACACAGGAAAGGACAACAGAACGACCCTTGCCCACAATAAGCCGCTTGGCACAGTGCTCTGCACACATAAATAAATACTAAGCATTCAGGAAAGGACAATATGACGTTCCTTGCCCACAATGAGCCGCTTAGCACAGTGCTCTGCACACATGAACGCTAAGCTCTCAAACGCAGCGCTCTGCACACAAATACTAAGCCGAATAATAAAATAAAATTAAAATACTAAATAGTAATAAATACTGAGAAGCAACCTTATGGATCAGTGGAAAGAGCCCGGGCTTTGGAGTCAGAGGTCATGGGTTCAAATCCCTGCTCCACCAACTGTCAGCTGTGTGACTCTGGGCAAATCACTTCACTTCCCTATGCCAGTTTCCTCCTCTGTAAAATGGGGATGAAGACTGTGAGCCCCCCGAGGGACAACCTGATCACCTTGTAACCTCCCCAGCGCTTAGAACAGTGCTTTGCACATAGTAAGCGCTTAATAAATGCCATTATTATTATTATTAAGCACTCAGGAAAGGACAAAAGAATATTCCTTGCCCACAACGAGCTGCTTAGCACAGTGCTCTGCATACATAAATACTAAGCCCTCAAGCACAGTGCTCTGCACACAATACTAAGCACTCAAGCACAGTGCTTAGCACAGTGCTCTGCACACAAATAAATACTAAGCGCTCAGGAGAGGACAAGAGAACGTCCCTTGCTCACAAGGAGCTGCTTAGCACAGTGTTCTGCACACCTAAATACTAAGCACTCAAGCACAGTGCTCTGCACAAATAAATAAATACTAAGCGCTCAAGAGAGGACAACAGAACATCCCTTGCTCACAACAAGCTGCTTAGCACAGTGCTCTGCACACATAAATACTAACCACTCAAGCACAGTGCTTAGCACAGTGCTCTGCACAAATAAATACTAAAAGCTCAGCAGAAGACAACAGAACATCCCTTGCCCACAACGAGCTGCTTAGCACAGTGCCTAGCATAGTGCTCAGGGGGCAACAGAACGTCCCTTGCCCACGACGAGCTGCTTGGCACAGTGCTCTGCACACATAAATACTAACCACTCAAGCACAGTGTTTAGCACAGTGCTCTGCGCACATAAATAACTGCTAAGCGCTCAGGAAAGGACAACAGGACGTCCCTTGCCCACAATGAGCTGCTTAGCACAGTGCTCTGCACACTGCCAAGCGCTTGGTACAGTGTTCTGCACACAGTAAGCGCTCAATAAATATGGTTGAATGAATGAACGAACAAATACTAAGCACCCAAGCACAGTGCTTAGCACAGTGCTCTGCACACAAATACTAAGCACCCAAGCACAGTGTTCTGCACACTTAAATAGTAAGCACTCAGGAGAGGACAACAGAACGTCCCTTGCCCACAACGAGCTGCTTAGCACAGTGCTCTGCACACATAAATACTAACCACTCAAGTACAGTGCTTAGCACAGTGCTCTGCACAAATAAATGAGTATTAAGCGCTCAGGAGGGGACAACAGAACATCCCTTGCCCACAACGAGCTGCTTAGCACAGTGCTCTGCACACATAAATACTAAGCACTCAAGCACAGTGCCTAGCATAGTGCTCAGAGGGCAACAGAACGTCCCTTGCCCACGACGAGCTGCTTGGCACAGTGCTCTGCACACATAAATACTAACCACTCAAGCACAGTGCTTAGCACAGTGCTCTGTGCACATAAATAACTGCTAAGCGCTCAGGAAAGGACAACAGGACGTCCCTTGCCCACAACGAGCTGCTTAACACAGTGCTCTGCACACTGCCAAGCGCTTGGTACAGTGCTCTGCACACAGCAAGCGCTCAATATATATGGTTGAATGAATGAATGAACAAATACTAAGCACCCAAGCACAGTGCTTAGCACAGTGCTCTGCACACAAATACTAAGCACCCAAGCACAGTGCTCTGCACACTTAAATACTAAGCACTCAGGAGAGGACAACAGAACGTCCCTTGCCCACAACGAGCTGCTTAGCACAGCGCTCTGCACACATTCATTCATTCAATCGTATTTACTGAGCACTTACTGTGTGCAGAGCACTGTACTAAATACTAAGCACTCAACCACAGTGCTCTACACACATAAATGCTAAATACTCAAGCACAGTGCCTAGCACAGTGCTCAGAGGGCAACAGAACATCCCTTGCCCACAACGAGCAGCTTAGCACAGTGCTCTGCACACATAAATAAATACTAAGCACTCGGGCAACGGCAGCAGAATGTCCTTTGCCCACGAGTCACTTAGCACAGTGCTCTGCACACATAAATACTAAGCACTTAAGCATTGTGCTCTGCACACACAGAAATACTAAGCACTTAAGCATTGTGCTCTGCACACATAAATACATACTAGGCACTCAGGCAAGGGCAATAAATACGATTGAATGAATGAAGGCCAACAGAAAGTCCCTTGCCCACAACGCGCTGCTTAGCACAGTGCTCTGCACACACTTAGCGTGCTTCACCAGGGCGGGGTTCTGTGAAATTTATTATTATGATGGCATTTCTAGACTGTGAGCCCAATGTTGGGTAGGGACTGTCCCTATACGTTGCCAGCTTGTACTTCCCAAGCGCTTAGTATAGTGCTCTGCACACAGTAAGTGCTCAATACGATTGATTGATTTGCTAAGCGCTTACTATGTGCCCAGCACTGTTCTAAGCGCCGGGGGAGATACAAGGTGATGCGCTTACTATGGGCCCAGCACTGTTCTAAGCCCCGGGGGAGATACAAGGTGATGAGGTTGTCCCACGTGGGGCTCCCAGTCTTCATCCCCATTTTCCAGATGAGGGAACCGAGGCCCAGAGAAGTTAAGTGGCTTGCCCACAGTCACACTGCAGACATTCATTCATTCATTCAATCGTATTCATTGAGCGCTTACTGTGTGCAGAGCACTGTACTAGGCGCTTGGGAAGTCCAAGCCGGCCACATCTAGAGACGGTCCCTACCCAACAGCGGGCTCACAGTCTAGGAGGGGGAGGCAGATAACAAAACAAAATGTATTAACAAAATAAAATCAATACAATAAATATGTACAAATAAAATAGAGTAACAAGGTGATAAGGCTGTCCCACATAGGGCTCACAGTCTTCATTCCCATTTTACAGATGAGGGAACCGAGACTCAGAGAAGTGACTTGCCCACAGTCACACAGCAGACACTCACTCATTCAATCGTATTTATGGAGTGCTTACTGTGTGCAGAGCACTGTATTAAGCGCTTGGGAAGTCCCAGGTGGCAACATCTAGAGACCGTCCCTACCCAACAACGGACTCACAGTCTAGAAGGGGGAGACAGACAACAAAACGAAACGTACTAACGAAATAAAATAAAATAGCATGGTAAATATGTAAAAGTAAAATAATTAGAAAAAAATGGGAGGCTTACGTATTTATTACTCTATTTTATTTGTACATATTTACTTTGTTACTATGTTTTGTTCTGTTCTCGGTCTCCCCCTTCTAGACTGTGATAATAATAATAATAATAATGGCACTTGTTAAGCGCTTACTATGTGCGAAGCACTGTTCTAAGCGCTGGGGGGGGGAGGGGATACAAGGTGATCAGGTTGTCCCACGAGGAGCTCGGTTTTAACATCCACTTTACAGATGAGCCCGCTGTTGGGTAGGGACCGTCTCTAGATGTTGCCAACTTGGACTTCCCAAGCGCTTAGTACAGTGCTCTGCACACGGTAGGCGCTCAATAAATACGACTGACTGAAGGAATGAACCCGTGGCCTTTGACTGCGAAGCCCGGACTCTGCACTGAGCCGCGCTGGTGAATGCAAGGATTAATATTAATATTGAGCGCTCAATAAATACGATTGATTGATTACTTACTATGTGCTAAACGCTACCACTCCCCGCGGGCGGGCAGTGTAGAAGACGACGGAAAATGAGGAGCTGCTGACCGTCCAGGGGCCGGGAGGCACTGAGCACGTGGCTCCGCCCCCAAGCCGCCTTTTATACCGGCCTCGCCCTTAGACCCGCCCCCAGGCGGCCCACGAGCCCTCCCATTGGCCGGCGGGCTGCCAGTCAGCTCCCTCGCCCAATCAGCGGCCGCCCCCGGGCGCGGCCCGCCAATTTGGGAGCCCCGTGGGCGGCCGGGGTCTTGGGTTCATTCATTCATTCAATCGTATTTAGTGAGCGCTTAGTGTGTGCAGAGCTGTACTATTCATTCACTCATTGGTATTTATTGAGCGCTTACTGTGTGCAGAGCACTGTACTGGGCGCTTGGGAAGTCCAAGTCCCTACCCAACAGCGGGCTCACAGTTTAGAAGGGGGAGACAGACAACAAAACAAAACGTATTAACAAAATAAAATAGCATGGTAAATATGTACAAGTAAAATACAAAGAAAAATATGGAACGCTTCACGAATTTCTAGACTGTGAGCCCGCTGTGGGGTAGGGACCGTCTCTGGATGTTGCCGACTTGTACTTCCCAAGCGCTTAGTACAGTGCTGTGCACACAGTAAGTGCTCAATTCATTGATTCAATCGTGTTTATTCATGAATGAATGAATGAATGAATTTGCGTGTGGTGGGGTCAGGGTTAAAACCCGTGGCCTCTGACTGCCAAGCCCGGGCTGTCTGCACTGAGCCACGCTGATGAATGTAGAGATTACTTACTATGTGCTAAACGCTACCACTCCCCGTGGGCGGACAGTGTAGAAGACGGCGGAAAATGAGCACGTGTTTGGGTGAGTGGGAGGGGCTGCTGCCCGGTCCACGGGCTGAGAGGCACTGAGCACGTAGCCCCACCCCCAGGCCTCCCACGAGCCCTCCCATTGGCCGGAGGGCTGTCAGTCATGTCCCTCAGCCAATCAGCGGCCGCCCCGGGCGTGGCCCGCCAATTTGGGACCCCCGTGGGCGGCCGGGGTCTTGGGTTCATTCATTCATTCAATCGTATTTAGTGAGCGCTTACTGTGTGCAGAGCACTGTACTAAGCGCTTGGGAAGTCCAAGTCCCTACCCAACAGCGGGCTCACAGTCTAGAAGGGGGAGACAGACAACAAAACAAAACGTATTAATAAAATAAATTAGCATGGTAAATTGTACAAGTAAAATAAATGGAAAAATATGGAACGCTTCACGAATTTCTAGACTGTGAGCCCGCTGTGGGGTAGGGACCGTCTCTAGATGTTGCCGACTTGTACTTCCCAAGCGCTTAGTACAGTGCTCTGCACACAGTAAGCGCTCAATTCATTGATTCAATCGTGTTTATTCATGAATGAATTTGCATGTGGTGGGGTAAGGATTAGAACCCATTGCCTCTGATTGCCAAGCCCAGGCCGTCTGCACTGAGCCACGCTGGTGAATGTAGAGATTACTTACTATGTGCTAAACGCTACCACTCCCCGCGTGCGGGCAGTGTAGAAGACGGCGGAAAATGAGCACGTGTTTGGGGGAGTGGGAGGGGCTGCTGTCCGGTCCACGGGCCGAGAGGCACTGAGCACGTGGCCCCGCCCCCAGGCCGCCCACGAGCCCTCCATTGGCCGGCGGGCTGTCAGTCAGCTCCCTCGGCCAATCAGCGGCCGCCCCCGGGCGGGCCCGCCAATGTGGGGGCGCCCGTGGGCTGCGCGTGCGCAGTTACTCCGGCAGGGGTCGGGTTCATTCATTCAATCGTATTTAGTGAGCGCTTCTTGTGCGCAGAGCACTGTACTGTTCATTCATTCAATCATATTTAGTGAGCGCTTACTGTGTGAAGAGCACTGTACTAACCGCTTGGGAAGTCCGAGTTGGCAACATCTAGAGATGGTCCCTACCCAACGGCCGGCTCACGGTCTAGAAGGGGGAGACAGGCAACGAAACAAAACATATTAACAAAAAAAAATAAAATAGCATGGTAAATATGTACAAGTAAAATAAATGGAAAAATATGGAACGCTTCACGAATTTCTAGACTGTGAGCGTGCTGTTGGGTGGGGACCGTCTCTATATGTTGCCAACTTGTACTTCCCAAGCGCTTAGTACAGTGCTCTGCACACAAGTGATCAGTAAATAAGACTGAATGAATGAAACAAAACGTATTAACAAAAATAAATTAAATAGCATGGTACATATGTACAAGTAAAATAAATAGAAAGATATGGAACGCTTCACGAATTTCTAGACTGTGAGCCCGCTGTTGGGTGGGGACCGTCTCTAGATGTTGCCGACTTGTACTTCCCAAGAGCTTAGTACAGTGCTCTGCACACAGTAAGCGCTCAATTCATTCATTCAATACGAATGAATGAATGAATGAATTTGCGTGTGGTGGGGTCGGGATTTGAACCCGTGGCCTCTGACTGCCGAGCCTGGGCTCTCTGCACTGAGCCACGCTGGTGAATGTACAGATTACTTACTGTGTGCTAAACGCTACCACTCCCCGCGGGCGGGCAGTGTATTAGACGGCGGAAAAGGAGCCGATGTTGGGGAGAGTCGCAAGAAAAGCCGCCCAACCGCCGGCCGAGGGGCACTGAGCACGTGGCCCCGCCCCCAAGCCGCCTTTTATACCGCCCGCGCCCCTATCCCCGCCCCCAAACCTCCCACGAGCCCTCCCATTGGCCGGTGGGCTGTCAGTCATCTCCCTCGGCCAATCAGCGGCCACAAGCGGGCGTGGCCCGCCAATTGGGGGCCCCACGGGCTGCGCGTGCGCAGTTACTCCGGCCGGGGACTTGGGTTCATTCATTTAATCGTACTTAGTGAGCGCTTAGTGCGTGCAGAGCACTGTACTATTCATTCATTCATTCATTCGTATTTATTTTACTTGTACATATCTATTCTATTTATTTTATTTTGTTAGTATGTTTGGTTTTGTTCTCTGTCTCCCCCTTTTAGACTGTGAGCCCACTGTTGGGTAGGGACTGTCTCTATAGGTTGCCAACTTGTACTTCCCAAGCGCTTAGTACAGAGTGCTCTGCACACCGTAAGCGCTCAATAAATACAACTGATTGATTGATCAGATCACCTCAGAACCCAGTGGACAAATACACGCACGCCTCAGTTTCTAATTACGACCAACGTATCGATTCACAGATACATTTTTTTCCCCCCATCTGCCCTACCATCAGGACGTAGACAAGCAGTAAAATAAATGAAACCTTTATTACTCTCCCAGCCCGAACCGCTCCTTATTCTGGGCATATCCGTCAATGACTTTAGTGATGTACATTTATGCGTGTGCACACATCTACCTCCCCAAAGGACCTAGGGTTTCTCTCGATTCAGAAACGGGAGAAAAATAAAAATGAAAGGAGAGAGGAAGAATCTTTGTCTAGATAAGGCTCCCAGGAATCATTCTCTTGTGCCACTGCTTGTTCCTAGTGGCTCTAGCTCTATGGAGAATAATAGTAATATTATGACAGTAATAATACAGTAATAGTAATATTATATTACTATAATAATATAGCATCATTACATTATGCTAATACAATGATACTATATTATATTATATCATATTATATTATATATCATATATCATATATTATATTATATTATATATCATATCGATTATATTATATTATTATATTATATTATATTATATCACATTGCATTTGATTATATTATGTTATGTTATATCATATTATTATATTGTGTTATGTTATGCTACATTATATTATATTATACTATACTATATTATATCATGTTATATCATATCCTATTATTATATTATATTATAATGTTATATCATATCATATCATATCATATTATATTATATATTATACTATACTATATCATGTTATATTATATCATATCCTATTATTATATTATAATGTTATATTATATCGTATTATAATTATATTATATTATAATCAAATATATTTGTTATGCACTTGCTATGGGCCAGGCACTGTACTAAGAGCTGGGTGGGAATACAAGCAAACCGGGGTGGACACAGTCCCTGTCCAACATGGAGCTCACAGTCTAAATCCCCATTTTCCAGATGAGGTGACTGAGACACAGAGAAGTGTACTGACTTACCCCAGATCGTGCAGCAAAGAAGTGGCGAAGCTGGCATAATAATGATGATGATGGTATCTGTTAAGCCCTTACTATGTGCCAAGCACTGTTCTAAGAGCTGGGGAGGATACAAGGTGATCAGGTTGTCCCATGCGGGGCTCATAGTCCATCCCCATTTTACAGATGAGGGAACTGAGGCACAGAGAAGTGTAGTGACTTGCCCAAGGTCACACAGCTGACAACTGGCGGAGCTGGGATGATAATCCATGACCTTCTGACTCCCAGCCTGTGCTTTGTCTACTAGGCCACGCTGCTTTTCTACCCTCTGACTAAATATGGCAAACTTCACATCATCTCTCTCTCTTCCACTTTGGGGAATCTCTCAATTCTCCCCTACTACTACACATCCCTCGGCTATCGGCAATCCCATCCTCCTTTCTCTGCGACAGCCCTTCAGAAGTGAATAGGCTCTCGCTACATTTCATTAGCTGAGTCGGGCTGGAATTAAATGGTAGCTGTGATCACAAAGACTTCGCTACCCGAGAGCAAACTGCCAGCACGGAAGCACGTTCACCGGGGCTTAACATTCTGCGGCTCAAAGATGAATGACCAAAGAATATTTAAGTGGCTGCTGTTTGGAACACCGGCTAGGGCCATTACTCAATTTATTTAGCTGAACTAAAGAAGTGAAGATTTATAACGAGGCAAGAATGAAGCAATCAGAGATGCGGTCCCTCTAAAGATCGAGAAGCAGCGTGGCCTAGAGAGGCAGCGTGGTCTGGTGGAAGAGAGGTGGCCTGGGAATCAGAGGTCCTGGGTTCTACCAGTTGTCTGTTGTTTTGACCTTGGGCAAGCCACTTAACTTCTCTGTGACTCAGTTCCCTCATCTGTAAAATGGGGATTAAGGCTGTGGGACCCATGTGGGACAGGGACTGTGTTCAGCATGACTGCACTTAACAGGTGCAATAAAAAAAACACAAAATGACAAACCATCCCCTCGGAATAGTTTTATTGCTTGTGTCCCTTATTTATCTCAATGGTAACCACTAAATCGGGACGGCTGATGTGTTAGAGTGGTCTGCAGAATAAATGGAACTGGAATTTAAAGTTATACTGTGGAGTTAACTTAGCCATTATGTGTTCTGTTTCTATAATAATAATAATAATAATAATAATAATAATAATAATGATGGCATTTGTTACACGGTATGTGCCAAGCACTGTTCTAAGCGCTGGGGTAGATACATGATAATCAAGTTGTCCCACGTGGGGCTCACAGTCTTAATCCCCATTTTACAGATGAGGGAGCTGAGGCACAGAGAAGTTAAGTGACTTGCCCAAAGTCACACAGCTAACAAGTGGCAGAGGCAAGACTAGAACCCACAACCTGTGACTTCCAAGTCTGTGCACTTTCCACTCGGCCACGCTGCTTCTCTGTTTCTTTGTTCTGGTAGATCTTCAACTCAATGTTTCGACATTTTGAAGCTATGGCATGGAGAAGGGCAATGAAATTGGGCTGTGAAAATGAGATTTCATTGCGATAAACATCTAAAAAAGAAAAGGAATATCGAGAACAGAGGCGACAACATTTTCTAAGCTTGTTCAACTTTTTTTTCTCTTTTTTCCATTTCATTTGTGGGAAGATCAGATCTTCTCACCTTCCTGTTTACTGCCTGGGGTTCAACAGTAAAATAAAATCAGTTCTTGTTGCTCGTAGGTAGTAACAGCATCATCAGGAAAAAAAAATACACATTTTTTCATTGGCATAAGGCATGTGCCTTTGCATTCTGACTGGGGGTGTGTCAGTGAGATCAAACATGAATGTAGTAGACTTGATGGAATCTCAAAGAATAAAGAATTGGTATTTTTAAATCTTTTCAAGCAGGGGAGAGAACCATGGGAGGTAATGTGAAGCTGTACATTCAGGTTTTATATATGCATTGTTTGGGAAGTCCTTGGATGGGGCAGAGGAGATTAAAGAGGACAGGATAAGAGCAGGGGGAGGTTTCATATGCCACTTCTATTTGGATTATTGTTGTTATTATTATTAATATTATGAGACGCAGCGTGGCTCAGTGAAAAGCGCACGGGCTTGGGCGTCAGAGGTCATGGGTTCTAATCCCTGCTCTGCCACTTGTCAGCTGTGTGACTCCGGGCAAGTCACTTCACTTCTCTGTGCTTCAGTTACCTCATCTGTAAAATGGGGATGAAGACTGTGAGCCCCACGTGGGACAACCTCATCACCTTGCATCCCCCCAGCGCTTAGAACAGTGTTTTGCACATAGTAAGCGCTTAACAAATGCCATCATTACAGTTAATATTAAATTTCTGAGCACTTACTCTGCGTCAAGCTATTTGCTACTGATTTTTCCTTTACTTGCCTCGGTAGGTTTTTTTTGCCATTCATTTATACTCTGATTCTTTTCAGCGCTTAGAAAAGTGCTTTGCACATAGCGCTTAACAAATGCCATTATTATTATTATTATTATTATTATTATTATTATTATTATTATTATTTACCTATTGTTCATTTGGTAATTTGTTCGTACTCTTCTCCCTCAAAAAACTGTGTTTCCTCAAAACCCAGAAACATATCTTTTACTCAGTTATACGTCTTTCAAGTGCACGCCGTTGGCCCTCAAATGCTGCTTTTGCTTAAGTTCCCTGGGGTCAAGGATAGTACCTTCCAACCCTATCGTACTCTCCCAAATAATACAGGGCCTTGCTCCCCTTAAGTGTTCAATAAATACCACTGATTGATGATCTGGTGCCATCAGCAGACCACAACTTCAGAGTTGTTAAAATTACAGACAAATTGGTACTGAGGTTGCGACTAGAAAAGTTTAAAAATCGGCCCACTGGAACTAAAGCGGAGGTTTTTCTATGGTATCCGTTAAGCGTTTAGTGTGTGCTAAACACTGTTCTAAGCCCTAGGATAGCTACAGGTTAAGTAGATGGGACACAGCCCCCATCTTACATGGGGCTTACAGTCTAAGTTTTACATGAATTGGCCGATGGGATGGCTTAAAGCGTGAATGGAATTACCGAAAAGTTTTCTTTGCCACTGGGTGTTTCCAATTTTAGTCTGTTTTAATAACTAACTGACAAAAAGTGAGTTTAACTTATGCTCAAGTTTCTGGCAATTACTTCCCTCCCCCAACCCATCTGCCTGTTCTCAGATGCTTTCCCACATCATACCCACATTCAGCATTCCCTTTCAAATTAGATAAATACAGCCCAGAGTGCCGCTCACCAAAATCTAAAATATCCACCCCCATCCCATCTGGCCCTCAGAACTCCACCGATGCCCATCCTCAACCGTCTGAAGAAAGCCCTCTCCAGAGTTTGACCGAATGCCCGCTGATTCTAGATTTCCTGCTCTGGACACAGTGCTCTGCACACAGTAAGCGCTCAATAAATAAATACGATTGATTGATTGGACACTCCAAGGATCATGCTTACACAGACAAAGGCGGCAGTTAATGTAGGCCAGTACTAACCTTGACCATCTTCAGGGTTGACTGAATGGAGGATTTTTGACGACGTTCTTAGTCCGTTGGGTCAAATTTCCATGAGGATCAATGTTTTATTCCCAACAGCAGCTTTCAGATCCCTCGTTCGGACACTGAGCATGCCTGCAGAGAAGAAGTCGGGCAAGATTAGACCTCGTCAACAGCCCTGTTTTAATTTGATTTGATAGTGATGGGGAAAGGCATACTGAAGGCCTTCTAAATCTGATGGATCCTGTCATCTGAGATTGGATTAATCTTAGGATCTGGATGCATTCTTTAGGGTTGTCATACTTTTTAGGAATTGCTAGATTTCAGGCTCGCTGATGATGTTAAGTTATTTTGGGCCAAGCCGATAAACCCCGATTACGGGTGTTGATTTTATTCTTGCATCAATCAATCAATCACTAGTATTTACTGAGTGCTTACTGTATGCAGACCAGTGTACTAAGCGCTTTGCAGAGTACAATACAGTACCCCTAGCCTCAAGGAGCTTATAATCTAGAACGAGAGACAGATATTAAAATACATTACAGGCAGGGGAAGTGTCAATAACAATAATAATTCTGATACTTGTTAAGTGCCTACTATCTGCCAAACCAGGTACAAAGTGCTGGGGGAGATACATGATAATTAGGTCCCACATGGGGCTCACTATTTAAGTAGGAGGGAGAACAATCAATCAATCAATCAATCGTATTTATTGAGCGCTTACTGTGTGCAGAACACTGTACTAAGCGCTTGGGAAGTACAAGTTGGCAACATATAGAGACAGTCCCTACCCAACCGTCCGTGGGCTCACAGTCTAGAAGGGGGAGACGGAGAACAAAACCAAACATATTAACAAAATAAAATAAATAGAATAGATATGTACAAGTAAAATAAATAAATAAATGAGTAATACATATGTACAAGTGCTGAATCCCCATTTTGCAGATGAGGGAACTGAGTCACAGAGAAGTTAAGTGGCTTGTCCAAATCACACGGCAGACAAGTACGCATAAGTACTAAACAGATAGTAGTGATCGACCTGCTTCACTGCGGGGGAGGCAAGGGAAGTCAGATGAGATCAAATTAAATTGCTTAGTTTTGCTTCACGCTCTGGGTGAAGTGATCTTTTTAGATTGTCCATGGAGTTCAGTATCCTCGGTATTTTTGTCTCAAATTCACTTTAAAAGGTGCCGTAAACAGATATGAAAAGCACATCATTTCTCCATGGTCGGAGCATGTCTCTATTTGCCCTTCAGTGTGTGACAGACAAGACTGATTTCAGACTATGTGCAAAATAGATCCGAACTGTCAGGCGAAATTGTTATATTAGTGCAGTAAGGATGGTGTGGGGGTGATGCGAAAGCCATGCACATAATAATGATGATGGCATTTATTAAGCGCTTACTATGTGCAAAGCACTTTCCAAGCACTGAGAAGGTTACAAGGTGATCGGGTTGTCCCACAGGGGGCTCACAGTCTTAATCCCCATTTCACAGATGAGGTCACTGAGGCCCAGAGAAGTTAAGAGAAGCAGCGTGGCTCAGTGGAAAGAGCCCAGGCTTTGGAGTCAGAGGTTGTGGGTTCAAACCCCAGCTCTGCCAACTGTCAGCTGTGTGACTTTGGGCAAGTCACTTCACTTCTCTGTGCCTCAGTTACCTCATCTGTAAAATGGGGATGAAGACTGTGAGCCCCCCGTGGGACAACCTGGTCACCTTGTAACCTGAACAGTGCTTTGCACATAGTAAGCGCTTAATAAATGCCATTATTATTATTATTATTATTATTATTAAGTGACTTGCCCAAAGTCACACAGCTGACAATTGGCAGAGCCAGGATTTGAACCCATGACCTCTGACTCCAAAGCCCGGGATCTTTCCACTGAGCCACACTGCTTCTCTGCACATATTTCTAATCCCTGCCAACACCACTCGTCTGCTGTGTAACCTTGGGCAAGTCACTTCACTTCCCTGCGCCTCAGTTCCCTCATCTGTAAACAGGGGATTAAGACTGGGAACCTCATGCACCACAGCACTTGTGACTATAGGTACATATCTATAATTCTATTTATATTAATGCCTGTTTACTTGCTTTGATGTGCATATGAATCTATAATTCTATTTATTTATATTGGTGTTATTGATGCCTGTTTACTTATTTTGATGTCTCTCTCCCCCTTCTAGACTATGAGTCCCTTGTGGGCAGGGATAGTCTCTCTTTGTCCCTGAATTGTAGTTTCCAAGCGCTTAGTACAGTGCTCTGCACACAGTAAGCGCTCAATAAATAAAAATGAATGAATGCGGGACAGGGACTGTGTCCAACCTGATTAGCTTGTATCTACTCGAGTGCTTAGTTCAGTGCCCAGCACACAGTAAGCGCTCAACAAATAAAAATGAATGAATGTGGGACAGGGACTGTGCCCAACCTGATTAGCTTGTATCTACTCAAGTGCTTAGTTCAGTGCCTAGCACACAGTAAGCACTTAACAAATACCACAATTATTATTATTATTATTATTATTACATGTTCCCTATCCACAAGGATCTTAGAGTCTAGAGGACTCCACGTGCCCGAAGCGTCCCTCGCTTATAGGAGGCAGCAGCGGGATGACTCACGTACCTTAGAACCACCTCCACAGCAGGAGTTTGGGAATTGGCAACACCATGGAAATTTTCTTCTGGCAGAGTCCTACGTCTGCAACAAAAAGAAAAGACGGTTACCAGCAGCGGGTAGGGCAGCCACAAACCCTACGGAGCCTTTTCTTCAGTCCACAATCCCTTATGATAACTACACTGATAACACGCTTACACTGCTTACCCATAGAGCAGTGGAGCAGGGAAGAGAGACACTTCCCACATTGTCCTAATGGCCTTTGGGAAAGCAATCAATCAACAGTATTTAATGATGGCATTTATTAAGCTCTTACTATGTGCAAAGCACTATTCTAAGCACTGGGGAGGTTACAAGGTGACCAGGTTGCCCCACGGGGGGCTCACAGTCTTAATCCCCATTTTTACAGATGAGGGAACTGAGGCCCAGAGAAGTGAAGTGACTTGCCCAAAGTCACACAGGAGACAATTGGCGGAGCCGGGATTTGAACCCATGATGTCGGACTCCAAAGCCCAGGCTCTTTCCACTGAGCCGTGCTGCTTCTCTAAATAAATAGTATTTAATGAACGCTTGTGTGTGCAGGGTGCTGTAATAATAAATGATGGTATTAAGTGCTTACTATGTGCCATGCACTAAGTGCTGGCTGTACTAAGCGCTTGGGGGAGTACAGTGCAACAGAGTTGGGAATAATAACGATGGCATTTGCGAAGTGCTAGCTCTGCATCAAGCACTTTTCTAAGCGCCGGGGTACATACAGCATAATCAGGTTGGACAAAGTCCCTGTCCCACACGGGGCTCACAGTCTTTATCCCCATTTTACAGATGAGGTAACTGAGGCCCAGAGAAGTAAAATGACTAGCCCAAGGTCCCACAGCAGACAAGAGCCAGAGCCAAGATTAGAACCCAGATCCTTCTGACTCTCAAGCCCAGGCTCTATCCACTAGGCCACGCTCCTTCTCGTTGGTAGACACGTTGCACGCACCACTCCATTGTTTCTCCTCTGACCGTTTTCTGGTAGCTAACATTTACAAATACATTATGAGAAAGTTCCACCTCAGCTCCAGTTCAATCAGAGAAAAAGTCGTGAAGAGTGTCTTCTTCAGAAATGGTAAAGTAAATGAATGTCAACTCAGTAATGAATAAAATAACAGAATGAAATTTAAGAGTCAAAATCTTTATTAAGCTGGGCAGTCTGATTACCATTTTTAATTAGAAAAGCAGTTCCTCTGTCTCGCAATAATTAAAGCATTAATCCAAATTGGCTTGGATACAAATATAGGGAGAATTGGCTGAAGGAAGGTAAACAAAGAATCCGCTTATCCATTTGGGGAGGCGTCCGGTAGACCGACTGAGAAGATTTCCCGATATAAAAGGTGAAAGTCTGTGAGTAATAATGGAGTACTAATACGTGCAGGCAACAAAAAAATGGATAGTGCTAAATGAACACAGGTTGGTTAATCCAAATGGGTTCGCAAATGGAAATAAGAAGCTTAACAATTAGATTAGAAATAGTGAGATGACGTTCAGACTCACACCTGAAGGGGGGAAATATTCCGATGCGCTTATCTCTGAGAGAAAGGCATCTGCAAAATGAGAAATAGGAACCACCTCACTCTCATCCAGCCCCTTCCTACCCCTCAGGACATCCCCACCCCCCATAGGCCCTCGGCCTTCCCGGCATGAACCAAGTGCATTTTATTTATTCTATTGCATTTATTTTATTCTATTTATTTTATTTTGTTAGTATGTTTGGTTTTGTTCTCCGTCTCCCCCTTTTAGACTGTGAGCCCACTGTTGGGTAGGGACTGTCTCTATATGTTGCCAACTTGTACTTCCCAAGCGCTTAGTACAGTGCTCAGCACACAGTAAGCGCTCAATAAATATGATTGATTGATTGATTGATTGATTGAAGTGCAGCCAGCAGAGCCCCCCCTCCATCAGGGGTCCATCGTCCTTAACCAGATGTACACCTGTGGCCCTGCACCTCTACCTGGAATTCCCACCGGTACCCCAAACTAAACACGTCTGAACAAAACTCCTCATCTTCCCATTTGAACCGTGCCTTGCCCTTCTTTCTCATCCCTGTAGATGACACCACGGTTTCCCGACAGTACATTTTCACACTTCCTGTCGCTGAGGCCTACAACACTGATTCAAGCACTTCTTATATCCCGCCTCGATTGCTGCATCAGCCGTCTCACTGACCTCCCTTCCTCCTGGCTTTTCCCACTCCGGTCCTTCCTTCACGCTGCTGCCCGGATCATTTTTCTAAAAAGCCATTCAGCCCATGTCTCCCCGCTTAATGATGGCATTTTTTAAGTGCTTACTATGTGCAAAGCACTGTTCTAAGCGCTGGGGAGGTTACAAGGTGATCAGGTTGCCCCACCTGGGGCTCACAGTCTTAATCCCCATTTTACAGATGAGGGAACTGAGGCACAGAGAAGTGAAGTGACTTGCCCAAAGTCACACAGCTGACAACTGGCGGAGTCGGGATTTGAACCCATGACCTCTGACTCCGCTCTTCAAGAACCTCCAGTGGTTGCCCATCCAGCTCGGATCCTTCCCCTTCAAGCACTTGCTACTGACCCCACCGTCCGCCCCACACCACTTATGTACATTTGTGTCATAATTTTACTTGTTTCAGTGTTCCTTCTGTGAGCTCTTTGTTTGTGGGAGGGGAACATGTCTACCAACTCAGTGGCACTGTACTCTCCCAAGGACTCAGTGCGGTGCTCTGCTCAGAGTAAGCACTGAATAAATGCCACTGATTCACCCATCGATTGGTTTTAAATCAGTGGGAAGGAAATGAGAACCAGTGACTCAGGTTTCTATGATTGGAATCCCCTACGAGACCTTTTTCCCAGGGACAAATGATGATGGAGTCTAACATCAGAAAATGATGGATGATCTTTGGTCTAGTTCCAAGGACTTGAGATGCTCTCTCCTGCTTAGAGACATTGATTTCAGCGATGCTGCTGTGCACACAGCCGCTTATATCATCTCGTTCCTGCCTATTTTCCCGCTGGGCTAGTAGATCGATCAAACAATCAATCAGTGGTATTTACTCAGTGCTTACAATGTACAGAGCATTGCACTAATCACTCCAGAGAGTACAACAGAAATGTAGGAAATGAGTAGGATAACGAGGCGGGCAGTCCAATTTGAAGTGTGTGCCACAATTTTGGGGGGACAAAACTCACTTCTGGCCAAAATGCCTAACATAATGTCAATCCTGTGCCACAGTGTTATGGGCTGGGAGACTGGTTTCCAGGGTAACAGCCTCGATCGCTGCTGTGACACTCCCCGACCCGCTTCGGCTAGCTGGTTTCAGGATTCTGCCCATTTCATGTAATGTCCTAGGCATCTTTTCAGGCAGAGACCTTCAGTAGTGACGGCATCACCTCTTCAGGTACTCCATAACTTCTGAAGGTTTCAACCCCTCCCCACGGCAGTGAGGCGTAGGGCAGACTTGGGAAGCAGATGGTGGAGATGAAAAAGTGACATTCGTGTCTAAAAAGCACTGGTTTTCAGGGCCTCCGGTTGGAGCAGTTCAAAGATAAATCCCTTTCCTTCACCTTTGCCCTAGTTAAAGGCCATTCTTTTCTGCCAGTCCCTGGTTAACCACAAAAACCTTCAAGACAATAGGACCTGCCCATTCTTCTTGCATGGGGAGGGTGAAAGGATGGGGCTGGGGGTTGGCATGAAGCTAATTAGCTCTTATCAATGAGGCACAGCCCCAATTACTAGTTTCTACTACCTGTCCTCTGCCTGCTGAGAATTGATCTACGGATTTTATATCTGTCACAAATCTTTTCCTTTCCGAGTTAATGGCCTGCCTTATAATCCCCAGCTTGATGAAAACCATTCAACTGGTTCTCTTTAAGTATCCCCCCTTAATTTGGAAGACGAGGTGATGAAGACTAAACTTTCTTTAAGGGGAAGCGGAGAGATTCATTTCCAGGAAAGCTCACGTTCCGTCCTTATTCTGAATCTCTATCCTTCATCATAATGGGGCTTTAGTAGTCGGGTAGCTCTTGGAACTAGAAGAGACCTAGAGTGGTCATTTATCTTCACTGAACTCTTTATACCAGACCCACCTCTCTCAGTTAAAATGAAGGGCACTCAGCTAATCCTGCCTTAAAAGAGAAAACACTCTTTCTTGTGTTTGACTTCAAGACTGCATTGCTGGATGGGCAGGGAATGTGTCTGCGAATTCTGCTGTATTGCACTCGCCCAAACACTCAGTACAGTGCTCTGCTTCTCAAGCGGCTTGGCCTATCAGATAGAGCAAGAGCCCGGGAGTCATAGGACCTGAGGTCTAATCCTGGTTCCGCCATCCGCCTGCTCTGTGACCTTGGGTAAGTCACTTCACTTCTCTGGGCCTCAGTTACATCATCTATAAAATGGCGATTAGGACATTAAGCTCCAAGTGGGACATGCGCTCTGTCTTCTCTCTACTCCAGCACTTAGTACAGTGCCTGGCACAAAATAAATACCTTTTGTTTTTTTAAAAAAAGCTTCTGCACCCTTCAAAATGTTTGTGGTGTTCCTTTCCCGTTATAAGAAACTCATTCTCCTGTTGCTAATCTTAAACCATCTTTGCTAAGTAGGTTGAGGGTTAACTATTTTTTTTAATGACAGTGAGTTCACCCATCCCTAAGCGTAATCAGCCACATTATACACATTTTTTCCCCTATGATCAGGTACATCACAGAGAGGTAGTAGATATATGCTAATGTAGTAACTTTTTTGATTAGAACATTTTCTGGTACATCAAGCAGACTGCAGGGATCATTTTCCAACACATTTGAAGAAAATTCTGGACTCACTCCAACCATTTTCACTAGACATAATTGTATCAACTTTCACTATTAAGCTAGAGTTGCCGCGAACCTCAGTTATTACACCACCATCAAATTATTATAGCCTGGTGATGAGGAAACAAACTTTCATTTGTTTACCCAGACCCATTTGACATAGGTAAGGTTAATTTAACTCTAATCTGGTTGTGCACGACTATATGCTGCTTTTGAAAACTCTACAAACACATTGTAGTAAAGGCCTCATTATAGATTTAAATGTTTTCTTGTGGGTTTTTTTCTGCCCTCCAGACTTTTCATTCATTCAGTCGTATTTATCGAGCGCTTACTGCGTGCAGAGCAAGACTTCTCTGTGCCCGCCTGCAGTTCTCCGAGCAGAAACTGCTTGGTTATCCTGCTGTCATCCACTGTCCTCACAGTGACTGCATATCGAAGTTTTAAAGTTATTAAGCTTTCCTAAAGTTAGCCTTAAGTCCTTCGGCAGAAGGGATGGCAAGAGAGTTCCTTGATTGACTAAAAAGATCTCAGATTGGCTAGCCATTCATGGGATTTTCTAATGTTATCCTATTCTAGCCTGAATATCTGAGTATAGTTGGAAAACAGGTGGAAAAGAAACCACTGGTGAAAAGCACAAAGGAAATTACTTGCAAGAATAAGAAGGATTAGCAAAGTTAAGAGTAAAGATACAAAACCAGCATGCTTTACATTTTTCAATCCACAGAAAAACACTCAAGTCAGTTAATTTCTCACTGCCTCAGTTATCTCATTTGTAAAATGGGAATTAAGATTGTGAGCCCCATGTGGGACACAGACTCTGTGTCCAACCTGATCAATTTGTAGCTACCCCAGTGCTCAGTACAGTGCCGGGCACCCGGTAAGTGCTTAACAAATCCCCCCCCCCCCCCCCCCCCCCACATGTAAAAAAAGAATAACATGACCATACTTTAATGTTTTAGAACATAATTATTCTTCCAACTCCTGGTGTGCCTTGCCACGAGGTTTATATACACACACATACCCACTGGACTTAATTATCTGGATTCTTCAAGCCCTGCAGAGTGCCGTCTGCCTGAAATGTCCAAATAACTTAGGCAAAAGCGGATTTTGAAGCCTGGATTTTTCAGACCATTTCTGGGGATAGAATCATCTAACTCTAGGCAATTGTCTAGAAGTCCCTTCCAATAAACTGTTAGGTCAGGGAGGATGGATAAACTACCCAGTACATTCAACAATCGGATTTACCTGTGTTATCCTGCCTCTGGCAGTGGATCATATTCACATAGATACTTGTCTCAAGAAATGGCAAGTGTGATTTCCCAACAAAGTGAACTGATACTACAGAGAGACTCTCTCACATTATTCACCCAGAATAGAGGGGGGAAAAAGTCTCATGGCATATCTTTCCTTAAGCCATATTTGCCTGCAGTTATAAGTGCCATTTCTGAGGTGATTTTGGACAAATGTTTCTGATTTCCCCATTAAATTGACAACTCTTTGAAGGTAGGGATCACACCTCCTAACTTTTTTACATTCTCCTGAAGCATAGTACAGTGGCTGCTGCAAATTGCTCTACTGATACTATTGACTGGTTCCTTAGCTCTACCTGAGACAGTAATTTTCAGTCAAAACTCTGACATCTGGCCCAAAACGCTATCCCCAGAGATTCTGTTTGTCTTCATGAAGTTAGAGAGAGTGTTAAAGATATGCTCTGAAAAATCTAAAACCACTTTTCAATCCTGGCTGGACTTTTTGCTGGACTGACTTTGACTTCCAGGATATATGGAAACTATAGATTTTGGTCCAACAGACTTCAGTTGGGTTGATTTATTCAATCTGTCATATAATGGACAATTCACTCACTGATAGCACCTTAGAAAGCGCGACTGGAATACTGATGATTAATCAGAAACATTCACACTAGTTGACTCAGAAACTGACCACTAGAGTTCTTCAGAATTTAAATTCCCACAATTTTTTACCCTGAGAAAATAGTCAAAAATCTACATGAACCAAAACGCAAAAAGAAAGAGACATAAGTATAATGTTCTCAAAGGAATCTTGTCAAGGCGTGAGAAGCAGCGTGGCTCAGTGGAAAGAGTCCAGGTTTAGAGTCAGAGGTCATGGGTTCGATTCCCGGCTCTGCCAATTGTCAGCTGTGTGACTTCGGGTAAGTCACTTCACTTCTCTGTGCCTCAGTTCCCTCATCTGTAAAATGGGGATTGACTGTGAGCCCCCTATGGAACAACCTGATCACCTTGTAACCTCCCAGCGCTTAGAACAGTGCTTTGCACCTAGTAAGCGCTTAATAAATGCCATTTAAAAAACAACAACATCTGTTTGGAATAAAGGTGAACTTTGCATAAGCGTGGTGATGATGAAAATAATAATACCAACTGTGTTATTTATGAAGTGCTTACTACGTGCCAAGCAATGTACAAGCACTGGGGCAGATTGAAGATAATCAGGTCCCACATGGGGCTCACAGTTCAAGTAGAAAGGAGAACAGGAATTCAATCTCCATTTTATGGGCACAAGCTCACAGTCTTAATCCCCATTTTACAAATGAGGTAACTGAGGCACAGAAAAGTGAAGTAACTTGCCCAAGGTCAATGTACATAGTAGGTACAGTTGGGGAAGAAGGAAAGGGGATTCAGTTAAAGGAATGGTAGTTTTCTACAAATTTGTAAAACAGTTGAGGGGCGATCCTCTCCCTTCAAATGGCAATGATTTAAAAGATGAATCAATGCCTTCAACTGCCAGTAGAATCCCAAATGACTGGCTTTTAATAGTAGGAGCCAACTCTTTTAACTGCCACATAAACTCTTACAGCTCTTCATGTCTTTCCCTAATACATTAAGCTACTTCTGTACGCCCGGTGGCTCTTTCAGTTTAGATTTTACTGTGCTACTATTTTACTAGGTAGTTGTAATAAACCGTAATATATTGCTCCAACTCACTTAAATGTGCATGAACATAACATTTAATAGGATTCTCCTTGAAATTGGTATCATTCCATTGATTTATGTTCCGTACATGAGAAGAAAGTGTATCTATTTTGACGATTTCAGGGTGGTGAAATGAAAAAAAAAAGTTTAAGGGCCTTCTCATTTTTGAAGTGAGTTGGTCAATACTAGTTTTTGATCATCGACTATGGAAAGAGTACCTCTAATAGAGATTGGAGCAAGTTCACAAGGACACAGAAGACACTGCCAGAGAGGTAAACTGGATTATCCTGAGGAAAATATTTGAATTCCTGAGGGGGCCAGTAAACGGTGTGGGTCAAATATTATATGGGTATTTCCTACGAAGATACCATATCGCCCAATCAATCTGATAATTATGATTACTGATAATTACCTGATGATGATTATTAGTGTAGTTTTAAAATAGTAATTATTATTATTATTTTGGTTTTTGTTAAATGCTTACTATGTGCTAAGTGCTGGGGTAGATACAAGATAACCAGGCATGGGGCTCTCAGTCTAAGTGGGAAGGAGGACAGGTACTGAATCCCCATTTTGCAGATGAGGGAACTGAGGCCCAGAAAAGTGAAGTGACTTGCCCAAGATCCCACAGCAGGCCAGTGGTGGATCTGGGATTAGAATCCAGGTCCTCTGACTCCCAAGCCCAGGTTCTTTCCACTAATAATAATAATAATGATGGCATTTATTAAGCACTTACTATGTGCAAAGCACTATTCTAAGTGCTGGGGAAGTTACAAGGTGATCAGGTTGTCCCATGGGGGGCTCACAGTCTTAATCCCCATTTTACAGATGAGGGAACTGAGGCACAGGGAATAATAATAATAATAATAATAATGATAATAATAATAATGGCATTTATTAAGCACTTACTTTGTGCAAAGCACTGTAAGTGACTTGCCCACAGTCACACAGCTGACAAGTGGCGGAGCCAGGATTTGAACCCATGACCTCTGACTCCAAAGCCCGGGTTCTTTCCATAGAGCCACGCTGCTTCTCGTGCACTAAAAGTGCTTCTCTAATGACACAAGCGCCATGTGAGGTTCCCATGGTGACCCTTAGTTTGGAAATTTCCCAGGTAAGGAATGATTCCGGCTAGTTCCCCCAAACCATATAATGGTAACACTAATAAGAAGAACATTTATGAAGTGCATCGTGTTAACGATGTGCATCAAGCTTTATTTCTTTTTATTGTGACGGCTTGACACCTGTCCACATGTTTTGTTTTGTTGTCTGTCTCCCCCTTCTAATAATAATAATGATGGTATTTGTTAAGCACTTACTATGTGCAAAGCACTGTTCTAAGCTCTGGGAAGGTTACAAGGTGATCAGGTTGTCTCACGCGGGGCTTACAGTTTTAATCCCCATTTAACAGATGAGGTAACTGAGGCACAGAGAAGTTAAGTGACTTGCCCAGAGTCACACAGCTGACCGTTGCTGGAGCTGGGATTTGAACCCATGACCTCTGACTCCAAAGCCCGGGCTCTTTCCACTGAGCCAAGCTGCTTAGACTGTGAGCCCGCTGCTGGGTAGGGACCGTCTCTATATGTTGCCAACTTGGACTTCCCAAGCGCTTAGTACAGTGCTCTGCCCACAGTAAGAGCTCAATAAAAGAAGCAGTGTGGCTCAGTGGAAAGAGCATGGGCTTTGGAGTCAGAGGTCATGGGTTCAAATCTCGGCTCCGCCAATTGTCAGCAGTGTGATTTGGGGCAAGTCACGTCACTTCTCTGTGCCTCAGTTACCTCATCTGTAAAAGGAGGATTAAGACTGTGTGTCCCCCGTGGGACAACCTGATCACCTTGTAACCTCCCCAGCGCTTAGACCAGTGCTTTGCACATAGTAAGTGCTTAATAAATGCTATCATTATCATTATTATTATTAATAAATATGATTGAATGAGTGAATGAATAAATGAAAGTGCTTACTAAGTAGGGCACGGCCTAGTGAGAAGCACTGTGATGTAGTGGCAAGACCACGGGCTTGGGAATCAAAGTACTAAGACAAAGTCAAAGGATTCTAATCCACTTCAGTCTCTGGCCTGCTGTGTGACCCTGGGTAAGTCAGTGAGCACACTGCTGGGTAGGTACTGTATCTATATGTTGCCAACTTGCACTTCCCAAGCGCTTAGTACAGTGCTCTGCACACAGTAAGCACTCAATAAATACGATTGATTGATTGATTGATTGATTGATTGATTGAGAATTCAACAACCTGCCCTCTGAGCCCAGCAAACAGCACAGAGCAGCCAGGATAGCACAGAGCAGAGGGAAACAGACACTTTACTGAAAATCTGCAGTGAGACGCTCCCATCCTCTGGGGAGATGCGTTTCATTGCTATTAAGGAGCACTATATGATTTGGAAATCATTATGGTGAATTAACCGCATATTGCAGGAAATCATTCCTTATATCAGCTTTGTTCCCGAAATGCAAGTGAGGTGAGAAGAATCTGGAACGGTTCTTCCTTTGCAAACTGCTTATCAACTATAACTTATAATTAACCCATTACAAGCGCTTGGCAAAGTTTCCACCCTAACAAAACTCATTTGGGAAGGAGCTAATCTAATCCTATAAATGGATACATCCATGCCGCAGTTACAATAACTTGAATTTTTTGTTGGAGAGTGTTTTAAATGGCACTTCCCTCGCATAGTGCTATAGAAACCTAAAATGCTCCTAATTCTGGCAGAGACTCAAAATTAGTTTTAATCCCATCTAAAATACTGCATAGGATGAACTGGGTTTTGAGAACTATTCAAAATGTCGCCTTCTGAAGGCGAACACTTTCGGAGATGCCAAGTAGAGCATTTTGATTCTGATTCAGGCCCATTACTGAACTCACGTAGGCAATCAATCTGGACTCAATTACTAGAGATAATGGGAAATGTAATACTTCACTCCAGCAGTTTAATGCTCTTGCAGGATTTAAGATGAAATGCCATATTAACCAAAAAAGGAGATGATACTAATGTGTGTGAAGAAATGACTGTTTTACAGGTGGTAAGACTCACATTAAGCTATACGAAAAGATCATTTGAGGATGCGAGGAACGTATATCCCTCGGAGGAGTTAGCACAGCCATTAAGTAATATTTGAAATGAATATATTAAGGGATTTTCCACAGGATCATTCCAATCAGGGAGAATATTACATTGTTATTAGGACTATAAAGAGTAGGGACATTATCCTGACGATGAAATCTATCATTTCGGAAATTCTACTGACTATGCCTATTTCTAGTTGGGCGGATATAACACTAATGCTGGTATTGGTTAAGTAATTAATATATGCAAGCACTGTGCTGAGCGCTGGGGAAGATACAAGATTTTCAAGTCCCACATGGGGCTCACAGTGTAAGAAGGAGGGAGAAGAGGTATCGAATCCGCATTTTACAAATGAGGAAAGTGAGACAAGAGAAGTTAAGTGGCTTCCCCAAGATCACACAGCTGGTAAATGGCGGTGCTGGGATTAAGCGTGGCTCCATGGAAAGAACACGGGTTTGGGAGTTAGAGGACATGTGTTCTAATCCAGGCTCCGCCACTCGTCTGCTGTGTGACCTTGGGCAAGCCATTTAACTTCTCTGTGCCTCAGTTACCTCATCTGTAAAACGGAGATGAAGACTGTGAGCCCCATAGGGGGCAACCTGATGACCTTGTATCACCACCCCCAGCGCTTAAAACAGTGCTTGGCCCAGAGTGAGCACTTAACAAATACCATCATTATTATTATTAATGCAATTTCCACTGGGCCATGCTGCTTCCCTTTATACCTTCTAGATAACATGGTCTATTTGGCCAGTTCACAGTAACAGGGCTCAAAAAATCCTCTGAAACCCACTGGCATTTCTGCTGAATTTAACAAGAAAACAGTTTGGATTTCAGTAGTTTCAGTGCATTTTAAGACATGGAACCAGGATTATTGACTACCCAAAGGAATGCAGTTTGTAGAAGTCAGCCCTAACTTGCTTCCCTACGGGAATGTCACCCCGATCCCAACAAATCTCCCCATTTCCTCTGGAAATATTTTCCTAAGGCCTAGAAATGATGAATTGCATACTCCCAACCATCCTGGAGCTCTTAATTCCTAGCACATACGTCATTTTTGTTTTTAATGGTACTTGCTAAGCACTTACTAGGTGCCAGGCATTGTACTAAGGACTGGGGTAAACACAAGTTAATCAGGTTAGACACCGTCCATGTCCCACATGGGGCTCACACTCTCATCCCCATTTTACAGATGAAGTAACTGAGGCACAGAGAAGTGAAGTGCCTTGCCCAAGGTCGCACAGACAAGTCGTGGAGCAGGGATTAGAACCCCGGTCCTTCCGATTCCCAGGGCCTTGTTGGGAGTTCTTGGTTTTAAGTGTGGCTAGGAAAAGCACTGGATGGCACATTGTAGAGAATGAGGTTTCCCAGAAAATAGATAAAAAGGAGTAGATAGCAGTTGCCATCATTCATTTTTATTATGAGATGTGTTTTTCTAACACGACTCAAATTCCGGGTTGTGAATCATCCGTATACTTTGATTTGCCTTTGTATCCCTTCTGAGCCTCCTGTCAGTCAGTCAGTCATATTTATCGAGTGCTTACTGTGTGCACAGCACTGTATTAATCACTGGGGAGAGTACAATACAATAACCCGACGCATTCCCTGCCCACAGAGAGCTTACAGTCTATGGTTCTGTCATAGCTCTCCCTTGTACCTCCCTCAGAGGAAAAAATCAGAGAGAGTCAAGCCAGTTGGCTTTGTTATTCATTCATTCATTCATTCATTCATTCATTCATTCAATCGTATTTATTGAGCGCTTACTACACAGTACAGGGCACTGTACTAAGCTAGCAATCTGGTCAACGGCTTGGTGCAAGAGGCTGGTGAAAGTTTCAGTGAAAATGAAATTTGGGAACAATCTGGGCTTTAATTCGCTTTGCTACCCGGCTCCTATTAACACGGATAATGGCGAAAAGTACTGTGCTAGGGTAATGGTAATTCATTTACTAAGCTTTTTAGGCTTGAATTAATCTATAGAAGCATATCAATTTCATTTGATTGCAACTGTGTGCTAATTATAGACTCAAGGCTATTTACAGATAACAGCTAACATCACCTAATAATAAGTAACAAGTAATGGGCTGTAAAGACCTTTGCACTTGGAATTACTATAGGCATGGTGCTTTTTTAAAAAAAAAAGTGATGTGCTAAAACAATTTTTATTTTCTTTTGTACTTAGGCTACGTAATTCAATCCTTGGACACAATGAATGAATTAACTAACATAAATGGAAGAAAATCCTCTAAAAAGTAATTTAAACATTAATTTGCCTTGTGTCTTTTTAAAAAGAAATTGCCTTTGTTAAATTCATGCATTTGTTGGCTCTGAACATAACTAATCTTTCTTGGTCACGAGTAACACGCTCTTAATGCCACACAAATTATGGACCAATATTGTGCTTAGTTTTCTATTGGAAAAAACAAATATAAAATTAAATAGAAGCAATAACCATCAAAGCACATTAGCTAAACAGCAACTGGCTAGGAGGCTACGACAGAAACTCTATTGCCAGAGAAGAGGTACAAGCATGAAGCCATAAATTTAGTATTTCACTACAAATTCAACATGATACGGATCTCTGCAAGATTAGTAGTGCAGATTTTCCAACTCTTGATTTGAGCTGAAAATGATCTTACTCTTTGGATCACACTGGACTGCTACATAAAGCCTTTTTTTTCTTAAAGTGTGATTTTTTTTTAAGAGCTTACTATGTGTCAGGCACTGTAGTAGATACAAGCTAATCAGGTTGGACACGGCCCATGTCCCATGTGGGGCTCACAGTCTTATTCCCCATTTTACAGATGAGGGAACTGAGGCAAAAGTGAAATGATTTGCCCAAGGTCATACAGTAGACAAGCGGCAGTGCTGGGATTAGAACCCAGGTCCTCTCCCTCTCAGGCCCGGGCTCTTTCCACTAGGCCAAGCCGCTTCTCAATGACTGCTTCCTGTGCTATAATAATAATGATGGCATTTGTTGCGTGCCTACTATGTGCAAAGCACTGTTCTAAGCGCTGGGTCGGATACAAGGTGATCAGGTTGTCCCACGGGGGGCTCACAGTCTTAATCCCCATTTTACAGATGAGGTAACCGAGGCACAGAGAATAATAATAATAATAATACTGGTATTTGTTAAGCGCTTACTATGTGCAAAGCACTGTTCTAAGCGCTGAGGACGATATAAGGTGATCAGGTTGTCCCACGAGGGGCTCACAGCCTTCATCCCCATTTTAGAGATGAGGGAACTGAGGCCCAGAGAAGTGAAGTGAGTTGCCCAGAGTCCCACAGCTGACAATTGGCGGAGCCGGGATTTGAACCTACAACCTGTGCCTTCCAAGCCTGGGCCCTTTCCGCAGAGCCACGAGGACCGTCGCAATATGTTGCCAACTTGTAATAATAATAATAATAATAATAATAATAATGGCATTTATTAGGCGCTTACTATTTGCAGAGCACTGTTCTAAGTGCTGGGGGGGGGGGGGTGATACAAGGTGATCAAGTTGTCCCCTGTGGGGCTCACAGTCTTCATCCCCATTTTACAGATGAGGGAACTGAGGCTCAGAGAAGTTAAGTGACTTGCCCAAGGTCACACAGCAGGCATGTGGCGGAGTCGGGATTTGAACCCACGACCTCTGACTCCAAAGCCCGTGCTCTTTCCACTGAGCCACGCTGCTTCTCTACTTCCCAAGCGCTTCGTACAGTGCTCTGCACACAGTAAGCGCTCAATGAATACGATTGAATGAATGAATAAAGGAGTTTGTAGATTAGTGGAGTGTAACTTGCTTCAGTGGAATAAAAGTTGAGACTGCTAGACCACTTCGACTATGGCATCAGCCTCCTCACTGGCTTCCCGGCCTTCTATCAATCAATCAATCAATCGTATTTATTGAGTACTTACTATGTGCAGAGCACTGTACTAAGCGCTTGGGAAGTCCAAGTTGGCAACATATAGAGATGGTCCCTACCCAACAGTGGGCTCACAGTCTATCTCTCTCTCTCCTCCCCAGCACTTCAGTCTGCTGCCATTTTTCTGCAAAAACATATATACCTATCTGTAATTCCTTCATTTATATTAATACCTGTCCCCCCTCTAGACTGAAAGCTCGGTGTGCTCAGGGAACGTGTCTTCCAACTCTGTTATACCGTACTCTCCGAAGTGCTCAAGTACAGTGCTGGTGCACACAGTAAACCTTGGAAGGCCAAAATTTCCCAACTTCTTCCAAGTTGGAAATCAATCAATCAATCAATCGTATTTATTGAGCGCTTACTGTGTGCAGAGCACTGTACTAAGCGCTTGGGAAGTATAAATTGGCAACATATAGAGACAGTCCCTACCCAACAGTGGGCTCACAGTCTAAAAGGGGGAGACAGAGAACAAAACCAAACATACCAACAAAATAAAATAAATAGAATAGATATGTACAAATAAAATAAATCTACATCCTTGCTCTGCTGCCTTAGAAAAAGGGCTAATGGGAGCCCAGACGATGTGGCGGAGGCAGGGAGCAGTTGGGCCTTACGCGTAAGGAGGTGATGGGAATCAGGATCTCATTTAAACACCTCGAAAAGGCGAGTTGAGTCCCTGACTTGTTAACCTCTAGACTGGAAGCTCATTGTGGGCAGGGACTGTGTTTGTTATATTGTACTCTCCCCAAGCGCTTACTACAGCGTTCTACACACAGTAAGCGCTCAGGAAACATGACTGACTAACAGACTGAGTAGCGGTGGGTAAGTCACTTACCCTTCCTTGTGCCTCTGTCAAATGGAGGACGGCGTTTCTGCCTCTCCTTATTTCCCACCGTTGCTGCCAAGAAAAAAAAAAACAAGAGACGATGAATGAAAGCGTGCTTTGACTATTTAGATGAAAGTGTTTAAACCATTGAAAGCCAAGCTGGTATTACAAACAATTGAAAAGATATTTTTTTGGGGGGGGGAAATTTGGAAATAAACTCTTAGCCTCATCCATCTGGCCCTGCAGCAGATTGAACTGCTATTACTGTTTTGACTTCTATATTTTTATAATGCAGAATAAAATAATATGCACAGCTTATTTTTTTATTCACTTAGGAAATGAAAATCGCAGCCCCTCACACATCAGCACTAGACTGTGAGCCCACTGTTGGGTAGGGACCGTCTCTACATGTTGCCAACTTGTACTTCCCAAGTGCTTAGTACAGTGCTCTGCACACAGTAAGCGCTCAATAAATATGATTGATTGACTGCTTGATCAGGGATATGTCATCAAATGGGAATGAACATATTGGGCTTCTAGACTGTGAGCTCGCTGTTGGGCAGGGACCGTCTCTATATGTTGCCAACTTGGACTTCCCAAGCGCTTAGTACAGTGCTCTGCACACAGTAAGCACTCAATAAATACGATTGAATGACTAAAAAGGACCATCAGTCAGAAGCCAGGTATTTGTTTTTTGTTGTTGTTGTTGTTATGGTATTGTTAAGCGCTTACTATGTGCCAGGTACTGTACTAAGTGCTGGAGTAGATACAAGCTGATTAAGTTGGACACAGTCCTTGTCCCACGTGGGGCTCACAGTCTTTGTCTCCATTTTACAGATGAGGGAACTGCCTGGGCCTGGGAGCCAGAAGGACCTGGGTTCTAATCCCGGATCTGCCACTTGTCTCCTGTGTGACCTTGGGCAAGTCACTTCTCTTCTCTGTGCTTCAATTCCCGGATCAGAGAAGCAGCATGGCTCAGTGGAAAGAGCCCGGGCTTTGGAGTCAGGGGTCATGGGTTCGAACTCCGGCTTCGCCAACTGTCAGCTGTGTGACTTTGGGCAAGTCACTTCACTTCTCTGGGCCTCAGTTCCCTCATCTGTAAAATGGGGATTAAGACTGTGAGCCCCCCGTGGGACAACCTGGTCTCCTTGTAATCTCCCCAGCGCTTAGTACAGTGCTTTGCACATAGTAAGTGCTTAATAAATGTCATTATTATTATTATTATCATTATTATTATTATTATTATTATTGTTATCACTATATCAAGTGACTTACTCAAGGTCACACAGCAGACAAGTGGTACAGGTGGGATTAGAACTGAGGTCCTCTGATTCCCAGGCCCCTGTTCTTTCCACGAGGCCACGCTGCATATGACCTTAGAGCTCATTTGGTTGAGAAAGGACATAGCTTGTTTCTGAATGAAAGGGAGCCAAACTGCTCTTCCATTCATTCATTCAGTCCCACAGGGGGTTCCCAGTCTTAATCCCCATTTTACAGATGAGGTAACTGAGGCACAGGGCTCACAGTCTAGCTCCTGCTTTAGGGGGGTTAGTTTTGACCCTGAAATTTGACTCAGATTATTCACAGTAAAGGGGAGTTGAACTACACTGGAGAAGCTGATAGGGCAACCAAATCTATCTTTAAAAGAGGCAGGGAGAATTGTAGGATAGCAGAAAGAGCATGGGACCGGGAGTCAGGAGACCTGGGTTCCAATCCTGGCTCCTTGTGACCTTGGGCAAATCACTGAACTTCGCTGGGCCTCAGTTCCCTGAGATGTAAAATGGGGATAATGTACCTCTTGGGCCGTGAGTCCCTTGTGGAACAGGGACTATGTCCCAGTTGGATTATCTCGTAGCTACCCCAGCACTTACCTGAGTGCTGGGCATATAGTAAGTACCTACATATACCACAGTTTTTATTATTACTATTATTATTATTACTATTATCACTATATTACTATTATTATTATTCTATGTGAACACAAAAGGAATTGAAGATCAGGCTCATTATTATATGTCTTTACCTTCAGCATTAATTGCATTTGAGTGTTCAGATTCTTTTTTATTGCAACCCAAGAGATTTTTCAGGCCTTCTTTTTTTATATCAGTCCCACTCAGGTAATCATCATCAATCAATCAATCAATTGTATTTATTGAGTGCTTACTGTGTGCAGAGCACTGTACTAAGTGTTTGGGAAGTACAAGCTGGCAACATATAGAGAGAGTCCCTACCCAACAGTGGGCTCATCATCATCATCATCACCACTAATGGTATTTATCGAGCGCATACTATGTGCAGAGGACTGTACTAAGCACTTGGAAGAGTACAATCTAATACGGTTGGTAGAAACGGCCCGCCCACAGAGTTTACAGTCTACAGAAATAAATATCTTTATTTAGAAAAAGAAAGACGTTTTATTTATATATTTTCCCTGCTCTTTTTCTTGGTCAACAAAGAGTAATGAAAATCACTCCAAATGCCTGAAGCATGTTTCTGTTTTTCCTTTAGACAGGATGTACCTTGAGGAAGACATTAGTAAAACGAGTCAGAATAAAATTACATCGCTTTTATTTTCCCAAGTCAGCCTGGACAACGTAGAAATATATGTCCCAATTTGCTTTCTTTTTTTAAGGCCTGCCCAGGAAGTGTTTATGGGTGATCTGTTTTAGCTGGAAAGCAAAAGCAAAGAGAAGTTGGATGAGAGTGTCGGTCTTGAATGAATGGAAATGTCAATTTCAATCATAGCATAAATAAATAAATATAAATATAAACCAATAAATACGATTGAATGAATATGTCAGTGGAGATGGGCTAAGGAAACAGGCAGCAAATTACTGATTGATCTGACAAAATGGTGGTGGTGCCTTACCGAAATAATTTATCATTTAAAATGTATTCAGTTTTCAAGTGAACCCATAATACTCGGAATTTGCGTAGACTTCACACACTGGAGCAATACTGAATGGGAATTCTGTTTACTTTCATTTCAAGGTCTTGACCAACCCATTTCAATTTTACCACCCTGCTAATATCCTATCACTTAACGTCCTTAGTATATATTGGGTAGGGACTGTCTCTATATGTTGCCAACTTGTACTTCCCAAGTGCTTAGTACAGTGCTCTGCACACAGTAAGCGCTCAATAAATATGATTGATTGATTGACTGATTGATTGATCTCCGGTTGACAGTAGTTGTGAGGAGCCAAATGTTATCGGAATGTCAGCGGTCTTCAGTGATGCCTTGGGGTAATTTTTCAAGCCACTGGAGGAGGGATGGTGAATCTTTTGGGTACCGGAGCTGGAAATTTCAGGAATCCATAAATCGGGGTCAGGGGGGAAGACTTGGGATGTATCCTGGCAGTAGTCAGATCTGTAATGTATGGGCTACAGTCACACATGACGAAGATATTGGTTGGTCAACCTCTGGGTCAGGAGCTTAGTGCAGGGCTCGACACAGAGCAAGTGCTCAATAAATAATAATAATAATAATGATAATAATAATAATGGCATTTGTTAAGCGCTTACTATGTGCAAAGCACTGTTCTAAGCGCTGGGGGGGATACAAGGTGATCAGGTTGTCCCACGTGGGGCTCACAGTCTTAATCCCCATTTTACAGATGAGGTAACTGAGGCTCAGAGAAGTTAAGTGACTTGCCCAAGGTCACACAGCAGACATTGAGAAGCAGCGTGGCTCAGTGGAAAGAGCACGGGCTTTGGAGTCAGAGGTCATGGGTTCAAATCCCGGCTCTGCCAACAGTCAGCTGTGTGACTTTGGGCAAGTCACTTAACTTCTCTGGGCCTCAGTTACCTCATCTGTAAAATGGGGATGAAGACTGTGAGCCCCCGTGGGACAACCCGATCACCTTGTATCCTTCCCAGCACTTAGAACAGTGCTTTGCACATAGTAAGAGCTTAATAAATGCCATTATTATTATAATGTATGGGCTACAGTCACACATGATGAAGATATTGGTTGGTCAACCTTTGGGTCAAGGGCTTAGTGCAGGGCTCAACACAGAGCAAGCGCTCAATAAATGCCATGCAATGACTGACTGATCATAGGGGGAATCAATTAGTGATTTTTACTGAGTGCTTGCTATGTGAGGAGCATTGAACTAACACTTCGGAGAGGGCAATACAACAGAATGGGAAGTTACGATCCCTGCCCTCAAGGAGCTTATGACCCAGTTGGGGAATAAGCTAATTCTGTTGGATTGTACTCTCCCAAGTGCTTAGTACAGTGGTCCACACCTAGTAAGCACTTAATATGACTGACTGATTGACTGATTGATTGACTGAATGAGGCCCCTAGGAATTGGGGCCTAAACCATCACAGCAGCCGAGATCTGAAGGTTTTCAATCAATTCTGCTCCTGCCATTTTTTGGACAATTTTGAGTCCCCTGAGGGCCTTGTCTACCACCTGTAATAGCCTCTCTCAGTGCTTAGTACAGTGTTCTGTCCTCCGTAAGTGCTGTATAATGACTGCTATAATTCCTGCGGTGGTAATTATATTTACTCAGCACTTACTGTGGACGGAGCAGCACCAGTAAGAATTTAATCAACATAATTACCACTGCAGTTGGACCGGTCAATTTCGATTCTGGAATAATTACAAAAAATGGTATTTGTACTTGCCAGGCTCTGTTCTAAGCAGTGGGGCAAATGCAAGATATTCAGGTTGGACAGAGTCCAAGCCCCATATGGGGTTCACAGTCTAAGTAGAAGAAGTAGGTTTAATCCCCATTTTGCAGATGAGGGATCCAGAAAAATGAAGTGACTTGCCCAAGGTCACACAGCAGACAAGTGGCAGAGCTGGAATTAGAACCCTGGTCTAATGACTTCCAAGCCCGTGTTTTCCCACTAGGCCACGCTGCTTCTCTAACCATTGATGGATTGATAGGTTGAGGAGATGGTTATGTTGCCAATTTGTACTTCCCAAGCACTTAGTACAGTGCTCTGCACACAGTAAGCGCTCAATAAATATGATTGAATGAATGAATGAATGAATGAATGAATGAATGAATGAATGAAGCCATCAGACATAGCAGCCTGGAGTGAAACAGAAGGCAGAGGGATGACTGTTCTTCGGCAGACTTAGAGAAGAGCTGCATATCCAAAGGCGGATTTAAAAGCAGCCCTTCCATTCATTCATTCGATCATATTTATCGAGCACTTACCGTGCACAGAATACTGTACTAAGCGCTTGGGAGAGTACAACAGAACAATAAACAGACACATTCGGTGCCCACAAAGAGTTTACAGTCTGGGGGGTGGGGGGCACCCAAGGATGGGATTTCACCATTAAGTAGCATCGTCTCCAAAAACGAATGAATCCATCAGTCAGTGGTATTCTGTGAGCGCTTATTATGCGCTGAGCACTGTACTAAGTGCTTCGTAGAATGCAATGCAACGGAGTTGGTAGACACGTTGCCCTTCCTGCAGTGAGCTTACAGTCTAGAAAGGAGTTAACCGCCTACAGATTTGAAAACCTTGGCTGAAGAATTTGTAGATGGGCTTTTGAAAGAATCAAATCTCCTGATGGAAGATATTTTGATGCTTAAAAAAGTTGTGCAAGTTGGATATTTTTTGGACCACTAGACTGTAAGCTCCTTAAGGGCAGGAACCGTGCCTACTAACTCTGAAGTGCTCTCCCAAGCGCTTAGTACTGTGTTCTGCATCCAGTAGGCACTCAATAAATACCCCTGATTGATTTGGGGCATACGGCTATTTTCGTGAGCTTATATTCCTCGCCAGCCGATTTGTCGACACAACTCTAACAGAACGATGTAACCGTCTAAGCAATTCATTAGATAAAAGAAGCTTCAAATGCATTAAATTGCTGCTGACAACAATCCAGATGAATCGTCAATATTCTCATCTCCTGGGGATATTCTGGGGCTCATAGTTCTCTGCCTTTCCGAGAGTAATGGGTCCTTAGGAGGGGTTCTGTCACTGGGCCAGGAACGGGCTTATTTTTGATGGAAATCCTCTTCCACTCATTCTCCTTTCCTCCTTCGCTTTTGTTTTAAAACCTGACCTTGCCTACTTCCAAAGGATGCTGAGAAGAAGCATGGCCCAGAGGACAGAGCTCAGGCCAGCGAGTCCAAAGGATCTGAGTTCTGGACAGGGGTCCACCGTTTTGTCTGCCGTGTGACCCTAGGCAAGTAGCAGAGCAGGGATTAGAACTCAAGTCCTACTGATTGACTGACTGATAGCACATAAGCCTCTATGTGAAGGTGGACAATAAACAATGAATATAAGGTATTTAAATGGTGAAGTTACCCGGATTTTCCTTTTTTTTAATGGTGCTAGTTAAGTGCTTACTTTGTGCCAGGGGCCCACAAGGGGCTCACAGTCTTAATCCTCATTTTACAGAGGAGGGAACTGAGGTACAGAGAAGTTAAGTGACTTGCCTAAGTTCACACAGCAGACAAGTGAAGGAGCCAGGATTAGAACCCAGGTCCTCTGACCCCCAGGCCTGTGGTCTTTCCACTAGACCATGCCGCTTCCAACTTGAACCTAATCACTGCACGGTAACTACACTTCCAAGGCAATCAAATCATTTTCCCCAGCTACCTTCCTTAACTCTGTTCACCGTGTTGAGGATGGGTTTGAAATGTGCATTTTCGATTCTCACAGACCTTGAAGTCTAAATGTGTGAGTTGATCTTCATAGTCTCTAATCCCATTTATCCCACACCTTCCAGGTTTTACCAATCTCAGCTTTGACTAAGTTTAATAACCAAAGCTTCACCGCTGGCACGGAAAGCCCAGGTGGAACCATGGAAAAGGCTTAATTCTTGGTAAAGTTTAGCGTCACAACCCACACAGAAATGAGCAGCAATCTACTGATATTTTGTCAGAAGGTTAGGAAATCTGTAGGCAGCTGGAATGGAGTGATGAAGTGTTGGAGCAAAAAGAAAAAAGCAAAGACAGGGAAAGGAGCTAGAACTGTAATAGGGAAAAATAAAATTTATTGCCTCTGCAAAACGGAGCATGGTTAATGGCTTAAAACCCGATGAAACAAGTAAAAAGAGAATGATTTAAGTCCCCAAGACTTTGGAAGGCAATAATGATATTAGAGCACCTCCAGCCAAAGTAAGCAGGCATCTGAACAAATGCATTAGTTGCTAAAGTATTAAGTGTTATCAACACTTTACCACTTTGGCAGCATTTCGATCCTTTATTCATCCGAATTTACAGTGGAGGAAATGAGGCTGGTAAAGCTGAAAGGAAAGCCCACAGTTTGATGTGTAAGCAGCCTCTAGAAATTTGCCATTACGGGAAGTGTTTCACAGTAATATCTTCTCCGCGGTGACCCTCTTTATGACCGTGATGAGAGTGATACAGAGCACCCTATCAGGAAGAAACGGATGACCTTCATCCTACATTTTTTTTGAGTGCTTAATGAATGCAGAGCGCTGCGCTAAGCATTTGGGAAAGTACAATATAACAGAGTTGGTGGACACATTCCCTGCCAAATTGAAACCGATGCTACCAACACTGAACACTGAGCTAAGCACTTTTAATACAACAGAGTCGGTAGCTACATTCCCAGCCCACAGAGAGCTTACAGTCTTACGGGGAGACACAAATTAATGTCAATAAATGCTTTATAATATACTTCTATCACTATCCATTTGATACAAAGCTTCGTTACCAAATATCAAATAGTTGATACAAAGCTATCTTTGCAATAGTGATGGAACTCTTCAAAGCTTGGAAACCTAATGTGTGCCGTTTTGCTCTTTCAAATGAAGATTGCTGAAAGGCAAATATTACCATTTCTTGATTTCCTTTGATTGGACCGCCATCTAATATCGCACTCCTTAATTCTCAACTGCCATCTTCACATTTATTTAAATTAGTCTGGAATTTCCATTTTGCTATTTAAAGTTTTACCCTGAACCTTCTCACTGGTTCATTCCATGAAATGTTTACATCAAACTGCGGTGTGCGTGTGAAAGAACAGCAAATCACATAATAGCTATATTCAACTTTGAGTGCTGATATTTAGCTAAAAATAACACAAGCAATCAAACCGTGTATTTTGGTTATCATTTAAACCATCATTTTAGTTAGTATTTTCGAAGACCTGGGCCTCATACTGTACACAAGCGGACGCTGTATATTGCATTTTTCAGGAGTTTTTAATGCGGATTTTATGTGGCAAAGGCAAGAACTGTGAAAACACAAATGTTCTTTCTCAGTGATTGGCCCTGACATAAAAACCTCAATGGTAGATTTATACTTGGACCCTACCTCCTCATCCATTCATGCAATCATATTTATTGAGTGCTTACTGTTTGTAGGGCACTGTACTAAGCACTTGGGAGAGTAGAAAACACCAATAAATGGACACATTCCCTGCCCACAACGCGCTTACATGTGTTCCAGGACAAGAGGCAGCATGGCATGGCATCCCAAGCATGGCTTGGGAGTCAGAAGGTCATGGGTTCTAATCCCGGCACCCAACACAGGTCTGCTGTGTGACCTTGGGCAAGTCACTTCACTGGGCCACAGTTGCCTCATCTATAAAGTGGGGTTTGAGATTGTGAGCCCCGCATGGAATGGGGACTGCGTCCAACCCGATTTACTGGTAATGATAATGATGGCATTTATTAAGCGCTTACTATGTGCAATGCACTGTTCTAAGCGCTGGGGAGGTTACGAGGAGATCAGGTTGTCTCACAGGGGGCTCACAATCTTAATCCCCATTTTACAGATGAGGTAACTGAGGCCCAGAGAAGTGAAGTGACTTGCCCAAAGTCACACAGCTGACAGCTGGCAGAGCCAGGATTTGAACCCATGACCTCTGACTCCAAAGCCTGTGCCACTGATACGATCTACAGATCTTCACAGAATTCTGTCTTTTTGTGATGAAGGTGGGGAATCAGAGGACCCGGGTTCTAATCCCAACTGCGCCGCTTGTCTGCTTTGTGAGCTTGGGCAGGTAACTTTTCTTCCCTGGTTCTCCGTCTCCTTTCCTGCAAAATGGGGATTAAGTCCTATTCCCTCCTATTTAGACTGTGAGCCCTGTGTGGGACAGGGACTGTATCCAATTGGATTGTCTTGTCCCTACCCCAGTGGTTAGTACAGCACTTGGCACTTAGTTCTATAATAAAAATAATAAGAGTAAGTATGAATAATTAATATGTTGCTATTATTATTCAGGGATGTAAAAGAACTACATATAGAACCATTCCGTTTCCTAAAAGTGATCAGTGTGATAAAGGGCAATCTTCACAAGTACAGTGTAGAATGGAGTGGCCTAGAGAAGCAGTGTGGCTCAGTGGAAAGAGCCCGGGCTTGGGAGTCAGAAGTCATGGGTTCGAATCCCGGCTCTGCCGCTTGTCAGCTGTGTGATCTTGGGCAAGTCACTTAGCTTCTCTGGGCCTCAGTTCCCTCATCTGTAAAATGGGGACTAAGACTGTGAGCCCCACGTGGGACAACCTTGATCACCTTGTATCCCCCCTAGTGCTTAGAACAGTGATTGGCACATAGTAAGCACTTACTAAATACCACCATTATTATTATTATTATTGTTATTACTGGACATACAATTACATATTTTCTGTCTCACTTATTCATGTCAGCGGGAATAGGGTCAGTATCAATAGCATGACCTTTGAATATTAAAGGCAGCTATCCCTATCGGTTGATCTATCTTACAACTAATTAATCTATCAAAATAAATAGAACTTGAATTAGCCTCCATTATTGAACTATTATTCAAACGAATGGTGTTCTTGGAAGAGTAGCAGTTCTAAATTTCTGCAGAATTGGGACCATTCACAAAGCTGCAGATAATAATAATAATAATGGCATTTATTAAGCACTTACTATGTGCAAAGCGCTGTTCTAAGCACTGGGGAGGTTACAAGGTGATCAGGATGTCCCTCAGGGGACTCACAGTCTTAATCCCCATTTTACAGATCAGGTAACTGAGGCACAGAGAAGTTAAGTGACTTGCCCAAAGTCACACAGCTGACATATGGCGGAGCCGGTGTTTGAACCCATGACCTCTGACTCCGAAGCCTGTGCTCTTTCCATTCATTCATTCATTCAACTGTATTTATTGAGCGCTTACTGTGTGCAGAGCACTGCACAAGCGCTTGGGAAGTCCAAGTCGGCAACATCTAGAGACGGTCCCTACCCAACAGCGGGCTCACAGTCTAGAAGGGGGAGACCGAGAACAGAACAAAACATATTAACAAAATAAAATAAATATGTACAAATAAAATAAATAAATTCATTCATTCAATAGTATTTACTGAGCGCTTACTGTGTGCAGAGCACTGGACTAAGCGCTTGGGAAGTACAAGTCGGCAACATCTAGAGATGGTCCCTACCCAACAGCGGGCTCACATTCTAGAAGGCAGAGAAAATCAATAAATCAATCGTATTTATTGAGCGCTTACTGTGTGCAGAGCACTGGACTAAGCGCTTGGGAAGTACAAGTTGGCAACACATAGAGATGGTCCCTACCCAACAGCGGGCTCACAGTCTGGAAGGGGGTGACAGAGAACAAAACAACATATTAACAAAATAAAATAAATAGAATAGATATGTACAAGTAAAATAAATAAATATATAGAGTAATAAATCTGTACAATAGAATAGATATTTACCAGTAAAATAAATAAAGTAATAAATCCATACAAATGCTCAGTACATAGATAGATAACCATCACTAGATAAGCAGCATGGCATAGGGATAGGGCACGGGCCTGGGAGGCACAAGGTTTGCTGCCATTTGTCCGCTGCATGACCCCGAGTGAGTCATTCAACTCCTCTGTGCCTCAGTCATCCATTCTGCGCAGAGCACTGTGCTAAGCGCTTGGGAAGGACAAGACAGCAACATACAGAGACGGTCCAACAACGGGCTCATGATTATTATTATTATTATCATTATTATTCATTCATTCATTCAATCGTATTTACTGAGCGCTTGGGAAGGACAAGCCGGCCACATATAGAGACGGTCCAACAACGAGCTCATTATTATTATTATTCATTCATTCAATCGTATTTATTGAGCGCTTATTCAATCAATCAATCATATTTATTGAGCGCTTACTGTGTGCACAGCACTGTACTAAGCGCTTGGGAAGTACAAGTTGGCAACACATAGAGACGGTCCCTACCCAACAGCAGGCTCACAGTCTAGAAGGGGGTGACAGAGAACAAAACGAAAGATATTAACAAAATAAAATAAATAGAATAGATAAGTACAAGTAAAATAAATAGAGTAATAAATCCGTACAATAGAATAGATATGTACAAGTAAAATAAATAAAGTAATAAATCCATACAAACGCTCAGTACATAGATAGATAACCATCACTAGATAAGCAGTATGGCATAGGGATAGAGCATGGGCCTGGGAGTCACAAGGTTTGCTGCCATTTGTCTGCTGCATAGGGACAGAGCATGGGCCTCGGAGTCACAAGGTTAGCTGCCATTTGTCTGCTGCGTGACCCTGGGCGAGTCACTCAACTCCTTTGTGCCTCAGTCATCTATTCTGTGCAGAGCACTGTGCTAAGTGCTTGGGAAGGACAAGACGGCAACATACAGAGACGGTCCAACAACGGGCTCATTATTATTATTATTATTATTGTTATTTATTCATTCATTGATTCATTCAATCGTATTTACTGAGCTCTTGGGAAGGACAAGCCGGCAACATATAGAGACAGTCCAACAACAGGCTCATTATTATTATTATTATTATTATTATCATCATTATTTATTCATTCATTCATTCATTCAATCGTATTTACTGAGCGCTTCGGAAGGACAAGCCGACAACATATAGAGGCGGTCCAACAACGGGTTCATTATAATTATTATTCATTCATTCAATCGCATTTATTAAGCGCTTATTCGATCAATCAATCAATCGTATTTATTGAGCCCTTACTGTGTGCAGAGCACTGTACTAAGCGTTTGGGAAGTACAAGTTGGCAACACATAGGGACGGTTCCTACCCAACAGTGGGCTCACAGTCTAGAAGGGGGTGACAATCAATCAATCAATCAATCGTTTTTATTGAGCGCTTACTGTGTGCAGAGCACTGTACTAAGCTCTTGGGAAGTACAAGTTGGCCACATATAGAGATGGTCCCTACCCAACAGCAGGCTCACAGTCTGGAAGAGGGTGACAGAGAACAAAACAACATATTAACAAAATAAAATAAATAGAATAGATATGTACAAGTAAAATAAATAAATATATAGAGTAATAAATCTGTACAATAGAATAGATATGTACAAGTAAAATAAATAAAGTAATAAATCCATACAAACGCTCAGTACATAGATAGATAACCATCACTAGATAAGCAGCATGGCATAGGGATAGGGCATGGGCCTGGGAGTCACAAGGTTTGCTGCCATTTATCTGCTGCACAGGGATAGAGCACGGGCCTGGGAGTCACAAGGTTTGCTGCCATTTGTCTGCTGCGTGACCACAGGCAAGTCACTCAACTCCTCTGTGCCTCAGTCATCTATTCTGCGCAGAGCACTGTGCTAAGCGCTTGGGAAGGACAAGACGGCAACATACAGAGAGGGTCCAACAACGGGCTCATGATTATTATTATTATTCATTCATTCATTCAATCGTATTTAATGAGTGCTTGGGAAGGACAAGCCGGCCACATATAGAGACGGTCCTACAACGGGTTCATTATTATTATTATTCATTCATTCAATCATATTTACTGAGTGCTTATTCAATCAATCAATCGTATTTATTGAGCGCTTACTGTGTGCAGAGCACTGTACTAAGCGCTTGGGAAGTACAAGTTGGCAACACATAGAGATGGTTCCTACCCAACAGTGTGCTCACAGTCTATAAGGGGGTGACAATCAATCAATCAATCAATTGTATTTATTGAGCGCTTACTGTGTGCAGAGCACTGTATTAAGCGCTTGGGAAGTACAAGTTGGCAACACACAGAGACGGTCCCTACCCAACAGCGGGCTCACAGTCTAGAAGGGGGTGACAGAACCAAACCAAACATATTAACAAAATAAAATAAATAGAATAGATATGTACAAGTAAAATAAATAAATACAGTAATAAATCCGTACAATAGAATAGATATGTACAAGTAAAATAAATAAAGTAATAAATCCATACAAACACTCAGTACATAGATAGATAATCATCACTAGATAAGCAGTATGGCTTAGGGATAGGGCACAGGCCTGGGAGTCACAAGGTTTGCTGCCACTTGTCTGCTGCATAGGAATAGGGCACGGGCCTGGGAGTCACAAGGTTAGCTGCCATTTGTCGGCTGCGTGACCCCGGGCGATTCACTCAACTCCTCTGTGCCTCAGTCATCTATTCTGCGCAGAGCACTGTGCTAAGCGCTTGGGAAGGACAAGACGGCAACATACAGAGACGGTCCAACAACGGGCTCATGATTATTATTATTATTACTATTATTATTATTCATTCATTCATTCAATCGTACTTACTGAGCGCTTGGGAAGGACAAGCCGGCAACATATAGAGATGGTCCAACAACGGGCTCATTATTATTATTATTCATTCATTCAATCGTATTTCTTGAGCGCTTATTTCAATCAATCGTATTTATTGAGCGCTTACTGTGTGCAGAGCACTGTACTAAGCGCTTGGGAAGTACAAGTTGGCCACACATAGAGATGGTCCCTACCCAACAGCGGGCTCACAGTCTGGAAGCGGGTGACAGAGAACAAAACCAAACATATTAACAAAATAAAATAAATAGAATAGATATGTACAAGTAAAATAAATAAATATATAGAGTAATAAATCTATACAATAGAATAGATATGTACAAGTAAAATAAATAAAGTAATAAATCCATACAAACGCTCAGTACATAGATAGATAACCATCACTAGATAAGTAGCATGGCATAGGGATAGGGCACGGGTCTGGGAGTCACAAGGTTTGCTGCCATTTGTCTGCTGCATTGGAATAGGGCACGGGCCTGGGAGTCACAAGGTTAGCTGCCATTTTTATGCTGCGTGACCCCGGGCGAGTCACTCAACTCCTCTGTGCCTCAGTCATCCATTCTGTGCAGAGCACTGTGCTAAGCGCTTGGGAAGGACAAGACGGCAACATACAGAGACGGTCCAACAACGGGCTCATGATTATTATTATTATTCATTCATTCATTCAATCGTACTTACTGAGCGCTTGGGAAGGACAAGCCGGCCACATATAGAGATGGTCCAACAACGGGCTCATTATTATTATTATTCATTCATTCAATCGTATTTATTGAGCGCTTATTCAATCAATCGTATTTATTGAGCGCTTACTGTGTGCAGAGCACTGTACTAAGCGCTTGGGAAGTACAAGTTGGCCACACATAGAGATGGTCCCTACCCAACAGCGGGCTCACAGTCTGGAAGCGGGTGACAGAGAACAAAACCAAACATATTAACAAAATAAAACAAATAGAATAGATATGTACAAGTAAAATAAATAAATATATAGAGTAATAAATCTATACAATAGAATAGATATGTACAAGTAAAATAAATAAAGTAATAAATCCATACAAACGCTCAGTACATAGACAGAAAACCATCACTAGATAAGTAGCATGGCATAGGGATAGGGCACGGGCCTGGGAGTCACAAGGTTTGCTGCCATTTGTCTGCTGCATAGGAATAGGGCACAGGCCTGGGAGTCACAAGGTTAGCTGCCATTTGTCGGCTGCGTGACCCCGGGCGAGTCACTCAACTCCTCTGTGCCTCAGTCATCTATTCTGCGCAGAGCACTGTGCTAAGCGCTTGGGAAGGACAAGACGGCAACATACAGAGACGGTCCAACAACGGGCTCATGATCATTATTATTATTATTATTATTATAATTATTCATTCATTCATTCAATCGTATTTACTGAGCGCTTGGGAAGGACAAGCCGGCCATATATAGAGACGGTCCAACAACGGGCTCATTATTATTATTATTCATTCATTCAATCGTATTTCTTGAGCGCTTATTTCAATCAATCGTATTTATTGAGCGCTTACTGTGTGCAGAGCACTGTACTAAGCGCTTGGGAAGTACAAGTTGGCCACACATAGAGATGGTCCCTACCCAACAGCGGGCTCACAGTCTGGAAGCGGGTGACAGAGAACAAAACCAAACATATTAACAAAATAAAATAAATAGAATAGATATGTACAAGTAAAATAAATAAATATATAGAGTAATAAATCTATACAATAGAATAGATATGTACAAGTAAAATAAATAAAGTAATAAATCCATACAAATGCTCAGTACATAGATAGATAACCATCACTAGATAAGTAGCATGGCATAGGGATAGGGCACGGGTCTGGGAGTCACAAGGTTTGCTGCCATTTGTCTGCTGCATAGGAATAGGGCACGGGCCTGGGAGTCACAAGGTTAGCTGCCATTTTTATGCTGCGTGACCCCGGGCGAGTCACTCAACTCCTCTGTGCCTCAGTCATCCATTCTGCGCAGAGCACTGTGCTAAGCGCTTGGGAAGGACAAGACGGCAACATACAGAGACGGTCCAACAACGGGCTCATGATTATTATTATTATTATTCATTCATTCATTCAATCGTACTTACTGAGCGCTTGGGAAGGACAAGCCGGCCACATATAGAGATGGTCCAACAACGGGCTCATTATTATTATTATTCATTCATTCAATCGTATTTATTGAGCGCTTATTCAATCAATCAATCACATTTATTGAGCGCTTATTGTGTGCACAGCACTGTACTAAGCGCTTGGGTAGTACAAGTTGGCAACACATAGAGACGGTCCCTACCCAACAGCGGGCTCACAGTCTAGAAGGGGGTGAGAGAGAACAAAACGAAACATATTAACAAAATAAAATAAATAGAATAGATATGTACAAGTAAAATAAATAGAGTAATAAATCCGTACAATAGAATAGATATGTACAAGTAAAATAAATAAAGTAATAAATCCATACAAACGCTCAGTACATAGACAGATAACCATCACCAGATAAGCAGCATGGCATAGGGATAGGGCACGGGCCTGGGAGTCACAAGGTTTGCTGCCATTTGTCTGCTGCATAGGGATAGAGCACGGGCCTGCGAGTCACAAGGTTAGCTGCCATTTGTATGCTGCGTGACCCTGGGCGAGTCACTCAACTCCTCTGTGCCTCAGTCATCTATTCTGCGCAGAGCACTGTGCTAAGCGCTTGGGAAGGACAAGACGGCAACATACAGAGAGGGTCCAACAACGGGCTCATGATTATTATTATTATTCATTCATTCATTCAATCGTATTTACTGAGCGGTTGGGAAGGACAAGCCGGCCACATATAGAGATGGTCCAACAACGGGCTCATTATTATTATTATTCATTCATTCAATCGTATTTATTGAGCACTTATTCAATCAATCAATCGTATTTATTGACCGATTACTGTGTGCAGAGCACTGTACTAAGCGCTTGGGAAGTACAAGTTGGCAACACATAGACGGTCCCTACCCAACAGTAGGCTCACAGTCTAGAAGGGGGTGACAGAGAACAAAACCAAAAATATTAACAAAATAAAATGAATAGATATGTACAAGTAAAATAAATAAATATATAGAGTAATAAATCTGTACAATAGAATAGATATTTACAAGTAAAATGAATAAAGTAACAAATCCATACAAACGCTCAGTACATAGATAACCATAACTAGATAAGCAGCATGGTATAGAGATGGGGCACGGGCCTGGGAGTCACAAGGTTTGCTGGCATTTGTTTGCTGCATAGGGACAGAGCACGGGCCTGGGAGTCAGAAGTTTTGCTACCATTTGTCTGCTGCATAGGGATAGGGCACGGGCCTAGGAGTCACAGGGTTAGCTGCCATTCGACGGCTGCGTGACCCCGGGCGAGTCACTCAACTCCTCTGTGCCTCAGTCATCTATTCTGCGCAGAGCACTGTGCTAAGCGCTTGGGAAGGATAAGACGGCAACATACAGAGACAGTCCAGCAATGGGCTCATCATTATTATTATTATTATTATTATTATTATTATTATTATTCATTCATTCATTCAATCGTATTTACTGAGCGCTTGGGAAGGACAAGCCGGCAACATATAGAGACGGTCCAACAACGGGCTCATTATTATTATTATTCATTCATTCAATCGTATTTATTGAGCGCTTATTCAATCAATCAATCGTATTTATTGAGCGCTTACTGTGTGCAGAGCACTGTACTAAACGCTTGGGAAGTACAAGTTGGCCACACATAGAGACGGTCCCTACCCAACAGTAGGCTCACAGTCTAGAAGGGGGTGACAGAGAACAAAACCAAACATATTAACAGAATAAAATAAATAGAATAGATATGTACAAGTAAAATAAATAAATATATAGAGTAATAAATCTGTACAATAGAATAGATATGTACAAGTAAAATAAATAAAGTAATAAATCAATACAAACGCTCAGTAAATAGATAGATAACCATCACTAGATAAGCAGTATGGCATAGGGATAGGGCACGGGCCTGGGAGTCAGAAGGTTTGCTGACATTTGTCTGCTGTATAGGGACAGGGTACGGGCCTGGGAGTCACAAGGTTTGCTGCCATTTGTCTGCTGCGTGACCACGGGCGAATCACTCAACTCCTCTGTGCCTCAGTCATCTATTCTGTGCAGAGCACTGTGCTAAGCGCTTGGGAAGGACATGACGGCAACATACAGAGACGGTCTAACAACGAGCTCATTATTATTATTATTATTATTATTATTATTATTATTATTATTATTCATTCATTCATTCAATTGTATTTACTGAGCGCTTGGGAAGGACAAGCCGGCAACATATAGAGAAGGTCCAACAACGGGCTCATTATAATTCTTATTCATTCATTCAATCGTATTTATTGAGCGCTTATTCAATCAATCAATCAATCGTATTTATTGAGCCCTTACTGTGTGCAGAGCACTGTACTAAGTGCTTGGGAAGTACAAGTTGGCAACACATAGTGACGGTTCCTACCCAACAGTGGGCTCACAGTCTAGAAGGGGGTGACAATCACTCAATCAATCAATCATCTTTATTGAGCGCTTACTGTGTGCACAGCACTGTACTAAGCGCTTGGGAAGTACAAGTTGTCAACACATAGAGACGGTCCCTACCCAACAGATGTTCACAGTCTAGAACGGGGTGACACAGAACAAAACCAAACATTAAGAAAATAAAATAAATAGAATAGATATGTACAAGTAAAATAAAAAAAATAGAGAAATAAATCTGTACAATAGAATAGATATTTACAAGTAAAATAAATAAAGTAATAAATCCATACAAATGCTCAGTACATAGATAGATAACCATCACTAGATAAGCAGCATGGCATAGGGATAGAGCACGGGCCTGGGAGTCACAAGGTTAGCTGCCATCTGTATGCTGCGTGACCCCGGGCGAGTCACTCAACTCCTCTGTGCCTCAGTCATCTATTCTGCACAGAGCACTGTGCTAAGTGCTTGGAAACGATAAGATGGCAACATACAGAGACGGTCCAACAACGGGCTCATTATTATTATTATTATTATTATTATTATTATTATTATTATTCATTCATTCATTCAATTGTATTTACTGAGCACTTGGGAAGGACAAGCCGGCAACATCTAGAGACGGTCTAACAACGGGCTCATCATTATTATTATTTATTCATTCAATCGTATTTATTGAGCACTTATTCAATCAATCGTATTTATTGAGCGCTTACTGTGTGCAGAGCACTGTACTAAGCATTTGGGAAGTACAAGTTAGCCACACATAGAGATGGTCCCTACCCAACAGTGGGCTCACAGTCTGGAAGGGGGTGACAGAGAACAAAACCAAACATATTAACAAAATAAAATAAATAGAATAGATATGTACAAGTAAAATAAATAAATATATAGAGTAATAAATCTGTACAATAGAATAGATATATACAAGTAAAATAAAGTAACAAATCCATACAAACACTCAGTACATAGATAGATAACCATAACTAGATAAGCAGCATGGGAAGGATAGGGATAGGGCACGGGCCTGGGAGTCACAAGGTTAGCTGCCATTTGTATGCTGCATGACCCCGGGCAAGTCACTCAACAACTCTGCGCCTCAGTCATCTATTCTGCGCACAGCACTGTGCTAAGCGCTTGGGAAGGACAAGACGGCAACATACAGAGACGGTCCAACAACAGGCTCATGATTATTATTATTATTCATTCATTCATTCAATCGTATTTACTGAGCGCTTGGGAAGGACAAGCCGGCCACATACAGAGACGGTCCAACAATGGGCTTATTATTATTATTATTATTCATTCATTCAATCGCATTTATTGAGCGCTTATTCAATCAATCAATTGTATTTATTGAGCGATTACTGTGTGCAGAGCACTGTACTAAGCGCTTGGGAAGTACAAGTTGGCAACATATAGAGATGGCTCCTACCCAACAGTGGGCTCACAGTCTAGAAGGGGGTGACATTCAATCAATCAATCAATTGTATTTATTGAGCGCTTACTGTGTGCAGAGCACTGTATTAGGCACTTGGGAAGTACAAGTTGGCAACACACAGAGACGGTCCCTACCCAACAGCGGGCTCACAGTCTAGAAGAGGGTGACAGAGAACAAAACCAAACATATTAACAAAATAAAATAAATAGAATAGGTATGTACAAGTAAAATAGAGTAATAAATCCGTTCAATAGACTAGATATGTACAAGTAAAATAAATAAAGTAATAAATCCATACAAACGCTCAGTACATAGATAGATAACCATCACTAGATAAGCAGTATGGCATAGGGATAGGGCATGGGCCTCGGAGTCACAAGGTTTGCTGCCATTTGTCTGCTGCATAGGGATAGAGCACGGGCCTGGGAGTCAGAAGTTTTGCTGTCATTTGTCTGCTGCATAGGGATAGAGCACGGGCCTGGGAGTCACAAGGTTTGCTGCCGTTTGTCGGCTGCGTGACCCTGGACGAGTCACTCAACTCCTCTGTGCCTCAGTCATCTATTCTGAGCAGAGCACTGTGCTAAGCGCTTGGGAACGATAAGACGGCAACATACAGAGACGGTCCAACAACGGGCTATTATTATTATTATTATTATTATTATTATTATTATTATTATTATTATTAATTAATTCATTCATTCAATCGTATTTACTGAGCGCTTGGGAAGGACAAGCCGGCAACATATAGAGAGGGTCCAACAACGGGCTCGTTATTATTATTATTCATTCATTCAATCGTATTTATTGAGCGCTTAACTGTGCGCAGAGCACTGTACTAAGCACTTGGGAAGTACAAGTTGGCAACACATAGAGACGGTTCCTATGCAACAGTGGGCTCACAGTCTAGAAGGGGGTGACAATCAATCAATCAATCAATCAATCATCTTTATTGAGCGCTTACTGTGTGCAGAGCACTGTACTAAGCGCTTGGGAAGTACCAGTTGGCCACACATAGAGATGGTCCCTACCCAACAGCGGGCTCACAGTCTGGAAGGGGGTGACAGAGAACAAAAACAAACATATTAACAAAATAAAATAAATAGAATAGATATGTACAAGTAAAATAAATAAATATATAGAGTAATAAATCTGTACAATAGAATAGATAAGTACAAGTAAAATAAATAAAGTAATAAATCCATACAAACGCTCAGTACATAGATAGATAACCATCACTAGATAAGCAGTATGGCATAGGGCTAGGGCACGGGCCTGGGAGGCACAAGGTTTGCTGCCATTTGTCTGCTGCATGGGGATAGAGCACGGGCCTGGGAGTCACAAGGTTGGCTGCCATTTGTATGCTGCGTGACCCTGGGCGAGTCACTCAACTCCTTTGTGCCTCAGTCATCTATTCTGTGCAGAGCACTGTGCTAAGCGCTTGGGAAGGACAAGACGGCAACATACAGAGACGGTCCAACAACAGGCTCATGATTATTATTATTATTCATTCATTCATTCAATCGTATTTACTGAGCGCTTGGGAAGGACAAGCCGGCCACATATAGAGACGGTCCAACAACGGGCTCATTATTATTATTATTCATTCATTCAATCGTATTTATTGAGCGATTACTGTGTGTAGAGCACTGTACTAAGCGCTTGGGAAGTACAAGTTGGCAACCTATAGAGATGGTTCCTACCCAACAGTGGGCTCACAGTCTAGAAGGGGGTGACAATCAGTCAATCAATCAATCGTCTTTATTGAGCGCTTACTGTGTGCAGAGCACTGTACTAAGCGCTTGGGAAGTACAAGTTGGCCAAACATAGAGATGGTCCCTACCCAACAGCGGGCTCACAGTCTGGAAGGGGGTGACAGAGAAAAAAACCAAACGTATTAACAAAATAAAATAAATAGAATAGATATGTACAAGTAAAATAAATATATAGAGTAATAAATCTGTACAATAGAATAGATATTTACAAATAAAATAAATAAAGTAATAAATCCATACAAACGCTCAGTACATAGATAGATAACCATCACTAGATAAGCAGCATGGCATAGGGATAGGGCACGGGCGTGGGAGTCACAAGGTGTGCTGCCATTTGTCTGCTGCATAGGGATAGAGCACGGGCCTGGGAGTCACAAGGTTAGCTGCCATTTGTATGCTGCGTGACCCTGGGCGAGTCACTCAACTCCTCTGTGCCTCAGTCATCTATTCTGCGCAGAGCACTGTGCTAAGCGCTTGGGAAGGACAAGACGGCAACATACAGAGACGGTCCAACAACGGGGTCATGATTATTATTATTATTCATTCATTCATTCAATCGTATTTACTGAGCGGTTGGGAAGGACAAGCCGGCCACATATAGAGACGGTCCAACAACGGGCTCATTATTATTATTATTCATTCATTCAATCGTATTTATTGAGCACTTATTCAATCAATCAATCGTATTTATTGACCGATTACTGTGTGCACAGCACTGTACTAAGCGCTTGGGAAGTACACGTTGGCAACACATAGAGACGGTCCCTACCCAACAGCGGGCTCACAGTCTTTCTAGACAGAACAAGACGAAACATATTAACAAAATAAAATAAGTAGAATAGATATGTACAAGTAAAATAGACTAATAAATCCGTACAATAGAACAGATATGTACAAGTAAAATAAAGTAATAAATCCATACAAACGCTCAGTACATAGATAGATAACCATCACTAGATAAGCAGTATGGCATAGGGCTAGGGCACGGGCCTGGGAGTCACAAGGTTTGCTGCCATTTGTCTGCTGCATAGGGACAGGGCACGGGCCTGGGAGTCACAAGGTTTGGTGCCATTTGTCTGCTGCATAGGGATAGAGCACGGGCCTGGGAGTCAGAAGTTTTGCTGCCATTTGTCTGCTGCATAGGGATAGGGCACGGGCCTGGGAGTCACAAGGTTAGCTGCCATTTGTCGGCTGGGTGACCCCGGGCGAGTCACTCAACTCCTCTGTGCCTCAGTCATCTATTCTGCGCAGACCACTGTGCTAAGCACTTGGGAAGGATAAGACGGCAACATACAGAGATGGTCCAACAACGGGCTCATGATTATTATTATTATTATTATTATTCATTCATTCATTCAATTGTATTTACTGAGCGCTTGGGAAGGACAAGCCGGCAACATATAGAGACGGTCCAACAACAGGCTCATTATAATTATTATTCATTCATTCAATCGTATTTATTGAGCGCTTATTCAATCAATCAATCAATCGTATTTATTAAGCCCTTACTGTGTGCAGAGCACTATACTAAGCACTTAGGAAGTACAAGTTGGCAACCCATAGAGACGGTTCCTACCCAACAGTGGGCTCACAGTCTAGAAGGGGGTGACAATCAATCAATCAATCAATCAATCAATCATCTTTATTGAGCGCTTCCCGTGTGCAGAGCACTGTACTAAGCGCTTGGGAAGTACAAGTTGGCCACACATAGAGACGGTCCCTACCCAACAGCGGGCTCACATTCTGGAAGGGGGTGACAGAGAACAAAACCAAACATATTAACAAAATAAAATAAATAGAATAGATATGTACAAGTAAAATAACTAAATATCTAGAGTCATAAATCTGTACAATAGAATAGATATTTAAAAGTAAAATAAATAAAGTAATAAATCCATACAAACTCTCAGTACACAGATAGATAACCATCACTAGATAAGCAGTATGGCATAGGGATAGGGCACGGGCCTGGGATTCACAAGGTTTGCTGCCATTTGTCGGCTGCGTGACCCCGGGCGAGTCACTCAACTTCTCTGTGCCTCAGTCATCTATTCTGCACAGAGCACTGTGCTAAGCGCTTGGGAAGGATAAGACGGCAACATACAGAGACGGTCCAACAACGGGCTCATTATTATTATTATTATTCATTCATTCATTCATTCATTCATTCAATCGTATTTATTGAGCGCTTATTCAATCAATCAATCGTATTTATTGAGCGTTTACTGTGTGCAGAGCACTGTACTAAGCGCTTGGGAAGTACAAGTTGGCCACACTTAGAGATGGTCCCTACCCAACAGCAGGCTCAGTCTGGAAGCGGGTGACAGAGAACAAAACCAAACATATTAACAAAATAAAATAAATAGAATAGATATGTACAAGTAAAATAAATAAATATCTAGAGTCATAAATCTGTACAATAGAATAGATATTTACAAGTAAAATAAATAAAGTAATAAATCCATACAAACACTCAGTACATAGACAGATAACCATCACCAGATAAGCAGCATGGCATAGGGATAGGGCACGGGCCTGGGAGTCACAAGGTTTGCTGCCGTTTGTCTGCTGCATAGGGATAGAGCATGGGCCTGGGAGTCACAAGGTTTGCTGCCATTTGTCTGCTGCGTAACCCTGGGCGAGTCACTCAACTCCTCTGTGTCTCAGTCATCTATTCTGTGCAGAGCACTGTGCTAAGCACTTGGGAAGTACAAGACGGCAACATACAGAGACGGTCCAATAACGGGCTCATCATTATTATTATTATTATTATTATTATTATTATTGTTATTCATTCATTCATTCATTCATTCAATCGTATTTACTGAGCGCTTGGGAAGGACAAGCTGGCAACATATAGAGACGGTCCAACAACAGGCCCATTATTATTATTATACATTCATTCAATCGTATTTATTGAGCGCTGATTCAATCAATCAATCGTATTTATTGAGCGCTTAATGTGTGCAGAGCACTGTACTAAGCGCTTGGGAAGTACAAGTTGGCAACACATAGAGACGGTTCCTACCCAAAAGTGGGCTCACAGTCTAGAAGGGGGTGACAATCAATCAATCAATAAATTGTATTTATTGAGCGCTTACTGTGTGCAGAGCACTGTATTAGGCGCTTGGGAAGTACAAGTTGGCAACACACAGAGACGATCCCTACCCAACAGCGGGCTCACAGTCTAGAAGGGGGTGACAGAGAACAAAACCAAACATATTAACAAAATAAAATAAATAGAATAGATATGTACAAGTAAAATAAATAGAGTAATAAATCCGTACAATAGAATAGATATGTACAAGTAAAATATATAAAGTAATAAATCCATACAAACACTCAGTGCATAGATAGATAACCATCACTAGATAAGCAGTATGGCATAGGGATAGGGCACGGGCCTGGGAGTCACAAGGTTTGGTGCCATTTGTCTGCTGCATAAGGATAGAGCATGGGCCTGGGAGTCAGAAGTTTTGCTGCCATTTGTCTGCTGCATAGGGATAGGGCACGGGCCTGGGAGTCACAAGGTTAGCTGCCATTTGTCTGCTGCGTGACCCCGGGCGAGTCACACAACTCCTCTGTGCCTCAGTCATCTATTCTGCGCAGAGCACTGTGCTAAGCGCTTGGGAAGGACAAGATGGCAACATACAGAGACAGTCCAACAACGGGCTCATTATTATTATTATTATTCATTCATTCATTCATTCATTCAATCGTATTTACTGAGCGCTTGGGAAGGACAAGCCGGCAACATATAGAGACGGTCCAACAACGGGCTCATTATTATTATTATTCATTCATTCAATCGTATTTATTGAGAGCTTATTCAATCAATCGTATTTATTGAGCGCTTACTGTGTGCAGAGCACTGTACTAAGCGCTTGGGAAGTACAAGTTGGCAACACATAGAGACGGCTCCTACCCAAAAGTGGGCTCACAGTCTAGAAGGGGGTGACAATCAATCAATCGTATTTATTGAGCGCTTACTGTGTGCAGAGCACTGTACTAAGTGCTTGGGAAGTACAAGTTGGCAACACATAGAGACGGTCCCTACCCAACAGCGGGCTCACAGTCTAGAAGGGGGTGACAGAGAACAAAACCAAACATATTAACAAAATAAAAGAAATAGAATAGATATGTACAAGTAAAATAAATAGAGTAATAAATCCATACAATAGAATAGATATGTACAAGTAAAATAAATAAAGTAATAAATCCATACAAACGCTCAGTACATAGATAGATAACCATCACTAGATAAGCAGTATGGCATAGGGATGGGGCACAGGCCTGGGAGTCAGAAGGTTTGCTGCCATTTGTCTGCTGCATAGGGATAGAGCACGGGCCTGGGAGTCACAAGGTTTGCTGCCACTTGTCTGCTGCATAGGGATAGGGCACGGGCCTGGGAGTCACAAGGTTAGCTGCCATTTGTCGGCTGCGTGACCCCGGGCGAGTCACACAACTCCTCTGTGACTCAGTCATCTATTCTGAAGAGCACTGTGCTAAACGCTTGGGAAGGGTAAGATGGCAACATACAGAGACGGTCCAACAACGGGCTCATTATTATTATTATTATCATTTATTCATTCATTCAATTGTATTTATTGAGCGCTTATTCTGTGCAGAGCACTGTACTAAGCACTTGGGAAGGACAAGCTGGCAACATACAGAGCCGGTCCAACTAATGGGCTCATTATTATTATTATTGTTATTATTTATTCATTCCATCATATTTATTGATATTCATTCATTCAGTCAATCGTATTGCGTGCTTATTCTGCACAGAGTACTGCGCTAAGCACTTGGGAATTACAAGCCGGCAACATATAGAGACGGTCCAACAACGGGCTTATTATTATTATTATTCATTCATTCAATCGTATTTATTGAGCGCTTATTCAATCAATCAACCAATCAATCGTATTTATTGAGTGCTTACTGTTTGCAGAGTACTGTACTAAGCTCTTGGGAAGTACATGTTGGCAACACATAGAGACGGTCTCTACCCAACAGCGGGCTCACAGTGTAGAAGGGGGTGACAATCAATCAATCAATCGTATTTATTGAGCGCTTACTGTGTGCAGAGCACTGTACTAAGCGCTTGGGAAGTACAAGTTGGCAACACATAGAGAAGGTCCCTACCCAACAGCGGGCTCACAGTCTAGAAGGGGGTGACAGAGAACAAAACTAAACATATTAACAAAATAAAATAAATAGAATAGATATGTACAAGTAAAATAAATAGAGTAATAAATCCGTACAATAGAATAGATATGTACATATAAAATAAATAAAGTAATAAATCCGTACAAACATAGATACATATATACAGGTGCTGTGGGGAAGGGAAGGAGGTAAGGTGGGTGGGGCAAGGAGAGGGGAAGAGGGGGAGAGGAAGGAGGAGGCTCAGTGTGGGAAGGCCTCCTGGAGGAGGTGAGCTCTCAGTAGGGCCTTGAAGGGAGGAAGAGAGCGAGCTTGGCGGATGTGGGGAGAGAGGGCATTCCGGGCCAGGGGGTGTATGGCGGATGTGTAGCGGGCCAAAGGCGAGGAAAATTGAGGAGCTGGATGTTCCCCAATACTGCAGGTGCGAGATCCAATTTTTCTTCATAAAACCGAGTAACTAAGCAGAAGCCAGCATGAGGCCAAAATTCCAGGGTTCTGCTGAAGCGGTAGCCAGCCGAGACTAGATGGCTCCATCTTCACGCCTCCTAAATAAAGATGATTTCTTACTTTGTCACTGGCAGGCATTGACTGAAAACGCTTGTCTGTGGGGTGTGATGAAACCAATCCAATAATCTGTTTTTAAAGTACAACTTCTCCTCTAAACTCCTTGTGGGCAGGGGTCCCATCGACCAACTCTGTTGGAGTGTACCCTCCCGAGCGTTTTTTACGGGGCTCTCCACAAAGTAAGCGAGCGCTCAGTACATAGATAGATAACCATCGCTAGATAAGCAGTATGGCATAGGGATAGGGCACGGGCCTGGGAGTCACAAGGTTTGCTGCCATTTGTCAGACAACAAAGGAAAACATATTAACAGAATAAAATAAATAGAATAAATATGTACAAATAAAATAAATAAATTCATTCATTCAATTCTATTTATTGAGCGCTTAGTGTGTGCAGAGCACTGGACTAAGCACTTGGGAAGTACAAGTTGGCAACATCTAGAGACAGTCCCTACCCAACAGTGGGCTCACAGTCTAGAAGGGGGAGACAGACAACAAAACAAAACATATTAACAAAATAAAATAAATAGAATAAATATGTACAAATAAAATAAATAAATTCATTCATTCAATCGTATTTATTGATTGCTTGCTGTGTGCAGAGCACTGGACTAAGCGCTTGGGAAGTCCAAGTTGGCAACATAGAGAGACGGTCCCTACCCAACAGCGGGCTCACAGTCTAGAAGGGGGAGACAGACAATAAAACAAAACATATTAACAGCATCCACACCTCGGTGGCAGCCACAGTTATTGAATCAATCAATCACTGCAATTTATTGAGCGCTTCTTGTGTGTAGAGCACTGTATTATGCTACTGGAAGAGTAAAATACAACAGAGTTGGTAGATACAGTCCCAGTCACAGGGAAGCAGCTTGGCCTAGGGAACAGAGCCCAAGCCTGGGCGTCTAATCCCAGAGCCGCCACTTGTCTGCTGTGATGCCTTGGGCAAATCACTCCACTTTTCTGGGCCTCATCTGTAAATTGGGAACCAAGACTTTGAGCCCCATGTGGGACTGGGCCTGTGTCCAATCTGATTAGCTTGTATCTACCCCAGCGCTTAGAACAATGCCTAGCACATAGTAAGCGTTTTACAAATATGAACAAACTACTGAGCTACAACCTTGTATCTTAGGTTGCCGTTATTGCTATTATCCTGCCAAGTATTTTGTTGCTGCTGTTAAAGACAGAATCCTGGGGTAGAACAGAGGCAGGCTTGGCATTATTCATGATCTTATATGTCTAGCAAGTGAGGGAAAACGGAATCACTCCCCCTTTTCTTACCAAAATAAAGCTCTTTTCACCTTACAAACAAGAAGACTTCTTCAAAACTAGCAGTTCTTGAGCAAGCAGTCCGTGTACCTTTATCACCATGAGATAATAATAATAATGATAGCATTTATTAAGCACTTACTATGTGCAAAGCACTGTTCCAAGCACTGGGGAGGTTACAAGGTGATGAGGTTTCCATTGAGCCACGCTACTTCTCTATATGAATCAGTCAATCGGTGGTATTTATTGAGCACATACTGTGTGCAGAGCTCTGTACTAAGCTCTTGGGAGAGTAAAATACAACAGACCGTTCCCTTTTCACAAAGAGCTCACGGTCCAGAGGGGGAGACAGTTCTGATTTCAGACAGCACTTTGATTTCCAAAGCTCTACCACATTACTTAGTCATTTTTGTCCTCACAACATCCCTGCTCAAAACATCCCTGTGAGTTTAAGGAAGGGAAGGCGTTATTCTCCCCATTTTGCAGATGGGGTAATCAGAGTTCCCTCCGACTCAATATCTGTTCTCGTCTCCTTAGACTTTGAGGCCCATGTGAGACCTGATCATCTTACATCTATGCCAGCACTTAGTAGAGTGCTTGACACATAGTAAGAGCTTAACACATACCACATTATTATGATTATTATTGCCCAATGTCACCCAGAAGGCAAGTGGCAGAGCTGGAATCAGATGCAATCTCATTCTGTTGCATCCAACTGCCTTACTGTCAAAGGGACCTCACATTTTTATATGATTCATGTCAAACAGAAAGAACCTCATCATGGATAGAAAGTGTCTGTAAAATTATTCTGAAACATGACTAATTGCTGAACATATTGGTTAAAGTGGTACAAAAATGCCTGCAGTGTCCTTGGAATGAGCAGAACCCAGTGACTGTTACTTTTGTGTTGGCAAATACAAGTTTCTTTTGGGTTTTGTTTTTTAAATGTTGCCGTATTTGTTCCGTTAAAGACTCAGGATGAGGTCAAAATCATGTTAATATCTAGATAAACGATAGGAAAGAAATAGTTTGGTTCTCCTTTAATCAATCAATCATATTTATTGAGCGCTTACTGTGTGCAGAGCACTGTACTAAGCACTTGGGAAGTACAGTAAAGTACTTTAAAGTACTTTAAAGTAGTTGATAATTGTTTCCAGAGCAGAAGCTTTCCTAATGGCAAAAACCCCCAACAAACTTGATATTCCTTGCAAATAAACAAGTTCAAAAAACCCCAGAAGGGAACCTATTGTTGATACAGGACCATACCTGAACATTTCTCTGCTTTTCATTATATTAGAAGGAAAGGCTTACATTACCAAAATGTTGTTCGCTCTGCCTGCTGTTGAGCTTTTCTCTCTGTGGAAAATAGTTTCAAAAGTGCTCTTGATACGTGAATAGGTTAAAGTAAAATATTTGCCCTTTACCAGTGCCCTATAAATAGCCAGCTATTAAATGACAACACCAATGTTGAAAGGCTATTTTACTTTTAGGCTGTCAGTAATATCTTGGCTGCTACTTCTTGGTGGTAACTGCAGCTGTTTTGCAGTCATTTCTTCCTGTCTCCTGGCATCAGTTTCCAAACAGTCTTAGGAGTTGCACTTTATGTTCATGAATTTCTTATACATGGAGGTGCATATTTTGGATTCCTTCTACCTCCATAAGGAGGAATTTAAATATTTACTAATTCAGCCCAATTGTTATTCTCAATTCCAAACATTCCAACACTTTCTGTACTGTATAACGGCATTCTTTTCCTTTGACCATCAACCATCTTGTCTTGTAATAATTAATAATAGTAATAATCACTTTGATATTTGTTAAATGCTTATGATGTGCCAGGTACCGTACTTAGTGCTGGGGTGGATGCAAGCAAATCGGATTGGATACTGCCCCTGTCCCATATGGGGGTTCACAGTCTTAACCCCCATTTTACAGGAGAGGTAACTGAGGCACAGAGAAGTGAAGTGACTTGCCCAAGATCACTCAGTAGACCAGTGGCAGAGCCAGGGTTAGAACCCAGGTCCTTCTGGCTCCCAGGACCCTGCTCTATCCAATCGGCAACACTGCTTGTACTTTTGGACTTTGATTGCTTTAATAAAATTTTTCTGGTCAAATTCCAACACTCAGGAGGTTCATTAAACCTGCCTATTTCTGCCATTAACAACCTCGAACATGAGGCTAACCTTTGAACCTCACCGCACCCTCTTTGTTTTTATCTACATTATATGATCTACATCATATTATATTATGTTATATTACATTTTATATTATATTGTATTGTATTATATTATATTATATTATATTATATTATATTATATTATATTTTATATTATCTTCTAGACTGTGAGCCCGTTGTTGGGTAGGGACTGTCTCTATATGTCGCCGATTTGTAGTTCCGAAGCGCTTAGTACAGTGCTCTGCACACGGTAAGTGCTCAAGCATGGCTCAGTGGAAAGAGCACAGGCTTTGGAGTCAGAGATCATGGGTTCGAGTCCCGGCTCTGCCGATTGTCAGCTGTGTGACTTTGGGCAAGTCACTTCACTTCTCTGTGCCTCAGTTACCTCATCTGTAAAATGGGGATTAAGACTGTGAGCCCCACGTGGGACAACCTGATCACCTTGTAACCTCCTCAGCGCTTAGAACAGTGCTTTGCACATAGTAAGCGCTTAACAAATGCCATTATTATTATTATTATTATTAATAAATACGATTGAATGAATGAACAGTAAGTGCTCAGTAAATACGATTGAATGAATGACCAACAACATTGATGATCTCTGAAATTCATCTTCGCTCATTCTAACCAAACTGGCTTCAGTCATTTCACGTTCCTCTGGTGCCAATGAATATAGATGATTTGTTGTTTTTGACTCACCTGATAGTTTCCCACCAATGCTGGAACCAAGTAGAGGAAATAGCTTATAAGGGGGCCATAATTCGACCCCTTCAACTGCGGGGAGGACAGTCAGAGGTGGCCATCCATGGATGCCCCAAATCCAATTTTATTGCAGTTTTTATCATTTTATTGTTACAGCATTTTTGAAGCTCTTACTTTGTGTCAAACACCGTTCTAAGCGCGGGGGTAGATTTGAATGAATTAGGTTTGACACAGTCTTCTTCTTGCACGGGGCTCACAGTTTAAATAGGAGGGAGAACGAAGAACTGAGGCCCAGAGAAGTGAAGTGACTTGACCAAGGTCACACAGTGAGCATTTGGCAGAGTTGGCATTCTGATGCTCAGGCCTGGATTCTTTCCACTAGACCATAATGTAGTCAAACCAAACTGCACCTCTAATGGGTACTTGCTATGGATCACCCTGCTACCATTCATTTATTCCATCGTATTAAGAGCTTAATGAAGAACAGAGAAAGGGTCCGTGGAGAATATTCTCCTCCACCGCCATAAAACAACATCACAGAGAAGAGTCTCAGGCCAACTCTTTGGCTACAGGATCATTATCCCCTTTTTCTGAACTGAAACTTTTAGTCTAGATTCTGACTATGCAGAATAACCTGCGACTATTTGGTGGGGACGGAAAATTTCCCAACAACAGACCAAGGAGAATTTGAGGAACCTCTTCTTCGGTATCCCATCTTGGTTTCACACCACCCGGACTCTGAAACTGAAACAGTGAAGAATCCAGGGTTTAGGGGCCCATCTAATTTCCTTCTATGATAGAATAGTTGTGTTATTTATTAAAAGCTTACTGTGGGCCAAGCACTGTCCTACGTCTGGGAAAGGAACCAGATAACCAGGTTAGACCCAGGCTCTTTCCACACAGGGCTCACAGTCTAACTAATGATATAGTGACAGATGTTGTATAAAGGGAAAAAGGATTAGACTTTCCTGAATGTTGGGTAATGTCCTATTCTTCTGGTTACAGCTGCCGTTAAGCCTGTAAATAAAAATGACGAGCACCACAGGGAATCGAGACTTTTCCTGAGGAACAGCCAGGTTTCCAATCTGGCTTTAAAAATAACTCACCAAGAGACACAACCAAGGACGGGGAAAGGGACATTTTATCAATAATAAATGAGGAAATAAATTACAAGGAAAGTAAAAACACGGTCCACTTAGGAATAAACAACCAGAAACACGAGAGATTGGCTCCAGTGGAGAAGAGGAAGGGCTGTTCTATTTCAGTGGGTGCAGAGCAAATAGAAAGACAAGCAGAACAAGTTGTGTGGTTCAGTTTTAGAACTCTCACTGCCACAGACCCAGATGGGCTAATTGCAAATCACGGCCCCCGATCAATCACCAGTATTTACTGAGTGTTTGCTATGTGCAGAGCACTGTACTGAGCACTCAGGAGAATACTATACAACAGAATTGGCAGAAACGTCCCTGTCCACAGTGAACTTACAATCTAGAGGACGTCTCTTTGGTCTCACAGCCTGGCAGGACGGCAGCCAGCCCAATTCATTCTTTCCAGCCAAACTTCACCTCCTTCGAAACACTCCGGGCTAATTTCCCTTTGGGAGGCAACTGTGTTCTGATTCATTTTCCATTTGGGAAAGCCAGTCCCATGGTCAACTTCAGTCCATGTTGCTGGTGGCCCAGTAGAAAAGGCAGAGCGCTGGGAGTCAGGAGACCTGGGTTGGAATCCCAGTTCTGCCCAGCCACTTGCCTGCTGTGTGAACTTGGACAAGGCACTTTTTGGTGCCTCATTTTAATTCATCTGGAAAATTCATTCATTCATTCAAGCGTAGTTATTGAGCGCTTACTGTGTGCAGAGCACTGTACTAAGAACTTGGGAAGTACAAGTCAGCAACGTATAGTGATGGTCCCCACCCAACAATGGGCTCACAGCCTAGAAGGGGGAGGCAGACAGCAAAACAAAACATGTGGACAGGTGTCAAGTCATCAGAATAAATAGAAGTAAAGCTAGATGCACATCATTAACAAAATAAATAGAATAGTAAATATGTACAAGGCTTCAGACTGTGAGCCTTATATGGGACAGGAACTGTACCTGATTGAATTATAATGCAATGTACCCCAGGCTTTGAGCAGTGTTTTGCACATAGTAAGCACTAATACATATCATTACCATTATTTCAGCACATAAAAACAAAACAAAACAAAACCCTAACCCCCCCACCCCAAAAGCTGTTCTTCCAAGCTGCCAAAAATAAATTTTCCTCACTTAAAATGGGCCTCGATAAACACAGTCTTCCTCATATCTTGTCTGACCCTGGAAACTCCCACCTTCCTCATGATCAAACAACTGTATTTCCTAAGCATTTACTGTGGGCAGGACACTGTACTAAACACTTGGAAGAGCACAACAGAACAGAGTTGCTAGATACGTTCCCTACCCACAAGGAGCTTACAGTCTAGAGGGGGAAACAGACATTAATCAATCAATCAATGGTATTTAGTGAGTGCTTACTGTGTGCAGAGCACTGTACTAAGAGCTGAGGTGAGGTACAGAGTTGGTCGACGCATTCCCTGCCCACAATGAGCTTACAGTCTTGAGGGGAGTCAGGAGGTTCTTGAAGCCCTGTCTTTCTGTCAGCAGAATTTTGCCTTGAGTTTTTTTTTTAAACATTATGATACACTCAGAAACATGTCCGTAGCTTAAATTAGCGGCTTCTTTCAACCGAGGAAGCCCGAAGCGTACCCATCCGTATGCTTAAATATGCATGTGCTTTGTGCTAATTGAAACACTTGTTATTCAGATGAGGATTTGGATTCAGGCAGAGGAATCGCCTTCTGTGGTTTCAGAGAGGATTGTAAAAAGAGAGCATTCTAAGGAGAGAAACAACACACACCATCCACAAAATCTTTTGAAAGATTATTTAAATCCGTACAAAACCCTGGAGCGATAAACTATCAATCAATCGTATTTAGCGACCATTTACGGGGGTACAGTGCTATATTAAGCACTTGGAAGGGCACAATGCAACAGAGTTCTATTGTACTGAACTACAATACAATAGTATTGTATTATACTATAGTGCCTATTTTTTTAGGCACATTCCCCATCCACAGTCAATCAATTGCATTTAGTGAGCGCTTACTGTGTGCAGAGCACACTAAACGCTTGGGAGAGTACAGTATAACCGAGTTGGGAGATACATTCCCCACCCACAATTGACCAATGGTACTTACTGAGCGCTTACTGGGTACATAGCATGGAGAAGCAGCATGGCTCAGTGGAAAGAGCATGGGCTTTGGCGTCAGAGGTCAGGGGTTCAAATCCCGGCTCCCCCACTTGTCAGCTGTGTGACTTTGGGCAAGTCACTTAATGAGTAAAAATTCAACAAATGGATCAGTTACTCATACCCCTTATTGTATTTGTATTTCTTCAAAGGTCCCTTCGTTTATCCAGCCTTGTGACCTAACTCTAAAATCGCAAATAAAATTACCACTGAAGACACAGACGACATTTCAGTAGATTATCCTGAGGACTGATCATTTTTCCATCTGCAGTGGTATTTTCGTCTAATCCTCTAGTTAATTGAAAAACTCCAGGATCACTGATGTCACTTGTGTAGGAGGTGGACATGAATTTGGTAAATGTCTTCCAAATGTCTCCAGGGTTCTTCCAAAAACATCAGATTAAGGTGTAGTTTGGGAATACTAGATTGCTTCAGGAAAGCTTCCCAGAAACACATCAAGGATAGAATTTTTGAATAAGGGAAGGCATAGAGAAGCAGCGTGGCTCAGTGGAAAGAGCCCGGGCTTTGGAGTCAGAGGTCATGGGTTCGAACCCGGCTCCGCCACTTGTCAGCTGCGTGACTTTGGGCAAGTCACTTCATTTCTCTGGGCCTCAGTTCCCCCATCTGTAAAATGGGGATTAAGACTGTGAGCCCCATGTGGGACAACCTGATCACCTTGTAACCTCCCTAGTGCTTAGAACAGTACTTTGCACATAGTAAGCGCTTAATAAATGCCATTATTATTATTATTATTATTCACTAGGTAGGCCAGGAGAACCCACTCTAAACGTGTAAGTGTCATGGAGGTGAGAATGGAAGGAGAGAACAACAGAGACTTGATAGTTTTTTCAAAGACAAATCTGCTCTAGGATTTAAGTTTCCTTGGCCAAGTTTAGAACAGACAGAGAAATTCCAATTCTTCTGGCACCTGAAAGTAGAAGTTTCATTTTGAAAATTGCCAGATTTTTAATATAGTCCCTTGTGGTATTTAGGACCCAGCTCTAACGTGGAGGTGAGAAGCTAAAAAAAATCACAGTATCAGGGTCCAAAAATGATGAATAGGAGGATCTAAAATAGATCTGTTCTTGAGATGCTTTGTTAATAAAGATGATACGAATCAAGGACCTGTTATGCTATGCACTGGGATGCACTGGGATAGATACAAGATAATGACACCAGACACAGACCCAATTCCACCTGAGACTCTGTGGCTAGGGGGAAAGAGGTTTGGTACAGTGAACCTTCTTATAGTGGTAACCCATCAAAACTTTAGTGGACTGTAGAATTCTTGAATCCTAGGTTCTGGGCATCTAGATTAAGCCTCCTTTCACCCCTTTAAAATTCCCAGTACTAAGCTCTCACTAGAGTACTTGCCCCTTAGGCTTTTGGGTATCTAAAACACTGTACTAAGCACTCGGGAGAGCACAGTATAAAAATAAACAGCCACATTCGCTGCCTATAGCAAACTATTCACCCCCTCTAAACAGTAAGCTTGCTGTGGGCAAGGGATGTATCTGTTTACTGTTATACTGGACTTTCCCAAGCTCTTAGTACAGTGCTCGGCACAGCGTAATTGCTCAAAAAATACGACTGGATGAATGAATGAATGAATGAACACTTTCATCAGAAACGTACACTAGAAGAGAGTGGGTAGACATGATCCCTGCCCAAAGGAGCTTAAGGTCTACAGGGAGCGGCGGACTTTAAAATCAGTTACAGATAAGGGAAAGATAGTACAAGGATATTTTCATACTGCACGACAACTACTTAGGTAATGTGCCCAAACATTTCATAGGACAGGCAGCCCTATGAAAACTCGTCGTGAAGAAGAAACCCTGGTGATCGGTTCATTTATTCAATCATATTTACTGAGCCCTTACTGTGTGCACAGCAGTGTACTAAGCGCTTGGGAAGTACAAGTTGGCAACATATAGAGATGGTCCCTACCCAACAGCGGGCTCATAGTCTAGAAGACTGTCATTGTTACTGTCTTTTCAGGATAACTTCCCAAGTTTACTTTTTGGATGTGCAGCCTAGTTCACAATGCTGGCACTCTTGAATAATGCCCAGTGAAGTCCCTTCCTGCTAGCATTTTCCACAGTTTTCTGAGATTTCCTGTGGTAAACACAGTGCATTTTTATGCTGAGATAGTTTGCCATAAACAGAGTGGAAAAAGTTGATTTTTTGCAATTCACGTAACACTGGCCATAATTGTTTCTCTGGGCCATATATGTGGCTTATATTGCTTGATTTTGGTTTTACTCCTTATTTATTCCTCATTGGAAAAAATACTGTTCTCCCTTGGGAAAAGATCTGCCTGAAATATGGTAATGTACTTTCCCACATAAATGTATCACCATTTTGCTCTGTTGAATGTCCCTCGCAAACCCCACCCATTTGATCTCTAGTTAACTAAGAATTTGTTGTTTTTTTATGGTAGTTGGAAAGTACACACTAGGGGACAGGCACTATACTAATAGTTGGGGTAGAAATGAGCTAATCACAGTCCATGTCCCACATGGGGGTCACGGTCTTAATCCCAATTTTACATATGAGGTAAATGAGGCACAGAGTTGGGCTGAAAGTTTCTGTCCAAACACATCAGAGTTTCCTTTCAGTCACCTGCTAAAATGGCCAGATGGCATTCTGTGGAAAATCCAAAGTGTTACTAACCCTCCCTGAAGAAACAGGTGTTTTTTGAAGTCCAGAAATTATTTCGGATCAGAATAGGGCTCACAGTCCAAATCAGCAGGAAGGATAATTTAATCCCCATTTTACAGATGAGGTAACTGAGGCACATAGCAGTTAAGTGACTTGCCCAAGGTCACACAGCAGGCAAATGGCAGAGCCAGAATAACAATCAGGGCTTCTGACTCCTGGGCCTGTGCTCTTTCCACCATGGTAACTGTTTAGTGCTTACTATGTGCCAAGCACTGTTCATTCGTTCAATCATATTTATTGAGTGTTTACTGTGTGCAGAGCACTGTACTAAGCGCTTGGGAAGTCCAAGATGGCAACATATAGAGACGGTCCCTACCCAACAGCGGGCTCACTGTCTAGAAGGGGGAGACAGACAACAAAACAAAACATATTAAGAAAATAAAATCAATAGAATAAACATGTACAAATAAAATAGAGGAATAAATACATACAAACGTATATAAATATATACAGGTGCTGTGGGGAGGGGAAGGCGGTAAGGCAGGGGGGATGGGGAGGAGGGGGAGAGGAAGGAGGAGGCTCAGTCTGTTCTAAGCGCTGGGGTAGATACAAGTTAATCAGTTTGGAAACAGTCCCTGTCCCACATGGGAACCACACAGTCTTAATCCCCATTTTACAGATGAGGGAACGGAGGCCCAGAGAAGTGAAGTGACTTGCCCAAGGTCACCCAGCAGACATGTGGTGGAGCTGGGATTAGAACCCAGGTCCTTTTGATTCCCAAGCCCAGGCTAACGCCACTAAACCGCACTGTTTCCATAAGCAGCATAAACAGTGTGATGCCGTCATCACCATCATCAGCAGCAGCAGCATCAACATCTGTACGCATTTGGGAGTGAGTGTGGGACTATGACTCGGGACCTGTGACTCAATCATATTTATTGAGCGCTTACTAGGCGCAGAGCTCTGTACTAAGCGCTTGGGAGAGTACAACAGAGTTGGCAAAGATGTCCCCTGCCCAAAAGGAGCTTACAGTCATTTATTCATTCAATCAATCGTATTTATTGAGCACTTACTGTGTGCAGAGCACTGTACTAAGCGCTTGGGAAGTACAAGTTGGCAACATATAGAGACGGTCTCTACCCAACAACGGGCTCACAGTCTAGAAGGGGGAGACAGACAACAAAATAAAATATACTAACAAAATAAAATCAATAGAATAGTAAATATGTACAAGTAAAATAGAGTAATAAATCTGTACAAACATAAATACAGTTGCTGTATATGAATAAATAAATAGTAAAATAAATAGAGTAATAAATCTGTACAAACATAAATACAGATGCTGTATATGAATAATGGGGATGAATAAAGGGAGCAAGTCAGGGCAAGGCAGAAGGGAGTGGGAGAATCCCACTGTTCCTCCATATAATTCAGTCGTTAGACCCATGCTCTTCACTGCCCCAAACTTGTTAACATCTGTCAATCAATCAATCAATCAATCAATCGTGTTTATTGAGTGCTTACTGTGTGCAGAGCACAGTACTAAGCGCTTGGGAAGTACAAGTCAATGATATCTTCACTTCTGGGCCTTTGGTTATTTTCATAATTCCAAAATTCTCCAGGTTACACATGAAACAGGCCTCTGTAATTGCTCATCCCAGCTCCCATTTCTTATAACATTTCATCCACAGCAATAGAAAAAATAAGCAGAGTAACTCCATTGATATATACCTAAATGCTAATGGTGGGTGCGCATATCCAAATGTACTGAATGAGATGTGGTGATGCCATGATCAGGGATGGTGGAATTCAACTGGGGACTGTTCCACGGCTTTGAATCTGGGGAGAGTGGCAGGGCATTAGAGGTGTTAGGGATGTGAGTTGAGCGATAAATCAGAGTAAGCATTAACTGAATATGATTTAGGGGATTAAGATGTTTTGAAACTGCGGTGGGAATCATTTTTTCCCATGTTGATTTCCTTCACTATCTGATCAACTATTATTTCAGGAATGTTTTCATCCATTCCTGTTCTGTTGATGCTGCATAGTTGCAGTGCGAAGCAGTTAAATGGCCTGAACATTTCGCTTTTTACCAAACCACAAATATGCCACAAATTCATTTCAACGAGAAGATTCATTTGTACTATGAAATGCCCAGTTTAATTTTATTCGCCCTAGTTAAATGTTGAGTTCAAATGTATTTTTTTCCTTCCTTTCTATTCCGTTGAAGAAATGATCGATTTGAACTGTTTATGCCTAGGTCTGAAGTTCTGAAAAAACCCTTACTTTTGACATTTCAATCTTTCACAGGTAAATGGGCATCACTGTTTCATTATCAAACGGTTGAACTTTCAATTGGGTCTACAGTTTGCCATTAATCACTACCAAAGAAGAAGCAAAGTTGGTGGAAAGAGCCTGAGAATCAGAAGACGTGGGTTCTACTCCCGGCTCTGTCAATCAATCAATCAATCAATCAATCATATTTATTGAGTGCTTACTGTGTGCAGAGCACTGTACTAAACGCTTGGGAAGTACAAGTTGGCAACATATAGAGACGGTCCCTACCCAACAGTGGGCTCACAGTCTAGAATGGGGAGACAGAGAACAAAACCAAACATATTAAGAAAATAAAATAGAATAGATATGTACAAGTAAAATAAAGACGGTCCCTACCCAACAGTGCGCTCACAGTCTAGAAGGGGGAGACAGAGAACAAAACAAAACATACTAACAAAATAAAATAGAACAGATATGTACAAGTAAAATAAATAGAGTAATCAATACGTACAAATATATATACATATATAATATATATACATATATACATATATTGTCTGCTGTGTGACCTTGGGCAAGCCACTTCACTTTTCTCTGCCTCCGTTACCTCATCTGTAAAATGGGGATTAAAACTGTGAGCCCCACGCGGGACAACCTGATTATCTTGTATCTACCCCAGCGCTTAGAACAGTGCTTGGCACATAGTAAGCGCTAAACAAATACCATCACAATTATTACCAAAGGGTTATTAGATTTAGGGTAAAATATGCTATTTTAAATACAGTCCTGGCATATAGGAGCACACTATAAACAGTTCAATTGTGAAGGGAAAGAGGGGAAGATAGTTTCCTGCATGTAGGAGAAATGCATTTCCGGAAAGCCTTGTATACTAGGGGGAAGATACGGCTACGTAGACTGTGAGCCCCATGCGGGTCAGGGACTTTGTCCAAGCTAATTCATTTGTATCTACCCCAGCATTTGGACAATGCTTGACACAGAGTAAGCACTTACCAAATATCATAAAAGAAAGAAAGAAACAGCCGCCCCTCCCCAACACCGTCCCTGCCCCCCGAAAAAATGTGGTTGGCTGTGTGGTTTACATCCTTAAACTCGCTGTGGCCAAGGAACGTGTCTGCTGACTCCAGTATACCAGACTCTCCCAAGCACTTTCTGCACAAAATATGTGCTCAATAAATACGATTGTTTGATTATGCTACATAACTGGAAGGTCATATGGATGTAAAGGCTGCAGAGATTCCTATTCTTGAAGAAGCAGAGTTCTACTTAGTGATATTATTTCTAAAGCAAGGGCATTTTCTCTTTCAGACCCTCAACTGATCAGAAACAAAACTAACCTCTTTCCCAAAGGTAGGGAGGGGGTCAGTGTAGCCCAACCATACACTCACACCCATCCCTAGCACTTTGGCACATATCGATTTACACCGTCTACTAATTAAGCATTACACACCTGCATATACACTTTTCCAATCGCTTCTATCTGTAAATTATTCTGTGTCTGTTTGTGTCACTACATATTAATGGTACTTGTAAAGTGCTTACTATGTGCAAGGTTTCCTCTTCTATACAACAGGGATTCAATACCTGTTCTCTCTCCCCTCTAAGATGGTAAGCTACCTGCAAATCATGTGCTGTGTCCCATTGACTTATCTTGTATTTATCCCTGCACTTAGTACAGTGCTATTATTATTAATTATCACTATTATTGTTGTTACTGTGTGACACATACCAAAATCAATCAGTGTTATTTATTGAGCGCATACTATGAGCAGAGCACTGTACTACTCTGTACTCTGTACAGGCACATTCCCTGCCCATAACCCACTGTTGGGTAGGGACCGTCTCTATATGTTGCCAACTTGTACTTCCCAAGCGCTTAATACAGTGCTCTGCACATAGTAAGCACTCAGTAAATACGATTGAATGAATGAATGATCAGAATTCTTTGTACGAGGAGCGCGCTAGGAAAGCAACTTAAAAGAAAACAAATAAAAGCTTGTATTTCTAATGAAATGGCTTGTCCTCGAAGAAGAAAGTTGCTCAAACTTTTCTTGAACAAGAAAAATGTGTGAATTGTTTTTGGAGATGATGACAAATCTCACCATTCTCCTTGTCCACAAGTCTCCCAACCTTGCTGTTTTGGATTTGGCTCTCCTGTTTTCTTCCCACATTCAATCTGCCTCTAAGCACTGACATCTTCCTCCATAATATTTCCTGCATCCGCCTCTTCCTTTCCTTCCTTAACCACCATTACCATTGTATGAGAACTAACCACTTTCTAGCTACACTACTGTAATAACCTTCTTCTTGGCCTCCTTGCCTCCAGCCTCTTCATCTATCTATATAACCAAAAGACGCATCATTCATTCATTCAATCATACTTATTGAGCGCTTACTGTGTGCACAGCACTGTACTAAGCGCTTGGGAAGTACAAATCGGCAACATACAGAGACGGTCCCTACTCAACAACGGGCTGACCGTCTGGAAGCGGGGGGAGACAGACAACAAAACAAAACAAGGAGATAGGTGTCAATACCATCAGAATAAATAGAATAAATAGAATTATAGCTATATACACATCAGTCCACCACTCAGTCATATTTACCTAATGCTTACTGTGTGCAGTGCACTGTACTGAGTGCTTGGGAAGGTACAATTTAATAAACATGTTATAGATACGTTCCCTGCTCAAAACGAGCACGACACAACTTTCTAAGAGTCCAGTGGCTTCCTGTTGCCCTTTGTTTAAGACCACAGACCTGGTTTTTTCTTTCATTCCACCCTACGTTGTGCTTTTTGCTCTCAACTCACTCATCAACATCCTCTTTTAATAATAATAATAATAATAACATTTATTTAGCGCTTACTATGTGCAAAGCTCTGTTTTAAGCGCTGGGGAGGTTACAAGGTGATCAGGTTGTCCCTCGGGGGGCTCACAGTCTTAATCCCCATTTTACAGAGGAGGTCACTGAGGCCCAGAGAAACATCTTTTGAAACACCTTCACTCCTCATCTTTGCCAAATAATACACCTTTATCCTTTCAAAGCTCTTCTTGGGAAGCAGAATGGCCTGGGAGGCAGGGGACCTGGGTTCTAATCCTGACTCTGCCACCTGCCTGCTGGGTGTTGTGGGAAAAGTCACTTGACTTCTGTGGGCCTCCGTTTCTTCATCCGTAAAATGGGCATTATCAATCTGTCCTCCCTCCTACTTACACCGTGAACCCATTGAAGGGCAGGGACTGTATCTCATCTGATTATCTTGTACCGACCACGGGGTCTGGCCTGTAGTAAGCATTTAGCAAATATCACTTACCTTTTTCTTTATTTGTCACTGACTAAATTCTACATTCTGTTCGTTATTTCCACTTTTCCCTTCTTTTAAATAGTATACATTCATCAGTGAATGTCTTCCCCATTCCATTTTTAAGTGTAGAGATCATGCCTTCTGTATGTTTCTCAAGCATCTAGCACACTGCTCTGTACGCAGTCAGGGCTCGTTAAATAATGTTAATGATAATAGAAAATAGAGAATGATAAATATGGAAAGTGGCATTTTAGCTACATCTTTTCCTTCGGACAAACATAGAACTGAAACATGTTTTCTATATTCCAACTATGATTATGAAAATGCCTTTCTCTTCATTTTTACCACCACACATGTTGCAGCATTATTGTAGCCTTCTGTTCTCTTGTTCCATCTTTACACACTACTAATTAGCTTCTCTCCCACTTTACAAGGGAGATAGAGTCAGAGAGAAGATATTTGTGATTTTTCTTACACATCTTTTATCATCTCTAATGGGGTGCTTTTAAAGGCACCTCCCTCTAGACTGTAAGCTCGTTGAGGGTAGGGAATGTGTCTGTTTACTGTTATATTATACTCTCCGAAGTGCTTAGTACAGTGAGCATGGCTCAGTGGAAAGAGCACAGGCTTTGGAGCCAGAGGTCATGGGTTCAAATCCTGACTCTGCCAATTGTCAGCTGTGTGACTTTGAGCAAGTCACTTCACTGGGCCTCAGTTCCCTCATCTGTAAAATGGGGATTAAGACCATGAGCCCCCAGTGGGACAACCTGATCACCTTATAACCTCCCCAGCACTTAGAACAGTGTTTTGCACATAGTAAGCACTTAATAAATGCCATCATAATTATTATTATAGTAAGCGCTTAATAAATGCCATCATCCTTATTATTATTACAGTACTCTACCCACAGTAAGCACTCAGTAAATATGACTGAATGAATGAAAGGCTGCTTGATGTGCTGTGCTAAGCGCAAAGGTCAATGGGCACGTGGAGAGGGGAGGATGGATGGCAGGCGGTGAGTGTTGCGAGTATGGATGGGAGTGGGTTTGGGTGCCTAAAACCCTCTCTGGTCTGGGCCTATATTCGGCTATTTCTATTAATATCCGTCTCCCCCTCTAGACTGTAAGCTCACTGTGGGCAGGGAATGTGTCTGTTCATTATGTTGTCCTCTCTCAAATGCTTAGTACAGTGCCCTGCACGAAGTAAGCACTTAATAAATACTAATAAATGGATGAATGCGCAAGCTACCGACAGGGATATGGGCAACAGCATATAGCTGCTTGCCACAGAGAAATAAGGAATAATAGAGAAGCAGCGAAGCACAGTGGAAAAAGCACAGGCCTGGGAGTTGGAGGACCCGGCTTCTAATCCTGCCTCCATCAGTTGGCTGCTGAGTGACTTTAGACAAGTCACATCACTTCCTCTTTGCCTCAGTTACCCTATCTGCAAGATGGGGATTAAGACTGTGAGTCCCACTTGGGACACGGGCTGTGTCCAACCTGATTATTTTGTATCTACCCCAGTTCTTAGTATACAGTTCCTTGGCACATAGGAAGCACTTTACACCATTAAAACAACAATGAAAAAAGGCCACAGAGCAAGTCAAGAAAAGTCCAGTGGAGGTGGTGGCACTGGTGATGTACAGCGCTAAGTAGGAATGTGGGCAGAGGGAATGGGGGAAATATTCTTCCTATTATTCATCTGGAGGGGAGATCTTCAATTGATTCTAAATTTAGACCTGCTTTAAAGAGCCTGAAGTCATGGGCTAAAGTTACCAAAAAAGAGTTCAAAGAGATTACAGATAAGTAGCAGAAATGAGCCCAAAGACTGAACTGAAGCAGTGAAGGAGTAATTGAAGAGAAGATAAAGGAGTCTGTAGGTTAGTGGAGTGTAACTTGCATCAGTGGAATAAAAGTTGAAACTGTGTTTGTTGACTGCTTCTACGACTTATGCAGAAGGAACTATTTGAAAACAAAACATATTTTCACTGGAATGATGCTAAATGTCAATATTTGTTTAAAATGACCCTACTAAATTAGCTTTGGAAATGAGTTCACGCAATTTACCTATGGTATAAAATGATGCTTCATAAATTATTCACTTCTGTTCTGAGGTTTGATAACAACTAAGCAACCATTAAAACCAATGTAATTCTGGTCAATATAGCTCATCATTCCTGAAACATACTTCGTTTTTATCTTTTGAATCCTCTATCTTATTTTTAAATATCATCTTTAATGGCGGGTCCTAGAATAGCAGAGTTAGATCGCTCTATTCCATTAATATCTAGACCTCGGAAAGCATATAGAGTACGAAAACATATTTCACAAATCTCATTCAAGTTAGTTTTGGAAAAGCATTGCAGTACATGTAAATTCCCAGAAATCAATGTGGTCAGGCCTACAAACTGGGATTTTAAATGACTCCTTCTACAACTGCAGAAACGTCCATTCAACGAGAGATTTAGCAAAGGATTCAGCCAAAAAAATTTGCTCAGGAGGTGAATCAACTACTTAAATACTGTAATGTTATACTCTTTGGGCCTCTCAGGAAAAGGGTTAGTGTGGTGGATGACTTCAAAAACTCAGTGACTATCTGTCTGCTTCCTTCTACTTCTGCTTGGAGCAAGCTCTTGTAACTAGAATACAAACTCTGTTATTCACACTTGCCAACTGGAATTCTCTAATACTAATGACAATTATGGTACTTGTTAAGTGCTTACTATGTGGCAGACATTGTTCTAAGCACAGGGGTGAATACAAGGTTTTCAGATTGGAAACAGTCCTTGTCCCACTTTGATCCCCATTTTACAGATTAGGTAACTGAGGCACAGAGAAGTGAAATGCCTTGCCCAAGACACAGTAGACATGTGGCGGACTCGGGATTAGAACCCAGGTCCTTCTGATTCCCAGGCCCAGGCTCTATCCCACTAGGCCATGCTGCTTCTCCTGATTGGTTTTTAACCATCGTAGAGAAGCAGTGTGGCCTAGCCCAGGCTTGGGAGACTGGAGACCCAAGTTCCGATCAATCAATCAGTCCCATTAATGGTATTTATTGAGTGTTTACCATGTGATTATTAGCCCCATGTGGCTATTTGGGGACTGGCCTCCCCTTAATTAATCAATCATACTTACTTTGTGGAAAGAGTACTACACTAAGCGCTTAGAATGGTACAATATAGCAGAGTTGGTAGACACATTCCCTGCCCACAGTGAACTTAGAGTCTAGAGGACGAGCTTTCGAGATCCTGACTCGTCTTTGCCAGCTTTTTTTCACCCAATTCTGTATGCCCCAGTGCCCGCTGAAGATATCTCAAGAGTTCCTATTTGTCTTTACAGCTGCTGGACCTAAATGAGATAGGAAATGGTTCAGCAGAATATTAAAATACAGGTGGCATTTCTTAACGAGTGAAACATATCGGTTCTAGAACAGTGAGGGATTGAGAGTTGCAGAGAATATGGGAGATGTGGGACTGGAGAAATTTTGGTCAAGACAAATACTGAGTTGAAAGAGAATCTTATCTGCATGAATGAATTAAATCATGGTGAGTTCTTAAGATAAGTATGTTAACTTTAGCAATAAAGATGCCAACATATTCATAACCACTTGGGTCCTGATAAACTAATACAAGCAGAGAGATATAAATGACATTTAATACACTAAAATTGCCTCTGCAATTTTCACTTTCATTTGCCAGTTAATTCCCATTGAGCCAAAGAGAAACCTCTTTCTCTTTCTCTTTGCCTAGCAAGACACCATGTATATTAGATTCCCCCAAACAGCACTTCAATCTGTGTATTTGTTCCCTTTTTAGACATCAGACAAAACAACTAAAACATGAATAGGTTGAGAATCTGTGGCACAGAAGCAGCGTGGCTCAGTGGAAAGGGCCCGGGCTTTGGAGTCAGACATCATGGGTTCAAATCCTGGCTCCGCCAATTGCCAGCTGTGTGACTTGGGGCAAGTCACTTAACTTCTCTGTGCCTCAGTTCCCTCATCTGTAAAATGGGGATTAATATTGTGAGCCCCATGTGGGACAACCTGATCACCTTGTATCCCCCCAGCACTTAGAACAGTGCTTTGCACATAGTAAGTGCTTAACAAATACCATTATTATTATTATTACCCACTAGGGAAGCAGCTTGGCCTAGTGGATACAGCATAGGCCTGGGAGTTGGTAGGACCTAGGTTCTAATCCTGGCTCCACCACTTTTTTGCTCTGTGACCTTGGGCAAATCACTTCACTTAGCTGGGCCTCAGTTACCTCAGCTCAAAAGATTGTGAGCCCTATGTGGGACAGGGACTGTGTCAATCAATCAATCAATCAATCAATCGTATTTATTGAGCGCTTACTGTGTGCAGAGCACTGTACTAAGTGCTTGGGAAGTACAAGTCGGCAACATATAGAGACAGTCCCTACCCAACAGTGGGCTCACAGTCTACAAGGGGGAGACGGAGAACAAAACCGAACATCCTAACAAATAGAATAGATACGTGCAAGTAAAATAAATAAATAAATAGAGTAATAAATATGTACAAACATATATACATATATACAGGTGCAGTGGGGAAGGGAAGGAGGTAAGATGGGGGGGATGGAGAGGGGGACGAGGGGGAGAGGAAGGAAGGGGCTCAGTCTGGGAAATCAGTGTCCAAAATGATTATCTCATATCTACCCCAGGGCTTGGAACAGTGCCTTAGACATAGTAAGTGCTTAACAACTACTATTTTAAAAAAAAACAAGAACAAAAAGATACCTGACAGCTGCGATTTCCCCACAGCGCCAGGCCCCATCTTGCTCTCTCTGTCGTAGCAGGATAAAGATAAGAGGCTGGGTGGGAGGAGCACAGTAGACAGATAACTGCCACAATATAGTAAGCAACTGGCAGAGAACCTGGGTCCTCTGATTCCTAGGCCCAGGCTCTTTTCACTACGCCACAACACCTTCCTTTCATATATCGATATAGATATAATAATAATAATAATGGCATTTATTAAGTGCTTACTATGTGCAAAGCACTGTTCTAAGCGCTGGGGAGGTTACAAAGTGATCAGGTTGTCCCACGGGGGGCTCACAGTCTGCATCCCCATTTGACAGATGAGGGAACTGAGGCACAGAGAAGTGAAGTGATGGCATTTGGTAAGTGCTTACAACGTGCCAAGCACTGTTCTAAGCACTGGGATAGATACAGTGTAATCAGGTTGCCCCACGTGAGGCTCATAATCTTAATCCCCATTTTCCAGATGAGGTAACTGAGGCCCAGAGAAGTGAAGTGACTTGCCCAAGGTCACACAGCTGACAAGTGGCAGAGCCGGGATTTGAACCCCTGACCTCTGACTCCAAAGCCCATGCTCTTTTCACTGAGCCATGCTGCTTCCCATATATAGATATATGGATATAGATATATAGATATAGATATATATACACAAATTTCCTTCTTTCCCTCTAGACCATAAACTTGTTGTGGACAGGGCACATGACTACCAACCCTCTTGTACTCTACTCCCCCAAATGTTGAGTACAGTGCTCTGCACACAGTAAGTGCTCAATAAATACCACTGATGATAATGATGATAATCAGAGGAGCAGCGTGGCTTAGTGGAAAGAGCCCGAGCTTGGGAGTCAGAGGACATGGGTTCTAATCCCGGCTCTGCCTCTTATCGGCTATGTGACCTTGGGAAGTCACTTCACTTCTCTGGGCCTCAGTTACCTCATCTGTAAAATGGGGATTAAGTTTATGAGCCTCACGTGGGACAACCTGATTACACTGTATCTATCCCAGTGCTTAGAACAGTGCTTGGCACATAGTAAGCACTTACCAAATGCCATCATTGTTATTATAATGATGATGACGATCTACTCCTGGCCACGTGTGCTTTGGCCTATATGTTCTATGTTCACAGAAGAACTGGAAAAATTGAGTTCTAAGCACTTTTTAGCTTATGCCGGAGGAGGCTACTCCTTCAGATGGATATGTTCTTTGCTTTCATGCATTTCTTTAAGGCTATTATCTGAAGGAGAACCCTACAATGGCCTCAAAGCCACCAGTGATTTAGGATTGTTCAGAAGAGGCCTTTCACTGAAATGAAGTGTACTTTAAAAACAGTGGTTCTTACCAACCCCAGGCTGGGGTCAAAATAGTTCCAAACTCTTGATGGCCACGTGGACCCACTGAGAGAGGCTTGTCAGAAAATAGTTTTGAAAAGCTGCAATGTTTTTTAAATAGTTGCAGTATCTTTCCATAAAGTGGTAACATGGTAGCCAGCCAGAGCAGTGATGGAGAGATTGCACAGTCAGTATTAGTTTTTTCTAGGAAAGTAGAGCATCAATCTTACTTCAGTGGGTTACCCTTTGTTTAGTTGCCTTTGAAAAACACGGGGGGGGCCTCAGATGGATTGCCCACAGCAAGGTTTTGGCAGCCAAACTAGCTGAGTCTTGATTCTGTTCTTAGCTTTTCTGACATACCTCACTCAGTGTCATCAGCCTTTCCCCCATTTTCTGTGGTCACGATCCTCTGTTCACCGGATCTGTTTGAGACGGCTTCCACTTTGGCACCCAAATAGTAGGAAATTCTTCCCTCAAAGTGTGGTAATAAGATCCAAGCTATTCCTTTTCTCCTACCTTGTAGACTACTCTTTTTCTTCTTTTCCTTCCTTCCTTCCTTCCTCCCTCCCTCCTCTTCCTCTTCTTTCTAACATTTCGTATGCATCAAGCACTGTTCTAAGAGCTGGATTAGATACAAGGTAATCAGGGTGGCCACAATCTCTATTCCACATGGAGCTCACAGTCTAAGAATGAGAGAAAACAGGCATTGGCTCCACATTTTACTGAAGGGGAAACCGAGAAATAGAGGTGTTAAAGTGACTTGCCCAAGGTGACCTAAGCAGGCAACTGACAAAGGTGGGATTAGAACTCAGCTCCTCTGACTCCCAAATTTTCTCACTATAGCCATGCTGCTGCTTTTCCTTTCGATGTGTCCCTTTTGATTCTTGCAACATGATCGGGATTCAGATTTTTGTTGATGATCCAGCCGATTCAGTCCCAATTAACGGCACCGTTTCATTCGGTGCATCACTCCGTTTCGTGGATAGCTTTTCTCGTTTAATAACAGTACTGTCAAGTGCAGCTGGCTCACTAGACATTCCTTTAAGTGGAAAATACCCCAAAATCTCCATCTATGGAAGAAGCTGCATTTTAATTAGCCCCAGTTCCATAAAGACTTGGCAATGCACTTTCTGAACTTAGTGAGGTCGACAGCGAGTGGTTCCCTGAGGAACACGGAGATGTCAGAAGGGCACATTTGGCATGTTAGTGAAATAGCTTGAGGCCTCCCTTTAATTAGCTTCTGAAACCCTTCAATCAAGGTCACAGTGATTGCATTTAACTTACTTTATGAGGAGACCAGTTCTACGTGAAGATGCTAACACTTCTATGTATTTCAGCATGCAACAGCTGTTCTAACAGACGGGTATTGATGGATATTTCCAGACTGAAATATGAGTACATTATTGAGATTTGTAACACCAAGCACAGCACATCACTTACTTCATCATACTTTTTGCTATCACTCCGACCTCTGGACTTTAACTGTATAAAATCCTTCTCACGATGCTACTTGAATGAATGTTTAATTTTAAACTACTATTCCCTTCAAGAATGTCCTTGAGATTGTGTCCATGGCTTTGCCTATAAATCTAGCAATAAAATGCCTTGGCAAAGGCCCCCATTATTTTTACTCCTTAAATTAACACCAATTCCACTCGTGGCACATTTTATTGTTCTCTGTTACCCTGAAGGAACTAACTGCTCCAAGATGCTCAAAATTCATTCCATCTCAGCGAGGATGGCTATGTTTATTTTTGAATCTGCTCTGTCAGAGGTTTGGATTCATGTTGTGAAAAACTGCCTCAGAATGTCAATAAGTCAAGGAAAAATGATGACATCAGGTACTTAAGGGACTTCTTTTAAATTTTTTTTCTCACTGCCCTCCAGGGAAGATAAGAGCATCTGTTCCTTGTGAAACCCTCTACCTAATCAGTTAAAATTTTCCTCACTATCAGTTAAACAGCTCAATCATATTTATTGAGCGCTGTGTGCAGAGAACTGTATTAAGCATTTAGGAGAGTACAATACAACACAGTCCTTAGACACTTTCCCTGCTCACAACAAGCTTGTTATCTATCTCTGGAGAGCTCTCTGTCCCCTCCGTCTCTCTCTTTCTCTGTCCCTTTCCCTCCACCTCTCTGTTTCTCTCCCTACAAAGACCAGTATATAAAATGTGAATCACATCGTGCCTTGAAGTTCCTCAGCTGCTGATTCTGCAGCCACCTGAAAACACTCATAATGCTATTAAAAACCTCACGTATTTAATAATGATAAGCTTTAAAATACTTTAATGGAAATTAAATGATAGTTTAGTGAAATTTATCGTTAAAATATATAGCACCTAATGATATTTCATATTGCTTTTCCCAAGGTTCTGTAATGGCTCATACACCGTAGTATGCAAATCTATGAGAAAGTGTACCTCACAATATAGCAAGTCATGATACAACTACATTTTCATCAGACATAAGTTTGTTGTATCTTGGGGTATGCCTGTCACTATTTATTAATTTTAATCATTACTTTGCTTATTCCTCCCCTCCTTTCTTTGATTTTTATAATGTCCCTATTGCATGAATACAGTTTTATCTTTAAGTGATTACTACGTAGAGTAGATACAAGCTAATCAGGTTGAACACAGTCTATGTCCCACAAGGGGCTCCCAGTCTGAATCCCTGTTTTACTGATGAGGTAACTGAGGCCCAGAGAAGTGAAGTGACTTGCCCAGGGTCACACAGCAGATAAGTGGGAAAGACGGGCAAAGACTCCCAAGCCCGTGACCTATCCACTGCGTCACGCTGCTTCTCTGCCTCTCTGCCTGTTTTCCCCATTCAATTCTAAGCTTTTTAAGGGAAGCGACCAGCTCTTCCTTTATTATAAGCATAGTTTTTCCCCCTTGATAAAGAATACAATATTCCTTTCAAAGTGAAATTCCTACATTCATTGAAAAGCAGAACTATTTCTACATAGTTGAGAACGCTGGCAGTCCCATGTAAACTAGGGCAGTCAGTCTACGTATGTCAACAGATGTGAAAGGAGATTATCATCTGTGGAGTTTGTTTTTCTTAAATCCCAGTAGATTTCCAGGCATTGTCTCAGGGTCTTTCTGCACATAAAATGCGAATTGTTTCCTCTGATTCATCCATATACATGTGGTTATTGCTCTAGAAAAATCTCTGTTCCTTACACCATCTCTGGCTAAAGCATTTGTGTCACTAGGGTAATTTGTGACTCATTAGTATAAACGTTCTGAATAGGAAGGGCAGTCAATATTAAGAATGAAGGCATCGATTTTGCTTTGGCATAGGTTCTTGAGATTTTGCATATTTACTGAACATTTCCTGCATATTCATGCTAAAAACAGAACGCAGCATAACCTAGTGGAAAGAGCAGGGGCTTGGGAGTCAAAGGACCTGAGTTCGAATCCCAACTCCACCTGCTGTGTGACCTTGGGCAAATCACTTAACTTCTCTGTGCATGCTTCTGCTTCTGGAAGGTGGGGATTAAACACCTGTTCTCCCACCTATTTAGAATGGGAGTCCTATGGGGGATAAGGCTGAATCTTTCCTGATTATCACATTTACCACAGTGCTTAGCATACTAATGTTAACTCTGCTGGTCACGGGGATAAAGATAGCTCTTCTCTCCTCCATCTTGAGGTACTTAAAATGTCCTCAGTACCCTAGTTATTGTAAAAAAAAGTCCTTCAAATTGGCTTTTTTATCCTCCCAATTTGCATATCAAAGATGAAAAAGGATTTTATTTGCAATTTTATTTGAAGGACAGAAGTAGTGTCCACTTAATGCACCAGAGGATCAGGTTATCTAATCCCCTAGATGGTCTGTAGAATTTGATTTTCCAATTAAAAGGAGAACAAAATGAAGCAGCTAACTAAATGGATATCTGCTTTTGAAGAAAAACCAAGGGTTATTGTTACTTTTGTTGCTGTTGCTTAACTCCGTATGTGTCTCATTCCATAACACTAGATGGAGTTGGAGCCTATTATTATTATTTTTGTGTGTGTGTGAAAGAATCTCAACAAAGATAGTCACCATGGGGGTTACTGGGAGATAGCTGCTTGAAGGAAAGAACTAACTCTTTCTGTATATAATTAAAAGACACATTAGCAGTGTATTGATACGGGGTTGGCAAGATGCCTTTGTCATGATGAATTAGTCGACTTTCTACCATTATTCCCTTTGGCCCAACGAATCAAGATCTACGTAGATGTCCGACTGTCTTGTGCAACCCTCTTTGTGAGGCAAGGTAAAGATGACCTTATTCCATAGATGGGGCTCAGTTTTTGTCTGTGATGGGGCTGCACCTTTAATAATAATAATGGCGATATTTGTTAAGCGCTTACTATGTGCAAAGCACTGTTCTAAGCGTGGGGGGGGGGGGATACAAGGTGATCAGGTTGTCCCACTTGGGGCTCACAGTCTTAATCCCCATTTTACTGAGGAGGTAACTGCGGCACAGAGAAGTTAAGTGGCTTGCCCAAGGTCACACAGCTGACAAGTGGCGGAGCCAGGATTCGAACCCATGACCTCTGACTCCCAAGCCCGGGCTCTTTCCACTGGGCCACGCTGCTTCCCCTTCCCCCATGACCTTTGCCATGGAGAGAGGGCCTAGCTCTGTCCTTCCCAAAGTGAGAGGAGCCAAACACCACGTCCACTCGCATTAGAAGTGGTGGTTTTCACTGCACAAACTGTAAATGCAAGCAGTGAAATTTTGTTGAATCCACCTGCGTGGTCGTGTGCCGATCTTCTATTTTTCTGCAAGTAAGTAGTTACCAACAGTGAACCTGGCTGTCCCAGCTGGAACTTCTGAGATGCCGAGTGGGCAACAGGCCACCGAGGCTCTGAACCCTGCTCTGCCGCTTGCCTGCTGTGTGACCTTGGACAAGTCATTTTACTTCTGTGTGCCTCAGCTATAAAATGAGGATGAAATATAAGTTCGCCCCCCTCGCCTACTGTGAGCTCCCTGAGGGACAAGGTCTATGTTGTACCTGATCATTGTGCAGCTTCCTCAGTGCTTGGCACAGCAATCAGTGGTATTTACTGAGCGCTTACTGCATGCAAAGCACTTGGGAGAGTACAAATCAACAGAGTTGGTAGATCTGTTCCCTGCCCATAATGGGCAGGGAGTGGGAGAGCACACAGTCAGTATTTAATAAATACCCTTGCTATTATTACTAAAGAACCTGGAAACGCATATGCCAGAGAATGACAAAAAACATCCACACATCAGACAACCAAAAATAATTTCTAGATGGTTAATTGGCAGGGTAGATGAAGTCTTTATAGGAAAAAATGGAAGCAGTATGGCCTAGTGCGTATGGCATGGAAGGAGCTAGGTTCTAATCCTAGTTCTGCTCCTTATTCGCTTTGTGACCTTGGGTAAGTCACCTCATTCACTCATTTAGTCATATTTATTGAGCGCTTACTGCATGCAGAGCACTGTACTAAGTGCTTGGGTGAGTACTTCACGCTTTTGTGCCTCAGTTCTCTCACTTGTAAAATTGGGATTAAGACTGTGATCCCCATGTGGGACACAAATCAATCAATCAATCAATCAATCAATCGTATTTATACAAACTGTATCCAACTTAACTAGCATGTCTCTAACCCAGTGCTTAGTTCAGTGCCTGGTGCATAGTAAGTGCTTAACAAATACCATTTAAAATATAATTTAAAAAAGAATGGAAAACTGACCCCAAGGGTTGCTGGTGGAACAGAGAACAGTAACAGTCATAGAGAGTGATAAAAGATAATTCACATACCATAAAATCTGGAGACACTAACGTGGGTTCTCTCATTTCTCAGCACTAGCCACTGTTGCCGCTTCACGCTGGCCTTCTCTGGCACGTATTCTGTCGTTCCCGCCCTCTGGAACCCTCTTCAGGAATTTGTGGACTGGGTTTAATTTTTGCAGCTCAGGCAGTATAGACCTGGGGGATTGTAATAAGGAAAATCCAAAGAAAGCCGTTTATGCAACTGGAAAACAGATAGTGGAACACAAGAAGCTAGCGTAACGAGGAAAGAATCCTCGACGGTATTTGAGTTCTAAGCTTCCTTAGAGATAAATTATAGGCCTGTCACTGCTTATTACAGTAAACGAATTTGGCCAGATGGGACAAATTCTCTAGAAACGTATTAACAGTGCATACACTGTGGTGCTGAATATCAATCAATCAATCGATGGTATTTATTGAGGGCTTACTGTAGGCAGAGCACTGTACTAAGCGCTTAGGAGAGTACACTATAACAGAATTTGTAGACACAATCCTTGCCCACAAGGAACTTATTGTCACTAAGCTAGATTTACATAAGAAAAGTGGTAGACAAAGTAGTCAAGTAATAATAATAATAATAATAATAATGGCATTTATTAAGCGCTATGTGCAAAGCACTGTTCTAAGCGCTGGGGAGGTTACAAGGTAATCAGGTTGTCCCACATGGGGCTCACAGTCTTCATCCCCATTTTACAGATGAGGTAACTGAGGCACAGAGAAGTTAAGTGACTTGCCCAAAGTCACACAGCTGACAATTGGCAGAGCCGGGATTTGAACCCATGACCTCTGACTCCAAAGCCCGGGCTCTTTTCCATTGAGCCACATTGCTTCTCTAAGCAGCCCGTGTGCAGTAAGCCCGTGTGGGGAGGGATTGTCTCTATTGAATTATTATTATTATCTTTATTATTGAATTATACTTGCTCAAGCGCTTAGTACACTGCTCTGCACACAGTAAGCGCTCAATAAATAAAATTGAATGAATGAATGAATTATTTTTAAGCAAGAAAGGACTTGAGGAGGCTCAAAAGTCATCCTGGCATAAATAAGATAATCACAAATGAACAGTTGAAAAGAAATATGGCTGGACCTAAGAAACTCTTGCAGAAGACAACGTGGATTTTGAATATTCTGTCTCTTCCATCAATTCCTTTTTGGTTTGCTTGCCATGAAAATCTGGGTCTTATTGCAACTCACAAATGAACAGTTGAAGAGAAATATGGCTGGGCCTAAGAAACTCTTGCAGATTTAACATGGATTTTGAATATTCTGTCTCTTCCGTCAATTTCTTTTTGGTTTGCTTGCCATGAAAATCTGGGTCTTATTGCAACTCTGCACACGGTAAGTGATCGATAAATACGATTGAATGAATGAACTCTGAAAGTGTGTATGTCCATCAGCAAAATAAACAGTCATAGAAAGAATTAACCGCAGTACATGTTCGACTGTTAGTCTATTTACGTGGAGACGTTCTGCGTTTCGACAGATATTTGTTACTGACCATGTTGAGAAAGTTTTCTTTTGTCCCCAAATCCGGAGATTGGTTTTTGACTTTATTCTGAAACATTAGCCTGTGCAACTCAAAGTCGATCAAGGGAGACTGGATCGGAAGCAGCGAGACCGAGCGGAGAGATGATGAGCCTGAGTCATCGGCCCTGGGTTTTACAGATGAGGAAACTGAGGCCCAGAGAGATTACGGGACTTGCCGGAGATCACCTCAGGAGGATCAGTGACTGATCAGGTCCCCTAATTCTCTAACACCCTTACCATTAAGACCACTCTGCCTCTCTAATTGAGAGAGCTGACATGAAATAACACTAGAGAAATAAGTGCGCTACAGCATTTCTAGGTAATATGATTTTATTCTCTGAGAAGCCAACCTTCTCTGTGCCTCAGTGACCTCATCTGAAAAATGGGAATTCAGACGGTGAGCCTTATGCCGGATGGGCTCTGAGTCCACCTTAATTTGCTTGTATCTAACCCAGCACTTAGTACAGTGCCTGGCACATACTAAGCACTTAATGCCATTAGAAAGAAAGAAAAGAGATTTCATACAAGGGTAATATATTTCTACATGAAAAATCACCAAAATCCACTGATACTTCCAGGATCATGAAACAATTCAATATAGGTAAGCATTAATGACTTTTGAATTTTCAGATACTGTATTGAGAAACCACAATTGATCTCTGAACATACTATTTATTAAGAATTTTCTCTTAATTCTTCCTATTTTTTATGGTACATAAGTGCATACTATGTGCCAGGCATTTTACTTGTACATATCTATTCTATTTATTTTATTTTGTTAACATGTTTGGTTTTGTTCTCTGTCTCCCCCTTCTAGACTGTGAGCCCACTGTTGGGTAGGGACTGTCTCCATATACTGCCAACTTGTACTTCCCAAGTGCCTAGTACAGTGCTCTGCACACAGTAAGTGCTCAATTAATATGATTGATTGATTGATTGATTGTTCTAAGCACTGGAGTAGATACGAGCTAATCAGGTTGGACACAGTCCCTGTTCCACACGGGGCTCACGGTCTTAATTCCCACTTTACAGATAAGGGAAGTCGAGGGCTGAGCAAAATAATAATAATTATTTTACGGCGGGCTACGCGCTTTCTTTCGTCCCCTCGGAGGAAGGCTCTCAAGCACAGATTGCCCATTTTATCCTAATCTCCTATTGGAAAGGCTATTTTTCTGAAGGTCCACAATTTAATTTTGATTAGCAGCTTTTTCGGCTATTCTCTAGAACATATGGCCCATAGGTTGGCATGAAAGCGCCAAATACAAATCAAAGCATAGTTGGTGCAAGACTATTTCTTTTCCTTTGTTGCCGGCTTCATCTTGCTGTGTCAAACCACTCGTTGACTGAGCCTGGTGTGTTCTGCTCTTACAAACCCATTTCTTTTTCAGCAGGGGTCTCCGAATACTGAGACATTAAACAGATTGCTGTACCCTCGTGGAGGAGGGAATCAAGGTGCTGGGAGTCTGTCACTGATACACTTCCAGTTGCCAAGCCCAGAGAGCTGATTTTAGTCTGGAAATATCAAGGAGAAAAAGCCTCCAACGACATTTTGAGCAAAAGAGCAAAACTATTTTTTTTCAGTTGAACAATCAAAAAGATTTAAAATTATAACATTTTCGCCCCCACTTTTCTACTTCTTCCTCCAAAACTGACTTGAAAATCCACGAATGGGAGTTTTGGTACTGTGGGCCGATCATCTTTCAAATTAATTATTCTTTCTTAACTGGGGAGGGAAATATTAATTATGAGAATCCATTAAGACCCATCACTTCTTTCTAAAAGCTGATTAAAGTCCTTATAATGAGAACATACCATTCAGCCCCACAAAAACCCCATTAGAGTCCCATACAAAAGACCACATTAAAATAAAAAGGCAGCATTCATTAGAACTCCTAGAAATGGAACATTCTTTGCCACCATTAGACACATCATCCGGCACCTTCCTTTCATTAATTCTCTTCAGTTTTCTTACTAGATATCCTAGAAGCGATGCTGAGTGCCCAGTAGAACAATGAGGCTCTGAAAATTGGATTGTGAATAAGCTTCAGGGTTAGGAAATCAATTAATTCAAAGTTCGAAGACTCCAGCATCCAGTCAGATCAAAAAAAAATGGCTGTCTCTTGCTGACAGAGTGTATGCCACACGGAAAGGGAATATTTCATCCTACATCAGTCAGTCAATCGTATTTATTTATGTGTGCAGAGCACTGCACTAAGCACTTGGAAGAGTACAATATAACAAGACAAATTCCCTGCCCACAATGATCTTACAGTCTAGAGGAATTATGTATGTATCATCAACCTTCTTATATTTTTTGATATATATACTTCATCTACTAATTGATTTTTTTCCACATTCTCATTGTTACCAACTGCATCTATATTTTTCCTTCTGACCCCATTATTTGTATACGACGTCCGTCAACCTGTACCCTTCATAAGACTATAAGCTGCTTGGAGGCATAGACCAGATTTTATATTTGTGGCATATTTTCTGAGTACCCTGCATTTAGCAGGTGCTCAGCAAGTACTTTTTAATGATTAAATGTGAACTTGACTGGTCAGTAATGATTGTGGGATGTGTTAAGTGCCTACTATGTGCCAAGCACTAAGCACTGGAGTAGATAAAGATAATCAGGTCCCTCATGGGGCTCACACTCTAAGTAGGAGAGAGAACTTGGATTGAATCCCTCATGTGCAGATGAGGGGACTGAGGCTCAGAAAATCAATCAATCAATCAATCGTATTTATTGAGCGCTTACTGTGTGCAGAGCACTGTACTAAGCGCTTGGGAAGTACAAGTTGGCAACATATAGAGACAGTCCCTACACAACAGTGGGCTCACAGTCTAAAAGGGGGAGACAGAGAACAAAACCAAACATACTAACAAAATAAAATAAATGACTTGTCCAAGGTCACACACAGCAGGTGGAGCTAGGATTAGAACCCAGACTCCTGGGCCCATGTGACCTTCCTTTCTGAAAGTTTTTAAAATGTCTGTCTTGAACTAACTCAATCAATGGTATTTGCTGAGCACTTGCTTTGTGCAGAGCTCTGTACTGAGCAGATGGGAGAGTAGGATACAACAGAATTGGAAGACAACGTTCCCTGCCCACAACAAGCCTACAGTCTAGAGGGGGAAAGTCTAAATCTGTGTACAGCTCAGAGGGAGGCTGACTGGCTTTACAATCCTCATCTCAGAGACGAATCAATCAGTTGTACTTATTGAGCACTTACTGTGTGCACAGTACTGTACTAAGCCCTTGGGAAAATATAGTAGAGCAGAGGTCGTAAACACACTCCGGGCTTACAGTCTACAGAGAAGAAGCAAACTTTGATGGATAATAATGATAATAATGATGGTGTTTTTAAGCACTTACTATGTGCGAAGCACTGTTCTAAGCACTGGGGTAGATACAAGGTAATCAGGTGGGACACGTGGGGCTCACAGTCTTAATCCCCATTTTCCAGATGAGGTAACTGAGGCACAGAGAAATGAAGTGACTTGCCCAAGCAGCATGGCTATGGCTCAGTGGAAAGAGCAGAGGCTCTGGAGTCAGAGGGCATGGGTTCAAATCCCAGCTCCGCCAACTGTCAGCTGTGTGACTTTGGGCAAGTCACTTCACTTCTCTGGGCCTCAGTTACCTCATCTGTAAAATGGGGATTAAAACTGTGAGCACCCCATGGGACAACCTGATCACCTTGTAACCTCCCCAGCGCTTAGAACAGGGTTTTGTACATAGTAAGCGCTTAACAAATACCATCATTATTATTAAGTGGAAGAGCTGGGATTAGAACCCATGACTTCTGACTCTGAAGCCCAGGCTCTTTCCACTAAGCCACGCTGCTTCTCTGGTCTGCTTGATCTGGTAAGATTTAGAAGATCAAGAGAAATGCCAATTTTCCTAGGATGAGAAACTCCTCATAGTGGAAATATTCCACTGTGCTGTTGAAGAGAAGAGCTTCCGACTCATAAACTCATACTGGTGAAATATACAGGTTAAAAAATTAGTCATTCTCTTTCTGCATTATCCCCTTTCCCCTTCCCCTTCATCCTCTCAGTTTCCATCTCATCTTCTCTCTCTCTAACCGTCACTGTTCACTAAGCTACTATCAATCAATCAATCGTATTTATTGAACGCTTACTGTGTGCACAGCACTGTACTAAGCACTTGGGAAATACAAGTTGGCAATATATAGAGACAGTCCCTACCCAACAGTGGGCTCACAGTCTAGAAGGGGGAGACAGAGAACAAAACCAAACATACTAAAAAAATAAAATAAATGGAGTAGATATGTACAAGTAAAATAAATAAATAAATAAATAAATAAATAGAGTAATAAATCTGTACAAACATATATACATATATACAGGTGCTGTGGGGAAGGGCCGGAGGTAAGATGGGGGGCATGGAGAGGGGGACGAGCTACTAGGAGAAGCTATCAAGGTTATCCAAGTCCCTGGTTATCCATTGACGGGTCTTTCAGCAGATGCAGATTGCTTCATTTTCGGGATTGAAAACACTCTTGTTTTGTTGCTGCTAATAGATGTTTGAGCAGTTGAAACAGGCTACAAGTAAAGCAAAGATGAAAAATGAAGAGCAGATGACGCAGAACTGGGAGTCAGGAAGTCTCACGTCCTCCCCCTGGCCTGGAATGCCCTCCCTCCGCACACTTTATTTTAACATGGTTTGTTTTGTTGTCTGTCTCCCCATTCTTGACTGTGAGCCTGCTGTTGGGTAGGGACCATCTATATGTTGCCAACTTGTACTTCCCAAGCGCTTAGTACAGTGCTCTGCACACAGTAAGTGCTCAATAAATACGACTGAATGAATGAATGAGAAGCTGCATGGCCTAGTGGAAAGAGCTCAGGCCTGGGAATCAGAGGTCCTGAGTTGGCATCCCAGCTCTGTCACTTGTCTGCTCTGTGACCTTACGCAAATCACTTAACCTCTCTGTGCCTGTTTCCTCATCTATAAAAGGTGGAGGCTAAATCCAACTCCAGCCCCAGGGACTGTGTCCAACCCGATGGTCCTGGTTTCACCCTAGAACTCAGAACAGTGTTTGACACATAATAAGCACTTAACAAGTCCCATAATTACCAAATTGCAATTACAATATTTAATACATACAATATTGATGCAAATACATAATAAAAAATGATCACACACAAATGAAAAAACTGTCTTTTCTTAGCACGGGCTCCGTGTTTTTCCTCAAGATGACTTGGGACCAGTTGTATCTGGGTCCTTTGACCATGATTTGCCCAAATAACTGGGAAGAACAGTACACTGTGAACATAGAATTTAGGAAAACTAAATAATCCAGAGAGCTAATTGAACCTGTTGAGAGCCTGCACTGCACCCCATTGAGCCAACATTCATATCAGAGAGTTTGGCAGGTTGAGTATTAGGGAGAAGGGGTTAGGTACCACAATCAAACTGGGTTTTCAATTCCCCATCTAGTGCTTAAATCTAGAAAGCATTATAAGGAAACCGTCAAGCTGAATACAAGCAACTACAGCATGCAGAGTCGAAGCACAGAGAAAATGAAGAAATTGTTGACAAATGCAGGTTACTGAATCTAACTCAATTTCTAATCAATTTTCCCATTGTGATTAGACTGCACGTCATGTTTTTGGATAGACATGGTTGTTTGTGGTGCTGCACTGAAGTGTGAGCGTATATTATGAGTCCATGAGTACATTAATGAAATGATGAATAAAGATACAATCTTACTAACGCAATATCTAGTCTGCAGAGCTTGAATGGTCATGTATAGTTCCTACTTCTCTGTGGCAACACAGGATTAAGCGTTCAAATTTTGAAGAAAATAGCATTACTCTCAATTTTATTGTTAATTCAAATTCAAAGTTAGAGTTACTCTATGGGTTGTAGAAGTAATCAGGGGCACAGTTAAAACCGATTATAATTTACCAAGTTAATCTTTTGGTACGGTTTCACAAAATGATTTAATTGTCATTGACTGAATTTCCTATTGGGATAAAAGACTCTTGGGAATTACTCAAAACCTGTTGGTAAGGAATTGGTTTCTTGCCAAAAGTGCTGTTTAAATTCACTAATGGACAAATTAGGGTGATTTGACCCTTCTGTCTTTTAGACGAATAAGCCATTTCTCTTAAATGCACTAATCTTTCACAAAATGGTGTTTCTGGGCTAAGTTTCCATTTCACTTTTAATAAAGGTAAAAAAATATATACATTGCAAAGACAAGTCTGTTGTTCTTTTAGCAGAAAGAAAATGATTTTCAGTGCAAGGATTGGTGCCTTTGCTCAAAATGGTAATTGGCTTCTTTCTGTAGCGAATTCAGAGTGCCTGCTTCATTGTTTCTAACTTTATCGACATGACTGAGAAAAATATAAAAGGAGATTGTATCGTCATTTTGTCCGGGCAGAAATTAAAGGCAAAGGAGAATCTACGGTTACCTGTATTAAACAACGGGGCATCACCAACAGCCGATAGCCTTCAGCCCAACATTATTCATATTAATGCCAGTCTCCCCGTCTAAACTGTAAGCTCATTGTGGGCAAGGAAAGTGCCATGTGAAGAGCACTGTACTAAGTGCTTGGGAGAGTACAGCATAACAGAGTAGTTAGACACATCCCCTGCCCAAAGCGGTACAGTCTGCCAACTCTGTTGTAATGTCCTCTCCCAAGTGCTTAGTACAGGGCTCTGCACACAGTAGGTGCTCAGTATATTCATTCATTCAATCGTATTTATTGAGTGCTTACTGTGTGCAGAGCACTGTATGAAGCACTTAGGGATGAAGATGATATACTCTGGGTTGTATATCATAAGCAGCGTGGCTCAGTGGCAACAGCCCGGGCTTTGGGGCCGGAGGTCATGGGTTCAAATCTTGGCTCTGCCAATTGTCAGTTGTGTGACTTTGGGCAAGTCACTTCACTTCTCTGGGCCTCAGAGACCTCATCTGTCAAAAGGGGATGAAAACTGTGAGCCCCCCGTGGGACAACCTGATCACCTTGTAACCTCCCCAGCGCTTAGAACAGTGTTTGGCACATAGTAAGCGCTTAGTAAATGCCATTATTATAATTATAAGCACTTACTGTGGGCCAGACACTGCACTGAGCGCTGGGGCAGATACAAGCTAATCAGGGTGGACGTGGTCCACGTCCCTAATCGGGCTCGCAGTCCTGCTGTGTGACTTTGGACAAGTCACTTCACTTCTCTGGGCCTCAGTTCCCTCATCTGTAAAAGGGGGATGAAGACTGTGAGGCCCCTGAGGGACAACCTGCTCACCTTGTAACCTTCCCAGCGCTTAGAACAGTGCTTTGCACATAGTAAGCGCTTAAAAAATACCAATATTATTATTATTTTACAGATGAGGGAACTGAGGCCCAGAGAAGTGAAGTGACTTGCCCAAGTCACCCAGGAGACAAGAGGCAATGCTGGAATCAGAACCGAGGTCCTTCTGACCCCCGGGCCCATGATCGATCGTCTAGGCCATGCTGCTTCTCCATTTTGACCCAAACTTGTAGATCTCTTATTGTGTGAATTAATCAATCAATCAATCAATCAATCGTATTTATTGAGCGCTTACTGTGTGCAGAGCACTGCACTAAGCGCTTGGGAAGTACAAGTTGGCAACATATAGAGACAGTCCCTACCCAACAGTGGGCTCACAGTCTAAAAGGGACTGTGACTTAATCGACCACATAGCATCACATCAGAAAATGGGCTGATAAGAACTGAGTCTACTATACAATCCTACTTAACTCCACCAGCGGTGGGGCGATCACTCCAGTACACAGCACTCAAGTCGATATCTTTAAATTATATATTATAAATTACTTATTTATAAATATGGCGTCCCCCCCTCTAGACTGTAAACTCTTTATGGTCAGGGAACTCCTTATGGTTAGAGAAGCAGCCTGGCTCAGTGGAAAGAGCCCGGGCTTTAAAGCCCAGTGGTCATGGGTTCAAATCCCAGCTCCGCCAATTGTCAGCTGTGTGACTTTGGGCAAGTCACTTCACTTCTCTGCGCCTCAGTTCCCTCATCTGGAAAATGGGGGCAACCTGATCACCTTGTAACCTCCCCAGTGCTTAGAACAGTGCTTTGCACATAGTAAGAGCTTAATAAATGCTTATGATTATTATTATATTATTATATATCATTATTATATCATAATAACATATACATAAATACATATAATAGAATATTTATAATATATAAATACAAATACATAATACATACAAAATATATAATAGTATGTAATATACATAATACATTATAATATATTAATATAATATATAATAATTAAGAATATAATCATAACGCAATATTATTGCAATAATTATAATATAATTATGATATAATTAATATAATATAATAATATAAATATAATAATATGTTGCATCATGTTATTACATCATATATTATATATTATATCATATATTAATACATTATGTTATTAGATTATATTATTATTATTATTAGGGAACACATCTGCTAATTCTGTTGGACTGCACTCCCCCCAAGCACACACTATAGTGTTCTGTACATAGTAAGCGCCTAAAAAATGCGATCGACTGAGCGAATTGCTTCCCATTATGCCTAGCTCTTCAGCAAAACGAATATTATCGCCACTCTGGTTTTAAGATTCCACTCTGCCAGAGACATCTCGGGGGGCTTTGGATTGAACCCATCATTGAAAACTACTTCAGTTTGGAACCCACAACCTCAGCTTCTTTAGTGGACTTTCAGAGGACCAAAGCCAATCTCCAAATGAGAAAAGTATCCTTTTTAAATTGCTGACCCGCAGGAAACTCATAATAGATTTACTGGGCCGTGGGCGGGGGAATCTTTATAAATGGGAGCCATGCAAATGACTGGCCAAAGTAATCTTCAAGACGTTATTGACTCTACCCTTGGACTCGTCCTTAGAAAGCAGAGAGCTTCTGGTTTCCGCCTCGGCTGAATTGCTGTAGTATGCGGCTCGTAATTAGATATTGATTTGAGCTGTCAATGCATATACCACCTAGTGTCCTTCGCATGAAATGAGAAATGTATCAAGACAGAATTAATCTTGAAATCGCCCTCCCTCAGATATTTGCATTCAGTCTATAATGAAAGAAAACTCGGTGCATTAGAAAACAAACTATAAAGACGACGACTTCATAGTAAATTATAGCGAGCACAACTAATCAGATCTACCCATTTATTTTTCTTTTTTGTTGTTGGTTTGGTATAGTGTATTTTTCTCCAAGGGAATTTATATCTGCTTTGCAGTTTGAAAGAAATACCTACATTGATGAAGAAGATCAATTTGGGAGCCAATGTGAATCGGGGAAAGTAACCATAGGAAAGGAAATATACTTTTACCCTCAACCCCAAAATCTTTTATTATGAATTCAAAATTATAGTCTGGATAATTGTAGATAGGAAACATTAATTCTTACATATCGGAGCGCCACTGTGGCATTAGTCCCCAGCAACCCTCAGTTAGATTGCCTAATTGTGGTTTTGTAGGTGCTGAAAACGCCTAATTCTACTTGCCAAGACACAGTGATAAAACTGGATTTTATAAGGTGCAGGACACAAGAGAATATACAGCATGCCTCATAAAGCAGCTGATTTTAAAACAAATGGTATTTGTTAAGCATTTACAGTGCCAGGCACTGTACTAAGCGCTAGGGAAGATACAAGCTAATTAGGTTGGACAGAGTGCAGGTCCCACCTGGGCATCACAATATTAATCCTCATTTTACAGATGCGATAACTGAGGCACAGAGAAGTTAAGTGTTTTGCCCAAAGTCACACAGCAGACAAGTGTCAGAGTGGGATTAGAACCCAGGTCCTTCTGATTCCCAGGGCCAGGCTCTATCTGTTATGCCACACTGCTGTGTAATATTTCATCAGTAAAATTCTCATCCCCGCCAACGCCCCAGGGTGGAGTGGGGAAAGTGGTCAATTATCTTTGAGTTGTGACATCCTAATAATGTGTTTTATTTGAGGTGCCATTCTGTCTCTTCTACATACCGCCTACAGAAATCTAAACCCTTCTGCACATAGGCCTATCCAGTTCCCAAAATGGCAAGCGCTTAGTACAGTGCTCTGCACACAGTAAGCACTCAATAAATACGATTGAATGATTGCAGGGCAAGGAAGAACAGAGTATCCACAATGCACGGAGTGGAAAACCAGTAGCCTGAGAGTAGGAACCATGGATTAGAGAGCAATCTTTTGGGAATGACAGTAAACAAACTGATGAGGAAGAACCTTGAAGCCACGGAATGTGAAAAGGAATAAAACCTACGAGGCCCAGACGGGAAGGACTGATGAGGGAGGGAAGCAATCCTACAAGGTTGGGGGGGATGGTGAAATGTCCATACGACTAGAAAATGAAAACGTTAGCTCATTGTTCAGACTGGAAGGAAGATGAGAGGGATTGCAGTGTCTAAAGTGATGAAGGATGTGGCAGGATAAACAGAACTATTCACCAAATCCCCTGGTATCAAGGCACCAATGGATGTTTGAAAGGGGAAGATGGAAAACAAAGAAAAATAAATGCTACTTCACAAAGTTCACCGTGAACTTGGGAAGTTGGTTACCACAAGAAGTTGTGAAGAAGACAGGCTCAAGAAGGTCTGGATATATGCAAGCATAGAGACCGTACTTTATTTCTTAAGGAGCAAATGTTGGGCACATTGCATGGAAGAAATAAGAATAATAATAATGATGATGATCAAAAGTGCTACCATGTGCCAAGCACTGTACTAGGGGTTGGGGCACATATGATATATATATATATATATACACATATAAATATAATGGCACATATAATAGATTCAGATTAAAGTCCTGCATGGGACTCACAGCCTAAGGAAGAACAGGAATTTTATCCACCTTTTATAAATGAGGAAACTGAGTCCCAGAGAAGTGAAGTGACTTCTCGACGTCATGCAGCAGGACAGTGGTAGAGGTGGGATTAGAGCCCAAGTCTGCCAATTCCCATGCCTGGGTCCTTTCCTCTTGGCTTAGGAGACTCAAAAAGGTTTAAAATTGTGTGGAGAAATAGCTCTTTTCTGACACCCCTGGCTTCAACCTTGCCTCTCTCCGGTCCATACCTCACTCTGCCGCCCAGATCATTGTCCTGTAGCATCATTTTGTGCCCATCTCCCCACTCTCATCAAAAGCCCGCTGTGGTTGCCGAACTCTCACCGCATCAATTATCTGTTGAAAAGCAGTCAATTCATTCTCTCCCGGGTACATCTCGTCATTGAAAATAGCTTCACTTATCTAATGCCAACCTATTCACTGTGTCTCCATCTCCTGTTTCTCTTTCTCTTTCTTTCTCTCTCTCCTTCCCTCCTTTCTATTCAGCAGACCCCTACTCCCCCTGTCTTCAAGGCCCTATTCAAATCACATCTCTTCCCTCTTCCAGGAAGCCTTCCCTGACTAGCTCCCCACCTTATTTTCCCCTCGACAACATCACCTAGGCATTTAGTCCTCAGTCCCTAAGCACTAAGACACTTATAATAATAATGATGGCATTTGTTAAGTGCTTACTATGTGCAAAGTACTGTTCTACCTTTCCCTCTCCTCCCCAGCCCCTTATGGGCAAATGTTTAAACTCTGATACTTACCCCTACCTGAAATTTCTTTTAGTATTTGTCTCCCTACTAGATTGCAAGTTTCTTGAGGACAGGGGTAGTGTCTACCAACTCAACTGTATTCTTCCAAGGCTTTAGCTCAGTGCCCTGCAGACAGTAAGTGCTCAATATACTGACTGGATGAGTCATTTACTGATAATAGAGGAAACGACTAGGGAAGCTAAATGGGCGAATGAGTGAAAGAAGATGCGGGCACACTGTTCTGAACCTCCCACAGCCTCTTTTGGAGTAAAAATTCTGGGCTAAATGAACCAAAAATATTTTATTTTGCTACTGTATCCGAGCCCGTTGTTGGGTAGGGACCATCTCTGCACGTTGCCAACCTGTACTTCCCAAGCGCTTAGTACAGTGCTCTGCACACAATAAGCACTCAATAAATACGACTGAATGAATGAATGAATGAATATACTACGCTGCTCTTGACGCTCTTGGAACTGAGAGCTGAATTCATTCTTCAGCCCATTAAAGGAACCATTAGCCAAATCTATAAAGTGCTTAGTACAGTGCTCTGCACAGAGTAAGTACTCAATCAATACCACTGATTCATCGATAAAGCAGCAATTCTTTTTCTTGGAGTTTCTCAGGCACTTGAAATGACATTAATAGGTTTCTCTAAGTGGAAAAGCATTCTATACATTGTAAAATATGGAAGTTAACTCAACAACTTCCTTATTGCCATTTGCAAAAGAATGAAAAAGGTTAATGAATAGGCATTCAAAATTTAGCTTCTATTTCCCCCAGTTCGAGACCATAAAATAAAATATCATGATAGAACAGTAGGATGATGTGATGCGGCAGAGTACGGTGACATTCTTTTTAAGATCTGAAATTGCTTTGTAAATAACATCTCCAAAATACATCTCCATTTAGAGAAACGGATTATAGACAGAATCCCCGATTTTCCAATGAAGAAGGAAGAGAAAGGTTAAATTACTTATCCAAATGGTGAACTGAGTGGGGAAAAAGGAGAATTCTATGTCACAGACATGCTCTAGCCTCACGGTGCTTTGTTACCAGCAGAGTTAAGCTTCACAGAGCATAGGATAAACCGGGGGTTTGAGCCGTCAGAAGGACCGTGAGGATGCTTAAAGCACTTATCCGTTATTTTGGCAGGGCCTCAAAGATTTCTTCTCATGCTCCTCTATTTCATAATGGTACTTATTAAGCACTTACTACGTGCCAAACACTGTTCTAAGCACTGGGCTAGATACAGTCTAAGTAGGAGGGAGACTAGGTATTTGATCCCCATTTTAGAGTTGAGGAAATTGAGGCACAGGGAGGTGAAGTGACTTGCCCAAGGTTAAATAGTAAGCAACTGGCATGGCCAGGATCAGAACCCAGGTCCTCGGAGTCCCAGGCTCTTTCCACTAGGCAATGCTGTTCTATAAAGGAAGTCATCAATTTAAGATGTTTAGAAAGCTCCTTGATGGCAGGGTTCGTGTTTACGAATTCTGTTGTAAGCTTAGTATTGTATGCTTCTATTGGGTGTTTAGTACACTGCTCTGCACCCAATAAACCCTCAATAAATATCACCGATTGACGATATCATTGATATACCCTTCAAGCACTACTCATTGCATTGATATACGTATCTGTAATTTATTTTAATGTCTGTCTCCCCCTCTAGACTGTAAGTGCCTTGTGTTGAGGGAATGGGTCTACCAACTCTATATATGTATATATGTTTGTACGTATTTATTACTCTATTTATTTTACTTGTAAATATTTATTCCATTTATTTTATTTTGTTAATATATTTTGTTTTGTTGTCTATCTCCCCCTTCTAGACTGCAAGCCTGCTTTTGGGTAGGGACTGTCTCTATGTTGCCAACTTGTACTTCCCAAGCTCTTAGTACAGTGCTCTGCACACAGTAAGCGCTCAATAAATACGATTTAATGAATGAATGAATGAATATCATTAAGTCATATTTTTAGCTACCATGAGTGGCACATACAGTGTTTCCAATTTTCTTTTTTTTTAAATGGTATTTGTTAAGTGCTAACTATGTGCCAGGCACAGTACTAAGCGCTGGGGTAGATGCAAGATAATCATGTTGCATGGCCCAGTGGAAAAGAGTACAGGCTTTGGAGTCAGAGGTCATGGGTTCAAATCCCGGCTCTGCCACTTGTCAGCTGTGTGACTTCGGGCAAGTCACTTCACTTCTCTGGGCCTCAGTTACATCATCTGTAAAATGGGGATTAAGACTGTGAGCCCCCCGTGGGACAACCTGATCACTTTGTATCCTCCCCAGCGCTTAGAACAGTGCTTTGCACATAGTAAGCGCTTAACAAATACCATCATTATTATTATTATTATGTTGGACACCATCCTTGTCCCACATGGAGTTCACAGTCTTAATCCCCTTTTTATAGATAAGGTAACTGAGGTAACAGAGAAGGTTAAATGACTTGCCCAGGGTCACACAGCAGACAAGTGGTAGAACCGGGATTAGAACCCAGGTCCTCTGACTCCCAGCCCTGTGTTCTTTCCACTAGACCACGCTCCTTCCCAACCTGTTTCTATTTACCTCCTGTCTCCATTTGACAACACATTAGTTTGGACTTTACAAATTGACTCTTCATTTTGGGTACTAATCCCATGGTGTGGATGGAGCAGTGGGGCAAAACGTTTAACCATTTTTAAAGCTGTAAGTATAGGGGGTGGGGGGAATTGAGCAGAAGAGGCCACTGACCCGATGATCCCAAACTAATCAATCAAACTATAATCAAACTTAACCAAAACCATCATCATTATTATTAGTCCCCATTTTCTGTGGTGTCGGAGACAGTCTGGCTGATGGGGAGGCAAACAGATTGTGATATTTGTTATGCACTTATTCATTCATTCATTCAATTGTATTTATTGAGCACTTACTGTGTGCAGAGCACTGTACTAAGCGCTTGGGCAGTCCGAGTTGGCAACATATAGAGACGGTCCCTACCCAACAGTGGACTCACAGTCTAGAAGATGTGATCCATCTATCAGTATATTATGAACTATTTTAACAAGACTATCCTGAAGCCTAGCTATAGACTCTCTGTAAGACATATTTCACAGATGAGGCGAAAATGAAAGGAAGCCAGAGAAAAAAGGATTGTGCACTGCTGTGATGAATAAATTGGGATTACAGTCCATGGTGCCACTTGGGTTTACATCCCAGGACATTTCAGTCACTAGCATTCTAATGTTATTTATTATTATTAATAATAATAATGGCATTTATTAAGTGCTTACTATGCCCAAAGAACTGTTCTAAGCGCTGGGGAGGTTACAAGGTGAACAGGTTGTCCCACAGGGGGCTCACAGTCTTAATCCCCATTTTACAGATGAGGTGACTGAGGCACAGAGAAGTGAAGTGACTTACCCAAAGTCACACAGCTGGCAATTGGCAGAGCGGGGACTTGAACCCATGACCTCTGACTCCAAAGCCCGGGCTCTTAGCTGCTATGCACTACACTAAGAGCTTGGGAAATGTAATAAATTAATCGATCGTATTTATTGAGTGCTTACTATGCACAGAGCACTATACTAAGCGCTTGTGAGAGGACAATGCAACAGAGGTGGCAGAAACTTCCCCTGCCCAGAGCGAACTTAGAGACTAGAAGGGGAGACAGATATTAATTAATTTCAGGCAAAGGACACATTTTCTGCCCATAAAAACACGCTAAAATGCTTGTTTTTCACTCTGTGTTTTGGATTGAATGCTGTTGAGGAATTAGGGAATTGCCCTATGCCAATGCTCTTCTTTCTGGGGAGATTGTGATGTACAGTGTTTTGCACACAGCAAGCGTTCAATACTATGGAATGAATTGTGTGATTTTCAGGAACAGTTATGTCTTACATCTAAGGGCTCACTACGCTCTTTTACTAGTTTATCCTTAACAATTGAAAGAAAATTTTTAAAAGGCAGTAATTTCCACTCAAATTACTGGGGCACTCGTGCTTACTTTTGACGATACATCAATGTACATTTGTACATCTGGGTAAATGAGGGATATCGATACCTTTTTCTTTTTTTTTTCTTATTCTCCAGAGCAATTTCCCCTATTCCATTAATCTAAAATGACACTAATTATACATCCATAAGGTTCTGTGTGAAGCCAGTCATTTTATCTTAAAGACTCTGCAAAGCCAACATTTTTATTGATTTATTGATTAATCAGTCAGTGGTATTTACAGTGGTATTTACAGAGCAGTTACTGTGTGCAGAGCACTGGACTAAGCACTTTGGAGACTAGACTATAACAGCTGTTTCATATTCATAATGTCACATCTCCTATATCATAAGGCAAAATAAGTATTAGTGATAATTGGCCTCAGCTCTCGCATGTTTGGTTGATATTTATTACTCTATTTTCCTTGTACATATTTACTATTCTATTTATTTTAATTTGTTAATATGTTTTGTTTCGTTGTCTGTCTCCCCCTTCTAGACTGTGAGCCTGCTATTGGGTAGGGACCGTCTCTAGATGTTACCAACTGGTACTTCCCAAGCGCTTAGTACAGTGCTCTGCACACAGTAAGCGCTCAATAAATACGATTGAATGAATATATCTGAGGGCAGTGGATGTCGTATCATTTGAGGCTCACAGGCTGGAGTTAAAGTCCCCAAACTCTCCCTGTCCACTGGCTACTACTAACAGCGAAATCCCAGTAGATTCCCTTGGGGATCAGGGAAACTACAGAGAAAAACAACTGCAAGGTGAATTTCCATGAGCGTCCTCCCAGCATCAATTTCATCCCTGGCCGGATCCAGGAGACAGCAGGAAGCTGGACTGAGGCCCAAATCACCTTTAAATCCAGATTTTATTTTCTCAGGATTTTAGACTCCTCATTTTTGAGTGTGCTATTGAATGGAAGAGGCTGATAAGGCAACTAGATTTCCTGTTGAGCAGAGAACCTGCCATAATGCCAAACACAATTCCCCAACTCTGTGGGTAGATGAGAGCAGCAGGAGTTTGCCACCTGCCTACTGTGAGGCCTGGGACAAGTCGCTTGACTTCTCTGTACCTCAGTTTCCTCACCTGTGAAATGGGGATTCAATGCCTGATCCTCCATTCCCTTAGCTTGCATTCATTCATTCATTCTGTGTGCAGAGGACTGTACTAAGCACTTGGGAAGTACAAGTTGGCAACATATAGAGACAGTCCCTACCCAACAGTGGGCTCACAGTCTAAAAGATTAAGATTAAGACTGTGAGCCCCCCGTGGGACAACCCAATCACCCTCTAACCTCCCCAGCGCTTAGAACAGTGCTTTGCACATAGTAAGCGCTTAATAAATGCCATTAAAAAAAAAGAATATGTCCAACAACTCTGTTGTGCTGTACTCCCCCAAGTGCTTTGTACAGTGCTCTGTACACAGTAAGCGCTCAATAAATACCATGGATTGTGTGATTTTCCTAAAATGACAGTAGCCCTAGTAGGGAAACAGGCAGCAGTATCTTCTACTCCTCCAGGAGGCCTTCCCAGACTGAGCCCCTTCCTTCCTCTCCCCCTCGTCCCCCTCTCCATCCCCCCCATCTTACCTCCTTCCCTTCCCCACAGCACTTGTATATATTATATATGTTTGTATATATTTATTACTCTATTTATTTATTTATTTTATTTCAATTGTACATATCTATTCTATTTATTTTATTTTGTTAGTATGTTTGGTTTTATTCTCTGTCTCCCCCTTTTAGACTGTGAGCCCACTGTTGGGTAGGGACTGTCTCTATATGTTGCCAACTTGTACTTCCCAAGCACTTAGTACAGTGCTCTGCACACAGTAAGCGCTCAATAAATACGATTGATTGATTGACTGATTCTACTGCAAAATGAGCATGTTTTGATCCAGGTTAAATGGGCTGCAGAGATGAGGTCTCACTCTCTGTAGCTCTTCTCCTTGAGTGCTTCCCAAAATGAAACCCTGAAGCAGTGTGGCCTAGTGGCTAGAGCCCGGGCTTGGGAGTCAGAAGGTCCTGGGTTCTAATCCTGCCTCCGCGAGACCTCGGGCAAGTCACTGGGCCTCAGTTCCCTCATCCATAAGATGGGGACCAAAACCGTGAGCTTTATGTGGGACATGGAATGTGTCCAACATGATTAGCTTGTATTGACCCCAGCGCTTAGTACAGCATCTGGCCCACAGTAAGCACACTTAACAAATGCCATTAAAAACCCCCTCTCCCGGACAGGTTTCCCTTGCCTTGATATGAGCCGACAAAATGTCAGTTTTTGGGCTCCCGCCTCCTCTCCCAGTTAGAATAAAAGATGAGATTAGAGTGGAGTGAAACAGTTTCATTTTCATCTCTGAAGCGCTTTCCTAGTGCTCCGCAGGACAACCGAGATCTTCAAATCTTAATGAAATGCTAACCATGGTTGACTCTGTCCCCTGCCTTCTCATTTGCACAGGAGATCTTGTGATCGGAGTGTTGATTTATTCCAAACCAATTGCTTGGCAGGAAGTGCACAGCGATTGCTATTCCACTCATTCCACTTAACTGCTCGTGGCAAGATGCTTATAAAGCCCCAAGCTCCCGTCATCTTTGAAAGATCCGAGGCCATTTTGTCAGACACGCAATACTCTACCTCTTAATGGGAAAGATCAATTTAGAGACACTAGATGACTTGCATAAAAACTAAACAAACCAAAATGTACTTATTGCATGGTTTCTGAGGAGACTGTTTTTGGGGACTGTTCATTTTTATAATAGAAGCTATTTCAGTTTTAAATTTGTTTGCAGAGAGCATAGTATTTTTTGTTAAGATAACAAAATCAATCAACTGGCGCCATAAACCTGTTAGAGTAGCACATGCAGGAGGATTAAATTTGCTTTGGTTCTTCAAATTAGGTGGAAACTCAATTGTTTCTCTACTGTAAATTTGGAGAAACAAAAGATGAATGGCTTTATTTGTGCTAGTTATCAGCTTGGTTATTTTTTCCCGAAAAGTAAGAAACAGATTTTCTAGGCCAGCATCATCCTATTTTCCTTTCAGAAATTTCATGTGTGTTTTATTTTTCCGAAGGTGAGACTCTCCTTCTTTTCCACACGCAAATAAACATGAATATGGAATTTACTGATCTTCCCGTCTCACACCTTTCTGCCTTGGTTATTCAGAAGTTTATGACGTCATTTGGATTTTTCTCTCTAATTTCTCTTGCCTGCTTTTGTCTCCTGAATTCTGTGGCCTGTTGTGTATGGATCAATGCAATTTGACCTGGGAGGGCTTGTTAATTTACATTTCCCAAGGACAATGCTACTGGCTGCTTCAGCGTCACCAAATACGTGTCCTCCCCAGACCTCTGACCTCCCCGACTTGGTGGATGGATGGTATTCATCAAGAACGCTAATTAATAATGATGGCATTTGTTAAGCGCTTACTATGTGCAAAGCACTGTTCTAAGCGCTAATTGGATCTAGAGCTACTAAGCACAATACAATAGAATCGATAGAGCCAAACCCTGCCCACAAGGAACTTAGACTATGTGCTACGAAACTAAATGTTCGGGCATACAGTAGGGAAGGGAGGAAGGACGTGCGGGGAGGTTGGCTTAAATTCTTCCCCACCCTCCTTGAGACTGTGAGCCCACTGTTGGGTAGGGACTGTCTCTATATGTTGCCAACTTGTACTTCCCAAGCGCTTAGTACAGTGCTCTGCACACAGTAAGCGCTCAATAAATACGATTGATTGATTGATTGATTGATTGAGAGACTTATTCTTTAACTGCTGTTGTATGTTCCCAGTAGCCTAGCAAGGCTCTCCTAGAGGGACGCCAGGCTCCGTAGCAGTTGTAATCCAGGCCACTAGGAATCTTACAGAGAAGAAAAGCAGCATGGCACAGTGGATAGAGTGCACGGGCTGGAGAGCCACGGGTCACGGGATCTAATCCCGGCTCTGCCACTTATCTTCTGGGTGACCTTGGGCAAGCTGCTTACCTTCTGGGCCTCGGTTCCCTCATCTGTAAAACGGAGATTGAGATTGTGAGCCCGACGTGGGACAGGGACTGCGTCCAACCCGATTTGCTTGTTTCCACCCCGGCGCCTGGCACATAGTAAGCATGCAACAAACACCACAATTATTATCATCATCATTATTATTATTATTACTGCTGTCAGGGCCCCATAATGGCTTTGCATCGTGTTACTGTCACTAGGCGCTTGGAGAGAGTATTCAGCCGTCCCTCTTGGGGCTCAATATGTAAGCCCACTGTTGGGTAGGGACCGTCTCTATATGTTGCCAACTTGTACTTCCTAAGCGCTTAGTACAGTGCTCTGCACACAGTAAGTGCTCAATAAATATGAATGATTGATTGATTGATTTTATAAAGCTAAATGAGAATAAACGTTTTCGTTCTATTCCCTCAATGGCTGACAATTGTGCTAATGTGCCTTCTCAAATAAGCCATTTTGCTTCACCCGCTGTTTCCAGGAGGTTAAAACTTTCTGCTATTGATAGTTCTTGTGGCTAGAGAGGCTTTTGCATTCTCCTTGGCTATGCCCTCGTGATGATACTCATTACGAATTTCTTTATGGGGATCGATGCTTTCACGCGGCTCGAGAGCAGTTTACCGAGAACACTGCGCCAGCTACATCACTCCCAGCCACTAAGAATGAAATATGAGATAACTTTCAAGGGGCAACTGTTTGGCTCTTCACTCCATCTTTTTGAGCCCTTTTGCCTGGCAGGTAGAAATGGAACCTCAGTCCAATCTTATGAATGATTTCACCGGAGAGCGGGGTCTATGTCAGTTTAAGGTCATATGACGCTACTGTGACGTATTATTACCTTAAAATGAATTCCGAAACCTTTCTCTATACAACATGCTAGAATACTAAGCGCTTGGGAAGTACAAGTTGGCAACATAGAGAGATGGTCCCTACCCAACAGTGGGCTCACAGTCTAGAAGGGGGAGACAGAGAACCAAACAAAACATATTAACAGAATAAAATAAATAGAATAGATATGTACAAGTAAAATAAATAGAGTAATAAATACGTACAAACATATATACATATATACAGGTGCTGTGGGGAAGGGAAGGAGGTAAGGCGGTGGGGGTGGAGAGGGCAATGCACAATGCACAAGCTTTTTGATTCACAAGGTCAGTGGGTATGTTCCATCAAACACGTAAGTCCCCACCCTCCTGGCATGGACCTTGATTTCCCAGGTGACGCTTGTGACACTCTAAGATTTCAAATCAACCGGGAAACGTGCTAGGCTGGAAAGTGAATGAAGAAGCTACTTTTCTCGTCAATGATTTCAAGTTATGTCAGAGACCAAAAATGATTTTCTAAAATCTCTTTGGTGTATTTGTAAAGCTACGTGCTAGAAGAAAAGGGATTTTCTTCTTTGCATTCTATTTTAGAAATGAGGGAAGTATGTCTTCATTCAGCGGTATTAGAATGTAACTGGTTAAAATATCCAGGCTTTATTTTTAATTCATTAAGGATTTTCATCCATGTAAATCAGTTTTTCGTGACTGTCCCCAAGTGCGCTGATTCATATCAATACATTAAAAATAAAATCCTGAACTGTTTCTCTGACTGTTTTGCCCTTTTACATATTTTTATAGGCAACAATTTCCCACTGTTTATTAGTCAAATTGTATAACTATGTAAAGCAAAGGGCTTTGTGCTGCAAAGGATTTAATATTCCCTTTGTGTGAGTTCTTTTGAACACTGCCGGTAAGAGCTCATTTTCAAGAGTTGACCTACAAGGTCTTATTTTAGTTGTATGGGTTGCTATATGAAGTTATATTCTTTGGAGGTTTTTTGTTGGCTTTTTTTTCCTCCATATTTACAACCAGCTGGAAGCAATGGATAATTTCCTCAAGACTTCTGGAACTTATTACCCTGTCCCTGAACCTCCATAAGGGCTATAGAATAATCATACAATTTGAGAGCCTGGAGGGGACTTGAGAGGTGATTTGTTCAAACCAATTTTCATCTCATTTTATGGACATATTCACCCCTATGGCAGATATGAGTTTGACACTTCTGGTAAAGTCATTCAATCAATCAACTGATATTTACTGTGTCTATGAACTCTATTGTACTCTCCCATGCACTTAGTACAATGCTCTGTACAGAGTACGTGCTAGAATCAATAAATTTGATTGCATGATTGATTGTCGATCGATTGATTGATCTTCAGTGATAGAATAAGCATTTTAACTGTCAAGCCTCTTTACAGCACGGATTGTGTCCAGTCTTTCTACTGTGCTCTCCCAAGTACTTAGTACAGTGCTCTACACTAGACTGTGAGCCCACTGTTGGGTAGGGACCATCTCTATATGTTGCCAATTTGTACTTCCCAAGCGCTTAGTACAGTGCTCTGGACACAGTAAGCACTCAATAAATATGAATGAATGAATGAATATGTTGCCAACTTGTACTTCCCAAGCGCTTAGTACAGTGCTCTGCACACAGTAAGCGCTCAATAAATACGACTGAATGAATGAATAAGTATGCAATAAATTCTACTGGGTAGGAAATGAGTCTACCAACTCATCTGTGAAATGGGATTCTTCTAATGGGTGAACTTCTCTACCTGAAATACTCAGGTAGAGTTTTCTCGGTGATGCCACATAAAATATACTTTTTTTCCTGCAAACTTAAGTATGGCCTTCAGAGATATTGAACCAAGTAAACTCTCGGAAATACTGTAATTGTTCCTAGATTTGGAGGAGGCTGAGTAGAAAGTCTTATTAATAAAATGGGAAAGTGAAGCTTTAAAAGGGGTATTTTGGAAAGTGTTATTTATTGTTGAAAGTCATTAGGGAACATGTATGGAGAAAGTAGAAATGGATGTTCAAGCCCATTTATCATAGTTCAGAGTTCTAATGTGGTAGAAAACCTGAAATATTCAATAGTTTATACAACTAGTCAGTCCACTCCCCGCCCTCACCCCTGATATCTTCTGCCCACCTCTTTCTCTTTCTCTCTCTCACTCCTCTTGATAGTAAAGAGTGATAGCACTTTATCACTTTATCAGTTTATCAGATATCAATTTATCAGTGATAGCACTGATAAAGGTGGGAAAAAAACATGAATTATCACTTGCAGAAAAAAAAATATTGCATTTTCCCCTTCTCCTGCATGATCTCATTGATTTTAAACGGCTTTCTCCAATCTGATGGGTAGGCATTTGCAGGGAGTTGGGAGGATAATGCTTTTTTTGTTTTGTTTTTAACCTGTCCGCCATTTTCTGAGGTTCTTTCCTCTACTTCATTCACTCGTCCAGTAAGTCGCATTTATTGAGCACTTACTGTGTGCAAAACACCGCATTAAGTGCTTGGGAGAGTACAATATAGTGAAAGGTGTTTTTATTTCACGTGCATAGCCCGTTACTGAAACTGCTTACCACAGTATGTTACACTCATTAGGTAGCCAGAATAACGTCTTGAACACCCACTGGGTGGAATGCAACTGTACTAAGCACTTGAGAAGTCCAAACAAAAAGTGATTTTTTTTTTAATGGTATTTGTTAAGCACGGACTGCATATCAGGAACTGTATTAAGTGCTGGGATAGATACTAGCTTGTCAGGTTGGTCACAGTCTCTGTCCCACATGGGGCTTACAGTCTTAAACCTCATTATACAGACGAGGTAACGAAGGCACAGAGAAAGGAAGTTACTTGCCCAAAGTCACACAGCTGAGAAGTGGCAGAGCTGGGATTAGAACCCAGGTCCCCTGCTCATAAGAGGTTTACATTCTAACATATTTAATAAATCCCAATACTGCTAGACTGGGATTTGGTCTGACAGACTACTATTTCCCCTGCTCATAAGAGGTTTACACTCTAACATATTTAATATATCCCAATACTGCTAGACTGGGACTTGGTCTGACGGACTACTATTTCCCTCTAGATTGAAAGCTCCTTGTAGCCATGGAAGGTGCCTATCAACTCTGTAAGACTTTCCATTCTCAAGTGCTTAGTACAGGTCTCTGGACACAGTAAGCACTCGATGAAAACCACTGATGGATCGATTTCTACTAGGAAAATCATTCATTCACTCGTTCACTCATTCAATCATATTTATTGAGCGCTGACTGTATGCACAGCACTGTACTAAGCATTTGAAAAGTACAATTCGGCAACAAAGAGAGACAATCTCTGCCCACAATGGGCTGACAGTCTAGAAGGGGGGAGATGGATACCAAAACAAGTAAACAAGCATCAGTAGCATCAATATGAATACACAGAATTAGATATATGTATACATATATACACACACACACCACACAAGTAAACTATTTGCTATTGTTTTCAACTATAGAAACGTCAGTGTCACAGTCATATTTTTCCTGCATGAAGAATATTGTTTTACCTTTTTCCCAGAGATTTATGACTAGCTATAATTTAGGCATATAGACTTTTCCTGTTTGAGTGATGCTCTCTATATCATTTTAGCATTAGCTGAGCATTGATATATAAATTCTAATGCACGAGTTCTTTTGAAATTTATACGTAGACTTGCTTACCATTTGGTGTAAATAATTATTACTGTATATAGTCCCTTTCATGAAAATTTGGCAGCAAGTAATATGTTATAAGGGTTCATTATGGCTGAACATTTTCTGTTTGCTAATGTTCCAATTAGGGATTGTGGCATGTTAATAAATGCAATTACACATGTTAAGGTTACTCGCTTGTTAACTGCAAATATATGCAACATTGACAGAATTTCATAATCATTAATTTGGTTTTTGAAGCTCAGGTATTCTTTTTATTCTGTTTCTGAAGCCATCGGGACTGAAAAGTGAGTGAAAAATAATCCATTTAGATATTCATTAGCACATCCCGATCATTTTCTTAAAACTTTTTTTTCATGAGTATGACATAAATGGCAGTCTCATAATATCTGCACACCCAAGCATTGAGTGGGGAACTATGCAAATGATCCAATTTTCCCTTGGGTTTTGTGCTCATGAATTAAAGCTGACATAAGCTTTTGGTCTGGGGACTGGCCTTTTCTCTAAGTGCATTGTTATTTCCATAATTTTATGTGGAATCCCTGGTCCATCTTGGAGAGCTACAAGATGAGCAGAGGTCAGTCAGGGAGCATAGTCAGTCAATCAATAACATTTACTGAATGCTTACTGTGTGCTTAGCACTGTGCTAAGTGCTTGGGAAAGGACAACACAACAACATAATAATAATGATGGTATTTGTTAAGCGCTTACTATAGGCAAAGCACTGTTCTAAGCACTGGAGAGGTTACAAGGTGATCAGGTTGTCCCACGGGGGGTTCACAGTTTTAATGCCCATTTTCCAGATGAGGTAACTGAGGCACAGAGAAGTGAAGTGACTTGCCCAAAGTCACACAGCTGACAGTTGGCGGAGCTGGAATTTGAACCCATGACCACTAACTCCAAAGCCCGGGCTCTTTCCACTGAGCCACGCAAACAGACACATTCCCTGCCTACCACGAGCTAAGCTCTCCCTTCATCAGTGTAGATTAAAAAAAAATAATTCTGGTATTTGTTAAGTGCGTACTATGTGCCAAAATCGTGGTAGGTACAAGATAATCTGGTCCCATATGGGGCTCCCATTCTAAGTAGAGGGAGAATAGGTATTGAATCTCCATATTTGCAGATGAGGGAACTGAGGCCCAGAGAGGTCAAGTGACTTGCCCAGAGTCACACAGCAGGCAAATGGGACAAGTAGCATGGCCTAGGGGAAAGAATTCAGGCCTGGGAGTCAAAGGCCCGGGGTTCTAATCCTGGCTCCTGTTTGTGCTTGCTTTGTGTCCTTGACAAGTCACTTTACTTCTCTGTGCCTCAGTTACCGCATCTGTAAAATGGGGAATAAGACTGTGAGCTCCCCCGTGGGACAACCTTTTATCCTCCCCAGTGCTTAGAACAGTGCTTTGCACAAAGTAAGCACTTAATAAATGCCATTATCATTATCATTATTATTAGACTGTGAGCCCACTGTTGGGTAGGGACTGTCTCTATATGTTGCCAAGCGCTTGTACTTCCCAAGCGCTTAGCACAGTGCTTTGCACACAGTAAGTGCTCAATAAATGCGATTGATTGATTATTATTATTATTAAGCCTCACCTTCCTCATCAGTAAAATGGGGATTAAGACTGTGAGCCCTATATGGGACAGGGGCTGTGTCCAACCTGATGAGCTTAAATCTTCCCCAGCAATTAGTACAGTGACTGGCACATAGTAAGCACTTAAAATAATAATGCCATTATTATTATCATTACTGTTGTTCCCTGCTGAAAGGGAAAATTACAGCAAGGAACTCAGCTGATGTAGACATAGGCCCTCTGGATTCACTTTCACATCTACATCGTCCAAACAGAAGCGGAAAAGAGGAGCAATTACCCTGTTTCTGGTTGGTGGTGTGAGAGGATTTCATTCACTCACTCATTCATTCAATCTTATTCATTGAGTGCAAAGCACTGTACTAAGCACTTGGAGACTGCAATACATCAATAAGCAGACACATTCTCTGCCCACAACAAGCTTACAGTCTAGAGGTGGGGAGACAGACACCAATACAAATGAATAAATGACAGATTTTTCTTTATCCAGGTTGACGCAGGGGAGCTGGGTTCTATTCCCGGCTCTGCCGCCTAGCCTTTGGGAGGCCTTGGGCAAGCCTTCTGTGGCTCAGTTTCCTCACCTGTAAAATGGGAATTAAATGTGTGTTCTCCCTGACCCTTTAACTGGGGATAAACCAGGGGATGAGTCCCACGTAATTATCCTGAATCTTCCCCAGTGTTTAGCATAGAGTTTGACATATAGTCGGCTGTTAAGGGCTTGGGAAGTACAAGTTGGCAACATAACCAATACCATCTCCTGATTGAGTCGGTCAACTTTTTTCACAATCAGTGGATAATTCTTTACCATTTCTGTCCGCCTCTCCAGACCCGGATAATTGTGGAACTGAGAAATATCCCAACATTTTAAAATGACAGAGAGACACGCTTAAAATAAGGGGGCGGATAAAATGGTCAGAGTCTTAATAGTAGGACATGAAAATGAACTTCCTGGCACTCCACAATTAAAAAAAAAATTAAAAACCTTGAAAATCAGGGGCCAGGAAAAAGCTGATTTTGTATCTGCTCTTGCAAGGATGTTGATTTTATCTTGTCTTGCATATATCAGCATTAAGAATACGTATTATTAGAGTGTAGAACTGATTGGTATGACCACCAAGATAATTAACTAAGAAATATGTCCATACTTCAAACTATCTTAAAGGAGAATTTAATTAGGAGTTCATTTATTCTGCAGTGTGCTAATCAGTTTGAATAGAAGAATGCTTAACAAGGCTTAAATTATGTAATGGGCACATATCTATTAGCTATTTGAATCATATTAAGCCTTTTATTAATCACTTTAATTTAAATTAACATTAAGCACATTTCATAAATCAATTTTAAAGTCTACGCTTTTTTGATAGTAGCAAAATAAAGTTTATTGTTATTCTTATCATAATGCAAGTAGGTGTGTGGGGGTACAAGGGCTAAATGTTACTGGGGGCTGCCAAAGTGTGTATGGGTGAGTGTGAGGTTCGCTTAGTACAGTGCTCTGCACACAGTAAGCACTCAATAAATACGATTGATTGATTGTATGTGTGTTGTTATGCAACCAAGAATCAGTGGGGTTAGGTATGCCTACGGGAAAGGACCCAAGACTGGGAGTTCAGAGACATGGGTTCTACTCCAATCTGTGCCACTTGCCTGATGTGTGACCTTAGACAAGTCACTAAATGTCTCCATGCCTCCGTTTCCACATCTAAAAAATGGGTACACCTGTTTTCCCTTTACCATAAACTACAAGCTCCATGTGGACCAGGGATTGGGTCTGCTCCAATTGGATTTTAAGTACCCCCACAGCACCTGTATATATGTATATATGTTTGTACATATTTATTACCCTATTTATTTATTTATTCCATTTGTACATATTTATTCTACTTATTTTATTTTGTTAATATGTTTTGTTTTGTTCTCTGTCTCCCCCTTCTAGACTGTGAGCCCACTGTTGGGTAGGGACCGTCTCTATATGTTGCCAACTTGGACTTCCCAAGCGCTTAGTACAGTGCTCTGCACAAAGTAAGTGCTCAATAAATACGATTGAATGAATGAATGAAAGTACCCCAGATCTTAGCATAGTATGTGGCATGTATTAAGCTTTATTTCTATTTATTCTGATGACTTGACACCTGTCCACACGTCTTGTTTTGTTGTCCGTCTCCCCCTTCTAGACTGTGAGCCCGTTGTTGGGTAGGGACCATCTCTATACGTAGATAACGATGATGATGGCATTTGTTAAGTGCTTACTATGTGCCAAGCACTGTTCTAAGCGCTGGGGGGGATACAAGGTGATCGGGTTGTCCCACGTGGGTCTCACAGTCTTAATCCCCATTTTACAGATGAGGTAACTGAGGCTCAGAGAAGTTAAGTGACTTGCCCAAGGTCACATAGCAGACATGTGGTGGAGCCGAGAATCGAACTCATGACCTCTGACTCTAAAGCCCATGCTCTTTCCACTGAACCACGCTGTTGCCAACTTGTACTTCCCAAGCGCTTAGTACAGTGCTCTGCACACAGTAAGTGCTCAATAAATACAGTTGAATGAAAGAATGAATCACTGCAATTATTACTTAATTGAAAAAGGAGGGATTCCTTGGGGAAGAGTCAACTCTGGATAGCCTGCAGTTCTAAATATGGAAGCAGCGTGGCAATGAATCATTGTTATTATTATTTAATTGAAAAAGGAGGGATTCCTTTGGGAAGTGTCAACTCTGGATAGACTGTAGTTCTAAATATGGAAGCAGCCTGGCTGACTGGATAGAGCAAGGGCTTGGGAGTCGGAAGGTCCTGGGTTCTAATCCCGACTCTGCCACGGTCTACTGCCCGAGCACGGGCAAGTCATTTAACTCTCCTGTGACTCGGCTACCTCATTTGTAAAACGTGCATTAAGACGTGAGCCCCATTTGGGACTTGGACTGTGTCCAACCTGATTACCTTGTATTCACCTCAGCACTTCGTGCCTGGCACAAAGTAAGCACTCAACAAATACCATGGAAGAAAAAGCAAAAAAAAAAAAAAGCAAAAAAAAAAAAGGCTGATGAAATGGGGGATGCTATGCACCTTTACTCTGAGGAGATGCTAACCTCTTACAACCTTGTCCAATAGTAATAATAATAATAATAATAATAATAACAATGGCATTTATTAAGCACTTACTATGTGCAAAGCACTGTTCTAAGCACTAGGGAGGTTACAAGGTGATCAGGTTGTCCCAAGGGGGGCTCACAGTCTTAATCCTCATTTTACAGATGAGGTAACTGAGGCACAGAGAATAATAAAGGATAGGAAGAAAAGGAGACAAGTGAAGGAGGAAGAAGAGGAGAGGTGGGAGAAGGAAGACAAGGAGACAAAGACAAGAAGGCAAGAAGGAGGAGGAACAGGACAAGCGCTTAGTACAGTGCTCTGCACACAGTAAGCGCTCAATAAATATGATTGATTGATTGAGGTACAAAATAATTTTTAGCTCATCTTTTCCATTTGTGGAATCTCAGCCAGAGTTTTAGAGTGTTTTTTGGATATTTACATCATAGTTGCAGGCCTCTTTATTCTTAGTAGAACTGACAGCTATTATCAGTGTAATTAATAGCCTGCAACTTAGTCAAGTAAGGTCATCAAAAGCCTTAAATGGAACCCTAATGAGATTTCTTTGACAAATTTGTAAGAACATTTCTATAATGAATCTGGGCTTCATTCAATTAATCACCACAGTCAACAGCTATTTGAAGTTAAACTATTGAGGGCCAACAGTGGACCTCAAAACTTTATTTAGAACACTTTTTAGATTCAACACTATGTCCTTGCTTGAGTAATAAAGAGACTCATGAGATTCTCCAAAACCTAGATTTTTCTCAGTACGACGGAAGCTACTTTCTGCAGTACGAGAGTGCTGGAATGCAAATGGGTCGATTCCTTTGGGACGCAATGAGAATCTTCCTCATTTGCTAATTCTCCTTTGAGTCTGTACCCTGGACAAATATTTTCAAATACAACCTCACTGGAGTCGGATGATGTTTACAGTCCGCGCTCTCAAAGGACAACCTGCTTGTTATGATTAAACACTAGTAAACGGGGAGCAGACATCTTGTCAGCTAAGCCAATTCAGCCAAGCCTCAGTTTTCTGAGGAAACTGCAAATCTTCGTAGCTGATGTAAGAAGTGATTCCCAGATCTCTGTCCTTCCATCAACTCTGCAATTTTTATTCAACGCACTAAAGCAAACGTGATTAAAACGGTCACGCCACCGTTGGTATCATTTTTAAGAAGAAAGGGGAGAGAGACTACTGCAGAAAATTGTTATACGACCGCACTACAAGATCCCAGAGCACCAAAGGCACCAAAATTCAGACCAACTCAGAGTTGTGCAAGACAACTGTCACGTTATGGTTATGACTAGTACAGATGAATACTGGACTTCTACAATAGCCATTTTCACCCACTTACAGTACCTAAAACCAAGCTCTGAGTTCTTTGGTACTCCTCCGACAAACGGTCACTGCTGAATAAATTCTACTGACTAAATGGCTGATTGGCCAGAGAGGATCTCTATATATGTATATATGTTTGTACAAATTTATTACTCTATTTATTTATTCCATTTTGTACATATTCATTCTACTTGTTTTATTTTGATAATATGTTTTGTTTTGTTCTCTGTCTCCCCCTTCTAGACTGTGAGCCCACTGTTGGGTAGGGACCGTCTCTATACGTTGCCAACTTGGACTTCCCAAGCGCTTAGTACAGTGCTCTGCACACAGTAAGTGCTCAATAAATACGATTGATTGATTGATCACAAAGCACAGAACTCTGCCATCCAAGGTCTTGGTTGTCATTTCACTGGGTAGGACATGCGAGGAGAGGATGAGAGTTAGGTCTACCCCAACAATTACACTACGGTGAGCTGAAATGGGGAAGCGTAGCCTAATGGAAAGAGCACAATCCCAGCTCCGTCACCTGTCTGCTGTGTGACCTTGAGTGAGTCACTTCACTTGTGTGGATCTCAGTTGCCTCGTCTGTTAAAAGGGGATTAAGACTGTGAGTCCCATGTGGGACTCCAGGAGACCTTCCCAGACTGAGCCCCCTCCTTCCTCTCCCCTCCATCCCCCCACCGCCTTACATCCTTCCCCTCCCCACCTGTATATATGTTTGTACCTATTTATTACTCTATTTTACATGTACACATTTACTATTCTATTTATTTTATTTTGTTAATATGTTTTGTTTTGTTGTCTGTCTCCCCCTTCTAGAGTGCGAGCCTGCTGTTGGGTAGGGACCGTCTCTCTATGTTGCCAACTTGGACTTCCCAAGCACCTAGTACAGTGCTCTGCACACAGTAAGCACTCAATAAATACAATTGAATGAATGAATTTATTTATTATATTTGTACATATTTATTCTATTTATTTTATTTTGTTAATATGTTTTGTTTTGTTGTCTGTCTCCCCCTTCTAGACTGTGAGCCCGCTGTTGGGTAGGGACCATCTCTATATGTTGCAAACTTGGACTTCCCAAGTGCTTAGTCCAGTGCTCTGCACACAGCAAGCGCTCAATAAATACAACTGAATGAATGAATTTATGTATTTTATTTGTACATATTTATTTTATTTTGTTAATATGTTTTGTTTTGTTGTCTGTCTCCCCCTTCTAGACTGTGAGCCCACTGTTGGGTAGGGACTGTCACTAGATGTTGCCAACTTGTACTTCCCAAGTGCTTAATCCAGTGCTCTGCATACAGTAAGCGCTCAATAAATACAATTCAATGAATTAATTAATTTATTTTATTTGTACATATTTATTCTATTTATTTTATTTTGTTAATATGTTTTGTTTTGTTGTCTGACAAACGGCAGCAAACCTTGTGACTCCCAGGCCCGTATCCTGTCCCTATGCAGCAGACAAATGGCAGCAAACATTGTGACTCCCGGGCCCGTGCCCTATCCCTATACCATACTGCTTATCTAGTGATGGTTATCTATCTATGTACTGAGCGCTCGCTTGCCTTGTGGAGAGCCCCGTACAAAACGCTCGGGAGGGTACACTCCAACAGAGTTGGTAGATGAGACCCCTGCCCACAAGGAGTTTAGAGGAATAGTTGGGTGTTAAAAACAGATTAGTCGATTGGTTTCATGTACAAGTATGTACATTTACATGTACATATTTACTATTCTATTTATTTTATTTTGTTAATATGTTTTGTTTTGTTGTCTGTCTCCCCCTTCTAGAGTGCGAGCCAGCTGTGTAGGGACCAACACTATATGTTGCCAATTTGGACTTGCCAAGTGCTTAGTCCAGTGCTCTGCACACAGAAAGCGCTCAATAAATACAATTGAATGAATGAATTTATTTATTTTATTTGTACATATTTATTCTATTTATTTTATTTTGTCAATATGTTTTGTTTTGTTGTCTGTCTCCCCCTTCTAGACTGTGAGCCCACTGTTGGGTAGGGACTGTCTCTAGATGTTGCCAACTTGTACTTCCCAAGCGCTTAGTCCAGTGCTCTGCACACAGTAAGCGTTCAATAAATACAAATGAATGAATGAATTTATTTATTTTATTGGTACATATTTATTCTATTTATTTTATTTTGTTGATATGTTTGGTTTTGTTGTCTGAAAATGGCAGCAAACCTTGTGACTCCCAGGCCCGTGCTCAATCCCTATGCAGCAGACAAATAATAATAATAATAATAATGATGGTATTTGTTAAGCGCTTACTATGTGCAAAGCACTGTTCTAAGCGCTGGGGAGGTTACAAGGAGATCAGGTTGTCCCATGGGGGGCTCACAGTCTTACTCCTCATTTTACAGATGGGGGAACTGAGGCCCAGAGAAGTGAAGTGACTCGCCCCAAGTCACACAGCTGACAGTTGGTGGATCCGGGATTCGAACCCGTGACCCCTGACTCCAAAGCCCGGGATCTTTCCAGTGAGCCCCGCTGCTTCTCCGGCGTGGCTCAGCGGGAAGGCTCGAAATATTCCCCTGACGCTCTCCGAATTAATAATAACAATGATGGCACTTATTAAGCGCTTACTATGTGCCAAGCACCGTTCTAAGCGCTGGGGAGGTTACAAGGAGATCAGGTTGTCCCACGGGGGGCTCCCGGTCTTCACCCCCATTTTCCAGATGAGGGAACGGAGGCCTAGAGAAGTGAAGTGACTCGCCCAAAGTCCCCCAGCTGACGTGGCAAATGGCAGCAAACCTTGTGACTCCCAGGCCCGTGCCCTATCCCTATGCCATACTGCTTAACTAGCGATGGTTATCTATCTATGTACTGAGCGCTCGCTTGCTTTGTGGAGAGCCCCGTACAAAACGCTCGGGAGGGTACACTCCAACAGAGTTTGTAGATGAGACCCCTGCCCACAAGGAGTTAAGAGGAATAGTTGGGTGTTAAAAACACATTATTGGATTGGTTTCATGTACATGTATGTACATTTACATGCACATATTTACTAATCTATTTATTTTATTTTCTTAATATGCTTTGTTTTGTTGTCTGTCTCCCCCTTCTAGACTGCGAACCTGCTGTGTAGGGACCGACTCTATATGTTGCCAGTTTGGACTTCCCAAGCGCTTAGTCCAGTGCTCTGCACACAGTAAGCGTTCAATAAATACAATTGAATGAATGAATTTATTTATTTTATTGGTACATATTTATTCTATTTATTTTATTTTGTTAATATGTTTTGTTTTGTTCTCTGACAAACGGCAGCAAACCTTGTGACTCCCAGGCCCGTGGCTCAATCCCTATGCAGCAGACAAATGGCAGCAAATCTTGTGACTCCCAGGCCCGTGCCCTATCCCTATGCCATACTGCTTATTTAGCGATGGTTATCTATCTATGTACTGAGCACTCGCTTGCTTTGTGGAGAGCCCCGTACAAAACGCTCAGGAGGGTACACTCCAACAGAGTTGGTAGATGAGACGCCTGCCCACAAGGAGTTTAGAGGAATAGTTTGGTGTTAAAAACACATTATTGGATTGGTTTCATGTACATGTATGTACATTTACATGTACATATTTACTATTCTATTTATTTTATTTTGTTAATATGTTTTATTTTGTTGTCTGTCTCCCCCCTTCTAGACTGTGAGCCCGCAGTTGGGTAGGGACCGTCTCTATATGTTGCCAAGTTGGACTTCCCAAGCGCTTAGTACAGTGCTCTGCACACAGTAAGCGCTCAATAAATACAATTGAATGAATGAATTTATTTATTTTATTTGTACATATTTCTTCTATTTTATTTTGTTCATATGTTTTGTTTTGTTGTCTGTTTCCCCCTTCTGGACTGCGAGCCCGCTGTGTAGGGACAGACTCCATATGTTGCCAATTTGGACTTCCCAAGCGCTTAGTCCAGTGCTCTGCACACAGCAAGCGCTCAATAAATACGATTGAATGAATGAATTTATTTATTTTATTGGTACATATTTATTCTATTTATTTTATTTTGTTAATATGTTTTGTTTTGTTGTCTGTCTCCCCCTTCTAGACTGCGAACCTGCTGTGTAGGGACCGACTCTATATGTTGCCAATTTGGACTTCCCAAGCGCTTAGTCCAGTGCTCTGCACACAGTAAGCGTTCAATAAATACAATTGAATGAATGAATTTATTTATTTTATTGGTACATATTTATTCTATTTATTTTATTTTGTTAATATGTTTTGTTTTGTTGTCTGACAAACGGCAGCAAACCTTGTGAGTCCCAGGCCCGTGCTCAATCCCTATGCAGCAGACAAATGGCAGCAAACCTTGTGACTCCCAGGCCCGTGCCCTAACCCTATGCAGCAGACAAAAGGCAGCAAACCTTGTGACTCCCGGGCCTGTGCCCTATCCCTATGCCATACTGCTTATTTAGCGATGGTTATCTATCTATGTACTGAGCGCTCGCTTGCTTTGTGGACAGCCCCGTACAAAACGCTCAGGAGGGTACACTCCAACAGAGTTGGTAGATGAGACTCCTGCCCACAAGGAGTTTAGAGGAATAGTTGGGTGTTAAAAACACATTATTGGATTGGTTTCATGTACATGTATGTACATTTACATGTACATATTTACTATTCTATTTATTTTATTTTGTTAATATGTTTTATTTTGTTGTCTGTCTCCCCCCTTCTAGACTGTGAGCCCGCAGTTGGGTAGGGACCGTCTCTCTATGTTGCCAAGTTGGACTTCCCAAGCGCTTAGTACAGTGCTCTGCACACAGTAAGCGCTCAATAAATACAATTGAATGAATGAATTTATTTATTTTATTTGTACATATTTCTTCTATTTTATTTTGTTCATATGTTTTGTTTTGTTGTCTGTTTCCCCCTTCTGGACTGCGAGCCCGCTGTGTAGGGACAGACTCCATATGTTGCCAATTTGGACTTCCCAAGCGCTTAGTCCAGTGCTCTGCACACAGCAAGCGCTCAATAAATACGATTGAATGAATGAATTTATTTATTTTATTGGTACATATTTATTCTATTTATTTTATTTTGTTAATATGTTTTGTTTTGTTGTCTGTCTCCCCCTTCTAGACTGCGAACCTGCTGTGTAGGGACCGACTCTATATGTTGCCAATTTGGACTTCCCAAGCGCTTAGTCCAGTGCTCTGCACACAGTAAGCGTTCAATAAATACAACTGAATGAATGAATTTATTTATTTTATTGGTACATATTTATTCTATTTATTTTATTTTGTTAATATGTTTTGTTTTGTTCTCTGACAAACGGCAGCAAACCTTGTGACTCCCAGGCCCATGGCTCAATCCCTATGCAGCAGACAAATGGCAGCAAACCTTGTGACTCCCAGGCCCGTGCCCTGTCCCTATGCCATACTGCTTATCTACCAATGGTTATCTATCTATGTACTGAGCGCTCGCTTGCTTTGTGGAGAGCCCCATACAAAACGCTCAGGAGGGTACACTCCAACAGAGTTGGTAGATGAGACCCCTGCCCACAAGGAGTTTAGAGGAATAGTTGGGTGTTAAAAACACATTATTGGATTGGTTTCATGTACATGTAAGTACATTTACATGTACATATTTACTAATCTATTTATTTTATTTTGTTAATATATTTTGTTTTGTTGTCTGTCTCCCCCTTCTAGACTGCGAGCCCGCTATGTAGGGACCGACTCTATATGTTGCCAATTTGGACTTCCCAAGCGCTTAGTCCAGTGCTCTGCACACAGTAAGAGCTCAATAAATACAATTGAATGAATGAATTTATTTATTTTATTTGTACATATTTATTCTATTTATTTTATTTTGTTAATATGTTTTGTTTTGTTGTCTGACAAACGGCAGCAAACCTTGTGACTCCCAGGCCCGTGCCCTAACCCTATGCCATACTGCTTATCTAGCGATGGTTATCTATCTATGTACTGAGCGCTCGCTTGCTTTGTGGAGAGCCCTGTACAAAACGCTCGGGAGGGTACACTCCGACAGAGTTGGTAGATGAGACTCCTGCCCACAAGGAGTTTAGAGGAACAGTTGGGTGTTAAAAACAGATTATTGGATTGGTTTCATGTCATGTATGTACATTTACATGCGTGGCTCAATGGAAAGAGCAGAGGCTTTAGATTCAGAGGTCATAGGTTCAAATCCCCGCTCCACCAATTGTTAGCTGTGTGACTTTGGGCAAGTCACTTAACTTCTCTATGCCTCAGTTACCTCATCTGTAAAATGGGGATTAAGACTGAGCCCCCTGTGGGACAACCTCCCCAGCGCTTAGAACAGTGCTTTGCACATAGTAAGTGCTTAATAAATGCCATTATTATGTACATATTTACTATTCTATTTATTTTATTTTGTTAATATGTTTTGTTTTGTTGTCTGTCTCCCCCTTCTAGACTGCGAGCCCGCTGTTGGGCAGGGACCGACTCTATATGTTGCCAACTTTGACTTCCCAAGCGCTTAGTACAGTGCTCTGCATGCAGCAAGCGCTCAATAAATATGATTAAATGAATGAATGAATGGCATGGACTGGATCCAACCTGATTAGCTTGTATCTATCCGAGCACTTAGTACAGTGCCTGGCGCATAGTAGGTGCTTCACAAATACTATTACAAAATGCAATCAATCAATCAATCAATCGTATTTATTGAGCGCTTACTGTGTGCAGAGCACTGTACTAAGCGCTTGGGAAGTACAAGTTGGCAACATATAGAGACAGTCCCTACCCAACAGTGGGCTCACAGTCTAAAAGGAGGGAGGGGGGAATTCAAAATTCAAAATAGTGCTCCTTGGGTAGGCGCATTATTTGATCCAAACGGACACCCAGCATTTTACTTAAACTCTCAGAATATGCCTTCTGGTCTTCCAACTCTCACACCTCCTTTTTTACGGCTTTGACATTTTCACTCATCAATAATTTATGAAAATATTCCTACATAAATGTGTTTATTTTTGTTTATCACCGGGCCATTCAGATGAACTCACCCCTATTCCCAGAGATGAATTTTATGTCGTGGAATCACAAGCTCGCGGACATCAGTTGGCCCGTGATGTAGGTAACATATGTGCCTATCTCACGGAGCGAAAGAGGGACACTGCGGCTGGCTCCTGCCCTGGCAGATGGCAAAGCAGTGTCAATAGGCTCGTAAAAGCCATCGGGCACTCCATGGTCTATGTATCTCTTTTCAGACAAACAACTTCGGTCCCCATGCAGACAGAATTAATCACATCGTCGAAGCGATGCGCCATCTCATTCCACAGAAGGCTACTGCTTGGTGATTCTTTCCTCCCGCCCCCCACTTGGTTCATCTTCCAGAGAAATAAGAGCAAATGTGAATGGCTGCATGTCAGGACTGAGGAGCGAAAACATGCAAGTTAAGTTGCAGTGAGAACTCATATTGATGCAGAGTTAACCAATATGGATTAAGCATTTGAAAATATCCCTGGAATGACTCCAGGAGGTCAAATGATAGGCATATATTTACTCCAAGTATCCAGATCATTCAGCTTGCCTATTCACCGCAACACGTGAATTGGGGATTTTACAATGATCAAGTGAATTTAACCCAGGCAGCGATTCAGTCCAGATTAAATTCAGTCCCCACAATAATAGGGGCTGGTAACTGAATTTAAGTTGTATGTCCACATGGATCAAATTAACTGGACAATGGCCATCTCCCGATCAATCAATAAATAAATGGTATTTACTGAGCGCTTTGTGCAGGGCACTTAGAGAAGCAGCGTGGCTCAGTGGAAAGAGCATGGGCTTTGGAGTCAGAGGTCATGGGTTCAAATCCTAGCTCCGTCAATTGTCAGCTGTGTGACTTTGGGCAAGTCACAGAACTTCTCTGTGCCTCAGTGACCTCATCTGTAAAACGGGGATTAAGACTGTGAGCCCCCCGTAGGACAACCTGATCACCTTGTAACCTCCCCAGTGCTTAGAACAGTGCTTTGCACATAGTCAGCATTTAATAAATGCCATCAATATTATTAGTAGTAGTAGTAAGAACTGGGGAGAGTACAACACAACGCACTTGGTAGACATATTTCTTGCGCACACTGAGTTTACAGTCCAGAGGGCGAAGCAGGCATTAATATAAATAATTTACGGATATTTATGTAAGTTCTGTGGGGCTGAGGGAGGGGTGAATACCAGATACCCATAGGGTACTGATCCAAGCACACAGATGAAACAGAAGGGAGATTGGAGTCGGGGGAAAGAGGGCTAAATCAGGGAAGGCGGCTTGAAGGAGATGTGACCTTAATAAGCCTTTTTTTAGCTGGGGAGAGTGGCGGTCTGGCCTATATGGAGGGGGTAGGAATTCCAGGCCAGAGGGAGAATCTGGGCAAGGAGTTGGCGATGAGGTGGATGAGATAGAGGTACACTAAGCCAAGAAGTTTCTATCAGCTCGCCAATGCATATTTCCCATGCAGAATCATAAGGGATCAACAAGAGACAAAGTATAATTTATTAATTACTCATTAAATGTGCATATCCATATAGGAGGAGTAAAGCTCAGAGCTCGCAAATGAGATAATTACCTCCTGCTGTTCAGATGTTTGCTCTGGAAAGCATTGCAGTTGAGAAGATAAAGGAGTCACTGGTGAATCGGGCAGGGGACACGTCTACCGACTCTGCTGTATTGGACTCTCCCAAGCGCTTAGTACAGCGCTCTGCACAAAGTACTTTAGATTTTTTTAGGAGGCCTTCCCAGACTGACCCCCCTCCTTCCTCTCCCCCTCCTCCCCCTCCCCATTCCCCCTGCCTTACCTCCTTCCCCTCCCCACAGCGCCTGTATATATGTATATATGTTTGTACATATTTATTTATTTATTACTCTATTTATTTATTTTATTTGTACATATTTATTCTATTTATTTTATTTTGTTAATATGTTTTGTTTTGTTCTCTGTCTCCCCCTTCTAGACTGTGAGCCCACTGTTGGGAAGGGACTGTCTCTATATGTTGCCAACTTGTACTTCCCAAGCGCTTAGTACAGTGCTCTGCACACAGTAAGCACTCAATAAATATGACTGAATAAATGAATTAATTTTTTTATGGCATTTGTTAAGCACTAACTATATGTTCAAAACCATTTTAAGCCCTGGGATTGGTACAAGTTAATTAGAAAAGACACAGGCCCTGTCCCACATGGGGCTCACAGTCAGAGAGTGAACAGTATTTAATCCCTATTTTACTGTTGAGGAAACAGGCACAGAGAAGTTAAAGGACTTGCCCAAGGTCACAGAATGAGCAATTGGCAGAGCCGGGGAATTTCTAGGGATGTGTTTGCTCAAAGGAATGTAAAAAAAAGAGAACTGCACCTGCACAAACACCAGACAGGGCCTAAAAGCAAAGAATGATTGGCAGTGTGGCCTAGTGGAAAGAGCACAGGACTGGGTGGGGGGTGAATAAAGGATTCAAATTCAAATGCAAGGGTGATGTGGAAGGGAGTGGGAGAAGAGGAAATGAGGGCTTGGTCCAGGAAGACACGCTTAAAATAAAATCATAATCTGCTGAAAAGTCTCTCAGAGCATCAGGTGTCAGTATTCTGTAGTCTTAAGGGAAGAGCTTTTCGGAGAAAATTTTTAATCGAAAAAAGTTCCTCGACTAACAAGCTAAGGACCTATTAAAGAGCACACTGAAAAACCAACTGCATGAATTTGAAAAAGATGGGACCACTCGATGTGAACTGATGAGAAGCTCTTTGGGAGGAAAGCTAGCCAAGGAAAAAGAATTTCCAAAATGAAAGAATTCTTTTTTAGCTTAACTGCCTTTCCATACTCGATGGGTAGAACATCATTTAATTCAGAATTCACCCATCCAGACTGTTACCAATCTAGAAAGACAATGAAGAAAGTTTATCATCTGATTTCCCAGTTGGGGGTGTCTGATGAGGGAGGAAGAAAGAGCACTGGCAAGCCTACATATCCTTCTACTATCTAATTTTTCTTTTATATTTGTCAGCAGAAAACCTCCCCTTGAACCACGATTCAGGCATGAGGGTTTTCTCTTGACAGCCTGACAGAAGATATTTCACAGGACAACCCTGCCCCGGTACCTTTGGGGGTGAAAGAGGTCTGATTAAATGACAAGAAAACATCTCAGAAGGACAGGTAGCCATTTCGTGTGGGTTACCACGATGGAAATTATTGTTATTATTGACAATTACAGTCTTCACATACCAGAGACGCGTCCTTTCGGACCCGTAAAAAGAAACCAAAAAAAAAAAAAAAAAACCCCACTCCGCCTCTTTCTATTTTATTTTTTCTTTCTTTTTCATTTCCTGGAAGGCATGCCTGCTGTTCGAGTTTGGGAAGCTGAAATACAGAGTGCTTTTGGGAGGGACTGATGAGTGGGGTGTGGGATGCCAACTGAAGATGAGAGGTGGCAGAGTCAAGAGTTGATCCATTGAACATAAATCCCCGGTCACCATGGCAACTACTTAGATGTCTTGGATTTCTTGAAACCTGACAGCGAGATTAATGACTTAAAGGGCAGTTTTGGTATTCATTTGTCACAAAGCCTTTTTTTTTCTTTTTTTAAACCAGAGCAGTGCAAAATATCAACGGCTGCCCAATTTGGAAAGTTTTTTTGAAAGTTTTACCTGAAAAAGCTCAGATAAAAAATGCATCGCATGGATGAGAGATGTGTAAAAAACAGCAGAAGCAGAGAAACTCAAAGCAATCAAGTGATAGTACTTAATAATAATGGTAGCATTTATTAAGCACTTACTATGTGCAAAGCACTGTTCTAAGCGCTGGGGAGCTTACAATAATAATAATGATGGTTTTTGCTAAGCGCTTACTATGTGCAAAGCAGTGTTCTAAGCTGGTGAGGTTATAAGGTGATGAGGTTGTCCCATGGGGGGCTCCCAGTCTTCATCCCCATTTTACAGATGAGGGAACTGAGGCCCAGAGAAGTGAAGTGACTTGCCCAAAGTCACACAGCTGACAAGTGGCGGAGCCAGGATTTGAACCCATGACCTCTGACTCCAAAGCCCGGGCTCTTTCCACCTAGCCATGCTGCTTCTCTTGAGCACCTACCATGTGCCACGCACTGTGCTAAGCATTTGGGAGAGTACAACAGAGATAAACAACACAATTTCTCCCCTCAAAAATTTTACAATTAACATATTGATTCTATCTATTTTATTCTGTTAATATGTTTTGTTTTGTTCTCTGTCTCCCCCTTCTAGACTGTGAGGCCACTGTTGGGTAGGGACCGTCTCTATATGTTGCCAAATTGCACTTCCCAAGCACTTAGTACAGTGCTCCACACACAGTAAGTGCTCAAAAAACTCCTCACCCTGGGCTTCAAGGCTGTCCATCACCTCGCCCCCTCCTACCTCACCTCCCTTCTCTCCTTCTACAGCCCACCCTGCACCCTCCACTCCTCCACCACTAATCTCCTCACGGTACCTCGTTCTCGCCTGTCCCGCCATCGACCCCCGGCCCACGTCATCCCCCGGGCCTGGAATGCCCTCCCCCTGCCCATCTGCCAAGCTAGTTCTCTTCCTCCCTTCAAGGCCCTACTGAGAGCTCACCTCCTCCAGGAGGCCTTCCCAGACTGAGCCCCTTCCTTCCTCTCCCCCTTGTCCCCCTCTCCATCCCCCCTTCTTACCTCCTTCCCTTCCCCACAGCACCTGTATATATGTATATATGTTTGTACATATTTATTACTCTATTTATTTATTTATTTTACTTGTACATATCTATTCTATTTATTTTATTTTGTTAGTATGTTTGGTTTTGTTCTCTGTCTCCCCCTTTTAGACTGTGAGCCCACTGTTGGGTAGGGACTGTCTCTATATGTTGCCAATTTGTACTTCCCAAGCGCTTAGTACAGTGCTCTGCACATAGTAAGCGCTCAATAAATACGATTGATGATGATGATGATGATAAATATGATTGAATGAATGAATGAATGAATGTCCTTAGAATGCCTTTTTAGTGACTTGGTCAATCATATTTACTGAGCACCTACTGTGTGCAGAGCACTATATAAGCACTTGGAAAGGTACAATATAATACAAGGTACAAAAGGTACCTTCCCTGCCCACAACAAGCTTTCAGTCCAACTGCTACAGCTATATTCAATCAATCGTATTTATTGAGCGCTTACTGTGTGCAGAGCACTGTACTAAGCACTTATATTCCCATTTGCTTAGTTGCCATCTGGGAAATCTAGGGCTTGATATGAAGAGCTATGCCTGCTCCGTGACCTTGGTCAAGTCACTTTTCTTTTCCCTCATTTAAGCACATGTAACAGCCGAGATATGAACACTTGGGAAGAACTATGAACGTCCTATCTCCCTTAGCACTGCTCAAATGCCTGCCATGACACTACACAAGAGTACTGATTAGTAGTTTGCATCAATTGTGGCACTTTAACATTCAAAATAAATGGCTACTATCTTCATTTACCCAATTCATGACCTGAACGTGGAGGCAGCCATAACCGCTGAAATGTCAGAATGAAAAATAAATAAATAAATAAAAAAAATCGAATGCAACATAAACGAATGTTTATGGCAGACGCCCCCAGATCGGTATTGCATTTGCTCGGCAAGGCGATTGAGAAATAAACCAGTGATAACCACGTTTAGCAGAGGATCTTGGTCTTCCCAGTTTGGCCCCATTAAGTCATGATAATAACCTTGTGCTTTGAGAGTCTCTAAGGTAATAATAACAATAATTGCATTTATTAAGCGCTTACTATGTGCAAAGCACTGTTCTAAGCGCTGTGAGTCGTTTGGTGCAGGAGAATTAAGGGATGCTTCAAAATCTTCTCTGTGTGACTCCCTAGTTAATTCACTTGGAAAAGGATGTACTTTCTTGGGTGCGTCCCAGGATGTTTGGGATTCAAAGAGTGGAGGGACTAGTAATAGTAGTAACTGCACACAGTATAAATAGCAACAGTAAAAGTAGCAGAAGTAGCAATAGTATAGTAGCAGCAGTACTAAGAGTCAATTAGGTCATAAATCTGAGCACTACTTGAACTCACATTTTTGAATGGTATTTGTTAAGTGCTTACTACATGCCAGGCACTGTACTAAGTGCTGGGGTAGATAATAATAATAATAATAATGATGACATTTATTAAGCGCTTACTATGTGCAAAGCACTGTTTTAAGCACTGGGGAGTTTACAAGGTGATCAGATTGTCCCACGGGGGGCTCACAGTCTTAATCCTCATTTTACAGATGAGGTAACTGAGGCACAGAGAAGTTAAGTGACTTGCCCAAAGTCACACAGCTGACAAGTGGCGGAGCCAGGATTTGAACCGATGACCTCTGACTCCAAAGCCCGGGCTCTTTCCACCAAGCCACGCTGCTTCCAATTAGATCAGACACAGTCCCTATCCCACATAGGGCTCACGGTCTTAATCCCCGTTTTACAGATGAGGGAACTGAGGCACACAGAAGTGAAGTGACTTGCCCAAAATCAAACAGCAGACAAGTGGTGGAGCCGAGATTAGAACCCAGGTCCTCTGACTCCGTCCCTTGCTCCTTCCACTAGTTCTCGCTGCTCCTCCCAAATGACCATTTCTGCACTGAACAATCCTCTAGCGATCTGTAAACACCCTACCAAAATCTGACAAGTAGGTTAAGGCAGTACAAAAACTAAACCCATTATTATTTTGCCAACTTTTTTATTCTAATGGAGCAGAACTAAATATTTTCTTTATCTAAAGGAAAAAAAAATAGATGTGGAACCCTTTCAAGAACTATTGGCAGTGTAACTTGAATTTGGTTTGATCTTCACTTTAATGAGTTTACAATACAGGTTTTGTTTTTAAATAAATGGAACAAGCGAACAAATGCTTTTCCTAATGAGAAAGGACACTTGCATATTTAATGTGCAGTGATTTGCCATTTTTCATTGGAATAACTCATGTAATACACTACCTGTCAAGAAACTCATTATCTCATATATAAATAAGAAGAAAGCCAAGATTTTCAGGGACTAGCAGTATTTCTTTCTGCTCAGCAGCAAACAGTCATCACTTTCCACTTCATCTTGGTAGAGACGGGCTTGTCCTAACTCCACAAAAGGAACAATTTGGTGATGCTTATGCGGCCTGCAAAACTCTGATAAAATCAATCAATCAATCAATCGAATTTATTGAGCGCTTACTGTGTGCAGAGCACTGGACTAAGCCCTTGGGAAGTACAAGTTGGCAACATATAGAGATGGTCCCTACCCAACAGTGGGCTCACAGTCTAGAAGAACATGTTCCGTCTTTCACTGAATAGCTGGCTGTGTGACTTTGGGCACGTCATTTCACTTCTCTGGGCCTCAGTTACCTCATCTGTAAAATGGGGATTAAGACTGTGAGACCCCCGTGGGACAACCTGATCACCTTGTAACCTCCCCAGCGCTTAGAACAGTGCTTTGCACATAGTAAGCGCTTAATAAATGCCATTATCATTAGTATTAGTAGTAGTAGTAGTAGTAGTAGTAGTAAATGTTAAATTTTAGCCAATATAGTCCAGTAGGAAAACAAATCAAACAGCCTTTACAATTTTAAAGGCTTCTAGACTGTGAGCCCGCTGTTGGGTAGGGACCGTCTCTACGTGTTGCCAACTTGTACTTCCCAAGCGCTTAGTACAGTGCTCTGCACACAGTAAGCGCTCAATAAATACGATTGATTGATTGATTTTAAAATCTTTAAGGGAAATATTCTCTCCAATTCCACATATCTTTCAAAAAGAGATGATTTCTTCCTTTTCTTCCTCCTGCTCCTCTTCCTCTTATCTTCCTTTTTCTCCTCCTCCTCCTCTCTGCTTCCTCCCTCTTTTTCTCCTTTTTCCTCCTCCTTTTCCTGCTCGCTTCTTCCTTCTCTTTTCTCTCCTGTCTCTCGCCTCCTCCCCTTTAAACCACTCCATAATAAACTCTCTTAAGGACTGCTTAATCATACGTTCATAATCTAGTGACCACGATTCAGGCACCAGTCTAAATGGTATTTTTCTACCCCAACTGATAAATCGCCTTCATGATGCGTGTCCCTTTCTATCAGATCTCCGGTCACTGAGTATTCTTAGTGAGGAGAAAGAACTAATTGAGATTCTGGGAGGGAACCTACTGACTTGGAATCTTTTACGAGCCCTTCTTGCATGCAGGTAAAGCAGGAGCATCTGAGAGGAAAAGCCCAAATAGTTAGGGGCACCATCTAACTTTCCAAATTATTTATTTTAATGTTCCCCCGCTAGACTGTAAACCCCTTGAGGACAATGGTCGTTTCAGTAGCACAACTGTACTCTCCCAAGCACTTATTACAGTTCATAAAATAGAAAGGCAACTGCAGATGAATTGCTCAGCACTGCTCAAGAAATTATTTCTATGGTCCTGTTCAGTTGTATGTCTAAGAAATGTTTCAATATCAGGATGAAAATTCTAATATTCTATTTATTTTATTTCGTACTATTCTATTTATTTTATTTTGTCTATTCTATTTATTTTATTTTGTTAATATGTTTGGTTTTGTTCTCTGTCTCCCCCTTCTAGACTGTGAGCCCACTGTTGGGTAGGGACTGTCTCTGTATGTTGCCAACTTGTACTTCCCAAGCACTTAGTACAGTGCTCTGCACACAGTAAACGCTCAATAATTATGATTGATTGATTGACTGATTGAAAAAAGGCCAACACTTAAGAGGCTGAGGTCACGGTAATCCGTCTTTTTCTGAAACAGCCGCTTTGCTTTATTTAGGCACTGTTTGTACGTAGGGTTTTATGAATAAAAGATTCTAGTTTCACCACACTTCTTGATATTTATCAGCTGAGTCTCAAAATGGAAGACTGGGGAAATTGGAAAAGCTATGAAAATAAAAGTAGTTATCTTATTCTAATCAAATGTGGGGATACTTTCATCCTTACGTCTTGGAGCACTGAAATATCTCTCTGTCTTTCGTTTCCATGTAAAATACATTATTGGCTGTTTTCCCCTCTCTCTGAGGAGAGATGTTAGTTTACCTCATACTAATATTGATTTTACAATGTGTTTTCATCGCCTAGTACTTTTCTGCGCCATTTCCCAAAAGAAATAAATGTGTTTCTATTTCAACGTGGTTGACATCTTCAATATTAATATCTAATTAAGACATTCATTAAAAAGGGCTATAACATTAACTTAATGGACAAAATTTAAGCTCGGCTGAATTCATCTCAGGTTGGCTTGACTTTCGGGACAACCGACTGAACTCTTTAATAGACACTGCTTTGGAAACAGCCCACAGATTTGATTTCCCCCTCATATAAATTAGTGTTTTCCTTTGAAATTAGCATTCACCACACTTCTGATTAATGATACTTGGGTAAATTAACATCCGCAGTTGCAAAAAGGACTCAAATGACTGAGTAGCAGAAGCAACTCCAAGACCTTTACACTGCATTCACTATCAGGGATGTTAGATGGTATTTGCTATGTTGCCAACCGTTACTTCCCAAGCACTTAGTACAGTGCTCTGCACACAGTAAGCGCTCAATAAATACGATTGATTGATTTGCTAAGCGCTTACTATGTGCCAGGCACTGTACTAAGCACTGGGGTAGATACGAGACAATCGCGGACATAGTCCCTGTCCCACATAGGGCTCACAGTCTTAATATCCATTTTACAGGTGAGGTCACTGAGGCCCAGAGAAGTGAAGTGAGCTGCCCAAGGTCACACAGCAGATTAGTGGCACAGCAGGGATTAGAACCCAGGTCCTTTTGATTCCCAGACCCGGGCTCTAGCCACTAAACCGGGCTGCTTCTCCTCTTTAGCCACTTAGGTGGACATCAATGGTGTCAATCAGGGTTTCAATGCGGCCTACCGTAATGGACAGAGGTAGAAAACTGGGCTGGCTTGAACAGGGGTTTCACTTGTGACTGTTTTACCTTCTGAAGTACAAACGTTTCCATGAAAACAGTATTACCAAATTAGAAAGAGGCACTTGACAAAGAAAGAGGTAAACTCTGTAACCAACATTGCCTCCTGACTGTTGAATGGCTACTCATTTTGCACAGCTTTGGCATGACTTTTACGAAATTTCCACGTGGGGGGCTTAGAGTTGCAGCATACCTGGGAGTGTGCATTTCGTATTCTTTTACCGCATTTCCATTTCCTCTGGAAAGATGATTTATTTGTTGAATGGATTAACCGGCATCAAATTAGGTCCATCTGTGTTGACACAGTTTGGTACTGTAATCGGTTTTTTTAATTGGTCGCTGTGAACTGGTTTGTTATCAGCTCAGCAGAAATACTGTCCCAGTCATTAACCAACACAAGTTTTTTCTCCCTTGGGAAAGTTGTGCTTATTGTCAGCTTCGAAAGTATTGAACATTTTCATATTAGTTGCCAACTTGTACTTCCCAAGTGCTTAGTACAGTGTTCTGCACACAGTAAGCGCTCAATATGATTGAATGAATGAATGAATGATTGGACATCCAATTCAAAGGTTTTTTTTAATCAGATTGCTCATCCTCTAGACTATAGGTTCGTTGTAGGCAGGGAACGTGTCTACCAACTCTGTTGTATATTGCACACTCCCAAGTACTTAGTATAGTGCTCTGCACAAATAAAGCCATCAGTAAATACCACTGATTGAAGATGGATTAATGTCTGCCTCCCCAACTAGCTGTAAACTCCTTGTGAGCGGGGAACATGACTATCAATTCATTTGTACTGTACCCTCTCAAGTGCTTAGTACAGTCCCTGCAGATGGTAAATACTCAATAAATACCACTGATTGATCGATCATATCACTGCATTTCAAATGCATCTCCTGACCAAAGTATTTCATTTACTAAATAGCCATCTGACCATATTGTAAATATTTACTATTCTATTTATTTTGTTAATGATGTGCATCTAGCTTTATCAATCAATCGTATTTATTGAGCGCTTACTATGTGCAGAGCACTGTACTAAGCGCTTTACTTCTATTTATTCTGCTGACTTGACACCTGTCCACATGTTATGTTTTGTTGTCTGTCTCCCCGTTCTAGACTGTGAGCCCGTTTGGGTAGGGACCATCTCTATATGTTGCCAACTTGTACTTCCCAAGTGCTTAGGAAGTACAGTGCTCTGCACATAGTAAGCGCTCAATAAATATGATGGAATGAATGAATGAATGATTGGACATCCAATTCGAAGGTTTTTTTTTTTACTCAGATTGCTCATCCTCTAGACTATAGGTTCGTTGTAGGCAGGGAATGTGTCTACCAACTCTGTTGCATACTGCACACTCCCAAGTACTTAGTACAGTGCTCTGCACAAATTAAGCCCTCAATAAATACCATTGATTTATGGACTAATGTCTGCCTCCCCAACTAGCTGTAAACTCCTTGTAAGCGGGGAACATGACTACCAATTCATTTGTACTGTACCCTCTCAAGTGCTTAGTACAGTCCCTGCAGACGGTAAAGATTCAATAAATACCACTGATTGATTGAACATATCACTGCATTTCAAATGCATCTCCTGACCAAAGTATTTCATTTACTAGTCACCTGACCATATTGTACATATTTACTATTCTATTTATTTTGTTAATGATGTGCATCTAGCTTTACTTCTATTTATTCTGCTGACTTGACACCGGTCTACATGTTTTGTTTTGTCATCTGTCTTCCCCTTCTAGACTGTGAGCCCATTTGGGTAGGGACCATCTCTATATGTTGCCAACTTGTACTTCCCAAGTGCTTAGTACAGTGCTCTGCACATAGTAAGCGCTCAATAAATACGATTGAATGAATGAATGACCAAATGCGTTGCCCATTCTTCAGGAGCAGCCTTGCCTAGTGGATACAGCAAGGGCCTGGGAGTTGGAAGCCTAGCAGTTGTGTGCTGTGTGACCTTGGACAAGTCACTTCACTTCTCTGTGCCTGTTACCTCCTCTGTAAACTGGGGATTGAGACTGTGAGCCCTATGTGGGACATTCATTCATTCATTCAATCGTATTTATTGAGCGCTTCCTGGGTGCAGAGCACTGTACTAAGCGATTGGGGAGTCCAGCTTGGCAACATATAGAGATGGTCCCTACCCAACAGCGGGCTCACAGTCTAGAAGGGGGACAGGGACTGTATCCAACCCAATTGGCTTTTATCCACCCCAGCGCTCAGTACAGTGCCTGGCACACAGTAAGTGGTTAACAAGTACCACAATTATCAGGATTATTATTTCTATATCCTTATCTTTTAAATAATCTGGAATGGTTTTAATTGTAATATGGACCCTCTCCTAACTTTAAATTTAACAATTATTTGGGGAATATTTGGAAATGCATTCATTCATTCAATCATATTTATTGAGTGCTTACTTTGTGCAGAGTACTGTTTTAAGCGCTTGAGAAAGTATAATTCAGTAATAAACAGTGACATTTCCCGCCCATGACGAGTTTATGGTCTAGAGGTGGGGAGACAGACAGCAATACAAATAAATAAAATGACAGCTATGCACGTAAGAGAAGCAGTGTGGCTCAATGGAAAGAGCCCAGGCTTTGGAGTCAGAGGTCGTGGTTTCAAATCCTGGCTCCGCTGTGTGACTTTGGGCAAGTCACGTCACTTTTCTGAGCCTGTTACCTCATCTGTAAAATGGGGATTAAAATTGTGTGAGCCCCCTGTGGGAAAACCTGATCACCTTGTAACCTCCCCAGTGCTTAGAACAGTGCTTTGCACATAGTAAGCACTTAATAAATGCCATTATTATTATTATTATCATTATTAAGTGCTTTGGGGGCGGGAGCCAGGAAGAGTCAAAGGAGCAAGATGGGGTGACGCAGAAGGGAGTGGGAGATGAGGAAAAGTGGGGCTTAGTCTGGGCAAATTTGACAAATGAACCCGATCATTTATTTTCTTTTATGGTTCATCCCAACTGACTTGTTTAATAGTGCCGATTTAACCCTCCGCTCTGCCAAGCAACACCTAGAATAGTCACTGAACTGCAGGGGCTGTCCCATCTTAAGGTTCTGGTTAGTGTTCAGAATCTCCTATTAGTTTACCGTTTGTTTCATGCTTTACGTTTTCACGTTTTTGAGCTGATCTCTGGGGGTCAGTGTGGTGATGTTCATCTTTTGAATGACTTCAACGTAATAGTTCACGATGCTTAGCATTACGGTAAACACCAGGTAAAGGAATTTCCTGTCATTATTCCAGATGTTTAGGATGGATCCTTACTTTATAAAATGCGATTCTACAAGAAAACACCCCTCTCAATACAGTCGTTCATGATGCAGGGCCTTTTACAAGGAACACAGCTCGGCTGAATCAAAAATACTTGATACACATACGTCTCTATCTATATATATATCATACGTATCCTGTAACAGGGTACACGCCTGCATATTGAAAATGGAGACCGATTAGGAGGGTCAAGATGAAGATGCACTTCCCTGCTACAATAGTCTCATTAGAACCCGACAAACACAACACTGTGTAAATTGTACGGTAGGAGACTATGGGCTGAGATTGTAGGTGCCCCTTTTCCGTCCACGAGCCCGATGGTTTTGCTTCATCGATATTAAACAACAAAATGAAGCCCTTTTCATGAATACAAAGAGAGGCAGCTGATTGATTTTAATTTTCTATCTAGATGGTAAAGAACTTTGCAAAATGTTCTCTGGAGAAGCTCAGCTACCATCTCCCTCTTTGGGGAGGTGTAATTATATGGTGTATAAGCAATAATTATTTTTTGCAGGCATTATAGCAGAATTCCATTTACAATATCAATTCTCTTGGAGGCTAGAGGGGTATTTCATTCATTCAGTAATTCAATCAAATTTATTGAGCGCTTACTGTGTGCAAAGCACTGTACTAAGCGCTTGTGAGAGCATAATATTCTAGACACTACTGACCATCGAGCAGAGTTCTTCTGTTTTCCAGCTAGTACAGAATCAAATGGTGCCCCATACATCACTTGATGGTATTTACTGAGCATTTAGCGTGGCTCAGTGGAAAGAGCCCGGGCTTTGGAGTCAGAAGTCATGGTTTTGAATCCCAGCTCCGCCACTTGTCAGCTGTGTGACTTTGGGCAAGTCACTTCACTTCTCTGGGCCTCAGTTACCTCATCTGGAAAATGGGGATTAAGTGTGTGAGCCCCACGTGGGACAACTTGATTAGCTTGTATCTACCCCAGCACTTAGAACAGTGCTTTGCACATAGTAAGTGCTTAATAAGTGCCATTATTATTATTATTACTATTATTATTATTATTTTACAGATGAGGCAACTGAGGCCCAGAGAAGTGAAGTGACTTGCCCAAAGTCACAGAGCTGACAATTGGCGGGGCCAGGATTTGAACCCATGACCTTTGACTCCAAAGCCCGTGCTCTTTGCCACTGAGCCACGCTGCTTCTCTCTCAAGAAGGTAAGTAGACGGTGAGCCTGTTGCTGGGTAGCGACCGTCTCTATATGTCGCCAACTTGCACTTCCCAAGCGCTTAGTACAGTGCTCTGCACACAGTAAGCACTCAATAAATACGACTGAATGAATGAAAGGTATCACTGAGCTGGTCTTTGACTCTCCAATCTTCAGTTCCATGTCCTAAGCACTAACCTACCCACCAACAGATAAAAGACTAGGATGGTATGGAATTCCTTGCATGAAGAGGTGCCTGCTAGTATTCCCCCACACTATTCTGATCTCCCCTAATTGATCCAGAAAACCCATAGCTTGAGGGGAATCAATGGAGGTAAACTGCATTTTCTGCACGCTTTATTCAGTGAGGAAATATGCTCCAACATACACAGTTTGGAAGGCCAATACATTGGTCTCAGCAGGGGGTGGGTGGAGAGATGGAGGGGGGCACGTTGAAGGGCAATTTCAGAAGTCTAGTGACTTAAGGGCTTGGAGAAGTCAAGCACTTAGAACAGTACTTTGCACATAGTAAGTGCTTAATAAATGCCAATATTATTATTATTATTATTATTAATGAGAATTAACTGAGATTCAGTAAGGAAAACTGAGGCAGGGTAATCCATTTTGTAGAGGAAAATCTATCTCCACAATTACAAGCTGGGAAAGTGTTGCAAGGTGCAAACACAGCAGAAAAATAGCTAGGGAGTCACAGAAAATTCAAGATGGCTAATTTATTTCCTATATCCCCTCGCTTAACTATCCTCCATTCCCTCTAACTGCCTCTCTAGAGAACTCCGACTTCAAAAGAAGGGTGAGTGACTATTAAAGGATTTTTTTTAGGTTGAGATGGCCATTTTTAAAAGTTTTTATATTTTTTCAATGAAAATGTTTTATATTGCTGATGCTTTGTGTTGCGAATGGTTTAAATAATGTAAACATTTGGAATCATTCATTCATTCACTCAATCGTATTTATTGAGCACTTAGTGTATATATGTTTGTACATATATATTACTCTATTTATTTTACTTGTACATATCTATTCTATTTATTTTATTTTGTTAATATGTTTGGTTTTGTTCTCTGTCTCCCCCTTCCAGACTGTGAGCCCACTGTTGGGTAGGGACTGTCTCTATATGTTGCCAACTTGTACTTCCCAAGAGCTTAGTACAGTGCTCTGCACACAGTAAGCGCTCAATAAATACGATTGATTGATTGATTGATTACTGTGTGCAGAGCACTGTACTAAGCGCTTGGGAAGTACAAGTCCATTACGTTCCACTGATTGCACATCTATCTCTCTTTATAATGCTCTGTAAATTGTATTTCCTAGTATAACAGCTTAAAGTCCAGAAATAGTAATTCACTGATTTCAAAAACTAAGTTTAAAAAACTTATGTTTTGAAAGTGGCCTGGAGACCATACTCTTCAGGCCCAATATATTTTTTCTTTGTTAATATTATCTGGTTCAATATTATAATGAATTGGATTTTGGTTCTTTTTGTAACTTGATATTCTCAGGGGCATTTCTTTTCATCTTCTTTACTGCTATCAGCAAAGTGGTTAGGAAATAAATAGGAAAGAGCCAATTTATGACAGGGATGTGAATTGCTTTGGGAATCCGTATTTTTTTAAACTCTGGCACAGACCACAGAGTGACTTACAACTTTACCCATATCTCGTGAAAATTTGATGAGCTGTGGTTTGAACTTTTATTATTATTTATTATTAGCATTATCATCATCATCTTCGTTAAGTGCTTGCTATCTATCAGGCACTATTCTATGCCCTGGGTTTCACACAATGAGTTCTATAGCTCAAACTTTCCCTAGTACAATAATAATAATTATTATTAGAGTACTTGTTAAACAATGGGGTAGGGACAAGTTAATCAGCTAGGGCACAGTCCCTATCCTACATGGAGCTCTCAGTCTAAGTAGTAGGGAATTGGATTGAATCCCCATTTTACTGATGATGTAACTGAGGCACAGAGAAGTGAAGTGACTTCCTGAAGATCACAAGTGGCAGGGGCTGGATTAGAACCCAGGTCCTCTGACTCCGAGGTCTATATTCTTTCCACTAGGCCGTACTGCTTTTCTAACGCAGCATCGTTCGAGAACACATCTGGCCATTATAGAGGAGAGGAGGCCACAACATTTTGACTGTCCTCGACCATGCTATCTTATAGTAACTGTGGCTAGAAACGGGTCTATTTTTTTCTTTCTCTCACTTTTTATACAAGTGTATGTTGCAGAATGTGATGCCCCTTAAAACTGGCAGCCTTTACCTCTTCCGTCTAGTTTTCTACTCCAACGATTTCTTATAGTAACTGTGGCTAGAAACGGGTCTATTTTTTTCTTTCTCTCACTTTTTATACAAGTGTATGTTGCAGAATGTGATGCCCCTTAAAACTGTCAGCCTTTACCTCTTCTGTCTAGTTTTCTACTCCAACGATTCGGCACCGATGTCAAACTGCCAGCTCCTCAAGGGCAGGAGCTGTGTCTTCTCCTTTTTCTTTTGGTATTTGTTATGTGCTTTACTGTGTGCCAGGCACTCTTCTAAGCACTGGGGGTAGGTACGAGCTAATCAGGGTCGACTTTAAGCACTTTCAAGCGCTTAGTACAGTGCTCTGCACATAGTAAGCACTCAATAAATACAATTGATTGATTGACTTTCATTCTAAATCCCCCAGAGTGCTCTGCACAGTGTAAGCGCTAGCTAAATCTTGAGGACGGTGTGGAGGAAAATGTAGTTGGGTTGTTAGCGGCAGTTAGGAGTTTCTCACCAACCTCCTGCCACCTTGTCAGTCTTTCCTGAGGAGCTGCAGAGGAATACCAGAAAGGCTTGGCCCTGGAGAGAATGAGGGAAGTCAAGAGAGAGATTGGAGATGGGTCTGTGAAAGAAGGCTCTCCATGGACAACCAATTCATGAGGCCTCTCTCCCCTCCATGCCCTCCTAAAATGGTCCTCTTCAGTTGTTTTTTCCAGTCAGCTCTCATCCCAGCTACGACTTATCTTTTCTCCATGAGGCCTACAATCCCTGGCTCTGCTCTCCACTCCCACCCCTCCCACTCTCGACCCCCACCATTTCACGGTTCATTTGGGCTCAAGAGAACCGGCAGAAGGGGCAACCTGTTCCGACACTTGCAGAAGAGCCGAAAAGACCAGTCTTTTAGCCTTTTAGATCTCATTTCCCGGGTTTGACCTGCTCTGTGTGACCTCGTCAACCCTTACTTGACAAAATCTCAAGATTGTTCTGCACTCTGGATTTCCCTTTCATCCTTCAGTTTCAGATTACATTGCATTCTTGATGAATCCTACTCAAGATTAGTACTGACACCAAAACGGTTGTCGCACAGATTTAATACATCTTGACCAGGGTTTTTGTAGCAGCAAAACTTCCAGGTTTTCATAACAATGTTTGTATTGGGCAAAGAGCATTTCAATTTGAAGGAAGGATAATGGTACCTGGGGAACCGCATGGGCCCTCACATTTCAACCTTCCAACTCACCCCCAAATTACCGAGACAGCATTGTAAAGGTATTCTGAATAAGGTATTTTGTCTAACTAGTTTGGCTTTTCTGCTATTATAAACACAGCCTTTTTACACATCTCTGAAGATCTAGCCACCTGCCTAGCAGTGTGGCCTAGCAGAAAGAGCATGGGTTTGGGAATCAGAGGACCTGGGTTCTAATATTGGCTCTACTTGCCTGTTGTGTGACCTTTGACAAGTCAAGTGTGACCACTTCTCTGTGGTGCATTTTCTTCCTCTGTAAAGTGGGGTTCAATCCCTCTTCTCCCTCCCACTTGGACTGTGAACCCCATGTAGGTTAGGGAATGTGTCCAACCTGATTATCCCAAATACTAGCACTTAGAAGAATCCTTGGCAAACAATAAGTGCTTAACATCATTATCATTATTATTGTCTTTATCTTCTCTCCACTCTAATATTAAAACATAATAAAAAAAGTTTTTGGTCTTGCTTATTAAACAGTAAGCAACATCCTCCAAATCCACTGCTTAATTTGGTGTGTCGGTTTCCTAAGAAGCCTTTTTCTCATCATCATCATCATCATAATAATGGTGGTATTAAGTGCTTACTATGTGCCAGGAACTGCTCTAAACACTGGGGTAGATACAAGCTAATCAGGTTGAACACAGTTCCTGTACCACATAATGATAATAATAATAATGATGGCATTTGTTAAGCGCTTACTATGTGCAAAGCACTGTTCTAAGCGCCGGGGGGATACAAGGTGATAAGGCTGTCCCATGTGGGGCTCACAGTCTTAATCCCCATTTTACAGATGAGGGAACTGAGGCTCAGAGAAGTTAAGTGACTTGCCCAAGGTCACACAGCAGACATGTGGCGGAGCCGGGATTCGAACCCATGACCTCTGACTCCAAAGCCCGGCCTCTTTCCACTGAGCCACGCTGCTTCTCTAAGCAGGGACAGGATGAGGGGACTGAGGCCCAGTGAAGTGAAGTGACTTGCCCAAGGTCACACAGCATACAAGTGGTGAAGCCAGGATTAGACCCAGATCCTTCTGCCCCTCAAGTCTGGGCTCTATCCACTAGGCCACACAGTTAACAACCCTGCTAACATTTTTTCTATTGGGAATAACTGTGATAATTCTGCTGCACGTTTCAAATCATTACAATTTGAAAATGCTTAAATTAAAAGGACAGGAGCATTTGAACCCCGGCATCCTTTTTGTTACTAAATAAGAGCTGGTCTAAGATAGTCCTTGATTCAAGCTTTCTGTTTCAGGCGTCTGATACAACAAAAACTGGATTATCTGGCTCCTGACAAATTAGATATCTTTACGAAGAGCCACATTGGCTAGCCCCCATGCAAAGGCATTCTTAGAAGTGTCCCCTGGTGAAGGAAGGGATATACAATGCTTATGTCTTCCCAAGAAAATTAACAGCCCAGGTAGCCTAGGATATTTGCATAAACCCTCTGCTAATGTGATTAGCAAATGGGTTCATCTCCCTTTCCCCAGTGATATCTGTTCCTTGGACTTCATGCTGCACTGATTCCTGCATAAACATACTTTCCAAGCGCAAGTGCTCTGCAAACAGTAAGCGCTTGATAAATACGACTGAATGAATACATGCCCCACAGGGAAGGACTTGCTTTGGCTAATGTGATCAATCAGTCGCCAGTCCTATCCACTAATGGGAGTTTCATCCATCTTTTCACCTCCGATGGTGAAGTGCATACTAATAATATTAATGATGATAATAATTATGGCATTTGTTAAGCGCTTACTGTGTGCCAAGCACTGTTCTAAGCGCTGGGGTAGATACAGGGTAATCAGGTTGTCCCACGTGGGGCTCACACTTTTAATCCCCATTTTACAGATGAGGTAACAGGCACAGAGAAGTTAAGTGACTTGACCAAGGTCACACAGCAGACAAGTGGTGGAGCTGGGATTCGAACTCACGTCCGCCGACTCCCAAGCCCGTGCTCTTTCCACCAAGCCACGCTGCTGCAGGTGGCTTGTTAGCTGTAGTCTGGCCACCGCTGATACCTGCTGCAACTGAAGAAGATCCCACATTTCTCTTGGAGGAAAGACACCGCTTACCCTATAAGCTAAAGAGATATATTTTCCAAAAGGAGCAGGAACATTCATCAAGAATCTACTTGGGAAGCACAGAATAAAGAAGTGACATGTTTCCTGCCCCCAGGGAGCTCACACTCTATTCGCAGACACAGAAATAAACCCATTTATAATTAGGGTGAGCAAAATAAGAACATTCAATGGACAAATATACGTGAGGGCTAAGTAGGATATAAATAAGCGCTTTCCAATCTTATTGGAGCTTCCTGGTAACAGTGCCATTTTTCACAGAAGAATTGCTCAATGATCCCACAGAAATGGAAAAAACAGAGAAATAATCAACAAGACTTTGGAAAAATAACTTTTTTGTTTGAAAAATGTGGCCTTTGGCAAAAAAAGAACCTCATGTGAGTGGCACATATGGATAATCTACACATATGTTCACAACATCCATATGTTCAGAGTATTTTTGGTAAGCAAAATCATTGTTCAAAATGTGCCCTTGTTTTCTTTAGCTTGAGAATGACTGTTGTTGTTGTTTTTTTAACTTTTCCAACACTAATTAGGGGGCCCCAGATGGCTATATTCATTTCTAGAGAGTTGATGGAAGTAGATTCTGCTTGGGCCTCACATTTAAGACCAACTCAAACTCAAAACGAAGAAGGAAGTTGTTCATCTCATAGCCAATTGTGCGGAAGGCAACCAAACCCCCCAAATTGAGGGCAAGGACATCACGGACTGTTGGATTGCCTGTGTCTGGCCACCTCATTGAAGTCTTCAATTTCCCGAATTCTTTTCAAAGAGAGAAAACAGTCCGAATTCCTTTTCATTTTATTTAACCCTTCACTTCGGCTTACTTGGATGGAGACCTTAGAGGACTCAGTCTGTGATGAAGAGGATGGGGGAGACTTAAATGAGTGAGGCTTTGAGTAATTAAGGAGTGGGAAAATGAGACCTAAGAGGAAAAGGAAAAAGGTAAGCTATTCATTGACATGGAACGTATCCATCAACTCTGCTGTACTGTCCTCTTCCAAGCATTCAGTATGGTGCTCTGCACACAGTATGTGCTCAACAAATACAATTTTAAAGAAGAGGAGACTATAAAGGATATTTTAGGCTGATTCTTGTGATGGTTCTGGGGATACGAGACTTTTCTTTGGGACATGCTACCCTGAGGTGACATATTACTCCGGGAAGCAGCATGGGCTAGTGGATAGAGCACGGCCTTGGGAGTCAGAAGGACCTGAGTTCTAATCCCAGCTCTGTCACTTGTCTGCAGTGTGACCTTGGGCAAGGCCTTCCCAGACTGAGCCCCCTCCTCCCCCTCTCCATCCCCCCCCGCCTTACCTCCTTCCCTTCCCCGCAGCACCTGTATATATGTACATATGCTTGTACGTATTTATTACTCTATTTATTTATTTTACTTGTACATATTTATTCTATTTATTTGATTCTGTTAATATGTTTGGTTTTGTTCTCCGTCTCCCCCTTCTAGACTGTGAGCCCACTGTTGGGTAGGGACCGTCTCTAGATGTTGCCAACTTGGACTTCCCAAGCGCTTAGTCCAGCGCTCTGCACACAGTAAGCGCTCAATAAATACGATTGAATGAATGAACTTCACATCTCTGGGCCTCCGTTCCCTCATCCGTAAAATGGGGATTAAGACTGTGAACACTGTGTGGGACAGGGATTGCGTCCACCACGATTATCTTGAATCGACCCCAGTGCTTAGAACAGTGACGGGCACATAAGTGGTTAAGAAATACCACAATTATTATTATTGCTATTATTACTAATGGGGCCGTTTACCAATCTTTGCAGGACAGGGGAGTGCAGAGCCCCCTCTAGTTTCGCAGAGAGGGTCCCTGAGAACAGGCAGGCGACTAGCAGTCTCCAACTCCAACCTGTATTTTGTAAATATCCTTGGACTTAGCTGCTTCCCAACCTGTGATTTTTTTTGTGCTCTGCTAGATTGGAAACTCCTTGAGGACTGCGATCAAGTCTACTAACTCCACTGTCTTTTTTTTTTCTGCTCTTTGTTAAAGCGCTTCATTCATTCAATCATATTTATTCAGCGCTTACTGTGTGCAAAGCATTGTACTAAGTTCTTGGGGGAATATAATAGAACGGTAAGCAGACACATTTCCTGCCCACAACGAGCTTACAGTCTAGAGGGGGAAACAGACAGTAATATAACTACATAAATAAACAAATAATAAATAGGTGCCAGGTGCTGTATTAAGCAGTGGGGTAGATACAAGCTAATCAGGTTGGACACAGTCCCTGCTCAACACGGGGCTCCCAGTCTTTAGCTCCATTTTACAGATGAGGGAACTGAAGCCCAGAGAAGTGGAGTGACTTCCCCAAGGCCACACAGCACACAAGTGGCAGAGCCGGAATTAGAACTCAAGTCCTTCATACTTCCAGGCCCGGGCTCCATCCACTAGGCCACGATGCTTCTCTACTCCCAAGTGCCCGGACTCTAGACTGCAAGCTCACTATGAGCACAGAACGTGTTTGCTAATTCTGTTGTATGATACTCTCCCAAGCGTTTAGTATAGTGCTCTGCATATAGTAAGCACTCAATAAATATGATTGATTGATTAATGTTACCCCTGCCTTCAAAGTCTGGCAGAGGTCGACCCCAGTGCCTCCCCCCGCCCACACTGAATAATAATAATAATGGCATTTGTTAAGCACTTACTATGTGCAAAGCACTGTTCTAAGCACTGGGGAGATACAAGGTGATCAGGTTGTCCCACGTGGGGCTCACAGTCTTCATCCCCATTTTACAGATGAGGGAACTGAGGCACAGAGAAGTTCAGTGATACTCGCCCGAAGTCACACAGCTGATAATTGGCGGAGCCAGGATTTGAACCCACAACCTCTGACTCCAAAGCCCGGGCTCTTTCCATTGAGCCACGCTGCTTCTCTATGCTCCTCTAAATACGATTGAGGGACTGAATGATTGAAATCGGGGCTGCAGTCTTAAGGCAAAACTAACCCCTCTGCACTCGCTAAAGGTAACTTTGTTTCATTCCAAAAATAACGAATTGTGATCTTTAAAATTAGGCATTTAGGGCCATGAAAAAACAATCCAAGGCCTTCTTTCCAACCTGTCAATTAAGCACATGAGGTATTTTTGTGACCAGTGAAACTCGTGGCATTTCCTTTAATTCTCTTGAGAAGGCATAAGGTCTCTGTCAGACTCGTTCACTACCAGATAAGACTTTAGTGATCCTTCCCCTCTAGCCTCTGCAAAATTACACGGGTTGTGCTTAAACACGGCCACAAGGATTCCACGTTCCTTGTATTAAAAGAAAAGGTCACAGTGCTCTGCGGTAAAAATAATGAATCAACATAGCGGGAGGAAGTGAGGAGTGTCTTGACTGATCTTTACAAATCAGACTATTGTGATCTGGGAACCACAAAAATGAGAATAACAAGATCATTCTTTCAGCATAAAATTACGCTGAATCCCTCTCTCTTTGCTCTTGTCAAGGTGTGGAGGGAAGGCTGTGTATTTCCCGTTAAACAACTGTACATAAATGTTCTGCCTCAAGTTGCTGTCCTAATGAAACACTTTTGTTGAAAGAAACATATTTGCTCAGTGCTGACTGTAAGCTCATTGTGGGTAGGGAATGTGTCTATCAACTTTCTATCAGCATGCAGTAAACACTCAATAAATACTGATTGATTGATTGATTAGCTGTCAGAATCATAGTGGATAATATTTATAGAGTGTATGTATGACTGCCAGTATTCATTCATTCAATTGTATTTATTGGGAGCTTACTGTCTGCAAAGCACTGTACTGAGTGCTTGGGAGAGTACAACACAACACCAGACAGACACATTTCCTGCCCAGCTGCCTAGTTCTAATGGACAAGGCACAAGAGAGATTACGTTAGCTGAGGGCAGGGATCTGTTCATTCATTCATCCATTCAATCGTATTTATTGTGCACTTACTGTGTGCAGAGCATTCATGCAATCATTCAATCGTATTTATTGAATGCTTACTGTGTGCAGAGCACTGTACTAAGCGCTTGGGAAGTACAAGTAAGTTGGCAACAATCTGTTGCATTGGCCTCTCCCAAGTTCTCTAGAACAATGTCCTGAACACGGTCATCGCTCAACAAAAACCACGGATTGACTGATTATAGCAAGAACGTGCCCAGCGGTTGACTTCTATTCATCTATGAAGGCGCTTTTGAGCTCTCTTTTTGTGCTGGGTGTTTGATCTTTCCCTGTTATCGTGCTTCCTTTTTCTTCTGGGGATCTACTGCCATATGAAAGGGCATTCTCTAACAAGCTGTCAAGTGGGTAAAATGAGAAAGCTGGGCCCGCTTCTTTTCTTTTTACTTTAGAAGCTCTTCTGCTGCCACTCCTGGTTGCCATTCCCTGCTCCGTATGGCATCCCAGTCCTGGATCACTTCCCACCGCCTTAGCTCTCATCATCCCATCCCTCCCTTCCCTCTCCCTTTCTGCATCACCTATGCACCGGGGTTTGTTTCCCCTAAGCGCTTGGATACTTACCCCATCCCCACTGTCTTCAGAAATATCTCCTTACACTCCGCCGTTTCCACTGTTTGTGATTTCTTTTGCTGTCCGTCTCCCCGACTAGACTGACACCCCCTTGAAGGCAGGGATGGTGTCTACCATCTCGACTGCATGCTCCCTAGGGCTTAGCACAATCAACCGATCACACTGACTGAGAACTTACTGTGTGCAGAGCACTGTAATAATAATAATAATAATAATAATGGCATTTATTAAGCGCTTACTATGTGCAAAGCACTGTTCTAAGCGCTGGGAAGGATACAAGGTGATCAGGTTGTCCCACGGTGGGCTCACAGTCTTAATCCCCATTTTACAGATGAGGTCACTGCGGGTCAGAGAAGTGAAGTGACATGCCCAAAGTCACACAGCTGACAATAGGCGGAGCCGGGATTTGAACCCATGACCTCTGACTCCAAAGCCCGGGCTCTTTCCATTGAGCCACGCTGCAGGGTTGTGGGAGTTGGGGACACTAAGGAATAACTTCGGGTGAAAAATATCCTTATTTTTCATGGCTACTTTGTCTTCAGTGATATACCACTGCCAGTGAAACGTACCTATATGGGCAAACAAAGTGAGGTGTAGTGCTCCGCAAAAGTGGTTGGAAAACAAAAAATAAACAACTGACTAAGCTGAATTAGCTTTGAGTGAATAGAGTTTGAATCCAATCCATCAGTGGTATTTATTGAGTGCTCCTGTGTATAGAACACTGTACGAAGCACTTGGGAGAGTACAATGTAACAGGGTTGGTTAACACATTCCCTGCCCACACGGAGTTTACAGCCGAGAAGGGGAGACAGACATTAACATCAATAAATAGAAGCAGCGTGGCCCAGTGGAAAGGGCACGGGCTTGCGAGTCAGAGGTCATGGGTTCAAATCCTGGCTCCGCCAACTGTCAATTGTGGCACTTTGGGCAAGTCACTTCACTTCTCTGGGCCTCAGTTTCCTCATCTGCAAAATGGGGATTAAGACTGCGAGCCCTCCGTGGGGCAATCGGATCACTATGTAACCTCCCCGGCGCTTAGAACATCATCATCATCAATCGTATTTATTGAGCGCTTACTGTGTGCAGAGCACTGTACTAAGCGCTTGGGAAGTACAAGTTGGTAACATATAGAGACAGTCCCTACCCAGCAGTGGGCTCACAGTCTAAAAGGGGGAGACAGAGAACAAAACCAAACATACTAACAAAATAAAATAAGTAGAATAGATATGTACAAGTAAAATAAATAAATAAATAGAGTAATAAATATGTACAAATATATATACATATATACAGGTGCTGTGGGGAAGGAAAGGAGGTAAGATGGGGGGATGGAGAGAGGGACGAGGGGGAGAGGAAGGGAGAGGAAGGAAGGAAAGAACAGGGCTTTGCACGTAGTAAGCACTTAATAAATGCCATCATTATTATTATTCAATACATCACGAATATGCACATAAGTGCTATGGGGCTGAGGGTGGGGTGAATATCGAGTGCTTACAGGGTCTGAGCACTGGGGCCAAGACTCAAACTGTGAGCCCCATGTGGGACAGGGACTGTGCCCAACCTTATTAGCTTGTCTCTAACCCAGAGCTTAGTACTGTGCCTGGCATATAATAAGCACTTAATACCATAGACACACACACGTTTGGCTGCTCTGTTGCCAACACCAGTGACAGCTGCACGTACTAGTAGAAAAAGGCAACCAACACTTTGAAACAAATGGGAATGGATGCAATATCTCCCATCCGTCCGCTGAGGCTCCTCAGTCAAGTAGAACTTGCGAAAAAAAAACCTTAATAATTGATCAAAATGTATTTTCTTGAAAAACCAGCAGTATATAAAGGTTAGAGACAACGTCACCAGTGCTTAGAACAGTGCTTGGCACATAGTAAGCGCTTAACAAATATCATTATTATTATTGTCATTTTGGAAATTGTACAGTTTGGGTGTAACAACTCCTTTTTCGGCAGGTCATAAGGGCTGTTTCTTGCTGGATTCGATCCTTCAAGCGGAGGGACGGTTGAGAAAAATCCCTTTTTTAATTTTCAGGAAGTGTTGCATTGTGTCTACAGAGCTTCCCCAACTGCTTTGTGGCTCCCTCCTTTCGGTTCGGGAGCTGGCTTCTCACAGTCAAGGAAGGATGATGTCCCCTACTTGGCTGCAAGGCTAGACTCCAAGTGGTGAAAGAGTCACCCAGTGACAAATGGAAAACTAACAGGATCAAGTCAAATGTAGAAATAGACGAAACAGCACATAAAGTAAATTCAGTTTCCTTATAATGTCAGGGTTGTATTCTTGACAAGGCCCACGTTCAGGAAAACTCACATTACAGAACGTGCTCCCTAACCGATCCCAAAAGCCGCACACTCCTTTTCTTGGAAATCACATCACGTTTCATCCGGCAGACTTGTGTTTGCAGGATGAAATAGCCAGTTGACTTCTATTCAAAATTCATAATGAAAATATATGTTCTGAGAGAACTGAGTATTCTCGTTTTTTCCCCCAAAAAAGGGGGTGGGCAGCTTGTCTTTGGAAGGTCCTATTTCTCTTCCCCTTCCTCTATTCCCTTCATTCTTCTGTTCACTTCCTCTCACCGAATCAACGGTAATGTACTGAGCGCTTACTAGAGAGAAGAGACTACGTATTTTTCTTCTCTGGTAATCACCCTAGCATTCAGTACAGTGCACAGCACACAACAGCTCCTGAACCAATACTTGTGATTATCACGGTGTGGGTAAAGCAAACAGCAGGTGTTCTGCTAATCCGATAAACAGACAGTCCCCCCTTCCATCTCCCTGTTGGAAGTGGTTGCCGGGAAAGTCTGGAATCTTCCACCCTTAGTTAACGAGAATTTATGAGGAACAGGGAACTGCCACCTCCACAGCCTGGCAGATAGCAAAACTTCTACTGGAATACTCTCTCCCTTTAATATCTCTCTCGATATGTTTCACAAGTGTCTTTTCCCACCCCTCAGGAAGCACCAAGATTTATAGCTGGATATAATTATGGCTGCTAATAACTTAATTATTAGTATGGCAAATGGAAATTCAGTAGACTTCTTTCCCTTAATGAGCTCTGACAGCTATAAGGGACCTCACGGCAATAGAAACATATTTCTGTCACATTAATAAATATTCAGATTACACTGCCATCTGGACTGTATTCCAAGGAATCTTCGGAACAGAAAAATTATTTGATGGCCAAAGCTGGAAAATCTCGCTCTTTCCCTCACACAGGAACGAGCAGATGGCTTCCACTTCACCTCCCTTTTTCCTCTCGCTCCTGACACTTAGGGTGTCAGGTTGTTCGCAATCTGCAAGACCTGAGATTTATCTCTAGTACATTTGTGGAGAATTCTTTAAGGTTTTCCTAACACTGAAGGCCTAAGGGCAGAGGTTATCCTGCAGGTATGCTGGGAATGGCTATCTGAGAAGCATCACGGCATAATGGTTAGAGCACGGGCCTGGGAGTAAGAAGGTTACGGGTTCTAATTCCAGCTCCACCACTTGTCTGCTGTGACCTTGGACAAGTCACTTCACTTCTCTGGGCCTCAGTCACCTCGCCTGTAAAATGAGGATTGAGACTGTGAGCGCCATGAGGCACAGGGACTTTGTCCAACTCGATTTGCTTGTATCCACCCCAGTGCTTAGTAATAATAATAATAATAATGACGGTAATTGTTAAGCGCTTACTATGTGCAAAGCACTGTTCTAAGCGCTGGGGAGGTTAAAAGGTGATCAGGTTGTCCCACGGGGGGCTCACAGTTTTAATCCCCATTTTACAGATGAGGTAACTAAGGCCTAGAGAAGTTAAGAGGCTTGCCCAAAGTCACACAGCTGACAGCGGAGCCAGGATTCGAACACGTGACCTCTGACTCCAAAGCCCAGGCTCTTTCCACCCAGCCATGCTGCTTCTCCATGTACAGAAGTACAGTGCATGGAACGTAGTAAACACTTAATACCATCATTATCTCTCTAGGAAACTAAATCTCTGAGCTTGACTTTCCCCCTTCACGATGGCCAAGGAAGCATCAGTGCACAGAAGAGGTGGCAAAGGGGAAAAACAGGCTCCCCGCTCCCATATGCCTCCTTTAAGTAGAAAAAGTCTGCAGAGGAAGCAAAAGCAGACTTTCTTCATTCACTCATTCCATCATAATTACTGAGTGCTTACTGTATACCAAGCACTGTCCTAAGCACTTGGAAGAGTACAATATAACCATAAACAGATACATTCCCTGCTCACAATGAGCTTACAGTCTAGAGGGGAGACAGACCGACGGAAATAAATGACTGATATGGACATAGGGGTGGGGCTGGGAAGGGGGACGAATAAGGGGAAGAATTCAGGGCGATGCAGAAGGGAGTGGGAGAAGAGGAAAGGAGGGCTTAGTCGGGGAAGGCTTCTTGGAGATGTGTCTTTAAAAAGGTTTTGAAGAGTGGGGGAGAGTAACTGTCTGTTGTATTTAAGGAGGGAGGGAGAGGCCCAGGCTAGAGGCAGGACAGGGGCAAGAAGAAGGTGGCAAGAAGGTCATGAAGAGATGTTAAAGGAGAGAGAAACACTTCTGGGTCATATGTACATACTTTCCTCCACGCTGCCCCTAACCAGGCCCCTAAATGGCCCACACTACAGCGACTGACAAATTCATTCATTCATTCAATCATATTTATTACAAGGAAGTACAAGGGAAGTACAAGGTGGCAACATATAGAGACAGCCCCTACACAACAGTGGGCTCACAGTCTAGAAGAGGGAGATAGAGAACAAAACAAAACATATTAACAAAGTAAAATAAATAGAATAAATATGTACAAATAAAATAGAGTAATAAATACATACAAACATATATACATATATACAGGTGCTGTGGGGAGGGGAAGGAGGTAAGGCGGGGGGGGGATGGAGAAGAGGAGGAAGGGGAGGGGAGGAGAGAGGAAGGAGGGGGCTCAAATCACACTTTGGTGCTCTCCGTGAGGAGAAGAGAAAACCGTTACCCCTTTTCCCTCCGTAATCCGGGCTGGCATTCCCACATGATGTGTTACTTGTACCTACGTAGACACCTGTATTACTATTCCAGGAAGGAGAGTGAAGGAGGAAGGGAAAGATTTAACTTACTGATAGTCAAGGATGGATCGGTCTTCGTAACCCAGGTCCGGAAATACAGGTCTGTGCTCCCTTCTATATGATTGAAATCAGGTTGAACCTTCTTGTGCCGTCGAAATGTCTGCAAGAGGGGAGAGAAATCAAATGTTTAAGGGAGCTTTTGATGGTTCTTCTTTCATTCATTCAATCGTATTTATTGAGCACTTACTGTGTGCAGAGCACTGTACTAAGCGCTTGGGAAGTACAAGTTGGCAACACGTTATGGGCAACTGTGGGGGGAAAAGAGGCCTTGTTGTTCATCTGGAAGGATCCGACGAGCTGCAAAGCTGGCTGTGACATAGTAACATCCAAGTCCTTATATTACCATGCCTTCCATAGTTCATGCATTTATCATTCCCTCTGTAATTTATGTGGCTGTCCATCTCCCCTTCTAGATCGTAAGCTCCTTTACCACGGGGATCTTGTATTCTGAATCTTTCCTACTCTCCCATGCTCTCAGTAGAGTTCTTGGCATAGAGAAGGTGCTCAAATGCTCTCGATTTATTGATCGGTGAACTGAAGTTTAGAAAATTTAGATTCATTTTACAATTAAACAGTGCTAAGCCCTTACATGGTGGAAGGATGTGTGGTTCCAAACTGAAAAAGAAAAAAAAAACCCAGCTGAAGCCACAGGGAGCTGAATGTACTGATGTCACCTGACATCCCTATTCCTGAGGCACAATTCCGGGAGATGAGAAGAAGGGTAGAATCTCTGACCTCTCCTAGCCCCTTGGCATTGCTCCCTTTAGTCCCCTTAGTTACGCCCAGATCCGGAAATCTATTTATTTCTATTAATGACAGCCTCCCCACCTAGACTGTCAGCAAGTTGCCGGTAGGGAACGTGTCCACTAACTCTGATGTACTGGATTCTTCTAGACTGTGAGCCCACTGTTGGGTAGGGACCGTCTCTATATGTTGCCAACTTGTACTTCCCAAGCACTTAGTACAGTGCTCTGCCCACAGTAAGCGCTCAATAAATACGATTGATTGATTGAGTCTCCCAAGCGCTGAGTACAGTGCTCTGACCAAAGTGAGCGCTCCATAAATATCACTGATTGACATAAAGATTCCAGCTTCCCTCCCCTGCAGCAGCTCTGGATAAATCTGAAATCCCCTTCTCTGTCTTCTATGAAAATATGAAGTATTTATAACAAAAAACATTAGATGGGGGACCCTGGGAGACCTTACTTAGTCCTCCATGGCTTGAAGCTGGAGTAATTATCGTAGTTTTGACAGCAAAAACGAACGGCCTGAGACAAGCTTTAATAATAATAATATAGATAATAATACCCCGGCCCACGTCCTTCTCCTGGCCTGGAATGCCCTCCCTCCCGACATCTGCCAAGCTGGCTCTCTTCCTCCCTTCAAAGCCCTACTGAGAGCTCACCTCCTCCAAGAGGCCTTCCCAGTCTGAGCCCCCTTCTCCCTCTCCTCCTCCCCATCCCCACCGCCCTACCTCCTTCCCCTCCCCACAGCACTTATGTATATATATTTGTACAGATTTATCACTCTGTTTATTCTATTATTATTATTATTCTACTCATTCTATTTATTACTCTATTCTATTTATTTTGTTAATGATGTGCATTTAGCTTTAATTCTGTTTGTTCTGACGACTTTGACACCTGTCTACAGGCTTTGTTTTGTTGTCTGTCTCCCCCTTCTAGACTGTAAGCCCGTTGTTGGGTAGGGACCGTCTCTATATGTTGCCAACCTAGACTTCCCAAGCACTTAGTACAGTGCTCTGCACACAGTAAGCGCTCAATAAATACGATTGATTAAATGAATGAATGAATAATACTGTTCGGTAAGTGCATACTATACTCCAAGTACTCTAGTAGATACAAGACAACCAGGTCCATCATGGCTCACAGTCTAAGTAGGAGGGAGAAAGGTACTGAATCCCCATTTTGCAGATGAGGGAACTGAGGCACAGAGAAGGTAAATAACTCATGCAAAAGATCACAGAACACAGCAGGTTAATAACAAAGCTGGGATTAGAACCCAGGTCCTCTGAGTTCCAGGCCCATTCTCTTTCCATTAGGTCATGCTGCTTCTCTATAAATATAAAGTAATAATAATAGCAATAATAGGGGGTATTGTTAGGCACTTACTCTGGACTGAGCTCTGTACGAGGAATCGGGGTAGATAATCCCATCAGATACAGCCCCTGTCCCACAAGGGGTTTACAGTCTAAGTGGGCAGGAGAATAGATATTTAATTCCCACTTTATATATGAGGAAACTGAGGCACAAAGTTAAATGACTTGCCAGAGGTCACAGATCAGGTGAGTGGCAGAGCTGCCATTAGAACCCTGGGTTGTTTAGCAGGGTTTTTTGGGGGGGATTATTTTTATGAGAAAAGGTGAGTAAAGGTTGAAAGGCGTCATAAAGAACATGTCCCGGCTGCGACTTTCAGAACCCGAGATGGAAGAAAAATGAGAGAAAATAAATTCCTTTGAAAAATGAGAAAATAAGCTGCCCAAGAAGTGGCGAGGTTGGCCGTCTACCAATCGTTGATGAAGAAAATGGGATTTCTCTTAGGTTTTATTCAGTGCCATTTTCTAGCTAGAGAAGGCTGCTCATATCTATAGCAGGGAGTGGGGGCAATTATCTTGGGGGAGAATTTTGCAATTCAAAACTCTCGAACCTGAATTGTGAAGTAATAGCCTGAATTTAACTCTGAAGGTTAGCAGTATTGGCAGAGTCTGGTTCATAGAGCCCCTATATGTCAAGTAAGGAAGAAAAATAGGTCAGTGATTTTGAAAAATAAGGCATGCTCCGAAAGACCAATGGTCAGAATGCAGTATCAGCTGAGGAGAGAAAAACAGTTTTAGGCAGAGCACAGTGGCTGTGTGTGGGCAGAAAACGTATCTTCTGCACTTCTCAAATACTTAATTCGGTGCAATGCAGTCAGTAGGTGCTAAGATGATGATAAAGATGATGATAGTAATAATAATAACAATGATAAATAATTGGGACCTTTGTTAAGTGCTTACTAGGTGCCAAGGGCTCTATTAAGTGCTGGGTACCGTACTAAATGATGAGCACTATACTAAGCGCTGACCATTGTACTAAGCCCTAGGCACTTTACGAAGCCCTGCATGTCATTACCACTACAACTAGGTTCATGTGGTTGTCAGCATCTGTCATATTTATTTATTGAGCGCTTACTGTGTGCAGAGCACTATACTAAATGCTTGGGGGAGTACGGGATAACAGAGCTGGGAGATGCATTCCCTGCCTTGTTGTATCATTTAGTTAATACCGTAAATCATTCTCAGCAGGTGTTTAATAGATACCTTTCAGAAAGCAGTGTACTAGAGTCTTTGGACATACGATGGCATCTCTCACTAGAAGCAATAGATGAGACTTGGTCCTGAGATCTAGAACCTACCAGGGATTTTTTTAATGGTATTTGTTAATAATAGTAACGATGGTATTTGTTAAGCGCTTAACTATGTGCCAGGCACTGTATTGAGTGCTGGGATAGATACAAGCTAATCAGGTTGGACACAGTCCCTGTCCCATATGGGGCTCACAGCTGTAATCATATTATAATTCTATTATTCTATTTATTTTATTTGTACATATTTATTCTATTTATTTTATTTTGTGAATATGTTTTGTTCTCTGTCTCCCCCTTCTAGACTGTGAGCCCGCTGTTGGGTAGGGCTCGTCTCTATATGTTGCCGACTTGGACTTCCCAAGCGCTTAGTGCAGTGCTCGGCACACAGTAAGCGCTCAATAAATACGACTGAATGAATGAATCCTCGTTTTATAGATGAGGGAACTGAAGCCCAAGTAAGTGAAATGACAAGATCACACAGCAGACAACTGGCAGAGCAGGAATGAGGACACCTGTCTACTTGTTTTGTTGTCTGTCTCCCCCTTCTAGACAGTGAGCCCATTGTTGGGTTGGAACCTTCTCTATATGTTGCCGATTTGTACTTCCCAAGCGCTTAGTACAGTGCTCTGCACACTGTAAGCGCTCAAATACAATTGAATGAATGATCAAACTCTGGTCCTTCTGATGCCCAGGCCCTCGGTCTACCTACTGGGCCATGCTGGATTTATTATAGTGTTACTGGATTTGACCTTTCATACTTGTACAGTCAACTTACATATACATATAAATGATCACTATATCAATCAATCAATGGCATTCATTAAGTGCTTACTCTGCTCAGAGCACTGTACTAAGCGCTTGGGAGAGAACACCCCAACAGGGTACTATTCGCTGCCCACAAGAAGCTTATAAAGTCTAGAGGGGACGGAGGCATTAATATTAATAGAATCCATCAATCGTATTTATTGAGCACTTACTGTGTGCAGAGCACTGTACTAAGCACTTGGGAAGTGCAAGTTGGCAACATACAGAGGCGGTCCCTACCCAACAGTGGGCTCACAGTCTAGAAGGGGGAGACAGAGAACAAAACACATTAACAAAATAAAATAAATAGAATAAATATGTACAAATAAAATAGAGTTATAAATACGTACAAACATATATACAGGTATATACATATATACAGGTCATGTGTCATCATGTGTCTCCTAGCCTCCATTTCCCTCTTGGAATCGTCTATGCCGTAGCTTGTCACACTGACTCTTGATGTTGCCCACAGAGCTACGAGGGGGGCACAGTATGCTTCAGCCCGGCTCCTTCCCACGTGGTAAGATTCTCACTCCTCTCTCCCCTCAATAACGATAAAGTGGTATTTGTTCCGCACCTAATACTATATGAGTATTTTCTAATTTCTTTAAAAAAGGGACGTCAATTTATTCAAGTAGAACATACATGAAGGAGATGACCCACTGCTAGTAGTGTCAGAGAAATAATCAGATTACATATGTTTGTACATATTTATTACTCTATTTATCTATTTATTTTATTTGTACATATTTATTCTATTTATTTTATTTTGTTAATATGCTTTGTTTTGTTGTCTGTCTCCCCCTTCTAGACTGTGAGTCCGCTGTTGGGTAGGGCCTGTCTCCATAATGTTGCCAACTTGTACTTCGCAAGCACTTAGTACAGTGCTCTGCACACAGTAAGCGCTCAATAAATACGACTGAATGAATGAATGAATGAATGAATGAATGAATTATACCATAGGGATGATGGCTGAGAGAGAAATGTGAAGCCCAAATAATCTCCTTAGCGATGTGCACTACCTGATGAACCAAGCACTCACAGAGGTGGGTTTTCATTATTAATCACGCCTGTTTTCTCTCTCTCCTCTCTGGGGGGCACGCTCTGAACCAAATGTGTCGTAAAAAATTCAAGCAGAGATACGTGAGCTCATGAGTAGGATGTATGAGCCATATAAATGCAAGTTCTTACATGGATAAAGGAATGAAAATCACAATCTAAAGGTCACGGATCATCTCTTCCATTTATGAAAATTGTTCTACTTATGGGCATTTTTTTTTCCCCCGGAAATCAGGAAGGCTGTGCATAGAAGTAATAAATCTAATTCTTCTGAAATGATATTTGTCATTGCTGAATATTTCCTAAAATGAAAAATCCAGTGATCTGTTTGCAATGAAAATAAAAAAAGATGAATGAGGAAACGGGAACTATCTGTATGAGTCTGAAAGTGTTCCACACCAAAAAAGAAAGTAAACAAGAGAAATAAGTGAAAAATAATGCAAGCGATGAATACACAGGAAGCTGGGCAAGCAGAAAATACCAGCGGGTTCACGGAGATTTTTGCCAAATGTGTGAACAAAAGCAGTGTTGCCTAATGGATAGTGCAGGGGCCTAACCATGGAGAAGCAGCGTGGCCCAGTGGAAAGAGTGTGGGCTTTCGAGTCAGAGGACATGGGTTCAAATCCCGGCTCCGCCAGTTGTCAGCTGTGTGACTTTGGGCAAGTCACTTAACTTCTCTGTGCCTCAGTTCCCTCATCTGCAAAATGGGGGTTAAGACTGTGAGCCCCCGGTGGGACAACCTGATCACTTTGCAACCACCCCAGCACTTAGAACAGTGCTTTGCACATAGTAAGTGCTTAATAAATGCCATTATAAGAAAAAAAAAAGGACTTGGTTTCCAATCCTAGCTCTGCCACTTGTCTGCTGTGTGACCTTGGGCAAGCCAGTTCACTTCTCGTGCCTCAGTTACCTCATCTGTAAAATGGGGGATGAAGACTGTGAGCCCTATGCGAGATAAGGACTGTGTCCAACCAGATTTGCTTGTATTCACCCCAGAGCTTGGTACAGTGCCTGGCACATAGTAAGCTCTTAACTAAATTATTATTATTAATTATTACTGATCATAGGAAATGGCCTTAGGGATCCTTAGGGATGGACTTTGTTTCTTTGTCTCTTTTTGTTAAAATATATGTAAATGGAAATTTAGCTCATCAAATGCAATATGCCATGGCTGCAAATAGGTCTGATTAAGGGTCCCCAAGCTAGTCAGTGGCAAAGCTGGCACTACAACTCAATTTTCCCAACTCTCAGACATAGCTCTTCCCACAGGCCACACCCTGACGCTCCTTCTTATGACTATTCCCAGCTCTTTCCAGGGAACTATTAAGGAATTGGAGTCATCCATTCCATTGGATTGTAAACCCCTCGAGGGCCAGGGATCTTGTCTTTTATTACCGTTGTCTGCTCCCCAGGACTTCCTTGGTTCGGGACTCTGAACAAACACAGCGGTGACTCCATCAATTCTGGCTGTAGCAATGATAGGAATGTAGGAATTCTGGTTGTGGGAAAAGACAAGACCCAAAAGCAAAAATTCAAACGGATTTTGCCATTTCTACGTGTCAAACTCCCAAACTATTATGAAGCAGAACAGGTTTATAGGTCCAAGATGAGTTTGGAGGGTTTTTTTTGACACCTATAACAAATCAGTTTGTTTAAGTGCTTAGTACAGTGCTCTGCACACAGTAAGTGCTCAATAAATACGATTGATTGATTTTCTCGTTAGATGATCAAAATTTCTGTTATGTCCAAATGAGTATTCATCACGCCTGTTTGTTTAATTCCCTTCTGATAACCTAATTAAACATGAGGTATCAATCCATTTCTTGGGAGTCAACTTGGAATCCAGCGAAACAAATGTGCACGGGTAGTTTGCAAAACGATTTACACATCTGAATAAACTTTAATAATCAGAGAGAATGCGGCAAATTAATCCTCCACCCATTGTCCCCAGCAATAGTTTGTTGTTTTTCCTGGTGCCATGGAGCTAACAGTGCCCAAGAATTAAAACCTTCTCTGCTCACACGATGGGGTTACAAACTGCCAATTTAACTCTCACTTCCCAATCAAATCAATCAATCAATCAATCAATCGTATTTATTGAGCGCTTACTGTGTGCAGAGCACTGTACTAAGCGCTTGGGAAGTACAAGTTGTCAACATATCATCATCATCATCAATCGTATTTATTGAGTGCTTACTGTGTGCAGAGCACTGTACTAAGCGCTTGGGAAGAACAAGTTGGCAACATATAGAGACAGTCCCTACCCAACAGTGGGCTCACAGTCTAAAAGGGGGAGACAGAGAACAAAACCAAACATACTAACAAAATAAAATAAATAGAATAGATATGTACAAGTAAAATAAATATAGTAATAAATGTGTACAAACATATATACATATATACAGGTGGTGTGGGGAAGGGAAGGAAGTAAGATGGGGGGGCCTCTGATGTTTAACATAAATGCATTTGGAGGCTATGGAAAGAAACTACTTTTAAAACAGTCACAGAGAGGGTGGATCTAAAAGAAGCAATCTTTTCTGTCATTGGAGAGTTGATGATATGGAGGAAGCTGCAGAGAGATTTAGAAAATGGAATACTATATAATAGAGAAGCGGCACAGACACGCTGTGATAAGGAAGAAGCTTGCTCACAAGGTGACCTGAGCAATAACTAAACCTAGTTTAGAGAAGCAGCGTGGCTCAGTGGAAAGATCGCAGGCTTTGGAGTCAGAGGTCATGGGTTCAAATCCCCGGCTCCGCCAATTGTCAGCTGTGTGACTCTGGACAAGTCACTTCACTTCTCTGGGCCTCAGTTACCTCATCTGGAAAATGGGGATGAAGACTGTGAGCCACCCTGGGGGACAACCTGATCACCTTGTAACCTCCCCAGCTCTTAGAACAGTGCTTTGCACATAGTAAGCGCTTAATAAATCATCATCATCAATCGTATTTATTGAGCACTTACTGTGTGCAGAGCACTGTACAAAGCGCTTGGGAAGTACAAGTTGGCAACATATATGGCAACATAAATGCCATTATTATTATTATTATTATAGGGGGACTATATAAGGTTCTCAAATTCTTCCTTTCTATATGCCATGCTTACTTTTTCAGGAAATGTCCATATTCATAATTTGTTTTGACATTTTATGTTTCGTATTATCACTCTTAATTATTAATGCTGTAGCTATATGGTTACCTGGTTTTCCTAGGAAATAAGAGAAAGCTAGATTCCTTACGTTTTAGGAGTGCAGTGTGTTTGGAGAAAAAATGCAATTTACATACAGATGCCACTGACGAAGTATCTTGATTCTTGGACAAAAACAGGTTGGACTTTCTCCTGATATTTCGAAAGGAAGAGAGTCAAAGGTTTGGAAATATTTCCATCCCTGAAGTGTCGCTGACCAGGAAAACCAGAGGCTACTTTATGTAAGCAGTGTGGCTCGGTGGCAAGCGCCTGGGCTTGGGAGTCAGAGGTCATGGGTTCTAATCCCGACTCCGCCACTTGTCAGCTGTGTGACTTCGGGCAAGTCACATCACTTCTCTGGGCCTCAGTTACCTCATCTGTAAAATGGGGATAATAATAATAATGGCATTTGTTAAGCGCTTACTATGTGCAAAGCACTGTTCTAAGCGCTGGGGGGGGGGGATACAATGTGATCAAGTTGTCCCACGTGGGGCTCCCAGTCTTAATCCTCATTTTTACAGATGAGGTAACTGAGGCTCAGAGAAGTTAAGTGACTTGCCCAAGGTCACACAGCAGACTTGTGGTGGAGCCGGGATTCAAACCCATGACCTCTGACTCCAAAGCCCGGGCTCTTTCTAGACTGTGAGCCTACTGTTGGGTAGGGACTGTCTCTATATGTTGCCAGCTTGTACTTCCCAAGCGCTTAGAACAGTGCTCTGCACACAGTAAGCACTCAATAAATACGATTGATTGATTGATTGATTGATTTCCACTGAGCCACGGTGAGCCCCACATGGGACAACCTGATTGCCGTGTATCTATCCCAGCGCTTAGAACAGTGCTTGGCACACTAAGCGCTTAACAAATACCTTCATTGTTATTATTATTATTATTGGACTCTTCCAAGTGCTCGGTACAGTATTCTGCACACAGCAAGCACTCAATAAATATGATCGACTGATGGTAAAATCTAGTTCGTTATTCGATTTACTACAAGAGCAGAAAGATGGGGATTTCAGGTCGGTAGCACTGTTCTCTTTAAGGTCTAAGGCTTGTAGAGGAGGGATGTGTGTTCTTAATCCAGCTTCCAGGATGTCAGACAGGACGGACATGATCCTGCCGGCTGGGCTGCGGTACAGGAGAGTCAGATTGCCCTCTGGCTTTGGGAGAGAGTATTTGTTTCTTACAGAAATCACAGAAAATGTCTGTTTTTTCCTCAGTTTTCAAAACTTGAAGGGGGAAAAAACAAACAAATAAGTGAGATAGCCCTGGCGGCTGCTTCCCTTCACTCCAACAGAAGGTCTACCTAGGTGGGTGGATGGGTGAATGTATGGACATGTGTGTGTGTGTGTATTTTTTTTTTTTGTGTGTGTGTGTGTGTGTGTGTGTACAAAAAAGTGTGGCATGGAAAAAATTGGGGGGGGGGGGGCGGAATGTGCAATATTAGTTCCAGTTGGTTGGGTGAAAACAATGAACCGCTGACTTGATGGGCCAGAGGTTTTCAACTTTCTTGACAAACTGCACCATTGCAGTCTGATGGTTTCACAGCAAACAACACCCCCCCACATGTAAGAGCTTAGTACAGTGTTCAGCACACGGTAAGTGCTCAATAAATATGACTGAATGAATGAATGAATGTACCACTTCTGTGCATCCTCTCTCTCTCTCTCTCTCTCTCTCATCCAAGGTACAAAATATCGTATATATGTTTGTACATATTTATTACTCTATTTATTTATTTATTTTACTTGTACATATCTATTCTATTTATTTTATTTTGTTAGTATGTTTGGTTTTGTTCTCTGTCTCCCCCTTTTAGACTGTGAGCCCACTGTTGGGTAGGGACTGTCTCTATATGTTGCCAATTTGTACTTCCTAAGCATTTAGTACAGTGCTCTGCACATAGTAAGCGCTCAATAAATACGATTGATGATAATGATGATGATGATCCAGTCCCAGATACAAAGGGGCAATACAATGGGGCTTTCTTGTACGAGAAACACGAAGGCTCAGCTCAATCACCGTCAACATCATTAATTCCCAGTCCACCGTTATTTGGGCTGATAAAGAGGCTGATTTCCACTCTCTTTTTAACTGAACTCTGTATTTTGCAGGGTAAGAACAGGTTCCCAGAAAATTATGCATGATTGTTACCTACTTGAGCGTCAAATATGTCTACTTGCTCTACTCCACTGTTCCAAGTGCTTATTATGGTGTTCTGCAGGCAGCATACACTCAGTAAATTCTACTGACTGATTTCACCAAGTGAATGTGCTTCTCTCAACAGCAGAGTTTTCCAAAAAGGACCCTCATGAGAGGATACTTAGAGGTCCTTTCAAGCTGTGTTGCTTTTAGATTTCCCATTGTTTGGCCCTAGATAAACAAGAATTAATATATTTTCTGGAAACTCTATATAAGTTTGTTTAAACATGTTTGTCTGAATGATTGATACCTAAAGGGCATTCATTATCAGGAATGCAAGCCAGTTTGAAGGCCATCCAGGGTCAGGGAAAGAGGACAGAAGAGTTTTTGTTACTGAAAGAAACAGCAATAGAATCAGTGTCCTTTCACCATTCTGTCATCTCGTGGCATGCACTTTACCAATCAATGCTTTCAGTTCCACTTGACTGAGAAAGTAAACTGATATTGTTCTTTTCTTTTTGAGAGGTGTCAAACTGCTTCACGGAAACCACCTGAAAATGGTTACTAACCCTCGTAGTCCTTAAATCACACAAATAATAATAATAATTCGAAGAAGAAGAAGAAGAATAGTATTTGTTAAGCGCTATGTTCCAAGCACTGCTTGCTCTAAGCACTGACGTAGGTACAAGGTAGTCAGGCTGTCCCATGTGGGGCTCACAGTTATAATCCCCATTTTACAGATGAAGTAACTGAGACACAGAGAAGTTAAGTGGCTTGCCCAAGGTCATACAGCAGACAAATGGTGGAACCAGGATTAGAACCCATGACCTTCTCCCAGTCCCATCCTCTATCCACTCCGCCATGCTGTTTCTATATTGCATCATATTGCACATTCTAATATTGCATATTTTAATTACCGATCTCTTAGGAACACTCTTAGGAGAACAAGACTTGGAACTTACTGTGTTATTAGAAAGCTCCAAACAGAAAGAGAGAGGCTCTTGTTTCTGCCTCTCATAAATGGATATTTCTCAAACCAACCTATGCCTCACTCTCATCCAGGATGGAGTCAAACTCTGGCTCAAAGCCTCCTTCCTTCCGGGAATTCCCTCCCACTTAAAAACCGATGTCCTTTCCCCATTCATTCATTCATTCAATCGCATTTATTGAGCGCTTACCGTGTGCAATGCACTGTACTGAGCACTTGGGAAGTACAAGTTGGAAATAAATAGAGACAGTCCTTATCCAACAATGGGTTCACAGTCTAGAAGGGGGAGAGAGATAACAAAACAAAACATGTGGACAGGTGTCATCAGAATAAATAGAAATAAAGTTAGATGCACATCATTAACAAAGTAAATAGAAAAGTAAACATGTACAAGTAAAATAAATAGAGTAATAAATCTGTCCAAACATATATACAGGTGCTGTGGGAAGGGGAGGGAGGAGAAAAAAAAGGGTGCGGGGGGCTCAGTCTGGGAAGGTCTATCTTCAATCCCTTTCTAAAACACATCTCCAAGAGGCCTTCCCTGATGAAACTACCATTTTCCCACCCTGTACTGTCTTCAGCGCTTCCCTGACCCTAGACTATTAAGGGGGGAATCTCGTTCCACAAGGGTAACTTGACTTTTTTCAGTGGGTGGGAAGATGACTATCAGATTAAATAAGGAAGTCTTCAGAGGAAGAGAGCAGAAATGAAAGAAAATTGAGTGTGCCTTCAGCCAACTCCTAGGATAGGTTAAAGCTACATCTCCGCAATTCAACCTGCCCACAGAAATAGCATTTCTAAAGAAATGCAATGTTTTTATGGCATTTGTTAAAAACTTTCCACATTCCAGGCACTGGGTTCCCAGTTTTAATCCCCATTTTACTGATGAGGGAACTGAGGCACAGAGAAGTTAACTGACTTGCCCAAGGAGACACAACGGTAAATGACTGAGCTGGAATTTGAACCCAGGCCCTAAGGCTCCCAGGCCTGTGGTTTATCCACTAGGCCAAGGTGCTTCCCTACGAAATTCTCTGTGAATGTAATTCCCTGTAAATGACAAATTATGATGATTTTTTTACTATACAAAAATCCAGAACATTTAGAAATCCATGAAATTGAATAAGTTCATGTGACAAAAATTGTGTTTTCTCTTTTTGTGGCTAGTTAGATTTATATACTATATAAACCAATCTGACACTGTCCCTGTCCCACATGGGGAGAGAAACAGGGACTTAATCCCCACTTTATACATGAAGAAACTGAGGCACATAAGAGTAGTCCAAGGTCACCCGACAGTTAAGTGGTGGAGCCAGGATTAGAATCCAGGTCTCATATCCAGACCTGCGATCTTTCCACCAAGCCACAGAGTCTATCAAGAACTATTAACCAAACCTCCGGCATATCTCGTCCCCATCCCCCAAGGAAAAAAAAAAAGTAGAAACCACCCTGAAAGTCAACTTTCAAGTGTTATGGAAAATTTGGACACTTTAAGGTGTTATCTTTCCAAAATATTCCATACTATTTTTACACTCAGAACCATTTTCCATTTGGGATCTGAAAAGGAGTAAGAAGTCTCGAACAATAGAACTGACCCCCAGCTCTTATCTTTTTTAAGAGAATCTGAAACAAGGAGGATAAAAGCTAAACTGGATTTTCGGGAGTGTGTTCGTCTTTGAATAAGGGTTCCGTGAAACCCAGCCTACGTTCGGGGGTAAGGATAGAAGAAGAGAGATACTGCAAGAAATAGTCCAACTCGCAGTAGAATATCTGAGCCTACTCTTTACTACTGGGAACTTGCTTTGTTTCCATTTCAAGCCCTTTGATATCTCAACCACCTGCGTGGGCTTCGGTGGAAAAATTTCTGCTTCTCCCCACTGAAAGGGAAATGCACCTCTTTTGGGAATTAAATATACTGGGTCAGTCACCCCGCCGCGTGGAAAAATCATTTTAATCTTTTCAGTGATTTTCAAAGGAGATCACTGCCCCAAAATGAGGGTGTCAGAAGTTTGAGGTGGTCTTGGTTTTTGATCCTGTCATTCTTGATCTGTGCCTTGAAGATGAATGCATTGTAACACTAGATGAAGAGATCAAAGTTCTACATTTCATTATAACCTTTTACTTAAAAAACCATTATGGGAGTTGTCAACCTCTCAGTCATGGCCTTGATTTCAGGGTCTCAGAACCTCACAGTAAAAATCTCCTCTAAACTGAATCTTGACATAAAGGGATTTTCTTAGGAGAGATTATTTCTTGTTCTTTCAAAACAGATTCCTTCACCACATAAATGGATTAGAATATCACCCGCCTCAAATGAATCCTGATTGGGTGTCTTTTATGCAAAAAAGTTTCATTAGTAGTAAGTTTAGAAGTACTCATAACAGTCTTGCACATATAACCAGAATATGGGCCTGGGTTCTAATCCCACCTCCGGTATTTGCCCGCTGTGGGACTATGGACAAGTCGCTTCACTTCAATGTGCCTCAGTTTCAGCAACTGTAAAATGGGGATTCAATATCCGTACTCCCTCTTTCTTAGACTGTGATACCCATGTGGGGTGGGGATGATGTCTGATATGATTAACTTGTATCTACCCCAAAACTGTACTTGACACACTGTAAGTGCTTAACAAATATGACTACTGTTGTTATTATTATTATCATTATTATTTAGTAGCAGTAGTAGTATATCCCTCTGCTATAACAGTCTTTCCTGTAATCAGGACGAATGGGCTTTTTAAGCACGATGACAGCACCCATCTTGAAATGAAATGAATTTCAGGTTCAGTAACGATTAAATTAGCAGACACCTCCTGTATATCTGTAGGCAGTTTCTCATTAAATTATTTCAACTTCATAAAATATCTACGAGTGTGAGGAAATAAAGAGCCGAAGATTTTCCCTTACTCACATTTAGAAAAAAAACACCTTTTTTTCTAGTCTAGTAGTTTTAAATTTCAGCTGATTTCAACTTTTCACCACTATGTTTAGAACGTGATTTCTCAGTGATAGCTTGCCATAGCAGCATTTTCAGTAAATCATTTTTTTAAAAAACATTTCTTCCAAACCTTTGAAAATTATGAATTGAAACATTTTCATTTTGCCTGACACCTCTGTGGAATGTATTATGGGCAGGAGTTTAAAGGAGTATCTGGTTGGGAATTCTACACTTCCAAGTCAATCGCTTTGCAGATGTCTACTGTATTATGTGAATGCACATTTTGCTCGGTGAAATGTTATTCGGGAGAAATTCTTCAAAACGATCAATCTGTAGTACTTACAGAGCACTTACTGTGTGGAGAGCACTGTACTAAGTGCTTGGGAGAGTACAATTCAACGCAGTTGGTAGAAATGTTCCCTACCCACAGCAAGTTGACAGTCCAGAGAATATGACGGTGGACATCCATGATGATGATGGACATCTAGTATCTACTAACCTGATTATGTAGCATCAGCCCCAGCACTTAGGTCAGTGCTTGGCGAATAGTAATTGCTAAATTCTGTTATCATTATTATTTTATTTATAAAGGGCTTTCCACTGAAAATATTCTTTATTTCATACCTGCATTTGTATGGAACCAGCATATCCTAGGTGGAAAGATCACAGGCCTGGGAGCTAGAGGACCTGGTTCTAATCACAGCCCCGCCACTTGTCTGCTGTGTGACCCTGAGCAAGTCACTTGACTTGTCGGTGCCTCAGTTACCTAATCTGTAAAACAGGGATTAAGACTGTGAGTCCCACGTGAGACTGTGTCCAACCTGATTAGCTTGTATCTACCCCAGTGCTTAGTAGAGTGCCTGGCACAGAGTAAGTGCTTATTTAGCTCCTGAATCTATGGACAAATCAATAAAATCTACTGTGTAGAAATCCATGACAATGGATCCACTTCTTTTGCGTTTTTACAAATACAGAAATATGCTTTTGATAAACAGACAAGTGTCTGTAATATGGTGGCCAAATCTCTTCAAATGAGCACATGATTTTTTGCTGTGTTTTTCTTGAAGTAATATTCTGTGACACCTAAGCGTGGAGTTTAACAAAACTCAATTTACACTCACTTTAGCCCCTACCATACTATCCTTCATTCAGTCTATAATCTGACATTTTAACCAGATGAATAGTTGTCTTCAACAATCAAGGTATAACTTCCTAGTGACCTCCAAAGTTTCTTTTTTTGTCATTACATGAGAAACTTACTTACAAGGAGAAAACCCAGAGGGCTTACTGAAAAGAAGTTGGCTTGACTAGTAAGTAAGTATTCACTTAGAAGATAAAAACACTTGCATTTTGGGGCAGGAAAGAAAGCTCTCTTTTTCATGATGAAAGGTTGTACTGTGTGTAATTTTGGCTTTTTATTTTAAGCCTAAAGTTGTTGTTTGTTTTTCATATTAGTGCTTCAAATGATTTTCCTCTCCATGTCATGATGCTTTTTCAACAAAATATATATTCCACTGTGCTTTCACATAAATTATAATATGCATGTGGATTCACAAAAGAATTATATTCATTGGGAATAGGGCAATTTAAAAAAAATTACCTAAAACCCATGTTTTCCAAAACAAATATCACATTCATCTGAGTATGTTAGGGCTTGTAAATTATCCAAAATAAAAAAAAGTTCCCAACTGTGGCTCACGCAATTCCCCTACCCAGGAATTTCCACCCTGACCAAATCCACAAGGCCCAATTTCTCCCCAACTTTAAAACCCTCCTAAGCTTTCTGATTAATTCACAACACCTTAGTTGCATTAATCCAACAGCTACCCTTGACACGCATGCATTTTAATCCCATCTCCGGCCTTCACGTGTATACACACACACATATATGTAGTAGATATTATTCAAAATACATATATCTATATCTATGGCTGTTTATGGATATAGACACACACGTGTGTGTGTTTTTAATCAAAAATTTTCCCCTGATATATTTCTACAATTCCCTGTGATAAACTTGGTCTTCCTCTTGTTCTTTCTTTTGGTATAACATTTTGGTCCGGTTGTCTCACCCATTATATCGTAAAGTCCTTAAGGCAAAGAAAATCAATTTTGCTTCTATTTTACTCTCCAATTTGGTATAGCTCTTCGCACTCAATAAGACCTTGATAAATGGCAATGATGGACCGAATGAGTGTCCACGCTTAATATTTATGAAACCATTTCACGCACTGTGGTGTACGATTTTGTCATGGTCTTTCAAGCTGTTTTTCAGCCTGGCATCTGCCAATTTAAGCCCATACCCTCACACTCTGCTTCCATCATTTCGGCGTGGCAACGTTAAGAATCAGTCACAGAGCTCTTTACTTCTCTCAATTTCAATGCCCCTATTCATGGCCTGTAATTGAAGAAAGATCTCTCTCCCTGTCAGGAAGCACGATGGGATGGAAAGGAAGAAAAGGTCAAAGGATTCATTTACTACTCAGTTACAGTTTGTCTTTTCTACCTAATGGTAAGACATATTTCTGTGCATGTGAACCAACTATATAAACATTGATATTCTCAGACAAATATATAGACACATAATGACATATACACATCCAGCGCTTAGAACAGTGCTTTGCACATAGTAAGTGCTTAATAAATGCTATTATTATTATTATTATACCCACTATATGTATGTGTGTGTCTGTGTGTATACACACATGCACTACATATATATACATATAGTAACATATCAATCAATCAACCAATCAATCGTATTTATTGAGCGCTTACTGTGTGCAGAGCACTGTACTAAGCGCTTGGGAAGTACAAGTTGGCAACATATAGAGACAGTCCCTACCCAACAGTGGGCTCACAGTCTAAAAGGGGGAGACAGAGAAGAAAACCAAACATACTAACAAAATAAATAGAATAGATAAGTACAAGTAAAATAAATAGAGTAATAAATATGTACAAACATATAATAATGTGTTGCTTATATAACTACGCAGCTCACAATCTATATATATCACACATATAGATTGTGAGTTAATGTGTAGTTAATGTATATATTAGCAACACATTATTATATAATAATAATGGTGGTATTTGTTAAGCGCTATGTGCAAAGCACTGTTCTAAGCACTGGGGTGATTCAAAGTGATTAGGTTGTCCCACGAGGGGTTCACAGTCTTACTATTATTATTACAGAATACATTATATATTATATTTAGGACCTGGGTCCTAATGCAGGTTTCACCACTTGTCTGCTGCATGACAAGTCACTTAATTTCTCTGTGCCTCAGTTACCTCATCTGTAAAATGGGGATTAAATCTTCCTCCCCCCACAACTCAGACTGTAAGCCCTATTTATGTGGGACAGGGACTGTGTCCAACCTGATTTCCTTATATCTACCCCTGTGCTTAGATCATACTTGACAGACAGTAAGCGCATAACAAATACCATAAATGATGGTATTTGTTTAGCACCTACTATGTGCCAAGCACTGTTCTGAGTGCTGGGGGGGATACAAGGTAATCAGGTTGTCCCACGTGGGGCTCACAGTCTTCATCCCCATTTTACAGATGCAGTAACTGAGACACAGAAAAGTTAAGTGACTTGCCCCAAGTCACACAGCTGACAGGTGGCGGAGGCGGGATTAGAACCCACAACCTGTGACTTGTGGCAGAATGAGGATTAGAACCCAGGTCCTCTCACTTCCAGGTCCATGCTCCTTCCACTGGGCAACACTACTTCTCATGTCATGGACACACATTTACTATAATCCACAACGGATCAAACAGATTTTGTATAATGATTCCAAATTTCTATGTGGCAAAATAAATTTCAGTCGTGATTTGAGAACTTCAGTTCACTATCATTATGACTGTATTTGTATTGGTTTGGTTGCTAGGGAGTGCCATCAGTCTGTATGTATGTATATATGTATATGTACATATATATACATATATGTATATATGTATATATGTTTTTACGTATTTATTACTTTATTACTCTATTTTAGTTGTACATATTCTATTTATTTTATTTTGTTAATATGTTTTTTATTATATTGTTATTACTCTATTTTATTTGTACATATTTATTCTATTTATTTTATTTTGTTAATATGCTTTGTTTTGTTCTCTGTCTCCCCCTTCTAGCCTGTGAGCCCACTGTCGGGTAGGGACCGTCTCTATATGTTGCCAACTTGTACTGCCCAAGCGCTTAGTCCAGTGCTCTGCACACAGTAAGCGCTCAGTAAATACGACTGAATGAATGAATGAATCGGTCGATACACGCTGGGAATCTTTAAATAAAAGAGTTAAAAGAAAACTCAGCCGAGTTCAGCTCAGTGGTTTCATGAAATACACTTCACAATTGCAATGCGTTCCAGAGAGAACATTTTTACAAGGTCTTGTTTGAGTTTGTGTCCCTCCGATGCCACTGGCAGAACAAAGCCATAAATGTGTTACATTTGTCTCCAGTAACCACCTAGGGAGAAAAAGGAAATCTGAGCACAGCAAAAATCCCATTTGAGTTTGGTTTTTTTCCCCCCATCTGAAGCAAGGCTTAAGGTGGATATTCAGTGAAATTCTAAGAAAATGTCAGTGGCACGTAATGACTTATATCCAACTGAAAATTTCATGAGGGAAAAATATGCAAAATGAACATTCGAAATATGAAATAAAATTATAATAGAATTCTTTGCCACTTTGTAGCACCTTCATCCCTAAACAGAAAAGCCAAATTCCCTATGACCCTTTTGGAAGCAGCCTCATTCTACTCAACCCGAAGGAAGATTGCAGCAGCCTTGAATAAGGTCCCTATGGGTTGAAAGAATTTATAGAGATTCCCAAACATCTTTATTTACGTCCGAGAATTAGGTTACATACCGGAAGAATCTGGTTGGCTGTGTATCTAAATTCCAGGCTGTACGGAAGGAACTTAAAGCATCAAAAAGAATATCTACACTGTAAAGTGGAAGAGTAACCAGATCACCATACCTTACTATGCAATATATATTTTTTTAAAAATAAATAATTCTGTGGTCACAGTGCAGCGTGAGAATTGGTGCACTGGAAGTCCTGGATGAAGGTGGCTAAGGATGACTGTGACAGAATAATAATAATAATGATGATGGTATTTCAATCAATCAATCAATCGTATTTATTGAGCGCTTACTATGTGCAGAGCACTGTACTAAGCGCTTGGGAAGTACAAATTGGCATCACATAGAGACAGTCCCTACCCAACAGTGGGCTCACAGTCTAAAAGGTATTTGTTAGTTTCTTACTATGTGCCAAACACTGTTCAAAGCACTGGGGTAGATATAAGGTAATCAGGTTGTGGGGCTTACAGTGGGTGCTAAATAAATACCACTGATTTGAATTGATACAATAATCACATTCTAATTTTCAATGACTCTCAGTTAGAAATCCTTTCTCATGTCCAAGTTCAACCTTAAACACGTTCTTTAAATCCATTTCTTTCACACTTTGTGAGCAGTGAAGATGGTGAAGTGCCTATCAGGTATGGTGATCTGGGTTACTCTTCCACTTTACAGTGTAGATATTCTTTCTGATGCTTTAAGTTCCTTCTGACAATAATCACATTGCAATTCTCAATGACTCTCCTTAGTAAGAAATCCTTTCTCATGTCCAAGTTCAACCTTAAACACGTTCTTTAAATCCATTTCTTTCACACTTTGTGAACAGTGAAGATGGTGAAGTGGCTACCAGGTATGGTGATCTGGGTTACTGTTCCACTTTACAGTGTAGATATTCTTTCTGATGCTTTAAGTTCCTTCCGTACAGACTGGAATTGAAATACACAGCCAACCAGATTCTTCCAGCATGTAACCTAATTCTTGGACGTAAATAAAGATGTTTGGGAATCTCCATCAATTCGGGCCCTGGCGTTATTTGAATAGATTGTGCATCAGCCAGGAGGACAATAGGCCTTTTCATATGTATGTTGCCAACTGTTGCAACCAATATGTTGCCAACTTGTACTTCCCAAGCGCTTAGTACAGTGCTCTGCACACAGTAAGCGCTCAATAAATACGATTGATTGATTGATTTTCAACGAAACTGAAGACCGGGGACTCCACTCTCGTGAAATGATGCAACTGATGAACTGTTGGTTGTCTCTCCCCTTCCATTTCCTACTCTTGTTTTTCTAGTTAGCAAGACGCTTCCAGGTGTTTCTTGAGAAGCAGCGTGGCTTAGTGCCAAAAGAGCTTGGGAGTCAGAGGATGTTGGTCCTAATCCCAGCTCTGCCTCCTGTCTGCTGTGTGACCTTGGGCAAGTCACTTAACTTCTCCGTGCCTCAGTTACCACATCTGTAAAATGGGGATTAAGACTGTGAACCCCATGTGGGACAACCTGATTACCTTGTGTCTACCCCTCATTATTCCTATTATTACATCTGATAAGGGACAACAGAATCGAAATACAGAGATCTCAACCAGATCAATATCTGTCCACTTTGAGCACTTTGATATTCACTGCTTCCTCAACCCCGCAGCACTTACGTACATGGCCAAAATTTAGGTGCTTATATCAATGTCTGTCTCCCCCACTGGACTGAAACTCCTTGTGGGCAGGTTACGTGTCGACCCACCCTGTTGTATTGTACTCTTCCAAGTGTTAGGAAGGTAAAGTGCTCTGCACCCAGTAAGTGCTCAATAAATACCAGTGATTGATTGATTGAATCACTAAGGAAAACTGTGAAATCTTTAAAACTGGATGGAGTCTTCCTGGGTTGTTCTAAATAAGCTTTGTGTCGGCTATGGATCCCAAATGGTCAATCCTACAGTTTTAAGTTAAGGTCCTTTTTCCTTTTTTTGTAGGAAGATGTAAGTTTGAGTGTATTCTCCCAAGCCCTTAGTACAGCGCTCTGCACATAGTAAGGGCTCAATAGATACAACTGATTCTATACTCCCCTCATCACAGAACGGAAGGGATCCGACCAAACAGTTCCCAAGACATACTTTCAGGATGTAAACTTCCCAAAGAATTGCTGTCATTTATCTAAGAGCAGGATTGAATTGAGGTCAATGAGAAGAACCAGAGTTCTTAAGCCTGAGACCTGCTTTGGCCATAATCCTCGCTAAAGATTAAGAGCTCTCATTAGGACTTTTTATTCCTGTAGTATTTCATGTGTTCCCCAAAGCATCATCACCTCAAAAAAAAAAAAAAAATACACAAACATTTGTTGCCAAACAAAAAACCTGTTACCAGAGGACTGTTTTATCCATAAACTGAAATTCTGGAAAATGACAGTCTAAAACAAAAGTAGTTTATTTCGAATATCCCTGGCCACTAATACTTATGAAAGCCAAGCAGAAGATGGAAAGCAAGATCAACGGTAGAACTAGGAGGAAAACCTGTAAAATTTGACACGCTGAGCAATTTTTCACTGGAATAATGTTTCTGCAACTAGTTCCATCACTATTCTTACATTATAGTCCGCCCGGGTTATCATTAATACAGGACGAAGGGAGCCGGGAGTGAACTACAGCTATTGCAACCTACGGATTTGCGCTGGCCTCCTGGCAGATATTCCTTGTGCACCAGATGTTAGGTTTTATTATGAGGCCAACAACCAAAACTCTCCCCTTGGTCCCTGTGGAATTAGAACAAAGACACCGGCAGCATCTGTGCAGTGTCCCTTCCTGAAGTGGAAACTCAATTTGGGCCATCTGTATGTCTACCAGTAAATCTCCAGAGGTATAAAACACACACACACACACACACACACTTATCCGTATGCCATTTACCCATCGGCTGCCCAATTTCTCATGATGAAAACAGCTCTACATGGAATAAAAAGAGTGGGAGAAGGAGGAAACTAAATTGCAGAGTGGAAACCAGAGGTATCTATCTGTCTAGTGTCGTACTGTCACTGACAAATTTATTCACCCATTTGCTACAGATGTGAACTGATGCTGCACCACATCACCCAACTATTCTTTCTCCACAATCAAAGGTTGTTTTGATTCTGGGTACTCCCAGACATGCCCATTTCATGACAGAAAAGGGATCCTTCATCTCTGAAAGTCTCCAGCTTTGGCTGGAAGTCTTGAGGGAGGAAAGTGGGCAACTTAAGCTGGACAAACAGCCAAGCATATGACACGAGCAGGTCACAGGCTTCAACAAAATGATGGCCTCCTGAACTTGCATTTTCAAACTCATCCATTACCCATACGGAAATACTGCATTTCTAAATATAAGACTCCAGCTCCTTTGTGAAGCAGCATAGCCCACGGGCCCAGGAATCAGAAGGTCGCGGGCTCTAATCCTGGTTCCACTCCTTGTCTGCTGTGTGACCTTGAGCAAGTCACTTCACTTCTCCGTTCCTCAGTTACCTCATCTATACAACGGGGGTGAAGACTGTGACCCCGAGATGAGACAGGGACTGTGTCCAACCTGATTTGCTTGTATCCAACACAGCGCTTAGTACAGTGCCTGGCACAGAATAAGCGCTTAAGAAATACCATAATTATTATTACTATTATTGTCATCCTGCTATGTATGGCAGTATATCCACTGATGAGTGATAATATGTACGGCAGTATATCCATATGGCAGTATATCCACTGATGAGTGATAAGCAGGAAAGGAACTCTATCACTTACAGAGTTGGAGCAGAAGTGCATAAAACTTTGTTTCTCCTTAATGATAATCTACCCATAGGCATTATTAATTTTACCATACGCAAATAAGAATGCCTGGATATTTATTAATTCTGACCAAGTCCCTTGGCCCACAAGGCGGTTACATCAAAGAGGAGGAGGACAGACATTCAGGGAAAAAGAATGACAGGCTAAATGTACATTTGTAGTGAATTGTTTCTATAACAATGATCTGCTTTATCAAGCATTTATCATTAAATTTTCCTGAAAATGAGCTATAATGCTTTGCCTAAAAAAGAGAATTTAATGGACTCAGTGTAGGGGATAAAACCAGTGTTTTAGAGAAAAATTTGTAGCCTAGCTTAGTGTGTTTTAACAATCTAGGGTTGGAGTCTAGACCAACATTCCTTGATTTCTAGAACCTTGTGGCGAAAGAACAAAACAGTGCTGCAGTGGAGGAACCTGGTGGAAAACGAACCCTTCGCAATAGGCACTGCCCTTGAAGTTTTCTTTTTTCCTTTTGTTGATCACAGAAGATAACAGACTTTCCAAAAGATGAAGCCTTTGGTTCTTCCCTCTGGTACCGTGAAAGGATGTGTCCGAGGATCACAAGCTTTTATAGTGAGAATCGGCTATAACGGAATAATTTTCTAGTCTCAAAATAGCCTCGAAAGGAGTTATACATCCTGCCATTCTGTAGTCTTAGAACATGCAGCAGAAGAATTATGTGAATTTTTGGATAAAGCTATTTGCAAGATTCGGAATAAGGCTCTCATTTGTGTAAAATGGGGATTAAATTCTCTTCCTAACTACTTAGACTGTGAGCCCCATGTGGGACAGGGACTGTGTCCAAACTGATTAAATTCCATCTTCCCCAGTGCTTAAAACAGTCCTTGGCGCATAATAAGTGCTTAACAAATATGGTGAAAATAACATTGATAATAACTGTACAACTAACTTCCTCAGAGAAAGAACCTCTTGGGAGTGTTTGACATGACCCGTATCCATTCTACAACAGCACAAGAGACAAATTCTGTAGAATTGCTATCTGTTAATAAGTGCTTAACAAATATGGTGAAAATAACATTGATAATAACTGTACAACTAACTTCCTCAGAGAAAGAACCTCTTGGGAGCCCCTTCCTTCCTCTCCCCCTCGTCCCCCTCTCCATCCCCCCCCCATCTTACCTCCTTCCCTTCCCCACAGCACCTGTATATATGTATATATGTTTGTACATATTTATTACTCTATTTATTTATTTATTTTACTTGTACATATCTATTCTATTTCTTTTATTTTGTTAGTATGTTTGGTTTTGTTCTCTGTCTCCCCCTTTTAGACTGTGAGCTCACTGTTGGGTAGGGACTGTCTCTATATGTTGCCAATTTGTACTTCCCAACCACTTAGTACAGTGCTCTGCACACAGTAAGCGCTCAATAAATGCAACTGATTGATTGATTGATTGATTGAGTCCGAAGGTTCTAATCCCGGCTCTGCGATTTGTCAGCTGTGTGACCGTGGCAAAGTCCCTTAACTTCTCTGTGCCTCAGTTACCTCATCGGTAAAATGGGATTAAGACTGTGAGTCCCATGCGGGGCATGGACTGTGCCCCTACCTGACTAGCTTCGATCTACCCCAGCGCTTAGTACAGAGCTTGGTACACAGTGCGTGCCTAACAAACACAGTTAGAACCAAAAAAATGAGGAGCAGTTCTGGGGATTTCAATTTAGGCTCCCCGTGCTGGCATTCAGAGAAGCAGCGTGGCTCAGTGGAAAAAGCCTGGGCTTGGGAGTCAGAGGTCTTGGGTTCGAATCCCCGCTCTGCCACACGTCTGCTGTGTGACCTTGGGCAAGTCACTTAGCTTCCCTGAGCCTCAGTTACCTCATCTGTAAAATGGGGATTAAGATTGTGAGCCCCATGTGAGACAACCTGATCACCGTGGCTTTGCACATAGTAAGCACTTAAAAAATGCCGTCATTATTATTATTATTATTATTATTCCTTTCCTCCCTTAACACAATGAAGATCGCTTGACGCCTGCCCCCAAAATGGAGGGTGACATTTGGGAAAATGAAAAACAAACACATTCAAGTCTGGGAACAGAAGAGACCTTCCATGCCCCTGTTCCAAAGTGGGATTAAAAAGGCAGTACTGAAAATATTAGAGCCATTTAAAGCTGCAAAATGTCTTTAACCTTGATGGAGTTCCGCTGAGATTGCCCTCTTAAGCAGCTAGTATCTCATATAGCATCGTTAGCCCTAGGTTAATGAGATAAATAATTGAGGCAGTGCACTGAGTAACGACGTGAATGTTAAGTCTAAAATAATCATCAGGTCCAGCAAACACTCAGGCCTCTCTGCAACCATTGTTTACACTCGGACTGGTTCGCGCACTGTGTCTGTAAGTAAAAACGATAATATCGCATCCCATGAAGAGAGCAAAGAGACAACCAGTGAGATGGCATGGCACGATGTAGCATTCCAAGCGCTTAGTACAGTGCTTGGCACAGAGGAAGTGCTCAAAAGATACCATCGATTGATAGCATTTGTAGTTGAAGGATTTCCTGGTTACAATAAGCATTTCTTCAGCCAGTGCGTGCGATGCACTGAAGCAGCGTGGCCTAGTGGATAAAGCCCGGGCCTGGGAATCAGGTGGACCTGGGTTCTAGTTCTGGCTCCGCCACTCTCCTGCTGTGTGACCCTGGGCAAGTCATTTCACTTCTCCGTTCCTCAGTTACCTCACCTGGAAAATGGGGATTATGACTGCGAGCCCCATGTGGGACGTGACCGATGACCAACCTGATTACCTTGTATCTATCCCAGTGTTTAAAACAGTGCCTAGCACATAGTAAGCACCTAACAAGGACCATAAATACAAATGATCAAATTCCAGAGCCTCGAGAAGCTGCACAAGGCCAGCTGCACTCCAAATGGTTGAATAGGGGGAAAAGTTGAGAGAGACGTTGTGTCGGGGAAAATTAAACTGCTGAAAACTTCCTTGGAAACCTCAGGAGAGGCAGGTCTAAATCTTCCAGGTTTACACTTAGAAATCAGGTCAGGGTGCTCCCTAAAGCAAGTCTGGAAGTCAAGTTCTTTAATCACTTCTTGACTTCCCTGACAGGTGATTTTTTTTTAAAAAAAATAAACCTACTTACTATCTCTCGTGTCAGATCCGAAAATCATTTCTAAGAGAATCATAGGAGAAGAGCACAGGAGACTTCTTAGCAGTGAGCTTAATAACTGAGGGCCACGGATTTAATCCAGGGACTTGGCAGGAAATTGCGGGGCACGTGTACGATGGGTATGGAAAGGAGAAGAGTGAGAGTCCACAGAAGAGGAAAATTTGATTCTAAGACACTGAGGACAAGGATAATGGATGGTGAATCTGACTGAAGGCTGTAAGCTCATCATGGGCAGGGAACATGTTTTCCAACTCTGTTCTACTGTAATAATAATAATAATGATGATGGCATTTATTAAGCGCTTACTATGTGCAAAGCACTGTTCTAAGCGCTGGGGAGGTTACAAGGTGATCAGGTTGTCCCACGGGGGCTCACAGTATTAATCCCCATTTTACAGTTGAGGTAACTGAGGCCCAGAGGAGTTAAATGACTTGCCCAAGGTCACACAGCTGACAATTGGAGGAGCCTGAATTTGAACCCATGACCTCTGACTCCAAAGCCGGGGCTCTTTCCACCGAGCCACGCTGCTTCTCTTGATAAATACTTGATAAATACCATCGACCGATGGGTTGAATGACTGAGGGAGTGAATCAGTCAACCTCTTCAGGATTCCGACAAATCTATCCCTTATAGGGATCTGCGAACATTGATTCCTTCTTCAATTCTCTTATCCTTATTCATTCATTCATTCATATTTATTGAGCGCTTAGTGTGTGCAGAGCACTGTACTAAGCGCTTGGAAAGTCCAAGTTGGCAACATATAGAGACGGTCCCTACCCAACAGTGGGCTCACAGTCTAGAAGGGGGAGGCAGAGAACAAAACAAAACATATTAACAAAATAAAATAAGTAGAATAAATATGTACAAGTAAAATAAATAAATAAATAGAGCCATAAATACATACAAACATATATACATCCTTATACCAGGAAGTGGAACAACTGCATTAAACCCACATTCGATGATGTACTTTTGTGACCGAAATCACTAAGCCCAATTTTCCAAACTGTACCCATTTAAAGCCTTTGGAAAATCATACCTCCTCTTCAAGGCCTTCCCTGATGATTTCCCCAAATAATCTATCTTCTCTCCTCACTCTTTCTCTCACTAGTACTGCTACTATTAATCATAATAATAATAATAGTAGTAATAATAATAAATGTGGCTCGACAATGGATGGCAGGCTGGTGTCCAGGCACCCGCTATACATGGCATCGAAAGGGGACATCTATAATGCCAGAGGGCACTGATCCCTATGCGGGGCAGGGACTCTGTCCGACCTTAATAACTTGTAACTTGTACTTCCCAAGCACTTAGTATAGTGCTCTGCACACAGTAAGCGCTCAATAAATACAATTGATCGATTGATTGTAACTACCCAAGGGCTTAGAATAGTGTTCAACAGTAAACACTAACAAATACCATTAAATAATAAAAAGCAGCATTTTAAAGACACGGGAAGCAAATGTAATATCAGTAATATTGTAATATCATAATATTAATAACATAATAGCAGTGGTATCCAGAAGTGGATAGATTCATTCATTCATTTGCATTTACTGAGCGCTTACTGTGTGCAGAGAACTGTACTAAGCACTTGGAGAGTCCAATTTGGCAACAAATAGGGACAATCCCTACCCAACAATGGGCTCACATAGAAGGGGAGGAGACAGACCACAAAACAAATAGGCATCAATAAAAATGAACAGAATTATAGATATATACACATCATTAATAAAACAAATAGAACAATAAATATGTACATGTATACACAAGTGCTGTGGGGCGGGGATGGGGTAGAGCAGAGGGAGGGAATCGGGGTGATGAGGAGGGGATGAGGAGCAGAGGAAAAGTGGGGGGCTCAATCAATCAATCAATTGTATTTATTGAGCACTTACTGTGTGCAGAGCACTGTACTAAGCGCTTGGGAAGTACAAGTTGGCAACATATAGAGACAGTCCCTACCCAACAGTGGGCTTCTCAGTATGGGAATGCCTCCTGGAGGGAAAATTCAGGAGAGAGGTTTGTGACCCTGAGCAAAGGTTTCATGAAAATTGGGATGACAGATGGCAGGCGCTACGTGGGATGAACCTCTTCAAACAGCACAAACCTAACCTCACTCGCAAATCCTACACGAACAAGCATCAGTTTCCAGCAACGTTCAGATAAACGAATGGCGCCTTCAGTAAAAATGACGGGCAGCTACACACACACACACAAGTTTCTACATATGACAGTGCAGATATCACCACTGGGGTTCAAAGACAGAATAATAATAATAATAATGGTATTTGTTAAGCACTTACTATGTGCAAAACACTGTTTTAAGTGCTGGGGAGGATACAAGGTAATCAGGTTGTTCCACGTGGGGCTCACAGTCTTAATCCTCATTTTGCAGATGAGGTAACTGAGGCACAGAGAAGGGAAGTGACTTGCCCAAAGTCACACAGCTGACAAGTGGCAGAGCCGGCATTAGAACCCCTGACCTCTGACTCCAAAGCCTGGGCTCTTTCCACTGAGCCACCCTAAGTCAAAAGGCACCCCCCACAAATTATAAAATCATCCCCCCGATAACAAAAGACGGACCAAATGAAGCATTTCCAAACACACGGGTGAGATTCCATTTTAGTAAAATTGATTTCTAGAGGAAATTATGGGCAGATCCAGATGATCTTAAAAAAAAAGGATATGTACATTAACCACACATGTTTCAAGACTTTAGTAAATAATGAGTGAGAAACGCTTTCAGCATCAGAAGAAAACCATCATAAAAGTGTTGAGTGTTGTCACGACTCATTATCGTGGACTGTCTCCAACTTGCCCCTTGATTTAATGTGTATTTTCTATCTCTGGCCCTTAGAAGAATGCAATTTCAATGAGGTCGTATTTGCCAGTCAGCGTGATGTAAGGGAGAAATGCCATTAGAAATCTCTTTGAAAAGAAGGAAACGTTGAATATTTGAGGTCAAGTATTCACCTTTCCCAGCTCCGCTTTGGAAATGAATATTATACGGAGACTCAATGGGGAAAAATGTATCCTTGAAATAACGGGGGAAGTATCAATGCTGCTGATTTCCATTCTGCTTTAGAATGCGGGTCTCCCGGACGCTTGAAAATGAAAAAATCAAAATACATATTTCATGGACGAGAAATGAAAAGATCCATCTAATCCCTGTGATCCCGGTATTATCTTGCTATTTCTGAATTCGCAGTAGAGATAGAAAAGTTAGTGCAAGGTTACAGGCTAGCGATAACTTTATGGCAGGGCAAGGATGCTTTGTAAACATCAGACAGATGGCTTCCCCTCTAGACTGTGAGCCCACTGTTGGGTAGGGACCGTCTCTATATGCTGCCAACCTGTACTTCCCAAGCGCTTAGTACAGTGCTCTGCACACAGTAAGCACTCAATAAATACGATTGATTAATTGATTGATTCTATGGGAGGCTGTGACGAATGATCCCGCAAAACAGCTCTTCCTCTCTGGCTCTTATAGTCTAGAGGCTGTAAGTCACAGCCCAGGACAGGACAATAGTCAGTCATTCATTCATTCAATCATTCATTCATTCAGTTGCATTTATTGAGCACTTTCTGTGTGCAGAGCACTGTATTAAGCTCTTGGGAGAATACAATATAACAATAAACAGACACATGAGCTGCCCACAACGAGCTTACAGTCCAGAGAGGGAGACAGACAGTTCTAAGGCCTACAGCCACCCGCTCCCCACATTTGAGGACTTATTCGGCTCTGCGCTTTTATATAGTTTTGCATTTATCCTAAGTCACCTTCTGTTTTGTGTCTGCGGCCAAAGCCAAGTCTGTGAGGCCCTGGGGTTCCAGGAATTGCCTAACTCTCATCTGTGAATTTTTTTCCCCAGGATTTACTACCCTGCTCTGCACCCAATAAGCTTGTCCCCTAGACCGTAAGCTCGTTGTGGGCAGGGAATATGGGCCATTATTATTATTATTATGCGTCGTCTAGTCATTTCCAATTCACGGCAACACCATGGATATAATATGGACCTACCAACTCTTTTATATTGGACTCATCCAAGCACTTACTTTTGTGCTTTTAGACTGTGAGCCCACTGCTGGGTAGGGACTGTCTCCATATGTTGCCAACTTGTATTTCCCAAGTGCTTAGTACAGTGCTCTGCACACAGTAAGCGCTCAATAAATACGATTGATTGATTGATTGCTCTGCACATGCTAAAAGCTCAATAAATACCATTGAGAGCACACCTTAATGGACAGAACACGGGCCTGAAATTCAGAAGGACACAGGTCTGCCACTTGTCTTCTGTGTGACACTTTGCTTCTCTGTGCCTTAGTTTCCTCATCTGTAAAATAGGAATTAAGACTGTGAGCCCAATGTGGGAAAGGGATTGGGTCTAACCCAATTTGCTTGTATTCCCCTTCAGCGTTTAGTACACTTCCTGGCACACAGTAAGCACTTAACAATACCGTGGCTCAGTGGAAAGAGCACGGGCTTTGGAGTCAGAGGTCATGGGTTCAAATCCCGGCTCCGCCAGCTGTCAGCTGTGTGACTTTGGGCAAGTCACAACTTCTCTGGGCCTCAGTTCTCTCATCTGTAAAATGGGGATTAAGACTGTGAGCCCCCTGTGGGACAACCTGATCACCCTGTAACCTCCCCAGTGCTTAGAACAGTGCTTTCCACATAGTAAGTGCTTAATAAATGCCATTATTTATTTATTTGTTTAATACCACGGTTATCTTTCATGCCTGCCTCCCGCTCTAGGCTGCGAGCTCATTACGGGAAGGGAACAAACCCACCAACTCTGTCCTACTGCTGTCTCCCAAGGGCTTAGTGCAATGCTCCGTACAAGGTAAGCACTCAATAAATACCACTGACTGATTAATCCATTAATTGATAAATACAATTGCACTACAGCTACTAAAATAGAGCAAATAGAAAGACCAGGGGATGAAGAGCACAAAGAACACCAAAGAGTTATGGAGCTGGGACTAAAGGCACCCTGAATTCACAGGGCAAATTGACAGAGAAGTGATCAGAGCCCGAACACCATGGAGATGAGAGCTGTCAGAAGTCCAGTCACTGATGATCTTGGCATCACTCCTGTCAAAGTACTGCACGGCCTCGATTCAATTAACGACTCTGTTATCTACACAGTGCTTAAAGGCACGACAATCCCATATCTGGACTATACAGTTGTCTGCGGGATTTAAGTGTCTGCGCCTCCAAAGAGAAGATAGCAAAGTTACATTTGTGGGTAGAGATAGAGGACAGATTTTACTCAAAGTTAATTTTATTCCATTATTCTAAAAATGCTAAACAGATGTCTAAAATGGAAAACGTCTAGTTTGCAGAGATCAGTGTAAGTGCTGACTTCAAAATGTGCTGGAAATAGACAATATAGGATCACATCTCTCTCCAAACTTCATTTCGCTTAGGCGATTCACTGGGTGGTTTTAATATTTCATGACTGCCACAAGAATGCCCATTAGAGACACCGAGACTTGTTCAAGAACTTCTAATTCATCAGCACCCCAGCACCCAGGAGGGTTGGGAAGCTGTGCAATGAAGCAAGGCTCGGTAGAGAGAAGCCAACAGGGACCAACTATCCCAACTGGAGAAGCAGCCATGGCATGGAGTCAGAAGGACCTGGGTTCTAATCCTGCCTCCTCCACTCATCTGCTGTGTGACCTTTGGCACGTCATTTAATTTCTCTGTGTCTACATTACCACACCTGTAAAATGGGGATTCGATGCCATTTCTTCCTCCCATTTAGACTGTGAGCCCCACATGGGACTGTGACTGACCTGATTATCTTTCATCTACCGTGACTCGATGGAAAGAGCATGGGCTTGGGAGTCGGAGGTCATGGGTTCAAATCCCGGCTCTGCCCCTTGTCAGCTGTGTGACTTTGGGCAAGTCACTTCGCTTCTCTGGGCCCCAGTTACCTCATCTGTAAAATGGGGATTAAGACTGTGAGCCCCTCGTGGGACAACCTTATAACTTCCCCAGCCCCCAGAACAGTGCTTTGCACATAGTAAGCGCTTAATAAATGCCATTATTATTATGATGATGATGACAAAGTCTTCACTGGAAATGGATAGGCATCTTTCTTGTTACCTTGCAGAGCACTGATGAGTAAGCAGCATGGCTAGCGGTACAGCACTAGCCTGGGAATCAAAAGGTCATGGGTTCTAATCCCAGCTCTGCCGCTTATGTGCGGAGTGACCTTGGGCAAGTCTTTTCACTTCTCTGAGCCTCAGTTACCTGTAAAATGGAGATTGAGACTGTGAGCCACACATGGGATGGTGCTCTGCACACAATAAGGACTCAGTAACTATGACCGAATGAATGAATTAATGAATGGATGACAGGGATTCTGTCCAACCTGATTTGCTTGTATCCACCCCAGTGTTTAGTACAGTACCTGGAAAATAGTAAGTGCTTAACAAATACCACAGTTCTTTTTTTTTTTTTTTGATGGCATTTATAAAGCGCTTACTATGTGCAAAGCACTGTTCTAAGCACTGGGGAAGTTACAAGGTGATCAGGTTGTCCCACTTGGGGCTCACAGTCTTAATACCTATTTTGCAGATGAGGTAACTTAGGCACAGAGAAGTGAAGTGACTCGCCCAAAGTCACACAGCTGACAACTGGCAGAGCCGGGATTTGAACCCATGACCTCTGACTCCAAAGCCCGTGCTCTTTCCATTGAGCCATGCTGCTTATTATAATTATAAATGTGGTCCACATATACTCTTATTCACCAATCAGAGGCTACACACATTTTTTTTACCTTACTTCTTTTTAAATTGGATTCATTCAATCGTATTTATGGAGCGCTTACTGTGTGCAGAGCACTGTATTAAGCGCTTGGGAAGTACAAGTTGGCAACATATAGAGATGGTCCCTACCCAACAGCGGATTTGTTAAGCACCTACTATGTGCCAAGCATGGTACATAAATACAGTAGTTATACGGGTAAAGAAGATGGGATGAATCAGGAAAATAATATAGAGGAACAATCACCTACTACATGCCAAGGATGGTAAATAAATACAGTAGCTATATGGGTGGAGAAGATGGGATGAATCAGGAAAATAATATAGAGGAAGAACCACCTACTACGTGCCAAGCATGGTAAATAAATACAGTAGCTATATGGGTGGAGAAGATGGGATGAATCAGGGAAATAATATAGAGGAAGAATACAGAGGTAAGAATTGGCAGATGATTTAAAAGACCCAGCTACAGGAATAAAGACTGCCATTAGGCTTGAATGATGGAGATTAATGGTGAACAATGATGGGGTTCACCAGATAATTGCTCAATTCTTCACTTCACTTTGTCTTTGTTAAGTACAGCCCCGGAGTTCAGTTCAAATCACTCCATTTGGGGGCCCAGTGAATTAACATTTTAGGTTTCCTTTTGGTCTTCAAGCAGTCAAATGCCCTAGTTTCGGAAGGAAAATGCAGAGGAAACAGTGCTCTTTCGCATAGTCAGCTGGTGTAGGTTTTAAGGAAGGAATGATCTTTTCACACATTTTTCCTTCAATTCTTGGCATGTCACCAGGACTTATGAGTACTGTGGGCATAAACTGAGGTTCGCAGCGGCATCAGAGATCACAACTGAGAGGCATTCCTTTAGGGAAGAAAAATAAACTCTCCTTAGGCTGGAACTTCACAGGTCCCTTAAAGTTTCCCCTGAAATAAACCATACAATTATAAATGGACACACGAGACTTTCAAGAAGCAATCGTCCAAGCCAATTTGCTTGTATCCACCCCAGTGCTTAGAATAGTGCCTAGCACATAGTAAGTGCTTAACAAATGCCTCAATTACGATTATTAAGGAATAAAATGAAAGCCTTAATTAGGTTTTTCAAAATTATACTTTTCTGGTGACCAGATGCTTCTTTTTAATAATTTCAGGGTTTTTTTTTCCCTAATTGCGACATTTCTTACATATTTCATCCAGATCGCTTTCTTGGAAACATCTTCTGAATTTTTCTCTTTATGCTTATTAGCATTACAGCTGTACTTCATGAATACATTGTGCTTAAAATGTAAATGACGTATTCCCAGCAACACAGCGGGAGTTTAAACAATACAAATCGGAAGGTTTTTTCTCATTCATTTTCATCTCACAGGTACATAGATCTTGTTTATAAAACTGTAATCGCCATATCTCTCTTCGTTAGTTATTAAAGGTTTTCAGGAAGAATGATTAAGTTTAGGTTGAACCTCTGTCATCACACACTTTTTAAAAATAATCCATAATTGATATTTAATTCACTTCAGGCAGCTTTCCACCCCATCTAAAGTTTAATTTGATTAATTAATGATTCTGGTACGGGGCATCCTTGACCTTATGAATCTGTATTGGGATTCAGATGAAACTAAATGATCAGCTTCACTGTGTCAATTAACCTTTTGAAAACTGTCCTTGGGATCTCCTAGGTTCTGTAATTATTTTAAGGGGGTTGTCTTGGCAACTCGGATTTATCCAGAAATCTGCTCACAAGAGGCTAGATTTCCCCCGCCCCACCCGCCCCATCCCTGAAGTTCCCAGGTCAACTGGGAAGAAGGCCCTGACTGTCAGGGCCATTTTAAACTTCCCGCGGGATAATGTCGGAGCCATGTCCTACCCCTTCAAGAAATAATAATAAGAATTATGGCATTTGTTAAGCGCTTACTATGTGCCAAGCACTGTTCTAAGTGCTGGGGTAGATACAAGATAAGCAGGTTGTCCTACTTGAGGCTCACAATCTTAGTCCCCATTTTACGGACGAGGTGACTGAGGCTCAGATCATTTAAGTGGCTTGCCCAAGGTCACAGCAGACAAGTGGCGGAGCCGGGATTAGAACCCATGACCTCTGACACCCAAGCCCAGGCTCTTTCCACTAAGCCACGCAGTATTGCAGCTCATTGTGGGCTCACCACAAGTATGTGCCAGGCACTGTACTGAGCACTGGGGTGCACACAAGCAAATCGAGTTGGAACAAAACCCTCCCAACAGCACAACGTTTCCAGCCTTCTGCCTGGTTGTCGTGCTGTGTTACCCGCTACAGGCTCTTTCGCCTGTGTTTCTCCGGCCCCCAACCGGCCCAGCCAGTTCAAATAAGTGGAGAGGAAAATAAATCAATTTCTCGATGTCCAAGTTTGCTTTCTTTGAGTGAAGCTCATTTGGTGCAAATGCTCCATGCAAACGCCAATACATTCGAGCCTCAATTTTGATTTATTTGGTCTCGGGGAGGATTGACGAAGGGAAAAAAAGAACATTTCAGGAGAGTATCATACTGGACTTGTGCGGCTCTGGACCGGCTGATGACATGAAATCTGGCAGTGATGTATCAATCCCAACACCACACGGTTGTAAGTAATCAATCAATCAATCAATCGTATTTATTGAACGCTTACTGTGTGCAGAGCACTGTACTAAGCGCTTGGGAAGTACAAGTTGGCAACATATAGAGACAGTCCCTACCCAACAGTGGGCTCACAGTCTAAAAGGGGGAGAGAGAGAACAAAACCAAACTGTGGAGAGTGAATCCCTCCTATTACCCCAGGGGCCGGGCAATTGTCCAGACTGCAAGTTGTCCGAAGTCGGTCCAATGGGCATGATTTGCCAGAGTGCTAGATATGGGGGTGACGATACCTAAGGCCCATTTACCAACGATAAGAAATGTATCACTATGTGGCTCGCAAGATCTTTGACACCCCCCAAAATCCACATTTACTAATGCATCGTGCTAGTTACTCGAGTGTTAGAATGCTAGAAAATTCAGATAAATGACAGAGTAGCAGTGTTATTTACAGGCAAAGGTGTCAGTCATTTTCCCAAGCATATAAATCAATCGTATTTATTGAGCGCTTACTGTGTGCAGAGCACTGTACTAAGCGCTTGGGAAGTACAAGTTGGCAACATATAGAGACAGTCCCTACCCAACAGTAGCATATCCAGCTAAGGGAGAAGGGAATGTGTTACGAGAATTCAACATTATTTTCTACCAAGAGAATAATTTTCCCCATTTCCAACAATGTCCTCAGGACTTCCATATCCTTCCCTTAATTGAATTCTCACACAGAGTTCAGGCTTAAAGGCTTCTTTTGTTCACTAGTCAGTGAAAAATTGGAGCTGCAGTTTTCACCTAGGGCCACATTTCTGGTATGCCAGGGCCAGTAAAATATGGCTGTTGATAATGATGACACCATTTTGATAGAAAAGCATTTTTTCAGAAGAAAGATTGTGTTGTTTTATTTTTTTTTTTGGTGTGGGGAAGAGAAATAAAATGCTCTTTTCCATAAAGTCAATTCCATCATTCTATTTCTGAAACAAAAACTCTGGACATTGGGGGAATTTAGCTCACTATTATTAGGGTCCAACTGATGGAGGACACATTCAACCCTGGCACCTATTTTACATCCATGATCACTTTAGAGAAGCAGCTTGGGAGTCAGAGGTCGTGGGTTCGAATCCCCGCTCTGCCACCTGTCAGCTGTGGGACTGTGGGCAAGTCACTTCACTTCTCTGGGCCTCAGTTCCCTCATCTGTAAAATGGGGATGAAGACTGTGAGCCCCCTGTGGGACAACCTGATCACCTTGTTACCTCCCCAGCGCTTAGAACAGTGCTTTGCACATAGTAAGCGCTTAACAAATGCCATTATTATTATTATTATTACTAAGCACTTGGGGGGAGTACAATAAAACAATAAAGAGAAACATTCTCTGCCCACAGTGAGCCTACAGTCTAGCGCTTAGAACAGTGCCTGACACATAATAAGCACTTAACAAATAACATTATTATTATTATTAGAGACAGACATTGATAGAAAGAAATAAATGACAGCTATAGACATACGTGCTGCGGGGCTGGGAAGGGGGATGAATCAGAGGAGAGAGACAGGGCGATGCACAAGGGAGTGGAAGAAGCAGCACTGTGCCAATAGTGCTTGGCACATTCATTCATTTATTCATTCAATCGTATTTATTGAGTGCTGAGTGTGTGCAGAGCACTGTACTACGTGCTTGGGAAGTACAAGTTGGCAACATATAATCATCACTGATATTTATTTTGCAAGGATATGGAGTTGGAATCACTGTTCAAGAGGCATTCTGGGAAAGTTTAGAGAATGCTGAGAGTAAGAGTGAAAATGCTCCACTCCTCATCTTCTGCAGGCCAGAAGTTTTCATCCGCAGCGAGTCGACTTCATCACATTGTGAAGGAAAAAGTCACAGGGCTTTCATTGACGAACTAATACGATCTAGACCACTAACTTAAATACAATTTGAAACATCATTAATTGAGATTGTGTCCAAGGTGTGTGAGATCAATTTCTGACAGGCAGATGATTACCCTTGAAGCAGAAGCACACAGGACAATTGAATTCCCAGGATAGTTTAGACAGGAAAAAAACACAATTCTGTGCTCATCTACACAACTGAAGCACTCTGCGATCCACTGACATGGAATCTCCTAGAAAACACAGCCACTCTCTACTCCCCAAACGTCTGTCAAATTAAATGCATAAAAACGAAATCTTATTATTCACCCATAAATCATTTAGGAAAGGATCCAAACAGCAGAAGCTGGTGCTTAAATTGCATACAGAAGGCTGTGAGAGGTATGAAAGTTCTCAATATGCAATAGGCAAAAAAATGGCAGCATTTCTGAGCAGTCTAACTGGATGCAAGTAGTAGCAGAGATAGTAGTAGCAGTAGCAGTAATTATTGAGTACCTGATGCAAGGCCTTGGATTAATAATAATAATGGTATTCGTTAAGTGCTGACTGTGGGCCAGGCACTGTACTAAACACTGAGGTACATACAAGATGATCAGGTGATCATGACACCATGGTGTCATCCTCAACTCCGCTCTCTCGTTCACCCCTCACATCCAATCCGTCACCAAAACCTGCCGGTCTCACCTCCGTAACATCGCCAAGATCCGCCCTTTCCTCTCCATCCAAACCGCTACCCTGCTCGTTCAGTCTCTCCTCCCATCCCGACTGGATAACTGCATCAATCTCCTCTCTTATCTCCCATCCTCCTGTCTCTCCCCACTTCAGTTTATACTTCACACCGCTGCACAGTAAGCGCTCAATAAATACGATCGGATGAATGAATGAATGAATCAGGTTGGACATAGTCCCTGTCCCACCTAGGGCTCACAGTCTTAATACCCTTTAACAGATGAGGTAAACTGAGGCGACCATGGGCAAGTTACTTCACTTCTCTGTGCCTCAGTTCCCTCATCTGCAAAATGGGGATTCACTACCTCTTTCATTCATTCATTCATTCAACTGCATTTATTGAGTGCTTACTGTACGCAAAGGTCACACAAAAGACAAGCGGTGCAGCCGGGAGGTTTAAGTAATGTCACTTGACTGAGGTCACGGAGCAGGAAAGTGGCAGGGGCGGAATTAGAACCCAAGCCCAATGACTTCGGGCTTGTGTTGTTTACGGTAGGTCACTCTGCTTTTCAGATGGAAGCAGATGTAGCTTAAGAGGTTCCTGGGGAACAAATGGGCCACTGAGGCCTCTCATTACATTTTCAATAGGGCCCTGAGGGTGGCTTTTGGTTCAGTGGAAAGAGCCCGGGCTTTGGAGTCAGAGGTCATGGGTTCAAATCCCGGCTCCACCACTTGTCAGCTATGTTATTCAAGTGCTTAGTACAGTGCTCTGCACACAGTAAGTGCTCAATAAATACGATTGATTCCCCCAAAACCAGATGTTACCATGGAAACATTTTCTGCCATGCCCAACGGGGGGCACTGCCTCCATTGAAAACTATGAAGAGAAGCATTTTCCAGGTGAATAATAATAATAATAATAATAATAATGGCATTTATTAAGCACTAACTATTTGCAAAGCACTGTTCTAAGCGCTGGGGAGGTTACAAGGTGATCAGGTTGCCCCACGTGGGGCTCACAGTATTCATCCCCATTTTACAGATGAGGGAACTGAGGCCCAGAGAAGTGAAGTGACTTGCCCAAAGTCACACAGCTGACAAGTGGCGGAGCCGGGATTTGAACCCATGACCTCTGACTCCAAAGCTCGGGCTCTTTCCACTGAGCCACGCTGATTGACTTTTGATCCCCCTGAAATCAAAGTTGGTGGCGTTTTACTACGTGTTTCTGCAAGCAATTACTGGATAAGTAAGTATTGCTCTTCTCTGGAAAACAAAATATAAGAAGCAGTATAGCCTACCAGAAAGGTATTAGGCTGGGAATCAGAGAACCTGGGTTCTGATCCTGGCTCGGCCCCTTGGCGACCATGGGCAAGTTACTTCACTTCTCTGTGCCTCAGTTCCCTCATCTGCAAAATGGGGATTCACTACCTCTTTCATTCATTCATTCAATCGTATTTATTGAGTGCTTACTGTGTGCAGAGCACTGTATTAAGCGCTTGGGAAGTACAAGTTGGCAAAATATAGAGATGGTCCCTACCCAACAGCGGGCTCACTGTCTAGAAGAACTTCTCCCTCCTACTTAAAATGTGAGTTTCACGTGGGATCCAATTATCTTGTATTTACCCCAGCGCTTAATTCAGTGCCCGGCACATGGTAGGTGCTTAACAAATACCATTAATATTATTAGTAGTGATACAAATAATAAAATGTGAGTTCCACGTGGGATCCAATTATCTTGTATTTACCCCAGCGCTTAATTCAGTGCCCGGCACATGGTAGGTGCTTAACAAATACCATTAATATTATTAGTAGTGATACGAATAATAAAATGTGAGTTCCACGTGGGACCCAATTATGTTGTATTTACCCCAGCGCTTAATTCAGTGCCCGGCACATGGTAGGTGCTTAACAAATACCATTAATATTATTAGTAGTGATACAAATAATAAAATGTGAGTTCCACATGAGACCCAATTATCTTGTATTTACCCCAGCATTAATATTATTAGTAGTGATACGAATAATAAAATGTGAGTTCCACGTGGGATCCAATTATCTTGTATTTACCCCAGCGCTTAATTCAGTGCCCGGCACATGGTAGGTGCTTAACAAATACCATTAATATTATTAGCAGTGATACAAATAATAAAATGTGAGTTCCACATGAGACCCAATTATCTTGTATTTACCCCAGCGCTTAATTCAGTGCTCGGCACATGGTAGGTGTTTAACAAATACCAACAAATATCAACTTGTACTTCCCAAGTGCTTAGTACAGTGCTCTGCACACAGTAAGTGCTTAACAAATTACCATTAATATTATTAGTAGTGATACGAATAATAAAATGTGAGTTCCACATGAGACCCAATTATCTTGTATTTACCCCAGAGCTTAATTCAGTGCTCGGCACATAGTAGGTGCTTTACAAATACCAACAAATATCAACTTGTACTTCCCAAGCGCTTAGTACAGTGCTCTGCAAACAGTAAGTGCTCAATAAATATGACTGAATGAAATACCATTAATATTATTAGTACTGATAAGAATGATAATTGTTATGATTAGTGCAGGGCCACGCTCCCTCTTTCATCCCTTCCAGTTGTGGTCCTGATCAATCAATCATTCAATCAATTGTATTTATTGAGCGCTTACTGTGTGCAGAGCACTGTACTAAGCGCTTGGGAAGTACAAGTTGGCAACATATAAAGACAGTCCCTACCCAACAGTGGGCTCACAGTCTAGAACCGGGAGACAGAGAACAAAACCAAACATGTTAACAAAAGAAAATAAAAAATAAAATGGAACGTGAAAGTGAAAATGAGGGTAGGGGTTCAACACACTGTAAACTCACGGCCCCCACCACAATTGTAGCGTACTTTCCCCAGAGCTTAGTACAGTGCTCTGCGCACAGTAAGTTCTCAATAAATACCATCATTTGATTAATTGCAACATGAACATGAATAGTATTTACTGAGAATCTTTTGTGTGCGGAGAACTGTGCTAAATGCTTGGGAGAGTACAAAACACCAGAGTTGGCAGATAGGTTCCCTGCCCACAGTGGGCTTACAGTCTAGAGGATGTGGGCCAAAGCCTCCCTTTGTTTTCCATGAAGGCTCCACACTCATCCAATATCTTCCTCTAACTACCTGAGGCAGGGCCAAAGCCAAGGAAGCTCTGCTCAGTGCCTTTTCTCACATTTCTCCCTTGTGTCTATTGCAGCCCCCTCCATGATAACGGTGATGATATGATGATGACAATAATAACGGTGACATTTGTTAATCAATCAACCAATCGTATTTATTGAGCGCTTACTGTGGGCAGAGCACGGTACTAAGCGCTTGGAAAGTACAAGTTGGCAACATATAGAGACAGTCCCTACCCAACAGTGGGCTCACAGTCTAGAAGAGGGAGACAGAGAACAAAACCAAACATATTAACAAAATAAAATAGAATAGATATGTACAAGTAAAATAGAGTGATAAATCTGTACAAACACATATACATATATACAGGTGCTGTGGGGAAGGGAAGGAGGTAAGACGGGGGGATGGAGGGGGAGAGGAAGGAGGGGGCTCAGTCTGGGAAGGCCTCCTGGAGGAGGTGAGCTCTCAGTAGGGCCTTGTTAAGCGCTACGTGCCAAAATACAATCAGATCAGACACAGTCTCCGTCCCACATGGGGCTCACAGTAAAAGTAGGAGGGAGAACAGGGATTAAATCACCATTTTATCGCTGAGGGCACTGAGACCCAGAGAAGCGACTTGCCCAAGGTCACCCAGCAGGCAAGTGGTGGGATCGGGAACCCAGGATCTCTGACTCCCAGCCCCGTGGGCTCTTTCCACGAGGCCACACTGCTTCTCCTGAGCGGCATTTCAAGCCTTTTTTCAGTTCCTGCCCTACATTACTGTTGGAATTCTGCTCTTTCAGTTCCTGCCCTACATTACTGTTGGAATTCTGCTGCTTCCCGTTAAAAAGACACAGAGGGCATCATCTGAGTTGCAGGTGACAGGATACCCATATTCATTTGAAGTCAGCGAAGTGTTTGGGCATTTTATGCCCCTTCTGGAGGAGATCAAATTGGAGGTCATTATCGTTATGATCATCATCCTGCCTTTTATGACCGGTGCTGGGGCCTTGGAACAGCCGGGTGTTCTCCCTAACCTTCTGTTTTTCCCATTAGCCACTCGGAAGCATGACGGCCACCACAGCTCTTTGCACCTGTTTGATCCTTGGAAGGCAACATCGCCCATCTCCCCTGACGTCACCCTGTTAGCAGCTATCAAGGTCACCCACGCCAGGAGAGAGGTGGCAGCCTTCCGGGTGAGGCTGCCGGTTTGGAAACCGCTGTGACCTTTCTGCTGGTAAGAAAAGCAGAAGAGACACATATCCTGCATCATCCATGCAACGTTCCAGTTTTGCCACTAATAATATTGTTTTATTATTATTAATAATAATAACTGCGGCATTTGTTAAGCGCTTAGTGCCAGGCACTCGGGTAGAAACAAGATAATCAGGTTAGATTCATTCAATCGCATTTATTGAGCGCTTACTGTGTGCAGAGCACCCTACTAAGCGATTTGGAGGTATAAATTGGGACCTGTCTTGAGGTCACAGTTGTAATCCCCGTTTTTCAAATGAGGCAACTGAGGCCCAGAGATGTGAAGCGACTTGCCCTGGGCCACACAACAGCCAAGTGGCAGGGCCAGGATTTGAACCCAGGTCCTCCAGACTCCCAAGACTGTGCTCTATCCACTAGGCCACTCAGCTACTCAACAGGCTGACCATACGTTGGGAAGACCCAGTTGAGATTTTGAAAATAGTTGGCTCTAGCGGGTGGCAGAAAATAGACGACCCTCCTGAGGCCACCCCCCTGGCAGGCGCCTGCGTATCTACGGCATGTCAACCCACCATTCTGTCGCATTGTTTATGCGGACCCCGGCCCGACCAGGCACTGTGCTAAGCGCTGGTGTAGATACGAGCCAATCAGGTTGGATGCAGTCCCGGTCCCCCGTGGGGCACACAGTCTTAATCCCCATTTTACAGATAGGGACACTGGGCCCCAGAGAAGTGAAACATAATAATAATGGCATTTACTGAGCGCTACCTATGTGCCAAGCACTGTTCTAAGCGCTGGGGAGGTTACAAGGTGATCAGGTTGTCCCACGGTGGGGGGGCTCACAGTCTTCATTCCCATTTTCCAGATGAGGGAACTGAGGCCCAGAGAAGGGAAGTGACTTGCCCAAAGTCACACAGCTGACAATTGGTGGAGCAGGGACTTGAACCAATGTCCTCTGACTCCAAAACCCGTGTTCTTCCCACTGAGCCACGCTGCTTCTCTACTTGCCCAAGGTCACGGAGTAGACTAGCAGCGGAGCCGGGGTTAGACCCTGGGTCCTTCTGATTCCCAGGCCTGCGCTCTACCCACTGGGCCATGTTGCTTTTCAAAGGATTATCTCCAAGAGCACTTAGTAGGGAAAAAAGGAGTCTCATTGCTGTGGATTTTTTTTCTTGCCTACTGAGAGCTCACCTCCTCCAGGACGCCTTCCCAGACTGAGCCCCCTCCTTCCTCTCCCCCTCCTTATCCCCCCCACCTTACCCACTTCCCCTCCCCACCTGTATATATGTTTGTACAGATTACTCTATTTTACTTGTACATATTTATTCTATTTATTTTATTTTGTTAATATGTTTTGTTGCCGGTCTCCTCCTCCTAGACTGTGAGCCCGCTGTTGGGTAGGGACCGTCTCTATGTCACCAACTTGGACGTCCCAAGAGCTTAGTACAGTGTTCTGCACACAGTAAGCGCTCAATAAATATGATTGTTGACAAGTAGGATATTCTTTTTTCTTAATTATCCCATGTCCTGTCACCCCACTCACCGTCTCCCCTGCGGCACCCGCTGGCATACGGGTAAAATAATCGGCAGGGCAGACAGAGAATGAGAGGCACTGACCAAACTACCAGCGCCGTGGTCAATAGTTTCCCCACAGTCCTGAAATCTTTCTGACCGGACCAAAGTTCGTCTGTCTTTCATTCATTCAATTGTATTTATTTATTGATGATGGGAGACACTGTCGTGAACTGAGTGACTTGGAGCAGCTTGCTCAAAGTTCACTGATAACTCTCCACCCAACTTTTTAGCACTGGAAACTACTAGATAAAATCAATTGATAAAATCAAAATCAATTACTCTATTTCATTTGCACATATTCATTCTATTTATTTTATTTTGTTAATATGTTTTGTTTTGTTCTCTGTCTCCCCCTTCTAGACTGCGAGCCCACTGTTGGGTAGGGACCGTCTCTAGATGTTGCCAACTTGTACTTCCCAAGTGCTTAGTGCCGTGCTCTGTACACAGTAAGCACTCAATCAATCAATCAATAGTATTTATTGAGCGCTTACTGTGTGCAGATCACTGTACTAAGCACGCTTGAATGAATGAATGAATGAACTGACTAGATCCCTCAGGAAATGTTTTCAGGAAGCTGGTTTGGGAACGTTTAGAATATAAAGACCCTCTGAAATCCCCAAACTTCTGTAGTGATACTTCTATACGAGAATAATTTGGACTTCACTACTTTTTTTTAATTTGACAGAAGTTAAGCAGGAATTAAAAATAAGCGCTAAAACATTTCTAATACACAGCGGGGGACAAAAACCTTTTCGACTTTTACTTTTTCATTCAGGGTTATGCAAATATAGGCACTGAGCTTAAATCCACTCCTGGGTTATTATCATTAAAAATCTTCCATTTTCAGCCCAAATGCACTTGCATAGGTTTAATAACTCAGAGACTACAGTGGCTCTGGAAGGGGGATTTTATTACAAAGAAGCAATGAATAAACGGACATTTTCATTACTAGAACCCATCTGCCAGCCTGACAGGAGTAGTTTATCAAAGAGAGTTTGCTTCTTATCTCTTGATCGTTATTAACTTTATTTACAAACTTAGCAAGTCACTTAACTTTGCTGGGCCTCAGTTTCCTCATTTGTAAAATGGCGATTTAATATCTATTCTCCCTCCTACTTAGGACAAGGACCATGGCCATTCTGCATTTACCAGATCTACCCTATGTAGATACTATGTAGATACTATGTAGTATAGTGCTTGGCACAGAGCAAGCACTCAACAGGTACTATTTTTATTATTATTAATATTTCTACTATTATCAATCATATTTATTGAGCACTTACTGTGTGCAGAGCACTGTACTAAGCATTTGGGAAGTACAAATTGGCAACATACTATTATCAATACTAATTCAAGCAGAAGCCTAAATTCTGGGAGCTCCCACAAGAACTCTCTCCATTATAGTACCATGTTCTGCATACAGTAAGTGCCCAATCAATCGGTGGTACTTATTGAGCACTCATTTGCAGAGTACTGTATTAGGCTCTTGAAAGAGTACCATACAATAGAATTAGCAGACATGTTCCCTGCCTGTAACCAGCTCTATAAACACCACTGATTGATGCTTCTTGTGGGCAGGGAATGTATCTGCCAACCCTGTTGTATTGGACTCTCCCATGCGCTTATCATAGTGTCTTCACATGATAAGCGCTCAATAAATACCACTGATAATAACTGATCGATTTACTGAGTTAGTATTTGAAAACGCTCCACGGACCAAATGTCCCCAAATGAACTGATCAGCGCAGGACATATTTATATTATATTATATTGTATATATGTTTGTATATATTTCTCTATTTATTCATTTATCTTACTTGTACATATCTATTCTATTTATTTTATTTTGTAGTATGTTTGGTTTTGTTCTCTGTTTCCCCCTTCTAGCCTGTGAGCCGCTGTTGGGGAGGGACCGTCTCTATGTGTTGCCGACTTGTACTTCCCAAGCGCTTAGTACAGTGCTATGCACACAGTAAGCGCTCAATAAATACGATTGATTGATTGATTGATTATATTAATCTCTACTGGCCAAATTTTAATATCTCCCATACTATTATTACATAATAGTCAGTAGGCCATTCCTACCAGTAGTAAACCACGCATTTTCTCCTCATTCTATAGGAAAATATCTGCATTAAACACCATGCTCCAGCCCAGGAGATAGACCTAGCTCTGATTCTACTCACCAAGGAAGGACTATCTTCCTCCTCGTGTGAGTTGTCTCCGGAGATGTCTTGCAGAAGTGTTACCAATGGTCTTTTCAATCAATTCCATTTAATTGAGCACTACTGTCTGTAGAGCACCAAACTAAGTGGGAGTGTGCAATCTAACAGAGCTGGCAGAACTGCTCCGTACCCGCAAGCAGCTTACAGCTTTCACAACTTCATGGGTCATTTGTATAATAATACTTGCCCGGTGGTTCAGTCGACAGGATAATGTTACTATTTCTGCATCTGTGCAAGCCTTGGTAATAAGGAGGCTATTTCAGTTCCCACAACATCTTTTGTTTTCCCACTACAGCAAATCCTCAATTGTTACGGATGATACCTCAAACTCAGTCTCTTCCAGGCACCTGTTTTGCCTGCATTCTGCCCTCCCTTTGTGGCAATTTTCTCATCGTTGGCTACTTTGCTAAGGGTCTTTAGGGGCGGGGATGGAATCGTTGGCTAAATTGAGAAACAGGGGATTCTCTGTGGACTTCAATAAAACATGCTTTCCTGATTCCCCATTAGCACAGATAGAGTAAAGTAAGCTGAATACCCAAAGAGCTAAAGTCTAGTCCATTAAGAGGGCCTGAGCCCAAGCAGCCCCAAATCCTCTAGTGAAGATATGCCCAATTATTCCCTTCTAATTTTAGAATGAAAAATAATTTGTTTTCCTGTAGAATTGAGAGTAAGCATTTTACATTTTGTGGGCAGCAGTAAATAAAATTCCAAATTCCTACCCCCACCTTTTTTTTTTTTTTTTTTTACGGAAGTTGGGAAGTAGTGTAAGCAACTCATCTGATATTACGTCTAGTGCTTGGGCTTTATAGTTCCCAGTTGTCTAATTCGGTTTTCCAAGCAAAGCTACTGACAGAACGTAAACAGCAACAACATTGCTTCGGGGGAAAAGTCGATTTGGAGAATCTGTCAATAGAACAAGAATACAAATACAGTAACACATAATACTTAGAAACTGATTCAGATTCCTAGCAAGAGACATATGTATGACATATGTCAGTAGGTGTGTACACATATCATCATGAGTAATCTTAGGGTTTTGAAAATTTATCGAGGTGGCCAAACTATTTTAGGGTGTTTTTTTTTTTCCAGAACCAAGATCTATTTATGGTATACACTTTGCACAGCCTATGGACACTCTTCAGACATCCTTTTTTTTAAAAAAAAAATGGTGTTTTTTAAGCACTATGTGCCAGGCTCTGTACTAAGTGCAGGGGTAGAGACAAGCTATTCAGGTTGGACACAGTCCATGTCCCAAATATGGGGCTCACAGTTTCAGATGCCATTTTACAGGTGAGGTAACTGAGGCACACAAAAGTGAAGCAACTTTCCCGAGGTCACAAAGAAAACAAGGTTTAGAACCCAGGTCCTCTTACTCCCAGGACCATGATCTATTTACTAGTCCAAGAGGCTGGCTTTAGTGATTCTTCCACTAAATTGGGTGACAATTTTAAGAACAGTAAAGAGAAGTGAGATAGCCCATGCCTCATAGTAGTAGTAATAGCATTTATGAATTACTTAAGGTGTGCAGAGCACTGTACTAATCTCTGAGAGAGAATCCCTAAGTGGGAATTAGAAATGGTCCCTGTCCCTCAGGGTATCCACCATCTAAGACACACTTACTGTTCTCACTGCCCATGGGGCATTTTACCAGTTCGATGTCTTTCGTATTCATGCTTGGCGCATAATAAGTGCTTAACAAATACCATAGTTGTTATTATTACTGAGTGCTTACTGTGTGCACAGCACTGTACTAATAGCTTGGGTTGTAGGTTTTTCTTTGGGTCTGCACCGCCAGGTTAAGGAATATCAGTTGAGATATTTTGGTGAACAATCAATCAATCGTATTTAATCGTATTAATGAACCTGATTTAGGCAGGCAAGGGACACTTGAGGACCTCTGGTCTAGTCTCCATCTCCATTCACAGAGTTTTTTGGCATTTCTTAGTCACACCAGGGCAAAATGCTAGAGATTTTTGCACCTCTTTTGCTGGATTATAAATTTCAGGGCAAGGATTGTGTCTACTGTATTATATTCATTCAAGGGCGGAGTACAAAGCAGCGTGGCCAAGTAACGAGGTTGGGAGTTGGAGGACCTGGGTTCTAATCCTCACTCTGCCAATTGCTCGCTGTGTGACTTTGGACAAGTCACTTAGCTTTTCTACTGAAATGGTTTCACTCACTTCGTCTATGCACTTGGATCTGTGACCTTTGGACATTTGATATTTGTTCCACCCCCAACCCCACAGTATTTATGTAACATCTTTAAATTGTACACTATAAAATATTTATTTATATCAATATCTGTCTCCCCCTCTAGACTGTAAGCTCGTTATAGACAAGGATCGTGTGTGGTAATTCTGTTGTTTTGCACTCTCCCAAGCACTTTGTGCAGTGTTCTGCACATAGTAAGAGCTCTATAAATACCACTGATTGAATGGTTCTCTTCTCTCTAGTCGACAGCAGCACACGCCAAGTCGAAAAAGCTCATTTCGGGTCAGTCAAAAAAAAAAGAACTTCAAACCTTACTCCATTGAGCAAGTTGACTAGAAATATAGATGGATAGAAGGATGGACAGAGAGACTCCAATAAAATGAAAAATAACTATTTGAACTGCATAAAATTTTCCAAGAATGCTTAAGTGAACAAGGTAGACACTGACAATTACTTAGAGAGCTTTACTCACACACCCAAAAATATATCAGCCAGTAAAGACGAGGGAGAAGAGTGAGCAGATGTCTCATCCATAAAACATTATGCAAAATGAAATTTAAATATATGGAGGTGGAATAAATGGTTAGTCACCATCATTACCTTTTCTGAAAATGTAAAAGTCCAGTTGCAAATTTTACAGCCCATTTTACCACGCAGCAGTTGAGCAGTTTTGAAAAACTCATCACTTTTGGACTGTTTGCCTGAGCTTCATTCTATCACAGTCAACCAAGTATGAGTTTTGGAATTATTCTTACCTGGAATTTCTTGGGGGTGGTTTGTTCTCTACTTCATTTAATTACCCCATCATTATCAGTTGGTATTTAGTGAGTGTTTACTGTGTGCAGAGCACATGACTGGATTCCCCAGCCCTGCCTACAAAAGACCAAGGGATGTCTCTAAAGAGGGACTCCAGATTTGAAAGTTTCCTTCTCCAACCTTTCAGAAACACATTTCCCCGGGGAAGTTACCAGTCTGGAGATGATGGCGCACCACTGAAGATAAAGCGAATCTAGGGTGAACAATTTTAAATCCTTCTAAGACTTCCTTTCAAAGGATTGTTTTTGTGTGTGATCAGAGAACAGGATCAATCAACCACTGACTGATCATACTCGTCCTTGGGAGAAGACAATATAACAATAAACAGACACGATCCCTGCCCACGATGAGCTTACAGTCCAGGGAGATTTTTTTAAGAAAAGCAGCTGAAGAAAAAAAATGGAAACCAGCCAGAGAAATGTCCCTTAATTGCTCCCCAGTTACAATAAATTATTCAAGTGAGTTAAAATAGTCACTTATGAACAAGAAGTCACAAGCCAACATGCACTTTCTCCTAAGTAAAATGAACTTTCATTTGTTTCCGTCAAGTCAGTGGCATTGTGGGGGGCCAACCACATTTTGTAAACCATGAACAGGATGTGTAACGGCTGTTAATGGGTATTTCAATATGACCAACCAGAAAAAAGAAAAAAAAAGAAAAGAAAGCTATCAGGATTGATTGTTGTTTTCCATAATTTAGTTTGGATTTCAGGAAACACCCAGATTTGTTTTTTTGTTATATAGTTAACTTTCGATGGTAATAGGGGAAAAAAAATGAATTGGCTAGGTATTCGTTCCAGCCCCTGGCTAGAAAGAACACAGGCAATTGCTATTATGGCTGTTTCTCCACGGATGCAAAATTCATTATTTATTGATCTAAGGAAATCCTACTCGGCTGGCTGAGGATAATTTGACAGAGCAGGCGACTGCAGTTCCCTTCCACCGTCGTTCCATGGGCCAGTTCTAACTGCTGGCTCTCCTCCTTCCTCTTCAAAATACCAAGTGATGAGTACAAAAGCCCCCCAAATCTATTGTCAGCTGTGTGACTAGGGCAAATCACTTAACTTCTCTGGGCCTCAGTTCCCTCATCTGTAAAATGGGGATGAAGACTGGGAGCCCCCCGTGGGACAACCTCATCGCCTTGTAACCTCCCCAGCGTGTAGAACAGTGCTTTGCACATAGTAAGTGCTATCGTTACTATTATTGTAATTAAAATCTTCAACCATCCATCTACGGTGGGTCTTTTGGGAAATCTGGATTCAAGCTCCATCCTATACCCAATTACAAGTGGTTCTATGATAGCAATATGGACTCTGTTCTTGCTATGGGAGTTTTCATTAATACGCTTTCGGCAGTCACCCTGGAAACAGTCTGGCAGACAGCAGCAATTTCAGTTGCTAGGAGGTAGGAACTACACAGTGTCAGATCCAAAAGGCAGGCGGCGGGTTGAACGATATGCCTTACTGATAACTGGTTTGAGTTAAGCACTTACTATGTGCCAAGCATTGTACAAAGCACTGGGGTAAGTACAAGATAATCAGGTCGGACACTGTCCTCGTCCCACTTGAGGCTCACAGTCCAAGTATTTAACTGCTTGCTATGGACCAAGTGCAGTAATAATAATAATAGTGGCATTTATTAAGCGCTTACTATGTGCAAAGCACTGTTCTAAGCACTGGGGAGGTTACGAGGTGATCAGGTTGTCTCACGGGGCTCACGGTCTTCATCCCCATTTTTCAGATGAGGTCACTGTAGAGACGTGAAGTGACTTGCCCAAAGTCACACAGCTGACAAATGGCAGAGCTGGGATTTGAACCCATGACCTCTGAGTCCAAAGCCCGGGCTCTTTCCGCCAAGCCACGCTGCTTCTCAGTAGATACAGGCAGATAAAGGTAGATCCGGTTGGATGCTGTCTGAGTCCCTCAAGGGGCTCACAGTCTTAATTCCCATTTTATAGATGAGGAAACTGAGACACAGAGAAGTGAAGGGAGTTGCCCAAGGTCTCACCAGAATTAGAACCCTGATGCCCAGGCCCATGATCCTTCTAGGCCACCCTGGTTATCTCAGGATGTCTTACAGGACTACGTCTGATTAAGAGTAAGTCTCCAGTGTGCAAGAAAGCAGAAAACCTGCTGGCTAGTGATTCGTGGAGGGAAGAGTTGAAAATGGCTGCAAGTGATAATGATTAAATGTCCTAACAGTAGTCATGGTGCTCACTGAGCACCCACTGGGAATAATAATAATAATAATAATAATAATAATAATAATAATAATAATAATAATAATAATGGTATCTGTTAAGCTCTTACTATGTGCCAAGCACTGTTCTAAGCACTGGGAGAGATGCAAGGTTTTCATGTTGTCTCCACATGGGGCTCACAGTCTTCACCCCCATTTTACAGATGAGGGAACTGAGGCTCAGAGAATTGAAGTGACTTACCCAAAATCACACAGCTGACAAGTGGCAGAGCCGGGATTAGAACCCACGACCTCTGACTCCCAAGCCCGGGCTCTTTCCACTGAGCCACTGATCTAATCGCTTGGGGAAGTGAAACCAAAATAAGAGCTACCATTCTAACAGAGGCGAGACAGAGGGAGATTTTCAAATTGAGTTATCGGCATAAATCATCAAATGCACAACTGGACCGCCATAAATTCACAAGTGCTGAGGAAGTGGATTTAAAAAAATATTAATCCACCGGTGGTATTTACTGAATTCTCACTTTGTGCAGAGCACTGAACTAAGTGCTTCCGAGAGCACGGTACAACAGAGTTGAGTGCCCGTGCTGGTTAAGTTAATGCAACTTACTAAATCAGCAACATTACCCAACCAATCAAAAATGCTACTAAATTTGATTTTCTCAGAGACTGACTTCACTTCCTGGAGTTCACCAGGGGTTGGCCGTCACATCTGTTGTTTATTTTATTTAATAGTGACAGAATATTTGATAAGATAGTTTGGTGAGAGAACCTATATGGTTTTTCTATTGTCTCTTAAATGCCTTTTCTTCTGTCCAACAATATTTTTGAAAATTGCACGTGGTATAAATGTTCTCTTTGGCCCAGATGCTATCTTATTTCAACCACGAGTAGATTTTTATGGCCCAGAAAATAACAGTGCAAAGTGGAAATGCTGACATAACCTTAACTTACAAGGACATAAAGGGCACACAACTTCTCCAAATAATTAGCTTTCAAGGATAGCGGAGGTAGCACTGGACTGTGGTGGCGTATATTGTAAATGGTTCGCTTTTACAAAAGTAGGCAAACCATTAATGTGCAAATTATCTTCTATTCAGCTGGTGTTGGTTGCCAGAGCTACTTTTATAATTGTACTAAATCTCTGCTATAAAAAGGGCATGTTGAAACCGTGTACTCCACACCATGGTTGTCTAATCCTATAAAGGATAAACAGCGTATAAACAGAGTAAAGATAATACCACTGAAGGTAAGAATGTGTTTATGAATATTACTGATAAGATCAATATGGGGCTGATGACCCCATTCATGTGGTGAGCATACAGAGATTACCTTTGGCCACACTGACATTTACATTTCTCAGGTGCCCAGTTCTAATGGTTATTATTATTATCATCCTTATTAGAGGCTTTCCTTGCCTAAGGCCTCCCTTCCTCTTCTCCCACTCCCTACCGCGTTGCCCTGATCTGTTTGTTCCCTTTATTCCCTGCCCCTCTCGGCCCCACAGCACTGTAATTTACTTATTAATGTCTGTCTCCCCTCTAGACTAAGCTCGTTGTGGGCAGGGAATGTGTCTGTTACGTTGTACTGTCCCCAGCACTTAGTACAGTGCTCTGCACACAGTATGTGCTCAATAAATATGACTGATTGATTGACACTGTGTGCAAGCACTGGGGTAGATACAAGATAATCAGGTTGGATACAGTCCCTGTCCCACATGGGGCTCACAATCTAATTAGGAGGGAAAACAGGGATTGAATCTCTATTTTGCAGATGGGGGAACTGGGAAAAGTGAAATGACTTGCCCGAGGTCACCCAGAAAGCAGGTGGTGAGACAGGAATTGGAACCCAGATCCTTTGACTCCTAATCCTAATCCTTTGACCCATTAGCACCATCCAGGAACTCATCCGAACCCTTTTAACATTACCGAAATCTGTAGCCTGAACAATAGCTTGTAGTAATAGATTCCATATGTCTGATTCCCTGCCGTGTGAGAAATCTGTTCCTTAACCTTAGGTAATTAAACTTAGTTAAGGACTTTGTCAAGGAAGACCTTTTAGAAGAGATGTACCTCCAATATGGCTTTGAAGGTGGTGACAGTAACCAAATGTTGGATAGGAAGAGGGAGGGTATAGCAGACCAGAGGCAGGAGGCAGGCAAGAAGTTGGCAGAAATCCCAACTCTGAGCTTCAGTGAGCTAAATATGCATTGATTAAACACCATTAAATCCTCTTCATGGCTTTGTAACCTTGAGTCCCATCTTACTGTACCTCATTCTCTCCCGTCCCGCCGTCGACCCCCGGCCCACGTCCTCCCCCGGGCCTGGAATGCCCTCCCTCTGCCCATCCGCCAAGCTAGCTCTCTTCTTCCCCTCAAAGCCCTACTGAGAGCTCACCTCCTCCAGGAGGCCTTCCCAGACTGAGCCCCCTTTTTCCTCTCCGCCTCCCCATCCCCCCGCCCACCTCCTTCCCCTCCCCACAGCACCTGTATATATGTTTGTAGATTTATTAGTGCATTTATTTTACTTGTACATACTTTTCTATTTTGTTATTTCTGTTTATTTTGTTATTTCTAGACTGTGAGCCCACTGTTGGGTAGGGACCGTCTCTATACGTTGCCAACTTGTACTTCCCAGGTGCTTAGTACAGTGCTCTGTACACAGTAAGCGCTCAATAAATACGATTGATTGATTATGATGTGCGTTTAGCTTTAATTCTATTTGTTCTGACGACTTGATACCTGTCCACATGTTTTGTTCTGTTGTCCGTCTCCCCCTTCTAGACTGTGAGCCCGCTGTTGGGTAGGGACCGTCTCTATATGTTGCCAACTTGTACTTCCCAAGCGCTTAGTAGTACTCTGCACACAGTAAGCACTCAATAGATACGGTTCAATGAATGAATGAACTGTAATCACCCACTGGACAGTGGTATCTCCAACTACTTAGGGCAATGAAAAGATGAGAGAGTGGTTTCCATATTCTGTCAGGAATCATCCTATTTTAACCCCAGGAAACGCATCATGATGCTCTATTCGCTGCTAAAAAACAAGTCACTGGTATGGAAAGAAGTTGGAATACAAAATGCCACCCTTCTCCTTATCTTAAATTTTTAAAAAAAGTCTTTTAACATTTCTAAATGAAATTCCAGCCTCCTCGGTGACACGACATTTACTGAAATCTCTTGCTCCCTTCCATTGTTCAGTCTGTAAGTGTGATATTTAAAAACTCGGTTCATCCCTCTCCCTGTTTCAGAGGGTACCAGGGAAACATGGAAGAGCCCAGTAGCAGTCTGGGAAAAGAGCCAAGTGGTTCTTTGGGGACTCCAGGACCGAGTCACAGGGGCCCCATGATAAAGTCACTCTCACTGCTATAGCCAAGGGTCCTTTAAGTAGCACCTGAGCATGTTCTCTTTTGGTGAGACGTGAGGTCGGAGGGAATCAATCAATCAATCGTATTTATTGAGCACTTAATGTGTGCAGAGCACTGTACTAAGCGCTTGGGAAGTACAAGTTGGCAACATATAGAGACAGTCCCTACCCAACAGTGGGCTCACAGTCTAAAAGGGGGAGACAGAGAACAAAACCAAACATACAACAAAATAAAATAAATAGAAAAGATATGTACAGGTAAAATAAATAAATAGAGTAATAAATATGTACAAACATATATACATATATACAGGTGCTGTGGCAAAGGGAAGGAGGTAAGATGGGGGGATGGAGAGGGGGACAGTTTACCAAGAAAGAGATGGGGCACATGAAGTCTTCAGGGTAAAAGCCAGTAACAGTGAGTGGAGAGACTATGAACCCATCGAGGCAGTGCTCATTGGATAATTTTTTTTTAAATGGTATTTGTTAAATGCTTCCTAGTTGCCTGGCACTCTACTAATTGCTGGAGTAGACACAAGATAATCAAGTGGACACAGTCCCTGTTCCAAATAGGGCTCACAGACTTAATCCCCATGTTCCAGGCGAAGTAACTGAGGCACAGAGAAGAAGTGACTTGACCAAGATCATGCACCAGACAAGTGGCAGAGAGTACTGTACTCTCCCAAGTGCTTAGTACAGTGCTCTGCACACAGTAAGTGCTCAATAAATACAAATAATTGAATGGAGTTCCTCTTCTGACTACTAACTTTACTTTAAAAATTCTCTACAGAGTCTGAGAAAAGGAAATTCTTTCATTCATTCATTCAATCATATTTATTGAGCGCTTACTGTGTGCAGAGCACTGCACCAAGCGCTTGGGAAGTCCAAGTTGGCAACATATAGAGACGGTCCCTACCCAACAGTGGGCTCACAGTCTAGAAGGGGGAGACAGAGAACAAAACAAAACATTAACAGAATAAAATAAATAGAATAAATATGTACAAGATAAATAGAGTAATAAATACGTACAAACATATATACATATATACAGGTAATGTGGGGAGGGGAAGGAGGTAAGGCGGGGGGATGGAGAGGGAGAGGAGGGGGAGAGGAAGGAGGGGGCTAAGTTACAGAACTGGTGCAATTAAAATGAACTGGAATATGTCTACCATCAGTGGTATTTATTGAGCGCATATTGCATGCAGAGCACTGTACAAAGCACTTGGGAGAGTACAACATAAGAGAGTTGGTAAAAATGTTCCCTGCCCGCAAGAGGCTTACATGATTGATTGATGGATCTGGAAATTCAAACAAAAAAAGACAATGGGTAAAGATTTGAATTGGGGAAAAACCAGAAGTGCTCCAAGTCAGCTGATTATAGGTCAACTGATATAAATGAATATGAACCCCACTGTATCAGGGTGAAAATCTCTGACTATTCTCGAGGGCTTTAAATGTGGCGAGAAAAAACCTTTAACTAGAAAAATATGGTTTCCATATACACATAAGTTTTCTTTCCCCTTTTGACCTCAGGCTCTCAAAACTAAGCCTTTGTTCTTTAGAATCAAGCCGGGTACTTTCCCTCCTGAACTTGCACTGAGCTCTGCCCAGATGAAGAATTGATTTCTTACAGTGCGTTTTATTTCTTAAAATCCACAGGCCACCCAAGGTTCAGGCCAGAGGCCAGAGGTCACACTACGGCAGGTAGCTAACGGAAGCAGTTCCATCCGGGAAAGCAGAACTTGGGCACCAGTCATGTCGTGAAGATGAATGAAAACTAACAAAGCAGGAATTCGTGAAAATGAAAAAGTGGGAAAAGAGTTTTAAAAGTCAGGGGGAAAACAGTCCTTTCCAGCCACATTTCTCGATTCCTTTCTATCCTCTCCTTTCATTCCCTGTTTTGCCGGAAGAACCCACTTTGAACCCGAGACCATGCTTCTGGGGACGATGTTTTATCCTGAGTGTCGTACTGTGAATTGGAGAGAGATGATAGTCAAGCCTCCCCATTTATCAGCCTTGAGACCTTGAACTTTAAAATCCCCGGGTAAACCATCTGATGCAGCACAGAAATTACACACTTTCACTGACTATGAGTGCGTGTGCCTCTTCTGATGTGATCTGACGGTCCTATTCAGGGCATAACTTTGAGATTAATTATTGTAGGTTTTATTTCCTTTTCCTCAGCAGTCACCTCACTACCTGTATTATCGGTCACCAGTGCCTGATCTGATTGTATGGTATCTACCCCAGTACCTAGCACAATGTTTGGCATGTAGCGCCTAACAAATACCACGATTATCATTATCATTATCATTGTTACTGCTATCATCAAAAATGATACAAAGAATGTTTTACTGCTCTGGTCCTAAAAGGGGAATTTTGGCAACTCATGTTACCAGAATAGGAATAAGGCACAAAGTAAATCCTCTGTTTTGGGAGGTAAGGTACCTCTATAGTCCTAGTCTAAATTCATGGGAGGTTCAGCAAATTACTGAACACTTTCTTCTTTTTACATCAATTCAGTTTCTTACCCTCAGTGCAACTAGGGATACACCCCTGCTAGATGTCCACGTTTTACACATTGGCTCACAGTCTAAGGAGGAAGGAGAACAGGTACTGAATCTCCATTTTACAGATGAGGAAACTGAGGCCCAAGGAAGTTAGGTGACTTTGCCCAAGGCCACATGGTAGGCAAGGGATTAGAACCCAGGTCTTCCGTCTCCCAGTCCTGCACTCCTTCCACTAGGCCACACGACTTCTCCTGTTGATTGCAAGGTTACCCTTTTCATGCCTAGTGATAACTTACGATACTTGTAACACACAGGACAACTTGCAATCCTGAAAAATATACTGCAGTAATAAGTATGACCAACATACTGACCACTTATTGTTCATACAAGAACCAAGAGCCTCACCTGGAGTGTCCCAAGTGCGATACTGTTTTTTCAAATGGGGTGGTGGGGGGAGGACGTGAAGACGAAAGAGGTAACGTTTGGTCAATTTGGATCACTGAGAGCTAGGCCAAATGGGTCTTGTTTTGATCTAAAAAAAAAAAATCAATGACTTCAGCCTGAAATCTGGATAAAATGCTGGGGATGGAAGGTGTGGAGTGGGAAGGAGAAGCTGGGAACTCGGCATCACTGTAAAAGACGGAGGCATCTTAAATGAGCTCTCCCGTGGTGCGAGCCTGCATCTAAACCAGATACCAACTCCAAGCTTAGAGGCTGGGGAACTGAGCCAGTATAGTTACCTTCGTTTTTCAGCTGGAACTTTATGTATCTCCATTTAACTTTGGATGAATCTTTTATAGGTTCTTGAAGGCTTCATATGTTCTAGATTTAGCCTTCTAAATGAATTTCATTCTCCTCCTTTCCCCGGGGGAAAGAGAGTGGGGACAGAAAATTAATCACAAGAATGAAACTCTCAAAGGCACTTGGGATCAGGAGGAAAGAACTGAGAATGCCAAGCTCTTTGCTTGCAGTACTATGCCCAAGAAACAAACGTACAGAGATGAGATCTTGCGGGCAGAGGGAACACAAAAAATACGGGAAATGAATATAATTGTAGTTAACAAAAAGGATCTAAGAACATTTACACTGAAAATTTTCTCTAGTCCAAAAGGTTGAAAATCTTTTTCTATGCTATTCATAGAAGTTAGTGTTAAAAATCGAGAGCCTTCTTCCAGTAGTAATTCTGTTAAGAGCTCTATCCTGTTATTTTTTTCAAAGATAATTTTTTCCATCAGAAGGTCATTCAAACTTCTTTTTGACATTTCTGAACCGCATTTCAGATAACTATCAGCACTGATTTTACTGTGGAAATGACTGTTGGATTTACCCGTCTTTCTACCAGACTGAGCCCTCTCCTTCCTCTCCTCCTCCTCATCCCCCCGTCCTACCTCCTTCCCCTCCCCACAGCACCTGTATATATGTTTGTACAAATTTATTACTCCATTTTACTTGTACATATTTACTGTTCTATTTATTTAATATGTTTTGTTTTGTTGTCTGTCTCCCCCTTCTAGACTGCGAGCCCACTGTTGGGTAAGGACCGTCTCTATATGTTGCCAACTTGTACTTCCCAAGTGCTTAGTACAGTGCTCTGCACACAGTAAGTGCTCAATGAATACGAATGAACGAATGAATGAATGATTTTTACAATCTAGAGGGGAAGACGGACATTAAAGTCAATTACCTCTATGTACATAGGTGCTATGAGGCTGAGGGTGGGGTGAATAAAGGCTTCAAGTGCAAAGATGATGCCAGTGGGAGTAGAGGAAATGAGCAGGGGGAAAGAATATTAAGTGGTTGCTAAACACTGTTCTCGTCTCAGGATCGCACTTGGGGAGCTTCCAGTCCTCTACCAGTCTTGGCTCCAGGAGGGAGAGTCAAGCAGAGGCATTCCCATTCCATTCCTAGCTTGGGCAGCGGCTAGCGAGTGGAAGGCCATCTCCTACAAGTCAAAACTTCACCCTGTGCTGGGCAGCAGCAGCAGCACGGGAGAGAGTCGAGGGCAGAGACTCAACGGTTACCGCGTGGAAGGCGGCGATGGTAAACCCCTTCCGTATTTACACTGAGAAAACTCCATGGATACGCTACCAGAACGATCGCAGGGAGAGGTGGGGCGTTCTGGGAGCCATGTGCCCATGGGGTTGCTATGGGTCAGAGATGACTCGCCGGCATAAGACGAGACAAGAACCCTATTGCCGGCTATTAAGCTGCTCAAACCCTTTAGTATGAATCAACTTACAAGACTTTGAAAATTTAATAATAATAATAACAATTGGCATTTATTAAGCGCTTACTACGTGCAAAGCACTGTTCTAAGCGCTGGGGAGGATACAGGGTGATCAGGTTGTCCCACGTGGGGCTCACGGTCTTCACCCCCATTTTACAGATGAGGTAACTGAGGGCCAGAGAAGTGAAGTGACTTGCTCAAGATCACAGCAGACATGTGGCGGAGTCAGGATTCGAACCCATGGCCTCTGACTCCAAAGCCCGGGCTCTTTCCACTGAGCCATGCTGCTTCTCTAAAATTCTAAAATTTGAATTTCTATATACTGATAGATAGGTGTGAAAGGGACATATCTTGTTATTCCACCTGTGCCATTCCTTGCTGTCAAATCTTTCATTTAATTTTGTATTATTTTGATTATTACCGCTTCTGTTAAGAGTTTACTACATGCCAAGCACTGTTCTAAAGTGCTGGGGTAGATAGGAGTGAAGGTACCCTGGTCTTTCTCTAAATGGACAACTAGAGAAGCAGCGTGGCTCAGTGGAAAAGAGCCCAGGCTTAGGAGTCAGAGGTCATGGGTTCAAATCCCTGCTCTGCCAATTTTCAGCTGTGTGACTTTGGGCAAGTTGTTCAATCAATCAATCATATTTATTGAGTGCTTACTGTGTGCAGAGCACTGCACTAAGCGCTTGGGAAGTACAAGTTGGCAACATATAGAGACCGTCCCTACCCAACAGTGGGCTCACAGTCTAGAAGGGGGAACTGTGCCTCAGTTACCTCATCTGTAAAATGGGGATTAAGACTCTGAGCCCCCCCGTGGGACAACCTGATCACCTTGTAACCTTCCCAGCGCTTAGAACAGTGCTTTGCATATAGTAAGCGCTTAATAAATGCCATCATTGTTATTATTATCAAGCGGAGGGCAAGATGGCTATCAAGATAATGCAGGCTAAAAGATAGCTCAAGACTTTTGAGGAATAGAATCATTCACGTTGAGGAGGATCTAGATTGGCTGAATCAACTCTCTAGCGCATTTGGCCCATGTAGATACGAGCAGAGGAAAAATGAAATTTCCAGCAGTGATTATGCTAATAATAGGGTCCAGTGCGGTGATCAGGATCAGTTCATTTGGCATCTGAAAAGTTCCTCTTCCTTCAGCTCTTGTGCCAACATTTTCAATTTACTTCACTATTAGTGAGAACGGAAAAAGCTAAAGGCCACCTTGAAATAAATCATGTAATATTTACTGAATGACCACCATTCATTAAATCTGGGCAACTGGAGGAGTGGATTTGGACACAATACCTAACCAGAACACTGTCTCCGCTGGCTGGCTGATAGGCAGACAGTCGTGTTGTTCACATTTAAAAAATGGTAGCGCATTAGTTCAAAACACACACACATACACACTCTCCCCATTTGTTCTGGATGTCAGTAAACTGAAATGTGGTGAAAATCAATCAGCTCTGCACTTTCATGAATGCAATTGCTTTCCGACTGATTCGTTCCACTGCAAAAATGTGATGGATTCCAGTTCTAAATGTCAGCCAGTGTAGCTGTTCTTCTGTTTAATAACCCAAGCGGTAACCTAATCTATCCGGCAAAGGCTTCAAAACAAAACTACACCTATCTCACTTCCTATTGATCTCAAAATTCAATTTTTGAAGGCTGCCGTTCCAGGTACAGAAACGTGAAAACTTAGCATCAGCCACTGCGTTGGGGAATCTGGTCTTTCCTTTTCACCTGACACTTTCCTTCTGCCTCTGGGCTAGGTTAAATTAAGCAAATGTAAAGCGGGGAGGACTTGTCAATAAAGCGTGGCATTTGTGCAATCCATCAACATCTTCTACCTTCCCACAGATGAGTGAATGCATGTGAGAGCCTTATACTACATCTAAAGGAAGCTTCGTTCTTCTGCGGATTTGGCAGGTGACACTCTGTCATATTATAAAATAAATGTGATGTATCTCACCCAACACACACTGCTAATTTTCCTTTTTCACAGGGTCCTTTCCAGTGAGGTCCAGACGGTTAAGTCTGCAAAATTATGATTTAGTCTTTTTTTAAATTAATCGGCCCTCCCTTTTTTTTTCCTGGTCAACCTTCTTAAAATACTCTTAGAAGGCTACCTCCATTGTTATTACTTATGTTATTTATTCCTTGTCAACCTTCTTAAAATACTCATAGAAGGCTACCTCCATTGTTATTATGTTATTTATTAGCTGGAACATGGGACAAATCTAAGGACGTTTGTTTTCTTGAAAATATGACTTCTGGGTGTGCCTGCGTGGGGCAAGCATGAACTTTTGGAGGCTATTTTTCTGACGAAAACGTCATTTTTATTCCTAATCTGCTTCACGTTTAGAGGTATTAGACATTATCCATAGTTTAGCATACGCCTATTCAGTCACCTTTAGCATTTGTGTACATACAAATTTTATGTCACATTCATTCCTTCCTTTCCCACAGTCTGGCATTTTTAGTTTTTTCCATCAAGGGTATTTGTTATACGTTTCCTATATGGCAGGCACTGTACTCAGCACTGGGGTAGATTCACGTTCATCAGGTTCATTTTGCAGATTAGGTAAACTGAGGCCCAGATAAGTTAAATGACTTACCCAAGGTCACACAGCAGGCACGTTGGCAGAACCAGGATTAAAACGCAGATCCTCTGCTCCCAGGGCCATGCTCTTTCCACTTAGTCCCGCTGCTTCTCTGCTACTGCTATTACCAGATGTATCTATGTGTTTCCTCCTGCTTTCCCTGTATGTGGACAATTTATGCCTGTCTTCCACATCAGCCCAGAAAACACCATTTTTTTCCTCAACTGATTGCTGTTCTGTCTCGGGTGAATCCATCAATTCTATTAAGTGAGCTCTTACTATGTGCAGAGCACTGGACTGAGTGCTTTGGTGAATTCACCAGGGATGTGGCCTCATCTCCTCCTTCCTAACTCAAATCACTCTCCTGCTCTCACAAAGCTGGGCATGAAAGGCTGAGGAAGAAGCAAACTGAGAAGGAATGGCCAGAATGGAGAAAGAGGTGAATCGGAAAAAACCTAGGTTAATTAATGTTTCCAGGAGAAGGGAGTGGCTTGTAGGGTTGAAGGTAGCTGAGGGGTCAAGGAGGGTCACCATAAAGCAGTGCCAAGCGCTCAGTACAGTGCTGTGCACACAGTAAGCGCTCAATAAATACAACTGAATGAACGAGTGAATGAACTGTTAGCTCTTGGAGGGCAATAAATAATATTCATTCATTCAATCGTATTTATTGAGCACTTACTGTGTGCAGAACACTATACTGAGCGCTTGGGAAGCACAAGTTGGCAACACATAGAGCCGGTCCCCTTTAGAACCTATCCACAAAAATGTCTTAAACTCCGACTTATCTTCTGAACATAATGGATGCATCTTCTAGACCGTGAGCCCACTGTCGGGTAGGGACCGTCTCTATATGCGGCCAACTTGTACTTCCCAAGCGCTTAGTACAGTGCTCTGCACACAGTAAGTGCTCAATAAATACGATGGAATGAATGAATGAATGAATCTTGATGGCAAATATCAGAATCAGTTGTTGCAGAGACAATAAAAGAGTACTGGAAAAGAATTCTCTTTGGTTATGGTTTATAGGCAGAACTCCATAAGGGTAGACACTGGTCAAATCATTAACTGTCCATTTGGTAATGAAAGGGAACATGAAATAATTTCACACTTCGCTGCAGGGTTTTAGCATTCACTAACCAAATGTTTTCTATGCTTTTTTTCCCCCCTTGCAATACAGAGCAGGGACATAGGCCGTAATAACGACGACGGACACTGACGTTCTGGAAGAAATACCACGCAGAAGGTGACTGAGTCGCATTCTATTTTCAGAAATCTTAGAGAAAGACTACTGCCTCATTTTCAAGAAAGGCCCGGCCTTTACAAAACTCTTAATTTGGAATTTGAAGTGCATTTAATTTGAGCACACTTAATTTTAATGGGAAATGAAACATAAGAGGTGGAGGAGGGTGGCTGAGTTTCAGTTTTCAAGGATTTCCAGATGGCGTCGATAATGTGTTGCCTAAATGAAGAATGAAGGAAAATCAGGCAGATTTAGTTAAAAGTATTGAGGGCGCTCACCTTAGCGACAATATCCGGAATACTGATTGACAGGATTCCTCGTGAAATCACCTAAAAATGATTGCTGGATTCGAGTCCCACTTAACCTGGTTGCCTGCTGTGTGACTGTGGCCAAGTCAATTGACATCTCTGCCAGCGATGTCACGCTCAGATGTTACGCTCAGAGTCCTCATGCGTAAAATGAAGGTATCAACTCTCACTCATATGTTCTTTGTGCAGGGAATGTTAAAACAAAACAAGACTTTGAAGACCACCGTGGCCCAAAGAAAAAACAAAGGAATTTAGAAGCCCTGGGTTCAAATCCTGGCTAAGCCACGTGCCTGCCATATGACCTTGGGCAAGTCACTCATCCTCTGTGCCTCAGTTTCCCCATCTGCAAAATAGGGTGTTTTTTCCTCTCCTTGAGACTGAGCTCTGTGTGGAACAGGGACTGTATGTGACATGTCAGGGGCTAAACGACCCCTAAACCAACAGCAACAACAGGGTGGTCACTTTTAGATTTTCAAAAGCAGGAGTTTCGCTGCAGATGAATTTTAAACTGTTCCTCTTCTGTGCTGTTAAAATTTGGTGCAAGTCAAAGAGATTTCCCTGCTCCAGTTGTAAAGTAGGAGATTTTAACAACAAAAATAATAATAATAATGATAATGGTATTTGTTAAGCGCTTACTACAAGTCAGGCACTGTTCTAGGCACCAAGATAGATACATGCTAATCAGGTTGGATTCAGTCCCTGTCCCACATGGAGCTCCCAGTCGATCCCCATTTTACAGATAAGGGAACTGAAGCACAGAGAAGTTGAGTGATTTGCCCAAGGTCACACAGCAGACAAGTAGAGAGCTGAGACTAGAACCCAGGACCTTCTGATTCCCAGGCCCATGCTCTATTCATTCATTCAATCATATTTATTGAGCACTTACTGTGTTCAGAGCACTGTACTAAGCGCTTGGGAAGTACAAGTTGGCGACATCTAGAGACGATCCCCTCCCAACAACGGGCTCACAGTCTAGAAGGGGGAGACGGACAACAGAACAAAACATGTGGACAGGTGTCAAGTCATCAGAATAAACAGAAGTAAAGCTAGATGCACATCGTTAACAAAATAAATAGAATAGTAAATATGTACAAGTAAAATAGAGTAATAAATCAACCAAACATATATACAGGTGCTGTGGGGAGGGGAAGGAGGTAGGGCAGGGGGGATGAGGAGGAGAGGAAAAAGGAGGGCAGGGAGGAGGGCAGGAAAAGGGCAGGGAGGAGGATGAGGAGAGGGCAGGGGAGGGGGAAGGGGAGAGGGTGAGGAGGACAGGAAAAGAGTGGAGAGGAGGGGGAAACTGAGGAACGGGAGGAGGGAGAGGATATGGAGGAGAAAGCTGAGGAAAGGGAGGAGGGAGAAGCTGAGGGGGGAACCACTAGGCCATGCTGCTGTCAGTTTTTGTACTAAGCGCAGGGGTAGATACAAGCTTATACGGTTAGACACAGTCCCTGTCCCACATGGGCCTCACAGTCCTATTCACCATTTCACAGATGAAGGAACTGAGGCACAGAGAAGTTAAGTGACTTGCCCAAGGTCACACAGCAGACAAGTGGAGGAGGCAGAATTAGAACCCATGTCCTCGGACTCTCAAGCCCAGGCTCTTGCCACTATGCTTCTCAGAGAGGAGAAAGAAGCTGATCTTCACTTAGATCTGATGAACATTATCTGGCTGAACGTTTCTTAATGGGAACCTCGAACTCACCCCAAAATATATTTCTTTTTTGGCCAAACAAGTCTCACCCATTAAAGTCATCTTTCTTTTGCAGAGGTACAAAACCACTCTCACACAATTCCTGACCTCTTCTCATTGTCACTGTTGAGTCAGTAGTTTGCAGTACTTGGAAATCATGATTTCCACCTCAGAGGGAGATTGAAAAAGAGATAAGATACCAGAGGAATAAAACAAAACAAAACAAAAAAACCAGGAACCCAGAGAATGCTATTTCTCCTGGGGAAAGTCTGAGCAAACTAAGGGTGAGAAATGCTAAGAGTTCAAAGGAGAAACATCTTGCCATTGTTTAGCTGCAAGGAAATTTGTTATGTTAAGCTGTTTTCAAGAGTATATTGTTCTTCTTTCAAAGTTTTAATTTTACCTAAGCCAGGTGAGCTATACTTTTGGGGACAACAAAGGCTGTCCACTCCCTGCTCTTATTTAACAACTCGAACCATTTTTCCTCTTAAATCTGCGTGTCTCTGTAGAACCGGGAGTTTTGTCCCTACTGTGCCTACACAGATAAATAATTCTCTGCTGCATTATACTGTTTCCCGAACGCTGGGATAGCCACCTTGTCGATCAAAACACAACAGTGCAGCCTCCTACGTGAAGTATGAATGCTTCTGGCTCTCAGACGCTGCCTTTCCATGAACCATTGAACTGTTCCAGGATGAGGGACAGGTGGGAAAAAACTTGGAAAACTACCAACCGCAAGCCTAGGAAAAGTTTCCACCATCCTCCCTCCCACCGACATTCTGTCTGCCAACTTCAAAATCACTCCCCAAACTACAGCCACTTATATTTCCACGTTAAAGTTGGGCCTATAATGCCATAATTCCTATAATTCTTTGTATTTTTATACACGTAAAGGTATTCACCCATGGCACATGGATTTGAACCCTTTATTCACGTCTCCCTAAGCCCAAAGGACATACATGCATACCTGTAATTCACTGATTTAGATTCATATTCTAAATCCAATAAGTTTGCTGTGGACAGGAAATGTCAATCATATTTACTGAGTGATTAATGTGTGCAGAGGACTGTACTAAGTGCTCGGGAGAGGTCAGTACAACAATAAACAGCCGCATTTCCTGCCCACAACCAGCTTTACAGTCTAGAGGTGGGGGACAGATATTAATAGAAATAAATAAATGACATATGTATGTAAGCGCTGTGGGGCTGGGAATGGGGATGAATAAAGGAAGCCGGTCAGGGCGATGGAGAAGGATGTGGGAGAAGAGGAAAGGAGGGCTTAGTCAGGGAAGGCTCTATTATATTGTCCTCTCCCAAACCCTTAGCACAGTGCTATGCACACAGTAAGCACGCAATAAATACCATTCATTGACTGATTAAAAGAAAGGGTTTGTTTTTTTCTTTAATCATTCTTAGATCTCACAGGTAGGGAAAGTTAAGTGAGCTTTGAAAGTCGCTTCCATCCCTTAGGGCCTGGCCTGTCTGGCATTATTACATGCATAGCTGAGCCTCACAATTTCAGATGAAGGTGGGGAATTGGAAAAGTCACAAAGCTCTGAAGGGGAGGACTATAAGGAAAGTGACCGAGTAATTTAAAAGAGAAAAGGCGGTTCAGGGAAGACAAGAACATTCTTCAAGAATATTAAGCTTTATTCCGGTAAAAGTGTCACATTCAAAATCAATCATATTTATTGAGCGCTTACTGTGTGCAGAGCACTGTACTAAGTGCTTGGGAAATACAAGTTGGCAACATATAAAAGGGCTCTTGATATTGTTGGATATAATTGAAACCTATAGTTATCTCTATTTCCTCTTAGAATGTGCCAGTGAACAAGCTGTTGTCACCAGTGACTATTTTATCAATTGTCCAATCAGTAAATGGTATTTATTGAGCACCTATGTGCCGAGCAATGTACCAAGTGCTTGAGAGAGCACAATACAGCCGAATTATTGCCTCAGTTACCTCTGTGCCTCAGTTACCTCATCTGTAAAATGGGGATTGACTGTGAGCCCCCCGTGGGACAACCTGATCACCTTGTATCCCCCCAGCGCTTAGAACAGTGCTTCGCACAAAGTAAGCACTTAATAAATGCCATTATTATTATTATTATTATTAATTAGCAAGCAGCTTCCCTGTCCATAATGAGCTTACAATCTAGCAGCGGGGACGGGAATTAATATGAATAAATAATATATAATACATGATTTACAGGTATGTAGATTAGTCCTGGGGGTTTGGGTGCGGGATGAATATCAAATAACCAAATGCACGGAGGAAGCAGAAGGGAGATCAAACCGGGGAAAAAAGAGGGCTTAATTTACTTATTTAGTAACTATCCAAACAACTGGCAATCTAATACAACTTCTGCTGCATCCAAGTTAGTACCAAAATAGTTGACTTAGCTAAGAAGAAACTGACTGAAGTATGGCGTGGTTGTGAACCTGAAAAGTCTCTTTCTGCTTGAGAAAGCATTCTGTGATACAGCATACAGTAAATGACTTAGAATTAAAAGACCAAGAATCCCCACTACGTTACTTCTGCCTTCTCAAAGAGGAAAAGCACGCAATGCCTAGAGGATAGACTAAGCGGAATTCATTTTCTAGTAGTAATCGCATACAGACTCACCCCCTCCTTTCACCGACTTGTAGACAGGATCATGGAAGTGTGTAGGAGTTCACGAGAAAAATTCCTCATGGGAGATCAATTAATCAATCATATTTATTGAGCAATTACTGTGTGCAGAGCACTGTACTAAGCTCTTGCCTAGTGGAGAGAGCCCAGGCGTCAAAGGGGCTGGGCTCTACGCCCTGCTCTGCCACTTGTCTGCTGTGTGACCTTGGGCAAATGACCTCACTTCTCTGTGCCTCAGTTACCTCATCTGTAAAAGGGGCAAGTCACTTCACTTCCCTGGGCCTCCTCTTAGGAGGTGGCTTTTCCAAGCAACAATTCCTTTTCTCACAAACCTAGCAGGCCATCATCTATACGCGTATTGTTTGTCGAGGAAGATGACTATATTTGTTCAGGATGCTTAAAGTGCACATAGATCAGGCTACAACAAAAGCCACGGTACTTCCACTCACTTGTTGCATGTCAAAATGCCATGTAAATGACACAAGGCCTGATTTGTCACCTCATTTGTAACAACCCACTGTCAAAATGAATTCCGATTTATCACACCCATGCTTGTCAAGGCTCAGTGATCCAACTTAGGACAATGATGAACACAATGACTATTTCAACAGCTATTTCACTGTCTACTTAAAACAGAGATATACCCATTCTTGCTCTCACTAGCCAATCCAAAATCCCACATGATATATGTATATATGATTGTACATATTTATTACTCTATTTTACTTGTACATATCTATTCCATTCATTTTATTTTGTTAATATGTTTGGTTTTGTTCTCTGTCTCCCCCTTCTAGACTGTGAGCCCACTGTTGGGTAGGGACTGTCTCTATATGTTGCCAACTTGTACTTCCCAAGTGCTTAGTACAGTGCTCTGCACACAGTAAGCACTCAATAAATACGATTGATTGATTGATAGAAACACACTAGCCACATCTACAAAGAACACGGATATGTGTTATAGACTTAAATGTGCGAAGGGGAAGTTTACAAGATGACCTCTTCCCAGCTACTTAATAACGATAACTGTGCATTTGTCAAGTGCCATACCAAGCACCTCTCGAAGGGCTGGAGTCACTACGAGACAATCAGGTCGCTCCCACCTGCGATGCAGAGTCTGATGGGATGAAACCCAACTCTGGGTTTCATCTCTGTAGGGAGCCCACAACTGGCATGAAATAATGACTTCACCACGCCGTCCCGAATTCGGGGTGGTGAAATGATGTCACGAGTCATCTGGCAGGGGGTCCCAAACTCCATCAGCTTGGAGCCCACAGGGGGCTTAATCCGGCTTTTCTTCCGCTGGACTATTTTTAAACTAGCCTTGTTTGCTCCAGGAAGTCTTGACCTCTGCCACGCTACGGCGAGAACTCGGGTGCACGTCGTTCTAAAACCAGAAATGTTCAACTTTAATGTGACACATTACCTCTTCTTTCTTCAGAACTGAAAACCTGGGTAGCTCTAAAGCATGATCATTATGATTCTCAGGTTGACTGAATCGCTCCCTCATATTCTAAGTTATACACCATAAAGTGTTTGGGTGAATAATTTAAATGAGAGATGTTTGATATTAAAACTAATCTTTTTAATGGCTTTATCGTAGTTTTAGTCTGAAAAACTATTATGATAATTTAACACACTGCAGTGGAGTGAGGTACAAGCAATACAGAAGTGCTCCCGGTAGTAATACCTTATTTTAACATATGCTCTTTTTTTGAACAAGCCAGTTAATATCGTAAGGTATTCATGAATGCACCGATACCTAAAATGCTATCAGAAAAGGTATAATCCTTGTAGACCTGGCTTTAAAGGGTTTAGGACGTGGTTGCGCTCCAAATGCTACACGATACAACCAATCTCCGACTTCTTCGGATCTCTCAGATTTAAATGAATTTGTGTTCCAGAAAATGATGTCTCCATTCCCTCTGTCTCTGGTTTCTTTGAGTTACCACCATTTGCCTGATAGATTTTCTTCCCCAAAGGGAATTAATTTGGAATAGCAATAGGCATGATCCCACTGTCCATCTAAAGCTTGTCAAGACTGTCAACTCCTTGTGGGCAGGAAATATACTGACCAACTCTGTTGTGCTATATTCTCCCAAGCGCTTAGTAGAGAAGCAGCATGGCTCACTGGAAAGAGCCCGGGCGTTGGAGTCAGAGGTCATGGGTTCAAATCCCGGCTCCACCAATTGGCAGCTGTGTGACTTTGGCCTACAGTAAGCACTAAAAAGACAGTCATTATGCTGAATTATTAAGAGCAGGAGAGCATCCAAAAGATCCAGATCTGCCTCACGATGCCCCCGCTTGTGGATTTGGACTGGATTCTCAAGTGTGGAGATTAATGACATACTCCCCTACTAGCATTATTTGGATCCTGAATTGGGCAAGCATTCCCCTGCTTTCTCTCCTCCCCATCGGGAGTCCAGGTAGTGACACTTGGCTGACTCGTTACCAGCAGGAAACTGTAGTGAGGTGTCATAACAGTAACCATTGTGGTATTCTTTTCCTATGGTATTTGCTAAGCCCTTACTAGGTGCCAAACGCTGTTCTAAGCTCTGGGGTAGGTTCGTTAATTAGGTCGGACACAGCCCCTTTCCCTGTCCACAGTCCCTCTCCCCAGTCAAAGTAGGAGGGAGAACAAGTATTTAGTCCTCATTTTACAGTTGAGGGAACTGCAGCTCGGAGACATGACTTGACCTAGGTCACACAGCAAGCATTCGGCAGAGCCAGGATTAGAACCCAAGTCCTCTAATTCCTAGGCCCGGGCTCTTTCCACTAGGCCAGGCTGCTTCTCCAAGCAGCCAAGCGCTGAGTTCAGGGCTGGAGTAGATAAACGATAATTTGGTGAGCTCCTGCCTCATTCCCAAAGTGGACTCACAGTCCAAGGGAAAAGAAAAACAGGTATTTAATCCCCACTTTACAGAGGAGAGCACAGTAAGTGCTCAATAAATACCCCTGACTAAGGAAACTGAGGCTCAGAAAACTCAAGTGACTTGCCCCAGGGCACCCAGCAAGGAAGTGACAGAGCTGGGATTAGAACTCCCCTCATTCAATCGTATATTACATATTTACTATTCTGTTTATTTTATTTTGTTAATTTGTTTTGTCGTCTGTCCTCCCCTTCTAGACTGTGAGCCTACTGTTGGCTAGGGACCGGCTCTACATGTTTCCCCCGGCCTTACCTCGTTCCCCTCCCCACAGCACCTGCATATATGTATACATGTTTGTACTTATTTATTACCCTATTTATTTTACTTGTACGTATTTATTCTATTTATTTTGTTAATATGTTTTGTCATCTGTCCTCCCCTTCTAGGCTGTGATCCCGCTGTTGGGTAGGGACCGGCTCTGTAGGTTGCCAATTTGGACTTCCCAAGCGCTTAGTACAGTGCTCTGCACACAGTAAGCGCTAAAATAAATATGATTGAATGAATGAATGAACTCCCCTGATTCCCCAAACGTACTCCATCCACAAGGCCACACTGTTTCTCTTTGCTATAAAAGCAGTGGGATGAATCGAGTGGGTTGTTCTGCTCTTGGTCGCAATCACAACTGCAAATAGCAGCACTGTGATCCTTATTTGGCTAGTGAAAAATGACTGTTCTCCAAGCCCGAATTGGGCAGATTTCCCCAGCTATTCTAAAGTGCGAGGCCTCTGGGCTCGCACACTGGCCTTTCAAAATGTGATAACTGCGCTCGTTTCCTTGATTTTGTTAACTGTAAGCAGATCAAGTTAGCAGAGCTCGAATTTTGCTGGGGGAAAAAAAAGGGCTCACGCCTCTCAGCGCTGAGGTCTTAAGTGCTTCACAGAGATGGCAACCCTAAGCTTTGCGGACTTGGAGTTAGATTTTTTCACTCTCGGTGTCTCTTCTTCAGAAACGGGCTGCTCCAGCTTCACTAAAACCTCTCATTCATTCATTCAATCATATTTATTGAGCACTTACTGTGTGCAGAGCACTGTAGTAAGCACTTGGGAAGTCCAAGTTGGCAGCACATAGAGACGGTCCCTACCCAACAGCGGGCTCACAGTCTAGAAGGGGGAGACAGAGAACAAAACAAAACATATTAACAAAATAAAATAGGATAAATATGTACAAATAAAATAGAGTAATAAATACATACAAACATATATACATATATACAGGTGCTGTGGGGAGGGAAAAGAGGTAAGGCGGGGGGGATGGAGGAGAGGAGGTTGCCAACTTGTACTTCCCAAGCGCTTAGTACAGTGCTCTGCACACAGCAAGCACTCAATAAATACGATTGATTGATTGATTGAAGGAGGGGGCTCAGTCTGGGAAGGCCTCCTGAAGTACTCCGAAGTCGGAGATTTTGAATATGGAACATGTGAGACTTTGCTTCTAAGGAGGGATTCATTTATAATAATTACTGTATTTGTTAAAGCGTTTACTATGCAACAAGCACTGTACTAATAACAGGGGTTGAAAAGAGATCATGTCAGAAAGAGTTCGTGCCTTGCTTAGGGCTTACACTCTAAGAGGGAAGGAGGGAGGACAGGTATTCAATTAGCATTTTACACATGACTAAATGGGGGCACAGAGGAGTTAAGTGACTCACCCAAGGACTCCATCAAGTAAGAGAAGGAGCGTGGCTCAGTGGAAAGAGCCCGGGCTTTGGAGTCAGTGGTCATGGGTTCAAATCCCAGCTCCACCAATTGTCAGCTGTGTGACTTTGGGCAAGTCACTTTACCTCTCTGCACCTCAGTTCCCTCACCTGTAAAATGGGGATTGACTGTGAGCCCCCCGTGGGACAACCTGATCACCCTGTAACCTCCCCAGCGCTTAGAACAGTGCTTTGCACATAGTAACCGCTTAACAAATGCCATTATTATTATTATTATTAGCGACACTTTAAATTACGGCCCACTTATGAGGCAAAGCTGCTTTACCTCGGCTGTTCTCTCTCAACCAATGTTCGTTATTGAGCATTCACTGTGTGCAGAGGACTGTCCTAAGCGCTTGGGAGAGTACAGTACATCAGAGTTGGTAGATCCACCCGTACCCACAAAGAATCCAGGTGGTTTAAATGACATAACGGCCGGCCTAGCGATAAGGGTGCGGAGCCGGGGAAGAGGGAGGTGGACATTCTGTGAGCCCTGCTCCTGCCGTGCTCCGACTTCTCCCCCACACCTGCCCGCTCAGCTCAACTCCTCCTTATCCCCTGGAAAACCCCCCCTGCACCTTCTCTGTCCCCCGAAGAGGTGGGGAGCCGGGGAGTTGTGGAGGCAGTCTTGACACTGTAAGCTCGCTGTGGGCAGGAAATGTGTCTATCTCTTGTAATACTGTATTCTCCCAAGTGCTTAGTACAGTGCTCTGCACACGGTAAGCGCTCAATAAGTATGACCGAATGCCATCCCCCCCAGGAAAAAAAAAATGATGGCATTTGTTAAGGGCTTACTATGTGCAAATCACTGTTCTAAGCGCTGGGGAGGATACAAGGTGATCAGGTTGTCCCATCTGGGGCTCACAGTCTTCATCCCCATTTTACAGATGAGGTAACAGGCACAGAGGAGTTAAGTGACTTGTCCAAAGTCACACAGCTAAAAAGTGGCAGAGCCGGGATTAGAGCCCAAGATCTCTGATTTCCAAGCCCATGCTCTTTCCACTGAGCCAGGATGCAGAGCTGTGAGGCTCGTGGGGAAATTGCCTGGATTCCCCCCAGTCCTTGGGACACCTGATGGGTGGATGATCCAAAGGAGTCAGCGTCCGTCTGCGAGAAACAATCAGAGGACACGGCTCAATAGCGGGGCATAAACCAACTCCTCCATCTGGGATGCTCAGGAAAGCCCATGACCCAATCAAATGCACCATTAGCAATTACCACTCCTGTTGTGTACCCATCAGGGACCAAATAATAATGACAATAATTGTGGCAATTGTTAAGTGCTTACTATGTGACAGGCACTATAATGAGTGCTGGGGTGGAGCCAAGCAAAGTGGGATGGACACAGTCCCTGTCTCACATAGGGGTCACAGTCTCAATCCCCATTTTCATGAAGAGGGCACTGAGGCCCAGAGAAGTGAGGTGACTTTCCCAAGGTGACAGAGCAGACAAGTGGCAGAATTGGGATGAGCACACCACCTTTCGACTTCCAGGCTGGGTGAGAGGGAGAGCAAAGGAAGCATGGGGAGGAAAAAAATGGGAATATCTGTACCATATAGGACTCAACATCTGTTAATAAGCAAGAAGGGTCATTTTTGCCTTCCCTAACATCTGACATTTCCCAGAATAACGCAAAACGAGTGTGATAGGAATCCGGTTTAGTGACGGCTAAATATCAGTCTGAATAGTAGTGGAGTATTTTCTTATTAAATAGCATGAACCCCATAGGAGTGAAATTGTGCTGTGACTAACCACTGGGTGGACCTTTATGCGACTAGCCATTAAACCTTTTCCGTTTTGGACATGAATGCCTTCGATGCAAATTTAAAATAGCAGCGTTGGCCCACACACTGAACCTAAATCGGAGACCGTTTCAGGACAATTTCAGATTTGTGATCAAAATGCTCAATCCTCTCCACATTTACCAGCATCCACGCATGTCTCTAATCGCTTAAATTAAATGAGCCTTCAAAATACCTTTCGGATAAATAATCTTGCGTATTTCAGCCTAAAACAACTAAATTCAATTACCCAGATTACTGAGTTCAAAGCAGCTGTGAGGCTTAAATCGTCTAATGTTTGGGCAAGCTGAAAAAACAGCGGTATAATGCAAGCATATTCAACTGAAGTTAGTAAAGTTAGTAAGCTAGTTATCGAAGTAAACTGAAAAGGTGCATCGTTACTGAAGGTGAACATTTTCAACAAACTAATATTTCTCTGCAGGCTGATTTCTTTCGGGCTGAGAATAATTTCAAGTCATGGGCTGGTGAGCCCAAGATAATTCACTGATTAAGTTTATCATTATCCTGATTTGACTGAAAGGTACCTACAAACAAACAAAAAATGTCTCCGTTTGAGTATGAATGTTATTCTACTGGGTACTCCACTCTAATTTTCCATTTATATCCCGAGTACTGACTAGATGAGGAAGCTGAGATACGGTTGGTTATTTACCAGTATGTGTCGACATCAGGGGTAGATCTGGCTTCTTGGGACAAATGAAAGTTTTGTTGCTTTGAGGAGTTTATGTTGCAATTGCAGGGCCTCGACTGCTTGTCTGGCCCTTTCTTTTCTCCCCGTGGAGGTGAAGAGAGGTGCGACTTGGGCCCAGTCCTGTTCAACCTTGTCTACACAGCAAAGCTCAAAATAACAACAAGGTATCTGAAAGGGGATGGCAGAATAGGATCGTTTACCCCCGGATTAAGCCCTCATCTCTTCTCCCACTCCCTTCTGCACCTCCCTGGCGCTTGGATACGTGCCCTTATTCACCCCTCCCTCAGTTCCGCAGCATTTATGGACAGCATGTTTGGAATGGATAAGGGAAACAGACTGTCTTTGCCTTTCTTGCCTTTGTGTGGTCCAATGTTGAGAGACTATGTATAGCTCTTGCAGGGCAAAGATAGTGTCTTTTCCTCCATTTTTATCTTCCCAAGCTAATAACACAGAATCGTGCACTCAGCAAACGCTCAATAAATACCACTAAGAGAAGAAAAGAGATTCCCAAGAAGGCAATACTTGATAGAAGTCCTAGAACAGTGCTTTGCACATAGTAAGCACTTAACCAATGCCATCATTTTATTTTTTTAATAGCATAAATAACGCAAACAGCTCCAGGAGCATAAATCCTTTCCTTTTTTTTTTAATGTGCCGTCTTATAAATGATTATCAGGCCACTGAAAAGCAACTGTTTTTCTTTGAAGATTCAGCCCGATTCACACCAAGTGAATCTCAGAAGGATAGTGGGGGGAGGACCTTATCAGCCTCCTGGAGCTGTAGGCTGTACGGGAGGGGAGGTGGCTGGGGGGGGGACTGAGATCGACTAGGGAAGCAGCCTGGCTCCGTGGAAAGAGCCTGGGTTTTGGAGTCAGAGATCATGGGTTCGAATCTTAGCTCTGCCAATTGTCAGCTGTGTGACTTTGGGCAAGTCACTTCACTTCTCTGCGCCTCAGTGACCTCATCTGCAAAATGCAGATTAAGATTATGAGCCCCATGTGGGACAACCTGATTACTTGTATCCTCCCCAGCACTTAGAACAGTGCTTTGCACATAGTAAGCACTTAATAAATGCCATCATTACTATTATTATTATCTGACTGCCCTCCCTCCTTGAATTCTCCTTGCACTCCACCCTGCAGCTACTTCTAGGGAGTGCGGCGGCCCAGTTTAAAGGCTGCTGAGGCTGGGGAGGTTCCCTTAACCCGTCAGAGACTGGGGGAAGTCTCAGGAAAGAAGTTGAGACCCAGAGAAGTGAAGTGACTTGCTCAAGGTCTCTCGGTATGCAAGTGGCAGAACTGGGACTAGAACCCAGATCCACAGAGTCCCAGATTCTCGCTCTTTTCACTAGCTCACTGATTGTTTAAAGTCAAAGAGTTCACTCCCCCACAACCTTTTTTTTAATTATTATTAAGCACTTACTATGTGCCGGGCACTAAACTAAGCGTGGCATATATACAAGCTAAGCTGGTCAGACGCAGTCCCCGTCCCAATCTTAATCCCCATTTTACAGACAGCGCAGAGGCCCAGAGAAGTGTAAGTGCTTAATAAATGCTGTCATCATCATTATTATTATTATTATTAGTAAGAGTGAGAACAGGTATCAAGCCAGATGAGGAAACCGAGGTGCAGAGAAGTCGTGACTTGCCCAAGGTCTATTACTATTCTATTTATTGTGTTAATGTTGTGCTCTTAGCTTTAATTCTATTTGTTCTGATGACTTGACACCTGCCCACGTGTTTAGTTTTGTTGTTTCTCTCCCCCTTCTAGACTGTGAGCCCGTTGTTGGGTAGGGACCATCTTGGTATGTTGACAACTTGTACTTCCCAAGAGCTTAGGACAGTGCTCCGCACACAGTAAGCACTCAATAAATACGATTGATTGATATGTTGCCAACTTGTACTTCCCAAGCGCTTAGGACAGTGCGCCGCACACAGGAAGCGCTCAATAAATATGATTGAATGAATGAACTTGTACTTCCCAAGTGCTTAGTATAGTGCTCTGCACACAGTAAGCGCTCAATAAATACGAATGATTGATTGATATGTTGCCAACTTGTACTTCCCAAGCACTTAGGACAGTACTCCGCACACAGTAAGCGCTCAATAAATATGACTGAATGAATGAATGAACTTGTACTTCCCAAGTGCCTAGTACAGTGCTCTGCACACTGTACAGAGGCCTTCCCAGACTGAGCCCCTTCCTTCCTCTCCCCCTCGTCTGCCTCTCCATCCCCCCATCTTACCTCCTTCTCTTCCCCACAGCACCTGTATATGTGTATATATGTTTGTACATATTTATTACTCTATTTATTTATTTATTCATTTTACTTGTACATATCTATTCTATTTTATTTTGTTAGTATGTTTGGTTTTGTTCTCTGTCTCCCCCGTTAAGACTGTGAGCCCACTGTTGGGTAGGGACCGTCCCTATATGTGGCGAACTTGGACTTCCCAAGCACTTAGTACAGTGCTCTGCACACAGTAAGCGCTCAATAAATATGATTGATTGATTGCACACAGTAAGCGCTCAATAAATACAATTGATTGATTGATATGTTGCCAACTTGTACTTCCCAAGCACTTAAGACAGTGCTCCGCACATACGCGCTCAATAAATACGATTGAATGAATGAATGAATGAAAGTGAAATGACTCGCCCGAAGTCACACAGCAGGCAGGCTGTGGAGGCAGGATTAGAACCCAGGTCCTTCCGACTCCCGGGCTCAATCCACCAGGCCAAGCTGCTTTTCTAGGCCATACTGCTTCCACTCCAGGACAGGCAAGGAAGGAGCTGGAGGAAACCGAAGCCCACAAGCTGCTCGAGGAAAACGCGATTGCTGGGTTTGGTACACTTAAAAGAAACCCACCGCGTTTCTCTACGAAACTGTGTTTGACTTTCACGCCCCAGTGCTTTGCTTAGATGGAAAGGAAAGTTCGTTGGTGATTCCGCAACGAATGACCGTGGATGTAATAGCACTCTGAATTAATGAATCCTGAAGTGCATTCTGATTGCCTTTCCTTATGTCATCCGGGCCTATGAGAGTTCTCATCCTTCACGAAAACATCTGGCCAATATGCGTCTTCTTAAATTGCTCTACATGACCAATCAACTGTACCCCACTCCAGATAGCTGTTGAAACCTCAATCAGGAAAAACGGGACGCTAAGCAGAGAAAATAACCACCTCTGCTGTTGTTTCAGCATCATCCTGGAAATTTCACTTCAGGGCGGTGTGCTTTATTCGGGCTGGTGCCAATTTGAAAGCTGGAATTATGCTGAGGGATTTTGTTTCTCAGAATAAATGCTTACATAGGTAAAATAGACTCCTATTCCCAGTTTTCTGGGGGGTTTTCACGGTATTTGTTAAGCGCTTACTACGTACCGGGCACCGTACTAAGCGCTGGAGTAGACGCACGCTCACCAGATTGGACACAGTCCCTATTCCCATGGGGCTCATGGCCATAATCTCCATTTTACCTCAGTGGAAAAGAGCCCGGGCTTTGGAGTTAGACATCATGGGTTCAAATCCCAGCTCTGCCAATTGTCAACTGGGTGACTTTGGGCAAGTCACTTCACTTCTCTGGGCCTCAGTTACCTCATCCGTAAAATGGGGATTAAGACTGTGAGTCCCCCGAGGGGCAACCTGATCGCCTTGTAACCTCCCCTGCGCTTAGAACAGTGCTTTGCACATAGTAAGCGCTTAATAAATGCCATCATTATTATTATTATTTTACAGACGAGGGTACCGAGGCACAGAGAGGTGAAGTGACTTGCCCAAGGTCACCCAGCAGACCGGTGGAGGAGCTGGAATTCGAACCCGGCTCCTTTTCCCTCCCAGGCCTGTGTTCTATCCACTAGGCCACGCTCCTTCTCAGTTTGGTTTAGAAATCCATAGGGAAGTGGCTGGAACGTGGTTGGAATTTTTGCAGGATCACGTATCATCCAACCTTCTTGGCAGAGCCTTCCTCATCTCTAAAACGGAGGTTCAGTAAGTGTTCTCCTCTCCCCTTAGACTGTGAGCCCCATGGGGGACAGGGGCTGTGTCTGATCAATCGTACTTATTGAGCGCTTACTGTGTGCAGAGCACTGTACTAAGCGCTTGGAAAGTACAAGTTGGCAACATGTAGAGACGGTCCCTACCCAACAGCAGGCTCACAGTCTAGAAGGCCGGCTCACAGTCTAAAAGAGTCTAGAGGAGTTTGAGGCAAAGGATGACAAAGGAACAAACATGTCATTTGTAAAACTGGTGAAACAAAAATCATTCATCAGTGGAGATGTTAAACCCTTCAGATGAACTATTTTGGTATTCGGATTTCTAGACTTTAGAGTGAGTTACATCCCCTTAGGAAATCCCTCTCCTCCGAACAAAGCCTCGATAATAGACGTCATGACAGAATGTTAGTCTTAAATTCCTTTGACATCCTTCTCGATTCCTCGATTTTTACAGAGATGTGTTCTGCTGGACAGTGAGTGGTTTTCAGGGCCCAGTGTTTATCTACTTAGGCAATATGTACTCTGCTCAGAATCAGTGGAGCCTGAAATTCTGATTCCAACCATTTTCCCCCTGGAAGCATGTAATTTCAAACTCACCGCGTCTCTGGATCTAGGCTGGTTAATCTGAAAGGACCACAGTCAGGGGCACGATGCAATGTGATTTGACAGGCAGAGTGGTGGCAACTGTGCATGGCCGTGTCAGGCACTACCCTGCCCTGGACGAGCCAGCTATCTGCTCCAAATAAGAGCTCTCTATAATAATAATAATAATAATGGCATTTATTATGCGCTTACTATGTGCAAAGCACTGTTCTAAGCACTGGGAAGGTTACAAGGAGATCAGGTTGTCCCCCGTGGGGCTCACAGTCTTAATCCCCATTTTACAGATGAGGGAACTGAGGCACAGAGAAGTGAAGTGACTTGTCCAAAGTCACACAGCTGACAATTGGCAGTCGGCATTTGAACCCATGACCTCTGACTCCAAAGCCCGGGCTCTTTCCACTGAGCCACGCTGCTTCTCTATCTCACACAGGGGCCTCGCTGAGCCTCAATCTAAACACGTACAGTATGTTTTTATGATACTGCTCATTGTGTGGGCAGGGAATGTGTCTATTTATTGTTACACTGTACTCTCCTAACTGCTCAGAACAGTGTTCTGCACACAGTAAGCGCTCAAAAAATACAACTGAATGAACCGAACGAATGAAGGGATTTGTTAAGAGTTTCCTAAGTGCCAGGCACTGTATTAAGTGCTGCGGCAAATGTAAGTTGAAAAGATCGGACACCGTCCCCGTCCCCACAATCTTAATCCCCATTTCTCAATGAGGGGGCCAAGGCACAGAGAACTGAAGTGACTCGCCCAGGGTCACACAGCAGACAAGTGACAACATTGCAATTCGAATCGAGGTCCTTCTGACTCTCAGGCCTGGGCTGTATAAACGACCAGGATAAGGGCCTTTAATGTGGGGAGAGCATTAAATCCTCACTCTTACTCCAACTACCCCAGATGCTAGGCTTTGCTCCTCTCATCCCAATCTACTCACTCTGTCTACTTTCTCTTCCTCTCATTCATTCATTCGGTTGTGTTTATTGGGCGCTTACCGTGTGCAGAGCACTGTACTAAGCGCTTGGGAAGTACAAGTTGGCAACATATAGAGGCGGTCTCACAGTCTCCTCACCGCCCTCTTGCTCACGCTCTCCCTCCTTCACACCCAGCAGATCCCGGATTATTTTCAGATTATTCCACATTAATTCAAGTTTGGAGTTGGAGAGGAAAGAAGATCAATAGCAGGGTCGAGGCATCGTGACTGTCTTGCTTAGTCAGTCAGTCCATCATACTAATTGAGTGCTTGCTGTGTGCGGAGCACTGTACTGAGTGCTTGGGAAAGTACAATATAATATAGTAGACACAGTTCCTGCTTGCAATTAGCTTATTTAGAGATCAGCAACCATGGGAGAGACAGCTAGCAAAATCTACAGATTTCCCTAGCCACTTTTAACCAGACTGAAAGCTCTGTGTGAACAGGGATTACGTCTAGTCTCCCAAGTGTTCAGTACAGTGCTCTGAGCACAGAAAGCACTCAATAAATACCATGGATTGACCGACTACAGCATTCCTAACCATTTTTTCCTCCCCCTCCTTGGCCCTTTAGTTAGCATTGACAGATTTTTCTTCAAAAATTAATCAGGAGCTACAACACCCTGTCAACTTTACTGCTTAAGTAGAAGAAATTAACCACCTAGCTAGAAACAGCAGTATCCATTTGTTCTGAGAACTAGTAGAGGTGATAAAGGTTTCCTTTACGCATCAAGGAAAGTTAATGAAAGACAGAGGGATGCTCTAAAAACATGCAGATTCTGAAGCATATGATTCATCTGAGAGACAAGCCAGAGAACTTGGGAAAAAAATGAAAAAAATTAGCAAATGATAACCCTGTGAAGTTCGGCACATTAACACCTGCTTAGAACGGTGCTCAGTGCTTAGAACAGTGCTTGGCACATAGTAAGCGCTTAGCAAATACTATATTATTATTACTTACTTACGGGAAGAAGGTAGTTTCTTCAATTCGGAGGTGACACTGCTTTCAAATGCTTGATGGCATCACCTTGGGAGATCTTTGAATAATGGCTTCAACTTTCTACTTGTCTGGGTTACCTGAAAAAAAAGGGCAGGGAATGTAATCATTTTGTGCAGACTGAGTTATTAATATATGTCATGGGTTCACCAGCCATAAATTGGGAAGTTTTCTGAATTGTAACTAGCCAGTGACTGAAGAAATGTTAACTATCTCTAGGTTGAACTATTTAAGGGCAAAACAAAATTAGTCGGGGATATTCTCCTTGTAAGGTTCAAAGCTTAACTTCTCCCATATGTTCCAAGCCTGCTAACAATATGCCCCAATAACAAAGCCACCATCCTCCCCATCTCTCACGCCCTTAACTTCACCATCATGAGAAGCAGCGTGCCTCTGTGGAAAGAGCCCGGGCTTTGGAGTCAGAGGTCATGGGTTCAAATACCAGCTCTGCCAATTGTCAGCTGTGTGACTTTGGGCCAGTCACTTCACTTCTGAAGTGCCACACTGTGGGACATTTTTGGGCATGCTTTGGAGTCACTGTACACAAGGTGATCTTGTCATTCATTCAATCATATTTATTAAGCGCTTACTTTCTACATACAGTAAGCGCTCAATAAATACGACTGAATTAATGAATGCAGAGCACTGTACTAAGCGCTTGGGAAGTACAAGCTGGAAACACATAGAGACGGCCCTTACCCAACAACGGGCTCACAGTCTAGAAAGGGGAGACAGACAACAAAACAAAACATGTGGACAGGAGTCAAGTCATCAGAATAAATAGAAGTAAAGCTAGATGCACATCCTTAACAAAATAAATGGAATAGTAAATAAGTACAAGTAAAATAAATAGAGTAATAAATCTGTACAAACATATATACAAGTGCTGTGGGGAGGGGAAGGAGGTAGGGCGGAGGAGATGGGGAGGAGGAGAGGACAAAGGGGGCTCAGTGTGGGAAGGCCTCCTGGAGGAGGTGAGCGCTCAGTAGGGCTTTGAAGGGAGGAAGAGAGCTAGCTTGGCAGATGTACGGAGGATTGAATGACTTAGAGAGGAAAGCAAAACAAGTAATCTCCCGACATTCTCCTGTTGGATAGTTGAAAAGTGAGCAAGCGGCTCTCTGTCTTATTGCTGAACCGCCGGGAGAAACTAATGTGGGCAATTCAAAATGGGGACTCTGGATTTTCTCCCTTGCCATGTTCACATGAGACATTCTTCAGGAAGCCCGGAGCTAAAAGCTCACGTTGCCTAACTTGGGGTGTTTCAGATCTGAGTTGGATTATTTTAAGAACACATCTACCTAAGGGCAATCAGACTTGGGTTGAAGAGGCTTACACACCCTTTTCTGACGATGATGAGGACAAACATGAGTTGACATCTTCCTAATAGATCATGAAGGTTTTCTGGTTCAGCTACAGCACAGCTACCCTGTGGGATACTGCTAAAGGGAATATTGATTTAGCAAGACATTTTAGGACTAGGAATTCTTCGGATGACTAGATAATCTGAAGAAACAATTCCCACTCCAAAACACAGTACAAAAGAAAATAGTTTTGGAGAAACTTATTACCTATACAAAGGAAAATCATTCCCTCGCTGAGATGGGGAATGGAGGTTTTCTTCAGCTCCAGTTTTTGGATTTCATTTAAGGAAAATATGTTGTAAATTGTATTTATATACAATGTCTTTGTCCAAGTAGGGATTTTTAGTAATTTCAATTTGTCCTTTTGCCCTTTTTTTTTTTTTTTTTTTTAAGAACTCCTTTTGCTTCTAAGCCCCGGAAGTGCCATCGTGTCTGTGTCAGGGTAAAGCATGGGGATTTATCTGTATCTTTGTGCATGTGTGTGTGTGGATGTCTATTTTAGTCTAACAGTGTGCTTGTCTATAAAATGTAAACGTGTGTCCTCGTGTACTTTTAATAATAATAATAATAATAATAATGGTATTTATTAAGCGCTTACTATGTGCAAAGCACTGTTCTAAGCGCTGGGGAGGTTACGAGGTGATCGGGCTGTCCTACAGGGGCTCACAGTCTTAATCCCTATTTTATAGATGAAGTCACTGAGGCCCAGAGAAGTGAAGTGACTTTTTTTTTTATAATGGCATTTATTAAGCGCTTACAATGTGCAAAGTACTGTTCTAAGCGCTGGGGAGGTTACAAGGTGATGAAGTTTCCCACAGGGGGCTTACAGTCTTCATCCCCATTTTCCAGATGAGGCAACAGGCTCAGAGAAGTGAAGTGACTTGCCCAAAGTCACACAGCTGACAGTTGTCAGAGCAGGGATTTGAACCCATGACCTCTGACTCCAAAGCCCGGACTCTTTCCACTGAGCCCTGCTACTTTTCTATGTTTGGGTCTGATTTGTTTCACAGCATGTGTTTATGTACTTCACGCTATATTTTTTTTCATATGTCGGTGGGGACAGGGGGAGGGGCACTAGTGGTATCATGGTCCTTGGACACAGGCCCCAGATTCGAATCTCAGATGTCAAAGACATGCTTAGGGGTGTCCTACTCAGGGCTCCTCGAAATCCCTGCACCACTAAGATTGCCCTTACCCTTCAAAATAACTTGGGGAATCTCCCCAAAAGTGAAAGGGTTATTGGGGAAATCCTTGGAAGCCAATTCTATGCTTCCAAGCTTTGGAACCCTGAGAAGGCTGAGACCAGTTTGTAATTAACGCCCACTTTCCTGGAACAGTGAAACATCCAAACACAGCCCCGTTTAGATGATGCCATTTCCCCTGACAATCATTTTAACTTGTTTCCATTTTGTTGCCATTCTATTATTTTGTTATATGTCCTTCCTCCCTTCTTTAGATTGTAACCTAGGGACTGCGTCTACCGATTCTGTGATACGGTACTCTCCCTAGCGCTTAGCACAGTGCTCTGCTCACAGTAAGTGCTCTAATAATAATAATGATAATAATGATGGCATTTATTAAGCACTTACTATGTGCAAAGCACTGTTCTAAGCGCTGGGGAGGTTACAAGGTGATCAGGTTGTCCTACGGGGGGCTCACAGTCTTAATCCCCATTTTACAGATGAGGTAACAGGCCCAGAGAAGTGAAGTGGCTTGCCCAATGTCACCAAGCTGACCATTGGCGGATCCGGGATTTGAACCCATGACCTCAGACTCCAAAGCCCGGGCTCTTTCCACTGAGCCACGCTGCTTCTATAGATAGATACCAATATATGTTCTAGGCCAAAGATTGTGTCTGGATTTGATTATCTTGCTACCATCCTAGCAATTCACAGATTGTCTTGCACACCAAATGTTTCTAGACCGTGAACCCCACTTAGGACAGGGACCGTGTCCAACCTGATTAACTTGAGTCTACCCCAGTGCTTAGAACAGTGCTTGGCACATAGTAAATGCTTAATAAGCACCATAAGACTATTATTAATAATGTAAATTTGGATTCTGATAAAGCCTGTACAGCATCTGTTTATTACAAGAAGAAGTCTGTATGTCCCGAATGCAGAACTAAAGCTGCGATTTTCCCTTCCCAGAAATCAGGTTAAAGTCAATAGTCCGGGCTATTGCAGCTTTAGTTCTGCATTCAGGACTTACAAACTTCTCCTTATAATAAACTGATGCTATACATGCTTTGTCCGAATCCAAATTAGATCTTCAAGAGGATCCTGCCTCCACACGGTACTCTACCTAAACCAGGCAAGGCAGATGATCGTATACCCTCGACTCTGAACTCTCCAGAGGGCGATTCTCTAACCTCCGTAGTATACAGTCCCGGGGTTTAATATTCTGGTCTGTCAGGAACTTCTCCCTTGTCTACATCTTTCTTGATGCGATTTAAACCGATTCCCTCTTGTCTCTGCACAGCGAAAGAGAACAGCTGGTCACCCACCGGCCCAGCAAAATACATGACACACGAGGGACCAAAAGGCAGTCAAAAGGGAGAGAGAGAGCGGAAAAATGGCCCGAGAAAGGGGGTCATTCTTGAGCAGGAAGCTCAAGCGGGTGAGTGGATGCTTTGATGAAAGCAGGTCAATTCTGGAACCTCAGATGTGCAGATAATAATCACAATAATAATAATAATGGTATTTGTTAAGCGCTTACTATGTGCCAAGCACTGGGGTAGATAAAACATCACCAGGTTATCGCACGTGGGGCTCAGTCCATCCCCATTTCACAGATGAGGTAACTGAGGCACAGGGAACTTAAGTGCCTTGCCCAAAGTCTCACGGCTGACGAGACTGTGAGCCCGCTGTTGGGTAGGGACCGTCTCTACATGTTGCCAACTTGTACTTCCCAAGCGCTTAGTACAGTGCTCTGCTCACAGTAAGCGCTCAATAAATAAGACTGAATGAATGAAAGTGGCGGAGCCGGGATTAGAACTCATGATCTCCGACTTCCAAGCCCATGCTTTTTCCACTAGGCCACGCTGTATTAGGCAAGACCCCCTTCTAGACTCCCCTTCTAGACTGTGAGCCCACTGCTGGGTAGGGACCGTCTCTATATGTTGCCAACTTGTACTTCCCAAGCGCTTAGTACAGTGCTCTGCACACAGTAAGTGCTCAATAAACACGATTGATTGATTGATCTCACCCAATGGGAGAGGGTGGGCACTGAGGGAGAAGCACCCTTAAGTCAACTTTCTGATTCTATGTCCCGCACCATGGAGAATCACCTGGACAATCTGGGTTGTCATTTAGTCAATCAATATTCTTTCTGTGTCCAACACATGTGTGTCAAGGATAACTTTTAAACTTTTAAAATAGCGGTTGGAAAGTGAAACAAACTCATTAAGAAAGTTTTCTGCCCTCAAATACTTGCTTTAACCATCCCGCATTATCACCGTTACTCTCCCGTGCCATCCCATTAGCCGTGCACATAAAAAAAGTGAAAAGTGGAAATATCACCTTCCCTTGAAGAATTTTAATTACCTACGAAATGGAGACCAGGGGACTATGAGATAAGAGTGTTATCCAACAGGAATAGAGAGACCAGCTTTTTAAATAGACTGTTCTGAATTCCATCTATTATTCTGAGGTACATAGCCCGTCTCACACATGTACAGCAGCTCTGACAAATGCAGGCCGCCTCTTAACAAAATAAGGGGACAGTAGTGTCATGATTGCTGGGATGGGGCAATTATTTTTCCCTCTTGTGTGGTTCTCAAAGAGAAAAATTCACTGTTCCTTGGGCAAGAAAATAGAGGGAAGAATAATGCTTAGAAAATGAGTGACTGTAAGTTCTGCTTTAAGTGGGGAAAATCCTGGCCTATAGGACTGTCCATCCTTGAGGTACAGTTGATGAGAAGCGTCGGCAAAATATCAGACAGGAGATACCAAGCTTGAAGCAAAGGTTGGGTTGGTTTGGGGAGCTGCTTATTTTTAGAAGCAACATGGCCTGGTGGCATAGTAAGCGATTAACAAATGCCATAGCTATTTTTATTATTTACTGAGTGCCCGCTACGTACGGTAAACTTGGGAAAATACAATAGAAACAAGACACGCATTCCTTACCCAAGGAGCTGAGCCAACTCCCTCAGAAATCCAGCACTTCAGTGAGGGGAGGGATGTTTTGGTTACTGTTAAAGTCCCAGAAGCTCTTGTACCAGAAGGGAAACCTAGAGAAGCAGCATGGCCTAGTGCAAAGAACACAGACCACGGTCAGAAAACCTGCGTTCTAATCCTGGGCTTGCTAACTGGGGCAACTCACTTTACTCCTCTGTGCCTCAGCTCCCTCATCTGAGAAATGGGGATTAAACACACTCTCCCTCCCACTTAACTAGGAGATCCAAGTGGGACAGGGACTGTGTCGAATCTAATTAGCTTGTATCTACCCCAGTGTTTAGAACAGTGCTCAACAAATTGTAAGTGCTCAATACTGTAATTATTATTATTATTATTCCCTACCTAACCAGGAACTCCATATACTCAAATTAGCATAACCTACATTCCTCCTCCTTTTGACGTGTATATATCTGTAAATCTATTTATTTATATTGATGCCTGTTTACTTGTTTTGATGTCTGTCTCCTCTTCTAGACTGTAGACCCAGTGTGGGCAGGGACTGTCTATTGCTGAACTGTATTTTCCAAGCGCTTAGTACAGTGCTCTGCACACAGCAAGCACTCAAAAAATACGATTGAATTAATGAATGTACAGAATTTATAAAATGAGGGAGAGAAACCCCATTCTGACCCATGTTATCTCCCCGAGCCTCGCAATTAGGGAATCAATCGTATTTATTGAGTGCTTACTGTGTGCAGAGCACTGTACTAAGCGCTTGGGAAGTACAAGTTTGCAACATATAGGGAAGAAACTGAACTCGGAAGAAATATCCTCTCAGAGCAGGGTTTGGGGTTCTGATGGTGTGTTTTCCATCAGACCACAGATAGGGATGGAACGGCCAGATTTACTAAGTGACTTCCAGAATCCAGATCTTTGTGTGATGTCAGTCACTTTCATAGGGTCTAGGAAAATTATTTAGAAATGTTAGGGCTATTTCTACACCTGGCACACAAATACCACAATTACTATTTTCTTCTTCCTATCATTATTACTATCCCAGCATCCAATTCCATCACAGAGATTTTTGGCCCGGAAGGTCTTCCTGACACGTCAAAGGCTTATCCATCATTTATAATGGGTGACACTACCCTCTGATAGAGGGCTAGAGAAACAAAAGGAATTTTCAGCTGGGGAAGGGAGAAGATACCAGGATCATTTATGCCTTCTTATAAATTCACTGAGCTATATCTATAAATTCAATATTATAAATGATTTATGTATGCTAATGTCTGTCTCTTCCTCTAGACTGAGTTTGTTGCGGGAAGGGAACGTGTCTACCAACTCTGTATTATTGCACTCTCCCAAGCACAGTGCTCTGAACATAGTAAGCGCTCATTAAATGCCACAGATGATGAACGACCTACCTGTTGATGAACATCACACAATTGCATTTACTTTTTCAACATCTCTTTCAGTGTAAGAAACTGCCAATGACTGACTCCATTGTCCCAAGGAATTTTTATGCCCCGCTCTTACTCTTATACGTATTCTTATAAGAGCTTATACAAGCTCTTATTCTTTCCCTCTGAGTTTTCAAAGCCCCTTCTTGCTTTATTACTTTCCTGCCGCTGTGTGATTTCATCCATCTTCTCTTTACTATCCATTTCATTAGATCCTTCGCTCACCTTTCTACACAAAGCCCTTCCTTTTTTTAAACTTTCTCTGTGACTTCCATCAGTTGCATCACTGTCTTATCTCTCTCTCTCTCTCACTTGATTATGCTCTCAGTGTTTACAGCCCAAACCTGCAGTCTATGTCCTTCCCTTTGCAATTGCTTTGTGCCTGCTTTATCTAAAGGCTTACACCGTTTCGATTTGCTTGGACAGATGCCTAAGATGGGGGATACAGGCTGCAATTTGATTAATTGAAAATGGATTTTCACAATTCAGTTGTTCTAGCACAATGGCAAAATGCTGAGGGGACCACTTTCCACATTTCTACTTTACCGTGTTCGTTCTGCTTTGGAACTTTGACAATCTCTCTCCTTGACTCAGTCCTTCAGATATTTAAAGTGTACTAAGAAATCACACTTCATTAACAATGACAAGTAATTAGACACACTGACCCCAAGAGGGTTTACAATCTGAAATTAGGATTTCGACTCCATCTCTGATAACCATGCAGTACAGAAAGATTCAGTGGCTGAGCTAGCAAAGTAAAGGACAGCGAGATTTCATATTGGCTCCTCAAGTTCTGTTGGCAGATTTTGGGGAAGACCTCAACTGCACTTGGAAATATCCTTTAGTTTCTCTCCCAGATGAATTCTAATCTACCATGGGCAAGTCAAGAAAAATCCTGATATCAACCCAGACCTTAATCGTGACTGGTTCTGGCCTGGGTGTTTTCAAAGCTGAAGAGGATCTGTAGTAGCGTCAACAAACCCGAGCAAAAGGGTGGAAAAATTAGGTCCTCCCAGAAGGGTCTGATGGTTTAGCCTGGAGAAGAGAAGGCAAAGACGTAATTTAGAGTGAAAGAGGCTGTCTAGGAAGATGCTCAATCGCTGGAACGTACTGCACGCTTACTGTGCTCTCCAATACAGAGTTAGGAGTCATGTTCCCTGCCCGCAACGAGCTTGCAGTCTAGAGACTGTAAACTGCTAAAGTATCCCCTTTCTCCCGAAAGTGCAAATGGGAGGAAATGTGCTTCACATTTGGGAATGGTTAGCATTTGGTTATTTGGGTTAGCAATCAATTGTATTTCTTGAGCCCTTACAGTGTGCAGAAAGCTGTACTAAGGTGCTTCGGAGAGTTCGATACATTAGAGTTGGGAGACAAGTTCTCTGCTCACAAAGAGCTTAAGGTTTAGAAGGGGAGGCCAGCATGAAAATACATTACAGACCGGGGAAGCAGCAGATCGTAAGGATTTGTACTTACGTGCCATTAACAGGCTCCTTTGGATCAAGAGTCATCTCCTGATTGGCCATTTGATGGACAGTTGATGTCTGATTGATCCAGTTTCACCTTCCCTCTATATCAAAATGGGTATGACCCTCCTTTGAATTCTAAGCTATGCAGTTAACCAATTAATAGCATTTACTAAGCACAAGTAAGTGCTAGGCACTGGATTAAATGCTAGCGTTCTCATTTTACCTCGACCTCGTTGATTTCGCTGCCAACCTCTTGTCCACATGCTGCCTCTGACCTGGAAGACCCTCCTTCCTCATATAATAATAATAATGGCATTTATTAAGCGCTTACTATGTGCAAAGCACTGTTCCAAGGGCTGGGGAGGTTACAAGGTGATTGGTTTGTCCCATGGAGGGCTCACAGTCTTAATCCCCATTTTACAAATGAGGGAACTGAGGCCCAGAAGTGACTTGCCCAAAGTCACACAGCTGACAATTGGCAGAGCTAGGATTTGAACCCATGACCTCTGACTCCAAAGCCCGGGCTCTTTTCCATTGAGCCAAGCTGCTTTTCAATATATCCGACAGACAATTACAATTAGTCAGATTGGTTGGGCACAGTCAATCGTATTTATTGAGCTCTTACTGTGTGCAGAGCACTGTACTAAGCACTTGGGAAGTACAAGTTGGCAACACATAGAGACAGTCCCTACCCAACAGTGGGCTCACAGTCCCTATCTCACAATTTATCGCAGCCCCATTTTACAGATTTAGAAACTGAGACCCTGAGTCATCAAGTGAGTTGCCCAAGACCTCTCAGCAGGCCCACAGCAGAGCTGGGATTAGAGACTAGGGACACCTCAATTCCAGTCCTAGCTCTTTCCACTCATGGCCTAGTGGATACAGCACAGACCCGGGAGTCGGAAGGATCTGGGTTCTTCTCCTGGCTCCGCCATTTGTCTGTTGTGTGACCTTGGGCAAGTCATTTCACTTCTCTGTACCTCAGCTGTCTCATTTGTAAAACAGGGATTAAGACTGAGCACCCCATGTGGGACAGGGACTGTGTCCAGTCTAGCTTGCATATACCTCATCACTCCGAACAGTGCCTCGCACATATTACACACTTCACAAGTACCATAATTATGATTATTAGGCCCAACTCAGTGCTGATTGGGAGGAGTAACGGTGGAGGCAATCGTTTTGTCTACTGACTCAGTTATCGTCAAAGCAAGGCAGGCTTCTTTAGTAGTCCCTCTTCAGGAGGTTAAATGTGCAGAGGAAGAACGCAGGCAGGGAAATCAGCAGCTCACATCACCTGGTCGGATTCACAAACCCGTCTCCTTCTTCGGGGTGTTCTAAATTGGAAATCTGGCAGCAGACTGTTCGGGGTTCTCAGTTGTTCCATCGTGCGTATTTGTTTGCATAACAGAGTCGAGCAGCAGGACGGAGTAATTACTGCAATCAGTCTCCGAACACATTAATCTGCGCTCAACTGCAGGGAGTAAATGAAGCAGAACGAAACCCAATAGAGAAATATTTCTTTAGTTGGTGGCTAATCTCATACCGGGTTTAAATCGGACGGGGCCGGCTTATAATTTATTGTCTGGTATCGTACTGAACGGGAATCCAACCACAGGTTAAAAATGTTTGGTTTAAAGAGGATTCTAAACACTGGGTTGACAGCAATTCACGCACATTAGATTATAAATAGCGATCCTGCCTCTTCTGTTTGCTCTCGCGGTGTCTAATTTTGAGGAATGACGGCTCTCTTCCAGTAGAATGCTAACATATATGGTATTGGCAGGCAGGAAAATTTAGAGGCTTGTGGAGCTTTTTCCCATCTTGTTGTTCATTTACGGGTGTTCTGACATTCTGCTCAGATCTGCTTCTTCTCCCCTTCCTCCTCTCTTTCTCAACTGTGCTTGTACTGGTATCCCATACCGATTACCTGGAAGACTCGGGAACTTTGGGATCGGACGCAGCAGCGCAGTATGGGACCGCGCTTATGTCCACATGATTCACTCATACATTCAATCGTATTTACTGAGCGCTTACTGTGTACAGAGCACTGTACTAAGCACTTGGGAAGTACGAGTCGGCTACATATAGAGATGGTCGCTACCCAATAACGGGCTCACAGTCTAGAAGGGGGAGACAGACAACAAAACAAAACACGTTGACAGGTGTCAAAACCCTCAGAATAGAATTATAGCTATATGCACATAATTAATAAAATAGAGTAAATATGTACAAGTAAAATAAAGTAATAATGTGATAGCATGATGTGGAAGGAACTGTGACGCATTGGTCTAAAACGCCACATTGGCAGCCACAAGTAGTGCCCACTTTGACCTCTTCAAACCCAAACCTATATCTACTCCAACTTATTATAATCTCTCTAATCTACAGTTAGATATAGCTAAAAGTATAAATACAACCACATACACACACACCTACACTTTTAGCAGCAGCTTCCTCTGAGCAACCGAAATACATAAGAACAGTGGTATTCAAAAAAAGATTCCTTTGTGCTAAGCAAAATTTAGCTTTTTAGACACTGGAGTAGATACAAGATCATTGGGTTGGACACGGTCCCTGTCCCACCTGGGGCTCTTCAGTCTGAATCCCCACTTTACAGATGTGGTGACAGAGGCCCACAGAAGTGAAGTGATTTGCCCAGGGTCACACAGTAGATATAATAGTAATAATAATAATAATAATAATAATAATAATGGCATTTGTTAAGCACTTACTCTGTGCAAAGCACCGTTCTAAGCCCTGGGGGGGATACAAGGTAATCAGGCTGTCCCACATGGGGCTCACAGTCTTATTCCCCATTTTACAGATGAGGTAACAGGCACAGAGAAGTTAAGTGACTTGTCCAAAGCCACAGAGCTGACAAGCGGCGGAGCCAGAATTCGAACCCTTAACCTCTGACTCCCAAGCCCAGGATCTTTCCACTGAGCAACACTGCTTCTCCAGATATGTGGCAGAGGGGGGGATTAGAACCCACATCCTCAGACTCCCAGGCCACTAGGCTCTTTCCACTAGGCCACGATTCTGAGAGTTGATGCATCCAGGAAATCCCTAGCCGACTTTATTTCTAAATCACTGGAATCATCACAGTTCAGCGCCCACACCACACTGTTAGCTTATGATTCCATAGAGTTCCATCTTGAACAGGTGAATTCACACCACCATCAGTTTGGCCCATGGAAAGGGTTCACAAACAAGAGGCATTCATTCATTCAATCGTATTTATTGAGCGCTTACTGTGTGCAGAGCACTGTACTAAGCGCTTGGGAAGTCCAAGTTGGCAACATATAGAGACGGTCCCTACCCAACAGTGGGCTCACCATCTAGAAATGAGGATTAAGTACCATTTTTACCTCCCCCATGTGGGACAGGGGCTATCTGCTCAGATTGTATTGTACCAACCCCAGTCCTTGACCCGTAGTAAGCACTGAACAAGTGCCTCATTTGTTACTATTATTATTATTGTTAATAATAATATTTATTGATGGTATTTATACTACAATCATCCTTTCTGCCTGTGAATAAATATTGCTGCAGTACTACAGAAAGTAGAATAGCATCCGCTTCTTTTCTTTCTCTATAGTTTACTCAGGATTACAAATGGAAACATACCAAGCCTCTTATCAATTCTTTTTTCATCACCAAGAGTATCCCAACCAAAAGTAGCAGGCAGGCTCAGTGGAGAGCGTTTGCAGTTCCTGGTATTCCGAAGGAAAACAGTGGAGCGGAGGAGTTATTCTCTTAGAAGCCCTGCTTCCTGACAGGGAGCGACCGATTTAGAAGATAAAACCAATAAGCAAACTGGCTCCCAATGGCTATGATTCTAAGAGGCTGCTAGCCAAGAAATGGGATCACAAGCGCACCTAATGTCCAAAAGAAACATTTGGGAAAGTATGATAAAGTAAAGTTATAGGGAACTTAGTTATAGGGAACTTAGATATAGGTGGATATGTGGGACATCCTAAGAGAGAACAATTAAAAGACAATTCAGGTGAGGCCTAATTAAAACATAGCAGGCAAAGAGGGAGATAAAATTCAATTTCATGAAGCCCTAAAATCTCTGTAATGGAAAAAGCTGCATTAGGGACTGTGATGATATCTCTTAGTAGTTAGAGCAATGAAGAAAGGGAGTGTGAAAAAAGATAATATTTTGCCTGTTACTGCTAGCAAGGAAGAGATAAGGAGAGCAAAGAAATCAGATGAGATAATGCCAACAAAAGATGGTAAAGAGAAGAAAGGGGGATTTAGAATTGCTGAATAGGGACAGAGGAAAAAAGAATTACTGGCAAAAAGGATCTCCCGAATCGTGAAGAGATGTGAAGCTACTGACAGCTCTCAAGTGGCAGAGACTCCATGTATTCTCCAGAATTGACAGGTGGATATTAAAATTAGCAAAAGGTATGCAAGTATATACTACCCATTCTGATTTCTAGATTGCTATGTTACTCTATTATTTCCCCTATCCCAATCGACTTTAACATCTGTCTCCTCCTGTAGATGGGGATTGTGTCTACCAACTCAGTTGTATTAGCATTACAATACTTAGCGTTCAGTACAGAGTAAGGGCTGAATAATTGTCAGTGATTAATTGACTGCATTTACCACTACGATAATCACCGTCATCATTCGATAGGTAGGTCACACAAGCACTCATCCTGACCCATTAGTAGGTTTAGAAGAAATTTACGCCTGCCTACAAATCGTTTCAAATCCAAGCCAAAGAAAGGAGAGGTGAGCACATAGGTACCTACCGAAGGCCAGTCCTGACTACTTATAAAGTACCTCAACAACCCAAAATGGAAACTCTGCTTTTTGGATTTTCCCATCAGTGGATGATAACGGAGGAAGGATGGAGAGGCTACTATTATGGTAGCGTAATTGTTGCTGCTATTTTGTTTTTCCTTGAAAAAAATCCATCTACTAATCAATTGATGATATTTGAGTGCTTACTGTGTACAGAGCACTGGACTAAGCACTTGGGAGGGTACAAGAGAATTGGTAGACAAGTTCCCTGTCCGCAAGGAGCTTACAGTTTAGAGGGGGAGACAGGCATTTACATGAATGAGGACATCTAATTGCTCTTTGTGAAAACTTAATTAATATTAGCATTTCTCACATCCAGGCTAGTAGGATGACTCGGTGTGAATGGACTGCACCTATTTCAATTTGCTTTCGCCTATGCTTCCAGATGCAGTGTGATTTACAGAAGCCGCTTAAATAGCCACTCTTTCAGGTCACCATCAGGAGCAAGGATACCCTAAAAATACCGCCTTATCTACGCACATTTAGTGCAAAGCCAGCCTGGTACATATTCTACCCATTTTCAAAGTCTCCTTAAAGTAAGGTAAATGTATGGGCCATTGGAGGAATTACTGTATCGCCCTTATTTTATTTTTAATTCAATGACGGAGCCACCAAAAGCTGATCGAAACAGGAACGTGTACTAAATGGTAATTAGTCACAAAGATATTGAAAGCAATACCTGTGATTACCACACCAAATCAGGAAAGAGAAACAGATGTTTAAAAATACATTATGTAAAAGGTAATTTCTAATCTTGACCAACTCAAAACTACGTTGGGTGTTTAATAAGTGTTTTGACACCCTTTGAAGTGCTTTCTTTTATACTGGGGTATCAAAGGGTAAATGACCCTCAGGAACTCAATCATATGCCATCATTGTCTAAACTGCTTGGTGGCAGTTTAAAATCCCGACAAATCCTGACTTGCCCATCCCATTAGTCTCCTCACTGACTTGACTGCTTGCAGACCGTACTTCACTCTCCCGCTGGGATCGTTTTTCTACAACACTGTTCAATCCGACAGTGGTATTGTTGGAAGCAGAGAAGCAGCGTGGCTCACTGGAAACGGCCCGGGCTTTGGAGTCCGAGGTCACGGGTTCAAATCCCAGCTCCGCCAATTGTCAGCTGTGTGACTTTGGGCAAGTCACTTCACTTCTCTGGGCCTCAGTTCCCTCATCTGTAAAATGGGGATTAAGACTGTGAGCCCCAAGTGGGACAACCTGATCACCTTGTATCCTCCCCAGCGCTTAGAACAGTGCTTGGCACATAGTAAGTGCTAAACAAATGCCATCATTATTATTATTATTTATTTAGGACTGTATGCAGAACACTGTACTAAGCGCTTGGGACAGCACAATATAAACAGTTGGTAGACATATTCCTTGCACACAAAGAATTTACAACCTCTGTTTTGTGGCCTCAAAAGCTTGGGGATACAATAGATTGTGAGCCCTATGTGGAATCAATATGTGAGAAGCAGCGTGGCTCAGTGGAAAGAGCACGGGCTCGGGAGTCAGAGGTCACGGGTTCAAATCCCCGCTCTGCCAATTATCAGTTGTGTGACTTTGGGCAAGTCACTTCACTTCTCTGTGCCTCAGTGACCTCATCTGTAAAATGGGGATTAAGACTGCAAGCACCAACGTGGGCCAACCTGATCACCTTGTAACTTCCCCAGTGCTGAGAACAGTGCTTTGCATGTAGTAAGCGCTTAATAAATGCCATTAAAAAAATCAATCCAATGGTGATTACTGAACACATACTGTGTGCCAAACATTATAGTAAGCGCAATCCATTCGTAGCACCTAATAAGCACATAATGAGTACTATTAATTATTATTCTTCTAGCTTTTACAGGTGACACGGCCATGCTACTTTTACTGGGAAAACATATCATGTCTGAAGGGTGATTGAAATGTACTCAGAACATTACGGTACAGGGGTGAACAAAGTCCATCATCATGGCTTTCAATCTCCATGCTGTCCGCTTAACAGCCTTATTAAGCTATCACAACATGATTGCATTTCGGGTTTGGAATGACTATTTGCCACACACCGAGCTTGAATCAGTAACTCAACTGCCAGACCTAAAGGAGAGCACCCAGGAGACATTCATTTTTCCACATTTTTAAGGGCTATTTTGTCATTTTTTAACTTTTTTTTGTTAAGTGTTTACTATGTGCAAGACACTGTACTAAGCGCTGGAGTGATACAAGTTCATCAGGTGGGATACAGTCCCTGTCCCACAAGGGACTCACAGCCTTAATTCCCATTTTATAGATGATCTAACTGAGGCACACAGAGGTGAAGTGACTTGCCCAAGGTCACAAGCAGACAAGCGGCAGTGCTGGGGTTAGAAGCCGGGGCCTTCTGGCTCCGAGGCCTGAGTTTTAGCCACTAAACCACGCTATTTCTAATGTTCTCTTCAAGAGCATTTGACTGCGGAATGATTCTACGATACGTCTTAGTTATTGCCACTTCCTAAATCAGAATTTCCTGACGGCTCATACATTTCTTTTTTATTTACAATTCTTTTTAATAAAACAGATTTCCCCTCTTGCCATTCTTGCTAGGCAGTTCATCAGAGTCCATAACTCTCCTTGTGATGAAGGGGAAGCAGGATTCAGATGAGATCAGGGTTGGATTAAGGGGAAGAATGATTCAAAATAGGGCTGCAATGGTGAATATGTTCCCATTATCATCATTTCCACCCTTATTTTTGCTGATTTATAGATCGGCCTTAAAAGCCCTTTCAGAAATCTGAATTAAGGGACCGAAGGAGAGAAGCTAAGTGAATGACACCCTTCACTATTGGCCATTAGGTTGGTTAAATATGATCTCCAAAGGGGACAGAAGAATCGGCCGCAGGGGGCTGGGAACCGAAGAGCTGAAGCCTCGCGTAAACCTCTTCCCTGCAACTCTGTTTCCCCCTACGTGAATTAATCTACCCACCAAGCAACCATATATCATAGCTACAGCTGCTTTTCAAATAGGGATTATTTGGGCCAGAACACATTTCTCAAGATGGCATTATTGTTTCATTCCAATATAAACCACAGAGTTCTTATTCCTCTGGAAGATTGCTGGGTATCTATTAAGGGCAAGGGACTGTGGTATCTGTAAGGGCAGCCAATAATAAAAGCAATAAAGAGGGAATAACTCCGAGCAGCAATGGCCCCAAACCCAGGAGGAGAAATGGCAGAAAGAGGGAAAACCAAGTTATCGATGACATTTCAAAATTAGGGCTTGCTTCAGAAAGATCTGTCAAGGGAAAGATAAGAGTCGGGGCGGGAATGAATTATATATAAATACAAATAAATAAAGTCCCAGTTGTAACCGGCTGGGATTCGGTCAGTTAAGTGAACTCGGCCATTTCCTATTGTCAGAAAACAAGTGTCTTGTTTCCTCCTAGAGTACATTCCATTTTAGGGCAGGGTTAAAGGTGAAAGTAGGCAGGGAATGTGGTTAAAAAAAAGCACATCAAAACTTCCTTCTAGGGTAGTTGACAGAATTATTTTAGAGGAGTAGATGCAAACGAAAAGCAGCCATCCAGTTTTAACAGACGCTTTAGATCAATCATCTTGTCTTTATGGGAACAACCAAATATACAATGATCAATACGGAATCTCCATATTTCTTAGCAACGTTGATGCCTGCAGGCACATTTCTCAACCTAATGAGAAAGGAATATGGGGCCATTGGTTTGGATCCTAAGTTCCACAGGATGATTGGAACCTGCTGGGTTGGGCTAAGGGTGTTTTTCCCTGGGATACTGAGCATTGGAGTGTAGCCCCCAGTTGTCCGTTCCTCCGATTCACAACAAATGCTTGTATTGTACTCTCCTAAGCACTTAGTACAGTGCTCTGCATGCAGTATGCATGCAATAAATATGACTGACTTGGGAATGATGGTTCATATATGCTCGTATTTGCTCCAGGGACTGTACTAAGTGCTGGGGTGGATATAAGCTAATGGAGTTGGACACAGTCCATGCCCCGCATGCAATTCACAGTCTTAATCCCTAGTTCACATCTTGGGGGACTGAAGCATAGAGAAGCTGAGTTGACCAAGGTCCCACAGCAGCTCCTCTTCAAAGAGGGTTGACTGATTTACTGTTTGTACATATTTATTACTCTATTTTACTTATACATATTTACTATTCTATTTTATTTTGTTAATATGGGGGTTTTTTTGTCTGTCTTCCCCTTCTAGACTGTGAGCCCGCTGTTGGGTAGGGACCGTCTCGAGATATTGCCAACTTGTACTTCCCAAGCGCTTAGTACAGTGCTCTGCACACAGTAAGCGCTCAATAAATACGATTGAATGAATGCATGATTTTTATCATTTTTATCTCCATGAGTAAGCAGTCATATTAGCTTGATGAGTGGCAGTTTTTCCTCTTCTTTCACCGGAAAGAAGGATTGGAATTGAAGCTCTTTGTGGGCAGGAAAGGTGTCTGCCAACTCTGCTGTACTGTACATTCCCAAGTCCTTAATTGAGTAATACAGTGCCCTGGACATTGCAAGTGCTCAATAAATACCATTGATGACGACGAAGTATATCAGAGTGTGAGCGTATAGACTTTAAACTTTAGCTAACAACCTTGCCAATACGATGCCTGAGTTCTCAGATTCCCACTGGGAAATATTTATCCCACGAGTGCGAAACTAAACTCTGGAAGTGGGGATAATTAGCGATAGGGAGCCGCAAGATGCAGTCTTTTTTTTTTTTTTTTTTTTTTTTTTTTTTTACAAGAATCCAGGAGAGGTAAGTAGGTAGAACAAGTACTGCCCATTCATCATCAACGTATCCTGTTTAGATCTGAAGCCACCCACACAGAAAGACAGAAGCCAGAATTTTACAGAACAGGTCACTTCATTTCTTTCACCTCATGGAAAGCATTCAATTTACATAGATCCTGTTACGTCCAAGAATCACAAAGCCTCAATGCCAGTTCATTATTTTTGTCACTCAATCATCACAAAATGGAACATGCTATTAATATGCTATTCACAGACACTAAATGCCAGAAGTAATCTGGGTGTCGAATCGGAACTCTTCCATTATTCATAGTTTCCTCGTTGAATAGTATTCCTGGCACTCCTAAAGAAAACAACTGGCATCTCCAGTCTAGAAACTCAGCCAAGCTTCTTTTTTCAATAAAGTTTCCTGATCCAACTGGGTTTCCGACAGAGCCGGGCATAGAGAAGGCCATCAATAAACGTAAAGTGTTGGCTAGTGTGATTAATAATAATAATGGCATATTAGTGTGTCAAACACTGTTCTAAGCGCTCGGGCGGATAGAAGGTAATCAGGTTGGACACTGTCCCTGTCCCACATGGGGCTCACAGTCTTCATCCCCATTTTACAGATGATGTAACTGAGGCACAGAGAAGTTAAGTGACTGGCCCCAGGTCACACAGCAGACAAGTAGCAGAACTGGGATTAGAATCCAAGTCCTTCTGACACGAGTAGGCCACGCTCCTTCTTATGTACCTTGCTGTGTACCTTTACAGATTTGGCTAAACATGGATGTAAAAATATTCCGTATTAAATATTAAAACTATTAAAATATGTAATAAAATATTTTAAAAAAACATTTTATGGGATGGTTCTGCCATTACAGAAAACCACAGCTCATTTCAGCCCCACGAAAGTCACATTTCCTCAAGGAAGCCTGCCCTAACTAATCTCTCATCTCCCCACCTTACTTCCCCCTTTCCTGCATCACCTATGCACCTGTGGGACAGAGGACCGTGTCCAATCTGATTTTCTCTTACCCACCCCAGCGCTTAGTATAGTGCCTGGCACAAAGTAAGCACCACAATTAGTATTATCAATCAGTGGTATGTACTGAGTGCTTACTGGGTACAGAGCATTCATTCATTCATTCAATCGTATTTATTGAGCACTTACTGTGTGCACAGCACTGTACTAAGCGCTTGGGAAGTCCAAGTTGGCAACATATAGAGACGGTCCCTACCCAACAGTGGGCTCACAGTCTAGAAGGGGGAGACAGAGCAAAACAAAACATATTAACAAAATAAAATAGATATGTACAAGTAAAATAAATAGAGTAATAAATCCGTACAAACATATATACATATATACAGGTGCTGTGGGGAAGGGAAGGAGGTAAGGCGGGGGGGATGGAGAGGACCCAGTTCAAAAGACCCAACCTGAACTTTCTATTGCAGCCATTAAAAAAGGGCATAACAGAGAAACACTGACTCATAAAAATCCAGAAAGTTTCTTTGTTGGCAGTAGCTTTGATGCTGGGAACAAAGTCCCCTTTTCCATAGCTGGTTTTCCCATTTTTTGAGTTAAAGAAAGGATAAGGTTATTCGTATTTCCATCAAATGCCTCCTGACACATATGCACTGACATATCCCTTTACCCGCCCAGACTTTGATTGGATGATCCCAGCCGCCATATCGAGGGAACAGCTCATCGGCAAGAAAATTAAATTCTGTCCTACTCCTTTGTTTGGTTCCACATTGTGATAAACTAATCAAGAAGTTGATGAATTTTTAATGAAAGTCAAGAAACAGTGAAATTCAGGGAGTCAAAGGAAATCAGAAATAGAAAAAGAATGCCAGTTGGTCGCTGATCTTTTTTGGGTTTTTTCCAGGGCTTGTTCCTTTTGGTTTCAGAACCAGCTCCAATCATGAACAAGTCTCTCACCTATTTCCCCTTGGTTTATTTTTTTTTTTTTTTAATTAAGCTTGCTCTGAGCTGTCTGAAAATTAAAAGCTCATGGCACGGGAAAGCGATTTTCCTTGTGGCCCACCTAGAAATCAAGGACCTGCGTGCCCACTTGCATGCACAAAACACCACAAATGGAACAAGTGTGTAATGTCGTAGAGGACAGAGTATGGGCCTTGGGGGCAGAGGACCTGGATTCTAATTCCGCTCTGCTACTTGCTGCCGTGTCACCTTGGGCAAGTCACTTCACTTCTCTGTTCTTTAGTTCCTCACCTGTAAATTGGAGATTTAATACCTGTTCTTCCTCCTTTTTGGTCCTATGTGTCGGGGACTGTGTTCAACTAGATTAGTTTACATCAACACTGGTGCTTAGCACATACAGAGTGCCCAGCAAATACCAAATTATTATTCCTTCTAACCCACTGATCCACACCTTCCCTTCTCGACTGTGAGCCCACTCTTCTAGACTGTAGATATTCATTACTTTATTTTACTTGTACATATCTATTCTATTAATTTTATTTTGTTAATATGTTTGGTTTTGTTCTCTGTCTCCGCCTTCTAGATTGTGAGCCCACTGTTGGGTAGGGACCGTCTCTATATGTTGCCAACTTGTACTACCCAAGCGCTTAGTACAGTGCTCTGCACACAGTAAGCGCTCAATAAATACAATTGATTGATTGATTGACTGTGAGCCCACCATTGGGTAGGGACCATCTCTGTATGTTGCCAACTTGTGCTTCCCAAGCACTTAGTACAGTGCTCTGCACACAGAAAGAGCTCAGTAAATACGATTGATTGATTCCCTTGATTGGTGGGTACTTTTGATAATGCTAAATCACAGGATAGTTGTAGTGCCACTATTATTTATATTTCCCCCCACCCTACCTCCTTCCCCTCCCCACAGCACCTGTATATATGTATATATGTATGTATTTATTACTCTATTTTATTTGTACATATTTACTCTATTTCATTTTGTTAATACGCTTTGTTTTGTTCTCTATCTCCCCCTTCTAGACTGGGAGCCCGCTGTTGGGTAGGGACCGTCTCTATATGTTGCCAACTTGGACTTCCCAAGTGCTTAGTACAGTGCTCTGCACATAGTAAGTGCTCAATAAATACGATTGATTGATTGACAAAAACCCCTAAGTAAAATGCATTTCCAGCAAGCCATATTCCCCTCTTGGCCGAATTATTGATTAGCCCCTTTGTGGTCTCCTGCTTCTAATCTCTCTCTTTTTCAGTCTATCTTACATAGAGCTGCATAGTAAGAATAAAAGTGACATTGTTAAGTACTCACTCTATGCCATGCACTGGGATAGTTACAGTTTAATCATCCGATGGGTCATATTCCCCATCCCACAGCCTATGGGAGGGAAAACAGGTATCAATCTCTCTTCTACAGATGAGGAAACTGAGCAACAGAGAGGGTAAGTAACTTGCCTGAAGTCACCCAGCAGGCAAGTGCTAGAGCTGGGATTAGAACTCAGCCTTTTGACTTTTTGCCCAGTGCTCTATACTCCAACCCACGCTGCTTCCTGGAGTTTATGCAGCTCCTGACGTTTAATAAGCCACGTCTGAGAAATACCAGTCGTAACGGGACAGAGTCAGAAGGATCTGGTTTCTAATCCCAGCTTCGCTACACAACTACGGGGTGACCTTGGGCAAGTCATCTACCTTCTCTGGGCTTCAGTTACCACACTTGTAAAATGGGTAGCAGAATTTGGTGGCGATTCAATCACTGGGATGAAAGTCTTTGAGGAAGGGGGTCCTTGCCGCAGGTTGGTACCTAAAATGAGCTTTCTGCCAAACCCTTCCCCCTTCTGGACCGTGAGCCCATTGTTGGGTAGGGACCATCTCTATACGTTGCCGACTTGTACTTTCCAAGCACTTAGTACAGTGCTCTGCACACAGTAAGCGCTCAAATACGATTGAATGAATGAAACAGAAGATGTTCCAGCAAAGGTGACACAAGTAATTAAAGCTTCACAATACAGGACCCTGAAGCCAAGACTAAAGGAACTGGTACTTTTTAGTTGAATGGAAAAGGCTACTGAGGGCAACTTAATATCATTCACAAGGCACTGGGGATCAAGGGTCTTAAGGCAGGTTGTGGATAGTCATTCTCTGTCTTCCAAGAGAACTGAAACAGAGAGACGTGGCCAGAGAGGCAGAAAGAGGGGTTTGAGTTTGACGTGACGAAGACATTTCTGACTAGACAGGGGATTAAACTCTGAAATACGTTCCCCAAGAGATGTTGTTGAATTTTCATCTCTGACCTTTCAAGATAGGTAAGGAAGAGAGGAAAGGAATCAGGGGAGTTAGTGAGCAAATTGATATTTTGTTGAAAGGGAACTAGATCAGTAGAGTCTGGGCGGTAGCAGACTAGGACTTGGCGTGGCTCTTTGGCCCCAGTCCATTTGGATTCCTGCGATCTTCCAACTCTCTCTTTCCTCATTCGTTCACTCCCATTTGTGGAAGTCCTCTGTGTTTCTGTTCCCTCATCTGTAAAATGGGGATTAGTAATAATGGCATTTATTAAGCACTATGTGCAAAGCACTGTTCTACACTCTGGGGAGGCTACAAGGTGATCAGGTTGTCCCACATGGGGCTCACGGTCTTAATCCCCATTTTACAGATGAGGTAACTGAGGCCCAGAGAAGTGAATTGACTTGCCCAAAGTCACACAGCTGACAATTGGCAGAGCTGGGATTTGAACCCATGACCTCTGACTCCAAAGCCCGGGCTCTTTTCACTGAGCCACGCTGCTTTTTAAGACTGTGAGCCCCACGTGGGACATGGACTGTGTCCAATCTGATTACCTTGCGTCTACCCCAACTCTTAGTACAGTGCTTGGGACATAATAAACACTTAAATACCATTAAAAAAAATCTCCATATATGTAGCATTTCATATAAAACCACTATTCAAAAAGCTGACCAAGTCACAGATTTCCCCATCTTCAAAAGCCCCTCCAGGAAACTGTCCCTTAGTGATTTTTAATCTTCCCATTTTATATCCCTTAATGGCCAATCAGGTCTTCTAAGACCTTTATCGTTATCATCATCATCATTCTGGTAATTGTTAAAGGACACGCACTGTTGTAAGTCCTGGAGCAGCCACAAGTTAATCAGTTTGGACACAGTCCCTGTCCCACATGGGGCTCACAGTCTAAGTAGGAGGGAGGACAGGGATTGATTCCCCATTCTACCTTTTTTGCCTCGAGAAGTTTTCTAGGCAGTGTATTTAATTGTTTTAATAAGAGCCATTGGATATTCACCAGTAAGGAATGACGGAGCCCGTTGTGGGTAGGACCGTCTCTATATGTTGCCGACTTATACTTCCCAAGTGTTTAGTACAGTGCTCTGCACACAGTAAGCACTCAATAAATACGACTGAATGAATGAATTGATGACAAGCTATGAAAACAACTAGCTGAGGAGTTGACTGATGTGGGGAAGAGGAAAATTAGAACTGATGAGAGTTTCCGGAACCTTTATTCTTTCATTATTTTTATTCTTTGTTTTCTTTCTCTGTTCTAAACACTTAGCATGCTTTTCATTTGTACCCCATACGAGCATCATTAGTTGAAACTTTCAGAATTGAAGGGCTATTATTTTTATGAGAAAAATATGTGCATTAAAATGTGATTCCATCCCAACAGTTTTCTAAATTATGAGCTAATGGAATAAATTAGAGAAGCAGCATGGCTCAGTGGAAAGAGCAACGGGCTTTGGAGTAAGAGGTCATGGGTTCAAATCCCAGCTCCGCCACTTGTCAGCTGTGGGCAAGTCACAACTTCTCTGGGCCTCAGTTCCCTCATCTGTAAAATGGGGATTAAGACTGAGCCCCCCCCCCCCCCGCCCCGTGGGACAAACTGATCACCTTGCAACCTCCCCTAGCTCTTAGAACAGTGTTTTGCACATAGTAAGCGCTTAATAAATGCCATCATTATTATTATTTTTATTAAATTGGTTGGAATTTTCACATATTAAAACTGTGTGTGTGTATAAATATATATATATATGTACAGAATTTCTATGTGAAATAAGGGTCAGGGGTTAGTAGCAGAAAAACAATATCTGTATTTGGGCAGACTTTTTGGAATTATGCAACGAGATCCCACGGGTCATGAAATAGCTCACAATGATTTTTTTTTAGGGTTGAATTTAGTCCTCAGAATATTTTGACCCCAGAGTAAATCACTGTTAATAAATTCTACTGTAAATGAGAAAATGTCTCAGTGACTGCTTACTCGAATATTAACAGTGCTCCCATTACAACTAGAGTATGTGGAAACGTCTATTTAATCCCTCTAATACGGATCATATGTTTATGAAAATACACGATGAGTATTACAAGCATATTGTCAAATAAAAATGAAAGAGGGGGGTAATCTTGTGAATTTCTCAAGGGGAAATTAACACTCCAAAGAAGGAGAGAAGCATAAGAGAAGAAAAGGAATACAAGTTGCATTTTTTGAACAGTCCACTGTGATTTAATCTAAAATGCAAAGGTAGACTACAGCAAAGTAAAATCAATAAAGTACTCCAGTAAGTCAAAAAGACTAACAATTTATTAAACTTTCAATTGAGCTGAATTTGAAAAACAATGCCTTCGAGGATAGAATAAGGATGGGAGTAGAAGAAGAATTAACAGCAGAACCTGAGGGAAATATAATCTAGTTTGAATTGATGGAAACTGGGGAAAAAAAAATGTGAAGAGAAGCCTTGGGAAGGACAATAAAGGACTGAGAATAACAGCATAAACAACCGCAATGTAAAAGTTCTCCCTCTCCAATCGGCTTCTGTCCCCTACACTCCCCCAAAACTGCCCTCTCAAAGGTCACCAATGACCTCCTTCTTGCCAAATCCAACGGCTCCTACTCTATCTTAATCCTCCTCGACCTCTCAGCTGCCTTTTACACTGTGGACCATCTCTTTCTCCTCAACACGCTATCACTGACTCCATCCTCTCCTGGTTCTCCTCTTATCTCTGTGGCCGTTCATTCTCAGTCTCCTTTGCGGACTCCTCCTCCGCCTCCCATCCCCTTACTGTAGGGGTTCCTCAAGGGTCAGTGCTTGGTCCCCTTCTGTTCTTGATCCACACTCACTCCCTTGATGACCTCATTCGCTCCCACGGCTTCAACTATCATCTCTACGCTGATGACACCCAAATCTACATCTCTGCCCCTGCTCTCTCTCCCTCCCTTCAGGCTCGGGTCTCCTCCTGCCTTCAGGACATCTCCATCTGGATGTCCACCCGCCACCTAAAACTCAACATGTCCAAGGCTGAACTCATCTTCCCTCCCAAACCCTGCCCTCTCCCTGACTTTCCCGTCACTGTAGACGGAACTACCATCCTTCCCGTCTCACAAGCCCACAACCTTAGTGTCATCCTCGACTCTGCTCTCTTGTTCACCCCTCACATCCAATCAATCCGTCGCCGAAAACTGCCAGTCTCACCTCCACAACATTGCCAAGATTCGCCCTTTCCTCTCCATCTAAACCACTACCTTGTTGGTTCAGTCTCTCATCCTATCCCGACTGGACTACTGCATCAGCCTCCTCTCTGATCTCCCATCCTCCTGTCTCTCCCCACTTCAGTCTATACTTCACTCTGTTGCCCGGATCATCTTCATGCAGAAACGCTCTGGGCATGTTACTCCCCTCCTCAAAAACCTTCAGGGGCTGCCGGTCAACCTACGCATCCAGCAAAAACTCCTCACTCTCGGCTTCAAGGCTGTCCATCACCTCGTCTCCTCCTACCTCACCTCCCTTCTGTCCTTCTCCAGCCCAGCCCGCACCCTCCGCTCCTCTGCCGCTAAACTCCTCACCATGCCTCGTTCTCGCTTGTCCCACCATCAACCCCCAGCCCCCGTCCTTCCCCCTGACCTGGAATGCCCTCCCTCCCCACATCTGCCAAGCTCGCTCTCTTCCTCCCTTCAAAGCCCTACTGAGAACTCACCTCCTCCAAGAGGCCTTCTCAGACTGAGCCCCCTTGTCCCTCTCCTCCTCCACATCCCCCCTGCCCTACCTCCTTCACCTCCCCACAGCACTTGGGGAATGACCCTGCAGCCCTTCCCCTGTTATCAGCATCTTCAATGGTATTTATCAAGCATTTACTGTGTGCAGAACACTGTACTGAGCGCTTGGGAGATTAAAACACAGTAGAGCTCGTAGACATGTTCCCTGACCACAATGAGCTTACTGCCTCTGTACAATTCAATAGATGAAATTTTTCAATAAAATTTCCATCTCTTGGCCAAAAGGCAAGTTAAAGCTTTCCCCAGAAATTCTTTAATCAAATAATCAATGGTATTTATTGAGCACTTACTATGTGCAGAGCACTGGGAGATGACAATACAACAGAATTAGCAGACACATTCCCTGCCCATTACGAGCTTAGTCTTCCTCCAACTAGCAGATTAAAGCAATTCAGCAAGGCAAAATTCTCTCTCCATTGTAAAGATAAATTTAGGAAATTCTTTTTGAAATAAAAAAATTATGCATTAAACTATCTTGTTCGCTGCCAAAAACTCACAGGAAGCAGAAGAGCACACTCAGGTCACAGAACAGAGAATGAAACACAGATAATTTCCCACCTGCCCTATTTTAAGGAAGAAATAGTCTCCAACTAAGAACCTTGAAGTTCTTGTGTATGTGCTTCAAAAATTAACCAGTAGGGACTCTTCTAAATTGAAATCTATAAACAGCAATTGAAATCGTATTTTCAGCCTGCTCAGCTACAAATTCTTTTTAATTGTTTGTATTGACCTTGCTTTTCCATGAAGAAATTCTCTTAGAAAGTGTAATCTTTCCCTGCATAGAAAAGACTTCATTAGACTTAATTTGCACAATCAGGGCTCATAAACAGATTATCATTTGCATTGCAAAACTGGCACACATCATTAAGGTTACATTTGGTACGGTAGTTATAAGAAATCGTATTTAATTGTATCGGTAGCCTAAGGTCAAAAGGTATAATTACGGCATAACTTCCTACTCAAAAGCTTAATTGTTCATCTGGATACTATTGTCCACTTTCAGAAATGCACCTGTATGTATGTATATATGTATTCATTACTCTATTCATTTATTTATTTTATTTGTACATATTGATTCTATTTATTTTATTTTGTTAATATGCTTTGTTTTGGTCTCTGTCTCCCCCTTCTAGACTGTGAGCCCGTTGTTGGGTAGGGACCGTCTCTATATGTTGCCAACTTGTACTTCCCAAGCGCTTAGTACAGTGCTCTGCACATAGTAAGCACTCAATAATTATGACAATGAATGAATGACTGCAGATTCCACTTTCTATTCCCCGGCAGTGATCACAGCTGCATCACTTCACTGGGCGGAGCTTGTGAGGAAAAAAGATGCAACTGAATTCCCAGGACGACAATATAATGAACTGAAATGGAGTATTTGCAGAGCCAGGAGGGCAGAATAAATCTCTTAAAGATCCAGTGAAGCACAGGGGCTACTGTAAACAGTTTACCTTCCTTTTTGACTATCCTTAAAAAACATTCAAGGCATTTTAAAGGGACTTTGGTATGCACTGGTACAAGCACAGACTTTTTTCTTTCCCTTCTGACACGAATCTCTCCCTCAAAAGAAATTACTCTGCATTGTAATCCTTCCCTGGATCGCACTATTTTAACATTCCAAACAACACTCACTGAGTGGAACAGCAGATTCAAAAACAAGCTCATTTACTTGACCATTTTGTGTACACTGGGGACAGTGGAATGGAATCAAAATGGGTTTCCAATTCAAAACTTGGACTGCCTAGATTGTAAATTCCATGAGGGCAGGGATCATGTCTTCCTGTTTTATTGACCTTTCCCAAGTGCTCTTAGTACAGTTTTCTCCATGCAATAAACACTTAATAGCCCTGATTGATTAAATGCAGGCTACGGTGAATCTTCAAAAATAACTAGAATGCCCTGCAAACCGAAAGAGCACGGGCTTTGGAGTCAGAAGTCATGGGTTCGAGTCCCAGCTCCACCACATGTCCGCTGTGTGACCTTGGGCAAGTCACTTTAAGTTCTCTGAGCCTCAGTTCCCTAATCTGTAAAATGGGGATTAAGACTGTGAGCCCCATGTGGGACAACCTGATTACCTTGTATCTCCCCCAGCGCTTAGAACAGTACTTGGTACATAGTAAGTGCTTAACAAATACCAAAATTATTATTATTATTATAGAAAGCCAGAGTATCTATCACCCTTAGTCTTTTCTATTTATTTATTCTATTTATTTTATTTTGTTAATATGTTTCGTTTTGTTGTCTGTCTCCCCCTTCTAGACTGTGAGCCCGCTGTTGGGTAGGGACCGTCTCTATATGTTGCAAAATTGTACTTCCCAAGCACTTAGTACAGTGCTCTGCACACAGTAAGCGCTCAATAAATACAACTGAATGAATGAAAGTCTTGGGGTATACCTTCCCCTTAATAGTATTTAATCCCATAGGCAAATCTGGGCCTGATTTGACAGGGAAGAAAGTGTCCCAGCGATAAGAAGAGCTTACAAATTTTGTTAAAAAAAAGAGAATCACATGCAACTGATAATTGTCTTAAATAACCTTGTCCACTCTGTTGTCTCAAGCAAGCTCATAACACAGGTACCAGGGAAGCAACTGAATGCAGACCCAGCTGAATAATAATGCTAAAAAGGATGATGATAATAATAATAATTGTAGTCTTTGTTAAGTGCTTACTACGCATCAAGTACTACGTTAAGCACTGGAGTAGATAGAAGAGAAACATACTGGACACGGGGCCTGTCTCACCAGGGACTCACAGCCTAAGGGGGAGGGAGAAATCTACTTTATGGATGAGGAAATAGTCACTGAGAAGTTAAGTGACTTGCCCAAAGCCACAGAGCAGGCAAGGGGCAGAATCAAGATACAAAGACTCCTGATTTCCAGGCCTGAATACAAAGAGGGTGATCGTACCTTGGGATGAGAGTAATCCAGTCTAAGCAGTCTGGCCTAGTGAATAGCGCATAGGCCTGGGAATCAGGAAGACCTGGATTCTAATCCTGCCTCTGCCACCTGTCTGCTGTGGGACTTTGGGCAAGTCGCTTCAATTCTCTGGGCCTCAGTTCCCTCATCTGTAAAATAAGAATTCAGACGGAGTCCCATGTGGGATATGAACTGCGTCCAATGTGATTATCTTGTATCTACCCCCAGCATTTAGCACAGTGCCTAGCACCTATGAAGTGCTTCAATACCATTAAAAATACATAAAAGGAACAGGCTGAGAGAACCCAAAATGTCTCTATTATCATATGTTTCCTGGAGGAGAAGGAAGTATAGCTTAACAAGTACCATTATTATGATCCGTCGTCACAGCTCTGTGGGTTGAACTCTCCGGCTTGCTCATCTCAGGCCTCCGTCAAGATCTGAGGGTTCCTCCTTGGCTGAAATGAGGCGAGAATTTAGTTAGAAAGGGCCCACATCTGGTCTTTCGAACCCTTTATCCCTTTGAGGGTTCCCCCTCATCCCAAACTTTCTCCCCGCACCCACAAGCCCCACCCCGGCTTAAAATAAAAAGTAGCCATCTGTTAGGCAATGCACGTTCCATCTGGCTTGATCTCACTGGATACAGCTCAAAGGTTTTTAGGTTGTATTATGTGTTCATAATTATGTAGGCAAGTTTCAACATACTTGTTTCATTACGTAAATGATTATTAAGCTCATGCATGGGGTGATTCCTCTTTGAATGTGTTACAAAAGGGAATTTTGCCTTTTCTGGGTACTTTAGCTACAGTTGAGTTTTCCTTACATTCCCTTATGGGAATTAAGTCTTATTCTTTAGAACTAAATTTAAAATAGAGAAATGTGGCTTCTTTCGTTAATTAAACTCCACATTCACAGATAGGAAATCCTCACGAATTAACCAAAAACTGAAACGGGAAAAAAAGGGAATTGTTTTTCAACAGTTATTTCTTGAGTTCAACTATAATCCATGTTCTATAGATCCTGAACCATTATCAACTTGAGAGTTCATTTAAAGCAGAGTCTGCATTGTGAAATTGTATTTACTGGCATGAAAATGCAAAGCGAAACAGCTTTGTTTTTAGTAGAGCATGCTGAAGAAGAGCTTAGCACATAAGGCTTGAAATGTTCAATTTTGAAAGAACATAGTGGCAGTGTACCTGACAGTTTATCACACCCTACCTATCTCTGATAAATTTGCCTAATTGGCACTTATCTGTAGTCTGTGTGCACATTTTTTTTCTTGGGATTGATTTCTCTAAGAACAGTCTTCTCAAATTTTTCTGAATCTCATGTTTTCATTTCACCACAGTTAAAGGTCACGGAGTCTTCATATAAATACCGGCCTCATTCAATTTCCTCTTCACTCCTTTTTAGTTCTCAATAGCCATTCTGACAATTATCTCAAAGGGAGAACAGTTTCCCGTTGTGTTTAAACGCTGCAAAGGTTCTAGTCATTCTTCAATCATACTTTTAGCGAAGTGTGACATTCTGCTTGAACAATACTAGGCTTCCACGGTTATATTCACGTCTGATTTGTGTCTGTGGACACGCAAATAAACAAGGGGGAAAAAAACATGATATATGTGGGAGGGACATGAAATTGCTGTTCGCCAATCGCGAATGGGAAGAATGAAGCTCACATTAAAGTTGAGGGGTTAAACTCATCCTCAGCTCCATAGTGCTTATGTACATATTTATGAATGATAAATCATTTGTATTAACGTCTGTCTCCTTCTCTAGACTGTAAAAGCTCACTGTGAGCAGGGTACAGGTCTGCAGTTGATTATACTCTTCCAAGTGTTTAGCTCAGCAAGTGCTCAATGGATACCACTGATCAATTGATTGATTAAACCGTAAACTCTATTGAGGGCAGGAATCAACTGTATTATACTCTTCCAAGCGCTTAGTATAGTGCTCACACACAGTAAGCACTCATATACTGTTGAAAGGGACAGACTGATTGATTATGGTAGATTTACAGCAAACAAAAGCACTTCTCAAAAGCACGACCAATTGATTGATTAAACCGTAAACTCTATGGAGGGCAGGAATCAACTGTATTATACTCTTCCAAGTGCTTAGTATAGTGTTCACACACAGTAAGCACTCATATACTATTGATAGGGACAGACTGATTGATTATGGTAGATTTACAGCAAACAAAAGCACTTCTCCACATGACATGCGATAAAGCATGGGAAGCAGCATGGCTCAGTGGAGAGAGCCTGGGCTTTGGAGTCAAAGGTCATGAGTTCAAATCCCAGCTCCGCCAAATGTCAGCTGTGAGACTCTGGGCAAGTCACTTAACTTCTCTGTGCCTCAGTTACTGCATCTGTAAAATGGAGATTACGACTGTGAGCCTCACGTGGGACAACCTGATCACCCTGTTATCTCCGCAGCGCTTAGAACAGTGTTTTGCACATAGTAAGTGCTTAATAAATGGCATCATTATTATTATTATTATTCTTATACAGAATGTTACACTCCCTGAAGTTGTGCTTCCCAAATTCGTCCACTGCAAGCCTGAAATCTAGTGAGGAGGATAGGCATAAAGTGGGGAAGAGAGGCAAAAAATAACTTAGCTATAGGTCAAAGAAGGGATCAAATAGTAGAATAGATAAAAGAAATGTGCAAAGACAGATGAACAGAAAGTGAAAAGGGTGCAAAAGGGCTGAGATGAAGCCAGCAGAGAGTTCCAGGCAGGGAAAAAAAAAATAGCTACAGGTTTGGACATTAGGTGTTCAATGGCAGTCAATCGGAGTATAAATTCAAAAGTTCTCTCCCCCCTCCCCGCCAAATGCATACTTTGAATAGGCTAGTTAACCACCTTGCTCCCAGTGCTGTTAGAGAAATAAGATGGCCCCGTCTAGCTAAAATGGTAGTCCAGTCTATTGTTTGAAGACTGTGAGCTTGTTGTGGGCAGGGAACAAGTCTACCAAATCTCTTATAATGTCCTCTCCCAAGTACTTAGTACAGGGCTCTGCAAAGAGTAGGGCATTATAAACGCTATTCATTGAAGAGCATGGCAGTGAAGCATTATATTTCATACTCAATTTCCTTCATTCATTCAATCGTATTGAGTGCTTACTGTGTGCAGAGAACTGTACTAAGCGCTTCATCTTTCCCATTCAGTTCCATTGGACCAATTTACGTTACACAAAATTCATTTGCCAACATTCTGGGGAAACAATTTGAAAAGCCTAGGTGGAGTGCTCAACATTCCGTAAAAACAGTTAATGTAATGAAGACAAGTGAAAGTTCATTAATTCATTCAATTGTATTTATCGAGCGCTTACTGTGTGCAGAGCACTGTACTAAGCGCTTCATCTTTCCCATTCAGTTCCATTGGACCAATTTATGTTACACAAAATTCATTTGCCAACATTCCGGGGAAACAATATGAAAAGCCTAGGTAGAGTGCTCAACATTCAGTAAAAACAGTTAATGTAATGAAGGCAAGTGAAAGTTCATTCATTCATTCAATCGTATTTATTGAGCGCTTACTGTGTGCAGAGCACTGTACTAAGCGCTTCATCTTTCCTATTCAGTTCCATTGGACCAATTTATGTTACACAAAATTCATTTGCCAACATTCTGGGGAAACAGTTTGAAAAGCCTAGGTAGAGTGCTCAACATTCAGTAAAAACAGTTAAAAACAGAGAAAAAACAGTAAAAACCTCCCCAGCGCTTAGAACAGTGCTTTGCACATAGTAAGCGCTTAATAAATGCAATTATTATTATTATTATGTGGGACAGGGACTATGTCCAACCTGATGTGCTCGTTCCCCTTATAAACTCATGTTGTCCACCAAAATCCTTTACTTCCTAAATCAGCAGCTGGGAGACAAGACATCTCTACGTTTCTAGTTTCAGCAATTTGGGAGTCTCTGAGAAGCAGTGTTGCCTAGGGGGTGGCTGCCTGCTGGGTGACCTTGGGGAAGTCACTTTTGTGCCTCAGTTACCTCATCTGCAAAATGGGGGTTAAGATTGTGAGCCCTATGGGGGACAGGGGTTGGATCCAACCTGATTATCCTGGGTCTAACCCAGGGCTTAACACAGTGCCTGGCACATAGTAAACGCTTAAGAAAAACTATTTTAAAAAGGCACATTGGAATCAATCGTATTTTTTTCAATCAATCGTATTTATTGAGCGCTTACTGTGTGCAGAATCAAAATGTTTTAGGATTCTAGTCAGCCTCCCGAGGATACGGAACAAAAACATTTAAGGTAAAGCTGCTACAAGCAATTCCCATGAACCTAAGCCACTTAGATAAACTCATTTGGTTGTTTATCTTTCCTAAGGAAGAATGGAATTGAATCTATTTTGCTGGCTTGTGTATTTACTATAGTTAATGGCTAGGTCTCTGCCTTTATGGCAGAAAACAAGGGATGTTTTCTACCCGGAGTGAAGCTGCTCCTCACATTTCTACAACTGCTGGCCTACATGTGTTACACTGATAAAGCAATATATGAGAAAACAGTTTTCAGTCAAATATTTGAATTATTCCATAAAGGTATGTGAGTTGTGTCTGAGGAATTAAGTGCATGGATAGTTTAAAAATGAGAAATTCATAATGAATTTCTAGATTTTTTAGTTATTGTAGGCAGATATAATGGCTAGATCTCTGCCTTTATGGCAGAAAACAAGGGAGGTTTTCCACCCGGAGTGAAGCTGCTCCTCACATTTCTACGCCTGCTGGCCTACACGTGTTATCACTGTGATAAAGCAATATATGAGAAAACAGTTTTCAGTCACATATTTGAATTATTCCATAAAGGTATGTGAGGTGTGTCAGGGGAATTAAGTGCACGGATAATTTCATAATGAGAAATTCATAATGAATTTCTAGATTTTTTCGTTATGTAGGCAGATGTAATGGCTAGATCTCTGCCTTTATGGCAGAAAACAAGGGAGGTTTTCCACCCAGAGTGAAGCTGCTCCTCACATTTCTATGCCTGCTGGCCTACACGTGTTATCACTGTGATAAAGCAATATATGAGAAAACAGTTTTCAGTCAAATATTTGAATTATTCCATAAAGGTATGTGAGGTGTGTCTGGGGAATTGAGAAGCACATGGATAGTTTGTTACGTATACATTGTTTATATCATATAAGTCTACTGTTCTGCTTAGTTGTGCCACTGCCACCTCATCATCACTATTAAGTACTGTATGTAGAACACTGTGTATCATGCACTCAGTGGAAAGAGCCCGGGCTTGGGAGTCAGAGGTCATGGGTTCAAATCCCAGCTCAGCCACTGTCAGCTGTGTGACCTTGGGCAAGCCACTTAACTTCTCTGTGCCTCAGTTACCTCATCTGTAAAACGGGGATTAAGACTGAGCCCCACGTGGGACAACCTGATCACCTTGTATCCCCCCCAGCGCTTAGAACAGTGCTTCACACATAGTAAGCGCTTAACAAATATCACCATTATTATTATTATTACTGTGCATGCAGTAGTGTGGCTTAATCGATAGAAAATGGGCCTGGGAGTTAGAAGGGCCTGGGTTCTAATCCCTGCTCCACAAAACAGTGCTCCAGCACTTACAACAGTGCTTAGCACATAAGAGCTTAACAATTACCATCATTATTATGTCTGCTGTGTGACCTTGGGCAGGTCGCTTCACTGCTCTGTGCCTCAGTTGCCTCATCTGTAAAATGGGGAAAAGAGTGTGAGCGCCATATGGAACAGGGACTGTGTCCAACCTGATTAACTTGTAGCTACCCCTGCGCTTAGAACAGTGCTTTGCACATAGTAAGCACTTAACATGTACCATAATTATTATTAACTTAAAACTTGTGTCCATCAGTTTTACAACTCTACATCAAATTTGGGGAACTTCATGCCTAGGTCTTTTTTCATTATCAAGTTTGACACTATCTTCATCATCATCATCATCAATTACATCAAATCCCAGCTCAGCCACCTGTCAGCTTTGTGACCTCAGGCAAGCCACTTAACTTCTCTGTGCCTCAGTTACCTAATCTGTAAAATGGGGATTAAGACTGTGAGCCCCACAATCAGTCAATCGTATTTATTGAGCGCTTACTGTGTGCAGAGCACCCGCATAGGACAACCTGATCACCTTGTATCCCCCTCAGTGCTTAGAACAGTGCTTCGCACATTATAAGTGCTTAACAAATACTATTATTATTATTATTATTATCATACCCACACACAGTCAAATCTCACCTTTAGGACTACCTTAGAGCCAATTAGGGCGGCTATTTCTGCCCGGTTTCTTGGAATGACACAATCAATCAATCATATTTATTGAGCACTTACTGTATGCAGAGCACTGTACTAAGCACTTGGGAAGTACAAGTTGGCAACATAGAGACAGTCTCTGCACTACACTGCAATCACAAAATTTTAGGGCTTAACTGTATTTTGAGAGATCTTTGCACCCATTTCCTGGCTCTGATGAATGATCCATTCAAACCGCAAATCAGTCATTAAGCCAGATTAATCCAAATATAGCACCTAGATTACTTGCTCCAAAACGATCCTGAAACTAGGAAATGGTGGCAAATTGGCATTATATGCTACAATATTAGCCCGTCCAATGGCGCAGCACAGAATTCACTTTACCTTTTAAAATGAGGGCGATGAATTGAGTAGGCACTTGAATACATATGACACGCTTCCTCCTAGAAATTCAAAAAAATTTGCCCTGAATGCTGAAGATCCAAATCAGGCATGAAGGAGCACCAAATCACTATCTTTTCTGGTTCGCTCAACCTCCCTGTCAAGTAGCCATTCCAATTCACACCTCCATGAAGTGTAAGTTTTATTTGGTGAGGGAGAATCTACTTCTTTCTCTTACAGAAACCCAAAGGGAGTACTCAGGATGTAACATCTGTGGGTGAGAAAGTCTCATTCTCTATCACATAACTGCCTTAATAGTGGTGGTATTTAAGCACTCACTATGTGCCTAGCACTGAACCAATTGCTAGTGTAGATATAATATAATCAGGTTGTATTGTTTACTTCGACAGTGATCTCCATGTGGTTCAGGGACTGTGTACTACCTGACTAATCAGTATCTACCACAGCACTTAGAATGGTACTTGGCACATAGGTATTGATTCATAATAATAAAAATAATGATAATAATAAAAGGTTAGACAGTCCCTGTGCCACATGAGGATTCATGTCTAAATAAATAATAAATTAGAGAAGCAGCGTGGCTCAGTGGAAAGAGCCCGGGCTTTGGAGTCAGAGGTCATGGGTTCGAATCCCAGCTCCACCAATTGTCAGCTGTGTGACTTTGGGCAAGTCACTTCACTTCTCTGTGCCTCAGTTACCTCATCTGTAAAATGGGGATTAAGACTGAGCCCCACGTGGGACAACTTGATCACCTTGTAACCTCCCCAGGGCTTAGAACAGTGCTTTGCACATAGTAAGCGCTTAATAAATGCCATCATTAAATAGGAAAGAGATGAGGTACTGAATCCCTATTTTACAGATGAGGGCATCGAGGCACAGAGATGTTTAGTGATTTGCCTAAGATCCCACAGCAGGCAAGTGGCAGAGCCTATATGAGAACCCAGGTCCTCTTATTCCTAGGCCAAACACTCTTTCCATTTGATCTCCCTGCAAAATAGTTCAATGTTACAATCAAAGATTGTTATTTCTGGCCAAGGTACTAACCGCCTCTGTGGAAAAACTAACCTCAGAAAAAAAGATGACCTCAAATTGAATATGGTTAGTTTTAAGGGGGAGGACTCTTTAAATCCCTTGGCCATAAGACTTAAGCCTCAATTGATGGTTCCTTACTTTCTTTTGACAGTAGGGTTGTTTTTTTTTTTTTTTGCTGCTCTCATTAAGTTAATGTAGCATACTCCATTTCACTGCTGTTTATAGCAAATGAGTCCTCTGTTAATGGCTTCTGCTATTTGCTCCGACAAGCTCAATAAAGCTATCTATTGAACAAGCCTTAATAAAACGATTGGTCTATTCGACGAAGGGGTTAACGTAAGGTGTTCTTCGACAATATTTATTGTAGAGAGAGTATCAGAGCGTAAGCCACCAGTTGGATGTATTTGATAGTGAGGAAAAAAAAAAAAACTTAAGACAGATGACTAATAGTTGGTCAGAAGTTGATCTGTATTTCAGGGTACACAATCAGGGTTGGGTTATCTATTGGACTAAGTCCCATGAGGAATTGACTAGACTCCAGAGCCCATACAAGTCCAACTCGAGTGTAAGGTTGATGTAGACAGGGAACAACAACATTGTACTCTCCCAAGCGCTTAGTACAGTGCTCTGAACACAGGAAGCACTCAATGCCACTGACTGACTGATTACATTATTACGCCAATCTTCTGATTGTAATTCAATCAGCCTATTTTGATACCAACACACTGCCCACACCCTCCCTCTGAACTGGAAACCTTTCCCCTTTCATAGCCGGCTGACCACCAGTCTCCACCTTCAAATTCTCCTTAAAAATCACATTTCCTCTAAGAGGCCTTCCCTGAATAAGCTTTCATTTCCCCTACTCCCATTCCAGTTACCTCATCTGTAAAATGGGGATTAAGACTGTGAGCACCATGTGGGACAACCTGATTATCTTGTACCCACCCCCCCAGCGCTTAATACAGTGCTTGGCACATAGTAAACACTTAACAAATGCCATCATTATTATTATTATTATTGTCATTCCCTTCCGTATCACCTATGCAACTGTAACCGCGCCTTTGAAGCACTTGATATTCACCCTAAACTGAACTCCACAGCACTCATGTACATATCTAAAATGTATTCTATTGTCCGCATCCCCCTCTGGGCTGTAAACTCCTTGTGGGCAGGGATTGTGTCTACCAATTCTCATTATGGTACTCTCCCCAAAACTTAGTACAGGGTTAAGTGCTTAGTACAGTGCTCTGCACACAGTAAGCGCTCAATAAATGTGACTGAATGAATAAACTTAGGACATCGCTCTGCACACAGTAAGCACTCAATAAACACCACTGATCAGCTGACTGAAGCTCACCATGCCTATCCCACAACCCTCTACCCTAGGACACTCTAACAAATCCAAGTCCACATCCCTAAATCTATCCCAAAATCGGACAGATTCATGACTACTCCGATACATTATTTCCAAAGATTGCCCAGGGCCTTAGGTTGACAGAGGGGTCTTTCTGAAGCTTGAATCTACCGAAGGATGAATTTCAAGAAGCTTCTACTACATTATGTCATCGGGGTCAACCTCCTAAAACATAATTTCTGTCCAGTCCACTTCTGGCATATTACTGCTTCTACAGTGTAGAAAAGGGGATTCTCATCCACAATTGGTTTGCCAAAAGACTAAAAAAATCATTGTTGTGTGTCACCTCAAAGGACTGAATCTCTCAAAGCACTGAGGTCTTAGGATCACCTCTGAAAATATTCAGGTTCCCTTTGCTAGACATTTTTGCTTAATCTATTATAAAAATCTAACTCCTCAAAACATAGTCACCACTCTTGGATATTCAGGCAAGCTGGTATTTTAAGGGCTGCATCTTTTTAAATTCTTCTTTGATGCATTATTTAGCAAGAATCTCTCCAACAAAAACCTTTGATTTGTTCCTACCACGTCAAGTTAAGACACTTAAAAAGAGGACCAACTTGTGGAGCTATATTAACAGCACAGCTGGTTGGTCCCAGGAAGTGATGGAAACAAAAATAAACTGACCATATCTTCAGATTGTATAAATAAGTTACAGCCATCCTGACATCTGAACGCAGAGAAATTCAGGAGTGAAATGTCTCCAGCTGTGACTATGTGCCAGGCACTGTAATGTGTTCCGGGGTAGATGCAAGGTAATCGGGTTGGACACGGTCCCTGTCCCTCGGGGCTTACAGTCTTCATCCCCATTTTACAGATAATAATAATAATAATAATAGCATTTATTAAGCACTTACTATGTGCAAAGCACTGTTCTAAGCGCTGGGGGGATACAAGGTGATCAGGCTTAACAAATACCATTATTATTATTATTATTAATAAATGTTCAGAAATCTGAAAGGAATAATTCACTGCATGGCCCCACTGTGCTCAGTCGGCCCACTGAATGTAAGCTCCTTGGTAACCGGGATTGTGTCTTCTAACTGTTGCATTTTACTGGCCCAAGCGCTTAGTACAGTGCTCTGCACAAAATAAGGGCTCCATAAATAGCATCGACTAAATGGGGTACCTCACCTGGAGGGCCACATCCCAGCTCTTAGAGGGGCCAGGGTCACCAAAACACACCCCCCCACTTGAACCAATATTCCCCCCTTTTGGAATCAGCTGCAGTACCGGCGTGACTGCACCCTACCCTGGATGTTCAGTTCTTCTCTGCTCTAAATATTCTTGAAGCACCGTGTTACCGAAAACCATCTAATTTATGAAGTCAGGCTCCTTCAGAGGTTGGGTATCAGCAACTGCTCCGATCGGATTTTGTCACTAATGTGATCTGCCTTGTGACTGCTCCAATTGCTCAGGCAAATAAATGAAGCTAGAGGGCCAACTGAAGGATAGATTTAGCTTTGAACGTGTTTATGACTGAATTACTCTTTCTAGTGGAACAGGTGGAACTCACAACTAGGAAAGAGATATTGGCAGTCTACTTTTTAGGGAAATGTGATCCTCTTAGGCTGAAGACTAGGAGAAACAGCAGGCCCCAGTGACAAATGGATAGGACCGCGGAGACGGGAGCTCTAATTCTGGCTCCTCCACTTGCTGTTACTTTGGGCAATATTTTTGGATGGCATTTTTTAAGCGCTTATCCGCCAGGCACTGCAATAAGCGCTGGAGTAATAATAATCATAATAATAATAATTGCATTTGTTAAGCATTTACAATATGCTAGGCACTGTACTAAGCGCTGGGGTGGATACAAGCTAATCGGGTTGGACACAGTCCCTGTCCCACATAGGGCTCACCATTTTTATCCCCATTTTGCAGAAGTGGTAACAGGCACAGAGAAATTACTTGCCCAAGATTACCCAGCAGACAAGTGGCAGAGCCAGGATTAGAACCCAGGTCCTTCCGATTCCCAGGCCTGTACTCTAGCCACTAGGACACGGCAGTCATTTAAGTTTTCTGTACCTAGGCTTCCTCATCTGTAAAACTGAGACAGGTACTGTGTCTGTTCTGATTATCTCGTATCTACCCCAATGCTTTGTCCAGTACAAATACCACAATTATTACTATTCGGTCTGTATGGGATGGGAAAGAGAGTAAGTCTATCGGGAACAGCGTGGCCTGGGCCTGAGAGTGAGAAGGACCTGGGTTCTAATCTCCGCTCTGCCATGTGTCTGCTGTGTGATCTTAGGCAAGTCACTTCGCTTCTCTGGGCCTCAGTTACTTCATCTGTAAAATAGGGATTACAACTGCGAGTCCCCTGTGGGACATGGACTGTGTTCAACTTGATTACCTTGTATTTACATCAGCACTTGAAACAGTGCCTGGAGCATAGAAAGTGCTTACATACTATTTTTTAAAAAAAAGCTACCCAAGAAAAACAAAAGCCTTGGATTTAGAGTTAGGATTTGAATCCTGCCAGATGGGGAAAGAGCAGTAGTAGCAACAATACTATCAAGGCAAGGTCCTCTTGGTCACAAATCCCCCAGTGCAATTTTGGGAAATGTTTCAAGTGACTTTCAAAGCAGTTTAGTAAGTAACTGCTGCAAAGAACTGAATGGGACCACCCTTCATAGATGCATCCACACCTGATCATTCTGACAATGAGAAAACAATCCAAAAATAAGGTATAGAAAGAAGTGACTTATTTATGGCCTTTACGTCTTATGTTCAAAGATGGTATTTCGTCTTAGGCAAAAGAAATGACAGTGATTTCAGGTTCCTTCATCCTTTGCTGAAATTAATGAGCCTGCTTTCTCCTCTGCCACATTTTCCCCATAAATTCATTGAATTCTCCATTTTTCCAACACCTCCCCACCCATGAAACATAGTCATCTGTATTCATAAACTTCCAGTTTACCCCTGTACAATATATTTTTAACTAAAGCCCTTTCATAGAAACAAAGCGTTTTTGATTATCATCAAAATTTGAATGCAAATGCACTTTGACGAGGACAACTAGTAAGGAGTGTAGTGAAAACTATGTTTTTGGAGGAATATTTCTGCCTCACTTGGGCATTCAAAGAGCCCAATAACTACAGGCCCTGTAAGAATCTGAGTTGGAATTCATGACCAAGCAGCCTGACTAGTGTGCTCAGTAGATTTACCAATCAGCGGTACATATTGAGTGCTTCGGTTATAATGAGCATCATCATTTTCAACGATGGCATTTATTGCATGCTCACTGTGTGCAAAGCGCTGTGCATCATCATCTTCACCACCAACAGTAGCGGCAGTATTTACTGCATGCAGAGCGATAGGTGGGAAAAAACACACATTCAAATAAAAAATTGACATTGCATACTTGATTGGTAAGGTTAGGCACTCAAAAGGTATGCTATGCAGTTAAAAGAAGATTGTTCCTTTCTTACTCACTGCTTATGCTGAGCAGCGTGGCTCAGTGGAAAGAGCCTGGGCTTTGGAGTCAGAGGTCATGGGTTCGAATCCCAGCTCCGCCAATTGTCAGCTGTGTGACTTTGGGCAAGTCACTTAACTCCTCTGGGCCTCAGTTCCCTCATCTGCAAAATGGAGATTAAGATTGTGAGCCCTCCATGGGACAACCTGATCACCCTGTAACCTTCCCAGCGCTTAGAATAGTGCTTTGCACATAGTAAGCGCTTAATAAATGGCACCATTATTATTGTTATTATGCCTTCCTTGCTATTTGCAAATCCACTTCTCCCTCTGCTCCAAACTATCTCACTACCAATCCTCAAAGCCCTCTCAAGCAGTTGCCTCCTCCAGTAACAATTCAATGCACAGTCCAAGTTTAAGGGACCTAGGAAGATGACCTACTATATTTCATCATCACCAATAGTATTTAATCGGGAGCTTACTGTGTGCAAAGCACTGCACTAAGCACCTAGGAGAGCACAACACAAGAAGTTTACCATTTAGGGGATGGTGTATCTAATATCCTCATCCGTCTCTTCTACATTCCAAACTTTCCTTCTGGCAACCCATTACGGTCTGCTTGTCCAGTAACAAGTTCTCTTGATCCTACTGATACTTTTGGGCAACACAGATTTCTTTCTCTATTTATCTTACTTGTACATATCTATTCTATTTATTTTATTAATATGTTTGGTTTTGTTCTCTGTCTCCCCCTTCTAGACTGTGAGCCCGCTGTTGGGTAGGGACTGTCTCTATATGTTGCCGACTTGTACTTCCCAAGCGCTTAGTACAGTGCTCTGCACACAGTAAGTGATCAATAAATGATTGATTGATTTGACAAACAAAACTGCATTCCCTTGCACCTACCACCTTCAAGCTGCAGCAATTGCAGACTAAATCCAGTGCGGGGAAGCAGATCAGTTGCGACAGGGCTTTTCCCTGAAATGCCTTTCAGGTCATCTCAGTTTGGCTGGAAAGAAGCTGATTCCTGTTAGCCACCTTACCAATTGTGGAAGACGACATTGCCTTCCTCTATTTTGTTCTGGAATTAGAAAGCAATAGGGTATATGACAACATAAAAGTGTGTTTGTGAATCACTTCATTGTGGAAAAACCAATAAACATGTTCTGGGAACAACAGAAAATACTGCCTTGTCACTATGATATTGAGAGCCTGTTCTTTTCTTTTTTTTCCCCCTCCCTCTTAACAACTGAACCTTTCAGAAACTTAAGCTATTCAAGTGGCGGCTCCAAGATGATCGGTAAATGTCAAAGGAGGCCTGGATGGTCCTAAATTGAAAATCCAGCTCTCCCTTCCCAATAATAAGTCCTGGCTTTATTAGAGTCTCCAACTGAAGTGTCTCCCATCACAACATATCTATTCTTTGATCCTGTCTTTCTAGCAATAGCTCTTAGAACTATCAACCTCTATCCGTTGATGCTTCTGAAATCCATCTTCATGCAACAGGAACTACAGGGATAGATCATTGTGTTCCCTTCTGTGGCAGCCTGACGTGATTATCAACTTTTCATTTCTAAACAGGGGAGTTCCAAGCATTTATTTCCCCCAATTCTTTGAAAGGGAACGTTTCATTTTGATTTTTAAACTAGTGAATAGTTGCCCCTACATCCCCCCACACTTGGGTTTATATGCTCAGCAGTGGTCAACTCCTGTTTGCTACCGTAGGGATAGAAGAGAGACATCATTTCAGACAGTCCCTGTCCTGCCCACAGCTTCTGATATAAGAGGATAGGGATGGCAGGTCTGTTGTTCCCATTTTCCATGTGAGGAAGGAAACTAAGGCACAGAGTGGTCCCACAGCAGAACCCTCATTCTAAGACTCACACTCTTTCTCCATCATGCAACCACTTCTTTTGCTGTTCCTCGTTCTGATCTCTGCCCCAGAACTTCCTTTCTGATGCTGACTTGCTAACCCTAAAAGGTACTCATACCCTATAATAAAAAATAATGATAATAATTGTGGTATCTGTTAAGCACTTACTATGTGCCAAGCACTGTACTAAGTGCTGGGGTAGTATTGACAACCCTTCAATCATAAGGGCTAATAATAATAATGATGATAAGGTCTTAAATACCAGCATTATCATTATAATCAGAATAAATAATTGTGGTATTTGTTAAGCGCTTACTGTGTGCCTGGCACTGTACTAAGCTCAAAGGTGGGTACAAGCTAATCAGGTTCAACAGTCCCTGTCCCACATATTAATAATAATAATAATAATAATAATAATAACATTTGTTAAGCGCTTAATATGTGCAAAGAACTGTTCCAAGTGCTGGGGGAGATACCGGGGCTCACAGTCTTAATCCATTTTACTGATGAGGCTCAGAGAAGTTAGGTGACTTACCCAAGGTCACAAAGCAGACATGCAGGGGAGCCGGGATCAGAACCCATGACCTCTGACTCCTAAACCGGTGCCCTTTCCATTGAGCCACACTGCTTCTCTAAGCAGCACATGGGGCCCACGAGGGGCTCATAGTCTCAATCTCCATTTCACAGATGAGGCAACTGAAGCCCAGTGAAGCAACTGGCTCAAAAAAAATCACAAAGCAGACAAGTAGTGGGGCCAGGATTAGAACCCAGGACCTTCTGATTCCCAGGCCCGTGAAGAGCCTAGGTCCCGGTTAAGAGGCCACACCTCCATCGTATTAAGACATGCACCACATAAAACGCATTTTTGGGGCCCTTCATTCTGGGTGCCTCACTGAATGATCTAACTTGCTATTTTCTGCATTTGCTCTTTCCCACCTGTTTGTTATGCAGGAATACACTGATGTCTGTCTTCATAATTTCTATCTTGGTAGTCCTTTTTATTTAGTCCTAGAATCGTGTTGTAAAAGACAGGCGTATTATTCCAGTTGACAGCCTCTCAGGATCTGTATGCAGTTCACTGCTCATTTTTAACAATGACTTACTCTATCAAGTGAATTCATTCGGGCTTACTTATGCTTAGACAAATCTAAAAATAACTCCTTGCAGTTCGGAATTGCACTCTGGTGTTAGCTTTCTGGATTGCCACATTTTGCCCAGGCTAAAAAGATATTTGATCTTCCAGGTACAGACAATTTATTCACCTGATGGCTCCAGCAATTCTCCACACTGTCAAAGTGATTTTTATGAGTCACGGCAAAGTTCTGTCATTCGCAAGAATATGACGGAAGACATTAAGCAGGTGAAACAGATAAACAAAATGGGAAGGGAAGTTTGAATAAAATTTTGCATGAAACCCCCCACAGTCCTGAACTACATTTCACTATAATCTTGCTGAAAGCGGGCTGGGAGGGTGGGGAGCAAGGGAAAAGCCAGAAATACCCACAATGTTCTGCTTATTCAGTTAATTGGGACAGATCCAATCATCTAAATGAGGCATCTTTAGGGAAATCTATAAGAATAGACTCCAGAGAAGCAGTATGGCCTAATGGATGGGGCACAGGCCTGGGCATTAGAAGGGCCTGGATTCTAATTCCAGCTCTGCCACTTGTCTGCTGTGTGATACTGTGCAAGTTGCTTCACTTCTCTGTGCCTCAGTTCCCTTATATGTAAAATGGAGATTAAGACTGTGAACTCCAAGTGGGTCATGGACCGTGTACAAACGTATTAGCTTATATCTATCCCAGTGCTCAGTACGGTGCCTTGGCACATTGTAAGTGCTTAACAAATACCATTAAAAAAGTAAAAAAAAAAAAAAAATACACCATGTGGGGGTTCATATCCATCTGAGTGTTTCTGGTGTGTGGTTCGTTAAGAAGAGACCCACAAATGCCCTTGCTTGTGAAAACGCAAGTGAAATTTACAGTTCTCAGAGATCCCTATTCCTTCACCTACCAACCAGCAGCCTCTCCCGTGTGACAGTCAGGAAAAAGATCCCAAAATGAGCGGGAAGCAACCCAATTCTCTCGGCCCTGACTGGAGATCCGGAACCAATATTTGAAGCTGAGATCATGGTCCATTACAGAGAAAGAAAAAGTTTAACCATTCTAATCGGGTTTTCTATTTCAATGGTACCATTTTAAAATAAAACGTGGGTCTTGTTAAACAAAAACTTGACACAGCTCACCTCATCTGAATTTTGCCAAAAAAAAGAAAAAAAAAAGAAAACTCTCCAGATTGTAGTACCTCCTTTAAATAGACAACTCAAATTCACATTTGGGAGTGCAGTGAAATTTGTGGGGGTTGTCTAGGCATGAAATCACCTCAGTATTTTACAGAAGCTTATCCACTAGGCCCTGAGAAATTTTCTGCCTCAATCATCACTGTAAGCTCCTCAGAACAGGACTGAAGCTGGAGTGAATGAGTACAGTAATTCCATCCTCAAAGAGCTTGGCAGATTGAAAGACAAACACTCTCAGAAGCAATTGTTATAGGTTTGTGATCGGTCGCATCCCTGGATTGCTGTTTTAAGGTTGACTATTTCCATTCATAAATATTCCAACAGAGAATCAGGTCCAAAGAAAAGTCAAACTCTTCCCCTGTAAGCTTGTGATCACTCCTACCTGCCTACACAACATCATATGACCTCTTCTTTCAATCCAGCCGACTCCTGATAATCAATTAGTCGTATTTATTGAGCGCTTACCGTGTGCACAGCACTGTACTAAGCGCTTGGTAAGTACAAGTTGGCAACATAGAGAGATGGTCCCTACCCAACAGTGGGCTCACAGTCTAGAAGGGGGAGAAGGAGAACCAAACAAAACATATTAACAAAATAAATAGAATAGATATGTGCAAGTAAAATAAATAGAATAATAAATACATACAAACATATATACACATATACAGGTGCTGTGGGGAAGGGAAGGAGGTAAGGTGGGGGGGATGGAGAGGGGGAGGAGGATACTACAATTATGTCCTTTTTCTTTATCTCCCCTCCGCTCCCTCTTTTAGATTCTCCTTTATGCTTCAAATGCCCATCCGCCAGAAAACATCTTGCTGAACTTTGCCTTGGAAGTCAAAATCTAACCTCTGCTAGTGGCCATCACTGAACTTTATTTCAAGGAAAAAAAATCCCTATTCTCCAAAGATTTCAAGAAGCACACTATGTTTCCTATAGGGGATAAGATGTTATTTTAAACATCTTATGTACGTATATATGTACGTGAATGCTGTATGGGGCAGAGGGTGGGGTGAGAATTTCAATACCTAGGTGATGCAGTTGGAGGGGGAAATAGGATGGGGAATTGAAAGAATAGTCTGGGAAGGCTTTCTGGAGGAGAGGTGATTATGATGTGACGGTTGAGTATAAAAGATAACTAGTTATATAGAGACAGAAGTATCTAAGCAAGTGCTTGTGTGTCCACCAAGCTAAATTTGCTTTGAAGTTTTATCATATAATTAATCATCAGCCCCTTGAAAGCACAACTTGGATGATGTGCCACTGATCACTTTCTGCCGGTAAAGTCGTGGATAACAAAGGTAAACTTTGCTTGCAAGAGCTCGAATTCCTAAAATCAATAACCTGCTGTTTCATGTATTGGGGATTCTATATCCCATTGAATGATGGCTGTGGGTTAGCTACTGAGGTACACGCTCTTTAATGGTTGAAGCGAGTTCCTGTTAATACATGCGGCTTTGTTCTGTGGGCATTTCACATATTTTCACGTAGGAATAATGTGTGAGCTGGTTCGGGTTACACTCCTCGAATAAAGAGGATCAATTTCAATTTGAAGAAACATTAAGTAGTAAAGACCAGGCCCAAGCTCACTCTATGGATCAAATTTATTTGTGACTCAGAATTATTATCCAATTTTCTCCCATTCCAATGTCTATTTAATCCCGGACTGATGTGTGCATATAATAAAAGGCCTAAAAATTATCACCATTCTGTTTCAATCATTGTACAGTATTGTAAAAGTTAGACTGCCTGTCTTCTAACATGATATGTCCATGAACCACAAAACATGGGTATGGGGGAAGAAGTCTATTGGTGTAAACAGACCGGGGCACTGGTTTCTTAATTAGTGGTATTGCGCGTTTAACAGTATGCAGAGCACAAGACTAAGTACTTGGGAAAGTACAACAGAATTGGTAGACACAGTCTCTTTTCCAATGTTCTCTAAATCAATCGTATTTATTGAGCGCTTACTGTGTGCAGAGCACTGTACTAAGCGCTTGGGAAGTACAAGTCTAAATGAACCTCCACACCTCGTAGGGAGTCTAGGATCCATTCTCCACCCCAGCAAGGTTCCTCTTCTGCCCTTAGCTTTTTAAGACCATCCCAAGCTTAGGATGAACAAAGTTGAGGGGGGTAAATATTTTCTACCAGAACTATAGAGGACATTGTCTCCTTGGTTAAACAAAGAATTGGTGTTCAATTTGTAGCCCATAGGAAGGATAAATTGCACATTTTCTTTTAAGCAAAGCTTAAAAAAAAAGAGAGAGATAAATGTTATCTCATGGAACTCACATTTGTTTAAGGAGGTTTGGCTGTCCCAGGTTTCTGAGACATTTCTTTTGGGTCTTGAGAATGTACTGCCCCAAAAGTTAAGTACAGTGCTCCCTAAGGAGCACAAAGCACTCCCTAAGGATTAATTAATATGTGACTGATTAATTAATACGAGAGAAATAAGGGACTCTTTTACAATACTCTTATTACAAGTCCTTTTCTTTCAGGAGACCCCTTTCAGTAAGGCTCTGATCATTTCTATAACTAGGTTCTGTCAACAGAATTTACCCTCACAAGCATTATGGATCCTCAAAGAGTAACTTTCAAGGAATGACAGGGACATCATAAATCCTTATGCGCCTCCCCACTTTATCACTACTCAACTACCGTAATTTACAGCTCAGGACCTAGGTGTTCTATAATAATAATGATTATGGAACTTGTCAAGAGCTTACTATGTGCTAAGTACTGTTCTAAGCACTGCGGTAGAAACATGTTAATCGGGCTGAACACAGTTCCTGTCCCACCTGAGGCTCATGGTCCAAGCAAGTGGGAGAACATAATCATTTGACTGCCTTGCAAGCTGTGGCCAAATACGAAGGATGCTTCCTGAAATTCATAGAAAACTGCTGATTTTTTTTTTTTTTACACTGAAATAAAGTTCAGTTAGGGCTGGGCACCAGCATAAAGTTATTTTACAACAAAGTCATAGTTCAGCAAAAGGTGGAAAAGTTATTTTTTAATCAAGTTGGCAAACTTTTCCAAGGCCAAAAAAGTCTACCCTTTGGGGATATAAGCCTACAGAGAAACAACTAAAACACATCTAAAAACCCTGAAAACGTTTCAAAAGACTCATTCACAGAGAAGACAGACTACTGATAGCCATTATTTAACAATGGAAGCTTTTGGCTTCAAAGCTCTCCATCACCTTGCCCCCTCCTACCTCATCTCTTTCTCTCCTTCTCCAGCCCAGCCTGAATACTCCGCTCCTTTGCTGCTAACCTTCTCACTGTGCCCCATTCTCGCCTCTCCAGCCGTCAATCCCTGAATCAATTGTATTTATTGAGCGCTTACTGCGTGCAAAGCACTGTACTAAGCGCTTGGGAAGTACAAGTTGGCAACATATAGAGACAGTCCCTACCCAACAGTGGGCTCACAGTCTAAAAGGGGGAGACAGAGAACAAAACCAAACATACTAACAAAATAATAAAATAAAATAAAATAAATAGATGGATGATACCATATCCCACCTCTAGCCTGGAATGCCCTCCCTCCTCACATCTGCCAAACTAAGCAGGCTTCCACCCTTCAAAGCCCTACTGAAACCTCACCTCCTCCAGGAGGTCTTCCCAAACTATGCCCCCCTTTTCCTTTCCTCCTCCTCCCTCCCTCTGCTCTCTCCCGCTCCCCGCCCCACAGCACTTGTGTATGTGTGTGTGTGTGTATATATATATATATATATATATATATATACACACACACACACACACACACACACCCCTATTATTCTATTCATTTTATTTATGATGCATATACATAATTCTATTTATATTGATGCCTGTTTACTTGTTTTGATGTCTGCCTCCCCCCTTCTAGACTGTGAGCCCATTGTTGGGTACGGATTGTCTCTATTCATTGCTGAATTACACTTTCCAAGCGTTTAGTATAGTGCCCCGCACACAGTAAATGCTCAATAAATACGATTGAGTGAATGAACAACAAACATAAAAACCCAACATTTTACTAATAAAATGATGTCTGGATTTATTGACATTTAGAAAAGATAACTGTGGCAAAACCTAACAGTTCAAAATCTATGTGTACATAAATATTGACTAATATTTACTCTCTAGAATGGATATCAGTTTTTGTCCAGAATTCTGTTCACTAAGCCTTAAGAAATCAACTTTAACAACCAACATGTTTCTAAACCATAAAAAACCCAGACCATACATCGTACATCTTAAGAAATCAACTTCGATAACCAGCATGTTTTTAAACTATAAAAAACCCAGACCATACATCATCCATCTTAAAGGTGTCATACAAAGTCCAGCACTATAAACAACCGAACCCCCATGTGCAGAAATCCTCCTTAAATGTACTGTCTCCAATGGCCAAAGAGGTGTGGAATTGTAGAGAAGCAGTATGGCTCAGTGGAGAGAGCACGGGCTTTGGAGTCAGAGGACATGGGTTCAAATCCCAGCTCCGCCAATTGTCAGCTGTGTGACTTTGGGCAAGTCACTTCACTTCTCTGGGCCTCAGTGACCGCATCTGTAAAATGGGAATTAAGACTGTGAGCCCCCCGTGGGACAACCTGATCACCTTGTAACCTCCCCAGCGCTTAGAACAGTGCTTGGCACACAGTAAGTGCTTAATAAATGCCATCATTATTATTATTATTGTTGTTGTTGTTATTATTATTATTGAGAGGAGAAATCCGTGAACTTAAATGATCACAATTAGCTATGCCAACTCTAGGGAGTGCAAATTAGATGGTCGAGGGAGTATACTCAGTATTAGTGTATTTGTTAAGCTCTTCTTCTGTGTCAGGCACTACTTTAATCAATCACTCGATCGTATTTATTGAGCACTTACTGTGTGCAGAGCACTGTAGTAAGCGCTTGAAATAATTGGAGATGCCGGGGATCGAACCCGGGGCCTCATACATGCAAAGCATGTGCACTGAGCTACATCCTGGGTGGAAATATGTTAATCAGGTTGGACACAGTCCCTGTCACATGTGGGGCTCACGCTCTAAGAGGGAATACAGTGCTTACGGGATGGGGAGGAGAAATTCTGATAAAGTGGGATAAACGGGCTAATATGCCCTCTCTGCTTCCCATTGTCAAAGATCTACTAAAGCCACATCTCCTCCAACAAGCCTTCCCCAACTGATCTCTCATTCCCTCAACACCTATATCCACTTCAGCATCACCTACACACCAAGGGACTCAACCCCCTAGCAGTAGTGTATGTCCACCCACAGCACTAACTTACAAATCTTTAAACCTTGTTGCCTCTCTCACCTTTAAACAAAACTGCTTGTCTCCCTTGCTAGCTGAAAACTCCTTAAACGGCAGGAATTGTGTCTAACTGGAACTCTCCTCGTCCTTGGACTACAAAAAAAATGCTCCATCAATGTTATTGATTGATTTAAAACGAAAGGATGGGTTTCTCTTGCCTCACTGTGTTCAGGCATTGGGGTAGAGGTCCTCTCACCTCTGTGAGCTCACTTCAACCCAATCTGTCTAAACATCCTCAACCAATGGACACACACAAACGATGCGCTATTTCTGTAGATGTCTGTCTACCTGTTTGGCTTTGTCCATCTCCCAATTCTAGACTGAGCCTGTAGTTGGGTAGGGACCGTCTCTATATATTGCTGATTTGTACTTCCCAAGCACTTAGTACAGTAAGCAGTCAATACATATGACTGAATGAATGAATATTTCCCGGTTCAGGACTTCCACCTGCCGTACTAGCCACTATTATCATCCAGTGGCCCAAGATGAGCCAGTTGACCCTCTTATGGTGGCAGAAATTTTCGTATCAGGCAGATAATGGCTCTCTGCTACTTCAAAACCTTATAGAAAGCACATCTCCTCCAGGAAGCCGTCCCTGACTGAGCCCTCTTCTGCTATTCTCCCACTCTCTTCTGCGGCATTTGTACTTACTCCTTCATTCATTCTCTCCCTTACCCACGGCACGTATATTTATATATACATATATAGAGGTATATATGTATATGTACATATGTGTGTGCACATATATATGTCATTTTTCCATTTATTGATTTTAATGTGTCTCCCCCTCTGGACTGTGAGCTCATGGGCAGGGAATGTGTCTATTATTGCTTTGTAAAGTACCTTGCGCACACAGTAAACACTCAATATAACTAATAATATAAATCAGAGAATCTGAACTCACAAGTTATCACGTCTCCCCAAATGGCTCAGTGGAAAGAGCCCCGGGCTTTGGAGTCAGAGGTCATGGGTTCGAATCCCAGCTCCACCACGTCTGCTGTGTGACCTTGGGCAAGTCACTTATCTTCTCTGAGCCTCAGTTCTCTCAACTGTAAAATGGGAATTAAGACTGAGTCCCACCTGGGACAACCTGATCACCTTGTATCCCCCCAGCATTTAGAACAGTGCTTTGCACATAGTAAGCGCTTAACAAATGCCATCATTATTATTAAATCTCTAACATACAGGCAGAGTCCGCCGGATGAAATTTTTAGAATGCCTCGGAGAAATTCTAACATTCAGTGGCATTATTTGCACACACCTTGCTATATATTTTGATGTTATTTAACTAGAAGGGAGGTGGTAATTTGTAATTTTAATTGTCCTGGATGTTACTTCAAATCATAATTGGAGTAATTTGTCAAGTATTTCAGGCCTTATTTGTTTCAGAAGTTGCTAAACTGGCAGAACTATTTTTTTAAAGAGCATTTTACTGTTGCCTAATCGTTCACTGCCTCAGCAATGCTCAAGCACATGATTTGTCACCCCTTCTTGCCCCCCCCACCCCAAATTACACTTATTTTAAACATAATAATAATAATAGTATTTGTTAAGCACTTACTATGTGCCAAGCAGTGTTCTAAGCGCTGGGGTAGATGCACACGTTGTCCCACGTGGGTCTCACGGTCTTAATCCCCATTCTACAGATGAGGGAACTGAGGCACAGAGAATAATAATAATAATGGTATTTGTTAAGCTCTTACTGTGTGCCAAGCATTGTTCTAAGAGCTGGAGGGGATACCAGGTAATCAGGTTATCCTAAATGGGGCTCACAGTCTTAATCCCCATTTTACAGATGAGGTCACTGAGGCGCAGAGAATAATAATAATAATAATGGTATTTGTTAAGCTTTTACTATGTGCCAAGCACTGTTCTAAGCACTGGGGGGGGGATACAAGGTATTCAGGTTGTCCAAGCACTGTTCTAAGCTCTGGGATGCAAGGTAACCAGGTTGTCCCACATGGGACTCACAGTCTTCATACCCATTTTACAGATGAGGGAACTGAGGCACAGCAAATAATAATAATAATGGTATTTGTTAAGTGCTTACTATGTGCCAAGCCCTGTTCTAAGCGCTGGAGGGGATACAAGGTAATCAGGTTGTCCCACGTGGGGCTCACGGGCTTCATCCCCATTGTACAGATGAGGTCACTGAAGAACAGAGAATAATAATAATAATGATGTTCATTTTAATAATAATATTATTATTAATAATATTATATCATTATATAATATATTGTATAATTATAATATTTAATTAATATATTATATAATTATATAATATTATAAATAATAAACAATAATAAAAATAATAATTTTTAGACTGTGAGCCCACTGTTGGGTAGGGACTGTCTCTATATGTTGCCAATTTGTACTTCCCAAGCGCTTAGTACAGTGCTCTGCACATAGTAAGCACTCAATAAATACGATTGATGATGATGATGGTATTTGTTAAGCTCTTACTATGTGCCAAGCACTGTTCTAAGCGCTGGGGTAGATGCACAGGTTGTCCCACATGGGGCTCACAGTCTTGATCCCCATTTTACAGCAAAGGGAAATGAGGCCCAGAGAAGAGAAGTGACTGGCCCAAGGTCACACAGCTGACCAGTGGCAGAGTGGGATTAGAACTCATGATCTCTGTCTCCCAAGCCTGTGCTCTTTCCACTAAGCCTTGCTGCTTCACTAACAGAAAATATCTTTATATTTCTCCTCTCTGCCATTTGTTTTAATGGCTGTCTTCTCTTCCAGACTGTGACCTCCATGAACAAAGATGGAGGCGAGAGATGCCAAGGGCAACAATTTACCTCACATCAGTCACGTGAGCCACGTCCTCCCCGCAGGCCCCCCCCCCCATCTGACGCTGACGTACCTCGGGCAGCACACGCCCGTGGGAAAGTTTTATAACGCCTTATTTGCATATCCCCGCCCCCTCCCGGCACGGACCCCTCCCGTTGGCCCTCCCGAGGAGGATTCTCCACGACGAGAGTCTTCATTGGTCCCTGCGCTGACAGTCGAGTTCCGTGGCTTCTCATTGGCTGCCGGGCGGGACAGCGGTATCCAATGGCGTCCTCTCGCCGCTCCTGGTCCCGCCTTCAACGGCCGCCGTGCTCCCGGCACGTGACGCACGCTTGGAGGCACGAGGTCACGTGGGCCCGGGACTGTGGCCAGCTCTGTTTGCTTGTAGACGCCCCAGCGCTTACTACACGGTAACTGTTTAACAACCACCACAATATTAATAATAATAATAATAATGATGGTATTTGTTAAGTGCTTACTAAGTGCCAAGCACTGTTCTAATCTCTGGGATACAAGCTAATCAGGCTGTCCCACATGGGACTGTCTTCATCCCCATTTTACAGATGTGGGAACTGATGCACAGCAAATAATAATAATGGTATTTGTTAAGCGCTTACTATGTGTCAATCCCTGTGCTAAGCGCTGGGGGGGAAGGGTACAAGGTAATCAGGTTGTCCCACGTGGGGCTCACAGGCTTCATCCCCATTTTACAGATGAGATCACTGAGGCACAGAGAATAATAATAATAATGATGATGGTATTTGTTAAGCTCTTACTATATGCCAAGCACTGTTCTAAGCACTGGGGTAGATATACAGTTTGTCCCACGAGGGGCTCACAGTCTTGATCCCCATTTTACAGCTGAGGGAAATAAGGCCCAGAGAAGTGAAGTGACTGGCCCGAGGTCACACAGCCGACCAGCTGCAGAGTGGAATTAGAACTCATGATCTCTGCCTCCCAAGCCTGTGCTTTTTCCACTAAGCCACGCTGCTTCTCTAACAGAAAATATCTTTATATTCCTCTTCTCCGCCATTTGTTTTAATGGCTGTCTCCTCTTCTACACTGTGACTTCCACTATTACTCTATTTATTTAACTTGTACATACCTATTCTATTTATTTCATTTTGTTAGTGTGTTTGGTTTTGTTCTCCATCTCCCCCTTTTAGACTGTGAGCCCACTGGTGGGTAGGGACTGTCTCTATATGTTGCCAAATTGGACTTCCCAAGCGCTTAGTACAGTGCTCTGCACACAGTAAGCGCTCAATAAATACGATTGATGATGATAAATACAATTGATTGAACAAAGATAGAGGCGAGAGACGCCAAGGGCAACAACTTACCTTACATCAGTCACGTCCTCCCCGCAGCCCCTGATGTACCTCTGACAGCACGCGCCCGGGAAAGCTTTTATAGCGCCTTATTTGCATAGTCCCGCCCTCTCCCGGCACGGACAGCTCCCGTTGGCCCTCCCGAGGAGGATTCTTCACGACGAGAGCCATGATTGGTCCCCGCGCTGTCAGTCGGGTTCCTTGCCTTCTCATTGGCTGCCGGGCGGGACGGCGGCGTCCAATGGCGTCCGCTTGCCGCTCCTGGTCCCGCCTCCAACGGCCACCGTGCTCCCCAGCACGTGACGCCAGTTGGCGTCACGAGGTCACGTGGGCCCGGGAGTGTGGACAGCCCTCTTTGCTTGTAGGCGCCCCAGCGCTTAGTACAGTGCTTGGTACACGGTAAGTGTCCAACAAACACCACAATATTAATAATAATGGTATTTGTTAAGCCCTTACTAAGTGTCAAGCACTGTTTTAAGCTCTGAGATACAAGCTAATCAGGTTGTCCCACATGGGACTCACAATCTTCATCCCCATTTTACAGATGAGGGAACTGAGGCACACAAATAATGATAACAATGATATTTGTTAAGCGCTTACCATGTAGCAAGAACTGTTCTAAGAGCTGGGAGGGGGATACAAGGTAATCAGGTTGTCCCACCTGGGGCTCACAGTCTTAATCCCCATTTTACAGATGAGGTCACTGAGGCACAGAGAATAATAATAATAATAATGATGGCATTTGTTAAGCAGTGGGGAGGATACAAGGTAATCAGGTTGTCGTACGTGGGGCTCACAGTCTTAATTCCCAATTTACAGAAGAGGTCTCTGAGGCACAGAGAATAATAATAATAATAATAATGGCATTTGTTAAGCGCTTACTATGAGCCAAGCATTGTTGTAAGCGCTGGGGGGATATAAGGTAATCAGGTTGTCTTTCTTGGGGCTCACAGGCTTCATTTTACAGATGAGGTCTCGGAGGCACAGAGAATAATAATAATAATGATGGCATTTGTTAAACACTTACTATGTGCTAAGCGCTGGGGGGGGGGGGATACAAGGTAATCAGGTTGGCCTATGTGGGGCTCACAGTCTTAATTCCCAATTTACAGATGAGGTCTCTGAGGCACAGAGAATAATAATAATGATGGTATTTGTTAAGTGCTTGCTATGTGCCAAGCACTGTTCTAAGAGCTGGGGGGGATACAAGGTAATCAGGTTATCCTACGTGGGGCTCACAGTCTTGATCCCCATTTTACAGGTGAGGTCTCTGAGGCACAGAGAATAATAATAATGATGGTATTTGTTAAGCGCTTACTATGTGCCAAGCACTGTTCTAAGCACTGGGGGGGATACAAGGTAATCAGGTTGTCCTACGTGGGGCTCACAGTCTTCATCCCCATTTTACAGATGAGGTCACTGAGGCCCAGAGAAGTGAAGTGACTTGCCCAAAGTCACACAGGTGTGTGGCAAGCATCGGAGCTGGGATTAGATCCCACAACCTCTGACTCCCCAACCTATGTGCTTGCCAGTAAGCCATGCTGGCAATAGTATACCTGAGGGAGTGCTCAGTAAGTAGTCCTTACCTGTAGATATGGATGGATTCTTTAGCATCCTTAAGTTTCCCCTTTATAACCTTAGCTTTCTCTTGCAGTAGTACAGTGCTATGTACACAGTAAGCACTCAATAAATAATAATAATGGCATTTATTAGGTGCTTACTATGTGCAAAGCACTGTTCTAAGCGCTGGGGAGGTTACAAGGTGATCAGGTTGTCCCACGGGGGGCTCACAGTCTTCATCCCCATTTTCCAGATGAGGGAACTGAGGCCCAGAGAAGTGAAGTGACTTGCCCAAAGTCAATCAATCAGTCAGTCGTATTTATTGAGTGCTTACTGTGTGCAGAGCACTGTACTAAGCGCTTGGGAAGTACAAGTTGGCAACATATAGAGACAGTCCCTACCCAACAGTGGGCTCACAGCAGACAATTGGCGGAGCCGGAATTTGAACCCATGACCTCTGACTCCAAAGCCCGGGCTCTTTCCACTGAGCCACGCTGCTTCATGCAATTGAATGAATAGCCATTATGGATAACTTATTCATGAATTTATTCAACCTTTTCTTAAGCATCTTGTCCTATTCAACAAGAGGATAGCAGCCCTAATAGTAGTAGTAATGGTAGTAATAGTGTAAGTAGTAATCAATAATAAATACCATAATTATTATTAATAAATGCCATAATTATTATATAATTATAGAGTAGTTATATTTAGTACGCTCATAATCAGAGAACAGGTCTAGCAACTCTCTTGGATTGTACTCTCCCAAGCACCAAGGACAGTTTCAGTCTTCAGCACTTGAGCACGTCCGCATAGTTTCATTGTTTATTTTGGTATTTTTCAAGTGCTCACTTAGGAGCCAAGCGCACGGCTAATCAGTGGGGCAGATACAGGTTCAAATACCATATTTCACGATAAATGTCAAGGCGGGGTCCGTTGTGGATTGCAGTCAGTTTACCGGCCTGAAATCAATAGGAGGAAAATCCCCGAGTAGATGTTCTGTGGTGAAGGGAGAAAATCACAAACAGGGAAAGCAGAAGCTACAGAGACACAATGATTTGAATCCTCAGGTAACGTCATGTTGGAGATAGGAAATGTCTGCAGAATCAATCATATCTGTTGAGCTTTTACTGTGTGCAGAGCACTGTACTAAGCATGTAGAAGAGAAATAATCAATTGTATTTATTGAGCACTTACTGTGTGCAGAGCACTGTACTAAGCGCTTGGGAAGTACAAGTTGGCAACACATAGAGACAGTCCCTACCCAACAGTGGGCTCACAGTCTAGAAGTAATAATATTAATGATGGCATTTTATGAAGCGCTTACTATGTGCAAAGCACCGTTATAGGCGGTGAGGAGGTTGTCTCATGTGGGACTCACAGTCTTAATCCCCATTTTACAGATGAGGGAGCTGAGGCACAGAGAAGTCAAGTGACTTGTCCAAAGTCCCCCAGCTGACAATTGGCAGAGCCGGGATTTGAACCCATGACCTCCGACTCCCAAGCCCGTGCTATTGCTACTGATCAACGCTGCTTCTCTACAATACAATAGAACAAAAGAGTACAACAGAACAGAGTTGGTAGACACATTCCCTGCCCAAAACAAGCTTGCAGTCTAGACTGGGAGACAGATATTAATATAAGTAAATAAATTACGGATATGTACGGAAGTGCCGTGGGGTTGAGAAAGGGGCGAATAAAGGGAGCAAATCCAAGTACAAGGGCAGTGCAGAAGGGAGTGGGAGAAGAGAAAAGGGGGGCTTTTGGAGGAGACTGTGAGCCCACTGGTGGGTAGGGACCGTCTCTATATGTTGCCAACTTGGACTTCCCAAGCGCTTAGTACAGTGCGCTGCACACAGTAAGCGCTCAATAAATACGATTGAATGAATGAATATGTCTTCATTAAGGCTTTAGCGATGGGGAGAGTAATTGTCTAACGGATTCGAAGAGGGGAGGGTCTTCCAGGCCAGAGGCAGGGCGTGGCGGAAGACAAGCCAGCCTGTGAAACAGCAATGAGAAATGCTACTATTCCCTTTTCAGCCAAGACTTCAAGAAGGTCGTGATACCGGGAAGAAAACAGCCAGGAGGAACACTTGTACGGCCCATGTGACATCATTGGAAGACACAATTTTGACATCTCCATGACAGGTAAGAGAGTGAGGATCACTTGTCTCTTGTCATTTTGGGGGGCTAGTAATGTATAGCAAGTCTTCTTCATTGCTTGTGTCTTGGAGCTAAAGACAGCATGTTCCATCTAGTGTTTACTTAATAATAATCATAATAATGGCATTTATTAAGCGCTTAGTATATGCAAAGCACTATTCTAAGCACTGGGGAGTGTACAAGGTGATCAGGTTGTCCCACGTGGGGCTCACAGTCTCATTCCCCCCTCTCCATCCCCCCCGCCTTACCTCCTTCCCTTCCCCACAGCACCTGTGTATATGTATATATGTTTGTACATATCTATTCTATTTATTTTATTTTGTTAATATGTTTGGTTTTGTTGTCTGTCTCCCCCTTCTAGACTGTGAGCCCACTGTTGGGTAGGGACTGTCTCTATATGTTGCCAACTTGTACTTCCCAAGCGCTTAGTCCAGTGCTCTGCACACAGTAAGCACTCAATAAATACGATTGATTGATTGATTAATCCCCATTTTACAGATGAGGGAACTGAGGCTCAGCGAAGTGAAGTGACTTGCCCAACGTCACACAGCTGACAAGCATCAGAGCTGGGATTTGAACCCATGACCTCTGACTCGCAAGCCCGGACTCTTTCCACTGAGCCACGCTGCTTCAGCTTTGTTACCTCAATAAGAATCCTCCTACCAATTAATCAGTGGTATTTATTGAGCGCTTACTGCATGCAGAGCAGTGTAATAAGCACTTGGGAAAGGACAACGCAGTAGAGTTGGTAGGCTCCATTCTCTGCTCACCAGAAGCTTACGGTCTAGATGGAGAGGTAGACGGTAATAGAAATATATTTATTTGTTTTTATATATTGTATATATATACACAAATGGGGGTGAAGGTGGGGTGAATATCAGGTGCATAGGGGAAATGATGGTTTAGTCAAGGAAGGCCTCTTGGAGGAGAAGCAATTTTAATATGGCTTTGAAAGATAAGCTAACAATTTAAAGTTGGATATAACACCAACGTATTAAGGACATATACATCCTCGACATCTATTTCCAGCTGTGAATCCTCCACTATATATGCATATGTATATATATATATATATTTATATATATATACACACACACATACATACATAATATATACACATACATGTATATATATACATTTATAAATTTATACATACATATGTGTATGTATATATATATTTGTATGTTTGCTTTAAATATTTGTACATTTGTATGTTGTATGTTTTATGGTATTTAAGAGCTTACTGTGTGCCGGGCAGTGTACTAAGCACCGGGGTATGCACAAGCTAATTAGGGTTGGACACAATCCCAGTCCCACGTAGGGCTCACAGTCTTGTAGATGAGGGAACTGAGGCACAGAGAAGTCAAGTGACTTGTCCAAGGTTACACAGCAGATAAGTGGAAAAGCCGGGATCAGAACCCGGATCCTTCTGACTCCCAAGTCCGTGCTTTATCTCTGAGAAGCCACATTACTCATTCACCCTCAGAGTCATCTGACCCTTGCATCAACTAGACTGTGAGCCCACTGTTCGGTAGGGACCGTCTCTCTATGTTGCCAATTTGTACTTCCCAAGCGCTTAGTACAGTGCTCTGCACACAGTAAGCGCTCAATAAATATAATTGAATGAATGAATGAATCAACTGAATCTGAATGACCTTTGAGGCTATTCTGCTGTGTATTCTCCTCATTTCCCCTTCTACAGTCTCTGTCCTAAAGGGAATAAGCCCATTACAGGTTTTCAGTTAACATATTATGGGTAACATATGCTGTTTGTTGTCACAAATTCAGAAACTTGCCAGAGAGCATGTAAGAGTAAATTTTTCCATTATAAAGTACCATTATATTTATCAGTTTAAAATAATTTTCCACATCTTTTATCCAGAAATATTTAAGGAATAAAAGACACAGAAAAAGACCTTTTCTCATTAAAGCCTGATTATTTGAAAATAATAAACAGGTGCATAACATGAAAAAGTTTCAGATAATAGCATTAATTAAACTTCTAATTGATTGTTTCTGTCTGCGTTTCCAAGGGCAGAAGTAAAAATGGTGTTTTCCCCCTTTTCTTACTGCTCTGTAAGCTATTTGATTATGCAGGAGAGTGTAAGAGCATCCCCTGCAGGAACACTGTAGACGAAACTTAATTTAACATTTTCATGGCATCTTTTTTATCCGTTAATTTGTATTCACCCAGCATGGTACCCCGTAATTGTGTCTAGAGAATTAGAAAGAGATGGCTACTGCAGTGGTTATAGAATTACGATCAGTCTTCTGAGCAAGTAAAAGGATTCTGCATTTTAGTCAAAGGATTTAAAAAATAGGCTGAAAGGTATGTTGGGAGCCCTCTTCTGTTTTTACTAGTTAGAGAAAAGATGGCTTTATTTAGATTAACACATTCAAAGCCTATACCTCTAATTCGGGTAACCACTTTCAAAGTAGGCTTCATAAGAAGAGTAGTTTTTTATCATTATCTCCTTTATTCAATGGAAAGACTCTTTTTTTCTTCCAAGAAGGAAAATGTATAGTCAGTGCTATAATTACCACAAAAGCGGGATTCAGGTCCTCATCTCTCTTCGCGTCTCTGGCACATATAAAAGCCTAACGACTCAATCCTTGTATCTTGGAATCAGAGAATGGCACAAAAATGTCCACAAAATGGAGTCAATCCCCACCTGGAGAAGTGAAGCAATTTGATCGGTCCAGTTATCCCTTTCAATCAATCAATCAATCAATCGTATTTATTGAGCGCTTACTGTGTGCAGAGCACTGTACTGAGCGCTTGGGAAGTACAAGTTGGCAACACATAGAGACAGTCCTTACCCAACAGTGGGCTCACAGTCTAAAAGGGGAGACAGAGAACAAAACCAAACTTACTAGCAAAATTAAATAGAATAGGTATGTACAAGTAAAATAAATAAATATATAGAGTAATAAATATGTACAAACATATATACAGGTGCTGTGGGGAAGGGACGTGTCACATCTTTCACGTCTGGGACGTGTCAATGAGTCAATCAATCAATGGTATTTGAGTGCTTGCTGTGTGCAGAACACTCTACTAAGCACTTGGGAGAGTACAACATAACAGATTGCAGTTTAGATTCCATGCAGAAATGTGAACTTCTTCACTAGAATGCAATCTCCTCAAGGGCAGGGATTATGTCCACCAACTCTGTTGTACTTTCCCAAGCACTTAGGACAGTTCTCTGTGAACTGTGAACTGTTCTCTGTGAACTGAATTCTTGATAGCTACTACTGATTGATTGACTGATTGAGAGAAGTCTGCTCCCCATCTGTGAGAGCAGAATAGGTGCTTGGTCAGGGGGAAGTCTCTTGGAATCAACAATGGGCAGGGGACATTTCTGCTAATTCTTTTGTACTTTCCTGAGCACTAAATATACGGCTCTGCACACAGCAAGCACTCGATAAATCAATCAATCAATCGTATATCGTATTTATTGAGCGCTTACTGTGTGCAGAGCACTGTACTAAGCGGTTGGGAAGTGCAAGTTGGACCATCAATTGATTGACCAGTGCCTCACAAGTTCATTCTTGAGTGGGGAGAGTTTAAGGCACATCTCCTGACAGAAGTTTTCCACTTCCTACACCCACTCTCCCAGAACTTCTGGGATTTCTTCCGGCTCCATGCTCTCCACAGAGAGACCCCCGGGGGGGGGGGGAACACCTCATCTACATGGCACAAAGTCATGGAAATACTGGGGGTCATAACAGACTCCCCACTATAGGACAAACCAGATGAAAGTGTAGCGTGTAAGATCATTATGGGCAGGGAACATGTTGCAAATTCTGTTGTATCATCTTCTCCCAAGTGCTTAGTACAGTGCTCTGTATGTAGTAAGTGCTCAATAAATACCATTGATGGATTAAGCCACAAAAAATCAGACTTTTCCCAAGGCAGAGGTGGTAATGCCACATGCTTTTACTGCAAAGACAGGCAGGGGGATTGGTCATCTATCGGATGTGAGGAGGGAAGGAGTACCAGGCCAGAGGCAGAGAACGTGGGCGAGAGGTCGGCGATGAGATAGATGAGGTGGAGGTGCAGTGAGGAGGTTGGCATTGGAAGAGCAAATTGTGTGGGCTGCATTGTTGTAGGAAATCGGTGAGGTGAGGGGGCGTGGTGATTGAGTGCTTTAAGGTCAATGGTTAGGAGTTTCTGTTTGACGTGGAGGTGGATGGGCAACTTGTAGAGGTCGTCGAGGAGTGGGGAAACATGGACTGAATGCGTTTTTAGGAAAATGATCTATGCAGTGGAGTGAAGTCAAGGGAAGGCAGGAGGCCGGCAAGGAGGCTGATTCAGTAGCCAAGAGAGGATAGGATAAGTACTTGGATCAATGTGATAGCATTTTGGAGAGGAGAGGGCAGATTTTAGCAACGTTGTGAAGGAAGAATCGACTTGACTTACCGACAGATTAAGTATGGGGGTGAATGAGAGCGAGTCAAGGATAATGCCAAGGTTACGGGTTTATGGTGGTGCTGTCTATAGTGATAGGATGTGGGAGAGAAGATGAAGAGTTCTGTTGTGGACGTCGTCATCCCTATCCTCCAGCCTGGGACAAGCCAGTCCAGGTTCTGTCCCTCAGCTTGCCCCTTTTGCAGCCCAGAGCTTCCCAATGGAGCCCCTTTCTCTCCCGCATCCCCATCCCCGGGGGGGTTACCAGCTGTCGACAAGGACTGTTGCACAGTTGGTCGTGAATCCCGCCAACTGCTCCCATCCTACCGGTTTCCCCACAAACCTCCCCCAAGGCCTGTTCTCCACTGCTTTCGACCTGTCAGATTACGAGTTCGAAAGTTAGTCCCTTTTTTCACACCATGGTAAAAATCATTCTTGGCCTTCACCAACCCTGCTGTTTATAAACAGAACCGGTTCCATGGGTAAAGGTGAAAAGATAAAGCTTAATGCTAGCAATTTCTCTAAATGCCCTAAAGAGCAGCCTCTAAACACCAACTTTCCAAATTACCCATCTGAAAGAACAGCCAAGGGGCCATTGGTGGATGAAACTAAAAATCCTTATTCCCAAAATGGGTCAAACATGAATGGAACATAGACATTAAACACTGTCAATATTCTGTTAAAGAAATGTAGCTCTGAGCTTGAATGTTCAGTGGTTTTGGACTAAAGTTACTAATTTCCTTTTTGCATGGGCAAGAAAAGAAGACAGAGTGGATATTCTAAAAATTCTGTGTCCAAAAAAAAAAAAAAAATGTAGCCATGAAAACTTAATGCCTTGGCTGGTATTTGTTAAATGCAGTATCTGTTAAGCGCTCTCATTCATTCATTCATTCAGTTGTATTTATTGAGCGCTTACTATGTGCTGAACACTCTACAGAGTGCTTGGAAAGAACAATTCAGCAATAAAGAGAGACAATCCCTGCCCATGACGGGATTACAGTCTAGAAGCGGAGGCAGATGGACATCAAAACAAAGTAACAGGCATCAATAGCATCAATATAAATAGAATTATAGATAGATACACATCAAAACAAGTAAACAGGCATTAATATAAGTACATTATTGTGCTTATTATGTGCCAAGCACTGTTCTAAGAACTGGGGTAGATACAAGCTAATCAGGCTGGACACGGTCCATCTCCTGCATGGGACTCACAGTCTTAATCCCTATTTTACATATGAGGGAACTGGGGCACAGAGAAGTTGAGTGACTAGCCCAAGGTCACACAGCAGACAAGAGCTGGGATTCGAACCCAGGTCCTTCTAACTCCCAGGGCCCTGTCCACTGGGCCCATGCTGCTTCTCTAAATATTTGGAGTGTGGGTTTAAATACACTGCCCTCTCCCAGATCCCATGTTGGTGTAAATTAGTTGAGACCCAGAATCCCATCATGCTCTTTCCTGAGCGAGACAGTGTCTTTGAGGATTTCTTTCAGGGCCCCCAAAAGGCAGTACATTTCAAGAAGACTTTAATTATAACTTTGATCTTCACAAATCATTTATGCTTCTTAATCAATCGTATTTATTGAGCGCTTACTGTGTGCAGAGCACTGTACTAAGCGCTTGTTAAGTAAAACTTGTGTACATGAAGTCATTTCCTACGGTTTTATTATGGTTATCGTTTATTCTTGTGATGTTTGTTCAGCGCTTTATTCTTGTGATGTTTGTATCAAACTCTGTTCTAAGGGGTAGTTACAAGATAATCCAGATTGTCTTGGATGTTTTAGTTTATATGCATACCAGTGGTTATTGTTTGTTCTCATGGTGTTTGTCAAGTGCTTACTATTGTCAAACACTGTTCTAAGGGGTAGATACAAGATAATCCACATTATCTTGGACGTATTAGTTTATATGCATACCAGTGATTAATTATCTCAATATGGGAAGAATCTTTAGAGCACAGCTTGTAGGAAATGTTGATTGAATGCTTGTGTCCAGTACAATTACTAGTTTGCGTCCATCAGATTTCTGAAAACCAGAGTACGGGCATGAGTGTCCCTGTTTAATATTTATATCTGTAACTATTCTAATCAGTTCTTCCATAGATCCCATGGGGGACACAGTTTTAATTATTCCAAGAAAATTTTTTCTCCGAGATAAAAATAAAACATTTATGTTTACCAAGTTTAGAAAATGTAAAACTGAGAGGGAATTTAGAGACATAATTATAAAAGCCTGAATTTTACATGTCAATTAAATATAGTAGAGCTAAAGCTGTCAGAATTTTCAAAACGGATGCAGAGATTCTGGTGATTTAGAGAAGTATTCTGTTACTTGAAAGGCCAGTTAAATTTTACAGCACCAGTGATTGTAAAGATTAAACATTCTTTCCTGTATCCTTTTCAGGCGTAACATCTGCACTATAAACTATATTTGGGCCCCATGAAATCCAGCAAACCACTGTTCTCCTCATCTTCAAAACCCTTCCAAAATAGTACCTCTGTCAGGGAGTTTTCCGTAATATTTCCACCACCACAAGTTGTGTCCACACAACGCTCACCTTGAACATTCACTCTCACCCTTCCCCAGTGGGGAATGCATAGATTCATTGATAAACCGGTGGCATTTATGGATCTTTATGTACTCATCGTTTTCATTTTCCATATTCTGGTTATCGCTTCCTTGTTCTTCCTCCTGCTCCCACGGATCAGATATATACTTTACGGCAGCAGGTCACCATCATTAGAATGGCAGTCGCTTGAAGGCAGGGACCACCTCCTTGGGCTTGTTTTAGTAATCAATCAATCAGTGATATTGATTGACCACGTACTGAACACCGAGCATCATATTAAGGCTGGGGGTGGTACAAAAGAAGCCAATCGATATCATTTATTGATCAATTACTCTATGCGAAGCCCGGAGGAAAGTACAGTGTTGATAGTGGATATGTCCTTAAGGAACTCACAGTATAGCGTGGGAGACACTCAGATGGATTACCAGTCAGGGCAAGCTGTGGAATATGAGAAGCAAAAGGGTGTTTCTTTCGACAGTATTTATTGAGAGCGTACCCTAGGCAAAGCAGGATAGTTAAGCATTGGGAAAATCCAATAGAGTTCGTAGATGTGATCTTTACACTCGAGAAACTTACGATCTAGTCGTGTTGGAGACAGACACTAGGACGGATTACAGGTCAGAGGAAGCAAGGCGTGTACAGCTACGTATGCACATAACTACATCGGGAAATGTCGGGAATATGCTGGAGTAACATCGTTGTGGGTAGGAAACGTTACTGCCCGCTCTGTTGGATTGTACTTTCCCAAACGCTCGGCACACTAAAGGCACTCAATAGATACCGTTAATTGACTGAATGAGTGAGTACATGGGAGAGTGCAGTAAAATGGAGTTGGTAGACCTGATCCCCTCCCTCAAGGAGTTTTAAATACCTTTGATTGACTTACTGATGGAGACGTTTTAATTCTGACACTTGTTTTCTCCCTTAAAGCTGTCCATCTGCAAAAGGTAAGGGCGTATTTGTCACTGTATAGTGTTTTACATCAATCAATCAATCAATCAATCGTATGTATTGAGCGCTTACTGTGTGCAGAGCACTGTACTAAGCGCTTGGGAAGTACAAGTTGGCAACATATAGAGATGGTCCCTACCCAACAGTGGGCTCGCAGTCTAGAAGGGGGAGACGGATATATGGATCCGGAGATGGATATATGGATTTTAAAGGATATATGAACACGAAACCTATCTTCTGGTAACCTAGTTGGCATTTCTAAACAACTTGAGCCTTTCCCTGGCATTTACTAAAGCGCTAAACAGATGCAGTAAATATCTGCAGTAATGTGAGAAGCAGCGTGGCTCAGTGGAAAGAGCATGGGCTTGGGAGTCAGATCCCGACTCTGCCAGTTGTCAGCTGTGTGACTTTGGGCAAGTCACTGAACTTCTCTGTGCCTCAGTTACCTCATCTGTAAAATGGGGATGAAGACTGTGAGCCCCACGTGGGACAACTTGATCACCTTGTATCCTCTCCAGTGCTCAGAACAGTGCTTTGCATCATAATAAGTGCTTAACAAATACCATCATTATTATTAATATTGGCCCAAACAGTTTCCTGCAAAAGACAGTCTCCTTCTCACAGTCCTGCTTTTTGTTTTACTTGGGCCAAAAAAGCCTGGAAATCACTCATGATTTTTTTTTAATTCATTCATTCAATCGTATTTATTGAGCACTTACTGTGTGCAGAGCACTGTACTAAGCACTTGGGAAGTGCAAGTTTTTACAGTTTATTCATATTCACATGGGCCACCTACTGCCTGAGCATCAATTCAGATCAGCTTGTCTTTGATAGTGAGGATAGGTTAGGGTAGGGATCATCATCATCATTGATATTTATTGAGCACTTAGTGTGAGCAGAGCACTATACTAAGCACTTGGGAGCGTCCAGTACAGTAGAGTTGGTAGACAGCATCCCTGCCCACAACAAGCCTAATTAGAGTCTACAGGAGGAGGCAGACATCAATATAATCAAATCTTTCATTCCACCAGCATATCCTCTGTCTTTCAAATGCAAAACTGGTATTTTAGATGTGTACAGAGAAGGAAAACACAACTCTTCCTTCCCAAGTTTCGCTATTCCCACTGCTGGGAAATGCATTTTTTCATCTAATGTAAATTCCATCATCACCAGTCTCAGTAACACTCACTGAGCTCCCTCTGTATTAGGCCCTGGGAGAACACGATAAAGAGGGAAGTTTCCATCTGGAATGATGGATGAGCTTAGGCCCCTCAGATTGAGAATCGGGGGATGGAATTGATTACAGCGATAGGAGTTTGTGCAGAGCCCCCTGACATCCATGTTCTCAGGCTGGTGGAGAGCTGAAGAAAGGACTCTTCTTCTGGGAACTTGCAACCTCATTCAGAAGGGCAGGCATAAATTGTCAAATTGTTCACTATCCAACAGGCAGAAGAGTAAGAACGTAGACTAAAAAATAGCTGATAGGCAGTTCAGTGATTAAATTAATCGTGCAATGAAGCCAGCTTTAGTCATAATTAGGGTTAGGATTGGAGCTAGGGTTCTGGTCAGGATTGGGGCCAGAGTAAGCAGTAAGATTAGGATTAGAGCTAGGGTTAGGAAAATCCTAAAGTTGCCATTGGGATGACTTGAGCAGGAAGTCGGGACTAGTCAAATTAAATCAACTGAGAACTGAGGTTTCTGAGTACCCTAAAAACCGAAATCCGCTAGACAAAATAAAATCAGAAAGTCATGGTGAGATATTTTATTTCAATTTTTTTTCCAGTAACCTCAGCTAATTCTGTAATTTGATTTTCATCTGTTTGATTTTAGCCAATGTTTGATGATTTGTCATGTGTAGCTACCAAACGCCGTGGACACTGTGCACTGACTTGAGACCTTGATTATTATCTCTAATTACGGGCAATGCGTGAATAATCTCGAGAGCAATGACATTGGAGTGTCCTATAAATTCTCAATAGACTGTACACCTCTGGACCCGAAACCATCAATCTGTATGTAGTTTTTACTACATGGAACCAGTTTCATTCAAGTCTCTGTATGGTGAATCTAAATCCTTCAGTTAAGGCTGGAAAACATCCCATCGAAATCCCCCCAGTTCATCTTTCACAGCTGCTGCTGAGTCTCAGATCTGTTCTTGGCTATTAATCATGAAGATATTTCTTTTGACCCTCTTTTTGTTCCTCATCTATGAAAATTTCTATAATGGGTTATTTATGGAGCCAAAGAAAATTTTTCTCCTGCCTAGACGTGGGCTTACGTGGTCAGTAAGAAAGATGTACATTGACCATTGTGAGTCACCCTACATCTCCTGCATTTACTTTGTGTTTAGCACAGCCTCTTCATCACTTATTTTACTCTTCAAGAAACACATTTCTGGGGTAGTGTGTGATTCAGCGCAGGACATTTTATTTATAACCCTGCACTGAGAAAGCTAATTTCAAAATGAAATCTCTAGGGCATAGAATGAAGATAGATCTTTCCTTTCGTAAATCTTCTCTCCAGATTCAGCATTAACCTAGCAACATTCACTTTAGTTTAGACACAGATAGATCAGATCATGATTTTAGGGAATGTAGAACACTAGGTTCAAAAAGTAGAAAAACCCGAATATAGACCCAAAATGTTAACTCTCATATTTTTCTCCTGTGAGCGTCTGTCGTATAGGTGGGACAAACTGGGCCTGAGGTGGGGTTTGGAAGGAGACGCAACCAAAATAAGCCCATTAGGAAAGTGTGTGACCTTGGGCAACTCAGTTCACTTCTCTGTGCCTCAGTTTCCTCATCTGTGAAATGGGGAATTAAATATCTATTCTTTTTCTTCTTTAGACTGTGGGCCCCGTGTAGGACAGGGATTGTGTGTGATATAATTGTATTATCATCATCACTATGAGGAATAGAAAAAAATCCCTTAAAGACAAAATCAATCAATGGTATTTATTGAGTGCTTACTGTGTGCAGAGCACAATACTAAGTGTTTGGGAAGGTATAACAGAGTTGGTAGACATGTTCCCTGACCACAAGGAGCTTAGAGAAGAACAAAACCATTAGGCTTTTGTGTTTGTTCTTTGTCAGGATGCCTTTTGACGTGTTTTGTATGCCTTAACCCTTTGTCATTGGAAAGTTTCATTCATTCAATCAATTGTATTTATTGAGAGCTTACTGTGTGCAGAGCGCTGTACTAAGCGCTTGGGAAGTCCAAGTTGGCAACATATGGAGACGGTCCCTACCCAACAACGGACTCACACTCTAGAATGGGGAGACAGACAACAAAATAAAACATGTGGACACGTGTCAAGTCGTCAGAACAAGTAGAAATAAAGCTAGATGCACATCATTAACAAAATAAATAGAATAGTAAATATGTACAAGTAAAATAAATAGAGTAATGAACCTGTACAAACGTATATACAGGTGCTGTGGGGAAGGGAAGGAGGTAGGACGGGGGGATGGGGAGGAGGAGAGGAAAAGGGGGGCTCAGTCTGGGAAGGCCTCTTGGAGGAGGTGAGCTCTCAGTAGGGCTTTGAAGGGAAGAAGAGAGCTAGGCAGTTTCCTGTTTAGGCCCCATGTCTTCCAACGCTGTTATATTATGTTCAGTTCAATACAGTCATATTTATTGAGCGCTTATTGTGTGCAAAGCACTGTACTAAGCACCTGGGAGAGTACAATACAACAATAAAGGGGCACATTCCCTGCCCACAAAGAGCTACTCTCCCAAGTGCTTGAAACAGTTCTCTACACACAGTAAGCACTCCATGAATACCCTTGGTTGATTGATAGATTGGTACCAAGGACACTGTAACCCTTCCTAAAACAAGTGTACGTTCTGAGAGGATTCACTTTATTAGGGTTAGCCTGTGGGGAGGATGCCACCATCTCTTTTCTCTAGGAGAGTATTATTCAAAGGGAGCACTGATAAAAACAAGCGGCAGCATTCCGGGGAGTAGAAATGATCCCCCATGCTGAGCCAGAGAAAGTTACAGATCGGCTGTGTTCTCCCGGAGTTTTAGAAGAGGAATCCCACTGAGATCTTTCGCCGCGATCCTCAGGGAAATTGAGTAGGATTATTTGATCCAAGTTGGTGTTCCTCAGAGAAAGGGACGGGATTTCCGAACCTTTCGGCCGCCTGACTGATATCGCTGGGTCCCGGCAAGCAATAATAATAATAATGATAGCATTTCTTAAGCGCTTACTATGTGCAAAGCACTGTTCTAAGCGCTGGGGAGGTTACAAGGTGATCAGTTTGTCCCACGCGGGGCTCACAGTCTTAATCCCCATTTTCCAGCTGAGGTCACTGAGGCCCAGAGAAGTGAAGTGACTTGCCCAAAGTCACACAGCTGGCAATTGGCAGAGCGGGATTTGAACCTATGACCTCTGACTCCAAAGCCCATGCTCCTTCCACTGAGCCACGCTGCTTCACAAGTGGCGGCCCAGGCCAATCGTTCAGAAATGCGAATGTTTAACTGGGGAAATGGTTGTTGAAGTTGAAATGTTTTATGCTGGAATCCAAGGAAGAGGACTTGAGTGCCTGGATTTTTCTGATTCTTTGTAACTTTCTATGGATAGACTTTATGCGTATACTAATATTATATTCTCAGAAGTGAAACCATTTATAGAATCAAATTATTCTGTCCTGTAAACATTTTCACTGTACAGTTTTAAGAAGATTGAAACAAAACTGACTGTAGCACAGATCTGTGGAGGATCGATTTACACTTCTCCAACTTGAAAAGTGGTCATTTTCTCCTACCTGTTTTTTCCTAGCTTTCATTCAGTTTTGGATCCATGAGAGAACACCGTCCTTACTCCAATTATTCCTTAGTTTTGAAGGGTTTTTTTTTTTTTTAACCCTCTCAAAGTCAGAGGACCTAAATTCTGATCTCAGCCCTGCTATTTGCCTGCTGGGTGACCTAGGGCAAGTTTCTTAACTTCTCTGTGCCTCACTTTCTTCATCTCTGAAATGGGATTAAACCCCCTTGTACTCTGAGTTCCCTGGGGGACAAGGAGAGCTTCAGACCTGATTATCTTGTATCTACCCGAGCTATACTTCTACTTATTCTTTTGGTTTTGACACCTGTCTACTTGTTTTGTTGTCTGTCTCCCCCTTCTAGAGTGTGAGCCTGTTGTTGGGTAGGGACCATTTCTATATGTTGCCGACTTGTACTTCCCAAGCACTTAGTACAGTGCTCTGCACACAGTAAGCGCTCAATAAATATGATTGAATGAATGAATGAACTTGGTACAGTGCTTCACACATAGACAGCACTTAATGAGTGCAATTATTAGTATAATGAAATTATCAACCATCCTAGTACTACAGCCAACTCAGAACTAAAAGAATTGTTCTGAAGATATGGAAAAAAAAAAAAGCCAAACCAGTTCCTTCATGAGTACTCTAGCTCATTAAGTGTTGAAGATGAACTATTTAGTTATATATTAAGGCATCTTTCATTCATTTGCTGAACATTAATAGTGCAGTCATTTCTAGAGCCAAAGGAACCACTCTGGGAATGTCTTCTGATGGCATCAGTATGGCCCAAAGTGTTCGTTGTACTTCCGGGCATAGAGAGGTGATGGACTAATGTATGAAATACATACGATTGAATGAATGAATGAACTCTGGCGAATTCTTCAAACTGTACTGCCCGAGCCTGACTTCTTGTCAAAATATAATATTTAATACCTTAAGCGTGTGAAAAGCTATCCACTAGAGAGCATTAATCAATATTGACAAGAAAATGAGTGTTCGTATTTAAGAAGGGATTTTTAAAACGTTCTCTTAATGGTGTTAATTTAAGCCTGACACCGTCCGTAATTTACAAACAAAATTCAGCTGCGGCGAGGCAATTTCTGGGTCACGCCGAAGATCAGGCAGGATGGGCCGCATCGGTGTGGTGGTTATTACTTCTTGCTCTGCCTCTGGCGCCTCCGCTTCTGGGGCAAACAGGGAGGTGAGAGCCAACGGCTCCTGTATATATGTATATATGTTTGTACATATTTATTACTCTATTTCATTTGTACATATTCTATTTATTTTATTTTTGTTACTATGTTTTGTTCTCTGTCTCCCCCTTCTAGACTGTGAGCCTGCTGTTGGGTAGGGACCGTCTCTATATGTTGCCAACTTGGACTTCCCAAGCGCTTAGTACAGTGCCCTGCACACAGTAAGTGCTCAATAAATACAGTTGAATGAATGAATGAATGAATGAATGAATGGCGGGAGAATGGTGGTCCCTGCAAGTTAGTCCACACACGGGATGTTGTGCCATATTGGCACGGAGGGGGAGAGGTGCCCCTGTGCTGAGGAATTACTCAAGGGGCATTGAGGCCCAAATTGATGGGGTGATAGTCAGGCCAAGATGGTGGGGAGGAAAACTGGATCCAGATGGAGGATGCAGGAAGATCGTCCTCTCCCAAGTGCTCAGTAAATGCCAGCGATTGGTTATATATTTTTTTTTTGCTATCGTGTTTATCAAGCGCTCACTATGTGCCAAGCACTGTACTAAGCACCGGGGGCAGATGCAAGCTAATCAGGTTGGACACAGCCTCAGTCCCGTTTGGGGCTCACAGTCTTAATCCCCATTTTCCAGATGAGGTAACTGAGGCCCAGGGAAGTGAAACGACTTGCCCAAGGTCTCCAAGCAGACCGGGATTAGGACCCCTATCCTTCTCACTCCCAGGGCTGGGCTCTAACCACTATTCCACGAAAAATGGATTGGCGGCAGATTAGCCTTTCAACAGGTAGGGATTAAGCCTTCTGGGAGCTGGGATCTGGAGGAGTTGGCCCCAGGAGCTATAGAAGGAAAAGGATGTAGGGCTAGGTGGTCAGGATGGAGGGAAATAGATAAGTGATATCAATCAATCAGTCAATCATATTTGTTGAGTGCTTGCTGTGTGCAGAGCACTGTACTAAGTGCTTGGGAGTGTATAGTATAACAGCAGTGTGGCCTAGTGGCTAGAGTCCCTGCCTGGGCATCAGAAAGACTCGGGCTCTAATTCCAGCTCTGCCTCTCATCTTCTGCGTGACCTTGGGGCAGTCACTTCACTTTTCTGGGCTTCAGTTTCCTCAGCTGTAGAATGGGGATAAAGACTGTGAACCCCGTGTGGGACAGGGAGCGTGTCCAACCTGATTACCTTGTATCTACCCCAGCGCTTAGAAAACTGCCTGTCGCAGAGTAAATGCTTAACAACTTCTATATACAGAGTTGGTAGGCGTGTTCCCTGCCCGCCACGAGCTTACAGGCGGGAAGGAAAAGAGCCTGGTGGGGTGTAGGGATAATAATAATAATAATAATGGCATTTATTAAGCGCTTTCTATGTGCAAGGCACTGTTCTAAGCGCTGGAGGTATACAAGGTGATCAGGTTGTCCCACAGGGGGCTCACAGTCTTCATCCCCATTTTACAGATGAGGTAACTGAAGTGCAGAGAAGTGAAGTGACTTGCCCAAAGTCACACAGCTAAGTGGCAGAGCCAGGATTCGAACCCATGACCTCCGACCCCAAAGTCCGTGCTCTTTCCACGGAGCCACGCTGCTTCTCTGCGGCCCAGGAGTCACGGAGGGAAGGAGACCTGGAATCCAATGTGATGAAGGGCAGGGAGCATAGATTGTGAGGCGGGAGAGAGGATGCGACCGTGTTGTATTACATTCAGAGAAGGGCACGCCATTTGAAGAAAGATCCTTGGGTCTTCAGTTGCTCCGCAGCCAGAGAGCCTGGTGAAAACACCCATTATGACCAGATTGAGCCTAATGTAATTGTAGATCAATTCCCAGCATTATCATGCTTGTTTCAATGCCGTAAAGTTCACGGTCTTCATTTCAGGGGAATTTCTGTTTATTTTCATGCCTCTGTAACATGATTCCATCCATTTGAGGTTGAGTATAATGCACTTCCTATTTATACCTGTATTTTAAATGTAGTGTAAATTATCATGAGCAAGAACTCAATTTCACCCAGACATTTCGCTTTTATTGATTATGAAAAGCAGCCCCCATTATTTTCTGAGGTGTGAAAGGAAACCTTTTTATTTTCAACAAAAAGGTCACTGTTACAGGAGACTAATGAAGGATTTCCTTTAGCAGAAAGCACTCGCTTAGTGTATCATATGTGACATGCTGTGCACTTCATCAAGTCACTCTTAAGTATCACTAAGATAGCCCTCTAGACTGTGAGCTTCTCGTGGGCAGGGAGCATGTCTAGCAACTGTATGGTGTTGCACTCTCCCAAGCTCTTAGTACAAAGCTCTGTATACAGTAAGTGCTCAAACAGTACAATTGATTGAGTCATAGACAGGCTTGGGAGTCAGAGGACGTGAGTTCTAATCCCGGCTCTGCCGCCTTTCTGCTGCGTGACCTTGGGTAAGTCACTTAACTTCTCTGTGCCTCAGTTACCTTATCCGTAAAATGACTGGGAGTTCCATATGGGACAGGAACTGTGTCCAACCTGATTGCCTTGTTTCTACAGAAGCAGCATGGCTCAGTGGCCAAAGCACGGGCTTTGGAGTCAGAGGTCATGAGTTCAAACCCCGGCTCTTCCAATTGTCAGCCGTGTGACTTTGGGCAAGTCACTTCACTTCTCTGTGCCTCAGTTACATCATTTGTAAAATGGGGATTAAGACTGTGAGCCCCTCGTGGGACAACCTGATCACCTTGTAACCTCCCCAGCGCTTAGAACAGTGCTTTGCACACAGTAAGCACTTACTAAATGCCATTATTATTATTATTATTCTATGCCAGCACTTAGAACATTGCTCGGGACCTAGTAAATGCGTAACAAATGCCACAATGATTATTATCAGTATTATGTATTATTATTATTATTATTTTAAAAAGGTAGTGGTGGCTGTAGTCGCTGTCTTCATTGAGGGCCCACTGAGAACACGTTATAATAGGAATTTAGAAGGAATGGACCTGATGAGCTAAATGAAGAGTAGCATATGTCTATGTATGGATGGAAGACCGGGATAGATTTCTAGGAAATGGCTTGGCCTAGTGGAAATGGCTCAAGCCTGGGAGTCAGAGGACCTGGGACTAATCACAGTTCTGTCCCTTACCAGCTGCATGACCTTGGACAAATCACTTCACTTCTCTGTGCCTCAGTTTTCTCAGCTGTAAAATGGAGAATTAATACCAGTTCTCCCTCTGATTTGGACTGTGAGCCCCATGTGGGACAGAGACTGTTTCTAATACAATTGTATCTGCCGCAGCACTTGGCTGATAGTAAACCCTTAATTTGAGTTTCAGAGTGAAACAATTTACCTTGGGCGTCCTTTACTCTCACGCCGATTAAAACTAAAAACCTAATAAGTTCTTCGATTAAGCATTCTTCTTTGGTAGCCATTATGAAATTTCTTGTGCCCCTCATCATAATCATCCATTGAAAAGACAGTTCAAGGAAAGCAGCTGCCTGAAGGGAATGCAAACGTCCAGGCCAAGCCATTGCATTTTATTAAACAAGGAAAGTTTGTACAGGCCTCGCAGAGGGGTAAATTAGTTTTGGTGGAGAAGGTCGTTAGGATGTCACTTTGGCCTCTAGAATAATTGGTTGCCTTGCACAGGTATTGTTAATGGGAGGTGTATCTTTTCCCACATTCTTGAAATAGGCGAACAGTTATGTTTATCGTCATAACGCAATACCGTTGATTTATTTTCTACTTAAAACTATAACCTCTTCCCTTGTCAAGTTTGAAGTCTCCATATCGTCTTGAAAAAGTACCCCCACACGAGTGGATATTCTGAGTCACTGACGTAGTGGACGATCAATCGTCGTGTGTCATTTGGTCAAAAGAGAATTCCAGCTACCTGCCTCTCAACCCCCTATGACAATGAGTGTACTGTAGGAATTTCTTTTTAGAGTTTCTCATTTTGTAGGTAAGCACTTCTGGTTGGCAGAACACTCTACTTAATAATGCAAGTTTAGGAGGGAGATCCAGTCCAGCGTTCTCTAGGTGATCTCTTCTTCTGAGTCTCTGGGAGTCTGGCACAATCCTGGGACTTGAGATGTTTGCTTGGATGGTTTCCCAGGATGTGAATCCCCGTTGATCGAAAGGGTCTAGGGGAAAGAAGTAGTGGTGGTGGAGGCTGTGGTAGGGACAACGCCACTGGATGGTAAATTTCTCCTCCACTAGACTGTAAGCTCCTGGAGGGCAGGGTTGGTGTCCACCAACCCTACCATATTCTCCTCTCCTGAGCGCTTTGTACCGTGCTCTCTACATAGGAAGTGCTCTATAAAAGCACCGAATGATCGATAGGAAAGGAGTGAGAGATGACCTAGGAAGGTTGTGAGGAGGGATGGGCAGAGAGTTGGTGTGAGACTGAGCTGTGGTTAGCTGAGAGATTGAGCCCAGGACGCAGAGTTGATCCCGTCAGCAGCAACCTCACACCCTGGGTCCTGGGGCCACTTCCCCGGGGGTGACCGGGAGGGTCGGCCCCTCCCTGGACCTTGCACTCCGAAGATGAGGCAATTGGCTCCACTTCCATGGCTTTGGAGCAGAACAGACAGCTGGCCCACCGCAAACCCAAGAGCCCGCTGGGGATTAGAAGTCAGGTCAAGGTGGAGGTTGATCCTTCTGGGCCCCAGCCTGCGACTTGCGGCTCCTCAGTCTGAACCTGAACCCAGGGGGAGTCCAGAAGGGTCAGTGGATCGCGCACTGTGGCCAGGCAACATATATAACCCAAGTCGATTTGCAAGCCTGCGTATCCTGCCGTTCCTGTCGGTCTCGAATGGGAGCCAAGAGGGTGCCTGGATAAAATGATTATTAGCATATGGGAAGCACCATGACTTAGTGGACGGATCCCAGGCCTAAGAGTCCCGGGAGTTGCCTTCCAATCAATCAACCAATCAATCGTATTTATTGAGCGCTTACTGTGTGCAGAGCACTGTACTAAGTGCTTGGGAAGTCCACGTTGGCAACATATAGAGACAGTCCCTACCCAACAGTGGGCTCACAGTGTAGAAGGGGGAGACAGAGAACAAAACCAAACATATTAACAAAATAAATAGATGTGTACAAGTAAAATAAATAAATAAATAGAGTAATAAATGTGTACAAACATATATACATATATACAGGGGCTGTGGGAAACACTATCCCCCAGCAGGCCTTAACCACCCCACAATCCCTCTCTTCTTCCTCTTCCGCTCCCACGTGATTTTCTGAGGATGGACCGAAAACGTGAATTGCTTGGACTGCTCAGAATTCTAGGGTTTGGTGGGGAGCAAAGGGAGATAGATGTGTAAATCGGCATTTAGCACACAAGAGATTTTTGGAGGTGCATCAAAGACAGCCGAAGGTGATCCCATTAGCCGCAGCAATGACAAACTTTGGGGTAGCGAGGTCTAAATTCAAAGTCTGATTCATTAAAGACACAGTTTATCATTATCTCGCTCTCTCATTTTTCTCTCTTTTTCTCTCTGTCTCTCCTTTACACTCACTCACCCACCCCACAACCCATACCCTCCATGCTTGTTCAGGAAGACAAACTGTTTGCTTTTAGCACACATTCAATTTCCAGCCCAGAAAGTGGAGACTTGTGTTTCCTTTATTCCAAACTTTACCTGAAAAAAAATGTATAGGGTTTTAGGGATCTAAGACAATATCGTTGAAGATTTTATTTTCGTATCGTGGCCCACCAGCCAATGCATTTCATTCAATAAGGTACCTATTTTTCATCGTGTGCTTAGTCAATATAAAATTCCATTTACCACAGACATGCTGTGGATTTTTGAGATTTTCTCATATATTTAACTGAGTATATTTTTTAATTTGAATCTAGGCAATTTCAATAATTTGATGGGAAAAATATGTTAATGAAACATTAAGGTTGCAAATTTAAACACACAGAAGTCAGGAACTGTAGAAGTTAGGGTTCTCAAAGCAATAGTAAATCTCTTTAATGGCATATTTAACACTTCATACATAAAGGTATCAGCTTAATAGCCTTGCCACTAATTGGAAAAGCTAAATTAATTCAATGTGGGAAAGTTAGTATTTTTATGAAAGCCTGAATTTCACTACATTTCTTTTGGACTAACTAAAAAAAAATTCCTCACAATAGTCCCTTTTACCTATGTTCAATAAAATTGCATTACTATAAAGAAATGACAACCAGCTAGTGTTGCAAATTATTCCTCCTTAATAGTGGTCTTCAAAGAAAGAACAACTGTTATGAGGGAGAGAGGGAGAGGTGGGTTGTGGATCGAGAGAGAGCGAGCGCGGGACGAGGTAGAGAGGGAGAGGGAGAAAGCGAGAGAAAGAAAGAAAATAAATAAATCAGTGTGGCCTGGGGGAAAGGGTACAAGCCTAACTTCCCTATGACCCGATTTCCTTAACTGTGAAATGGAGATTAAAAATCTGCTTTTCTTCCCTTTTAAACTGTGAGGCCTGTGTGGAACAGGGAAGATTGGATTGTGGCTACCCCAGGAATTGAGGAATAATATTATTATTGTTAGAAAGTGAGTCCAAAACAATTCCTGGACATTGATTCAGACAAAGATGATTATGAATAATAATAATAATAATAATAATAATAATGGCATTTGTTAAGCACTTACTATGTGCAAAGCACTGTTCTAAGTGATTACTAGAAACTATTATTATCAAATGCCTTCTTGTCATTTCTGATTTATAGTGATTTTCTCCAGAACATCCTATCTTCTGCCATAATCCTCAACTTGGCTAACGGCTCTTCTGTTATCATTGTTATGGTTTCTATCCATCTAGCTGCTGGTCTGCCTTTCATGTTTTACTTGGACTTTTCCTAGCATTAATGTCTTCTCCAGAGAATTGGTCCTCCTGATGATGTGTCCAAAATCTGCTAATTTAAGTCGAGCCATTTGACCTTCTAAAGACCACATTGGCTTAATTTGCTCCAGAACCCATTTATTTGCTTTTTGGGCAGTCCATGGCATTTGCAAAAGCCACCTTCTCCAACACCACATTTTCAAAGAAGCAGTACTCTTTCTATCCTGCCCTTCGCTCTTCAGCTTTGAGATCCATACACTGTCACTGGCAACACCAAGGAATTGACAGTGGAACCCATAGAAAGCTCCATTAAGGATGAAGACAGTTCCCAGGGGGAAAAGTCACCAAATAGAATGAATCCAGAAAGCGAAAACTGGTAAAATACAGTGTTTAAAGATAATGATAGTCATTGTGGTATTTCAGTGCTTTCTATGGGCCAAGCATTGTACTAAGTGCTGGGGTAGATACAAGTTCGTCAGGCCCCACGTGGGACTCACAGTCTAAGAAGGAAGGAGAACAGGTATTGAATCCCCGGTTTGCAGATGAGGAACTGAGGCACAGAGAAGTTAAGCTGCTTGCCCAAAGTCACACAGCAGGGATGTGGCAGAGCTGGGATTAGAGCCCAGGTTGTAATTCCCAGGCCCAGGCCCTTCCCGCAAGGCCAGCTGCTTCCTAAGAATCTGTGCCACTGAGGAGTGTCAGAGGCACATATTTATCGACACAGAAACATACACGCAAACACACCCACATGAATCTAATGTCCCTTGTCCTGTGTCCTTCGAGATGCACTCTGGTGTAGCCATCATATGGATTGAATGCTTATTGTGTGCAGAGCACTGTACTAAGCACTTGGGAGAGTACACTATAACAGAGTTCATACATATCTTCAAAAGTGCAGGGAAATTAGAATGGGATTCAATATGCAAATACTTGCAGAAATGCTATAGCAAGAGAGGGTGAAAAGGAGAAGATAAGTTAGGGGGGACATGTCAGAGAGACAGAAAAGTCTTCTGGCTGGCTAAAAAGTCAAACACCCACACATGATAGTATACCTTCCACTGGATAAGCCGATCAGTTCAATCTGTCACACACCTCACTCCTAACAAATGACCAGGGCCTCATTCAAAATGATATAAAATAATAAGGAGGTTATCTGAATATGAAGCTGTTAATAATGAAACAGTTAAAAAAAAACCCTTTACAATAACGACCATTTTTTTCTACCCATCTGCCGTAATAAAGTCCCAAGCGGATCTTCTGTGTATAAACCATCAGTCTCTCAGTTTTCTGAAGCCGATCGCAGTATAGCCAGTGTGGCAAATATATGGATGAAAGTGCAGATGGACAATACCCTTTAAGCAATTCAATTTCCTCTTCACCATAGGGCAACTTTTTTCGAGCTCATTAAGGTCTAGGTCAGGTCAACGGAATAGGTAATGCACTAGAAAATAATAGTTCGATGATAGTAAAACTTCCACCAACTGTGAAGGAAAATCCAGTTCTCTGACTAGAGACACCTTATAAAGGAGTGGTTAGAGGCCGTACAAGCCGATTTTCAGAAGGCATATAGCTGTCCCACGATAATATTCTTTATTCAGATCTTCTATGAATCTTCTAGGTATAAACCATCAATCTCTCAGTTTTCTGAAGCAGATCGCAGTATAGCCAGTGTGGCAAATGTATGGATGAAAGTGCAGATGGACAATACCCTTTAAGCAATTCAATTTCCTCTTCACCATAGGGCAACTTTTTTTGAGTTCATTAAGGTCTAGGTCAGGTAAACGGAATAGGTAATGCACTAGAAAATAATAGTTCGATGATAGTAAAACTTCCACCAACTGTGAAGGAAAATCCAGTTCTCTGACTAGAGACACCTTATAAAGGAGTGGTTAGAGGCCGTACAAGCAGATTTTCAGAAGGCAGATAGCTGTCCCACGATAATATTCTTTATTCAGATCTTCTATGAATCTTCTAGGCATAAACCATCAATCTCTCAGTTTTCTGAAGCAGATCGCAGTATAGCCAGTGTGGCAAATGTATGGATGAAAGTGCAGATGGACAATACCCTTTAAGCAATTCAATTTCCTTTTCACCATAGGGCAACTTTTTTCGAGCTCATTAAGGTCTAGGTCAGGTAAACGGAATAGGTAATGCACTAGAAAATAATAGTTCGATGATAGTAAAACTTCCACCAACTGTGAAGGAAAATCCAGTTCTCTGACTAGAGACACCTTATAAAGGAGTGGTTAGAGGCCATACAAGCAGATTTTCAGAAGGCAGATAGATGACCCCCGATAATATTCATTATTCAGAGAGCTCAGTCTTCATAGGTTCTATTAAACAGGGAGGCCTGAGAGTCAGAAGATCAGGGTTCTACTCCCAAATCCACCTGTTGTCTGCTGTGTGACCTTGGGCAAGTTCCTTAGCTTCTCTGTGCCTGTTTCCTCATCTGTAAATGGGGTTTATATCCTACTCCCTCCTACTTTCATTCAATCGTATTTATTGAGTGCTTACTGTGTGCAGAGCACTGTACTAGGTGCTTTGTTTTGTTTTGTTCTCTGTCTCCCCCTTCTAGACTGTGAGCCCACTGTTGGGTAGGGACCGTCTCTATATGTTGCCAGCTTGTACTTCCCAAGTGCTTAGTACAGTGCTCTGCGCACAGTAAGAGCTCAATAAATACGAATGAATGAATGAACAGAAGTTGGCAGCATATAGAGACGGTCCCTACCCTACAGTGGGCTCACAGTCTAGAAGGGGGAGGATAATAATGGCATTTATTAAGCGCTTACTATATGCAAAGCACTGTTCTAAGCGTTGGGGAGTTTACAAGGTGATCAGGGTGTCCCACGTGGGGCTCACAGTCTTAATCCCCGTTTTACAGATGAGGGAACTGAGGCACAGAGAAGTGAAATGACTTGCCCAAAGTCACACAGCTGACAAGTGGCAGAGCCGGGATTTGAACGGATGACCTCTGACTCCAAAGCCCGGGCTCTTTCCACAGAGCCACGCTACTCAAACTGTGAGCCCCCATCAATCGATCAATCAAAGGTATTTACTGACCACTTATTATTTGCAGAGCACTGTACTAAGTGCTTAGGAGAGTCCAATGCAACAGAATTAGCAGACACATTCCCTGCCCATAACTAGCTTGAGGCAGACATAGTGCTAAGTGCTTAGTACAGTGCTCAGCAACAGTAAGCACTCAAGAAATACGATTGGAAGAATAAACAAGTAATTTTCAATATATAATTTAATAATATGCACACAAGCTCCGTGGGCTTTGAGGTAGGGCGAATATCAAAAGTCCAAAGGCCCAGGATCCAAGTGCATAGATGACACAGAAAGGAGAGCGAGCCAGGGAAAAGAGGGCCTCAATGGGGAAGACTTCTTGGAGGAGATGTGTCCTTAGGATTGAATTGTGGAGAGAGTGGTGGTCTGATGTAATTGGGGGAGGAGGAAATTCCAGGCTGGAAGAAGGATGTGGGAAAGGGGTCGGCGGCGAGATAGACCAGAGGCGGGCCCAGTGAGGAAGCTGGCACTAGAGGAGTGGAGTCTACAGGCTGGACCGGAGTAGGAGATGAGCGAGGGAGGAGGAGGCAAACTCATTAAGCGCTTTCAAGCAGATGGTGAGGAGTGTCTGTTTGTTGCAGAGGTGGGTAGGCAACCACTGGAGGGTCTTGAGGAGTGGGGAGACATAGAAGGCCCGAAGACCCTGTGCGGCTCCAGCCAACACACCGAAAGACATTTCGGTTTTAATTTGTTCTTGGAAGAAGGCAAATTTGCTTTCCAGTGCCTCTCTGCGTTGCTGCTCATTTGTCTCTTTCCCCGGTTCTCACGCTCATTTTTAAACTTCAACAGGGCAGGATTATCATCTTTTCTGAATTATGTTTCAAGCATGCAAATTGGTTTTTCGACAATAGGGGGGAGAAAATAGGGGGGAAAAAAGCCTCGCCACGATTCAGAGCGCGTCTCTGTAGAATCGTGATAAATTTCTTCAGCTGTCTTCTGACCTTGATAATAACATTCCATACCCGGCACATCATATGCCCTGTAGTATTCAAAGATCACAGAGAGGAAGGGGATGTAAGTTAAAATGGGCCTTCGGCAGTGTAGGAGTCTATTTCTTTTGTCTCTTATATATGACTGACTGGCTTTTTTCACTAAATAATTCAGTAGATTAATTTGCTCTAATTAAAAACACAAAGGGGTTGTGATAGATGTAATTATTGATAGGGTGTATGGTACACGAAAAGCAAATTTCATTTTCCAAGGTGAGACCCTGTAGGGCTGGAAAAATGTTTGTTTCTTTTGAAGTTCTGATTTCTAAATAGTTTAGAAAAGCCTTGAGGGTTACACAGGGAATCATTAATTCTTATTTTTGCCATTTCTAATGGAAGGCTAGATAAGAAGCTGTATTTACATGAAGAGAGTTTCTGAAAGATAATATTTCCCTTCAAGCCATCACCAAAACAACGGTGGGCTTTACGTGGAGAAATGGGGATCCTTTTTTAAAAAAAAATGATATTCATCCCTCACTTACTATATTCTGGGCACTGTACTAAGCACTGGGGTAGACACAAGATAATCAAGGTGGAGACAGTCTATGCCCCACATGGGGCTCCCATTCTTAATCCCCATTTTACAGTTGAGGGAACTGAGGTGATTTGTCTGAGGACACACAGCAAATGAGTGATGGAGCAGGATTAGAACCCAGGTCCTCTGACTCTGAGGTCCGTGTTCCACAAGGCTTCCCGCTTGTTGAGAAAGGCTTCGTGGCAAAAGAAAGGAGGTTTGGGAACTGGGAAATCTCAGTTCTAGCCCCAGATCTGCCCCTACCCTGCTGTGGGACCTTGGGCAACTCGCTCAGCCTCTCTGTGCGTCATTTTACCATCAGTTGGCACCTAGCAAGCGCTTAACAAGTACTGTAAAATTGGCCAACTTTGGCCCCAACTTCACCCATTCTGTCCCTGGCCCTCACAGTATGCAGAGCACTGAAGCGTGGCTCAGTGGAAAGAGCCCGGGCTTTGGAGCCAGAGGTCGTGGGTTCAAATCCTGGCTCTGCCAATTGTCAGCTGTGTGACTTTGGGCAAGTCACTTAACTCCTCTGTACCTCAGTTACCTCATCTGTAAAATGGGGATTAAGGCTGCAAGCCCCCTTTGGCACAACCTGATCACTTTGTAACCTCCCCAGCGCTTAGAACAGTACTTTACACATAGTAAGCGCTTAATAAATGCCATTATTGTTATTATTATTACAGAGAATGAGTCCAGGAAGGTTGTTGTGCCGGGCCTATTTGTGACTGTAATCAAACAAAAACACCTTAAAAAAGAATTGCAAACAAAGTCACAAAATGACAGAGTTGATGCATAAGGGTTCAAAAAAAAAAAATGACCTGACCCGAGTTAGATGGGGTTAATCTGCGAGTGCTTCGTGGAAGAGTTGGGTTTCTAACTCCTTCAGAGTAGCAAAAATCATTCCTTCTGCTTTCATCCCAAGATCAGGTGCCTATCTTCCCTCATCCTTCGATTCTTGGCTTCAGCAAACCAATTTACCAGCCCTTCAACATCCGCTGTTTCCTGTTACTCACTCTTCACTCTCTGTCTTCACTATCTTCAATGAAGTATTTGTCTAATTTTCTACCTTTTCATCAGAGAACCTCATTTTCCAACTGCCAGCCAGCTGCCGCATTGGTCCCAGGAATTCCCTCTCCTTCACTTGTCCAACTGATATTTAAATGACCTCCACCCGGTGTGTCGTTCACTGCTTTCCTACCGTTGTTCTGACCTTTTTTCGGTCGTGGCTACTCTTAGCACTCTGCTGTCTCAGAAAAAAATCCTGCCACCATTTTTCCTCCATTAAAAACCATACTGGAAGTGTGGGATTTATACATATGCAACACTTCATTCATTCATTCATTCAACCGTATTTTCTGAGTGCTTACTGTGTGCAGAGCACTGTACTAAGCACTTGGGAAGTACAGGTCGGCAACATATAGAGACGGTCCCTACCCAACAACAGGCTCACAGTCTAGAAACACTTCTTGTCCACCAAATTTTCTACCTGGGAGGGAGAACGGTTTAGAATCCAGAGGAAAAGGTTTTCACCAATACCTTCATCGTCCCATCTCTAAAGAAGGAGATTAGTACTTGCTTGTTTATGAAGTGATGGACATTGGAGGTTTAATGGTGCCCTATCTTCAATAATAATAATAATAATAATAATAACAACAACATGAATCAAGGTCTCATGTGCCAGTAGTTGGGATTTATATGAAATAATTAGATCCGGGTGGTCAGCTCACTGTGGTCAGGGAATGGGTCTACTGGCTCCCAAGCACGTGGTTCAGTGCTCTGCATATAGTAATCACTCAATAAATGCCACTGAAGGTGATTGGACATAATCCCTCTCCCACATGGGGTTCACAGTCTGAGGGAAGGAGGGAAATTAGGAATCATATTGTTATTCTAATAACTCTACCTGATTGGAGAATACTGAAAGGAGAAACTTCCTACCTTTTATCAGAATAGCCAGAAATAGGCTTTGTGTGGTCCAAGTGATGAGATAACCTAGATTTGAAAAGCTGATGACGCACCATCCTTGAATGTGTCAGCAATAGCGCTTAGAACAGTTCTTTCCGCATAGTAAGAGCTTAATAAATGCCATCATTATTATTATTATAATAGGAAGACTCTTAACTCTTATAAGGTTCCCTTTAGGCAGTTTCTCAGTCAGCTCGCAGGGCAGAGATGCAGAAGGGCTGATACACACTCTTCTGCAAACATCTGGAAAAGTTGCTTAGGCCCTCCCATAATCAAAGGGAAGGTTTGAGCTGTCTTTCTAATTATTAAAGTCCCTATTTTTAATCTTCCATAATCTTCCTCTATTTTTTTATGTTCTTTCCCCGTGGTTTCCAAAGCATTTTTACCTTCATGTTGTGGGGAATATTGTTATCCAGAACAACCCCATGGGGTATATTTATAGGTTTATTCACTGAAATGCCTTGAAAGACTTCAATAGGTCTTACACTTGAATAAGAAGATTCTGTTACTTTTACGGAGAATCGTGGCAACTGAATTTAGTGGTAACAATGAGACGTGCTTAGAATGCAGAGAACCATCAAGCCATGCATGGCTTCTAATTATTTTGAGATTATTCAAGCCCTCCGGAGATGTGGAAATCAAATTGGCCAGCAGTGGCATTTATTGAGCGCTTACTGTGAGCGGAGCATTGTATTAAGCATTTGGGAGAGTACAACAGAACCGAGCTGGTAACCTGCCCACAAGGAGGTTAAATAGCATGAGTTAAGATTATCTTGGAGGTGGAAGAGGAGAAGAAGAAGAAGAAGAGGGGAGAAAGGGAAGGAGAAGCTGCATAGCCTAGTGGATAGAGCACAGGGCTCCGAGTCAAAAGGACCTGGGTTCTAATCCCAGCTCTGGCACTTAATTGCCGTGTGATCTTGGACAAGTCACTAAGCGCTTAGTACAGTGCTCTGCACACAGTAAGCGCTCAATAAATATGAATGAATGAATGAGCTTCTCTGTGCCTGTTTCCTCACCTGTAAAATGGGGATTTAAGTGCACGTTCTCCTTGCCCTTTGGATTGTAAACCATCTTTGGGACAGAGACTGTGTATTATTTGATTGTATTTGATATTCTTTAGCGTTGGCACCCAGCTTAGTACAGGGCTTCACACACAGTAAGCCCTCAATAAATATGATTGAATGAACAAATACCATAAAAAAAAAAAAGAATTAGGAGGCATGATCGCTTCCCTCAAGGAGCTTGTAATCTAACAGGAGTCAGTCATTCTAGTTAAGAAGAAGCAATAGAGTATAAAGGGGAACACCTATCTTTACGCATATAAGGCGGTGCGTATAGAGTTTGAAAGATACGCCATGCAACAAACTTGTTGTAACCCTGAGCTGCTTTTGTGAATGGTTTCCGTAACCAGATAGAAGGCCGTTTGTAGATTCCGTATTCATTTTCCCTGAAATCTTTGCCCTTGGCAGTCAGTGCTCCAGAGAAGCAAAGCCAGCTTAAACAAAAGCAAGAGCGAGTTCAGCAGGTGCCAGCTGAGATTTCAGGGGGTGAAGAAAGCACCGCCACAGCCGTTGTCTTTCCGATCATCTTGGCGTTGGGTGTTTTACCCCACATCCATTTGAAATAAGGTCGCTGCCAAAAAAAAAAAAACCTAATCTATCAGTCTGCCAAGTCCTCCCTGTTCAACAAGGATTTTTCAAACTTTAAGTGAATGCCAATGGCAGAGTCTGTCTCTTTCATATGCAATCAAGTGCGGAGAAGGGCTTCACCGACCCTCAGGTGGGAGATAGAGATGAGAGATGAAAGAGCAACTGCCATCAGCCTCTCCACATTTCTCTATAATTAGGTGATTTGCCTAACAGTCACCCCTCTTATTTCTCAATGAGGCCGGGAAAATTAGACACTCGAAATGCAGCCCCGAAGCCAACTCTAGAATCCTGAATGGCCTAGGAGAGAAAAATGCCTGAAATACTCCAAAACGTGGCTGACAAACCATTTTCCAAAGTTTTAGATGACTTGGTTTGGTCAGATGCTGTAGTGGCAGTAGAAATAAGCAGCCGGACATTCTGTTGTTGTTGTTTGTGGTATTTGTTACGCGCTTACTACGTGACAGGTACTGGACAAGCTAATCAACACAGTCCGTGTCTCACATGCAGCTCAAGGACTTAACCCTCATTTTACCGATGAAGGAACCGAAGCCCCGAAAAGTGAAGTGACTGGGCCAGGGTCACACAGCAGACAAGTGGGGAACCCAGTAGCCCAAGTTCCTCTGACTCTCAGGCCGGGCTCTTTCCTCTAGGCCACGGCAGCTTCTGCGGTGAAATAAAACCCCGCAGAACATCTCAACTCAGGAAGTGGCCAGTTAGAAATCCATCTAGATCTTACGTCCCCTGCTCTGAACCTGAAAATGACAGCTATTATCCAGATTTACATTTGAGCCCAGCCAGAATAAAGCCAATAAATCACGGGGAGTCGGGCCGTTGAGGTAATTACAACGTGAGTCGGGGCGCGGGCTGGACTGAGGGGAAATGCTCGCTGCGGTTAGAGGCCCGGTGTGGAGGGACTGACAGTGAAAAATGGCCTGGATTCCAGTGTGAAGATGAACACTTTCAACATGCAGATTGCAGAGCGCGGGAGGCCGTGCCGAAAGCAAATCCAGCCTTCCGCATCAAATGTCGGCCATTGTAACCGTGCGGCCGAATCTCTCTGGAGAGGTAATAGCTAAAGTGAGCCATCATTCCCCCTGGAAGGTTTTATGACGGAGTATTCCAGGCCATCTCTGAGTACATAATTTCCTGATGAGAAAAGGAACACGTCCCTGTTTTGAATTATTGACAAGTTTACTCTGGGAAATCGACGCTTTTTAAACATCTGCGTCTTGGACCAGGGCGTGTATTTTCTAGAGAAGCAGCGTGGCTCAGAGGAAAGAGCCCGGGCTTGGGAGTCAGAGGTCATGGGTTCTAATTCCGGCTCCACCGCTTGTCAGCTGTGTGACTCGGGGCAAGTCGCTTCACTTCTCTGTGCTTCAGTTCCCTCATCTGTAAAATGGGGATTAAGACTGTGAGCCCCACGTGGGACAACCTGATCACCTTGTATCCTCCCCAGAGCTTAGAACAGTGCTAAGCACATAGTAAGCGCTTTAACAAATGCCATCATTACTAATTGACTGCCAGTCCAAGGGTTGGTTCCAACTCAGAGAGGCTCCTCTTTTGATAGTTTCTCTTTGAAAAGGTGACGGTGCAATCAGAAATGGTGTTGCCTAGTGAATAGAGCGTAGAGCTGAGAGTCAGAAGGACCTGGGTTCTAATACCCGTTCCACCACCCGTCTGCTGTGTGGCCTTGGGCAAGTCACTTCACTTCTCTGGGCCTTTGGTAACTCATTTGTAAAATGTGGAGGAACCCGATTAGGTTGCATCTACCCCGGCGCTTAGTTCTGTGCCTGACACATAGTAAGTGCTTAACAAAAGACAATGAAAAAAATTCAGCCAAGCAGTTTATATAATAATGATAATAATGGCATTTATTAAGCACTTACTATGTGCAAAGCACTGTTCTAAGCACTGGGGAGGTTACAAGGTGATCAGGTTGTCCCACAGGGGGCTCACAGTCTTAATCCCCATTTTACAGATGAGGTGACTGAGGCACAGAGAAGTTAAGTGACTTGCCCAAAGTCACACGGCTGACAGTTGGCGGAGCCGGGATTTGAACCCGTGACCTCTGACTCCAAAGCCCGTGCTCTTTCCACCGAGTCACGCTGCTTCTCTATATCAAATCTTCCCCTTCAGTTCTGGCATTTTTGACAGAAAGATTCTGATATATATTCATACAGGCAATGTAGAATACTATTAAAACAGCAGATTGGAAATGAAAGAACTCCAATTTCCTTTCGTTTCACACTTTTTTTTTTTTTTTTAACAGTCACCTGCAGCCCGGAGTTATAGTATGATCTGACTCAGGAGATTTTGATGCAGTGGAACAGCCTGGCTTGCTGTTAAATATTTACAAGCAACTACATTTTAGATGCCTGTGCCCGACAGCACCCCACCCCCTACCTAAAACAAAATTTTGAAGGCCAACTAGAAATCACCTCTGTGGTAGTTGACAAAGAAAAGGATGTGCCGTGCTCTTAAAAATTCTCAGGCCCAACCCTGTCGTGGTTGGAGGAAGATGGGAATGCACACATCTTTCCTTTGATTCTAGAGGAACTTCCTTTCTTCAGAATAACACGTGTTCTTTCCAGAATTGGAATCGTTCCCGTGAATTCCAGATCAAAATGCAGAGTGCCTTCCTTTTTTTAGCCGGCGGGGAGGGTCTGAGTTGAAAACACAGAATGGCTAGGGTGTAGTGGCCAGACACCCAGGAGTTGCAAATGTGGATTCCTAGAGATTTGTTCATGCTGCTTAGTCTCTCCACTGTCTGTGGCAGGCTTAGTTCTGTGTCCAGATGTGTTGCTCAGATATGTGTCAGAACAGATATTCGTCTTTTTCTGTATGTGATGTGGAAGGATTTGTCAACCTTATATCAGCCATTTCGGCTGATGGATCTCAAATTGGATAGGATCTCATCTTCGGTACCATTGTCGTTGAAAAGAAAGTAGCAGCAGTAGTAATGGGGTTGACTAGATGCAATGTCTATTAAGTGCATGGGAAAATATAACAGAGGCAAGGGACTCCTTCTCTGCTTCCCAGAATTTTACGCTCTGTACTTTGTTTTATACATACACACAAGCAGTGCTCCCATCCTGTTGGTTGGTTGTGAACTCAGGTCCACTAGGCCAAGCTGCTTCTCTTGGTGCCAGTAACTAATAAGTATTTCAGGTTGGCATTTTTACTAAATCAGAAGGGAACATTTTACAAAAAAGCTTTTAAAAGGTTGGACCTGAAGAAGCAGGAGATAGGAAGAACACAAGTCATGCTTGTATTTCAGCCTCCAATAGCATCACATTACATGACTGTCTTAGAGATTGTGCTCATTAGAAATGTTTCTGGGTAATGTTCATAGCAAGAACAAGGTTTCAGACTGAATTTAAAGCAGGCGAGATCAAAGGAGAGGAATTGAGACATGAAAAAGAATCACATTTCTTGATTTCCAGGCATGTTGCTGAACAGTGTTGACGGGACCAATTAATTACTCTAGAGACAGGCAAATGGAACTCTATCCTGAAGGTGTGCTTGCATGGCCCAAACCAATCCAAACATTTGTAGAGGGGAAAAAACGTTGCCAAAATATTTCTGGCTGTTCCCTGCAAGGAAAGATAAGCTTTCTTCCCCTCTCCACATTGTACCAGGCACGATTTCACCCTTTAGAGCAATTTATATTGCATTCATACCACCCTGTACTGCACAGCAATTATGTATACGTCTTTAAATTGCGTATCATAAATTCTCTATATAACTGTCTGTCTCTCCTCTAGACTAGAAGCTCATTGTGGACAGGGAACATGTCGACTAACTCTGTTGTACTCTCCCAAGGGCTTAGTTCAGGGCTTTGCACGTAGCACTCAATAAATACCATTGAAGATGTTGATGATGATGATGATGTTTAACATTAATAATAATTGTACTTGCCAAGCACTTACTGTTTGCCTAGCACTGTTTTTAAGTGTGGGGTAGATACAAGATAATCAGTGTGACCTCAGTCTCTGTCCCACCTGGGGCTCACAGTCTAAGTAGGGGAGATAGCAGGTGTTGAAGCCCCATTTTACAGATGAGGAAACTGAGGCATCGAAAAGTGAAGTGACTTGCCCAAGGTCGCACAGGAGACAAATGGCAAGGGCCAGGGTTAGAACCCATCTCCTCTGATTCCCAGGCCTGTGCTCTTTTAATTCGGCCATGCTGCTTAATTACCCCATCAATCAATCGAGCAATCAGTGGTACTTATTGAGCGCTTACTGTATGGTCAAGCACTGTTCTAAGCGTTGGGGTAAATACAAGTTTATCAGGTTGGACACAGTCCCTCTCCCACTTGGGGCCTCACAGTCCAAGCTTTGGAGAAGCAGCGTGGCTCAGTGGAAAGAGCCCGGGCTTTGGAGTCAAAGGTCATGGGTTCTAATTCCAGCTCCACCAGTTGTCAGCTGTGTGACTTTGGGTAAGTCACTTCACTTCTCTGGGCCTCAGTTGCCTCATCTGTAAAATGGGGATTAAGACTGTGAGCCCCCAGTGGGACAACCTGAGCACCTCTCCAGCGCTTAGAACAGTGCTTTGCCCTTAGTAAGTGCTTAATAAATGCCATATTATTATTATTATAAGTAGGAGGGAGTAGGATTTAGTCCCCATTTTACAGTTGAGAAAGCTGAGTCTCAGAGAAGTTAAGTGACTTGCTCAAGAGCACACAACAAGCACTTGGCAGAGTGAGGATTAGAACTCAGGTCCCCTGACGCCCAGGCCCATGCTCCATCAATCAATCGATCTATCAGTGGTTCTTATTGAGCACTTATTGCGTGCCGCTTGGGAAGGTACAGTATAATAGAGTTGATAATGCACATTCTCTGCCCACAAGGATCATGAATTTAATGAAAACTAAAAAGATATCTCTTTTTTAAATGTTTTAAACATAATTCCATTGCTTAGATCAGTACCGTAGATCTTTGGGAACTCATGAATGTGCTTTTTTATTGGCTGGGATAAACCATTTTCATTTAGCACTCAATGTTCTTGGAGCCAGTTAGGAGCACTAATGAGGGTGGAACACAAATCCGTAATTGAGAAGCAACACGACCTAATGGAAAGAGCACGGTCCTGGGAATCAAGGGACGATGTGGCTCTGGGGCTTGCCCACTGAGTGACCTTGGACAAGTCACTTAACTTTTGTGGGTCTCAGTTCCCTCAGCTGTAAAGTGGGGATCGGATTCCTGTCCTTCCTCTCCTGTTGAGCGGGGAACGGGGTCTGTGTCCAACCTGATGATCTTGTATCTACCCCATGAGTCAGTACAGTGCTTGGCACGTTGAAAGCCCTTAAAAAAAAACCCCATTATTATTATTTCAAAGCTGTTAATTGACTTTGAGAAGTTTAGGTTTCTTTTTCTTAGCATTTTTGTCCTGTTCCTCACTCAACACCTGAATAAGCACAAACAGAATCATATTATTGCTACTTGTCAGGATTCTCTGTTACTTAGAGGCAAACAGTAGCAAAGCGATTCCCTTTTACAACCCATTCAGAATAACAGCATAGTACGTGAAGTGTACTTTTTCTCCCGTTAAATGCCCCAAGGAAAAAAAAGAATTGTGATCAATGATATTTTCCTTGTGGGCAGGGAACGTCTACCAACTCTGTTACATTGTACTCTCCAAAGTGCTTAGTACAGTGCTCTGCATACAATATGCACTCAGTAAATATGATCTATTGATATTTTCTTCCTGCTAAAATAGTGTCAATTATGATAAAACTTCCCATCGCCTGGTGCAATATTTATTGATAGAGAGTGGTTTTGCCAATGTTTCTAATTACTTGACCTTTTTCTTTTCAATATTTTGTCACTGGCTTTATGTTGTAGCCTGAAAGTCTATTTCACTTCCAAAATGTCAACTTAATAGCTCTGATCCTCTGTTTCCATTATAAATTTTGAAAACAAGCAAATCCTCCGCAATATCGCTACCCTTGACAGAGCCAGGCAAAATGAAAAACCAATAGTTTTTCTTTGGGGAATCAATATTTTTCTGAGGGGGGAGGGTGGGGAGGGGAGCCCTATTCCAATCTGGCAATATTTGTCCATAGTACCTTTCCAATCCCCTTTGCATCAGAAGAGCGATCACCAATTATCGGTAATTCCTAGCAATGCATCAGTAGACAAATGCCTTTTTAATAAAGAGAATCCAGGTGTACTGGGAAAATGCTATGATGGAATACCTTTAATCTCTCAGCTGCATTAGGTAGTGACAGGTTGCCATGAACTCTTCTTACTTATTCTGCTTGAGCTGCCAACCCTTTCCTTTGGCTATTAATGATGACAGATCATTTATTACTGGAGGAGAATACAAATCCATCGCCCCCCCGCAATCTTAGGCATTTCCTCCAACTCGAAGATTATCCGTTCAGAAAGTGGCTTGCACTCCCGAACCGGTATCCGCACGCCTCCGTTCCTGTAATGGCACCTCCCATTCCGCCTCAGAGACGTTGGATAATAATGGATTTAGTTGATTTGAAAAATCGCATCCACTGCAAAAATCACCCCAGGAAGCAAGCCCAGGAAACGAGCCCGTTAATTCTAAGAAGGGAAATATCACACAGCGGGCGTTGGCTGCTAGAAGAATAAAAAGCCAAACGATGGGCTCATCGGGGCTAGGTGGGATGCTCTCCAGTTGGAACAAACCACCCGGGATTTCTTGGTGAGGGAAATGAGAAGCAGGGTGGCCTAGTGGATAGAGCATGGGTCTGGGTGTTAGAAGGACCTAGGTTCTAATCCCGGCTCCTCCACTGGTCTGCTTTGACCTTGGACAAGTCACTTCACTTCTCTGGGACTCAGTTATTTCATCCTACCTCAGGCTCACAGTCTTTTTTTTTATAAAAAAAAGGGTATTTGTTAAAACACTTACCATGGGCCAGGCACCGTTCTAAGTGTTGGGCTAAATACAAGCTAATCCGGTTGGACACAGTCCCAGTCCTCTGTGGAGCTCACGGTCTTAATCCCCTTTTACAGATGAGAAAACTGAGGCACAGAGAAGTTAACTGACTTGCCCGAGATCACACAGCAAGCAGGCGAAGTCTGGGTTAGGACCCAGGGCTGTTCTCTTTCTAGTAGACCAGTCTGCTCTCCCAAGTTAATTGATCCTCCATAGATGGATATCAGGGTGTCGATTTAAGCCTAGTATTTTTTGGAGTGCAGTATTTTGGAGTGCACCTGAATTCTTTAAAGAGGGCTAGGTTGACTTCTTTGTAGGGATAAACTCTGATTATTTTTCCCTCAATATGAACAAAGTAGGATAGGTTTGAGTTTTTAGAATGCGATTCGAGTGTTAAGGTCAGGATAGACCGGGCTTATTGGAATGAAGATTATCTGAGGGCACATGTTCTGTCTTGAAGCAGTCTGACTTTTCGAGGGACATACGGCCTCTTCCCCGGGGTCATCCATGAGCCCCTACTGACCCTGTGGCAGGGATGAAAGGAGAGCTGGCATGCTAAGAGAATAATTTCCGTTTGGCATTATCCATCCAGAGAGGCTTGAGGTAGTTGAAAACAAGTTCTGCGCACTTAACACTAAAAGCATTTCAGATCGTAGTTAGGAGCAACTTTTAGTGGGGAGCCGAATCTCCCAGAGGATCGCGGGACAAGAAGACAGAGGGAAAAGGAACCATCTTTGAATGGGCACATTTTGGGTGGGATTATCAGCTCCGAATCTGATTCTTCAGCCACATCCACCCTCACAGGTACATTTCACCAGCCGGGGGCATCAAAAGAGAAGCAGCGTAGCATAGCATAATAAAAAGGGGTCGGGACTGGTAATCAGAAGACCTGGATTCTAATTCCGACTCCCTCCTCCGGCCTGCCCTGTGATCTCATTTATGTACATAGCTATCAATTTGGTATTGTAAATGATTTTGACTAATGGCCCTCTCCCCTCTAGATTGTAAACTGGTTGTGGGCAAAGAACGTGTCTATCAACCCAGTGGTATTGGACTCTCCCACGTACTCTGCATGTAGTAAGTGCTCAGTAAATGTCATTGACTGATCTGCAAAAAGGGGATAAGAATGTATTCTCTCTCCTCCTTATTTGGTGAGCCCCATGTTGGATGAGGGACTGTGTCTGATTCATCATTGTGGGTCTGCCCAGGGCTTAGCACAGTCCTTATAACTACTTTAACCAGTACCACAATTATCATTATAAGCATGCCGTACAATGGAAACCTACAGATGTACTCCCCCCCCCCCCCCCCCCCCCACCACATCAGGGCCTCTAATTAGTACACAAGGCCACACAGATATGGCAGATATGGAGCTACTGAACAGGGACAAAGTTGACTAACAATGTTTGGAAACAATCTCAAGATTCTGGCCGTGGCAGTTTAAATCCTTGAATCCCCTGTGGCATCTTATAAACGTGAGTGAAACATCCAGATCCCGGCTGAAAATGATGTAATCATGACTACTGTTCCAATAGCTTTGCTCCTAGCTCGGGATGAAGGCCAAAATATTTGCAACTGGACAGAGACCTTGACATTCTGAAAGACATTTGAGTCTAGGACTAGATCTATTATTAATGGAGGCAACTTTCCAATCTCCCATTCTGGGCCATTTATTTTTGACTAATTATCTGCCCAGTTCAATCAAAGTGCCCTTGATTTCAAAGCTGAGCAACTGCCACCATCAAGCTGGGCCCTTTTCAGTGCTATTAACAAACTCACTACTTGTCCTGTAAGCAAAGCTCTCTCTCCGTGGGGGTAATGAACAATTAATTATGAATGTCCTAGGAACTGGAAAAACAAGGGAATTGATATTCCAGTTGGCAGCATCAGCGGTTACTGGAAGGGAAAGATTGTGGTAGTCATAGTGGTTTTTATTAAGTAATAACAGTAGTAATACTACTAACGTAGTTGTGAAGCACTTACTATGTACCAACCACTGTTAAAGTCTTGAGGTAGATTCAAGTTAATCCGATCGGATAAAGTCTCTTTCCCACATGGGGCTCACAGTCTTAATCCCCATTTTACGAATGAGGGAACTGAGGCCCAGAGAAGGTAAGTGACTTGGCTAAGTTCACGCAGCAGACGTGTGGCAGAGGCAGGATTAGAACCCACACCCTTCTGACTCCCAGGACTGTGTTCTGTCCACCAAACCATGCTGCTTCTCTACTCTGCTTACTCTGTACCAAACACTCTGCTAAGTGCTGGGCTCAGTATAAAGCAGTCATATCAGACACAGTCCCCCATCCCACATGGAGTGCCCGGGCCTGGGAATCAGAAGGACCTGGGTTCGAACCCGGCTCTTCCACTTGTCTGCCGGGTGACTTTGGGCTAGTAGCTTCACTTCTCTGGGCCTCAGTTGACTTATCTGTAAAATGGGGATGAAGACTGAGCCCCATGTGCTACCAGGACTCTGTCCTACCTGATTACCTCATATCTACCCCAATGTTCAGTACAGTGCATGGCACATAGTAAGCGCTTAGCAAATACCAAAAAAAAAATGGGGAGGAAAAGGGATGAATTGGGTGCTCAGAAAAACGTGAGGGGAAGATCTGGTCAGTTTGTGTCGGAATGAAAACGTGGCATTATTTTGAGATTTGAGCTCATTTTAGGATCACAGTCTGGTCCCAGATTATGTGAAAGTAGGCTAGAGTTTGCTGTCATGTACCGTTCAGTGAGTAGTAAGGATAGCGTATCCATCCCTTCATGTGTTGTTTAGAGAGTGTCAGATGGACCCAATACCAGCCAAAAAAAACCAGCCCCATCTTTAGAGCATTGGGTCGTCATAAACCCCAGACTTCAAGTAGTGAAGTCAGGTAGTCAACACTAGTCAAAATAAGCCCTGCGGGTAATATATTGAGCCCCATGTGGGACAGGGAAATTGACAGAGCTGATCTGATTATCCTGTTTCAACTCCAACCCCCACCCGTTGGCCAAGGCAGAAGTACCAAGGAAATACCAACTCTCTTCATAAAATACAAAATTCCAGGTTTCCCAGTCAGCAGATCTTGGAATTTTAATTCAACTGTAGACAGATTTGGAAGTGGTGACCTCTTGTCTTTCTTGTTCTTTAAGGGAATGTACTTTGTGTTTACTCTCCAGTTTTTCTCCCTATAAATCAGAATGGAAATTCTGCCAGGAAAAATCAATCGTGCAAAATACAGGCTGACCTCTTTGGAGCGTCCCAGAGCGTGGTGTGTAATTATGACCCTTCTTCATTAATAACATTTTAGAAGCAGTTCTTCCAATTCATTTCACTGATAATAACTTTGATAAATAGCAGAACAGGCCCTTACGGCCTGGCATTTCTAATTTCAGAGGCATTTTGGCTATCGATACAATATTCCTGCCTCTCGGGGCAGATAATATTCTTCAGGGAAAACAGATCGCCTCTCCTAATTGAAATTACTCTCTAGAATAGAGATAGAAGGGCTTTCAAGCCCTATAGTGGACATGAGAATTTGGACACACATTTATTCGAAAGCCCCATGTTGTGTGATCTAGTATTCCTCCCCAATAAGGACAAAGTTGCTGCCGAAAAGCTCTTGCCTGTTTAAATTAAAAGCGCATCACTTGTCCCAAGCAAGATCGGAATTTAGGACGGAAGGATCCCTAGAAAAGACACCCCCAGTTCAGCCAGTGCTACAGCTGTTCCGTCCAAGTTTTCCTTCAGTGGAGCGTTTTAAATGACTTTTGTCATTTCGTGTTGGCGTATCTGGTGGGAAACCCCTCCTGGGGTTGAAATGAGGAAGAAGCACTATGGACACCTGGATTCATCCAGGACAAATCTCACTCACCAAAGAATCAATCATCAATCAATCAGGGTATTTATTGAGCGCTTACTGTGTTCAGAGTGCTGTATTTAGCACTTGGGAGAGTGCAATGCACAATTAGCAGACCTGTTCCCTGCCCACAATGCGCTTGTAATCAATCGTTGACATTTACTGAGCTCTGTCCGTGCACAGAGTGCTGTACTAAGTGCTTGAGTGGAGTTTCCTTATCAGCCAAGAGGCTCATCCTCCCCGTGTTCTGGGTTGTTTGATTCTTAGTTGTAGCTACTTTCTGCTTCCACCTCTGCTGGGCAAGTCTAGTCCGGAAAACCTGGCTTTCCTCAGCATTTCTGGTAAACGCAACTGTCCCCAAACCAAGGATTTCTGTACAGTGGGGAAAATAAGAAGAGTTGCTAACCGGGTTTTTTGTCCACATGCCCTGGCCCTGCCCCTCTCGGGATTCCCAGCCTCGGGCTCTATCCACTAGGCCACGCTGCTTCTCTCTATTTGTTAAAAATCAATCGGTCTTATTTAATGAGCACTTACTGTGTGCAGGGCTTAGGAGAATACAATGTAGTAGAGTTGGTAGACATATTTCCTGCCCACAATGATTTAACCAAACCGTTTTTGCTGTCCACTGAACAAATTGTCTCTACATTGTACAAACCACCACTAGGCCCTTGCAAATACTGAGATTTTTTTTTTCCCTCCCCCTTCTGCTCTGGCAGGCCTGAACCAGTCCTCTGATTGCCTGAATCAGTTAGAAAGAGATTGTTAATGCTTTGACATCATGTAATACATGTTTCACAAGTCCCAGATTCCGCCACATAAATGACATACTTAGACAAGTGGTTTTACTGCTTTTGTGATTTTTTTTAAAAAAAGCAAATAAGCACATGAGAAACTCTACTTTCACTTGGACAAAATAGAAGAAGCAAGGAAAGTGTGAATTGAAAAGTCTGATGAAGACTTGCCATCGGGGAATGGGGAGATTGAATCTGCCAGTTTCTCTGCCTGAAGTGCTTTTTCGTATTAGTCCATATGTATCACACACAATTATGTTATTTAGCATATCGAGGATATCTTTTCTCCATTCATTTTATATTACAGGTGGGGACTTGCAGAATATTAATTGGCATATCCAAACTCAAATTAGGTAGAAAATAGTCTCTCCGGCCTCTACAGTGAAAGGGAGTAAAGTCAAACAATGACCCAGTGAGGGTAGAGCCGTTTAATTCACCTAAGCAGCCAAAGAGAATTATTCGGATACCTTCCCTAGATATTCCTGAGTTAACTTGTTTTTAAAAAAGGTTTTTGTTAAGCATCCACTGTGTGTCAAACGTTGTTCATAAGGGCTGGGATATGTACAAGCTAATTAGGTTGGCCACAGTCTCCGTCCCATCTGGGGCTCACGGTCTTAGTAAGTGGGAGAGCAGGAGAACTAAGGCCCAGAGAGGATAAGTGACTTGCCCAGGGTCACACAGCAGACAACTGGTAGAGGCAGGATTAGAACCCAGGTCCTCCAACCCCCAGGCCTGTGGTCTTTCCACTAGGCCATGGTGCTTCCTCAGTGTCAGTTGGCTCAACTTTCCATTGCAGTTTACCTGGGATTTTCACAGAACTGTGAGGAACCTGAAATCCCACTGCTCCGACTGTTTTTATCATCATCCTTCAGTCAATCATATTTCTTTAGCACTTATTGTGTGTTCAGAGAAGCAGCGTGGCTCAGTGGAAAGAGCACGGGCTTTGGAGTCAGAGGTAATGGGTTCAAATTCCGGCTCTGCCAATTGTCAGCCGGGTGACTTTGGGCAAGTCACTTCACTTCTCTGTGCCTCAGTTACCTCATCTGTAAAGTGGGGATTTAGACTTTGAGCCCCCCATGGGACAACCTGATAATAGTAATAATAATAATGGCATTTATTAAGTGCTTACTATGTGCAAAGCACTGTTCTAAGCGCTGGGGAGGTTACAAGGTGATCAGATTGTAAGACGGGGGGTTCACAGTCTTAATCCCCATTTTCCAGATGAGGGAACTGAGGCCCAGAGAAGTGAAGTGACTTGCCCAAAGTCACCCAGCTTACAATTGGCGGAGCCAGGATTTGAACCCATGACCTCTGACTCCAAAGCCCGGACTCTTTTCCACTGAGCCACGCCGTACAAGTTGGCAACATATAGAGACGGTCCCTACCCAACAGCGGGCTCGCAGTATAGAAGGGGGAGAAAGAGAACAAAACAAAACATATTAACAAAATAAAATAAATAGAATAAATATGTACAGATAAAATAAATAGAGTAATAACAAATTGTCATCCCATCTCATTTGCCAGTATTTCTCCTTAAAATGGACATTTTAAGGTCTCCCAGATCTAGTAAGGAAGTCCTTTCTAACATCTAGCTTCTAACCTCCCCCTTCTATCATCATCATCATCATCATCAATCGTATTTATTGAGTGCTTACTGTGTGCAGAGCACTGTAGTAAGCGCTTGGGAAGTACAAATTGGCAACATATAGAGACAGTCCCTACCCAACAGTGGGCTCGCAGGCTAAAAGGGGGAGACAGAGAACAAAACCAAACATACTAACAAAATAAAATAAATAGAATAGATATGCACAAGTAAAATAAATAAATAAACAAATAGAGTAATAAATATGTACAAACATTATTGTTTCTAGACTGTAAGCCCACTTTTGGGTAGGGACCGTCTCTATATGTTGACAACTTGTACTTCCCAAGTGCTTATTACAGTGCTCTGCACACAGTAAGCACTCAATAAATACGACTGATTGATTGATTGATCTAGCTTAAATCCATACTGTTGTATTCAGCCTGACCTCAAACTTGCCGAGCTCGCAACTCCTTAAGTGGTCCTAGACAATTACCGTCCCATTTTGTTTGCTAAAATTTCTCCCTAAAACGAACATTTTGGGGTCTGCCAGATCTAATAATAAGGAGGTCTTTTCTAACATCTAGCTTAAATCCACACTGTTGTATTCGGCTTGACCGAAAGCCTTCAGTTGTTCGCCTCATTTGGCCAAGTTTCTCCATAAAAATGAAGTCTCTTCTAACAACTAACTGGAATCTAAGCTGCTGTAAGGCAAGGCCGGGGAAGAATAGGCAACAGGGAGAACCAAGGAGGGAGACGTTTTAGCAGGCAAAGAACAAACACTTTATTTTGAGAAACTGTAACCTTGGATTGAGCAAAATACTGATTTACATACAGAGTCCTAGCCCATCTATTTATGTCTCCAAGGAAAGTAAGCTTTAGTTTCTGAAGAGAAGAAAAATTAGTTTCTAATTAGTGACAATCCAATGGATGGAGCATTCTGCATAAATTTGAATAGAGAACGCTTTTGGAAAAAAAAAACAAACCCAAAACAACACTGTGCCCTATATTATTGTTCAACAAAGAGAAAGGATACAGGTAGCAAACTGCTTTTTCTATATAAAAAAAATTGTGGACCTATTTTCACCTTATGTAGTCAAGTGTGTGATTCAATCAGCCGTTGTTTTTTAATGAGTGCTTACTGTATACAGAACACTCTACTAAGTGCTTGGGTGCGTCCAGTACAATAGATAGATCCAGAGAAAGTGTACATAATCCCTGGACTCAAGGAGTGAACAGACTTGAAGGGAATTAGCGTGGCCAAGCTGCTAGAGTGCAGGCTTTGGAGTCAGAGGACCTCGGTTCTACATTGGGCTCACAGTCAATCCCCATTCTGCACACAGTAAGCGCTCAATAAATTCGATTGAATGAATGAATGTAAGGTAATCAGGGAGAACACAGTCCCTGTCCCGCATTGGGCTCACAGTCAATCCCCATTCTGCACACAGTAAGCGCTCAATAAATTCGATTGAATGAATGAATATAAGGTAATCAGGGAGAACACAGTCCCTGTCCCACATTGAGCTCACAGTCAATCCCCATTCTGCACACAGTAAGCGCTTAATAAATTCGATTGAATGAATGAATATAAGGTAATCAGGGAGAACACAGTCCCTGTCCCGCATTGGGCTCACAGTCAATCCCCATTCTGCACAGAGTAAGCACTCAATAAATTCGATTGAATGAATGAATATAAGGTAATCAGGGAGAACACAGTCCCTGTCCCACATTGGACTCACAGTCAGTCCCCTTTCTGCACACAGTAAGCGCTCAATAAATTCGATTGAATGAACGAATATAAGGTAATCAGGGAGAACACAGTCCCTGTCCCACATTGGGCAGTTTCCCGAAACTGCATTCGCCATCATGAGGGCAACCAAAGCAACTTGTGACTTTCCCAGTTTTACCTCATTTTAACGAAACTTAAACAGGGGGACAGAGAACAAAGCCAAACATATTAACAAAATAAAATAAATAGAACAGATATGTGCAAGTAAAATAAATAAATAGAGTAATAAATATGTGCAAACATATATACATATATAAATATATATATATATATATATACAGTGCACATAGAATATGTGCACTGAACTGTGGTATAACACTTTTTTATGATATTCGTTAAGTGCTTACTAGGTGTCAGGCACTGTGCTAAGCACTGAGATAGATATAAGCTAATCGGGTTGGACACAAGGGGCTCACTGTCTTAATCTCCATTTTACAGATGAGAGAACTGAGGCCCAGAGAAGTGAAGTGGCTTACCTCAAGTCACACAGCAGACAAGTGTGTGAAGCTGGGATTAGAACTCAGGTCCTTCTGACACTCAGGCCCGTTTTCTGTCTGCTGGGTCACGAGGCTTCTATCCACTAGGCCACTTCTGTTTTAGAGGGAATAATAATAATGGCATTTATTAAGTGCCTACTATGTGCAAAGCACTATTCTAAGTCCTGGGGAGGTTACAAAGTGATCAGGTTGTCCCACGGGGGGCTCACAGTCTTCATCCCCATTTTACAGATGAGGTCACTGAGGCCCAGAGAAGTGAAGTGACTTGCCCAAAGTCACCCAGCTGACAGTTGGCGGAGCCGGGATTTGAACCCATGACCTCTGACTCCAAAGCCCGGGCTCTTTCCACTGAGCCACGCTGCTTCTGGTAGGTGTTAGATATCCCCAGATGTCTCTGGACAGATCTGGAAGGGTTGGGTCAAGTGATTATGTGATTCTGAAACCTGCGCTTGAAAGCCTTTGAGCAGAAAAGAGATGATCAATCAATCAATCAATCGTATTTATTGAGCGCTTACTGTGTGCAGAGCACTGTACTAAGCGCTTGGAAAGTCCAAGTTGGCAACATATAGAGACAGTCCCTACCCAACAGTGGGCTCACAGTCTAGAAGGGGGAGACAGAGAACAAAACCAAACATACTAACAAAATAAAATAAATAGAATAGATATGTACAAGTAAAATAAATAAATAAATAAATAGAGTAATAAATATGTACAAACATATATACATATATTCAGGTGCTGTGGGGAAGGGAAGGAGGTAAGATGGGGGGATGGAGAGGGGGACGACGGGGAGAGGAAGGAGGGGGCTCAGTCTGGGAAGGCCTCCATGGGTCATGGGTTCGAATCCCTCCTCCCCCACATGTCTGCTGTGTGACCTTGGGCAAGTTAGTTCACTTCTCTGGGCCTCAGTTCCCTCATCTGTAAAATGGGGATTAAGACTGTGAGCCCCCCGTGGGACAATCTCATCTCCTTGTATTCCCCCCAGCGCTTCGAACAGTGCTCTGCATATAGTAAACGCTTAACAAATACCAACATTATACATTATTATTATTATTATGTCACCAGCAATAGGAACATCTAGAACCTGTTTCTGTGTGCGGGCTTTCTTAGTAGCAGAGTTTGCTAAAATAGGAAAATACCTTTTCCCAGTCCAGCCTTCCTCAATGCAAATCTAAGAAAGATTATAAAGGATGTTAAAAGTGCCATTAAAACTCCCATTATGGGCGCATTCCACAGCTCTGATGCTGAGTGAAAAACTTTCATTTAGAGTTTCATTTTTCAATCTCTTAGCCAAGATAGAAGCGATTTCCTACTGCAAATTGCTTTGCAGAAGCAGAAAGGAACGTCTTTCCTCCTCACCTGAAGATTTGCTTTCAAAACTTTTTTTTCTCCCCTTTAGAGATTAAAATTTCCTCTTCGACACACAGCGAATTTAAATTATGCAGTGCCTGAACATGTGGAAAATAAATTCATTGTACACAGTCAGTTAGATTCTATACTTTTTGCCACTCCTTGGGAGATTATTTCTTCTCTCCACGCGACTAGTTTCATAGCGGTAAGATGATAATGCTCCTTTTCCATGTTCTTCTGATTAGATTAAGGCTTGCACATTCTAGGAGGAATTTAATACTAATGAACATTGACAAATTACTAGAAAATTACTTAGGAGCGATCAGCGCACAACTGCTCACTTTCGTCATTAGTTCAAGTAGTATTTTCCCATTTAGCTACCTGTGAATTTGACATCCTGCCCGGCCGTTTGAAAATATAAAGGGAAACAATAAAGCAATTACCGCTGTACAGCATCCGAAAAGCAGGAAGGTGCTTCTGGAACATTTTTAAGCAAACTCCAGTACTGCATTCCAGCAGAACTATCAAAATCCTGTATCCATTGGGAGGATTTTAAAATGAATCACAATGAAGTTAGAGAAGCAGCGTGGCTTTGTGGATGGAGCCCAGGCCCGGCCGTCAGAAGGGCCTGGGTTCTAATCCTGGCTCTGCCGATTGTCTGCTGCATGATTTGGGGCAGGTCTGGGCCTCGGTTTCCTCATCTGTAAAATCGGGATTGAGATTGTGAGCCCTCTGTAGGACAGGGACTGTGTCCAACCTGATTAGCTCGTGGCTACCCCAGCACATAGTAAGTGCTTAACAAATATCATTAAAAAAAAAAAGAATCGTCTAGTATTTTGCTATTAAGCCAGAGCTATGGGAGTAATTGCCCAAGAATCCTTTCCTCTCAAATCCCGTGATTCTTAGCAAAAATGGAAAAATTTGACTAAGCCAAAGAGAGAATTTTATCAGCGGTTCTTTTTATTGTATTTATACTCTACTATTTCCCCTATCCGTAACCCTTGACAAGAAGCAGTGTGGTCCAGTGGAAAGAGCGAAGGCTGGGAGTCAGAGGAGCTGGGTTCTAATCCCATTTCCTGCACTTGGCTGCCGTGTGACCTCAGGCAAGTCACGTAGCATCTCTCTGCCTCAGTTACTTCATCTGTAAAATGGGGATTAAATCCTCCTCCCTCTGATTTCGACAGTGAGATGGGGACTGTGTCCAACCTGAATGTCTTGCACGTGGCCTAGTAATAATAATGGCATTTATTAAGCACTTACTATATGCAAAGCACTGTTCTAAGCACTGGGGGGAATACGAGGCAATCAGGTTGTCCCACGTGGGGCTCACACTTTTAATCCCCATTTTACAGATGAGGGAACTGAGACTCAGAGAAGTTAAGTGACTTGCCCAAGGTCACACAGCAGACATGTGATGGAGCTGGGATTCGAACCCATGACCTCTGACTCCAAAGCCCGGGCTCTTTCCACTGAGCCACGCTGCTTCTCTTCTTGCCACTGGGCCTTGCTTCTTCCCCATTTTAGCGCAGCATGCTATTTTCAGTTTTGCAGAGAAGTCCACAGAAAGGAGCTGTCCTCCCAGAAATGTATCATCCTGCCCAGAGAAATATAGTGAGTGAAATATATTCAATTACCATCTTACTTACTCACCTGGAATCATTTTTATGTGCTCTGGGCACCAGTGGATGAGTGGCTATTTATGAGCACACAGTAAGCGCTCAATAAATACGATTGACTGATTGAGCCCGGTGATGATTTGAAAAACTATTTTGTGATTAGGCATTTTTTATACTTATGCTCTTGTTCAAAAAAGAAAACAACCCCAATCTAGAAATTCAAAAATTTCCTCTAAATAACCTCTAAATAGAATCATGTTATGTATGAAAAGCTGACAGACGTAAAAAGATTTCAGGCGTTGTAGAACCAATGAGCATAGGGGTTTTATTCTAGAAGAGGAATCGACGTTACTCGTGCAGAGACCACTCAATTTAAATAAAATAGAGTATGCAAAGAAGCCAAGAAATCTGATTGTGCTTTTAGGTTGAAATAAATATAGCCTTGCCTGAATCAGCAGTTCCAAGAGAAAATGTCACTAGCACTCGACTCACGCTGCTGCCTGCCAATTCACTGCATATTTTAACTTCAAATGTTCACTTTCATTTTAAATGCATCTTGGTAAGTGAGGCCAGACAGATTCCCAGTTACCCAGTCCCTGCTTGGAAATGGAATTTATAGATCTCCAATGGTGTATACCGAAGCTATTTTTTTTTCCCTGAAAAACGGACTATAGCTTCAACGGCTCTATTTTTCCAGGAAAGCAAACCTAGCCGTACAGTAGTCTTCCTGATTTTTTGGTTTTTCTTTTTGGTTTTCATTTTTTCAACACTCTCAGCTCATGTTTTGTTTTGTTGTCTGTCTCCCCCTTCTAGACTGTGAGCCCGCTGTTGGGTAGGGACCGTCTCTAGATGTTGCCAACTTGGACTTCCCAAGCGCTTAGTACAGTGCTGTGCATACAGTAAGCGCTCAATAAATACGATTGAATGAATGAATGAATGTGGAATATGGTCTGTGCCCAACCCGATTATCATGTATCTGTTTCGGTGCTTAGTGCAGTGCCTGGCACACAGTAAGCGCTTCACAAATACCACAACTATTATTATTAAAAGATCCATTCACTATCTGCAGAGCTTATTGTGATTCCCCTCACCCTCATACTTTAAAGATATCCCGGTCAGAAAAGCAACAACAACAAAAACCACCAATTTGAAACGAAGGCAAGCATGTCTTTTATTTCCACCGTATCTCAGAATCTCATAAGATTAAAAAATGGTTTTAAACTAGTATCCCTTTCCAAATGTCTCTTCAATTTTTTGGTCAATAGAGCAGGAACTCTGTTCTTTTGCGAATCCCATTTCCAGAGGAAAACTCCCATGTAATTTACCCTATTAAGAAAACTCTCGTGGCTTAGTGGAAAGAGCCCGGGCTTGGGAGTCAAAGGTCATGGGTTCAAATCCCGGCTCCACCAATTGTCAGCTGTGTGACTTTGGGCAAGTCACTTCACTTCTCTGGGCCTCAGTTCCCTCATCTGTAAAATGGGGATGAAGACTGTGAGCCCCACGTGGGAAAACCTGGTCACCTTGTAACCTCCCCAGCGCTTAGAACAGTGCTTTGCACATAGTAAGCACTTAATAAATGCCATCATTATCATTATTATTATTACAAAAGGCACTGTGTAAAACTAGCGGCAGCAACCACGTTTGTGTAGCCATTAATGGTTTGGAAGTTTTGTAACCCATCCGTTGCCCCCCCCCCACAAGCTCCTGGAGAATTACTTAATGAGGTGTAAAATTATTTTCTTTTGTTGCTGTTGTTATTAACAGTAATGTAATTTTACAGAGCTACAGTTCGTTCTTTCACAATAAATAGTGATAACTAAGTAATCCCAGGGAAATCCGTCATTTATTTTCATGTCTGGGAACACCTGTAGACTGGAGGCTCCTTGTGGGCGGGGATCGCGGCTTCCAATCTGTTGGGTTGCACTTTCTCAAGCGCTGAGAAACACTCAGTCTTGTCTTATGCTGTCGAGTCGTCTCCGACCCATGGCGACTGCACGGACGCATCTGTCCCAGAACGCCCCACCTCCATCCGCAATCGTTTTGGTATTGGATCTACCAAAGCTAGTGCTTTGCACTTAGTAAGCGCTTAACAAATGCCATCATTATTATTATTATTACAGAGCTTTCTTGGTAAAAATACGGAAGCGGTTTACCATTGCCCTCTTCCGTGCAGCCAACTTGAGTTTCCGCCGATAACTCTCTCGCACGCCGCTGCTGCCTGGCACGGGAGGGTTTTGAGTCACTCTTTAAATACCATTGAGTGACGGGAGGGGTAGTTTTCTTCCAGGGATGGTTTCACAAATTCTTGTAGCTTCTCATAATTGTATGGATTTAGTAGAAAATATTACCAATTGACTATGGCTTAAACCTTATGAAAGGTCACGTGGGTGTCCATTCTTCCCCTCCCTCTGTTAAGCCTATCGCTTTGTCACATGACATTCAGTTGGATTTGTGAGATTTCTTATTGATGATTATCGTAGGTAGCATCTGTCTGGGCAGGGAGTGTTTCTGCTAATTCTGTTGTATCGTCCTCTGCCAAATCTTTAGTACAGTGCTCTACACATAGTACGTGCTTGATAAATATGATTATCACAGTTGGCATTTGTTAGGCGCTTACTAGGCAACAAGCACTGTTCCAAGATTGAGCTAAGCTAGTTCAGTAATAACCTTTTAATGTCCAGCCCCTTTTGAAATGACGTGGCCTCCCCTGAATTTTTCTTTCTCGTTGAAATGATCACTGAGACAGAAAAACTCAAGAGACCAGATATTCTGTTCAATACGTTTTTGCCGCCCTATTTGCCTGTGTGCTTCAGGCACTAAAGTAGTAAGTTCCTCGTGGGCAGGGATCCTGTCTATCATTGGGATTGTACTTTCCAAGATCTTAGTACAGTGCTCTGCACACAGAAACACTCAATAAATGCTGCTGAGTGAATGAATGAATGAGGACTGTGTTTTGTAAATAGTCCAGTTTTGAACTTCCCCAAGTCTTTCCATTGGTATCCCAGGAATTAGAAACAGCAAAATTATTCTTAAGCATCCTGGCTTGCCTAGCTTTCGGTCGGTTGTTCTCTCATGGGTTTGAATCCTGGCTCCACCAATTGTCAGTTGTGTGACTTTGGGCAAGTCACTTCACTTCTCTGGGCCTCGGTTGCCTCATCTATAAAATGGGGGTGAAGACTGTGAGCCCCCCGTGGGACAACCTGATCACCTTGTGACCTCCCCAGCCCTTAGAACAGTGCTTTGCACGTAGTAAGCCCTTAATAAATCCCATTATTATTATCATTATTATTAATATCATTATTATTATTACCTACTGTAGGCAAAGTCCTTTATAAGATGGAGCCTCTCAAACAGTCATTTAGATGAAGAACCGTTTTTCCTTCTTTGGGGGCGAAAACGCTTGCTAGGCCGTACGAATCCCTTCGAGGCTCCCAGGAAACCAGACAGCAGCTCTCTCCAGCTTCCTCCACTCTGCTCAGCCAAACAGCATCACCAGGGAATGTGTTCTTTAAGGAAAGCAATTGGGTTCAGAAGAGGTCAGCGATAGCGTAAGTGGAAAACGAATCCCTTGCCCAAGAGGAAATTAGATGTGGGGGAGAAAAAGCCAGAAGAAGAGAAAAAGCAAACACAAAAACTGATGTTCTTTCTGAAAATATTGGCTAAGGGTTCGGTCCCCAGAATGCTTTACAGTATTGTATCCAGTTCAGTTGTCGAGATGTTTGCACGTTTCATTCATTCATTCGGTCATATTTATTGAGCGCTTACTGTGTGCAGAGCACTGTACTAAGCGCTTGGGAAGTACAAGTTGGCAACATCTAGAGACGGTCCCTACCCAACAGCGGGCTCGCAGTCTAGAAGGTGGGCTCACAGTCTAGAAGAGTCTAGAGGAGTTTGAGGCAAAGGATGACAAAGGAACAAACATGTCATTTGTAAAACTGGTGAAACAAAAATCATTCATCAGTGGAGATGTTAAACCCTTCAGATGAACTATTGTGGTATTCGGATTTCTAGACTTTAGAGTGAGTTACATCCCCTTAGGAGATCCCTCTCCTCGAAACAAAGCATCGATAATTGACGTCATGACAGAATATTAGTCTTAAATTTCTTTGACGTCCTTCTTGATTCCTTGATTTTTACAGTGATGTGTTCTGATGGACAGTGAGTGGTTTTCAAGCCCTAGTCTATGTACAGTTAATAATAATAGTAATAGTACTAGTTAAGCATTTACTACGTGCCAAGCATTCTTCCAAGCACTGGGAGACGTATAAGTTAATCAGGTTGGTCACAGTCCCTGTCCCACGTGGGGCTCCCACTCTTATCCCCATTTTACAGGTGAGGTAACTGAGGCCCAGAGAAGTGAAGTGACATGCCCAAGGTCACAGAGCAGGCACGTGGTGGAGCCAGGATTAGAACTTGGGTCCTTCCAACTCCCAGGTCCAGGCTTTATCTATTAAGCCACACTGCCTTGAATATTGCCCTTTAGTCTGCAAACTCCCTATAGGCAGGGATTGTACATATTTATTACTCTATTTATTTATTTTACTTGTACATATCTATTCTATTTATTTTATTTTGTTAATATGTTTGGTTTTGTTCTCTGCCTCCCCGTTCTAGACTGTGAGCCCACACTTGGGTAGGGACCGTCTCTATATGTTGCCAACTTGTACTTCCCAAGCGCTTAGTACAGTGCTCTGCACACAGTAAGTGCTCAATAAACACGATTGATTGATTGATTGTCTAGATCTATTGTTTTTCATCGGATTCTCCCAGGCACCTAGGACTTAGTGCTTTCCACGTGCAAAGAACCGTACTTAGTGCTTGGGAGAATACAGTATGACAGAGGAGGGAGACAAGATCCCTGCCCACAGGGAGTTTACAGTGTAAAGAGTACAATTCAGTAGAGTTAGTAGACACAATCCCTGCCATAAAGGAATTTAGAAAAGTTGGCACCTCAGACGACTTCTGGGCTCCAGCTGACCTGGAAGTTGAGATAAAGCTGGAGAGGCAAACTCACTGTGAACAGGGAATGTGTCTTCCAACTCTGTTGTGTTATAGTCCCCCAAGCACTTCGTACAGCACTCTCCGCACAGCAAATGTTCAATAAATACCACTGATTGATCGATTGATTGAGTACCCCGAGAAAGCAAGAGATAGCCAAGGGAAAGTGCTTTGGGGAAAATGCTATGGAGGGGGCGGGGGTGCTGAATATTTCTGTAGGGTGGTGAGTTTTTCTACCCGCATTTGCAGAGAGTTGTGCTACATTCATTACGGAGAGGTCTAGCGAATTGGATCCATTAGTCACGTTTTGTATCCTGCACGAGAGTTTTCCAGTTCATTAATCTTGTCATCTATTTATGTATGTTACGGGGGCATGGAAAATGGGCCAGATCAATTTTCAAAGGCCGGGCCCCACGTCCTATCAGCATATCCAAAGAAGATACATAGCCCAGCGCTCCAGCCAAAGGACTGACACATCTAAAACAGGAAAAGCCAAAAGAGGCAGATTCACCAGCCCGGCCTCACAGTGTACGAAACTTTCGTTTTCAATAGGTGTCAGTTGTGCAGACTAGACTGCCGGGCTGTCTCCCCCTCCTAGACTGTGAACCCGTTGTTGGGTAGGGACCGTCTCTATATGTCGCCAACTTGTACATCCCAAGCGCTTAGTACAGTGCTCTGCACACAGTAAGCGCTCAATAAATACGATTGATTGATTGATTGTACTATACTCTCCCAAGCACTTAGTACAGTGTTCTGCACACAGTAAGTGCTCCCATTCTCCCCTCCCCAGATCTCTCCTATCCAGGCCTTCCCCCCACCTGTACAGAACTATTCTCTCCCCAAAACTAGTCAGGACTAAATATATTCTAAATATATGTAGCCTACTTGTACTTCCCAAGCGCTTAGTACAGTGCTCTGCACACAGTAAGCACTCAAAAAGTACGATTGATTGATTGATTGATTGATTGATATTCTATTTCAATGCCTATACAATCCTTACCCTGCATGAGAGTCAGAGGACAAGGGTGCTAAGCCCAACTCTGCCCCTTGTCTGCTCCGTGACCTTGGCCAAGTCACTTCACTTCGCTAGCTCCCAGTTATCTGTAAAATGGGAGCCCTATGTGGGACGTGAACTGCGTCCAACATGATTTTGTTCGGGTTTTTTTAATGGTATTTGTTAAGCCCTTTCTGTGTGCCAGGCCCTGCTCTAAATGCCGGGGTAGATACAAAGTAATCAGGCTGAACTCTGAATTATCTTTCTAGTTTAACTGCAGAGCAAAATTACTACCTTTCCATAGAATGAACCTGGAATATGGCTTGGTTTACAGAAGTTAACAAATATCACTTTGTTAGATTTATTGAGCATTTACTGTGTGCAGAGCACTGTACTAAGCGCTTAGATTTTCTTTTAGTAAACTTTCTTTCTTTCTTTCTTTTGGATAAGCAGCGTGGCTCAGTGGTAAGAGCCCAGTCAGAGGTCATGGGTTCAAATCCCGGCTCTACCAATTGTCAGCTGTGTGACTTTGGGCACGTCACTTCACTTCCCTGGGCCTCAGTTCCCTCATCTGGAAAATGGGGATTAAGACTGTGAGCCCACGAGGGACAACGTGATCACCTTGTAACCTTCTCAGCGCTTAGAACAGTGCTTTGCACATAGTAAGTGCTTAATAAATGCCATTATTATTATTATTATTATTATTAAACAGCAGACAGATCACATCTCTCCCCACATTCAAGACCTCATAATCTTCCACCCCCTCCAACAAGCTCTCCGTGATTGATTTCTCAACACCCAGAGCCATATTGTCCCTTCTGCCAACTCCAGTGTGTGTGTACGTATTCACACCCTCCTTAGCAGTCATTGTACATTTATGTACTTAACTCATTTGTTTTGCCTAGTGTAGTTGTGATCCTAGTTATGTTTATTTCTTCTGTTGGAGTTATTAGAGTGTAAGCCCCTTGTGGGCTGGGAAGTTGTCACTTCTCTTTTCTGTGTTTCCCCAGCGCCTTGTACAGTGGACACATGAAATAGGACTATTACCGCTGGACTGAAATGCAAAATCTTCAGTTCCATTACCAGCTCAGTGCTGACGTGAATTAAAAATGGAAATAAGCAAAGTTGTATGAAGGGGGAAAAAAATGGTCTTTACACAGAATTTTCACCAACTGCATATTAAAACTTCGTTTAAAGAAAAAAAAAAGCATTTTTCCAGTTAAAGAATATGGTGCCTAAGGGGGAAAATGAGCTAACCAATCATAAATAGGTAATTGCATCATCGGAGAAGTTTTGGTGGAAGAGAGAAATAGTAACATAAACATCAAACTTCAAAAAGTATGTAGTCTTAATTGATTCCCTTTTACCTCTTCTATCATTTCACAACCAGATTGTTCAGTCCACTCAGGAACATCTGTGGGGTTTGAGTGGTGAGGAGAAAAAAAAATCGCCATGAGACTTTCCCTGTTGATTTCTCTTTCAAAATGTTCCCCCAGAAGGGAAGCCTTAATTTAAACCTATTTATTCCCATAGATTAGGAACTCCAGAGGATGAGGACCACAGGGATTGCATGTATATTATTTATAATAATGATGGTATTTGTTAAGCGCTTACTATGTGCAAAGCACTGTTCTAAGCGCTGGGGAGGTTACAAGGTGATCACAGTTTTAATCCCCATTTTTTGATCGTTCTGGTCTAAACCTAGGAACTATGACCTCTACTCCGTTGTTCTTCTGGATTTAAGGATCGCCAGTTGCCTTTTCTCCCCCGTTCATTTAATCAGGCCAAAAAAATCATCAGGGATGTGATATTTACACTCTTCAAGCCAAGCCGGGTTGATTCCCTGAATTCCCTGATTGCTGAAAAAAGATCTGTATTTCACAGTTGCCAGCAACCCACACCATAGCTGGCATTAGTTCAAATAAAAGTAGGCAGAAATCGTTGTTTTTATTCTCTTTATTCTTGGCTGTAAGCTCATCCTCTAGACTGTGAGCTCTTTGTGGGCAGGGAATGTGTCTGTTTTTGGAGTTCAGTCTCCCAAGCTCCTAGTACGGTGCTTTGCATACAGCGCGTGCTCAGTAAATACGATTAATTTTAGAACAGTGCTCTGCAACAGTAAGTGCTCAATAAATAAGATTGACATATTCAGAACAGAAAACCTAGTTAGGTTGTACTTTCATTTTTCTTCCTCCTTTGCCTCAAAGCCTGTAATTTTTTTTTAATACTCCACTCCAGAGGAACCTTCATTTAATCATCCACATTAGCTAGAGTAATTATGATTTCCAGTCTCTGGCACTCCGCACCTCAGAGCAGAACACCTTCAAAGTTTTTTTGGTTCTTTTTTTTTTGTTTTGTTTTTGTGCCGGGCTCTTAGTATTCTGAGGACGTTGCCTAATTTCTGCCCAAACTCCTGAGATTTGATAGCTATAATGTCTTTTATCTGACTTCCACTTTCTTTCAATAAAGAAACCAAAGAAGTATTTTCTTTGAGATGTATAAACCTATCAAAATGGATAACATCTGAATGACAGAGCACTAAGACTAATAAAAATCACTGACTGTGTGATCAAGAGCCTGTCAGACATATTTATCTGCAGAGAACATTAGACGATGTGGAAACACAGCAGTGACTTTCAAACTTTCTGAGCGTTTGGCTTTGGTCTGTTGCAGAGGTGTTCTCTCTCTAAATCTCCAATCTGCAATCTGATCTCCCAAGAGCTTAGTACAGTGCTTGGCACGTAGTGAGCACTTACCAAGTACCATAATAATAATGATTAAAAATATGACATATCATTAAATGGAATTAAACTGCTTTCCATAGCTACTGAGGTTAGAGCCTCATCATTAGAGAAGCAGTGTGGCTCAGTGGAAAGAGCCCGGGCTTTGGAGTCAGAGGTCATGGGTTCAAATCCCGGCTCCACCTCTTGTTAGCTGTGTGACTCTGGGCAAGTCACTTCACTTCTCTGGGCCTCAGTTCCCTCATCTGGAAAATGGGGATGAAGACTGTCAGCCCCCCCATAGGACAACCTGATCACCTTGTGCTCCCCAGCGCTTTGAACAGTGCTTGGCACATAGTAAGCGCTTAATAAATGCCATCATTGTTATTATTATCATCAAGATCATCAGCAGAATGATGTACTGAGCGGTGTTAATCAATCAGTGGTATTTATTGAGTGCTTACTATATGCACAGCACTGTACTAAGTGCTTGGGAGAGTACAGTACAACACAGTTGCACTTGGAAAGCACCAGAGGATATTGATTATGATCACCCCTCCCCTCAAGAAGCTTCCAATCTAGGGTCAAAGACAACCCCAGAACTACGGACGAGTCAGGATTATAGATTTACATTTTGACAATCAAACCGGGTCTGCCACTCTAGACCTATCCGAGAAGCAGAGTGAATTCCAACTAGTAAATGGAAAAGCGGTGTATATACACTGACCGGCTAAGTCAGAAACCTCTCTCTCCTCCGTACTTCTCCTGGAAGAAAAGGTGGGAGCGAAGTGGGTGATGCTTCTGGAAGCAGTAAAGTCACCAAATAGCCCAGTCCCAAAATGACTCGAAATTTCCAGGGAGCAGTTGAAAGAACTCCCCGAAAGTCCATGTTTTAAAGCACTGCAGCTGCGCCGACTGAAATTCATTTCTACTGGGCCGGTGAGGGTGAAGATGATGAGAAGCAGCGTGGCCCAGTGGAAAGAGCCCAGGCTTTGGAGTCAGAGGTCATGGGTTCAAATCCCGGCTCCGCCAATTGTCAGCTGTGTGACTTTGGGCAAGTCACTTCACTTCTCTGGGCCTCATCTGTCAGGGGATTCATTCATTCATTCATTTAATCGTATTTATTGAGCGCTTACTGTGTGCAGAGCACTGTACTAAGCACTTGGGAAGTACAAGTTGGTAACATATAGAGACGGTCCCTACCCAACAGTGGGCTCACAGTCTGTGAGCCCCCCGTGGGACAACCTGATCACCTTGTAACTTCCCCAGCACTTGGAACAGTGCTTTGCACATAGTAAATGCTTAAAAAATGCCATCATGATTATTATGACTCCTGACAGATGTTGCTGGACTGCAACTCCACTAAGACTAGTCAGCCGTATTTACTGAATGCTGTAGTAAGTGCTTGGGAGAGTAGAATACATCAGAGTCGGTATCACAACTTTACTTCATATACCATCACTATACTCATAAATAAAAAACACCCCACAAAAGCACAGCAAAATACCCTAACCAGGGGAGAAAAGGACAAATGATCTCATTTAGATGCGTTCAAGTTACAACATACCCACCTCCTTGAGCTAAATGGGAATTGAACGCTTAGTGTTTACACCAGGAATTTTAAACAAGATATGGAACATGATTTGAAATCTCTTCACTTTTATGTTCACAAGAGTATATGGAGTGGCTGAAGACACGCTTGCCGCCTTTGCTTAGTAAGTGCTCTGCACACCTTAAGCTCTCAGATACCATCGATTGATTGAGTATTGATTGACCACGTTAATACGATCTCTCACCCTATCAATCAATCAATCAGTCGTATTTATTGAGCGCTTACTGTGTGCAGAGCACTGTACTAAGCGCTTGGGAAGTACAAGTTGGCAACATATAGAGACAGTCCCTACCCAACAGTGGGCTCACAGTCTAAAAGACTCCTCCAAGAGGCCTTCCTAAGCCGCACCTCTCCTCATCTCCCACTCCTTTCCGTGTCGCCCAATTTGCTCCCTTGCTGGTCCCCCCTCCCAGCCCCGCAATCAATCAATCAATCAATCGTATTTAGCACTTAGGTCCGTAACTGTCATTTTATTTATTTGTATTGATGTCTGCCTCCCTACCCCCTCTAGACTATAAGCTCGTTGTGGGCGGGGAATGTGTCTATTGTTGTAATGTACTCTCCCAAGCGCTCAGTACAGTGTTCTGCATACAGTAAGCGCTCCATAAATACGACTGAACGATTGACTTTGCCCTCCAGTATCAAATAAAAAGGGATAAAATGGGCTGCAAGCCCTGTTAAGGGAGAAATCGACCCCTATAAACTGGATTCCTGACTTCATCAGAGCAGCCCCATTTTTAAGTAATTGTGGATTTGCCTGGGTGCTAGATTTGGTCTTAGATACTTGTATTAGAAGTTTGTACTTTGACAACTCTACATGTCATGTGCGCAGTTATGTGATCCGAGGTAATTCATCAATACTTAACAATGTGGTGGTTTTTATTAAGAGCACATAGCTTCCAGCATCTCATCAAAAAAGTCCTACTTTTATTCTATTCTATTCCCATTCCATACTATATTCTGAAACTCCATCTTTACGTAGCATTTGTTGAATAATGCAAGATCCTTGTGGCCTGAACGATTTAACAGTGCATGACTGGAAAACAGATATCAAGAGCCAAAGGCCACTTGATATAAAAGACATATTTCATTTATACAGCCTGTGTAACTGGAAAAGAGCAAGAAGTGCAACTTATTCTTCTGGCCACGGCACAGGTACCCAAATGTCTAGCTAGCTGCCTTTTCATAGGTCCCTGATGAATGATTTATGGATCTGCGGCAGTTTGAAAGAACAGCAATTGTCCTGGGAGAATATCCAAGATATATGTTGGTTTCTGTTCCTTATAGATAAGGACATGAGTGAGAGTGGAGAGTCTGAAAAATGTCAAGAGAAGTTTCGAGGCACTGATCATCCTAATTTTATTGAGAACCAATCCAGGGAATATTTCAGAAGATGGCCTAATGGAAACAGCATGGGTGTGCGAGTCATAAGGGCCCGAGTTCTAATCTCACCTCCACCACTTACTTGTCTGCTGTGTGGCCTTGGGAAAGTCACTTCTCTGTGCCTCAGTTCCCTCATCTGGGGCTAAAATGGGGCTTATAACCGTAAGCCCCATGTGAGATATGGACCGTGTCCAACCTGATTATCCTTTGCTTACCCCGGTGCCTTAGTTTAGTGCCTGGCACAAAGTAAGCTCCCTAAAGATACCATTAAAAAAAAAATACTAAACCCACATGCTTTTTCACATCAAAATTCTTCCAAATAGATTGATAGAGGAAGTCGAGACAGTGGACACTTTGTGATTTAATAATGATAATGAGGATAATGGCGTTTATGAAGCCTATATTAGGTGGTAAGCACCATGGGAGAAAAGATGCTACCTTCTCAGTGGAAAGAGCACGGGCTTTGGAGTCAGAGGTCATGGGTTCAAATCCCCGCTCCGCCGCTTGTCAGGTGTGTGACTTTGGGCAAGTCGCTTAACTTCTCTGTGCCTCAGTTCCCTCATCCGTAAAATGGGGATTAAGACTGTGAGCCCCCCGTGGGACAACCTGATCACCTTGTATCCCCCCCAGCACTTAGAACAGTGCTTTGCACATAGTAAGTGCTTACCAAATACCATCATTATTATTATTATTATTCCAGCCTCCAACTTTTTTACTAATTCCACTCCGAGTTCCACTCTGAACAAGGGTTTACGAAACGGGTGAAGTTGGGCGAAGTCTCAGTGCCTTTTTGTTCCCATGATCCTAGACCACACTCTTTGGCCTCATTCATTCAATCGTATTTACTGAGCGCTTACTGTGTGCAGAGCACTGCACTAAGCACTTGGGAAGTTCAAATCGGCAACATATAGAGAAGGTCCCTACCCAACAACGGGCTCACAGTCTAGAAGGGGGAGCCGGACAAAAAAAACCAAAACAAGTAGATAGGTGTCAAGCCATCAGAATAAATAGAATTATAGCAATATGAGCATCATTTATAAAATAAATATGGTAAATATGTACAAATAAAATAGAGTAATAATAATAATAATAATAACAATAGACCTCAAGAATGGTCGTGCAGTGCTCACCGTTGGTCACAGCTTGGCCAAACAAGACTGTATGGATGACAGAGTCACCTTGAGACAACAGCACGTTTGAGGAGACAGCAGCTGGAGAATAGAGAGCAAGGTACAGGGTTCTAATCCCAGCCTCGCCATCTGCCCGCTGTATGACCTCGGGCAAGTCGCTTCACTTCTCTGTGCCTTGGTTTCCTTCTCTGTCCTACTTTTGTATTCATGGTACTTGTTAAGAACTTACTATGTACTGGGGTAGAGAGAGACTAATCAGACTGGACACAGTCGCTGTCCCACAGGGGGCTCACAGTCTTAATCCCCATTTGACAGGTGAGGGAACTGAGGCACAGGGAAGTTAAGTGACTTGCCCAAAATCCCACAGCGGGCGAGCGCCGGAGGCAGGATTAGAACCCTGAACCTCGTTTTCTACTCTCCTGCTGCCAGCTCCTCACCTATGCTGTTCTCTCAGCTTGGGCTTCCCTCCCTTCTCCCATCCAACAGACCACAGATGACTATCTTCAAATTCCAAAATCCCACATCTTCCATAGTTTCATTCACCCGTACTTAACTGAGCGCTTACCGTTTACAGAGTACTGTATTAAGCACTTGGGAGTGTATGATATAACAATAAACAGACACATTCCCTGCCCAGAACCATCTTAGAGTCTAGAGAGAGCTTATAGTCCAGCAGTCCAATGGATCTCCCAGCACCCCAAGTCGTATCATTCCTTCAGCCAACTTTTATGATTTTTTTCTACACCTTCCTTGGCACTCGTGGTCATATATCTGCTCATTTTTTTCTTTTTAGTTGGTCCTACTCCTTGCATGAATAATAGCTCACATCAGAGTCACCTCCTAATAGAAAGCACCGATGTATATGTTGCATAAAAGTTCATTTTTTGCTGAACGTACATTTTTGAATGGAAGACGATCGACTCTATCATTAGCATTTTCATGACCCTACATGAAATGACTCAATCAGAAACCCTAGCCTCAGAAATGAGGGGTGGAGCAGCCAAGGATTTCATATCTCTACCGAGATTTTAGGAATATACATTTTTTCTCTTGATAAGCCTCATTTCCCCATTGTCGTTCCAGCCATTTTGAACAACACTTGTTTCCCAACAGATTTGCAAGAGATCGTCTTAAAGAACCAAGAGGAGGGAGAATAGAGTTGATAAATTCATAAAGACTATAAGCATTTGGAAAAAAAATCACAATTCTCACAGGGCTTTTCACGTTTAGTTCCCTGGCATTTATCACAGCCAAATGATCCAATAGGTTTGGCTTACCGCTGTGTACGATGCAAAAAGGAATGAATAATCCCTCCTAGAGAGTGTTAAAATACGAATACTAAATACTGCAATTTCCTCCGTCCTCATAAGAAAAAAACGTTCTTCAGAGCCACTCAACCCGATAAACAAACCTTGTTAATGTGCCCAGGGTTTGCAGAAAACAAGCTCACGGGTCATGTCAAACTGCATTAAATTGTTTGTTATGAGCCAAATGAATGACCAAAAAAAAAAAAGCTTCAGAGTCTTGAACGCCCGAATGACTTTTCATCTAATTTCTATCTTTCCTTTTTCATTTTGGCAAGGTGACAACCCGGGCTCATTGCTTTCCTCCTCATCACCTTTCCCTCGGGATGTGAAAGGAGTGCTTTGAAAAAGGTCAAACCAATCCCGAGCTCTGGACTCTGTTTCCGCCAGAGGCTGGAGAGAGGGGCCGCACGGATAGGTTGCCAACCAATTCCACATCATGTTTTTTTTTTGGTCAAGCCGACACTGGCAAATCAAATAAACATGAGATCTGCTTTATTATGCCTCTCATACATTGCCTTTCACGTTCCCAGGCATAATAAGAGACTCCGATCCAGAATGGATTCCTGTGGGATGATATCCTTAGCAAGGCCATTTTGGGAGGGGCTTGCGAGGGGAGAAAGGGCCCCAAAAGTGTGAGGGTCCGGGGGGCTACCGTGCTGGGGGGAAGTTCCATAATAATAGTGATCAGGGTATCTGTGAAGTGCTCATTACGTTCCAGGGCACTGTATTACGTGCTGGGGTGGATACGAGCAAATCGGGTTGAACACAGTCCCTGTCCCACATGGGACTCACAGTCTTAATCCCCGTTTTACAGATGAAGGAACTGAGGCCCAGAGAAGTGAGGCGACTTGCCCAAGGTCGCACAGCAGACAAGTGGCAGAGCCGGGATCAAACCCAGGTCCGTCAGCGCTTAGAACAGTGCTTTGCACATAGTAAGCGCTTAATAAATGCCATTATTATTATTATTATTATTATTATTATTATTATTCTGACACCCCGACCTGGGCTCTATAGTAATAATAACAATAATAATTGGCATTTGTTAAGCGCTTACTATGTGCAAAGCACTGTTCTAAGTGCTGGGGAGGATACAGGGTGATCAGGTTGTCCCACGTGGGGCTCACAGTCTTAATCCCCATTTTCCAGATGAGGTAACTGAGGCCCAGAGAAGTGAAGTGACTTGCCCAAGATCACACAGCTGACATGTGGCGGAGTTGGGATTCGAACCCATGACCTCTGACTCCAAAGCCCGGGCTCTTTCCACTGAGCCACGCTGCTTCTCATCAAGAAAGCCGCACTGGAACTAGATGTTAAACTCCTTGAGCGCTGGGATCATGCCTTCTTCCACTGCGATACTTTCCCAAGCGCGTAGTCCAGACCGCTGGATTAATCGCTTGGGAGAGAACAATAAAACAATGTAAGAACCACGTTCCCTGCCCATAACAAACTTACATTCTAGAGGGGGAGGGATACAGTAATAGAATTAAATTACAGTATCTACACTATTTTGTGTCCACTTAATGGGGTAAATATACATTTGTGTGTATATTATTTGTGCACATATATATATATATATTTATCCCATTAAATGTTCAGTCCAAATTATAGGCCAGTTGGTTTACCAGTCAGTGATATTTACTAAGCACGTACTGTGTACATACCACTTTCCTAAGCAGTTGGGAGAGAACAATAAAACAGTGTAAGAACCACATTCCCTGCCCAGAACAAACTTACATTCTAGAGGGGGAGGAATACAGTAATAGAAATAAATTACAGTATCTACATTATTTTGTGTCCAGTTAATGGGATTAATATACATTTGTGTGTATATTATTTGTGTGTATGTATATATATATATATATATATATATATATATATATATATATCTTGAGACGCGGACTCTCTCTCCTCTATATCTCTTCCTCAACAGCAATCCTGCATATGCACATAGACACTCACAGAATTCACCCCCAGAAAGCAATTCTATTTGCATGAATATATGCCCCTCTTTCTTTCATTTCTACCTATAAGAAAGTTTGTTTGTCTTTATTCTTTTTTCCCTTCCTAAATGCACAAAGGTCTGGACATGACTTGATTTTTTTTTTCGAGAGATAATAGTATGAGATGTTAAAATGAAAAACATTTTTTTTTTCTCCGCAGGAAACCCTAGTCCAAATTTGGTGACCCTTTGTCATCTTTGATTTCACCCATTCCTCTATAGAACGCCTTCTGGGCTTTGAAACCACATTATTGAAATTCAGGTCTAAGATATAACTAGCATTCATATCCAAATTAATATCCATGTACTGTGATTACATAATGCAAATTTCTCACAGTAGCAAATTAAACATTTCTTCTAATCATCTTGTGGCTGCCTTCTTATTTTGAAAATTAAAATTTAGATCTCAGTTAATTTTTTTATGTGGTCTGTTCTTATCTGTTTTAACAAAAATCAGCCTGAAAATTAAAACGGCTGAACTTATCTTCCCCAGAAAAAAAAACAAGCGACTTGTTGAAAAGAATAAATCGCCTTTGGTAAACTTCTGCTTTATATTTACTGCCCTTTAGGGACTGTATCGTACGCCTACATTTTGAATTGCCCAAGAGAGATGAAATTGAAGTTTATAAAATTTCCCTAGGTTTCTTATTTCAAAACTCGGATGTGTTTTCAGTTGCATTCCTGGAGGCGTCTGGGAAAAAAGAAGAGAAATAGGACAGTGCGATAAGACAGGAAGGAGAGATGTTACCAGAGATTTATCTGAACGTTATCTCTTTAATGGACTTTTATTTTTATTATCCTTTCCCAAGTGTTATTATCCTAAATGTAGGTGTATCCTAAAGCAGGTCAGTCCAGCCCTACAATTCAGGAAATGGCCTGTCTTTATCTTTCAGGAAGGCTATCCAGGCAACTTTCCACAGGCTGGAGGAGAAGTGGTGAACGGGAGATCATCATGTGAGTCTTCCTCGGTTCCACGCCGGACTGGCGCATTTGGCACCTCTACCCGTCCTTCAGGGGAAATCCCTCAAGACGGTAGGTTGAGCGAGCGGTTGAGAATGACTACCGATCGATCGGGTCTGTCCTTTCAGTGACCCGACCTTCCAACCGGGGGGAGGCGACGGGGAAGAGGGAGGAAGACGTCTCCGTAAAGCTCCCTAGGTGGAAGGGCTCAGGCCGATCGCGGGCGTGCGGCCAAGCGCACAGCCCCTCGGGGTCCTTATACGCGTATGATTTCCATCAAAGCCAGATCTGCTCTGAGGGTGAGGGGAGAGACACGTACACGCGGTCTCCACCCCGGACTAGGGGACGGAGAGGTCATCAATCGTATTTATTGAGCGCTTACTATGTGCAGAGCACTGTACTCTGGTCGATCCGACAGGGGCAGGGCAGACCCAAGCCCGTCTCCAAAGGCGTCAGCTCGGGTTTGGAGTCCAGGGAGTGAGGCCAGAAAGGACCCGAGGCTACCTACGCGTCGGCAGTGTGGAAAGCCCAGAACGGGACGGGGTTGGAATTCAGAAAAGGAAGTTAAAATCTCCTTAATCGAGCTTGTAAAATGCAACATCCGGGGAGCAGTCATGGATAGATTTGAAGCGGCATCGTAAGGTCCGAAGTCGAGCTATAACTAGGATGACAAACGAGTGTGAAAATAGTAATGGCCACCTTGCTGGTGACGATTGGCTGTGTTATGAGGTCCAGGAGGGTGACCGTTATGTGGTTCCGACAAGAGTCCTGCGGGACAGAATAATAACAATAATAATCATAATGAACATTATGGTGTTCAAGAGCCGTCCGTGCTGGACTTGGAAGCCACCGACCTGATCCAGTAACTGGGTTGCTAGCGCTTAGTCCAGTACCTTGCATCAATCAATCAATCAATCGTATTTATTGAGCGCTTACTGTGTGCAGAGCACGGGACTAAGCGCTTGGGAAGTCCAAGTTGGCAACATATAGAGACGGTCCCTACCCAACAGTGGGCTCACAGTCTAAAAAGGGGAGATACTTGCATGCAGCATACACTCAAGAAAAAATGATTGGTCAGCCGCGGTCCTGGATTCTGATGTGGTTTTCCTCGTCTTTCTCCACTATTCGTACAGCAGTCCACATGCAAGCACAGTGGGAGGGAAGTTGTGTGGATGTAGTGGCAGAGGACCAACTGATTTTCTCTTTGCCTGAACATAGACGATTGGAATGCAAAGACCTCACCAAAGGGAGTTTTTCCAGTAAGGATTTGTTATCTCAGAGAGGATGCTTTCTTTCTTAAACGGGTATTATTGCTATTTGATCAGCTGGCTGAGTTCTCTTCATACATGTTATTAAAATGCCGCAGTGACCTTCACAGTCAATTATGTGGGTTGTATCTTCTACAACGGCATAGTAATGTTGCCATTAAAAATGCAGACAAATTCCCTCAAAGCTGTCACCTTCAGAAAGAGTCATAAATTACATCTGCGCTTGACAGCGCAGGATTCTGAGGTTATTTTAACACCCCGAGATGGACTTTAGGAGTGAGCGATCGGGCGCTGACCTTTGGAGCCGGAGGCGGGGGACAGACAACTGCTGCACAGCCGCTCCCCGGCTTGCCGTTGGAAGCAGCGTGGCTCAGGGGAAAGAGCCCGGGCTTCGGAGTCAGAGGTCATGGGTTCGAATCCCGGCTCTGCCAATTGTCAGCTGTGTGACTTTGGGTAAGTCACTTCACTTCTCTGGGCCTCACAGTCTCTGTCCCCATTTGACAGACGAGGCAACTGAGGCCCAGAGAAGTTGTGACTTGCCAGGGTCGCACAGCAGACAAGTGGTGGAGGGGCAGTGTGACCAACTGTGTTGTCCTCTCCCAAGCGCTCAGTACAGTGCTCTGCACACCGTCGGCACTCAATAGATACCACTGATTGACCGACGTGGGGAACAGAACAGAGCCGTGGTGAGGGCCGAGGCCTAAAGAGCTGGGTGATATTCTAGACTGTGAGCCTGCTGTTGGGTAGGGACCGTCTCTCTATGTTGCCATCTGGAACTTCCCAAGCACTTAGTACAGTGCTGTGCACACTAAGCACTCAATAAATACGATTGAATGAGTGAATGTGCCTCAGTTACCTCATCTGTAAAATGGGGATTGACTGTGAGCCCCCCGAGGGACAACCTGATCACCTTGTAACCTCCCCAGCGCTTAGAACAGTGCTTTGCACATAGTAAGCGCTTAAGAAATGTCATTTAAAAAAAAAAAGCAACTCTCCGACTTGTGAGCTGTCACCTTTCTGGGACTTAGAGGCAAGGAAGGCAAATAGGGCAAGTGAGGGAAAGCGGCTTGGCGGGGATGTGATTGGAGTAGGGCTTTGAAGATGTGGGAAGCGGTGGTCCGTCGGACTTCCGGGCCTGAGGGAGGAGACGGCCGGGGTGTCGGCGGCGAGAAAGACAAGATCGCGGCACGGAGAGTAGGGTGGAATTAGGGGAGCGAAATATGTGGGCTGAGTTATAGTAGGAGATAAGCAAGGTAAGGTGGGGAGGGGCGGGGGGAGAGAGAAATGATTGAGTGTTAAAGGTGAGGGAGAGGAGTTGATGCAGAGGCGGATTGAAGGTTTCCGAGGAGCATACTGAGCAGCTGGGAGAGTATAGTGCAACGGAATTAGCAGACGTGGTCCCTGAAGTGTGGACTGGAGTTGGGAGAGACAGGAGGCAGGGAGGTCAGCGAGGAGGCTGATGCAGTGGAGGTAGGAAGTGTCAAGCGCTTGGATAAGCGTGCAAACGGTTTGGATGGAAAGGAAAGGGCGGATTCCAGAAACGCCGTATACCCGACTGGATTTGAATGACACTGACCCTGTGGGTTGTATGAGACAGATGAGTCGAGGCTTGAGCCGAGAACAGTGGTATCTACAGCTCTGGCAAAGTCAGGGGGCAGACAGGGCTTGGGGGGGAGGGGAAAGAGTTCTGTTTCGGACAGATTAAGTTTGCGGTATCGACGGGATGTCCGAATAGAGGTGTCCTGGAGGCAGAAGGAAACGCGAGACTGCGGAGGAGGAGAGAGATCAGGGCTGGAGCGGTAGTTCATCCAACACAGGGATGGTGTCGGAAGCTGTGGGGGCGAATGAGCTGTCCAAGGGAGCGAGTGTAGATGGAGAAGAGAAGGGGACCCTGAACTGAGCCTTGAGAGACTCCCACAGTTAGGTGGTCGGAGGCAAAGGAGAAGGAGAACCAGGGGAGGGGAGGATAGGATCAGTGAAGCCTAGGTTAGATTACAATACCACAACAGCCTTAGAGTTCTTCAGCTGGGTGGGGAGCTTCTTGCCCTGTTGTATCCACTCGCTCCTAAAAACCATGCCTCCTTTTGAGGCGGTTTTTGTTGTTGTCTTATGGTATTTCTTCAAGCGCTTACTTTGTGCCGGGCACTGTATTAAACGTGGGGGCAGGCACTAGCTAATGAGGCTGGACACGGTCCGTGTCCCCCGTGAGGCTCACGATCTTAATCGCCATTTTACAAATGAGGGGACTGAGGCCCAAAGAAGTTAAATGACTTGCCCAAGGTCACACAGCAGGCAAGTGGCAGAATCAGGATTAGAACCCGGGCCCTTCTGGCTCTCAGGCCCACGCTCTAGCCGTTAGGCGACGCTGCTTCTACTTCGTGTGTCTACACTACGAGAACTTTTACGCGTGTTTTTTTCCTTTTATCAAATTCCGGGTACAAGGCAGGCAGGGAGAGGAACACAAAGAAGCTTAAGAAGCAAAGGAAGCAGATAAAACAAGCAAGATTCACAACATGTTTGCTAAAACTATTGCTCCTTCATTTAAATATTCAACATTCTTTGCATATGAAACATCTGCTGGTTTCATTTACGATCGATGCTAAACATCGCCGGTGGTGTTTAATTATATTTTTGGGCCAAACATTTTCGTAGGGAAAGTGCCCATTTCATTTGCAATGAGAAATGCTACCTCCGTCTTTTAGAAAGGATTATTAGCTTTTGTCTAATTGTTTGGACCATTACCATAGAGTAATTAAATGTCTGGTATGAAAAACGAGCGTGCCGGTAATATATGGGTATTTCATTCGGCAAGGTGTGCTTGATCCATCAAAATACTCATTTCCAGTTGGAGAGGCACTAGCATTCCATTAGTGTGGAAAGCCTGCCGGTCCATCTGCGTCTATACTAATCGTGGCACTTGTTAAGCGCCTACTTTGTGCTAAGCGCCGGGTACAAGTTAGTGAGGTTGCACACAGTCTCTGTCCAATGGGACATATAGTCTAAGTAGGAGGGAGTAAGATTAGATTCCTCATTTTACACTCAGAGGTAACTGAGGCACAGAGAATAAAAATAATTAGAAGAATGATGGCATTTGTTAAGCTCTTACTATGTGCTAAGCACTGCTGTAAGCGCTGGGGGGATATAACATGATCAGGTTGTCCCACGTGGGGCTCACAGTCAATCCCCACTTTACAGATGGGCTAACTGAGGCGCAGAGAAGTTAAGTGACTTGCCCAAGGTCACACAGCAAGCATGTGGTGGAGCCGGGATTCGAACCCATGACCTCTGACTCCAAAGCCCGGGCTCTTCTCACTGAGCCACGCTGCTTCCAAGTGAAATGACTTGCTCAAGGTCACACGGCAGACACGTTGCAGAGCCGGGATTAGAACCCACGTCCTCTGACCACCCAGGCCCGGGCTCTTCCCATCTAGGCCACGCTGCTTCTCAGTATCTGTTTGTGCATCTGTGCATGTGCACACATAATAATAATAATAATGACATTTATTAAACGCTTACTATGTGCAAAGCACTGTTCTAAGTGCTGAGGAGGTTACAATAATAATAATAATAATAATGGCATTTATTAAGCGCTTACTATGTGCAAAGTACTGTTCTAAGCGCTGAGGAGATTACAAGGTGATCAGGTGGTCCCACGGGGGGCTCCCAGTCTCAATCCCCATTTTCCAGATGAGGTAACTGAGGCACAGAGAAGTGAAGTGACCTGCCCAAAGTCACACAGCTGACAAGTGGCAGAGCCGGGATTTGAACCCATGACCTCTGACTCCAAAGCCCGGGCTGTTTCCACTGAGCCGCGCTGCTTCTCTTTTCGAACGACATAGGAGGGTGTGGGTCGAAAACCAGGAAGGAGCACATTTTGGAGAGAAAACAAACTCTTGTCAGCCCAAGTTAGAGGCGTTTACCTAGGAAAAAAGAACTGCCAGCTCATCCTTTTTGTTTTTCAGCTTCTGTAAGCATATCAGACAGGCTTGATTTTGGAAGAATAATTAACCAACAATACAAAGGAAATTGCTTCTCCACAAGCGGAATAGATTGTTGCCTATGGGCTCTCTGGCTGCTAAAGACCACAGAGGAAATTAAATGACTTTAGGAAGTCCAAGGAACAGTGGAATGAATAGGCAAAGAAGAAGTGGCGATGCCGATTTGGTGCCTTTGAATCAATCAATCAATCAATCAATCAATCAATCGTATTTATTGAGCGCTTACTATGTGCAGAGCACTGTACTAAGCGCTTGGGAAGTACAAATTGGCATCACATAGAGACAGTCCCTACCCAACAGTGGGCTCACAGTCTAAAAGGGGGAGACAGAGAACAGAACCAAACATACCAACAAAATAAAATAAGTAGGATAGAAATGTACAAGTAAAATAAATAAATAAATAAACAGAGTAATAAATATGTACAACCATATATACATATATACAGGTGCTGTGGGGAAGGGAAGGAGGTAAGACGGGGATGGAGAGGGGGACGAGGGGGAGAGGAAAGAAGGGGCTCAGTCTGGGAAGGCCTCCTGGAGGAGGTGAGCTCTCAGCAGGGCCTTGAAGGGAGGAAGAGAGCTAGCTTGGCGGATGGGCAGAGGGAGGGCATTCCAGGCCCGGGGGATGACGTGGGCCGGGGGTCGATGGCGGGACAGGCGAGAGCGAGGTACAGTGAGGAGATTAGTGGTGGAGGAGCGGAGGGTGCGGGCTGGGCAGTAGAAGGAGAGAAGGGAGGTGAGGTAGGAGGGGGCGAGGTGATGGAGAGCCTTGAAGCCCAGGGTGAGGAGTTTCTGCCTGATGCGCAGATTGATCGGTAGCCATTGGAGGTTTTTGAGGAGGGGAGTGATATGTCCAGAGCGTTTCTGGACAAAGATAATCCGGGCAGCAGCATGAAGTATGGATTGAAGTGGAGAGAGACACGAGGATGGGAGATCAGAGAGAAGGCTAGTGCAGTAGTCCAGACGGGATAGGATGAGAGCTTGAATTAGCAGGGTAGCGGTTTGGATGGAGAGGAAAGGGCGGATCTTGGCAATGTTGCGGAGCTGAGACCGGCAGGTTTTGGTGACGGCTTGGATGTGAGGGGTGAATGAGAGAGCGGAGTCGAGGATGACACCAAGGTTGCGGGCTTGTGAGACGGGAAGGATGGTAGTGCCGTCAACAGAGATGGGAAAGTCAGGGAGAGGACAAGGTTTGGGAGGGAAGACAAGGAGCTCAGTCTTCGACATGTTGAGCTTTAGGTGGCGGGCGGACATCCAGATGGAGATGTCCTGAAGGCAGGAGGAGATGCGAGCCTGGAGGGAGGGGGAGAGAGCAGGGGCAGAGATGTAGATCTGGGTGTCATCAGCGTAGAGGTGATAGTTGAAGCCGTGGGAGCGAATGAGGTCACCAAGGGAGTGAGTGTAGATTGAGAACAGAAGGGGACCAAGCACTGAACCTTGGGGAACTCCCACAGTAAGAGGATGGGAGGGGGAGGAGGAGCCTGCAAAAGAGACTGAGAAAGAACGACCGGAGAGATAAGAGGAGAACCAGGAGAGGACGGAGTCTGTGAAGCCAAGGTCAGATAACGTGTTGAGGAGAAGGGGGTGGTCCACAGTGTCAAAGGCAGCTGAGAGGTCGAGGAGGATTAGGACAGAGTATGAGCCGTTGGATTTGGCAAGCAGGAGGTCATTGGTGACCTTTGAGAGCGCAGTTTCCGTGGAATGAAGGGGACGGAAGCCAGACTGGAGGGGGTCGAGGAGAGAGTTGTTGTTGAGGAATTCTAGGCAGCGCGTGTAGACAACTCGTTCAAATCCCTTTGAAATCCCTTCAGTTTAGAAAACAGATTCCAAAATAATTTTACAGTAGGACAGATGTGTCCTCCAAGTTCCTTTAAGGGTATTTTCCATGTACTTCAAAGGCAGAGGATTTGCCCTATTGGACTCCCCACTTTGAAGGTAAAAACTTGGAGCAAAAGTGTGTCCAGAACACTGTACTGAGCACTTGGGAGAGTACAGTAAGCACACTTACGTAAGTGCTTAAATACCGCTGATTGACACTGATACCTCTCCTTTCGTACTGTATTCTCCCAAGTACTTAGGAACTTCAAGGACACTTCTGTCCTACTGTAAAATTATTTTTGGAATCTGTTTTCTAGACTGAAGGCTTTTCAAAGGCAACAAATCGGCATCGCCATTTCTTCCTTGCCTGTTCATTCCACTGTTCCTTGGACTTCCTAAAATCATATAATTTGCTTTGCGGTCAGTTTTTTTTATGGTATTTGTTAAGCACTTAATATATGCCAGGCACTGAACTAAGGGCCGGGGTAGATACAAGGTAATCAGGTTGGACATAGTCCTTGTCCAATATTGAGCTCATAGTCTTAATCCCCACTATAGAAGAGATAACTGAGGCACAGAGAAGAGATTAATTGAATGATTACTGTTACTATTACTACTGCTACTACTATTACTACTAATAATAATAATGGTATTTGTTAAGCGCTTACTATGTGCAGAGCACTGTTCTAAGCGCTGGGGAGGTTACAAGGTAATCAGGTTTGTTCCACGGGGGGCTCACAGTTTTAATCCCCATTTTACAGATGAGGGAACTGAGGCACAGAGGAGTTAAGTGACTTGCCCAAAGTCACACAGCTGACAGTTGGCGGAGCCAGAATTCGAACCCATGACCTCTGACTCCAAAGCCCGGGCTCTTGCCACTGAGCCACGCTGCTTCTCAATAATGGCATTTATTAAGTGCTTACTATGTGCAAATCACTGTTCTAAGCGCTGGGGAGGTTACAAGGTGATCAGGTTGTCCCACAGGGGGCTCACAGCCCTAATCCCCATTTTCCAGATGAGGGAACTGGGGCCCAGAAAAGTGACGTGACTTGCCCAAAGTCACACAGCCGACAAGTGGCGGAGTCGAGATTTGAACCCATGACCTCTGACTCCAAAGCCCGGGCTCTTTCCACTGAGCCACGCTGCTTGAGATGGGCCTTCAATAAGGCTTTGAAATGGGGAAGAGTCATCGTCTGCACTAGGAGTGAATCTGTGTGTACGGAGATAATAATAATAATAACGATGGCATTTATTAAGCGCTTACTATGTGCAAAGCACTGTTCTAAGCGCTAAGTTCTAAGTCATCTAAGAGATGACTCTGTGTGTATGAATCTGGAAGTCAAACCTGCAGAAATTTTTTACTCATCAGGAAAAAAATATGAGGGAGACTTTCTAAGAACATGTCTCAGATTTATGATTGTTCATTCACGCTGTTACTGGGCACTAGGGAGAGAAGGCACTGTTTAAAAGCATTGTAAATAGCTGAATTCTATTTTACACAATGTTTCTAAAGGCAATATAACCATAAAATGCGCTAATGGAACAATATCTTAAAAAAAAAAAACCCACATGCTGTTTGCAAGCATTAGAGACTTAGTTTTATCAAGGGGTAATAGTCAGCCTGCCATGCTCTTAGAGAACCATAATAAACCCTTCTATATAATGCATGAGTTGTGTTAGATCCCAGACGTCTTTTGCTTAAGGAACAATTTAATTGAATGGATGTGAACTGGACCATCCGTAACGTTTACGGTCGACAGCTTCATAAAGACGGTTGTCTGCTTACCGTTCACTAATCCACCCCCAAGTTTGCTGTTGTTGTTTGGGTAAATCGCTGTCACATCAGCTCAGAGCCATATCCTCCTGCTTTCATGGAGCCGTTTGTACTGTAAAACAGGCGTGACTTTTTCTAGAAGATTAAAAAAAAAAAGATAATTATGTTGCCAATTAAGGTCGGCTGTAGCTTGCCCAAAGACTATTAAGGATATATATATATATATATGCACACATTTAGATTGACACTCCTCAGCAGCATTTTGCAGTCTTGCTGGGGATTAATAAGACCTGGGAAAGTTGAGAATTCATGTCTTCACATGCATTTAGGCTTTTTATTCAGGACAACAAAGAGCTCTCTCCAGGGTTATCTGGAAATACTTCAAAGGTAAAGGACTGGGGAAGCCTGTTTACTTTAGAGAGAGGATTTTCCTCCATTATCGGTGGAGTGGAGGTTCAAGTGCAACTGTCCAGAGGATTACAGCGGTAGAGCTGGCATATTCATTTGCAGATATATCTTTCGGCTGTGGCTTGTTTAAGAGGAAGAGAAAAGTTTACCCCGAGGATAAAACAGGAAGAAAGGCTGTCTTTCATTTTCAGTGATCATTCTAATTCCTACAGGAGAGGTGAGCTAGACAAACGATAGATATTTGGATCGGGGTGAAGAGGAGGGAATTTTGCAGTTCCCGGAAAGGATTCTGAGGACGTGTGGATTGAGCAAGCAATCCATCGATCAGTGGTATTTATTGAGCACTTCCTATGCCCAGAACACTATACTAGGTGTTTGGAAGAGTCCAATCCAACAGAATTAGCAGATACGTTCCCTGCCCACAGCAAGCTTACAGTCCAGAGGGGAAGAGAGTCATTCAGATGAATAAATAAGTAATTTATCATCATCATCATCAATCGTATTTATTGAGCACTTACTATGTGCAGAGCACTGTACTAAGCGCTTGGGAAGTACAAATTGGCAACATATAGAGACAGTCCCTACCCAACAGTGGGCTCACAGTCTAAAATTTATCATTTGTAATGTGCGAAAGAGGGCTCATGGCCATTTCCGTGCACTGTGATCGGCTCAGAGATGGCGCTTCTCTAGCCTTGACCCTCCTCGCTGTGCCTGTATCATCATCATCATCATCATCATCAATGGCATTTAGTGTGAGCTTACTGTGTGCAGAGCAGTGTACTAAGACATTCCCTGCCTAAAAGTATCTTAGAGGCTGGAAGGGGAGAATCTCATCTCTAAGGGGAAAATGTATTTCTGAATTGCTAATGTGGTAGTAGTTTGGTGTGGGGATTTAACATTAGCAAGAGAGGGTGGTTTGTTTCGTGATCATTGCTGTTTAATTCTTTGGTTTTAAATTTTAAAAATCTCGATAAGGAAAAAAAGAAATAATGTTTATGTTGACTTTAACCCAGAACCAAACAATGTTGCATAAAATCGGCACTAACTACATTCTGTAGCTCTCCTGCCATTTCCATGCAGGATGTAGAGGAAGAGGGCAGGAGGTCTGTTGGTTTTATGGGTTCAGTAGTAGATCAGTTATGCCATGGATCTCTCACGGCTCTTGAATTTTGTGCCATTTTTTTTGTTACCGCACTCAGTCCTCTCCTCCCTTGCATGTTGCTACTCTGGGATCTTCTCAGACTGAGCCCCCTCTTTCATCATCATCATCATCATAATCAATCGTATTTATTGAGCGCTTACTGTGTGCAGAGCACTGTACTAAGTGCTTGGGAAGTACAAGTTGGCAACATATAAAGTCCCTACCCACAGTCTAAAAGGGGGAGATAAACTTTCCTCTCCCCCTTCCCCCGGCCCTACCTCCTTCCCCTCCCCACAGCACCTGTATATATGTTTGTACAGATTTATTACTCTATTTTACTTGTACATATTTATTTTATTTTGTTAATATGTTTTGTTTTGTCGTCTTTCTCCCCCTCCTAGACTGTGAGCCCGCTGTTGGGTAGGGACCGTCTCTAGATGTTGCCAACTTGGACTTCCCAAGTGCTTAGTACAGTGCTCAGCACACAGTAAGCGCTCCATAAATACGATTGAACGAATGAATGACTGAATCTCTGGCCATCAACTCCTTGCTTGGGCTCTCCTCTTTGCTGCCTGCGGTACACATTCCTTTCCTCTCCAAAAGACCACCTGGCTCCCCGTCTTCAAAGTCCCATTAAATCGCATTTCCTCCAGGAAGCCTTCCCTGACTAACCTCTCCCCACTCTTTTCTCCTCCCCTTCTGCATCACCTAAGGATTTGAGTCCGTTCCCCCTAAACCCTAACCCCGCATCACTCTTGCGCATATCCTTATACTTTGTTGCTTCCTCTAGCTATAATAATAATAATTACAGTATTTATTACGTGCTTACTGTGCGCCGAGCACTGTTCTAAGCACCAGGGTAGATACAAGGTAATCAGCTTGTCCCATGAGGCGCTCACGGTTTTAATCCCGATTTTGCCGATGAGATAACTGAGGCACAGAGAAGTTAAGCAGCTTGCCCAGTTTTACAGAGCAGACAAGTGGCGGAGGCAGGATTTGAACCCATGTCCTCTGACTCCCAAGCCCACGTTCTTGCCACTAAGCGCCACGCTGCTTCCCCACGTGGCTATAATTTATTTTACTGTCTGTCACCCCCGCTTAATGATAAGATAGGAAGAATGTAATGGGGTGGTCCAGTATATAGAAATTGTTTACATACTGTAGGAGCAGGGGGGAAATATTCATACAGAAACAATCTCAACAGTGTGGGAAAATGATAAATAAATAAGTGGAGTGCGTAAATTGATTTTTACACACGGGCTAAGGGTTGCTGCTGGAAGGATTGAAATTAGTGAGGCAGCGTTTCAGAAAGTCTTTGAAGACGGAGACTAGCATTCAAGCTTTACATTTTCCTTTCTGTGTCATTGATTCAATTATTAACTTGAGAACCAGGATTATGTCTCCTAACGCTCATGAATTGTCCCCTCCCAGCTGCTTAATACAGTGCTGTGCACAGAGGCAGCTCTCAATAAATACCACAGATTGCTGGATTGATTAATTAGTACTTCAAGGGCAAAGCACATGTCGAGTGAGGGACACAGCCTTCAGGGTGGGGAGAAAACAGAGGAGAAGAAGGAAGTGCAGAGATCGTGTAAGAATGAGAAATCTGTTTTCCCTCCAAGCCGGAAGACGACAGGCATTTCTGCTGGCTATAAAGGGCGACGGCCAAAATACAGCATTGGGTGGCGTCCAACCTACCCATTTATTTGTAAGAAAACTAGAAATGATTTCCCCGATCAGCATTTTCCATTTAAAACTGTAAGGCTCTCAAATGTGATTAAATGGAGATCGAACGACGACAAGATCGAAAGATGATTGAATGACCTACTGTTTGCTCTTCCCATTATAAGGTTTTGATGACTCTATCCAATTACTTGAACTTTATTCTCCGTGTTTATAATGTCATCGCTTGATGGAATCGTCACGCAGAATGTTTAATTTTGACTGCCATTAATCTTCACTCCTGTTTGTAAATCAGTAACCGGGGCATAATCTATCACCATCATTATTTATACATGATACAGGCTATAAGTAGCACAGAATAATTAGCTTTCTTGCCAGTTTTTCCATGTTCTACGAAGAAAGCCATCTTAAACAGCCCAAAGTATCAAACGTCTCCGTCAACCAGTATCTGTGCTCCCTGGGAGTGTAAGCAAAGCGTGGGCTTAGATTCCTAGGAAAGGTTCTCCATATGGACAAGAGAAAATTCCTGAAAGTCATAACTCCTTCTCCAATCAATCAATCAATCCATCAATCGTATTTATTGAGTGCTTACTGTGTGCAGAGCACTGTACTAAGCGCTTGGGAAGTACAAGTTGGCAAAATATAGAGACGGTCCCTACCCAACAGTGGGCTCACAGTCTAAAAGGGGGAGACAGAGAACAAAACCAAACATACTAACAAAGTAAAATAAATAGAATAGATATGTACAAGTAAAATAAATAAATAGAGTAATAAATATGTACAAACATATATACATATATACATATATATATATATTCTCCATAGGGGCATTTGCTTTACTGACTGCCCCACTGGCAGATATCTTTCTGTCTGTCTCCCTTTAGAGCGTAAGCCGGAAACATGTCACATTTCTGTAGTATTTCCCCAAGGGCTTAAATTTGAAGTTCATTCATTCATTCAATCATTCAATCGTATTTATTGAGCGCTTACTGTGTGCAGAGCACTGTACTAAGCGCTTGGGAAGTACAAGTTCATTCGTTCATTCATTCAATCGTATTTATTGAGCGCTTACTGTGTGCAGAGTCTCGGAGCATATTCTTTCTCAATTTAAGATCGCGAGAGCCTACGTAGCGGGGTTTCCCAGAACCAAACAGCGCGTTAAGGCAGCTCGTTCTGTTTTCTGAAAGCGACTGACACGGTCAGAACATCACGCCCCACTCGATCCCGTCGTGCCCCTTAGCGACAGGGACGGTTTGGAGGTTGGGAAAGATGTTGAAGATGAGTTGCGGCCTGTGATTATAGAGAAGCAGCGTGGCTCACTGGAAAGAGCCCGGGCTTTGGAGTCCGAGGTCATGGGTTCGAATCCCGGCTCCACCACATGTCTGCTGTGTGACCTTGGGCAAGCCACTTAACTTCTCTGAGCCTCAGTGACCTCACCTGTAAAATGGGGATTGAGACTGTGAGCCCCACGTGGGACAACCTGATCACCTTGTATCCCCGCCAGCGCTTAGAACAGTGCCTTGCACATAGTAAGCGCTTAACAAATGCCATCATCGTCATCATCATTATAGCAGACTCTCCTGTGTGCCATTCCAGAACTGAAATGTAAAAATGCGGGTCTAAATGGGCCCTTTAGAAGGCACTGACGAATTCTCTGCAGCACGCGACCACAGCCTCGCCAGTGCTTAGAACAGTGCTTTGCACATAGTAAGCGCTTAACAAATGCCATCATCGTCATCATCATTATAGCAGACTCTCCCGTGTGCCATTCCAGAACTGAAATGTAAAAATGCGGGTCTGAATGGGCCCTTTAGAAGGCACTGACGAATTCTCGGCAGCACGCGACCACAGCCTCTCACGGTGATTAAGCAGCCGTGAGCCCCAGCGGGGCTCAGTGGAAAGAGTCAGAGGTCGTGGGTTCGAATCCCGGCTCCGCCACAGGTCTGCCGTGTGACCTTGGGCAAGTCCCTTAACTTCTCTGAGCCTCAGTGACCTCATCTGTAAAAATGGGGATTAAGGCTGTGAGCCCTACGTGAGACAACTTGATCACCTTGTATCCCCCCAGCGCTTAGAACAGTGCTTTGCACATAGTAAGCGCTTAACAAATGCCATCATTATTATTATTATTATTATTATTATTATTATTACTAATCTGTGGCGTGGTCCCTTGAGGATTTCTGAGGTAGGTAGGTAGAGGTGATCCTCAGAGAGTTTTTACCTCCGAGCCCCGTGGCAGAATCTTCTTTGGCTCATCAGGTCCTTTACCCATGAAAGACACAACTGATGCTATCAATCAATCAACCAATCGTATTTATTGAGCACTTACTGTGTGCAGAGCACTGTACTAAACGCTTGGGAAGTACAAGTTGGCAACATATAGAGACGGTCCCTACCCAACAGTGGGCTCACAGTCTAGAAATGGCTAGGCAGGGCTAGAATCCTTGGGGTCTTTAAGTCCAACCCGCAGATTCAAACGGGGATGAATCCTCCCGCTTCGAACCTTTCTGTCTCTCACACTTCTGTTTTTCACCCGCATCCCAGTCCCTCACACTTCAGGATGCAGAAATGCTTGTCTTCCCCACAGATCCTTTCCTTTTTCCTCCCCCTTTTTCCTCTCCTCCTCCCCATCCCCCCCGGCCCTACCTCCTTCCCCTCCCCACAGCACCCGTATATATGTTTGCACAGATTTATTACTCTATTTATAATAATAATAATAATAATGATGATGGCATTTATTAAGCGCTTACTATGTGCAAAGCACTGTTCTAAGCGCTGGGGAGGTTACAAGGCGATGAGGTTGTCCCACAGGGGGCTCACAGTCTTCATCCCCATTTTACAGATGAGGGAACTGAGGCCCAGAGAAGTTAAGTGACTTGCCCAAAGTCACACAGCTGACAATTGGCAGAGCCGGGATTTGAACCCATGACCTCTGACTCCAAAGCCTGTGCTCTTTCCGCTGAGCCACGCTATTTATTTTACTTGTACATATTTACTATTCTATTTATGTGGTTAATGATGTGCATTTAGCTTTAATTCTTTTTGTTCTGATGCCTTGACACCTGTCCACATGTTTTGTTTTGTTGTCTGTCCCCCTTCTAGCCTGTGAGCCCGTTGTTGGGTAGGGACCGTCTCTATAAGTTGCCAAGTTGTACTTCCCAAGCGCTTAGTACAGTGCTCTGCACACAGTAAGCGCTCAATAAATACGACTGAATGAATGAACACATGAAATTTGATTTTCATAGCCCTTAACCTCGTAAGAACAACAATAACAGTAATGCTGTCTGTTAAATAGGCTTAAAGGACTAGTCCTCTAGATGTTCACTTGCTAGATTTGGAAGTCCTTGAAGGCAGGATGGTATCTGTTAACTGTAATGGAGTCTGTCAGTCACTTAGTACAGTGCTCTGCACAGTGGAAGCACTTAATGCATCCTAGGAAATCTTGACATAGATATCCATGAATATATTTTTCTTCATGAAGGGAGAGAAGTGGTTCCTCCCACCCATTCCGAATGCCTCACTGTTGATGAGGCGACGTGAGTTAATTCTAAACCCACACTGGAAACAATCCCTAGTGCCGTACACACCACGCTCCTCCTCCCCCTCCTCCTCATCACGATGGCATTTATTAAGCGCTTACTCTGTGCAAAGCACTGTTCTAAGCACTGGGGAGGTTACAAGGTGATCAGGTTGTCCCCCGGGGGGGCTCACAGTCTTCATCCCCGTTTTACAGATGAGGTAATTGAGGCCCAGAGAAGTGAAGTGACTTAATAATAATAATAATGTTAAGGGCTTACAATGTGCAAAGCACTGTTCTAAGCGCTGGGGAGGATACAAGGTGATCAGGTTGTCCCACTTGGGGTTCACAGTCTTAATCCCCATTTTACAGATGAGGTAACTGAGGCCCAGAGAAGTGAAGTGACTTGCCCAAAGTCACACAGATGACAAGTGGCGGAGCTGGGATTTGAACCCATGACCTCTGACTCCAAAGTCCCGGCTCTTTCCACTGAGCCATGCTGCTTCTCTAACTCCTCCTCCTCCTCCTCCTCCTCCTCCTCATCATCATCATGACGGCATTTGTTAAGCGCTTACTATGTGCAAAGCACTGTTCTAAGCACTGGGGAGGTTACAAGGTGATCAGGTTGTCCCCGGGGGGGCTCACAGTCTTCATCCCCATTTTACAGATGAGGTAACTGAGGCCCAGAGAATAATAATAATAATAATAATGATGATGGCATTTATTAAGCACTTACTATGTGCAAAGCACTGTTCTAAGTGCTGGGGAGTTTACAAGGTGATCAGGTTGTCCCCCGGGGGGCTCGCAGTCTTCATCCCCATTTTCCAGATGAGGTAACTGAGGCCCAGAGAAGTGAAGTGACTTGCCCAAAGTCACACAGCTGACAAGTGGCGGAGCCAGGATTTGAACCCATGAACTCTGACTCCAAAGCCCGGGCTCTTTCCAGCGAGCCAGTGACTTGCCGAAAGTCACCCAGCTGACAAGTGGCGTAGCCGGGATTTGAACCCATGACCTCTGACTCCAAAGTCCCGGCTGTTTCCACTGAGCCACGCTGCTTCTCTAACTCCTCCTCCTCCTTATCCTCCTCTTCCTCCTCCTCCTCCTCCTCCAGTATCGAAAGAAAGGGCAGGAAGACTTGAAGGGTTGAGGGGTGGTGGGTTTCCTTCCCCTGAAGCTCCGTGGGGGTGGCCAGCCAATTATTCAACTAATCAAACTTAAGGAGTCCTTGTACTTATTTAGTCTGCGCAGAGCACTGTACTAAGCGCTTGGAAGCGGCACAGCCTAGTGGAAAGAGCACAGACCCGGGAATCCGGACTTGGGTTCTAATCCTGCCTCCGCCACTTGTCTGCTGGGAGACCTTGAGCGAGTCCCTGAACTTCTCTGGGCCTCAGTTCCCTCATCTGCAAAATGGGAAGCCAGTACCTGTTTTCTCTCCTAAACTGTGAACCCCACATGGGACCTGATTATCTTTGATCTACCCCCCGTGCTCATAGAGAAGCAGCGTGGCTCAGTGGGAAGAGCCCGGGCTTTGGAGTCAGAGGTCATGGGTTCGAATGCCGACTCCACCACCTGTCTGCTGTGTGATCTTGGGCAAGTCACTTAACTTCTCTGGGCCTCAGTTACCTCATCTGGAAAATGGGGATTAAGACTGAGCCCCACGTGGGACAACCTGATCACCCTGTATCCTCCCCAGCGCTTAGAACAGTGCTTTGCACATAGTGAGCACTTAACAAATGCCAATTATTATTATTATTATTATTACAGTGTTTGAAACCGAGTAGCAACACTACAGTTATTATTTTTATTATCAGTCTTTTCAGTGGCATGCAAACACCTAAGTAAGATAGGGCTTAGAACAGCGCTCCAGCGCTTAGAACAGTGCTTTGCACATAGTAAGCGTTTAACAAATACCATCATTATTATAGGTTATCTGAAAGAAAGAAAATGTGTGTATGTGTTTGTAATGTGAAGGTGCAGTGTGGCAAATAGCTAACCAGGGCACTGCCTGCTTTCATTTCACTACTTCAATTATTTACATTTTTGCCCAGACAGATTAGGATATATTTTCTCCAGTTGCTGAGCGATTTTGAATAGTTATTTATACATTTGGTTATGTATGGGCCTTCCTGTGAGCGTACCATTTTTATGAGAATGTGCTCATTTTATGAAATCATGTCATTTCCTCATTTTTCAAAAAAAAACCATGTCATATATCAAGAAAAAAAATCTAGTCGCTTTCCACCAATACAGAAAATGCATTTTGGTGCTAAAAAAAAAGAAAGAAAGAAAGAAAGAAAGAAACTTGCAGATATTACGGGAGCATGAATCAAGTGCATATTCTGGGTGAGTCTGCATGGTACACTGTTTTTTAACTCAAGGTTATTCTTCGGAAATATATGCTTATTTTATCTGCTTAAACGCAGAGTCTTTCAATTTGTAATGAAAGCTCCATTCAGAAAGACATTTAGGAATATGACCCATTTTTCTCAGCATCAGAGAACAGCATAATTGCAGACAATTTACAAAAAGCCACTATTAGAATTTACACTGGACAAGGCTTAATACAGAATCTGTAGAATTGCCCTTGCATTCCCAAGTACTCTTTCTACTTTGTTCTTTTTGGTTTTGCCTATGTTCATGTAACAATAATAATAATAATAATAATAATAATAATAATAATAATGGCAGTTGTTAAGTGCTTACAATGTGCCAAGCTCTGTTCTAAGCGCTGGGGTAGATACAAGGTGATCAGGTTGTCCCACGTGGGGCTCACAGTCTTAATCCCCATTTTGCAGATGAGGTACCTGAGGCACAGAGAAGTTAAGCGACTTGCCCAAGTTCACACAGCAGTCAAGTAGCCGAATCGGAATTAGAACCCATGACCTCTGACTCCCAAGCCCATGATCTTAATGATGGCATTTATTAAGCGCTCACTATGTGCAAAGCACTGTTCTAAGCGCTGGGGAGGTGACAAGGTGATGAGGTTGTCCCACAGGGGGCTCACAGTCTTCATCCCCATTTTACAGATGAGGTCACTGAGGCCCAGAGAAGTGAAGTGACTTGCCCAAGGTCACACAGCAGACACGTGGTGGAGCCGGGATCTGAACCCATGACCTCGGACTCCAAAGCCCGGGCTCTTTCCACTGAGCCACGCTGCTTCTCTAAAATAACTTGAATAACTTCCAATAAGAATGATTTCAGCAGATGTTCTAAGGGTATCCGTGTATGTAGATATAGACATATATATCTCTCTATACATTTATTTATTGTATTTATTGAGCACTTACTGTGTGTTTAAGCACTTGGGAGAGTCCAACACGAAAGAATTAGTAGACAGACCCCCTGCCCACGAGGAGCTTACAGTCTGGAGAGGGAGACCAACATTAATATTGTCAATAAATTGTCAAAATCAATAAATTATGGATATGGACACAAGTGCTCGCAGGCTGTCAAAACAATCTAAGTGCAAAGGTGAAGCAGAAGGGAGGGAGAGAGTGTAGAGGAAATTAGGGCTTAGCTGGGGAAGGCTAAGGCTCTTTGGAGACGGAATTTTAATAAGCATTTGGAGGCAGGGAGTGTGATGGTCTGCCAGATAATGAAGGGGGAGGGAAGGGAAGTCCAGGCCAGAAGTAGGATAATAAATAATAATAATAATGATGGCATTTATTAAGCGCTTACTATGTGCAAAGCACTGTTCTAAGCGCTGGGGAGGTTACAAGGTGATGAGGTTGTCCCCCGGGGGCTCACAGTCTTCATCCCCATTTTCCAGATGAGGTCACTGAGACCTAGAGAAGTGAAGTGACTTGTCCAAAGTCACCCAGCTGACAATTGGCAGAGCCGGGATTTGAACCCATGACCTCTGACTCCAAAGCCCGGACTCCTTCCACTGAGCCACGCTGCTTCTCTAAAATAACTTGAATAACTTCAAATAAGAATGAAGCGGGCAAGCGGGCTGTGCGATCCCCTAGCAGCAGAGCGGCTTGTTGGCACAGATTCTCAGCCCGAAGTCTTTGTGACTTGGGTTGAGAGTCCTCTGCCGTTTACGATGGCAAGCTTTATTGATAATAAATTATTTATGTATTGATTTATTTATTATTAATTTGCTTATTCATGAATGCTAATAATAAGAATAGTATTTGTTAAGCATTTGCCCTGTTCCCAGCACCGCTGTACACCCTGAGGTAGGTACAAGGTCATCAGAAGCAGCGTGGCTCAGTGGAAAGAGCCCGGGCTTGGGAGTCAGAGGTCTGGGTTTGAATCCCGTCCCTGCCACATGTCTGCTGTGTGACCTTGGGCAAGTCACTTAACTTCTCTGGGCCTCAGTTACCTCATCTGTAAAATGGGGATTATGACTGTGAGCCCCACGTGGGACAACCTGATCACCTTGTATCCCCGCCCCCAGTGCTTAGAACAGTGCTTTGCACACAGTAAGCGCTTAACAAATGCCATCATCATCATCATCAGGTTGGTGACAGTTCCCGTCCCAGCCGAGCCCCACGTGGGACATGGGTTGTGTCCGACCCGATTAGCTCCTATCTACGCCCGGCACTTAGTACGGTGCCTTGCACACAGTAAGGGCTTAACAGATACCACTTAAAAAATAATAATGATTCGTATTATCTGGCTGCTGGTGTAGAGTTGGCTGTCTCCGTAGGACAGGGCAGACTCATCTGGAAATGGGGTTGGCTGGTTGCCCCATTCCCTCCGGCCTCTCCTAGTTTTCCCCCAGCACGGGCGGCGATTCCATCCGGAGACGGCGACTTTCCTGACCGACAGCTCTCTCCTGCACTGCTGGCCAGACCCGAGCAGACCATGGGGCCTGATGGCTTGACCCGCCGCCGCCGGTGTTTCCTGCTCCAGACTATGCTGGGTAAGAATGGCCTTTTTCGGGCATGGTAATTGTGGGATTCGTTAAGCGCCACTAGGTATCAAGCCTTGGGGGTGATACAAGTTAACTGGGCCCTATATCGTGGCTCAATCTAGGTAGGAAGGAGAACAGGTGTTGAACCCCCATTTTGTAGCCGAGGAGTTGGCGGGGGGGGGGAGAGATCAGAGGAACAGAGAAGCCAAGTGACTTACCCAAGGCCACACAGCAGGTACGTGGTGGAGACAGGGTGAGAACCCAGGTCCTCTGAGGCCCAGGCCCGGGCTCTAGCCACTGAGCCACACTGCTTCCCTTGGGGGCGAGCAGCGGACCGGTTGTCAGCCGGGGGGGAGCCAGCCGGCTTAGGGTCAGCATCGGCCGTCTTCCCTTTCTTCAGTCCACCAGCCAATCAATCAGTCAATCAATGGTATTTATTGAGTGCTTACTGTGTGCAGAGCACTGTACTAAGCGCTTGGGAAGTACAAGTTGGCAACAGATAGAGACGGTCCCTACCCAACAATGGGCTCACAGTCTAAAAGGGGGAGACAGGGAACAAAACCAAACGTACTAACAAAATAAAATTAATAGAATAGATACGTACAAGTAAAATAAATAGAGTAATGAATATGTACATCATCATCATCAGCATCAGCATCAATCGTATTTATTGAGCGCTTACCGTGTGCAGAGCACTGTACTAAGCGCTTGGGAAGTCCAAGTTGGCAACATATAGAGACGGTCCCTACCCAACAGTGGGTTCACAGTCTAGAAGGGGGAGACAGAGAACAAAACCAAACATACTAACAAAATGAAATAAATAGAATAGATATGTACAGGTAAAATAAATAGAGTAATAAATATGTACATCATCATCATCATCATCATCATCAATTGTATTTATTGAGTGCTTACTGTGTGCAGAGCACTGTACTAAGCGCTTGGGAAGTCCAAGTTGGCAACATATAGAGACGGTCCCTACCCAACAGTGGGTTCACAGTCTAGAAGGGGGAGACAGAGAACAAAACCAAACATATTAACAAAATAAAATAAATAGAATAGATATGTACAGGTAAAATAAATAGAGTAATAAATATGTACATCATCATCATCATCAATCGTATTTATTGAGCGCTTACTGTGTGCAGAGCACTGTACTAAGCGCTTGGGAAGTCCAAGTTGGCAACATCTAGAGACGGTCCCTACCCAACAGTGGGTTCGCAGCCTAGAAGGGGGAGACAGAGAACAAAACCAAACATACTAACAAAATGAAATAAATAGAATAGATATGTACAGGTAAAATAGAGTAATAAATATGTACGAACATATATACATATATATACAGGTGCTGTGGGGAAGGGAAGGAGGTAAGATGCGGGGATGGAGAGGGGGACGAGGGGGAGGGGAAGGAAGGGGCTCAGTGTGGGAAGGCCTCCTGGAGGAGGTGAGCTCTCAGCAGGGCCTTGAAGGGAGGAAGACAGCGAGCTTGGCGAGGTACGGTGAGGAGATTAGCGGCGGAGGAGCGGAGGGTGCGGGCTGGGCTGGAGAAGGACAGAAGGGAGGTGAGGGAGGAGGGGGCGAGGGGGTGGATGGATGGATGGACAGCCTGGAAGCCCAGGGGGAGGAGTTTCTGCCTGATGCGCAGATTGATTGGTAGCCGCTGGAGATTTTTGAGGAGGGGAGTAACATGCCCAGAGCGTTTCTGGACAAAGATAATCCGGGCAGCAGCGTGAAGTATGGATTGAAGTGGAGAGAGACACGAGGATGGGAGATCAGAGAGAAGGCCGGTGCAGTAGTCCAGATGGGATAGGATGAGAGCTTGAACGAGCAGGGTAGCGGTTGGGATGGAGAGGAAAGGGCAGGAGCTTGGCCGTGTTGCGGGGCTGAGACCGGCAGGTTTGGGTGACGGCTCGGATGGGAGGGGGGAAACACACAGCCGAGTCCAGGGGGACACCGAGGTTGCGGCCTTGTCATGGGGGGGGGCGGCAGTACCTGCCGGCGTCCAGCAGAGGGCGGCGGTGAGGAGACGGCAGCAGTACCTGCCAGCCTCCAGCAGGGGACAGTGGTGGGTGAGAGGGGGCTGTACCAGCGGTCGTCCAGCAGAGGGCGGCGGTGAGGGGGCAGGGGGCAGTGTCGGCGGCCGCCCAGCAGGGGGGCGGCGGTGAGGGGTAGGGAGCGGGCAGTGTCGGCGGTCGCCCAGCAGGGGGCGGCGGCGAGGGGTCGGGAGGCGGCAGTGTCGGCGGTCGTCCAGCAGGGGGCGGCGGCGAGGGGGCGGGAGCAGTACCAGCCGTCCTCCAGCAGGGGACACTGGTGGGTGAGAGGGAGCAGTCGCGGCGGTCATCCAGCAGGGGGCGGGAGGGGGCAGTGTCGGCGGTCGTCCAGCGGGGGGGGGGGTGAGGGGGGCGGGGGGCAGTGTCGGCGGCCGCCCAGCAGGGGGCGGCGGTGAGGGGTCGGGAGGGGGCAGTGTCGGCGGTCGTCCAGCAGGGGGCGGCGGTGAGGGGGCAGGAGGGTCAGTGTGGCGGTCGTCCAGCGGGGGGCGGCGGTGAGGGGGCGGGAGCAGTACCTGCCATCCTCCAGCGGGGAGCGGCGGTGAGGGGGCGGGAGCAGTACCTGCCATCCTCCAGCAGGGGGCAGTGGTGGGTGAGAGGGGGCAGTCGCAGCGGTCACCCAGCAGGGGGCGGGAGGGGGCAGTACCGGCGGTCGTCCAGCAGAGGGCGGCGGTGAGGAGTCGGGAGGGGGCAGTGTCGGCGGTCGCCCAGCAGGGGGCGGCGGTGAGGGGTCGGGAGGGGGCATTACCATTGGTCGTCCAGCAGGGGGCGGCGGTGAGGGGGCGGGGGAAGTGTCGGCGGCCGCCCAGCAGGGGGCGGCGGTGAGGGGGCGGGGGCAGTGTCGGCGGTCGTCCAGCAGGGGGCGGCGGCGAGGGGTCGGGAGGGGGCAGTGCCGGCGGTCGTCCAGCAGGGGGCGACGGTGAGGGGGGCGGGAGCAGTACCTGCCATCCTCCAGCAGGGGACAGTGGTGGGTGAGAGGGGGCAGTACCGGCGGTCGCCCAGCAGGGGGCGGTGGTGAGGGGGCGGGAGGGGGCAGTGCCGGCGGCCGCCCAGCAGGGGGCGGCGGCGAGGGGTCGGGAGGGGGCAGTGCCGGCGGTCCCCCAGCAGGGGGCGGTGGTGAGGGGGCGGGAGCAGTACCTGCCACCCTCCAGCAGGGGACAGTGGTGGGTGAGAGGGGGCAGTACCGGCGGTCGTCCAGCAGGGGGCGGTGGTGAGGGGGCGGGGGCAGTGTCGGCGGCCGCCCAGCAGGGGGCGGCGGTGAGGGGGGCGGGAGCAGTACCTGCCACCCTCCAGCAGGGGACAGTGGTGGGTGAGAGGGGGCAGTACCGGCGGTCGTCCAGCAGGGGGGCGGTGGTGAGGGGTCGGGAGGGGGCAGTGTCGGCGGCCGCCCAGCAGGGGGCGGCGGTGAGGGGGCGGGAGCAGTACCTGCCACCCTCCAGCAGGGGACAGTGGTGGGTGAGAGGGGGCAGTACCGGCGGTCGTCCAGCAGGGGGCGGCGGCGAGGGGTCGGGAGGGGGCAGTGCCGGCGGTCGTCCAGCAGGGGGCGACGGTGAGGGGGCGGGAGCAGTACCTGCCATCCTCCAGCAGGGGACAGTGGTGGGTGAGAGGGGGCAGTACCGGCGGTCGCCCAGCAGGGGGCGGTGGTGAGGGGGCGGGAGGGGGCAGTGCCGGCGGCCGCCCAGCAGGGGGCGGCGGCGAGGGGGCGGGAGGGGGCAGTGCCGGCGGTCCCCCAGCAGGGGGCGGTGGTGAGGGGGCGGGAGCAGTACCTGCCACCCTCCAGCAGGGGACAGTGGTGGGTGAGAGGGGGGCAGTACCGGCGGTCGTCCAGCAGGGGGGCGGTGGTGAGGGGGGCGGGGGGCAGTGTCGGCGGCCGCCCAGCAGGGGGCGGCGGTGAGGGGGCGGGAGCAGTACCTGCCACCCTCCAGCAGGGGACAGTGGTGGGTGAGAGGGGGCAGTACCGGCGGTCGTCCAGCAGGGGGCGGTGGTGAGGGGTCGGGAGGGGGCAGTGTCGGCGGCCGCCCAGCAGGGGGGCGGCGGTGAGGGGGCGGGAGCAGTACCTGCCACCCTCCAGCAGGGGACAGTGGTGGGTGAGAGGGGGCAGTACCGGCGGCCGCCCAGCAGGGGGCGGTGGTGAGGGGGCGGGGGCAGTGTCGGCGGCCGCCCAGCAGGGGGCGGCGGTGAGGGGGCGGGAGCAGTACCTGCCACCCTCCAGCAGGGGACAGTGGTGGGTGAGAGGGTGCAGTACCGGCGGTCGTCCAGCAGGGGACGGTGGTGAGGGGGCGGGGGCAGTGTCGGCGGCCGCCCAGCAGGGGACGGCGGTGAGGGGGAGGGAGCAGTACCTGCCACCCTCCAGCAGGGGACAGTGGTGGGTGAGAGGGGGCAGTACCGGCGGTCGTCCAGCAGGGGACGGTGGGGAGGGGGCGGGGGCAGTGCCGGCGGCCGCCCAGCAGGGGGCGGCGGTGAGGGGGAGGGAGCAGTACCTGCCACCCTCCAGCAGGGGACAGTGGTGGGTGAGAGGGGGCAGTACCGGCGGTCGTCCAGCAGGGGACGGTGGTGAGGGGGCGGGGGCAGTGCCGGCGGCCGCCCAGCAGGGGGCGGCGGTGAGGGGGCGGGAGCAGTACCTGCCACCCTCCAGCAGGGGACAGTGGTGGGTGAGAGGGGGCAGTACCGGCGGTCGTCCAGCAGGGGACGGTGGGGAGGGGGCGGGGGCAGTGCCGGCGGCCGCCCAGCAGGAGGCGGCGGTGAGGGGGCGGGAGCAGTACCTGCCACCCTCCAGCAGGGGACAGTGGTGGGTGAGAGGGGCAGTACCGGCGGTCGTCCAGCAGGGGACGGTGGTGAGGGGGGCGGGGGCAGTGCCGGCGGCCGCCCAGCAGGGGGCGGCGGTGAGGGGGCGGGAGCAGTACCTGCCACCCTCCAGCAGGGGACAGTGGTGGATGAGAGGGGGCAGTACCGGCGGTCGTCCAGCAGGGGACGGTGGTGAGGGGGCGGGGGCAGTGCCGGCGGCCGCCCAGCAGGGGGCGGCGGTGAGGGGGAGGGAGCAGTACCTGCCACCCTCCATTAGGGGACAGTGGTGGGTGAGAGGGGCAGTACCAGTGGTCGTCAAGCAGGGGACGGTGGTGAGGGGGCGGGGGCAGTGCCGGCGGCCGCCCAGCAGGGGGCGGCGGTGAGGGGGCGGGAGGGGGCAGTGCCGGCGGTCGCCCAGCAGGGGGCGGCGGTGAGGGGGCGGGAGGGGGCAGTGCCGGCGGTCGCCCAGCAGGGGGGGCCCTGAAGGGAAGTGAAGAGAAGTGAAGCGACTTGTGCAAGCTCCCACAGCAGACCAAGAGCTCGCTGCCTCAGGCCCCCCTTGCCCCCCAGTAGTTGGCCAGTTGACAGTGGACCAGCATAAAATACCATTTTTCAGAATGACGGGTGACACAGCCTTTTAAGGCCAAAAGGAGACGGGCAACAGTGGGGTTTTCGCCAGCCCAGTTTTAGTGCCCGAGCGCAGTTTGCCACTTGGCAGGTTTGGGTTCCAGTTTACACTGCCGTTCATTTCGCGCCGGTGACTCAGACAAGGCCAGGTAACAGCTGACCTCGTTTCCCTCTGGCAGGGGCGGCGATTCCGTCTGGAGACGGCCACACTCCGGCCGAACGGCCGTCTCCCACCCTGCTGTCCGGACCCAAGCCGGTGACGGGGCCCGTCGGCTCGAGCCCGCCGACTCACTGCTGCTGCCCTCGCCGCCACCCTGCCGCCAGCGTCTTCCCGCTTCAAACCATTCTGGGTAAGAATGGCCTTTTTCAGGAATGATAATTGTGATACGTGTTAAGCGCTACTACCTGTCAGGCCTTGGGGTTGATAAAAGTGGACTGTGCCCTGCGTGTTGGCTCAATCTAGGTAGGGGGGAGAACAGGTGTTGAATCTCCATTTTGTAGAGGGGTGGGACCAGAGGAACAGATAAGTGAAGTGACTTGCCCGAGGTCACGCAGCAGGTAGGTGGCAGAGACGGGGGGAGAACCCAGGTCCTCTGACTCCAGACCCGGGCTCTAACCACCGAGCAATAGTGCTTCCCTTGGGTGGAAGCAAGCACTCCCTTCCCTTTATCTCTTCCTGTTCCAGTTTAATCGGATTTGAAAGCTAAGTCAATTTTATTCTTTCCCCTTCCAGTTTAGTTAATACAGTGCTCGGCGCTTAGAACAGTGCTTTGCACATAGTAAGCGCTTAATAAATGCCATTATTATTATTATTATTATTAATAATGGTAATAATAATTAGTATTATCCCTTTCTGCTCCAGCTTAGCAGCACCTCGAAGTTATGTCGCCTTTATCCTTTCCTCTTCCAGTTTAGTAGGACCTCAAAGCCAAGTCAGTTTTTCCTTTCCTTTCCCAGTTTAGCAGGACCCCGAAGCTAATTTGGTTTTGTTCCTTCCTTCTCCAGTTTCGCAGGACATCCGGGCCGACTCAGTTTAATCCCTTCCTCCTCAAGTTCAGCAGGACCACAAAGGTAAATCTTTAATTTTTTTTTTGATGGCATTTGGTAAGCGCTTACTATGTGCAGAGCACTGTTCTACGCGCTGGGGGGGATACATGGTGATCAAATTGTCCCACGTGGGGCTCACGCTCTTAATCCCCATTTTACAGTTGAGGTAACTGAGGCTCGGAGAAGTTAAGTGACTTGCCCAAGGTCACCCAGCAGACATGTGGCAGAGTCGGGATTCGAACCCATGACCTCTGACTCCAAAACCCGTGCTCTTTCCATTGAGCCACGCTGCTTCCCTTCCTCCTCCAGTTAAGTTCTCGCCTGTCCCGCCATCGACCCCCACCTCGGCCCACATCATCCCCCGGGCCTGGAATGCCCCCAATCCCTCTGCCCATCCGCCAAGCTCCCTCTCTTCCTCCCTTCAAGGCCCTGCTGAGAGCTCACCTCCTCCAGGAGGCCTTCCCAGACTGAGCCCCTTCCTTCCTCTCCCCCTCGTGCCCCTCTCCATCCCCACCCATCTTACCTCCTTCCCTTCCCCACAGCACCTGCATATATGTATATATGTTTGTACATATTTGTTACTCTATTTATTTTACTTGTGCATATCTATTCTATTTATTTTATTTTGTTAGTATGTTTGGTTTTGCTCTCTGTCTCCCCCTTCTAGACTGTGAGCCCACTGTTGGGTAGGGACTGTCTCTATATGTTGCCAACTTGTACTTCCCAAGTGCTTAGTACAGTGCTCTGCACACAGTAAGCACTCAATAAATACGATTGATGATGAAGTAGGACCTGAAAAGCTAAGTCAGTTTGATTCCCTCCTCCTCCAGTGTAGCAGGGCCTCAAACCTAAGTCAGTTTGATTCCTTCCTCCTCCAGGGTAGCAGGGCCTCAAAGCTAAGTCAGTTTGATTCCTTCCTCCTCCAGTGTAGCAGGGCCTCAAAGCTAAGTCAGCTTTGAGGTGCTGCTACAATGGAGGAGGAAGGAATCAAACTAAGTCAGTTTGATTCCTTCCTCCTCCAGGGTAGCAGGGCCTCAAAGCTAAGTCAGTTTGATTCCTTCCTCCTCCAGTGTAGCAGCACCTCAAAGCTAAGTCAGTTTGATTCCTTCCTCCTCCAGTGTAGCAGGACCAGACAGGTAAGTCAGTTTGATTCCATCCTCCTCCAGTGTAGCAGGGCCTCAAAGCTAAGTCAGTTTGATTCCTTCCTCCTCCAATGTAGCAGGCCCTCAAAGCTAAGTCAGTTTGATTCCTTCCTCCTCCAATGTAGCAGGCCCTCAAAGCTAAGTCAGTTTGATTCCTTCCTCCTCCAATTTAGCAGGACCTCAAAGCTAAGTCAGTTTGATTCCTTCCTCCTCCAATTTAGCAGGACCTCAAAGCTAAGTCAGTTTGATTCCTTCCTCCTCCCGTGTAGCAGGACCAGACAGGTAAGTCAGTTTGATTCCTTCCTCCTCCCGTGTAGCAGGACCGGAAAGGTAAGTCAGTTTGATTCCTTCCTCCTCCAGTTTAGCAGGACCAGACAGGTAAGTCAGTTTGATTCCTTCCTCCTCCAGTTCAGCAGGACCTCAAAGCTGTCAGTTGGATTCCTTCCTCCTCCAGTTCAGCAGGACCTCGAAGCTGTCCGTTGGATTCCTTCCTCCTCCAGTTCAGCAGGCCCTCAAAGCTGTCCGTTGGCTTCCTTCCTCCTCCAGTTCAGCAGGCCCTCAAAGCTGTCAGTTGGATTCCTTCCTCCTCCAATTTAGCAGGCCCTCAAAGCTAACTCAGTTGGATTCCTTCCTCCTCCAATTTAGCAGCATCTCAAAACTAAGTCAGTTGGATTCCTTTCTCCTCTAATTTAACAGGACCTCAAAACTAAATCAGTTTTATCCCTCCCTGCTTCAGTATAGCAACACCTCAAAGCCAAGCCACTTTTATGCCTTCCCTTCCAGTTTAGCACAACCTCTAAACCAAGTCAGTTTTATTCCTTACTCCTCCAATTAAGCAAAATTCTCAAAGCTAAGTGAGATTCCTTTATTCTCCAGTTTAGTAGCACCGAAATTTAAAATTATTAAATTTTTATAGGTTGAATAGGTGAAATTTTTAATATTAAGTTTCCAGTTTATGCCTTCCTTTTCCAGATTAGCAAAACCAAGTCAGTTTTATTCCTTACTCCTCCAGTTAAGCAAAATTCTCAAAGCTAAGTGAGATTCCTTTATTCTCCAGTTTAGTAGCACCGAAATTTTAAATTATTAAATTTTTATAGGTTAAATAGGTGAAATTTTTAATATAAAATTATATTAAATTTTCCAGATTAGCACAACCTCAAAGCCAAGTCAGTTTTATTCCTTACTCCTCCAGTTAAGCAAAATTCTCAAAGCTAAGTGAGATTCCTTTATTGTCCAGTTTAGTAGCACCGAAATTTCAAATTATTAAATTTTTATAGGTTAAATGGGTGAAATTTTTAATATAAAATTATATTAAATTTTCCAGATTAGCACAACCTCAAAGCCAAGTCAGTTTTATTCCTTACTCCTCCAGTTTAGCAAAATTCTCAAAGCTAAGTGAGATTCCTTTATTCTTCAGTTTAGCAGGACCGAAATTTAAAATTATTAAATTTTTATAGGTTAAATAGGTGAAATTTTTAATATAAAATTATATTAAATTTTCCAGATTAGCACAACCTCAAAGCCAAGTCAGTTTTATTCCTTACTTCTCCAGTTAAGCAAAATTCTCAAAGCTAAGTGAGATTCCTTTATTCTCCAGTTTAGCAGGACCAAAATTTAAAATTATTAAATTTTTATAGGTGAATTTTTAATATAAAATTAAATTTTCCAGATTAGCACGACCTCAAAGCCAAGTCAGTTTTATTCCTTTCTCCTCCACTTAAACAAAATTCTCAAAGCTAAGTGAGATTCCTTTATTCTCCAGTTTAGCAGGACCAAAATTTGAAATTATTAAAATTTTTATAGGTAAAAAACTTGTAATATAATTTAATATTCTCCTACTCTAGTTTGGCAGGACCTCAAAGCTAAATTTAATTTTAGGCCCTCCCCCTCCAGTTTAGCAGCCCCTAAAAATTTAGTTAGGGTTCATTCCTTCCTCCTCCAGCTTGGCGGGACCTCCTGGGTAAGGCAGTTGAGGACATAGACCATCGTCTCTTCCTCCTAGGGAGGAGTTCGTTTTGGGCAACTCCTTTTCCCTAGGAGCGAGAGATGGTGGGAGGCCTCAGCTGCCTTACCCAGGAGGGCCCGCTCAGCTGGAGGAGGAAGGAATGTGGGGGTCCTTTAGTGGGTAGGTAGGGAAAGAAGAGATAAGGGCATGTTAGTGAGCTGTGCTGACAGAGCAGCCCTCCATAGCACAGGAGGCAAGATGGCAGGCTACAGTGCCAGAGGTTGGGGGTTCAAGTCCCACCTTGGGGTAGTGGCAATGAGAAATTTAACTTTTTAGGGAAATTAAAACTAGACGATGAGACAAAGAGCGTGTTGTGTTTGTTTTTGCTCTCTCTTCTTTAAATCTAAGTTAACTTCAGTTTTTCCTCCTCCACTTTAGCAGGACCTCAAAGCTGAGTCACTTTGGTTTTTTTTTTTTTTAATTTCCTCCTCCACTTGAGTAGTTTTAGTCCTACCTCCTCCAATTTAGCAGGATGTTAAAGTATTAGTTTTTGATTCCTACCTCCTCCAATTTAGCAAGACCTTAAAGAAATATTAATTTTATTCCTACCTCCTTCAATTTAGCAAGACCTCAAAGAAATATTAGTTTGATTCCTTCCTCCTCCAATTTAGCAGGACCACAAAGCTAAGTCAGTTTGATTCCTTCCTCCTCCAGTTTTGCATTGCCTAAACACCAACACACCCCTAAGACCGTGGAGGAGAAAGGAACAAAACTGACAGTTTTATTCCTTCCTCCTCCAATTTAGCAGGACTTTAAAGAAATAGTAGTTTTATTCCTACCTCCTCCAATTTAGCAGGACCTTAAAGAAATTTTAGTTTTATTCCTTCCTCCTCCAGTTTACCAGCACCTCAAAGCCAAATGAGTTTTATTGATTTATTTATTCCTCCATTTTAGCAGGACCTTAAAGAAATATTAGTTTTATTCATACCTCCTATTTAGCAAGACCTCAAAGAAATATTAGTTTTACTCCTTCCTCCTCCAATTTAGCAGGACCACAAAGCTAAGTCAGTTTGATTCCTTCCTCCTCCAGTTTTGCATTGCCTAAACACCAACACACCTCTAAGACCTTGGAGGAGAAAGGAACAAAACTGACAGTTTTATTCCTTCCTCCTCCAGTTTACCAGTACCTCAAAACCAAGTCAGTTTGATTCCTTCCTCCTCCAGTTTTGCATTGCCTAAACACCAACACACCTCTAAGACCTTGGAGGAGAAAGGAACAAAACTGACAGTTTTATTCCTTCCTCCTCCATTTTACCAGCACCTCAAAACCAAATGAGTTTTATTCCTTCCTCTTCCATTTTACCAGCACCTCAAAACCAAATAATGAGTTTTATTCCTTCCTCCTCCAGTTTAGCAGCACCTCAAAACCAAGTCAGTTTGATTCCTTCCTCCTCCAGTTTTGCATTGCCTAAACACCAACACACCTCTAAGACCTTGGAGGAGAAAGGAACAAAACTGACAGTTTTATTCCTTCCTCCTCCATTTTACCAGCACCTCAAAACCAAATGAGTTTTATTCCTTCCTCCTCCAGTTTACCAGCACCTCAAAACCAAATGAGTTTTATTCCTTCCTCCTCCAGTTTACCAGCACCTCAAAACCAAATGAGTTTTATTCCTTCCTCCTCCAGTTTAGCAGCACCTCAAAACCAAGTCAGTTTGATTCCTTCCTCCTCCAGTTTTGCATTGCCTAAACACCAAGACACCTCTAAGACCTTGGAGGAGAAAGGAACAAAACTGACTGTTTTATTCCTTCCTCCTCCATTTTACCAGCACCTCAAAGCTAAACCAGTTTTATGCTTTCCTCCTCCATGGTGCCAGGACCTCAAAGCTAAGTCAGCTGGAAGGTCCTGGTACCCTAGAGAAGAAAGGAATGAAACTGCCTTGGATTTAAAGCCTTGAGAAGCTGGAGGAGAAAGAAAAAGAAGAAGTCAACCTGCCTACCTGAGAGGTGCTGCTAAACTGAAAGAGGAAGGAAGGAAGAAAGGAAGGAGTGAGCTGTATTTATACGTTCCCTCCTCCAATTGGGCTGGAGCTCAAAGCTAAATCAGCTGTGAAGTCTCATTAACCTTTAAGAGGAGAGAATGAAACTAACATTAGCTGTTGTGAGGTTCTGCTAAATTGGAGGAAGGAATCAAACTGACCCAGCTGATTTAGCTTGGAGGTCCTGCTCCATTGGACATTAGCAGGACCTCCAAGCTAAATCAGCTGTGAGAAAGTGCCACACTGAGGGCAGAAGGAATGACACTGCAAATAAAACTATTTTATTCCTTCCTCTTCTAGTTGAGCTGCACCACAAAACTAAAATCAATCAATCGTATTTACTGAGCGCTTACTGTGTGCAGAGCACTGTACTAAGCGCTTGGGAAGTACAAGTTGGCAACATAAAGTCCTAAAGGTCAGCCCTGAGGTCTTGATCAACTGGAGGTGGAAGGAATAATCCTGATTAAGCTTGGAGGAACTCAGGGTTTGGCCAGAAGTTGACGGCTAAATTAATTTTATTCCTTCCTCCTTAGCCAGACCTCCTGGATAAGTCAGTTGAGGATGTATACCATCATCCCTTCTTTTGAGGAGGAGGAGATGGTGTGAGTCCTCAACTGACTGATCTACGAGATCCTGCTAAAACTGGAGAAAGAAGGAATACCAGGTGTTCCGTATTAATCATTTTAGTGCCAGTAAACCCAAAGCTATGCTAGGGTAGGAGTCGGGAGGAGGAAAGGCCGAGGGGTGCAGGAGGGAAGAGCCTGGCCTCCAGAGCCAGAGGTTGGGGATTGTAATCCCACCTTGGGCTTCTGGCTGTGCAAGAATCAAACTTTGGGGGGGAAATTTAAAAATGCAAGGAGGAGAAGGGAGTGCTACGTCTGGCCTTCCTCTTTATCTCTCTGCTGTGAGAAAGGAAAAAGGAAAAAACTCCTAGCAAAGACTTACCTCGAGGCCGAAACTATGGTTTCACGTAAATCCGGGCCCTCTCCGGCACTGTTACCTAAAGAAAACCTGCAAAGGGGATTCCCTTTGCAGTTGCTGTGTTCTTCCCCTCTTTTTTCTGTCTTTCAATGTGAAGAGAAGAAGGGTTTGGCTGTAAAGGGTGCCTTTGGGCTAAAAGCTGTTTAAAGCTGTTTGTCCTGTTCCCCTCAAGAAAATCTCCCACGGTGGTCACCTAAAGGAAAAATCCAAGGCGTGGCAGGAGATTCTGAGGGAAAAAGTTCCAGACTCCTTTCGAGCGCATCCAGTTTGCTGCCGCTTCTTCACCCGGCCGTAGAGCTAGGAATAAACAAGCGCTCGGGGGTCGCTCACCTTATCGTCTTTCTCCGGAGGACAGGGGCTCTTCTCCATCATGAAATCTCAGACTGTCTGCTAATGCCGATCTTTACACACGTCTGCCCGATGAACCGTTGAGCCTGCAAAAAAGGAAGAGTCATGAAAATGTATCTTAAAGACAAGAGGATGAGAGCCTTCTCAGAACCAGTGTTTCTTTTCTGAGGGATCCCGGGAGCCGGGACCCCTGCTTTTGATCCAAAACAACCGAGGATTCGGGGAGAGGCGATCTGCCACCGCTTTTGGCGGACCAGTTCAAGCCGGCAGGTTCGGGGCGGCTTGACGATTCCCGTGGAAATGGACGGTCGAGAACCCGAGACTCTCGGGGCCCAGGCTCCTCGGAGGACGGTGCTGTACTTCCGAAAATGGCAGGGTGCTAGCCGCTGACCAGTGGTAGACTGAGCACTGAGGAGACTACTACAGACATATAAAAGACATGATCGTCGTCCTCGGGGGAGATGACGTGTCGGAATAAACACGGGGTCCGCAGCCGGGAGGGCCGAGTGGGAACATGCGGAAAACACACCGGGGAAGGAGGAGTGGGATATGAGAGGGTGGGGAGCGCCGCCAAACTGAGCCCCCGCCCCAGTCCGGACCATCTGGCTCTAGCAGGCCGAGCCTGAGAACCCTACGGCCTCCACTTCCCTAGCAGTAAAAGGGGGCCCGGGGGGAGAGATTGGAATAATAGCTTGACATTTTTGAGAAAAACCGGGACCCCTGACTATCACCCCAAGGTTAAGTCCCATCCTGCTTCCTGGTGGGCGGCCCCGGCCCTGTGGGCGTGACCCCCCCACCCCCAGCTCCATCTGTAGAAGCAGAAGATGCCAGGACTCAGAGCCTCCCACCTGCCGCCGTGAGCCTTCCCCGCTGTCAGTTAGAAAGCCGGGGCCGAGATGATCCCCCTCCCTGGCCTCGGACTCCCGAGTTCTGTGGTCCTCCTGTTCCATCGTGGGCAAACGACCCGTTGTCGCTTACCTGGTCCTCACTTGCTCTTCCTCCTCGCCATCATCCACGGCTGGTTTTAGCCTGATAATACTGTGTCCGCTGCCGCTCTTTCGGGCAGCTCACTGTAGCCCCCAAACCCCCAAGCTCAGGGCAAATAGGGGAAGAGTCCCACTGCGCCTCACTCCCTACTGTCGCTTCCTCTCCATCTCTTCCCCTCCTCTTCCTCCTCCCTAGGAGACAGGAGAAGGTGGGAGGGCAGTGTGAGGAGGCACTCTACTCACCCCGATGATGGCTCCAAGGGCTGGGGGGGAGCCCCGTTCGCCTGAGGCCGAGCAGGGTGAGGACAGAAGCTCGGGCTGCCGGGCCCCCTGGGCTTTTCTGGGTCCGCCCGGACCACGCTGGACTGCCTGTGGGCTTCCCCGGGGCTGCTTTTGGCTCCTGCAGGGGCCTACGCAGGGCCAAACCATGGCCTGCCCTGAATACGAGGGCAGCGGTAGCCTAGGGGAGGCCGGAGGGCCTCCCTCCTCACCAGAGACAGGACGAGGAACCAGGGGACGGAGGCTTCGCCGTGAAGGGTCTGGGTCCACAAACGTGGGGGTCGGGCAAAATGAGAAAATGGGGAGAAGGAGAAAATGGAAATGGGGAAGGGGAGGGAGATTAATAATAATTATGGTGCTTTTTAAGTGCTAACTTTGTGCCAAGGACTAGCCTAAGCACTGGGGTAATAATAATAATAATAATGATGGCATTTGTTAAGCGCTTACTATGTGCAAAGCACTGTTCTAAGTGCTGGGGAGGATACAAGGTAATCAGGTTGTCCTATGTGGGAGTCACACTCGTAATACCCCTTTTACGGATGAGGTAATTGAGGCCCAGAGAAGTGAAGTGACTTGCCCACGGTCACACAGCAGACAAGTGGCGGAGCTGGGCTTGGAACCCCCATCCTCTGACTCCCAAGCCCGGGCTCTTTCCACTAAGCCACGCTGCTGGTGTAGAGTCCTTACCTGCATTGCCGCTGACCTCCGCTGCGGTCCAGGACCTGCTCTTCCTCCTCCTCTTCTGCTGTTCCTCCTCCTCCTCCTCTTCCCGCACGGTGGCCGGCTGCCGCTGACCTGGCGTCCGCCGGTGCGGGAGGTCTGGCCGCTCCCCTCCTCCGCGGGGGCCGCCGTGGGCCGCTCTGGCTCCTGCCCCATGGGTCGGCGGGGCTCGGGCCCGGACACCTGCCTGCACCCAAGCCGGCCCTCCTGGATGGTGGCGGGGATTCTGGGGTGGCCACACCGGGACCTCCCCGTGCCGGCTCCCATGGCCGGCCGCCACCTCCGCCATCTAGAAAAAAAGACAAAAAAACGCCCAGTCATTTCTTTCCCGCAGCTCCGGACTGGGCATATTCCCACTCACTCACTCTCACATATAAATATTGGAAAGAGCCCAGGGTTGGGAGTCGGCGGTCATGGGTTCTAATCCCGGCTCCGCCGATAGTCAGCTGTGTGACTTTGGGCAAGTCACCTCACTTCTCTGGGCCTCAGTTACCTCATCCGTAAAATGGGGATGAAGACTGTGAGCCCCACGTGGGACAACCTGATTGCCTTGTATCTCCCCCAGTGCTTAAAACAGTGCTTGGCACATAGTAAGCGCGTAACAAATACCATCATTATTATATATGTATACATACATATATTCATTCATTCATTCAATCGTATTTATAGAGCGCTTACTGTGAGCAGAGCTCTGTACTATATATATATATGCATACACACACACACACACACACAAACACACACACACACACACACACTCTCTCTCTCTCTGTTTTCTTCCTGGCATCAGAGGGATTTGAACCTACAACCCCAAGGTTGGCAAACAGCACTTTAGCCACTGGTACCACACTGAGCGCTCTCCATAGGTACCTACATGTTCACCTCTCTCCACGGAGCAGGGACAACAACAACAACAAAAATATAAACCATCTTACCCTTCATCCAAAAGATCTTTCATCACAACAGCATACTAATCGATGTACAGATCTATGCTCATTTTCTATTAAAAACACCATCTTCTTTGTATCATGACACAGATCTCAACCTCCAGGCTCACAGTCGGCTCTTTTCCCCTCGGCCCACACTGACCTATTGCTCTCTCCGTGAACCAGAAACCAGAAGCGGCTGCTGTGAAGACGCCAATCACCTTCCAAGATGACCATGCTCCCTCTTACTTTCACCTCACAGGAACAACAACCACAAAAATGCCTAGATATAAGCCATTTTACTCTTTACCCAAAAGACATTTCACCACATAATATACCCACCCATGTACAGACATAGACGCATATTAAAGATGCCATCTCATCTGTACCCTGACCCAGATTCAAACCTCCAATCTCACAGTCCACAGGCGGGGCTCTTACCCATTGCTCCCCAGAGATCTTGCTTTGCACACTCCCCAGCAATCCCCTTATCTCTCTATCGAATCCAGGAACAAGCCACAGCTACTCTGAAGACTTCACTGACCTCCCAAGAAGACTGTGAATAGAACTGTGATCCATTCAGAGATCGAGAAAAATGAAGCCAGTGCCTAGAAACGGATTCCTCGGCCTTTATGGGCAAATGGGAGCTAAATACATTCAAAAATACATACATGAAACATGTAAGCTGCTTATGGGAAGGGACTGGGGCTACCAACTCTGTTGTACTGTTGTACTGTACTTCCCCAAGTGCTCAGCAAGTACACAATAAGTGCTCAATAAATATCATTGATTGACATACACTTCTAGACCGTAAGATCGTCACGGGCAGGGAATGTGCTGTTATAGAGTACCAAGCCCTTAGTCCACTTTTCTTCGCACAGTAAGCGCTCATTAAATACGATCGATTGATGAGGGGGAAAAAAAACCTTTTGTCGATTCTCTTTTTTTCCCATCCTCACTGGGGCTCTGCCTCCTGCCTCTAAGGTGACTCCTGCTCCATCAGCGTTTAGCAGGGAACATGACAGAAGGTAGCATTGACTGCAATCTCCAGAAGACGGTTTGAGTCCGAACCTTGCGCTTCTGGGTGATTCTGACTTCTAAAGAAGGCTAAAGAAGCACTGATAATGAATAGCAACTAGATCCTCGGTCCCAAAGTAGAGCAAGAGGCCCAAAGTTTGCAGTTTCTGAAATCACTGACCTTAGTGTCCGAAGGAACCCGGTATCTGGGAAACCTTGGGATGGCACAGAGGTAGTGATCAGGTAACGAGAGCGACAGCGAGAAAGAGAGAGAGAGGAAAAGGGTATGGGGGGGCGGGGGGATTAACTATTGATATGAGGGGTGTGTGGCTTGTACCTTGGGGTAAAACCTTGCAGGGAGATTCACTGTCATCTGAATAAAGGCCTCCCACCCTGCAGAACAGGAACAAAAGGGAAACAAGTGAACCAAATAACAACTAGGAAGGGCTGCCTCAGAAATTCCTTTTCATCCTCGGTAAAAGGACTCTCAAAGACCGACTAATGATCCAGTCTTAGACAGAAATGAAGGCTTGGGAAGGGGAAGCAGGACACTGTAGGTCCAGTGTCGAATCGTAGCATGAAGCAAGCGATCAATCAATCGGTGGTATTTTCTGAGTGCTTACTGTGTACACAGCACTGTTCTAAGCACTTGGGTGATCTGGGGGAGAACTGTTATCTTTATAGACAGAGAAGGAGCTTGTTGTGGTTACTATTAGTTTCGTTAAGCACGTCCTATGTGCCGAGCACGATAGTAAGCATTGGAGTTAATCCGGTTCGGACGCAGTCCCATCCTACATGAGGCTCAAAATGGAAGCATCCTGTGGAGTGAAGTGGGCCGGCCAGGAGGCGGGGAGGTGTGGCGTCCGCACAGCCCCGCAATCTGCCCATTTGCTGTGGTCTCGCCTCAGTGGAGCTTAAAGAAACCATATTGAGCATGCTATGGCCCAATTTAGTACCAGCATGGCCTAATGGATAGAGCCCCGGCCTGGGACAAGGAAGGACCTGGGTTCTAATCCCGCCTCCGCCACTTGTCTGCTGTGTGACCTTGGGCAAATCGCTTCTCTGGGCCTCAGTGAAATGGAGATTTAGGCTGTGAGCCCTATGTGGAACGGGGACTGCGTCCAGCCCGATAATCTTGTTTCTATCCCAGTGCTTAGTACAGTGCCTGGCACATTGTAAGCACTTAACAAATACCATTATTTGTATTATTATTATTGGTTTCTTCTGCCAGGGGCACCGCAGAAAGAGCTAGGAGGAGAAGCCAAATTTCCCGATTCCGAGAGCAGCGTCTTATCCAGTGGACCAACAGCTGGGTCAGAAATATAGACATGCGGGTTTTTCTTTTATGAAACTGACCCAACTGATGGAGATATCCTATCGAAATGCAGAGAACTAATCCGTTGAGACACCCCGGGTTTTCAGCCTGCAAAATTGCCCTGAAATGTTATCAGTCCCAACAGAAGCCGTTGCCCGGCTCAAGGTGCCTCGGCTTAAAAGACCCGCAGCGAGGTTGCCAGACTTGCTCCTGCACCCCGGCAATATGCAGATGGCCACCGACAAGGGTCGGCTTTGGGATCGTTCACATTTGCTAACCCAACATTTTAAATGAGCCCCAAGCGCGTCCACGGGACTCTGCCTGGCAGAGGTCCCGTGTCAGGGAAATAAGTGGTGCTTTTGGACAGGTGTTTTTTCCCGGTGAGCATACTATCTGGCCAGGTGTCACACTCTGGGCAGGACTGAATGAGAGAGAGAGAGAGAGAGACACAGTGAGCATGTAAAGGCAAATTTCTCCGAAGCTATTTGGTGGTGGGAAATTCTAATTTTCAAGATGTCATGGAAAGGCAGGATGATCCTGAAAGGGAGAGCCGAAATGATTAAAACACTTCACCTTCTGGTAAGATTAGGGATTCTTCTCCTGGAGGAAACGAAGCGTTAGAAAAACTGTTAAAGGGAACGGACCCTTTTAAGGAAAGAGTCCACCAAGTATTTTCTCTTTCATCTCCAGAGAAAATAAGGGGAGTTTAGACTCATCTATCATAAAAATGGCCACCTTAAAATGTACGAGGTAAGAAAATCAAAAGAATTAGAATGTACGATTATGATAGACCTCGTGTCTTTCCAACACCTCTCGAAAATCTAATTCGAATAACAGCCAACTGAGTGGTGTAGATATATGGATATAGGTAAATTGTTTTCTTTCTTCATCCATCTGTTTAGTCATATTTTGCTATGAAATCACTCCTTTTGTGACAATATTGATTTCTGCCACGCATGGGTATTTCCCATCTTATCGAGAATGACATTTTGAGAGCAACATCTGCGGCAAAGGTTAAGGGTGGATCTTAAAGTGAACCTCTGTCCTCCTTGATGATAACGACGGCATTTATTAAGCGCTTGCTACGTGCCGAACACCTTTTCAGTGCTGAGGGAAGTATAAGATATAAACAGCGGACACAGTCCCTGCCCCAGAGAAAGATCACAAATAGTTTATCCCTCCTTTATAGATAATAAGGATTACATCTTCATATTTTGGCTGATTTTTGCCTGAATGTTTTAGTTGATCTTCTCTAATAATAATAATAATAATGGCATTTATTAAGTGATATGTGCAAAGCACTGTTCTAAGTGCTGGGGAGATTACAAGGTGATCAGGCTGCCCCACAGGGGGCTCACTTAATCCCCATTTGACAGATGGGATAACTGAGGCCCAGAGAAGTGACTCCCAGGCCTGGCCTCTTTCCACTAGGCTACACTGCTTCTAAAAAGAGTCTTTTTCATCTTTTCGAAGAATGAAGCCATTAATAGCTGTTACAGGCCTGGTCGGTAGATCCCAGTCCTGAGAGTCAGAAGGACCTGGGTTCTAGTTCTGGCTCTGCGGCTTGCCTTTTCTGTGACTTGGGGAAAGTGACTTCTCTGAGTCTTCATTTTCTCATCTGCAAAATGAGGGTAAATTCCCGTTCTCCTTCTCCCTTACACTGTAAGCCCCTTGTGGGACAGGGACTGTGTTCAACCAGCTTTAGTCAATCAATTGTATTTATTGAGTGCTTACTGTGTGCAGAGCACTATACTAAGCACTTGGGTGAATACAGTGCAACAATAAATAGACACATTCGCTGCTTTAATTGTATCTATCCTAGAACTTAACACAGGGCTTGACACATCACTTTTTTTTAAAAAAAGAAAAAAACCTCTCCACATGTCAGAAAAAAACCATCTGGAGTCTGTCTACCATTAGTTGTGGAAATATAACAACATGTGTGAGAATAAAAGGTAGCGGTATTTTTTTTATCCACACTTCTCTCAGGAAGCATCCATTCTGGTAGTCAGGGGTGTAAACAGAATTGATTTTAAGCCACTCTCTGGCCATTTCCCAAGCTTGAGGTGATTAGTTATCCATTCCTCAAAAACTAGTGGGAAAATGAGATGCACGGCTGTTGATTATGAATACTCTGACCTAGCCATCTTTTATAATAAAGGTGCTTCACTGAATTGACTAAGTCACAGACTAAGTCATCTTTTTCTCCCGTTGTCACGATTTTGGAAGAAGAGAATAGTATCCATACAGTAATAATGGTATTTGTTAAGGGCTTACTACGTGCCAAGCGCTGGGGTAGATACAAGACAATCAGATTGGACACAGTCCCTATCCCACCTGGGGCTCACAGTCTTAGTCCCCATTTTCCAGATGAAGTCACTGAGACCCAGAGAAGTGAAGTGACTTCCCCAAGGTCACACGGCAGGCAAGTGGAGGAACCGGGATTTAGAACTTTATGACTCCACTAGGCCAGGCTGCTTCTCACAGAGGTTGGTGTAACATAAAACGTCTCCCTCACAGAATCACAGAGTCCATTAAAAAGAACCAGAAGCCCAGATCGCAGCCACCTGGTGAAGCTTAACTAAAACCCAGTTATTCTGCCCTTTCTAGACCAGGCCCCTCTGCACCCCCAATTTAGCCTCATCACGTGATCATCCCCTTTGCAGAACTGGAAAGGCCAGGGTCTCCGAGCACATGAAAATGCAAACCCGTTCTCTTTTTCCACCAGGCTATTCTGTCGAACCTGTCAAACTTGCTTTATAAATGTCATAAAGACCACAGGGAGTTCCAGACCTCTGAATTCCGAAGAACACTCTATTATTTACTACCGCTACAAGATAATCTTTTCAACTGCTGTTTTCTGGTGAGAATCCTCAAAGATGAACCTTAAAAAGGATTAGGTGCCAGTGTTTATTCACTTAGGAATACCGGTGGTTAAGTGACTTTTACCTCCACCCAGTGGACTTCGATTTCTGGACCTAGATATCAAACCGACACAATGCATTCTCTCAAACATCTTCAAAAGTTTCCCTTCCTCTGCTCATTTCCAAAAATTCCTTGGGAATAAGGAAAATGAATCTACCTCTCTCTGTATGTACCTTTATATATACACATATAGAGACAGAGACAGAGAAGGTTTATGGTATTTATGGTAAAAATTGTAGTATCACTTTATCATATATGAATATATATATATATATATATGATAAAGTGATACAATTGTTATATTAAGTTCTCACTACACACCCAACACTGTACTTAGTACTATGGTAGATACAAGATCAACAGGTCCCACAAGGAGCTCACAGTCTCTGTAGGAAGGACAGGTATTAAATCCCCATTTTGCAGATGAGGGAACTGAGGCACAGAGAACTGAAGTGACTTGCCTGAGGTCACCCAGCAGGCAAGTGGCGGAGCTGGGATTAGAACCCATGACCTGACTCCCAGACTTGGGCTCTATTCACTAGGGCACGCTACTTCTCACAGAGGCTGGTGTCACATAAAACATCTCCCTCACCGAATCAAAGGGTCCATTTAAAAAGAACCAGAGGCCTAGATTGCAATCACCTGGCGAAGCTTAACGAAAACCCAGTTCTTCTGCCCAGGCTCTCTCCCCTACACCATAATAATGATAATAATAATTGTGATCTTTGTTGAGCGCTTACCCCCTCTCTATCCGCCAAACTAGCTCTCTTCCTCCCTTCAAAGCCCTTCTGCGAGCTCACCTCCTTCAGGAGGCCTTCCCAGACCGAGCCCCCTTTTTCCTCTCCTCCTCCCCATCCACCCCCTGTGCCCTACCTCCTTCCCCTCCCCACGGCACTTGTCTATATTTGTACAGATTTATTACTCTACTTGACTTGTACATATTTACTACTCTATTTTGTTAATGATGTGCATATAGCTATAATTCTATTTATTCTGACCATTTTGACACCCGTCTACATGTTTTGTTGTCTGTCTCCCCCTTCTAGACCGTGAGCCCATTATTGTGTAGGGGACCGTCTCTATATGTTGCTGACCTGCACTTCCCAACCACTTAGTCCTGTGCTCTGCACACAGTAAGCGCTCAATAAATATAATTGATTGATTGATTGATTGATTGACTGACAATGAATGAATGAATCCCCAGGCCCGGGCTGTAGCCGCTTTGCCGCGCTTCTTCCCTTCCAGGCCAACGGGAACCACTAGAGGAGAAGCCGGGTTGCTGCCGGCCCCTCCACCTTCGGGATAACCGGACCACCCCCTCCCCTCAATTTGCTGCCCACCGGCAGGCAAAATTAGGATCGACTTTTCTGACTGCTAGGAGACCCCCAGCCAGTCAGATCCATCTGCAGCCGGGAGCCTTCAATCAATCAATCATATTTATTGAGCGCTTACTGTGTGCAGAGCACTGTACTAAGCACTTGGGAAGTCCAAGTTGGCAACATATAGAGACGGTCCCTACCCAACAGTGGGCTCACAGTCTAGAGGGGGGAGACAGAGAACAAAACCAAACATATTAACAAAATAAAATAAATAGAATAGATATGTACAAGTAAAATAGAGTAATAAATATGTACAAACATATATACATATATACAGGTGCTGTGGGGAAGGGAAGGAGGTAAGGCGAGGGGATGGAGAGAGGAAGGAGGGGGCTCACTCTGGGGCTACATCTCTCTTGAGACCCCAGGTCCACCGAGTTACATTTTGCCCTGTTTTCTTCCAGGAAGCAAATCTTCGAGCCAGGCAACCCCCAACTATATAAGTAAACCCAGTCCTTTCGTCACTGAATCTTTAGTTAATGAACTAGACTCTTTCCCACCTTTTTGTTTAGATAACTAAAACCAGCCTTCAATTCAGAGACAGAATCTTCGGAGGATAGTTTGACATGATTTCCCAAATAATTAACCAGTTTAATTTGGTCTTTTTTTTCCAAGCGCTGAAAGATATTCTGTAGTATGCGCTTGAGATGGGAAGTAATTAATGGTTTCTTAGCCTCGACTTCAAATTAAAATGTAAACCAAACCTAGAAATTGTGCATTCTACAATGCCAATAAATGAGTTCTAGTAACGGAAGGCCTTTGCATTATGAATGGTTGTGCTACAGCTCTTTCCTACAAGGTGATACAGGAAGCCAAATGGCAAGATGCGTGGGATCTCGTGACACAGAACAACCTGAAAGATTTAGAAACCTACAATTCTAGAACTGGAGCCTCGGCCTCGGCTTTCGATCTCGTGGTCGGGCTGTGGCCAAAACTGAGGGTTGCTGAACCCGGAACATCTCAAGGCTTCCTTCTAACCCAGTGCTTCTTGCGGTGAAAGACCCTGCACTATGTTTAAGACTGAAAAGACACCCCCACACCTACTGTCTCAGCTCAACTCTGTCTTGACAATCACCCTCTCATTGTATTTCCCCTCGTCCATGGTGATCTCCCTGTTTACACTTCTTTTTTTGACCTCTGGAAATCCTAGTTAGTACCCCTATTTTAAGTTACTACCCCACATTCATTCATTCAGTCAATCATATTTACTGAGCACTGTATTAGCTGCTTGGGCGAGTACAACGTAGCAATAAACAGCACATTTCCTTGGTGCCACTCAGCTTCTTTGATATAAAACACCATCCTTCAAAAGCAACTGCTCTGAGTCTTCAGAATCCAGTAAAGCTTTGTGAGATAGGGTCAAACTGGAAGAAAATATGTAGATTCCAGGGTGTTGTCAATCAATCAAGAGTATTGGATTAGAGAAGCAGTGTGGCTCAGTGGAAACAGCACAGGCTTGGGAGTCAGCGGTCATGGGTTCAAATCCCTGCTCCGCCAATTGTCAGCTGTGTGACTTTGGTCAAGTCACTTAACTTCTCTGTGCCTCAGTTACCTCATCTGTAAAATGGGGATGAAGACTGTGGGCCCCACGTGGGACAACCTGATCAGCTTGTATCTTCCCCAGTGCTTAGAACAGTGCTTGGCACATGCTAAGTGCTTAAGAAATACCAACATCATTATTATTATTATTATTTATTGAGCACTTACTCTGTGCAGAGCCCTGCACGAAGTGCTTGGGAGAGGACAAACAGGTTATAGACGTGATCTCTGCCCTCAAGGAACTTGCATTCTTTTTAGGGAGATACACTAAAATAAATTACAGGTGGGTGAAGCGAAAGAGTTTCAAGAGAGGTGCCTAATTTGTTAGGCGCTTACTATATGCCAGGCACTGTACTAAGTGCTTGGGGTGGATAGAAGCATACCGAGTCGGACACAGTCCCTGTCTCCTGTGGGACTCCCAGTCTCGATCCCCATTTTCCAGTTGAGGGAACTGAGACACAAAGAAGTGAAGCGACTCCCAGGGTGACACAACAGACAAGTGACGGGGTCTGGATTAGAACCCATGACCTTCGGACTCCCTAGCTCGGGCTCTACCAATTCTGCCACATTATTGGGGTAAGGGGGAGAGTGTGGGAAGTACAGCAGTGCTTTGGGGTGAGGATTCATTGGAAGCCCTCACCCACCAAACAAATCCTACAAAATGAGAAAAATAACAACGGGGGATGAATGAGATAAACGATCTGAAAGAATATTACAGAAAATATGAAAGAGGAACTTTAGCAGAGTTGAAGAAAATGGGGTCATAAACCCGCACTTTTGCTTGCATTTTTTTCATACTTGGTTCCTGTTAGGCTTACGGTACCTCACTCATTCGCCTAATTCGATCTCTATTGCGGCCAAGAGCACAGAACAATAAGTATAGGCTGGATGCATTTCGGGCAGTTAGTTTTCTGGCAAATTCACTATAATAAAGAAGGGACCTGGTTTTGTTCTGTTTGCTTTTTAAAACACTCTGAGACCGACTGGATTAAAATACGCTATGTTGGAAGAATTCTAGTTGGCCTGAAAACTTTCTTTTTACTGTTCCTGTGGTATGCGACAAAAGTAAGCACCAGGCTATCTGTCAGACCTATGTCATGAACTCTACAACCGAAATAACACCTATTATGCAAAATGACCCATTTGTCTCCTATTTGCATATTAAAAAGTGCATTAGTAGCACAGACACAATCGTATTTTTAAAACATTCACTTCAGAATGGCCTGAATGGAAAACTCTATTCTTTTCCAATTAGTGGCTGAATTAATTCTGGGCCATGCAAATCCAAAGTCAAAACGTTTGCCTCAGTTAAAAGTTATTTTCACACAGGGAATAACGTTAAAACAATCACAGGGCATTTTCCTTTCTAGAGAGTAAGGCTGTTTTTATGCATGTTTGCCGAAGAGTTTTATCTATTTATTCAAAAACAACCTCACATAAGAACTGTAATTATGGGTCAGATCCTATGTCCTAGGATTCTGACTCTAACCCTGGCAAAAGAGGCATTATCATCATCATCATTATTATCATCGGCATCATGGGTTAAGTGCTTACTCTGTGCCAAGCACTTCTTAAACTGTGAGCCCCCGGAAAGACAGGGACCACATCTGATTCCCACTTGTGCATTCGCTCGATCAATCCATCCATCCGTCAGAGAAGCGGCACAGCCTAGAGGATACAACACAGGCCTGGGTTCAACTCTGCCACTTGTCGGCTCTGTGACCTTGGACAAGTCACTTCACTTCTCGGTATCTCAAGTTCCCTCATCTGTAAAATCGGGATTAAATCTGTGGGCCCCACCTGGGCCAGGGACCGTATCCCACCCTGGTTTGCCCGCAACCACCCTGGTGTTTAGTACAGTGCCTGGCACACAATAAGTGCTTCACAAATACCACAGTTATTATTACTATCATTTATTAAGCACTCAATAGATACTATTGATACTACTACTACTAAAAAAAGCTAGGGAAAGACACAAGGAAAGTAATTCAGAGACTGCCCATGGTCCACAGGGCAACAATCTGAAAGGGCAGGGATTCGGTGACAAACAAGGAAATAAAGTAAATGAAGGAGAAATGGTAAAAGATAAACGGTCAACAATAACTGCAGAAGCCCCAGCCCGACTTAAAAAATAAAAAGGTTTCTGTTCTCCTCACTGATCCTTCAGGGGCAGCCCCGACATTCCCAACACTCTAAGGGTGGGGAGCGAGGGGGAGAGGATGGATGCCCTCTCTGACCACACAAAACACGGCTCTGTTTTCTTGAGGCCTTGGGAAATTTTGGAAACGTGGATGACAATTTGGAATACTGAAAATTTTCTTGGCCTAGGAAGGAGTCAATACTAGGGGCCCTGAAACACAATGCCTATATGCAATCCGAGAAATAACATATATAATATTGTGGGAGAGGGAGAGAGAGTGTGTGTGTATATACTAAGTACTGGGATAGGCAGGTTGGACACAATTCCGTGTTTTGCCATGAGCAGAACGTGGCTTTATGAGGCATCTTTGGCCACTCAGCAGGAATAGATGTAGCTTATTAGCAGGGAGGGCATTAAAGGGAAGAGAGGGGCACGTAGCGAGAGAGACTCTGGCCAAACACTTTAGCTTCATCCTCCTGGTTTACAGACTCCTCCCTTCTAATTAGCACATGGCATGGGGGACATATCATCATCAATCGTATTTATTGAGCGCTTACTATGTGCAGAGCACTGTACTAAGCACTTGGGAAGTACAAATTGGCAACATATAGAGACAGTCCCTACCCAACAGGGACATATGGAGCATTCAACATCATCTCAACAATCTGCCAGCCTGGGATCGGGCTAAGGAGTTCACGGTAAATGGGAATATTCTGTGTAGCCTACACTAAGAACTGGCATTGATGTTGGAAACCATAAAGTCCATAATGCTTTACGCATAATAGCTTCTGTCGCCGTTAAAATGCTACTGGGTGTTTATATACTTTTTGTGATTCGACAGAGCTTAGTTCTAGGTTATTAGCCACCACTGCAGGAATCATATCTGTGAAACAAAATTGAACTTCTACGTTTCAAAGCTATGTCTCTCCACTGTCACCCAGTTAAACACGAAGTTTTGATGAGGCTTCTAACCAACGTGTGAAAGGGACGGAAGCGGACACGCTGGTTATTTCAGGCATAATGCGGTGATAGTGTCATCTCCAAGTGAAAATATCTTCACAGAAGCAAATGTGTAAATCACCCAAATTAATGCAACCACCTTTAAAAAAAAAAAAAACATGATCATTTCAGGAAGTCTAGCTGTATCCATGTCTCACTTTTCTTAGTGCCCATCTGCATGGCACTTGATGGGCAAATGAAGCGGAGGAGAGTCTGGGAATCAGAGGGCCTCGGTTGTAGTAGCGGTTCCACCACCTGTCTGCCGTAGGACCTTGGACAAGTCATTGAATTTCTCTGGGCCTTACTCCCCTCATCTGCAAAATGGGGCTTAAGACTGTGAACCCCATGTGGGACACGGACTGCGTCCAACCTGATTAGCTTGTATCTATCCCAGTGCCTGATATCACTCCATCAGTCCTTTTTATGGAATGCTTATTCACTCATTCATTCAATCGTATTTATTGAGCGCTTACTGTGTGCAGAGCACTGTACTAAGCGCTTGGGATGTACAAGTTGGCAACATAAGCACTTCGGAGAGTATAACAGAGTTGAAAGACACATTCCCATTCAGTGCCTGGCACACTGGAGTCAGAGGTCATGGGTTCAAATCCCGGCTCTGCCAAGTGTCAGCTGTGTGACTTTGGGCCAGTCACTTCACTTCTCTGTGCCTCAGTTACCTCATCTGTAAAATGGGGATGAAGACTGTGAGTCCCCTGTGGGACAATGGATCAACCTGATCACCTTGTAGCCTCCCCAGCGCTTAGAACAGTGCTTTGCACATAGTAAGCACTTAACAAATGCCATAAAAAAACAAATACTATTGAAAAGAAAAGAAATAAAAAAAGTGTAAAGGGCACCCATCAAACTCTGTTCTGTTTTGTTGGTCTTTTTCGGTTTTGTTGGGGATGTCAAATACTCTTGCATAATCAAATCTTGCCTTAGACAGTCCTTGATGTTGCTCCCTAGAATTTTTCTCTGTCATGACAATAATAATAATAATAATGACAATAATACCAATAAAATGTGGTATTTATTAAGTGCTTACTATGCGCCAAGCACTGTACTAAGCTCTGGGGAAGAGACAAGGTCATCAGGTCCCACATGGGGTCCACCAGTCTAATTAGAAGGGAGAACAAGCATCGGTTCCGTTTCCAAGATGAGGCACAGAGAAGTTAAGTGACTTGTCCAAGGTCACACAGCAGGTACCTGGAGGAGCCAGGATTCAAACCCAGGTCCTCATATGCTCTGACACTCCTTCCAATGCTCAAAATGCTAAGAAAATTGTTTCTGCTGGACTGTGCTTTGGCAAGGTTCATATACATTTACATAAAGAAAATACAATTTGAAGAGAGCCTCGGGGTATTTTAAACTGTAAAGGAGACAAAACCACTCTGAATTATATTGCTGAATCACTGCTAATAAAACTGCTATGTGAATGATTTACAACAATGCCCTTTGAGCACCTCATGATGAGCGACCCTAATTTACAGAAAGTGGTCTTCATTCTTTTTGTCTTTTGCTATTCGGGGATGTGGACTGTCTTTCTGGTTTTTCTAAATTTTTCTTTTTCTCTTTTGCTATTCAGGGACGTGGACTGTCTTTCTAGTTTTTCTAAATTTTTCCTTCTCCGTTAGACTAGTAGAATACTCCAGGCTATGTTGGTAGTAAGCGGAAGGGCCCTAGTAGAGGATATTGTTGTATTTCCCAAGCGCTTAGTACAGTGCTCTGCACATAGTAAGCGCTCAATAAATACAATTGATGATGATGATGATGATTTTCCCAAGAACTCCGTGCAGTGCCCTGCACATAATTGTGGCATTTGTTAAGCTCTTAGTATGCGACAGGCACTGGGGTCGATACAAGGTAATTGGGTTGGTGACAGTCCCTGTTCCACACTGGGCTCACAGTCTGAATTGTCATTTTACAGATGAAGTAACTGAGGCATAGAGAAGTGAAGTGACTTTTCCAAGGTCACCCGGCAGACCAGCCATAATTAGAACCCAGGTCCTCCTGACTCTCAGGCCTGCGCTTTATCCACTAGGCCACACTGCTTCGGGCTTTCTCTGTCCTTCCGGGGGTGAGAGTCTTAAAATACTAGGCCCCAGAGACATTTGGCTTTTTTCTGCTGGCCGTTGGTGTCTTGAGTCTAGACTGCTGCTACCTTTATAATGTTGGCATTTATTAAGCGCTTACTATGTGCAAAGCACTGTTCTAAGCTCTGGGAAGGTTCCAAGGTGATCAGGTTGTCCCACGGGGGGCTCACAGGCTTCATCCCCATTTTACAGATGAGGTAACTGAGGCCCAGAGAAGTGAAGCGACTTGCCCAAAGTCACACAGCTGACAATTGGCGGAGCCAGAATTTGAACCCATGACCTCTGACTCCAAAGCCCCGGCTCTTTTTCACTGAGCCACGCTGCTTCTCTGATGTTCCTTTGTTCCTTGTAAATAGAAATCTCCACAATATGAGGTCAGGGATCATATGTACTTACTCTTAGGCACGCTAGCAAGGACTTAGTATATTTGCTGTGCCCATAGAAAGGGCTCATTAAACACCACTGGTTAATTGGGTTGAATTGATAAAAACCTGGGCTAAGAAATAATAATAATAACAATGATGGCATTTGTTAAGCGCTTACTATGTGCACAGCACTGCTCTAAGCGCTGGGGGGATACAAGGTGATCAAGTTGTCCCACGTGGGGCTCACCGTCTTAATCCCCATTTTACAGATGAGGGAACTGGGGCTCAGCGAAGTTAAGTGACTTGCCCAAGGTCACACAGCAGACATGTGGCGGAGTGAGGATTCATTCATTCATTCATTCAATCGTATTTATTGAGCGCTTACTGTGTGCAGAGCACTGTACTAAGCACTTGGGAAGTACAAGTTGGCAACATATATAGATTGTCCCTACCCAACAGTGGGCTCACAGTCTAGAAGGGGGAGACAGATTCGAACCCATGACCTCCGACTCCAAAGCCTGGGTTCTTTCCACTGAGCCACGCTAGAGACTTTGAACTCAATGCTCAACAGCAGGTGTGGTTCATTTCATTTTATTTTTTCAGTGGTTCTTGATAAGCCCTTTCTAAGCATCAAGCGCTGCTCTAAGCTCTAGCGTAAGTACAAGTGAATCACGCCAAATAAAGTCCCTGTCCCACATGGGGCTCACGGTCTGAGTATGAGGGAGAAAAGATATTGAATCCCCTTTTATTATTTATATAATTGATAGATTATCTGGACTGTAGATTATCTGGATTAGTTGATGATGACGATGTGGATAATGTCACTGGAGAAAGACAGTCCTCCTCTACACTGTAAGCTCACTGTGGGAAGGGAATGGGTCTGTTTATTGTTGTATTGTGCTCTTCTAAACACTTAGTACAGTGCTCCGCACTCTGTAAGTGCTCAATAAATAGATCTGACTGACTAGTCACCTCCAGGTACATTGCTCAATAATCAATGTCATGTAGATGGTTTAGGGGAACCATGGGCCATAGGACAACCTAATTTCCTTGTATTTCTCCCCCCCCCACCCCAGCGCTTAGAACAGTGCTTGGCACATAGCACTGGAAAGGAGTCCGGGGTCATGGGTTCAAATCCTGGCTCCGCCATTTGCCAGCTGTGTGACTTTGGGCAAGTCACTTAACTTCTCTGTGCCTCAGTGACCTCATCTGTAAAATGGCGATTAAGACTGTGAGCCCCCCACGGGACAAACTGATCACCTTGTAACCTCTCCAGCACTTAGTACAGTGCTTTGTACATAGTAAGCGCTTAATAAATGCTATCATTATTGTTATTATTATTATGGGCGCTAATCCCAGGTTCAGCCAGTTGCCTGCTAATCAGTTAACTTCTGGGTGCCTTAATAAAATGATTCAATTCCTGTTTTTCCTCCCTCAGACTGTGAGAGAGGAACTGAGCATCTAGGTTTTCTAATAATAATAATAATAATAATGGCATTTATTAAGCACTTACTAGGTGCAAAGCACTGTTCTAAGCGCTGGGGAGGTTACAAGGTGATCAGGTTGTCCCATGTGGGGCTCACAGTCTTAATCCCCATTTTACAGATGAGGTAACTAAGGCACAGAGAAGTTAAGTGACTTGCCCAGAGTCACACAGCTGACAACTGGCGGAGCAGGGATTTGAACCCATGACCTCTAACTCCAAAGCCCATGCTCTTTCCATTGAGCCACGCTTCTTCTCATGTACAGTGCTTGGCACTGAGTAAACACTTAATAATAATAATAATAATAATAACAATAATGGCATTTATTAAGCGCTTACTATGTGCAAAGCACTGTTCTAAGCGCTGGGGGGAATACAAGGTAATCAGGTTGTCCCATGTGGGGCTCACAGTCTTAATCCCCATTTTACAGATGAGATAACTGAGGCTCAGAGAAGTGAAGTGACTTGCCCAAGGTCACACAGCAGACTTGTGGCAGAGCTGGGATTCGAACCCATGACCTCAGACTCCCAAGCCCAGGCTATTTCCACTGATCCACGCTGCTTCTCACTTAAATTCCACAGGTATTATTAATGAACATTTTATTCTCTTCCACAGTTCAAAGTAGCAAAACTTCTCGGTTGAAGTTTTCCTAATAAAACAAATGTGGGGAACCAGTGAGAATTTAAGCATCTGATGGCCTGCAAGGTTTTTTTTTTCCCAAATAGCGTCTGTTAAAGAATATGAATTTTTACTCACAGAACTCCCATTAGTTTTGAACCTGAAATCATTCTTTTTTTCTCAGAGTACTTTTGTTACCGAGTCAAAGTCAGTCCCGCTCCTCGCTAATTACTGTCGAACCCTCAGTGCGTATTTAAAATATCTGACGACCAAGAGAAAGTAAATGAAAAATGAACATAAGCACTTTTAAACTGCGGGCTAGGGGAAAAACGCCAGCCTCTCGTTTTCTGCTCCTCCCTGCCTCCCCTACATCCTCTTCACTTTCGAGACAACTCACTAGCAGAAATGCTGCTTCCAAGCAATTATCTCAGCATCATTTCACATTTGGGGAAATGCAGTACAGGCAGCAAAAATGCTTGGCTCGACTCTTTAAGTTCTCGTCTGTTCCCATATGGCTCTCTGTAAAATGGGGATTAAAACTGTGAGGGCACCCCCCCTCACCACCCCCCGGGACAAGCTGATCACCTTGTAACCTCCCCAGCGCTTAAAACAGAGCTTTGCACATAGTAAGCGCTTAATAAATGCCATCATTATTATTATTATTATTATTATTATTATTATTACATACATAGCTAGAGAGAGATACATAGATGTAGAAATCCACTGCTTTATAAGTTGCCCTGATAAGACTTTTGGGGGGAATTGTGCTCTCTAAGCATACACACACACACATACACTGTCTAATAATAATAATACTATGATAATACTATGTTCTAGGCTGTGAGCCCACGGTTGGGTAGGGACCGTCTCTATATGTTGCCAACTTGGACTTCCCAAGCGCTTAGTACAGTGCTCTGCACACAGTAAGCGCTCAATAAATACGATTGATTGATTGCAAAGTACTGTTCTAAGCGCTGGGGAGGTTACAGGATTATCAGGTTGTCCCTCATGGGGCTCACCGTTTCAATCTCCGTTTTACAGATGAGGTAACTGAGGCCCACAGAAGTTAAGTGACTTGTCTATATAAACATTGATAGACATTTTATACAGACACAGACTGGTGTGTAACCAGAAGAAATACAAGTTTACCCACACTGCTTTTTTTTCTTTTTTTTTTTTTAATTTCTCCCAAGAAGGCTTTTTTTCCCCCCAGCTTTCTTGACTCCCCATTCCCCACAAAGGACAGAAACCTGCATCTCCTGAAGGCCTTTGCTGCCTTGCTCGCCACCCCCAAACCCCCCACCCTGCTGCCTCAGATGCTCCCCATGAATTCCACTAACGATGCCATTTCCCTGCTAAGCGCAAACCGGTTTCCAACCCCAGTAATTCTGATGGGCGAGCCGGGCACCGGCAAATAATCCCTTACCCTGACCCAAATGGCATTTTATTCATGCTAATGAACAGGACTAAACTGATAACAAAATTTGTGAAGGTCACTAAAAGCTTTATTTATGCTCCCTCCCCCAACCCTAATTACATCCAAAATAGGATCATCCAGCCCTTAACGCTGCCGAAATTGGCCTCTTGGAGAGAGCAACTCCCCCAGATTGCCCCATCAGGGCAACCCGTAAAGCAATGAATATCTATCAAGAGGACACCGGGCTAATTCTTGAGGTTTCATCTTCAAACTATAAGCCGTAGGGTTATTAAAGAGGTGAAGATTATAACGGATCATTAAATCCGGTCAGCCTCCCTTCCCCAAGGGAAGCGGGATGGTCAGATTTGATCTCTGATTTGATTTCAGCGCTTAGAACAGTGCTTTGCACATAGTAAGCGCTTAATAAATGCCATTATTATTATTATTATTATCTCTGCTGTCCCAAGTACTTAATGCAGAGCTCTGCACAGATCAATCAATCAATCGTATTTATTGAGCGCTTACTGTGTGCAGAGCACTGTACTAAGCACTTGGGAAGTACAAGTTGGCAACATATAGAGACAGTCCCTACCCAACAGTGGGCTCACAGTCTAAAAGGGGGAGACGGAGAATAAAACCAAACATACTAACAAAATAAAATAGGATATGTACAAGTAAAATAAATAAATAAATGATGAAGTACAGATGAAGTACTCAATAAATACCATGGATTGATTTGTTCCAGATTTGTACCACATTAGTGATTTCTGACTGCTTCATTCCTTGCCCAAAATGTCTACATTTCAATAACAAAAATAATGATAGTAATTATTATTATAATAATAACTGTGGCATTTGTTAAGTGTTTTTTTGTATGCCTAGCACTGTACTAAGCACTGTACTAGTGAAGCAGCATGGCTCAGTGGAACCCGAGCTTTGGAGTCAGAGGTCATGGGTTCAAATCCCAGCTCCGCCACATGTCTGCTGCGTGACCTTGGGCAAGTCACTTAACTTCTCATGGCCTCAGTTCCCTCATCTGCAAAATGGGGATGAAGACTGTGAGCCCCCTGTGGGACAACCTCATCGCCTTGTAACCTCCCCAGCGCTTAGAACAGTGCTTTGCACATAGTAAGCACTTAACAAATGCCATCCTTATTATCGCTAATATTATTACTAAGGGCTGGGGTAAATTCAAGATAATCAGATACCACATGGGGCTCACAGTCTTGAGTAGGAGCAGGGAACAGGTACTGGATCTCCATTTTGCAGATGAGGGGAACTGAGGCCTAGAGAAGTTAAATGACTTGCCCAAGGTCCTGCAGCAGACAAATGGCAGCACCAGAATTAGAATCCAGGTCCTTCTGACTCCCAGGCTGGTGATTTATTAATCAATGGTATTTATTGAGCACTTGCTCTGTGCAGAGCACTGTACCAAGTGGTTGAGAGCCACTTGTCAGCTGTGTGACTTTGGGCAAGTCACTTAACTTCTCTGTGCCTCAGTTACCTCATCTGTAAAATGACGACTGATTTATGGGACAAACAGAAAAACCTCAGCTATGTTCTAGATGTGGAAAACGTACAAGACTCTAAGGAAAAAAAAAATCATATTAAGCATGAAAATATTCCAATTTGGCACATTTCTGTATTTTTAAATGAAAATGCAAGAAGTCTAGCTCTCAAAAGCTTTTCCCCCAAAATGTTTCTCTGCCGAATGAGCAAACCAATAATCGAGGTTTTCTGACACCACTGCTTAAAGAATATCTTCAAATCCCTTTTGAATCAAAAATATGTATTCATACAGGTTTCCTTATGCCCTCCATTCTTCAAGTTCTCATACTGCAAAACCAATTTTATACTTCGCTCGTTTGGAAACAGATCCCAATTAGAATCCAGGTCCTTCTGATCCCAGGCCGGTGATTTATCGATCAATGGCATTTACTGAGCACTTGCTTTGTGCAGAGCACTGTACCAAGTGGTTGAGAGCCACTTGTCAGCTGTGTGACTTTGGGCAAGTCACTTAACTTCTCTGTGCCTCAGTTACCTCATCTGTAAAATGATCGCTGATTTATGGGACAAAGAGAAAAACCTCTGCTATGTTCTAGATGTGGAAAACGTGCAAGACTCTAAGGAAAAAAATCTTATTAAGTATGAAAACATTCCAATTTGGCTTATTTCTGCATTTTTAAATGAAAATGCAAGAAATTTAGCTCTCAAAACCTTTTCACCCAAAACGTTTCTTTGCCGAATGAGCAAACCAGTAATTGAAGGTTTCTGACACCACTGCTTAAAGAATATCTTCAAATCCCTTTTGAATCAAAAATATGTATTCATACAGGTTTCCTTATGCCCTCCATTCTTCAAGTTCTCATTACTGCAAAACCAATTTTATACTTTGCTCGTTTGGAAACAGATTCCAATTAGAATCCAGGTCTGATCCCAGGCCGGTGATTTATCGATCAATGGTATTTACTGAGCACTTGCTTTGTGCAGAGCACTGTACCAAGTGGCTGAGAGCCACTTGTCAGCTGTGTGACTTTGGGCAAGTCACTTCACTTCTCTGTGACTCAGTTCCCTCATCGGTAAAATGGGGGTGAAGACTGTGAGCCCCCCATGGGACAACGTGATCACCTTGTAACCACCCCGGCGCTTAGAACAGTGTTTTGCATATAGTAAGTGCTTAATAAATGCCATCATTATTATTATTATTACCACATAACAGAGTTGGTAGAAACGTCCCCTGCCTGCAATAAGCTAATAGTCTACAGAGCTTAGCCACTGTCCACTGCTCCCGCTGCTTGCCTTTCCATTCTCTCGGCTATTTCCCATCTTCTTCTACTCTATTTCTAAATTCTCCAGGTCTGCTTGGCAGATGGGGACTGTCTCTATATGTTGCCAACTTGTACTTCCCAAGCGCATAGTACAGTGCTCTGCACACAGTAAGCGCTCAACAAATACGATTGATTGAAGCATGTGAAGCATGTGAATTTTGACCAGAAACATCCAAACACTCAGAAAACCAGGGCTCACCCCCAAACCACAAGCTAGCACTTCCTCCTGGAGCCCAGTTAGCAGGAATCTGTGAAGCAAAGGTTTTCCCCCCGAAACAAAACACACATGCCCAGCGTAGGCCCAGCAGATGTCTTTGTGTGCGACCATCAACAATAATGTTATTTGCCTTGGCTTCCCTCGACCAGCTATAAAGCTTTTCGGAGTCGGATTTTGTAGCGGTAAGGGAAAGCCAGACGGACTTAGGTGGGGTTTAGATTTGGCCTGAATAATGTGCGACGGTACAGGAGGTAAAATAAATTCCCCTCTCAAGACCACTTCAATCCTAGTCTCAAATACGCAGCTTTTTCTTCCCCCCTTTTTTTACATTTACTTTTGAAACCTCGACGGGTTCATTATCCGAAGAAGAATCACCGCATCTGAAGGGAATGCACTCCAGCTCTCCAATTACACCATTAGATCTTAACAGGCTCCACTGGAGTTTAATATTACAAACTTGTCATTTATAGCTGTCCTTCATTATTGCCAAGGTAGGCAGGGAAGAGACAGGTGAGGAATGAAGGTCTTCATCTGTTCTGATCTATTTATTTTCTTAGAAGCGTAAGAACATGGCTCTCCCTTGTTCATTCACAGCCCGGTGCTCAACGAGCCTTCCCAAAGATATTGCTCAACTCCAGCGGGTCTTAATTCATTACAGGAAGGATGATGACTGTATTTTTTACGGACTTACTCTGGTCTAGGCGCTGGGGTAGATACAAGGCAATCAGGTCACACAGACTCCCTGTCCCGTACTGGGGCCCACAAGTCTAAGTAGGAGGGAGAAAGGTATTGAATCCCCATTTTACAGATGAGGAAACAGGCCCGGAAAAGTGTCTTGTGGCTCAATGGAAAGAGCCCGGGCTTTGGAGCTGGAGGCCATGGGTTCAAATCCCAGCTCCGCCAATTGTCAGCTGTGTGACTTTGGGCAAGTCACTTCACTTCTCTGGGCCTCAGTTGCCTCATCTGTAAAATAAGGATGGAGACTGTGAGTCCCAAGTGGGACCACCTGAGCACCTTGTATCCTCCCCAGCACCTAAACCTAAAAACCCACAGGGGGCTTACAGTTTTAATCCCCATTTGACAGATGAGGGAACTGAGGCACAGAGAAGTGAAGTGACTTGCCCAAAGTCACACAGCTGACAGTTGGTGGAGCCAGAATTTGAACCCATGACCTCTGACTCCAAAGCCCGGGTTCTTTCCACTGGGCCACGCTGCTTCTCCAATAAACACCAAATGTCCCACACTTTATGCACCTTTCAGTGATGGGAGACTTTAGGGGTGCCAATTACATCACCTCAGGTCTTAACCAGACTCTAGAGTTGGAAGCCTTTGACCCTATACTCTGAATGAAGTGAAAGAGCAGAAGGAGACGACATGACGGGGACCTGCAGAATGGGAAAATAAAAACAGTACACCAAAAAAGTTCCACAGAGGAAATGGTGGGGAATTTAGGGAGCTAGACTGTAAGCTTGCTGTGGGTAATAATAATAATAATCATGTTGGTATTTGTGAAGCACTTACTATGTGCAAGGCAGTGTTCTAAGCACTGGGGTAGATACAAGTTAATCAGGTTGTCCCACGTGGGACTCACAGTCTTCATCCCCATTTTACAGATGAGGGAACTGAGGCCCAGAGAAGTGAAGTGACTTGCCCAAAGTTGCACAGCTGACAAGTGGCAGAGCTGGTATTTGAACCCACGACCTTCTGGACTGTGAGCCCGCTGTTGGGTAGGGACTGTCTCTACCGTCTTGCCGACTTGTACTTCCCAAGCGCTTAGTACAGTGCTCTGCACACAGTAAGCGCTCAATAAATACGATTGATTGATTGATCTCTGACTCCAAAGCCCGGGCTCTTTCCACTGAGCCACGCCAAACTCGGTTACACTGCACTTTCCCAAGCACTTAGCACAGTGTTCTGCACTCGGTAAGCACTCAATAAATACAATTTGTTTGATTGAAACAACATCTTCTAAAGGAAAACACAACAGAAAGTCTCTTCTCTTACTAGAATTCTTGGTCTCTCACACGAGTAGGTCCCAGTTCCTTTCGGTAGCCTCTAGGGGGCAGAGGCGAGTCCGGAACGGTTGCCATGGTGACACGGGCAGCCAATAGGAGGGCCCCGATCCTTTTCCTCAGCCAACAGGCCAAGGAGGCCATTTTGTTTGCCACACTAGGCAGGATCCTCCTGCGGGACACTGGGACCATTTTCTGTTCCCCAGAAATGCCTGGATTTCTCTGAGAGTTGCACAGTTAGGGACGAACGTGTTTACCTCCCGTTATTTCACCCGCCGGACAGTAGAGAGGGCCCCGTGCTCTCCAAACTAACATCCCACGGGGCACTGATGTAACCCAGGGATCATCAACCACTTTCAACATGGTGGACACCACGTTGGGGCCTTTATAAACCCCCTTTCCGGGGCAGACACGCGATGGCTTGGGAATCGTAAAAGGCTGGGAATTAAAGTATTTGAACTGCGTTTCTAGAAGGGCGTCCTGTCGACCCTCAACGTAACTGACTGTGTTCCCACCCCGGCTCGGCTACCGCGACCCGGTCTCCACGGCTTAGCCATGGCCTCCTCTCGCAGGAATGTGTGCGTCCCATTCCTCTTTCTGTTGTTTGGAGGGGCGGGGGTCGCCATCTGTAATCTGATGATCGTCTCCCTGTCCTGGAGGGTGTGGCATTTTGGCCACCCCAGGCCTATGACCGTGTGGCAGGGCCTCTCGCACTTCTGCTACCTGACCAGCGACATCGCCAACACGAAATTCGCTCCACTGGCCGAGTGTGTGCAAATACCACCCACCATTGAACTGCCCTGGCAGATTCACCGGTGCCAGTCCTTGATGGGCCTAGCCAAGGGCCTGCAGGCGGCTGCCTCTCTGTTTATGAGCTGGGGGCTTGTCGGGAACCTGCGGAGGAAGTGCCGCTCGCTGTCCCGCCCCTGCTCTCTGCTGGGAGGGATCGCCCTCGCCCTGGGGGGCTTCCTGATCTTAGGGACCGTGCTCTGGCACTGCCACCTGGACGGCAGCCCCTTCAGTTACCCTGCCGACTTCCCTCTGCCCGACCAGCCCGCGGATCAGGAAAACGGAGCCGCGATAATACTGGGGGCGATCACCGCCCTGGTCCAGATCCAAACTGGGCTCTTCGTCTGCCTCCGGGGATGGGGCCGGAGACCGGACAGAGAAGCGTATCCGGAGGACGAAGTCTGAGGAGGAATCGGGGATGGGTTCTGCCCGGCGACCCAGCACCCTCCCCTCACCCTCCATCCTGACATTTAGTGGCACTTTGGAGAGGCGAATCCTACAGAGAGGAAGCTGAGAGGCCCAACACGGCGATAAGAAGCCGCCGTGTCGTGGTGTTGGCGTCGGTGGCCTTCACCGCTCTCACCTCCAAAAATCGAGTCTCATCCTTAATGATAACTGTGGTGTTTGTGAAGCGCTTACTACGTGCCAAGGACCGTACCAGGCACTGGGGTAGACCCAAGATCACTGGGTCCCGCATGGGGCTCACAGTCTAAAGTAAGAGGATGGACAGGGATTAAATACTCATTTTGAAGATGAGGGAACCGAGGCCCAGAAGCCAAGTCGCTTGCCCGAAGTCACAGGGCAGGCAAGTGGCAGAGCTGGGATTAGAACTCAGGCCCCCTGACGCCCAGGATCGCGCTCTTTCCACTAGACCACGTTTCTTCGCCTTCCCTGAGAGTTTTGAGCCCCCAGATCGCTGTCGCATATGCCGAGTGGGCCAACCTCAACTAGACGGCTCCAATCCCATCAATCAGTCGTATTTATTGAGCATTTACTGTGGGCGGAGCACTGTACTAAGCTCTTGGGAGAGTCCAACGGAAGCACTGCCTTCAACATTCCCCCTTGTAGACGGCACAACTGGCAACAGCAGCAAGGAGGGTTCGGAGAGCTGGCTGCTGGCTCCTTTTCCCATAAAACCCAGGTGTTCTTCCAGTGCCTTTCCCGCTCCCTGAAAGACATTCCCTGTTCCATGGAGGGAAGCCCTGGGAACACGGTGTGGTGTCCCAGTAACCGGGAGTAATGGACAGCTTGGATTCTTGTGCCAGCTCCCTCATCCGCCTGCTGTGTGACCTAGGGAAAGTCCCTTAACTTCTCTGTTTCACGGTCTCCTTTCCAATAAAAGGGGACTCGATACCTCTTCTCTCCCACCTTAGCCTGTGAGGTCTGTAATCAATCAATCAATCGTATTTATTGAGCGCTTACTGTGTGCAGAGCACTGTCCTAAGTGCTTGGGAAGTACAAGTTGTCAACACACAGAGACGGTCCCTACCCAACAGTGGGCTCACAGTCTAGAAGGGGGAGACAGAGAACAAAACAAAACATATTAACAATCATCGTTTTCTAGCTCCCTCCTGCTGGGCACAAAGTGAGCAGTTAACAGTGCTTTGCACACAGTAGGCGCTCAGTAAATACAATTGAATGAATGAATGAACAACTATCACAATTATTATCATCATGGGTCAGGCTGGTCGTAACCCAGACTGAGCTCGAAGCTGGGGTTAGTCTGTATGTATTAGAAGCAGAGAAGCAGCGTGGCTCAGTGGAAAGAGCACAGGCTTTGGAGTCAGAGGTCATGGGTTCGAATCCTGGTTCCGCCACTTGTCAGCTGCGTGACTTTGGGCAAGTCTTTGGGCACTTCTCTGTGCCTCAGTTCCCTCATCTGTAAAATGGGGGTTAAGACTGTGAGCCCCCTGTGGGACAACCTGATCCCCCTGTAACCTCCCCAGCGCTTAGAACAGTGCTTTGCACATAGGAAGCGCTTAATAAATGCCATTATTATTATTATGTAGGAATGCAGGCTCTCTGGATGGTTTTCAGCCCAGAATTTGTAAACTCTGAATTTCTGGCCGACAGAAAACTGGGTTAAATGAAGCATTGGAGTAAATAAACCTGCAAGTAAACCTATAATTAGAAAACAAGTGGTTTTCCCATCCCCACCGGTGAATGCTGCCAAGAGCAGGTAAATACAGAAGCTGATCTGACCAGGAAACAGAAGGGAACCCGGATCAAAGGCGGAACATCCATCTCCACACTTGTGAAGAAAGGCCTGCGGCCCTCTTTTGAAGCAAAACAATTAAGCCTGAAATCGGAAACAAGCTTTCATTTCCATCCCAAGCCAGAAAACAGCCCTGTGAGGGAGGAGTGGAACAACTGAAGGAAGGCAGCAGAAAGATGGTCTAGTGGAAAGAAGAACTAGTCCCCGGACTCACTTAATAATTCCCATTTTACTGATGAGGTAACTGAGGCCCAGAGAAGTGGAGTGACTGGTGCAAGGTGGAAGATCCCGGATTAGAAAACAGGTCCTCTGACTCTCAGGCCTGTGCCTGGGATTTACAGGGATTCCCGGCCAAATGGGGATTAAGACTGTGAGCCTTATGTGGGATAGAGACTGATGACATTGTATCTACCCATTTTAGGACACTTAGTACAGTGCCTGGCACACAGTAAATGTAAAAAGACAAATACCATCCCCCTCTAAAAAAAATAATAGAATAAAAAAGGGGACCTTGAACTCCGACTCACCCAGGCAGAAGAGTCACCTAAGAATCTCTGTTAATTTCTCAGCACAGCCAAATTTGTTTACAATTTCCAGACCTGTGATCTGTTGATGCTACAGTAAGCTTTTGTAAGGGCAATAAACACAGTGCAGAGATTTTGGAACGGTACTTCTACCTGCCATGTTGCAATGAGCATATCTCCTGTACTGTGTTCATGTCCCCGAGGTATTGTTGGCAACAATTATATTTCTTAAGATTTACACATTCGGGGACACACACGCACACGTGAAACGACACTCGTTCTATAAATTCCTATAGCATGGTGTGTTGGCTCTACTGCATACGTAAGTTGAATTGTATTTCCCCTGAAAATAAAGGATACTGATTTTTAAAAACACCCTCGATTGCATTTCGAATCACTGATTTATGGGACAAAGAGAAAAACCTCAGCTGCGTTCTAGATGTGGAAAACGTGCAAGACTCTAAGGGACAAAATCTTATTAAGCGTGAAAATATTCCAATTGGGCTTATTTCTGTATTTTTAAATGAAAATGCAAGAAATCGAGCTCTCAAAAGTTTTTCCCCCAAACCGTTTCTCTGCTGAATGAGCAAACCAATGATTGAAGGTTTCTGACACCACTGCTTAAAGAATATCTTCAAATCCTTTTTGACTCAAAAATATGTTTTCATACAGGTTTCCTTATGCCCTCCATTCTTCAAGGTCTCATACTGCAAAACCAATTTTATACTTTGCTTGTTGGAAACGGATTCTGTGCCACTATTTCCTGATTCTAGGAACTTCTCACAATTAAGTTTGGACATCAACAGTTAGCACTATTTTAAAGATAGCTTTTCCTGGTCTTTTGTATTGAGGATTTATAATCACACAGCTGTCTATGGATGGCAATACCGGACAGTGTAATTTTATTACTCTGTGATGATTAGCCATTTACCCGATGCTTTATCAAATGCTAAAAAAGCTTCCCCAAAGAGTTACAATATTTCCTTGGAAAATGAATCAGCAAAGCATTAGTTCAGATCTTAAAAGTAAGGGATCCAGTTATCAGAAACCGTGAGATCGGACAGAGTACCCTGTTCCACATGAGGCTCACGGTCTAAAGGAGAGGGAGAACAGGTGCTTAATCCCCATTTTACATATGCAAAAACAGAGGCACAGAGATGTTAAGTGATTTGCCCAAGGTCACACAGCAGGCCGGTGGCAGAGCCAGAATTAGAACCCCAGGCCCGTACACTTTCCCTAGGCCACCCTCCTTTGCCATCCTTCCGTGATGACCTCCACCGAGATGCAAGATGCCAATTCCAATAGATAAATTTCTACTGTAATCATGTCGATGATTAGAATAAACTCCTTTCCCCCCGATTATTTGTGCTTGGGAGACCTTTCTCCTAAAATAATTCTCCCCCGCTTGGGCGTCAGAGGACCTGGGTTTTAATCCAGGCTCCGCCACTTGTCTGCCGTGTGTCCGTGAGCAAGTCAATTCATTTCTCCGTGCCTCATTTACCTCATCTGTAAAATGGGAATTAAGACTGCGAGTCCCATGTGGGACATGACCCGGGTCCAACATGACTATCATTCATCTACCCTAGCGCTTAGTACAATACCTGGCACATAGGAAGCACTTAGCAAATACCGTTAAAAAAATATTGCCCAAAACATCCTGGGAAGATGAGCAAAACGTTAACCTTTCCAGAAGGTCACGTTCTCACGACTGAACCTCACTTCACTTGCATCCCTCACAAGCTCTAAACGTGGTTATTTGCGACAAACAGCGAATACCCTGGGGTAGGACACCTCCTGGAATTATTCAATGCCTAAGTCGCATACTTGAAATAAATGAAAAGTCCGGGCAATGAAAATACAGGATACTGAAAAGGTCAGAAAAATAGATACCACAGCATGGCCAAAAACAAAGCATCTGCAGCTTGTTCTTCAAGTCCACAAAAAAAGTTAACATATTTATGAATTTCCTGAGCTTGGGGAAACAAGAATCTAAAAATGTTAGACGTTTCATTTGTGCAAGTAAGCCTAGCTCACTGAGGATGACAAGACCAAGCTTTAATTTGCATAAATGAACATGCTTCTTTGCGGTATCGAGGCCAGAGCTGTCTATGTCACTTGAAGAGTAAGCGTGAATGAAAATGAAAACAGAAATCACAGGCGGCGTTTTGCCAGCCTGGTTGCGACGTGGTGCCTTGAGGAGAAAAAAACGGTGACATTTTGCCATGATACGAGGCCTTTCTGTTGGACAGATCACTGTCACTGTCTTCTCTTGTTTGTGTGTTTTTGTTGTTCCATACTCCCCTCCCTTATTCTTAGATCACAAGCCCCTTGAGGGCCCAAGGATCAGTTCAAATTTTCAACCTGTGTAATTTTTTCCCGGCACTTAGCGCAGTGCTACGCACCAAGTGCTTACCAAACACCATTACAACTATTCAGGAAGTTCGGAAGCTCCGATGAGAATTTGCCTTCAGCTGTAGATTGTGAATAGAATTGCTGTCATTTGTGAAGGGACCAGAATTCTCGGAGCTGAGTCAAAACTATCCCTCAAGTTGGATCCTTCTGCTCAATATCTGAGCCTGGAAAAACATAAGCAGCTTCTTTATTAAATCTCCATCTATGATGATAAAGTAGATATAACTCTTTCTCACAGGACCCCCTCCCCACACACACGCCCCCCCAGCTTATCATTAGTTTCTCCTCTCATCACCCATCTCATTGTTTCCCATTACTTTTTAAAATGAAGGGAAGCACTGTAGCCTAATGCACAGAGTCCAGGCCTGGGAATCAGAGGGCCTGGATTCTAATCCAGGCTCTGCTACTTGCCTGCTGTGTGACTTTGGACGAGCCACTTCACTTCTCTGGGCCTCAGTTTCCTCATCTGTAAAATGGAGTTGCAATACTTATTTTCCCTTCTACTTAGACTGTGAGACCCATCTGGGAGAGGGACTGTGTATCTGACCTTATTGTCTTCTATTTATTCCAGCTAAGAATACAATGCTTTGCACAATGTAAGTGCTTAGCAAAAACCACAGTTATTATTATTAGTAGTAGTATTAATAGCTTGGATTAGATGCTCGTATCTGCTTTCATTTTGGGAACGACGGTTGAAAAACTATTGTGGAAAACAAGAGACTTATGAGGGACTGCTGTCATTTGTGAAGGGACCAGAATTGTTTGCGATGAGTCAAAACTATCCCTCAAGTTGGATCCTCCTGCTCAATACCTGAGCCTGGAAAAACATAAGCAGCTTCTTTATTAAATCTCCATCTATGATCAATCAATCAATCGTATTTATTGAGCGCTAACTGTGTGCAGAGCACTGTACTAAGCGCTTGGGAAGTACAAGTTGGCAACATATACGGTCCCTACCCAACAGTGGGCTCACAGTCGAGAAGGGGGAGACTGAGAACAAAACAAAACATATTAACAAAATAAATAGAATAGATATGTACAAGTACAATAAATAAATAGAGTAATAAATACATGAAGGGAAGGAGGTAAGGTGGGGGGGATGGAGGGGGGAAGAGGGGGGATCACTGATCACTTTGTATCCTCCCCAGCACTTAGAACAGTGATTTGCACATAGTAAGCACTTAACACATACCAAAATTATTATTATTACTATTATTATTCTACAAATCTCATAATTAGGATCATTTCGCTCCAAGAGAGATTGATAATCTATGGTATCTATTGAGCACTTACTATGTGCAGAGCACATATACTGTGTGCAAAGCACCATACTAAGCACTTGGGAGAGTCCAGTCCAACAGAGTTGGTAGACACGTTCCCTGCCCACAGCGAGCTGAGAGTCTAGAGGGGGAGACAGACATTAGCTTGAATAGATAGGTAATTTACTGTGTGCAGAGCTGGGTACGGACTTTGTGTGCACAGTCCAATCCAACAGAGTTGGTGGACACATTCCCTGTCCATTCATTCATTCACTCATTCAATTAAATCGTATTTATTGAGCGCTTACTGTGTGCAGAGAGCTTACAGTTTAGAGGCCTCGGCCATATGACCCAGAAGATGATCCCAATTCCGCGGACTGTCCCGGCTCGGGGGAGATTGGGGCCGAGTCCCTGTCATGGTCCCCGCATCCCGTCCGTAGCATCCACTCCTCTCCCAAGTGCTGAGTACATACCTCTGCACACAGGAAGTGCTCAATAAATACGATGGAGGAACAGAGCTCTCGGCAGGAGACAGGTTGAGCATAAAACAACGGGACAATGAAGGAGCAGCCTGGGGCTGCTGATGAAAAATTCAAAGGGCAGCTGCTTCCCTCTGAGGGATGGCAAACTTGCCCGAGGCCAGAAGGAGCCACCGCCAAGGTGACTGACTACAAATGAGTGGCCGGGCCTCAGCCTTTTCCAAGACCGACTGGTTCGCCAAGCCCCTGAGGAACGGTCAGGGCCGAGGTCATGGTTGGAATTTGCGGTGAGGGGAGCGGATACCTCACAAAATGCCTGACTGGGGGGCTCGTCCATCCATCGGGGAAGGGACTGCTCGCAATTTATCGGTGTGGCGGAAGAGAAATATCTCCGCTTTTCCCCCCTGATGTCTTCACCCTGCCTCCAAAGTAAGCAACTCAAGGCTGACTGCTCCACGTTTGGACCTTCCCCTCAGTCAGTCAATCAATCAATGGTAGTTATTGAGTGCTTATTATGTGCAGAGCACTGTACTAAGCACCTGACACCGAGATGACTTACCCTTTCGCTCCCGGAGGAAGAGGGAGAACAGCAGTTCTTTAACTAGGCTGACTATATAAATGCAGTGCTACTCCATGATTCTCAGAGCCAAAAAAAAAAAATGGACATGAAAATAGTCCACAGAGTTGTGTTTCTGCTGCTTCCTCCAGCTGATACCCAGATGCTTTGAGCCAAGGCCAAGGGGGAGGCAACAGACTACATTCATTCATTCACTCATTCAATCATATTTCTTGAGCACTTACTGTGTGCAAAGCACTGTACTAAGCGCTTGGGAAGTAGAAATTGGCAACATATAGAGACGGTCCCTACCCAATGACAATGATAGAATAGCCATCTCATGCCAGGGGTATTCGTGCCAGGGCTGTGCCCTGTAATCATCACCCTATAGGCATGTCTACCCAATCCAAATGAATCATGGCAATCAGAGGTCATTCAGTGTAGACGAGGCAAATGTTGTAATAATAATAATAATAATGATGTTGGTATTTGTTAAGCGCTTACTGCCGAACACTGTTCTAAGCGTGGGGGTAGATACAGGGCAATCAGGTTGTCCCATGTGGAGCTCACAGTTCTAATCCCCGTTTTAAAGAAGAGGGAACTGAGGCACCGAGAAGTTAAGTGACCTGCCCAAAGTCACACAGCTGACAAGTGGCAGAGGCAGGATTAGAACCCACAACCTCTGACTCCTGAACCCAGGCTCTTTCTACCAAGCCACGCTGTTGTAGCAAGTGGTAGATTCGCTATATAGCCCGAGGATTGTACTGGATGTAGATTGGGCTGCTTTCAAAGTGAAAATGCTATCCTTTAAACACCGGTCAATAAATCTGGGTCAATACTCCATTAAGGCCAGGATTCCCTTTTTCAAGTGAGGCCCGGAAGGAGATAAGTAACTGAATGAGGCAGGCAATAGCAGGGTTAAGGGAGGAAGAGAATAATAATAATTACTGTATTTGTTAAGCACTGACTATGTGCCAGGCATTTACTAAGCACATCGGGTTGGAGAAGATGCCAAGAGAGAATTTTCCCTTCACTATCCCAGTGAGAGTCTCAATTCTCAGTTTGGCTTATCTGGAAGAGACTTGGCTACTCAGTGAAAAGAGAAGGGATATTAATGGTGTTAAGTGATAATGGGCTTTAATTGCTTACAATTTGCCAGGCATCTTTCTAGGCACTGAGAAAACCACCCACACAGTGATCCAAACGTGGCCTGGCTCACAAGTGGTTCCCAATCTAATAGTAATAGTTGTTTTTTTTAAAAAAAAAATTGTGTTTGTTAAGCACTTACTATGTGCCAAGCACTGTATTAAGCACGGGGGTAGATATAAGCCCATTGTTGGGTAGGGACCGTCTCTATATGTTGCCGACTTGTACTTCCCAAGCGCTTAGTACAGTGCACTGCACACAGTAAGCGCTCAATAAATACGATTGAATGAATGAATGAATATAAGACCATCAGGTCTCACATGAAGCTCCCATGCTAAGTAGGAGGGAGAACAGCTATTGAGTCCCCATTTTGCGGCTGAGGGAACTGAGGAGAAGTGAAGTGACTTGCCCAGGGTCACACTGCAGGTAAGTGGCGGAGCCGGGATTAGAACCCAGGGCCTTCTGATGCCCAGGATCGTGCTCTTTCCACTAGGCCATGCTGCTTCTCAATACAGAGACTGTCAAATCCCAAGGAGAAAGAAGAGAAATTAAGAAAGAAAGTTATCCATAATAGCAAGGGTAAAAATAGCAGTGATTATTGTTTGGAGTAGACTTAAGTCGCTTTTTTAAAATGGTATTTGTTAAGCACTTACTACGTGCCAAGCACTATACTAAGCTCTTAAGTGAAGGCAGGCTTTCGCCAGCCTGCTGCTCCCCGCCCAGGTAGTGGGGACTTCACTTCCACTTCCAAAGATTGTCTGCTGTGTATATTTTTGGCGTTTACTCAGTAATCATCGTGTGCTAAGTGTTGGGGTAGAGAAGCTGCATGACATAGTGGGTAGAGAGTCAGAAGGTCATGGGTTCTAATCCCGACTCCACCATTTGTCTGCTGTGTGGCCCTGGGCAAGTCACTTCACTTTGGGCCTCAGTGACCTCATCTGTAAAATGGGGACTGTGAGCCCTGCGTGGGACAGGGACTGGGCCCAACCCGATTTGCTGATATCCACCGTAGCGCTTAATACAGTGCCTTACACAGAGTAAGTGCTTAAAAAATACCCTAGTTATTATGCAATACAATGAATTAATGATGGTATTTGTTAAACGCTTACTATGTGCCAAGCCACTCTTCTAAGTGTTAGGCACTGTTCTAAACTCTGAGCACTGTTCAAAGTGCTGTCAGATCTTGGCCACTAACAATCTAAGAGTTAAGGAAACAGGTATCTTATCCCCATTTTAAAGATGAAGGAACTGAGGCAGAGAGATCGAGGTCACACAGCAAGCCAGTGACAGGGTTAGGATTACTAGATCCTCATTCTACAGATTTCCCATCGCCCAGGTCCTGATAAAATCCACTCAATCACATTCACTCAGCATGGTACTAAGCATTTGGAAGCATACAACATAAACAAAATTGGGAGACATTCATTCAATCGTATTTATTGGGCGCTTACTATGTGCAGAGCACTGTACTAAGGCTTGGGAAGTACAAGTTGGCAACATATAGAGACGGTCCCTACCCAACAGTGGGCTCACAGTCTAGTTGATGCAAAGATCAGATGACTCTGAGGGTGAATGAGTAACGTGGCTTCGAAAAGATAAAGCACGGACTTGGGAATCAGAAGGGTCTGGGTTCTAATCCCGGCTTTTCCACTTATCTGCTGTGTAACCTTGGACAAGTCACTTCTCTTCTCTGTGCCTCAGTTCCCTCATCTGCAAGACTGTGAGCCCTACGTGGGACTGGGATTGTGTCCAACCCTAATTAGCTTGTGCATACCCCGGTGCTCAGTACACTGCCTGGCACATAGTAAGCTCTTAAATACCATAAAATATACAACATACAAATGTTCTCTGCCCTAGCCAGAGAGTAGAGACTGTGCTTAGATCAGTGCTGTCTGTAACTGGTGCAAACGCAATACATTCTGCCGATAATGAAGCTCATGGTGGGTAGGGAACAGGTCTATCAACTCTGTTGTGTCGTACTCTCCCAAGCGCTCAGTACAGTGCTCTGTACATAGTAAGCACTCAACAAATGCCATTAAAGATAAAAGATTGGGTGCATTCAGTGGTGTCGATTCTTTGTTTCGCTCCCCATTAAGTTGGGAAACCAGAGAGGCTAAGCAGCTTGTCTGGATTTCAGGTTAAGAGAATGGAATGAATCCCCAAAATTCAACTTGGAATTTGTGAGGCATTCCCACTGCAGAGATGATATACTCTTAGTGGCTAGAACTTCACACTCTTCGTAATCTTTAAAATGGCTTATTTCCCAATTCGTCCTCCTAACATCACTCCAAGAGAGTTATCAGCTGATATGAAAACAAATCAAAATCCTTTTGGCTAACTGAAGGCCCCAAATCGTGCCAATTTGATTGGTTACCTTTGAGACCATCAGAAATGGTTTTTTTTGGATCCTCCTGAATTCCTTAATTATAGTGAAGTAAAGGCACGTGTTCAACATAAAGAAAACACGGCAACATTTTTTTTTAAACCAGGCTCTTGATCACCTCAGCAAATCTCCCTTTTTCTATAGTAATATTCATTGTCCAATATGGTGGATATTATCCTCCTTGTTATTTTTTCTTTCTTTCTGGTGAATCACTGCCACAAAGAAACCAAGGAGAAAAAAGAATGAAGCCACAAAGTCAAGAGCTCTACTGAAGGGTCTCTGCTTTAATAGAGCTCTAAAGTTGAACTACCAGCCCCAGCATAGTAATCATTCCAGGTGAATGACATTCATAAACCACGAATGTTTTCAGGGCATCGCTCGTAGCCAAATCCACCGAGTCTGAAGACGGAATTGAGTTTTCCAGTCAAAGACTTCCCTGACGTTCTGCGTGTGACCTTCCCTGTCTGAAGTATCCAATGAAGCTGTTTTATTAATGTGCCTAGAGAGTGAGACAGCTCAGTGGTCTAAGAGTTAGGAGAGATGGATTATCTCTCGGACTCCACCGACATTGAGTGACCTTGGCCACATCACTTATATCATCCCTGCTGAACTGAGGGAGATGAAGAGTCTCAGGGAGGTTAATAGCAACCCTCAGAGGGATATTATCGATATTCCCGTTTTAAAGCCGGTAAATCACTGTGGCTCCAAGAGAAAGGAACTACATAAATTTACAGTGGCTTTATAATTTTTAAATTGCACACCGTAGCGGGTAGAGTCCTCCTCCCCGCTGACATCCTCTAAGTCCTGAGAATTTCATTTCAATAGGTATCTATTGGTATGCGCCTGCCTCAACAAAATAGCATCTCTTTCCACATTCTTGGGTTGCAAATTCTGTGGTGATAAATATGTATCTATGAACAGAGGACCGGCATTCCAATAATATTGAAAAACACCTTCCAGAAAGCCAGTGGTGACGTTGTTAAAAAGGGAGCAATAATTTTGTCTTTCAGTAAAAACATTTTCCAGTGTTAGAGGCCTTATAATAATTAATAAGGACTGGGGTATTTGGTAAGTGCTTATTACATGCCAGGCACTGTACTAAGCCCTAGGGTAGAGACAAGGAAATCAGGTTGGGCACAGTCTCTGTCCCATATGGGCTTACAGTCTTAATTTCCATTTTACAGATGAGGGAATTTAGGCCTAATGAAGTGGCTTACCCAAGGTCCCACAGCAGACAGGTGGCAGAGCTGGATTAAATGATGATGATGACATTTGTTAAGCGCTTACTATGTGCAAAGTACTGTTCTAAGCGCTGGATTAAATCCCAGGCCCTTCTGACTCTTAGCCCCGTGCTCTACCTACTAGGCTACTCTGCTTCTTGAAACACACCTATGTCTCTGAAGACCCTTTGAGCACTATGTTTTTTCTGTCAAGCTACAACAGAAGTCTTTATCAGCTGACACGCTTTCACAGTTGTCGTTACATTGATAACCCCAGCCTGGAAGCTCGTTGTGGGCAGGGAAAGTGCTTGCTAATTCTGTCATATTGGACTCTCCCAAGCACTTAGTACAGAGCTCCGCACACAATGAGCTCTCCACAAACACCATCGATTCATTGATATTTACCTCCCCTCTAGAATGTAAGCTCGCTGTGGGTGGGCGGAGAACGTGTCTGCTAATTCTGTCGTATTGCACTCTCCCAAGCGCTTAGTCCAGTGCTCTGCACACAGTGAGCGCTCAATAAATAGCACTGATTGATTGACATCTATCTCCCCTCTAAACTGTCAGCTTGTTATGGGCAGGGAACGTGCCTGTTAATTCTCCCAAGCGCTTAGTTCAGTGCTCTGCACATAATGACTACTTGATAAATACCATTGATTGATTGATAACTCTACCTCATCTCTCTCCAAGTTTCCTTTAATTCTCACAAAGTATTTATTGAGTTGTGCAGAGCACTGCACTGAGCGCTTGGGAGAGTACAACACACCAGAGTTGGTAGACACTGTCCCCTACTCACAAGAAGCTTATAGTCTAGTCTAAATTCAAATGATGACGACCATTTTTTAAAATCCAGAGTTCTAAACCTGATTTAAGCTCTTCTTGCAGTCATATTATTTAAGCATCACATATTTCAAAAGAATTTTACTCCCTCAAAATCTTAGGTGTAGAAGTTAAGAATGAAAAGGTAGTAGCTTCCCTACAGCCCAAGAGAACATTCCCTCTTTGCCTTCCAGGGCTTAGAACAGCGCTTGGCACATAGTAAGCGCTTAACAAATACCATAATTATTATTCGATTCCTACTTGTAAAGCTCCCTGAAAAGGAGACAAAGAAATGAAAAAAAGGAAGAAGTGGGGGGGTTGGGGGGGAGGAAGGGATGAGGGAGGAAAGAAAGAAAATTGGGGGCAGAAGTAGAGAGGGAGCAATAAAAAAAAGAGGAGAAATAAAACATGCCACCTTCTTTGGATCAATCTATGAATACTATTTAATAAATAATACTAACTGTGGTATTTGTTAAGCGCTTAGTATGTGCCAAGGACTAGGTGCTGGGCTAGATGCAAGATAATCTGGTCCCGCAGGGGGCTCACAGTCTAAATTGAAAGAACAGGTTCTGAACTTCTCTTTTGCAGGTGAGGTAACGGAGGCACAGAGAGTGAAGTTTAGAAACCGGGTCCTCTGACCCAGGTCCATGGTCCTTTCCCTAGGACACGCTGTAAAATTCCCTCTCTAAGCTCAAGTTTAAGCGAATCTTCAAATGTCAATCTTCTAACAAGCCCACTGGATCCTCTCTGACTCCCACAGATATGAGCGTGCTCTTCAACCCGACACATTATTATGTGTAATCAACTGACTGTTCTACCCTCCTAGAGAAGGAAATATTTTCAATTAAAAAACAATTTGAGAGGGGACATATCTGATACGGAGCGAAGTACTCCGGAAGAGAGAGGGCTTTTCCGTGTTTTGAAAATCCCGTTGTCTGATTCTCTTTGCTATTAGAAGTAGAGCAACAGCTCCCCTGACCCCTACAACGGAACATTATTTGGATGGTATCTGCCACCCCTGATTGGATTCAAAATGAAAAACATTCCCTCTCTCCCTGCACTGATTCCTTTCCCTTCTATCGTCACCTGCGCATCCTGGATCCCAATTACAGGTTAAAGAGCTGATGGATCTATTTCAGGAATATTCATTTAATGCTTGAAAGGCCAGCAAATAGAGTGAACACCTTATTTCGGGCCAGCTTGCTGAAGAATCCATTTGATGGTAGGATATTTTTTTCGCTGTTGTTGTTTTGTTTTTTTTTTAAAGCAAGCCAAGTGGTAAAAACGAAAACGAGTTCAGAGCTAAAACTTTTTAAGAGTACACTGGGAAAGAAGAAAAGGGACAGGCAGTATAAATTTATAAAATAAACAAGATGGACCACAGCCTGTATACATGTATATATGTCTGTACATACTTATTACTCTATTTATTTATTTTACTTGTACATATCTATTCTATTTATTTTATTTTGTTAGTATGTTTGGTTTTGTTCTCTGTCTCCCCCTTTTAGACTGTGAGCCCACTATTGGGTAGGGACTGTCTCTATATGTTGCCAACTTGTACTTCCCAAGCGCTTAGTACAGTGCTCTGCACACAGTAAGCGCTCAATAAATATGATTGATGTTGATGATGATGATGACAAAGCATATGGACCCGAGAGTCAGAAGGGGATGGGTTTTTAGCCCAGTTCTGCCACTTGCCTGCTGTGTGACTTTAGGCAAGTCACTTTACTTCTCTGTGCCTCAGTTACCTCATCTGAAAATAAGGATTGAGATTGCGAGCCCCATGTGCGAGAAGCAGCCTGGCTCAGTGTCAGAAGTCAGAGTCAGGAGGCTTTGGAGTCAGAGGTCATGGGTTCAAATCCCAGCTCCGCCAATTGTCAGCTGTGTGACTTTGGGCAAGTCACTTCTCTTCTCCGGGCCTCAGTTACCTCATCTGTAAAATGGGGATTAAGACTGTGAGCCCCCTGGGGGACAACCTGATCACCTTGCAGCCTCCCCAGGGCTTAGAACAGTGCTTTGCACATAGTAAGTGCTTAATAAATGCCATTATTATTATTATTGTAGCCTCCCCAGCGCTTAGAACAGCGCTTTGCACATAGTAAGTGCTTGATAAATGCCATCATTATTATTTTATTATTATTGTTATGTGGGACAGGGACTGTGTCCAACCTGATTCGCTTGTATCCTCCGCAACATTTAGTACAGTGCCTGGCATATGGTAAGCATTTAAACAAATACCATTATCATTATTATTATTATTATTATTATTATTATTAGTGGATAGAGTAGTCTGGGGGTCATAAAGACTGTCTTCTAGACTGTGAGCCCACTGTTGGGTAGGGACCGACTCTATATGTTGCCAACTTGTACTTCCCAAGCGCTTAGTACAGTGTTCTGCACACAGTAAGCACTCAATAAATACGACTGAATGAATAAAGACCTGAGTTTTCGCTGCAAAAAACAATGAAGAATTTCTGCTCAGAAGCAGTATCTAACGGCTTTGCTGGGCTGTTTGGTTTTTTTCCGGTCTAAGACCTAGGAATTACATTTTCTCTTCACGCCAGACATAAGTATTACATGAGTTTCCCCCAAGTTTTAACAACCCATCTCCTTCCCTCTAGCGCCTCGGAGGACAAGAGGGAATCGAAACACACGTACGGCATCTTTATGGAATTATGTCCTAATTTCACAATGCATCTTAGTTACCCAACAGTCGATGGCCCCAAATTTCCTTCCCCATCATTTCTGCTCCCTTATCACGTGGTACTCCGAAAAAAGAACCTTCCACCTCTACATTCACCTTAGGAAATAAGAGCTCTACTCTGAAGGCAATGAACCCTCCAAAATCACTTATTAGAGAAAATGGAGACTAACTTTTTTATTGCCATTGATTGAAATTAGAACACTTCCTCCATGGTAACCTAAGGAGTGAGATTGAAAGATAGAAGTTGAGTTAATAAATAGCTAATAGGTCCCTTTTGAAATCCCTGTGACTTATGGTTTCTCTGGTGTCTTATTCAAAGCAGCTGAGGGACAGGCTAACCATAAAGCTATCAGTGTTTACAAGATTTTATGATATAAACCTAATGGTTTCCACACTCTTAATGCCTTTACTGGCCCCCAAAGAGATTCTTGTCTATTGCTTAGGAAAGAAAGCACAGCTCCCTAAAGGGGCTTTCGCCATACAAGCTATCAATGCAATCAAAACTAGTGATGCATTTTATTACATTACTGCTTCTTGAGGAAACACATTTGTATTGTAATATTTCATACAGATCTCCTGTTGGCAAGGTAAAAAGTACCAAGCCAAATGTAGCCAGGAACCCGTCTAGACCTGGTTTACCGAGAACCCACTCAATTTTGTCTTTCCAACATGTCACTTGATATCAGCACCAAGAAAGAGAAACGAGGCCTTGGACTTCCTGATGTTGCGACGGCTGTATTTTCCAAGAGAAACAGTCATGCGAACCATTCAAGCAGGCCAAGATGGAAGTGAGGGTTGAAACGGCAGCTCTGCGCCTAACAGACCAAATATTTAGAAAATCCTTTGAGGCGTTAGGTCTTTATTGAGTGCTTGCTCTGTGCACAGCGCTGTACTAAGCGCTTGGGTGAGTACAAAAGTTGGTATCATCACCGTCGATGGTACTTATTTGAGCTCTAGTGTGTGCAGGGAACTATACCAAGCGCTTGGGAGGGTACGATATAACAGAGTTTGTAGACTCGATCCCTGATACAAGGTGCTAATCGCTTAGTACAGTGCTCTGCACGCAGTAAGCGCTCAATAAATACGACCAAATGGTTATATGTATCCACCATTCCCCCTGACCTCTCCAAAGTCAGAAAGGAGAGCCAAATTCCTGTACACTAAATTCTTCGAACCCTCTGGAAACATTGGTGATTTTGAGCCGTGTATATACTATCTTGCCTATTATTGTGTGTAAAGGATGAAAAATGACATCACATTCCAGAGGTCAAATTCTGCTCATGTCATAATCCATCAATCCATGATATTCACTGAACGCTAACTTTGTGCAAAGCACTGTACTAAGCACTTGGGAGAGTACAAGAGATAAGTAGACTTGATCCCTTCCCTAAAGGAATATAGCAGTCATAGTCTTCTACTAGCCCACGGTAATTCTACAAAAGTCACTATGCCTAGCTTTATAGCCACAAACTGGCAAAATTTCTCCCAGAACCTAAATTGATGTCACAATGATTATTCCTAAATTAAATGACACATGCAGATTACTCCTTTTTCAAAGCAATCGGGTGAGAGCCGTTTACTGTTATTTATTCTGTAGGATTGCACTTAAGATTTTAGTGCTTCCTGTAGAGAAGCAGCGTGGCTCAGTGGAAAGAGCACGGGCTTTGGAGTCGGAGGTCATGGGTTCGAATCCTGCTCCGCCACATGTCTGCTGTGTGACCTTGGGCAAGTCACTTAACTTCTTTGAGCCTCAGTTACCTCATCTGTAAAATGTGGATTAAGACTGTGAGCCCCACATGGGACAACTTGATCACCTTGTATCCCCCCCAGCGCTTAGAACAGTGCTCTGCACATAGTAAATGCTTAACAAATGCCATCATCATTATTATTATTATAATGTCAGAGTTGAGGATTTCTATGAAGCCCAGTACCTAAAGTCCACTGCCCAAAGAAAAGTCAAATTATGATTTTCAAGCCACTTGGAAAAGCCCCCCCCCCCACCCCCCGCTTTCACTTTATGGCATTCTGAATTTACACCCAAAGTTCTCTTTCCCTTTTGCCCTTCTCTAGCTCTTACTCCTATAATCACTCTTCTTTTAGCCTGGAGGAAAATGCAGTATTTTCTTCCAGGCAATTTGATTACAGGAGAAATGGAGCATACAAAAGACTGTTCCAGTCTGATAAAATTCTTGTTAAGATGTGGGTCCATTTATACCATAACCCATTATGGCAATGCACTTGAACTTTCTCTTTTCTCAGCCACCGCTTGCTATTGTGACTATCATTAAGGCCATCAAGGCTGATAATAAGACTCCTTATCTCTGATCCTTGACCCTGAACATCTGCAATATTAGCAGCAAGACAGTCAGGAGCCAACGAGAAAAGAATTGGGCTCTTCAAATTCTGAGTATGGACTCCCTAATGATGATAGGGCTGAGAGAGTGAGAAATGGAAATGTTACCACAGAAATGGAGCAGAGGAAATGATAGGTGGTCATCTATTCCAAAAAGAGGTTAATATGCAATTCAGAGATATTCGGGCCTGTGGCAAAACGTGAGAAATAAATGGCCTTTCTTTCTAATCAGAAATAAGGGTCAAGGTAAATATTTCAAGTATTTTGTTCTCTAGCCCTCCCGTCAACCACCTGAGAGACCTAGGAAAACAACCTTCCCTGCGGAATAACAAGAACGTGATGCAGATCTCACTTCCATCCCACAATTCTGTATTCTTGAATAAACAGCCTTTATTGAAACAACTGCTACGGATTGCACTGCTGTTCACCTGCAATCTTCCCTTGGCATTCAAACTACCCAATTTCAGAAATAGCCGATTTACGGATCTTCCTAAGTGACTAAGAGTCGGGTAGACTTTGTTTATATAGATTTACCACATCGCATCCTATACTTAGGCTGCTTCTAGAGTTGCATAATATTTGCAGATTACGCGTGAAAGGTATATCATTTTCAAAGACATATGAAAACATCCTATCATTTTGGCAGTATAAGCCACAGTGAGGGATAGGAAGCATTGTATTCATATGTCCAAATAATACACTTGGCTTTACACACACAGAAACACAAGGTTGTCTCCAGCCTACCCCACTGGAAGGGTTTTTTTTTTTCCAGATCAGATTTTTGAAGCCAATTTTCCAAACACGCAGAATTCTGCACAAACCTCATCAGACGCAAAGTGACATGGTTAAGCGCTACTTAAATAAATACACCTGCCGATCTCACGCTAGAATCTTGATATTAAACTTGAGTTAAGATGTGACTATAATGACTATATGTATATAATACTATTATATTATAATGTATAAATATATATTAGGACCTGAGTTCTAATCCTGGCTTCACCAAATTCCTGCTGTGTGACCTTGGGAAAGCCACTTAACTTCTCTGGGCCTCAGTTACCTCATCTGTAAAATGGGGATTAAGAGTTTGAGCCCAATGTGGGACAGAGACTGTTCCAACCTGAATTACTTGTACATACCCCGGCACTTAGAACAGTGCTTGGCACATAGTAAGCACTTAACAGCCCGCTGTTGGGTAGGGACTGTCTCTAGATGTTGAGGACTTGTACTTCCCAAGTGCTTAGTACAGTGCTCTGCACACAGTAAGCGCTCAATAAACACAATTGAATGAATGAACAAGTGCCATCATTATAATTATTCTTAAAATTGTAATTGTAGATTTAACATATCTAAGGGCCATCAGTCCGGCTTCCCTGTTTGACTGGGTGTCTTCCGACCTTTACAGTGATGAATAATGGCACCTCTCTGTTTGCAAGAGCAAAATATAATTCAGGGCTCTCCATCCTGTCTTATTCCATTGATTAAAGTCAGATTGGTAAAGCAACAAGGAGATTTACTCATTCCCACCATGTGGCACTAGCAAGAAATATGAAGTTCATTTGGAGGATATTTTACAGAAAGCCCGAAAGACAACACCAAAATACAAATTCACAGGTCAACAGCTGTTTCATTCAGGGAACGTGTCCACCTACTCTGTTATATTATACTCTCCCAAGATTCTTCGTACAGTGCTCTGCCTACAGTCACCACTCAATAAATTCAATAATTGATCAATTCACATTGCAATGCTCCAGCTCCTCGCTGTCATTTCAGCCCAATGAATTACGAATTACAATGACCCCAGCATGTGAATGGACACAACGGAAATGCTACCACCTTTAAACGGCTTGTTGATGAAACCAATGATATAATGTACAGAAGCACAGAACTCCCCAATCTCAGCCCATTTCATAGTGTTTATGCATTTTTCGAGTAACGCGCTTGTTGGCGGGGACCGTCTTCAATTTATATTTCTTGGGATTCTCCCCAAAGGTCAGTACAGCGCTCTGCGATAAAGGGGCCTCTCCGAAATCCCGAACTAGTTCATGATAAATGATACTATTTAGTCTGGAAGCCCCACACGGGACAGGGACTGTGTCCAACTTAACTCGTCTCCAACCCAGCACCTAGAACGGTGCTTGACACAGAATAAAAGTGTAGGAAATGCTATAATAAGGATAATGATAATAAAGATTCAGTCATTCATTCGATTGCATTTACTGAGCGCTTACTAAGTGCAAGGCACTGTACTGAGTGCTTGGGAGAGTACAATACATCAATAAACAGACACATTCCCTGCCCACAAGCTTAATAATAATAATTAAAAAAAATAAGAGGGCAGGGAACGTCTACCGACTCTCCCAAGCGCTTACTACAGTGCTTTGTGCATAGCAGGCGCTCAATCAATTAGAGAAGCAGCATGGCTCAGTGGAAAGAGCCCGGGCTTTGGAGTCAGAGGTCACGGGTGCAAATCCCGGCTCCACCAATTCTCAGCTGTGTGGCTTTGGGCAGGTCACTTAACTTCTCTGGGCCTCAGTTACCTCATCTGTAAAATGGGGATTAAGACTGTGAGCCCCCTGTGGCGCAACCTGATCACCTTGTAACCTCCCCAGCGCTTAGAACAGTGCTTGGCACATAGTAAGCACTTAATAAATGCCATCATTATTATTATTAATAATAATAATAATCAACAACACTAATTAATCATCAACTCTGTTGTGTGGCACTCTACCAAGCGCTTAGTAGAGTGCTCCGCCCACAGTAAGTGCTCAGTAAACCCCACTGATGATGATGACTCTAGGAATGGACTTACCCAATGCCCCGTCACTTCGCTAATTTCGGCTCTTGCGGGCAATATGCCGATAAAGACACTGCATCACATTTGGACGAAAGAATTGGGGTGAGCAATGAATCTATCGGTCATCAGAGTTTCCCCTCAATCTAGGCTTTCTTCCACGGAACAACGGGTCTTTGAATGTTCTTCATTATCCGGTTTATTCTCTCTTTTATTGATTGTTACAAAACCCATTAGGGGCGGATGACACCGACCAGTGACTGCCATATACATTTGGATGCTTTTCTGCTTCACTTGTTCTTTGAGGCATTTCTCACTAGACGAATGGATTCAGAGCCTCCTTTCAATTATTTTTATTATGTCTGGCTACTGCTTTCTGCCATTAAAAATGAGAGTGTACAGTTCATTTGAGGATTCAATATTCCTGTTAAACAGTAATTCATGTTAGTTTCCCTATTACCACTCCAGCAACTCATGGGGTCGGCTTGATTTATAGAAGAATTTGCAGTTACAACTCTGCCTCTGTCCCCGGAATTCTGTTTTCTCTGATGAGTATTTTGCCCAGGAAGGCAAAACAATTAGTAATGAAAAATTTTCCACTTTGGTCAGCTGCTACCATTAAGATTGTGATTTCAAATGAACTCCAAGTAACTCTTGTGCTCTTTCTGCTCAACCATATGTTTTCCACCTGAATACTAATGGGAGTTGATTTCTTAGTGCAAACAAATTCCCTGGCAGTGGCTCTGTGCTATATATGCTAAGGAGAGACCTGTCTTATTCCAAGAAATAAATTGGCCTCCTTTGGCCCAGTTCATGTAATGGGCCATTTCAGTGAAAATCCCTATCTGTTTAAAGAAACCCAAAGAGGAAAATGTGCCAGGTAGATTATATAAATTCAACCATTTTCATAAGACAGACAGAATCATTAATAAAATTATGCATGGTTCCAAATTCGGGTGGTAAACATTTTTGTCTGTGACACAAGCTCAAAAGTTTAAATGATGTTTAAAGGCAGCATTCCTCCCAAAACGATCGAAATAAGATTCTGAAAAAATATGTATTGAGATCCATTTGGGCGTCAGTTTTTTCTGCCTCAATTTCAGAGTGAGGCCATTATCTGAACTGACCCCAAAGAAGCTCTGATTTCCGATTTCAAAAGTGCTGGAATCGGAGAGCAGGGAGAGGGGCCTCAAGGTTTTCCCGTTCTCATCCCAGCCCCGCTGTTTCCCAAAGAGCAATCCTGCAGTGCCGGGAAGCTCACTGTTCCCTATAGATGGGGGTGGGTTTGCACTGCATTTGGATAAACATTCCAAGGAAAGACAAGAAGCCGCAAAAGCATGGATCGCATTCCCTTCCCAAATTGCTTGTGGCATCCCCCCGCCCACCCCAGACTGCAAGCTCATTCGGGGCAGGGAACGTCTTTAATAACTTTGTTGGATTGTCCTCTTCCAAGCGCATAGTACAGTGCTCTGCACACAGTAAACGCTCAATGAATACCGCTGGGGATGATGACGCTGACGCCATCACATCTATAACCAGAGAGCCGAAGAGAGGAGTTTATTGAATTCTGAGGTATCTAGATGTGTGGAAGCCTGGTAAATCCTGTTCTTGGAGGGACAAAACTGCCAGTGAGCTCAGCTGAATTAAGTGCGGGTGATCGATCAGCAGAGGATATTTATTGGGCGCTTAGTCTGTGCAGAGCACTGTTCTAAGCACTTGGGAAAGGACGATACAATGGTGAGCGGACACACTGTCTGCCCACAATGAGCACAATGCCACAGTCTAGAGATGGTAGGATTCAGGAGGACCCGGCTGTTGTTGCATTACTGATTGAAAAATACAGTGGCCATTTCCATTTGCAGGCAGTGATCGGCAGAAAGATTCAGCACCCGCCACTGAAGAGAAGACTTCACGCTATCAACTAAAATGGAAAACATTTCTCCATGGCAATTTATCAATCCCAACGAAAAATCCCTAAGTTTCCTGAGGCTTCCCTCATTGCCCTGGAAAACGTGTTGCTCTTTTCAATCAATCAATCAATCGTATTTATTGAGCGTTTACTGTGTGCAGAGCACTGTAATAAGCTCTTTTCCCCTGACTGGATTATTTTCTGGAGCTCCAGCAGAGCCAGTATTGCCAGGTTTCCTCTGTGCCATCTGAAACGTTTATCAACCCCAACACCATACGTGGATTTCATATCGGCAGCATTGGAAAGAGGAGCTCTCTTTGACTAGCTTTACCAAAACTTGATAGTTTTCCATTTCTGTTCACCCGTTCATCTCCTCTGTTTCAAAATAATTTCTGGTATCTGCATTGCTCTCTATTTCCACCTATGTATTCTCTCTAAGTGTTTATTCATTCATTCAATCGCATTTATTGAGTGCTTACTGTGTGCAGAGCACTGTACTAAGCGCTTAGGAAGTACAAGTTGGGAACATACAGAGATGGTCCCTACCCAACAGTGGGCTCACAGTCTAGAAGGGGGAGACAGAGAACAAAACAAAACATATTAACAAAATAAAATAGAATAGCACAGTACTTAATAAACACCGGTATAATTGTCACCATTGCCTTTGTTAGACGCTTACTAAATGTCAAGCACTGTTCTAAGCGCTGGGATAAATACAAGTTTATCAGGTTGGCCACAGTCCCTGTCCCACATGGGGACTCACAGTCTAGGTAGGAGGGAGAAGCAGCACGGCTCAGTGCAAAGAGCATGGGCTATGGAGTCAGAGGTCATGGGTTCGAATCCTGGCTCCGCCACATGTCTGCTGTGTGACCTTGGGCAAGTCACTTAACTTCTCGTAGCCTCAGTTACTTCATCTGTAAAATGGGGATTAAGACTGTGAGCCCCACTTGGGACAACCTGATCACCTTGTATCCCCCCCAGCGCTTAGAACAGTGTTTTGCACGTAGTAAGCGCTTAACAAATGCCATTATTATTATTATTATTAACAGGGATTAAATCCCCCTTTCACAGATGAGGAAACTGAGGCACACTGAAGTGACTTGCCCAAGGTATCATAGCAGGTAAATGGAGGAGCCAGGATTGGAACCCAAGTCCTTTGACTCTCAGGCCCGTGACCTTTTCAGTGGGCCACGCTGGTTTCTCGTTTTCTGCTTCAATCGAACAATCAATAGAATAGACGGAGCATGTAAATAAAATATGAGGTACCTTATTGGAAGCACTTGAGCACAATAAAATCGGTAGACATGACTCCTACCCTTGAGGAGCTCACGATCTAGAGATGAGAAGGAGAAACGGCCTAGTGGAGACAGCATGAGCCCAGAGTCGGAAGGACCTGGGTTCTAATCCCCACTCTGTCGCTGGTCTGCTTTGAGACCTTGGGCCAGTCACTCCACTTCTCTGGGCCTCGGTTACCTTGTCTGTAAAATGGGGACTCAGACTGTGAGCCCCATGTCAGGCAGGGACTGTGCCCAGCCCGTTCGGCTTGTATCCACCACAACGTTCAGTACAGTGCCGGGCACGTAGTATGTGGTTAATTCATTCATTCATTCGTTCACTCATTTAACCGTATGCAGTGAGCGCTTACTGTGGGCAGAAAACTGCTCTAAGCACTTGGGAGAGTACAACACAATAATTAACAGACGCATTCCCTGTCCACAACAAGCTTACAGTCCAGAGAATGAAATACCGCAATTATTATTAGTTCAGGGAGACAGACACTAAAATAAATAACAGATGGGGGAAATAAAAGAGTAAAAAGATACACTACGGGAATTGTAAGCACCTAAATGTTTCTCTTTCCTCTCTAAGGATTCGAGAGGCAGTTGGGTGTTATTTTTACTTGAACATGCACTTCATATTTTGAGTGCAGGATATATGGTGGGGAAAAAAAACTGATTAAATATCACATGATCCCATTAAATATCAAAGACGACTACCAATTTGGCTGTTGCCATAAATTAATGCAAAGTTACCTGCTTCTCTTCTTCTTCTCTGCTTCTTTATAGCCCTCCTGCTGTGGGTCCTTTTCATCAGTGTGATTACAGATCTGAACAAATAGAGTAGATGCAATTAGAGAAGATTCTGCTTACTTACTGTAATGGTGAAACAATTTGGATGTAATTTTGATGAGTTCATTAAAGGAGAAGTGGTGGCCACAAACTTTGCACAGTGCACCGAATAGGAATACTAAGGTGACAAAATTTCCGGTGGAAATATCGCGCTAGTCCCCTCGAAACAGACTTCCCAAGCGCTTAGTACAGTGCTCTGCACACAGTAAGTGCTCAATAAATACAATTGAATGAATGAATGAATGAATGAAGCCTGAATGAGGAACAGCCTAGCCTAGTGGAAAGAGCTCGGGTCTGGGGGTCAGAAGGACTTGGGTTCTACTTCTGGCTCTGCCACATGTCTGCTGTGTGACCTTGGGCAAGTCACTTAACTTCCCTGGGCCTCAGTTCCCTCATCTGAAAAATGGGGATTAAGACTGTGAGCCCCATATGGGAGTGGGACAGTGTCCCACCTGATTAACTTGTATCTACTTCAGCACTTAGTACAGTGCTTGGCACAGAGTAAATGCTTAACAAGTACCATTATTATTATTTTGTTGTTGTCATTATTATTATTATTATTATTATTATTATTATTATTATTAATCCCAGCTCTGACACTTGCCTACCATGTGACCTCAGGCAAGTCACTTAACGTCTGTGTGCCTCAGTTTCTTCACCTGTAAAATGGCGATTCAATATTCATTCGATCGTATTTATTGAGCACTTACTGTGTGCAGAGCACTGTACTAAGCACTTATATACCCGATCTTCTTACCTTGAGACTGCGTGGGACAAAAACAGTGAGCGATCTAATTGTGGTTAGAGTCGGCACATCACAAATGCCGTTATTTTTAAGTTTGCCTTCCTTTCAATTTTGATTCATCTGGGAGGATCCTGAAATACAAGTCTTGGATTTTCAGCGTGGAAGCAGGGATAATAATAATAATAATAATAATAATAATGGCATTTATTAAGCGCTTACTATGTGCAAGGCACTGTTCTAAGCACTAGGGAGGTTACAAGGTGATCAGGTTGTCCCACTGTTCTAAGTGCTGGGGAGGTTACTAGGTGATCAGATTGTCCCACGGGGGGCTCACGGTCTTAATCCCCATTTTACAGATGAGGTAACTGAGGCCCAATGAAGTTAAGTGACTTGCCTAAAGTCACACAGCTGACAAGTGGTGGAGCCGGGATTTGAACCCATGACCTCTGACTCCAAAGCCCAGGCTCTTTCCACTGAGCCACGCTGCTTCAAATGCGAGAGCATGGATGACGATGGAGAGGGGACGGGCCTCAAAAAGATAAAAATAATTCAGGAAGCCACCATTCTGCCCTGGGATGAGCTGACATCCCACTTCAGAAAAATAATGATAACAATTGATATCTATTAAGCGCTTCCTATGTGTCAAGAGCTGTTCAAGAAGCGGCGTGGCTCAGTGGAAAGAGCTTTGGAGTCAGAGGTCATGGGTTCAAATCCCAGCTCCGCCAATTGTCAGCTGTGTGACTTTGGGCAAGTCACTTAACTTGTCTGTGCCTCAGTTCCCTCATCTGTAAAACGGGGATTAAAACTGTGAGCACCCCCCCCACCGTGGGACAACCTGATCACCTTGGAACCTCCCCAGCGCTTAGAACAATGCTTTGCACACAGTAAGTGCTTAATAAATGCCATCATTATTATTATTATTACTACAGGATGACAGGGTCAGATTGCGTCAGGTGTCCCACACAGGGCTCAAAAGTTAAGTAGGAGGGAGAAACAGGTACTGAATCTCCACTTTCCAGATGAGGTAACTTGAGGTATGAAGAGAAGGGACTTGCCCAACGGCAGCCTGCAGGCATGTGGCGGAGCCAGGATAAGAACCCAGGACCAACTTGTACTTCCCAAGCACTTAGTACAGTGCTCTGCACACAGTAAGCGCTCAATAAATATGATTGATTGATTGATTGATTGACCTCTGCCTTGCTCTTTGCACTAGGCCTAGCTGGAATGTGGAGCTGTGGTGAACACTTCCCCTTCTAAATTACTGCTGGAATGACAGAGACGGTGAAAACCGTTTCAGACGTTCACGAAGGGACCGTACTATTCGCGGAGAGAAAATGCTCCACCAAAGAAAATAGGCAAGATGGCATCCCGATACCCTCCAGCACTCCCCAGTCAGAGCGAGGGGAAAGGCATCAAACGAAGGCTCCCCCACCCAACATCAGGCTCTCTCGGCGTGTTTCGACAAGCTATTCCAAAATGTCATTTCAAGCGGCGGAATGGAGCGGATGAGAAAGATGTCGCGACACTGCAAATGTGACATTTTTACCTTGCAAAATTGGCCACAAATGATACGCGTGTGATTTGCTCATCCCGTTTTTCAGGGGGCCTGTTGTTGCCAGGGCAGATGGGCTGCCTGGCTGTAAATAAATAGTAATTGCTTTCCCAGTGCCTCCTATCCAGGTAACAATTTCTATTACCACCTTTAAAGATTACTCAGGGAATCAGTAATAGCTATCATATATTATTAAAATTACATTCGGCAAGCCACAAGCAGAGGCGTAATCCACATGATGTTCCCACCCAAGTTGAAAATAGATTCTCAGTGGATGACAGAAACCTTGGCGGTTATTTCGGCGTGGCGGGCTGGTTTTTGTTTTTTTTTTTCTTTCTCAGTAAAGGATCCTGGGAGGATTGAGGGTTTTATAATTAATGGCAGCTTCCCCGGACATGCTCTGATAAGAAATGATGGGTTTGCCATTTACAAACATCAAATTTTACAAGTTGGAAATGAAAGGCAGCCATCACGGGCCAGCAGACCGAGGATTGATATGAGCTGTAATTTCAAGATAGCGAATCTACCACTGGTTGAGCAAAAAATAAATCCCGCAGGACCGAGGGTCTGGAGAGAAGCAGCGTGGCCTCTTGGAGAAAGCCCACGCCTGGGAGTCAGGAGGACCTGGGTTCTAATCCCGGGTCTGCCACCTGCTTGCTGTGTGACCTTGGACAAGTCAATCAATCAATCAATCAACAGTATTTATTGAGCGTTTACTGTGTGCAGAGCACTGTACTAAGCGCTTGGGAAGTACAAGTCGGCAACACATAGAGACAGTCCCTACCCAACAGCGGGCTCTCTGTGCTTCAGTTTCCTCAACTGTAAAATACGGATACTCCTATTTAGACTGTGAGCCCCTTATGGGACGGGAACTGTGTCCAACCTAATTAATTTATATCTACTCTAGTGCTTAGTACAGTGCCTGACACAAAGTAAGAGCTTAACAAAACCGTAAAGAAAAAAAAAAAGATCTGCAAGTTAGCAGGGAAGCGCTGTCACGACCATCCCAGGGCTTTTCTCTGCACACAAAATTAATTTGTAAATTATCATCCAGGTGGAATCTAACAATCCCCCATTCCTTTTGCATGCCTTTATGTCTATTATCGAATTCCCCTCCAGCTTTAAATCTAGCCTGCAGAGATAACAAAGAGAAAATGTATGAGTGAGAAGTGTTTTATCCTACCATTCCCTTTCCCTGGGGTCTTTACAATGGCAGCAAGACATACTGGATGGAGCCCAGGCCTGGGAATCAGAAGGACCTGGGTTCTAATTCTGGCTCCACCACTTGTCTGCTGTGTGACCTTGGCAAGTCACTTATCTGTGCCTCAGTTACCTCATCTGGCAATTGGGGATTAAGACTGGGAGCCCCACATGGGACAGGGTCCCTGTCAACCCGATTTGCTTGTACCCACCCCAACACATCGTAAGCCTGGCACATAGTAAGCGCTTAACAAATACCACTGCTATTATTATTATTATTATTTCTCCTTGTAGGAGGGATCGTATTCACCAACGCTGTTATAGCGTACTCTCCAAGGCTCTCCTACCACTCCCTTTCCCTGGGGTCTTTACAATGCATCTCTCCCTGTGGGAGGGATTGCACCCACCAACTCAATTGTATTACAACCTCCCAAGCACTTAATACAGTGCTCTGCCCACAGTAAGCGTTCAAGAAATGCTTATTGATTAACTGAAGCCAAGAGGCGGTGGCTTAACTAGATCTGGGGAAAAAAATAGCATCACAAACAATACTCTTTTGTTCAATACTGAAGTAGATTTTTTTTTCTTCCACCTTGGGTATCTGTGAATTATCAAACCAGTTAAACGATTCTTTTTTAATGTGTTCTGCAGATTCAACTGTCCTTAAAATTATTTTGATATTAACAATCCAAATGTGCATAGGAATGGGTTATGATCTGAAGAGGGGCATAAGAGATTTTTTCATTGACTCTAAGGGCAATAACACTTTATGCCTGCTGACCAAGGTCAGTGAGGATATTAGTTTTTTTGTTTGTTTATTTTTTAAAAAAATTTTATGGTATTTGTTACGCACTTACTACCTGCTGGTCACTTTACTAAGTGCTCGGGAACATACAAGCCGATCCCTGTCCCACATGGGGCTCACAAGTCAATCCCCATTTTACAAACGAGGTAACTGAGGGACACAGAAGTTGAGTGATTAGCCCTAGGTCACACCACAGACAAGTGGCAGGGCCAGGATTAGAACCCACATCCTCTGACTCCCAAACCTGCTTCTCTTTCCAGTTCTTCAAAATATGGGGCAAGAACAGTTTCATCCAACCAGAAGCCTCCCTTTAAGGTCAGTTTCCTCTTCCAAGGTGGTACCAGGTTCCCAGATACAAAAAGATATGAAAATATTGGATTGAAGACAAAGGACGCTTACTTGCCTGATGACTCCTGTTTGCTACTTATTGTGAGTTATCCATTGTGACTTCCCAAAACAGGCCCTTCTTCTATCCTTCCCTCCCTCTCTTTCCCTCCAATTTGGTCCCTTCCTCCCTCTCTCTTATTCTCTCCCCGTTTCGTTTTCTTCCTCTCTCCTCTTCTCTCTCTCCTTCTCTCATTCTCTCCATCTCTCTTTCCCCCTCTCATTTTCTTCTTCTCTCCTGTTCTCTCTCTCTCCTCCCCTCCCTCTCTCCTCCCCACCCTCCCTATCACTCTTCCTCCAACTCTTTCTTTCCCTTTTTTCTTTCTTTTTCTCTCTTTCTCTCTTTCTTTCCTTCCTTCTTTCTTCCTTTCTTTCTCCTTCCTTCCTTCTTTCCTTCCTTCTTTCCCTACCTTTCTTCCTTCCTTCCTTCCTTCCTTCCCTTCCTCCTTCCTTCCTTCCCTTCCTCCTTCCTTCCTTCTCTGTCTTTCTTTCTCTCTCCCTCCCTCTTCCCCCACCCCCTTCTCTCCACATACACGTCCTCTCTGGGCCCGGTGGTTTCACTCTATCTTCCCAGCTCACGGGTAATCCCGAGGATTACCCTGCTGAGATTCGTGGAAATAAATTAGTCTGAGCACTTGGTTTACTCAGTCACAGAGTGGTTGGTGCTCCCCCGGTGTTTCCCACTAGGCCTTCTACCCTACGCTGAATATTCCAGGACCTGTTCATCAAGTCGGGGAGTACGATCCTATTTCTCCTTTTGGAACCGTCACGGGGTTTTATTTTTATTTTCATTTTTGTGGTCCATAAAAGAGGGAAGGAATGCCTGCAGGACAATCCTAACAGTTTGGTTTTCTACAGGGCAAAAGCGCCCTCTAATGCTGCATCTCATCATCCTTGGGAAAGAAAACATCCAGCTTATGACACTGGTTGCCCAGCTACTGTGATAATAATAATTATTATTATTAGTGTATTTGTTAAGTGCTTACCATGTGCCAGGCACTGTACTAAGTGCTGGGGTGGATACTAGCTAATTGGGTTGGACACAGTCCATGTCCCCCACGAGGCTCAGAGTCTCAATCACCACTTTACAAATGAGGGAACTGAGGCACAGAGAAGTGAAATGACTCACCCAAGGTCACACAACAGACAAGTGGCGGAAACGAGATTAGAATTCCCATATCCGAGCTCTTTCCACTAGGCTATGCTCTGTACTAAACTGCCATGCTTTAATATCAATATGGATAAAAGGTTCCAGAATCTGAAGTTGGAAAAGATAATAATAACTAATAATACTGGTATCTGTTAAGCGCTTACCATGTGCCAGGCACTGTACTAAGCACTGGGGTGGATACAAGCTAATTGGGTTGGACACAGCCCATGTCCCCCATGAGGCTCGGAGTCTCAATCACCACTTTACAAATGAGGGAACTGAGGCACAGAGAATAATAATAATAATAATAATAATAATGTTGGTATTTGTCAAGTGCTTACTATGTGCCAAGCACTGTTCTAAGTGCTGCGGTAGATATAAGATAATCAGATGGTCCCACGTGGGGCTCACAGTCTTCATCCCCATTTCACAGATGATGATGATGATATTTGTTAAGCGCTTACTATGTGCAAGGCACTGTTCTAAGCGCTGGGGAGGTTACAAGGTCATCAGGTTGTCCCGTGTGGGGCTCACAGTCTTCATCCCCATTTCGCAGATGAGGTAACTGAGGCACAGAGAAGTTAAGTGACTTGCCCAAGGTCACCCGACTTGCCCAAGAGAAGTGAAATGACTTCCCCAGGGTCACACAACAGACAAGTGGCGGAAACGAGATTAGAATTCCCAGATCCGAGCTCTTTCCACCAGGCTATGCTCTGTACTAAACTGCCATGCTTTAAGATCAATACGGATAAAAGGTCCCAGAATCTGAAGTTGGAAAAGATAATAACAACTAATAATACCGGTATCTGTTAAGCGCTTACTATGTGCTGAGCACTGTTCTAAGCCCTGGGGCAGATACAAGTTAATCAGGTTGGACAGTCTCTGTCCCACACAGGGCTCATACTCTAAATCTCTACGTGCCCTACGTGCACATACTCTAAGTGCCCCAGCGCTTAGAACAGTGCTTTGCACATAGTAAGCGCTTAATAAATGTCATTATTATTATTATTAAATCCCCATTTTACCGATGAGGGAACTGAGGCTCAGAGAAGTGAAGTGACATACCCAAGGTCACACGGCAGAAATGTGGTGGAGTGGGGATTAGAACCCAGGACCTCTGACTCCCAGTCCTGTGCTCTATCCACTAAGCCACACTGCTTCTCTATCGTACACCCTAAGATCCATCTTACACCCTAATATTTCAAGAGTTCTCTGCAGTAACCATGAAGGTCCTTCTACTGGGATTTAAGCAACTAAAAACAGCGTGGCTCAGTGGACAGAGCCCGGGCTTTGGAGTCAGAGGTCACAGGATCAAATCCCGGCTCTGCCAATTGTCAGCTGGGTGACTTTGGACAAGTCACTTCACTTCTCTGGGCCTCAGTTCCCCCATCTGTCAAATGGGGATGAAGACTGTGAGCTCCGTGTGGGACAACCTGATCACCTTGTATCCTCCCCAGCACTCAGAATAGTGCTTTGCATATAGTAAGTGCTTAATAAATACCATTATTATTATTACCATGATTACAACTACTACTCTTATCACTACTACTATGATAACAAGGATCATCATCATCATCAATCGTATTTATTGAGCGCTTACTATGTGCAGAGCACTGTACTAAGCGCTTGGGAAGTACAAATTGGCAACATATAGAGACAGTCCCTACCCAACAGTGGGCTCACAGTCTAAAAGGGGGAGACAGAGAACAAAACCAAACATACTAACAAAATAAAATAAATAGGATAGATATGTACAAGTAAAATAAATAAATAAATAGAGTAATAAATATGTACAAACACATATACATATATACAGGTGCTGTGGGGAAGGGAAGGAGGTAAGATGGGGGGATGGAGAGGGGGACGAGGGGGAGAGGAAGGAAGGGGCTCAGTCTGGGAAGGCCTCCTGGAGGAGGTGAGCTCTCAGTAGGGCCTTGAAGGGAGGAAGAGAGCTAGCTTGGCGGATGGATGACAATGTCTTACTACTTCTACTAGACTACTACTACTACTACTTCTACTACTTCTAGACTGTGAGCCCACTGTTGGGTAGGGACTGTCTCTATATGTTGCCAATTTGTACTTCCCAAGCACTTAGTACAGTGCTCTGCACACAGTATGCACTCAATAAATACGATTGATTGATTGATTACTACTACTATGATCATTACTACTATTATTACTACTAATTCTTACAAAGAGTCCACTGCTGTACTGCAATGTTTGATACTGGGCTTTACCACATGTTTAAACCATTTATTTTGCCCTATTGGTTTTTCTACATCCCATTTCCCACCCCCATACAGAAGCGACCAAGGAATCCTTTTATCCCAATGTACGGGGAACCCGGGTGCCTTGGAGTTTCATGTGATTTCCAGGATATTTCGTCGGGGGCAACATTTTCTAGACTATCAACCATCAAAGTTTTTAAGTTTCCTTTCAAGGAGCTATCCTGATAGTGAGGAAGCTTAAATAAACTTGCCAAATTCCCTTACCACATCAGTATTTCTGTTGCAGAAGACTCTTATATCCCCTTATATCACCCAAATAAAATCCCCCATTCCTTTTGCATGCCTTTAAAATATTTATGTCTATTATCGAATTCCCCTCCGAGTGTTATATCCTTTAATCCTCTTCATGAATGAATCATTCAAGTTTAGGAATCTTGTGTGGAGCCTTTGCTCAATGCCAACTCTTTTCTTCCTTCTTGTTTTCGGCCCCCAAAATTCAATGTGGCATTCTCAGACTAATCTCCCCAGTGTCTAGTAAAGATAGATTTTGCAAGGGTGACATTAGTCTGAGGCCAAAGACGGTGGTTATTTTTGCAGCTGCATCTGATTTAGAGAAGCAGCCTGGCTCAGTGGAAAGAGCACGGGCTTTGGTGTCCGAGGTCATGGGTTCAAATCCCAGCTCTGCCACTTGTCAGCTATGTGACTTTGGGAAAGTCACTTCACTTCTCAGGGCCCCAGTTCCCTCATCTGCAAAATGGGGATAAAGACTGTGAGCTCCCCGTGGGACAACCTGATCACCTTGTAACCTCCACAGTGCTTAGAACAGTGCGTTGCACATAGTAAGCGCTTAATAAATGCCATTATTATTATTATTATTATTATTATTATTATTATTATCTGAATCTGGTGAATCTGAGTGGAAGTCAGATACCTGCTCTCACCTATGGATAGCTACTGGTGGAAATATTCTCTCCAAGATTCTCCAAATATACTTCTCAAGCACCCGTTGGACCCAAAATACTGTAGTATGCCTTTGGAAAAATAAAACAGAAGTATTCGACCCTATTCCTGTCTGGCATGGCTGAGTGGATAGCACGCCGGAAGAGAAGTCGCGAGACCTAGGTTCTAAACCCGGCGCCTCCACTTCCCTGCTGGGTGACCTTGGGTAAGTCACTTCACTTCTCTGTGCTTCCATTTCCTCTTTTGCAAAATGGGCTTTAGTGCCCGTCCTCCCTCCACCTGAGACAGTGAGCCTTGTTTGGCACAGGGACTGCGTCTGAACCCATTACTCCATATCTGCCGCAGAATAATACTTAGTATAGTGCCTGGCACATAATAAGCGCTTAACAAATGTCATTAAAAAAAAAAAAACACATATCTAGGTTGCCACATCTTTGGCCCATCAGCCCCAGGCCCAACGCACTGTAGGGCAGTGACTGTTGTTTTCTGAATCCTGCACTCTGCTTTCTGGGGAAGATGCAGTTTCCGCAGAATCCTCTGTGGTAAACTCAGGTGCGGTGCATTGCAGTGGTACAGTCTGGATGTAACAACTGCATGAACAGAGAGTGTCTTTGTCTTCATGAAAAGACTGCAGTCTCTCTACGCGAGCGACCAGCTATGAATTGGCCAGCGCAACCGATATGTTCCCACGGATCCTATCCTTTTCACCCCACTTTAATGATTTGCTAACTCCCACAGGATTCTTTACTGGGGCTGCACTTCTGATTACGTTGTCACTTTGGGGTTTTTTCAGGCTCCTTTCTGTATGAATTGTAGAAGAAACAACTGTATGTACTCAGTGTGCTCTATGAGCAAAGCACTGTGCTAAATAAAGGGGAAAAGGGAATCAGACTTGATTCCTTACTTTCAGAAGACTCGCAATCTTAAGAAGCAGTGTGTCTCAGTGGAAAGACCACTTGGGAGTCAGAGGTCATGGGTTCTAATCCCCTCACGTGTCTGCTGTGTGACCTTGGGCAAGTCACTTAGCTTCTCTGAGCCTCAGTTACCTTATCTGTAAAATGGGGATCAAGACAGGGAACCCCATGTGGGACAATCTGATTACCTTGTATTCCCCCCCACCCCCCGCACCCCCAGCATTTAGAACAGTGCTTGGCACATAGTAAGCGCTTAACAAATGCCATTATTATTATTATTAAGGAGGAGGAGGGAGGGCCTGTGACAGGCACATAAAGGAAGGTGTTGTAGTGTTTCCTCTCCCAAGTGCTTAGTACATTGTTCTGCACATAATAAGTGCTCAGTAAATACCATCGACTGATTGACTAAAACAACAGAAAGACTATTTTAAAGAGAAGGACAAGAAGCAATACCATGGAAGTGACAAAATAATGGGAAGCAGTGTGGCCTATTGGAAAGGCCATAGGCCTGGAAGTCCAAGGACCTGGGTTCTAATTCCAGCTCTGTCAACTGCTTGCTGAGTGGTCTTGGGCAAGACACGTAACTTCTCTGTGCCTCGGTGTCTTTTCAAATATAAAAAAGTGAGGATTCAGTCCCTGTTTTCCCTCCTTCTGACCGGGAGCCCCATGTGGGCAGGAACTGTGTCCAACCTGATTGCCTTATATCTACCCCAGCCCTTAGAACGGTGTTGGAAACAGATATAATAATAATAATAATAATAATAATAATAATAACAATAATGGCCTTAGAGCAATTTCATGATCCTCATCATCAAGACAGACCTACCCAGATTTACAACAGCCACTGCCATAACCAAAGCAAAACCAGTGTTCGTAAAGAAGTAGCAAGGCCTAAAAGAAAGAGCTGGGGCCTGGAGTCAGGGGACCTGGGTCCTAAACCTGGCTCCTCCATTTACCTGCTGTGTGACCTTGGACAAGTCACTTCACTTCTCTGTGCCTCAGTTATCTCATCTGTAAAATGAGGATTCAAGCTGTGAGCCCCACAAGGCATGAGGATTGTGCCTACCCAATTGCCTTGTATCTACCCCAGCACTTAACACAGTACCTGGCACATAGGAAGCACTTACAAATAACGTTCAAAAAAGAAGCTCCTTACTTCTCTGTAGTGTACCCAGTGCTTAGAACAGTGCTTTGCACATAGTAAGCGCTTAACAAATACCATTATTATTATTATTATTACTCCCCCTCCACATCCCCCCCGCCTTATCTCCTTCCCCTCCCCACACCACCTGTATATGTTTGTATGTATTTATTACTCTACTTTTTTATTTATTTTCTTCGTACATAGTTATTCTATTTATTTTATTTTGTTAATATGTTTTGTTTTGTTCTCTGTCTCCCCCTTCTAGACTGTGAGCCCACTCTTGGGAGGGGACCGTCTCTATATGTTGCCAACTTGTACTTCCCAAGCGCTTAGTACAGTGCTCTGCACACAGTAAGCATTCAATAAATACGATTGAATGAATGAATGAATGAGTACTCTCCCAAGCGCCTAGGGCAGTGCTCTGTATACAGTAAGTGCTCAATAAAAACCACTGATTGATTGATTAAAACCATACGTATACATCATTTCAAGACTTTAGGTGGCCTGTCAGTCAAAATCCCAGAATCCAACCAGGAGATTACCCAGAATCAAGCCGGACAATGTCACCATCTTGACTCCAAAGAGAAGAAATGCATTTTTTAGCCTCTGAAATGTCTATCCCCTAACTTTCTGAAACAAAATTTGTCCTTCCTCTTGGAGTACCAGAAGCCTCATTGGAAGTTTCTTCCATGGATTTAAAAAAAAACAAATAGAGGGAACTGGTGTCTTTGGTCACTTTTTTTTTTCTTTTCAACACAAAATCCTCTGGTGACGGATCCTACTACTAACTCGGGATTCAATAAACAGCTCATTTCAACCGCCAAACATCAAGATATCGGTCATTTAGAATCAATTTTTCCCACTTCCTTTGCAAGTTTTGAAAACTCTAGGGAAAAGGGAAAACACGCAAACAAGAAAAGCTGAAGATGTAAACACGATTCATAAACAGTGCTCTGCATGTACTAAGCGTGCAGTAAATATCGTTGATTGATAAACTGTGATAGATTTCTCAGGAACCTTAAGGGACCTGTAGCTTTATTCCTACATCAACAATCAATAACTGGATGTTCAAAAAAAGAACAGTGAACACTTCAGGCAAAGGTGTTCTAAAAAATATGGGGTTGCTGTTCTATAGTGATTTATAGTTGTAAACTTTCCCCCCACAAAACCATAAATTATTCCATATGGACACCCAAGATCTCAAAATAAGCTCCTTAATTGCTTAAATTGGAGGAGCAGCTTGGCTCGGTGGAAAGAGCACGGGCTTGGGAGTCAGAGGACAAGGGTTTTAATTCCGGCTCCGCCACTTGTCAGCTGTGTAACTTTGGGGAAGTCACTTCACTTCTCTGTCCCTCAGTTACCTCATCTGTAAAATAGGGATTGAGACTGTGAGCCCCCCGTGGGACAACCTGATCACCTTGTAACCCCCCAGTGCTTAAAACAGTGCTTTGCACATAGTAAGCGCTTAACAAGTACCATTATTATTATTATTATTATTATTAAATTCTGGTGGTTGTTCTCCCCTTTACTGCCAGAAATGGGCCTCTGCCGGCTAAATAAACTTGCCCCTATCAGCTCACCATTACAAAGGTCCCAACTGTCACAGGAGAATGTTGCGAGCCAAGTGAAAACCCATCATCAAATGAAAATACTCAGAAGACTAGAGAAGAGAATCTGACCATCACGAGAATAATCCCTACTCTAAATCCTCTGGGTCTTGGGCTGCTTCTAGAGCCAATGGGAATTCAAAACCATTTAAAAGCGTGAGGGGGGCTACACTATCAAAGCCACTTTTGGGGGTTAAAGCCCCCTGAAGTTGGCAGCACGGGGTTTTTTTAAACGAAATTCTCCTCACGCCATCTTCTCAACGTAGCCTAAGAGTCGGACTGTTAGCAGACACCTCCCATTAAGCTTCCTTTGTATCTCCTCTGAGGCCACGGAAAAGAACTGTTACTCTACCTGCAGCCCATATTCCCTCCAGGTGGTTTCTGTTCATCTTTATTTTTTCCAAAGGTCAGAAATCACCGTGAAGAATTCAATGAATTCCCGCCCCAGAGGGGGAGTGTCATTTCTTGAGAAACTAGGTCTGGTTTCTCTAAGATGCAGGGAGCTTCTCTTGTCGCAACCCAAAGATATCTCCGGAGAAGCAAAGAGCGATGACCCTGCTTTTCTCCTTATTCGCCCTCTGGCTTTCACTATCTATAAATATAAGCGTGCCTGTCGCCTTCGTTACAGTTTAACCTCTCCATCCTCAGTTTCTTCATCTGGTAAATGCAAGGATACTGGGCTTCACTACTGTTGTATTCTCCGAAGAGCCTAGTGAATTGCCTAGGATTCGGTATCAATCAATCAGTTATATTTATTGAGTGCTTACTCTGTACAGAGGACTGAACTAAGTGCTCGGGAAACTACAACATAACATAGCTGGGAGATATGTTCCCTGCCCACAATGAGATAAATACCACTGATGGATTGATTGATTGATGCCGCTTTCTATCTTGGGATCTGTACTGCATTCTTTCTAAGACTAGAGAAATGCTGCTCTGTTTTCCTCTATGAAAATGCAAAAAATGTCTTATACATGTCACGTGGGTATAAAGAACATTGAATATTATGCATATGGACATAGGTACATATATACATGAGTCAGAGAAGCAGTGTGGCTTAGTGGATAGAGCCTGGGCCCGGGCGTCAGAAGGACCTAGGTTCTAATCCTGGTTCTGCCACATGCCTCTTGTGTGACCTTGGGCCAGCCATTTCACTTCTCTGGACCTCTGTTACCTCATCTATAAAATGGGGAATGAAGAGTGTGATCTCCATGTGGGAAAGGGATTGAGTCTGACATGATTAACTTGTATCTATTCCGGCACTTAGAATAGTCGGCACAGAGTAAGTGCTTAATAAGTACCATTATCATTATTATTACTATCTTTGCGCTTGATGAACAGGGCAATGATTATAAGAGTGTTGATTAGTTATTATATTATTTGCATATTATATTCATCCATCCATTCATTCATTCAATCGTATTTATTGAGCGCATACTGTGTGCAGAACACTGTACTAAGCACTTGGGAAGTACAAGTTTGCAACATATAGAGACGGTCCCTACGCAACAGCGGGCTCCCAGTCTAGAAGGGGGCAAGAACAAAACATATGAACCAAAAATATAAATAGAATAAATATGTACAAGTAAAATAAATAGAGTAATAAATATGTACAAACATATATACATATATACAGGTGCAATCATATAATCATAAAAGTATTAACAATAATACTTATGTTGCCAACTTGTACTTCCCAAGCTCTTAGTACAGTGCTCTGCACACAGTAATCAATCAATCATATTTATTGAGTGCTTACTGTGTGCAGAGCACTGTACTAAGCACTTGGGAAGTACAAGTTGGCAACACATAGAGACGGTCCCTACCCAACAGTGGGCTCACAGTCTAGAAGGGGGTGACAGAGAACAAAACATATTAACAAAATAAAATAGAATAGATATGTACAAGTAAAATAGAGTAATAAATATGTACAAATCAATCAATCATATTTATTGAGCGCTTACTGTGTGCAGAGCACTGTACTAAGCGCTTGGGAAGTACAAGTTGGCAACATATAGAGACAGTCCCTACCCAACAGTGGGCTCACAGTTTAAAAGGGGGAGACAGAGAACAAAACCAAACATACTAACAAAATAAAATAAATAGAATAGATATGTACAAGTAAAATAAATAAATAAATAAATAGAGTAATAAATATGTACGAACATATATACATATATACAGGTGCTGTGGGGAAGGGAAGGAGGTAAGGCGGGAGGGGTGGAGAAGGGAATGAGGGGGAGAGGACGGAGGGGGCTCAGTGTGGGAAGGCCTCCTGGAGGAGGTGAGCTCTCAGTAGGGCCTTGAAGGGAGGAAGAGAGTGAGCTTGGCGGATGTGGGGAGGGAGGGCATTCCGGGCCAGGGGGTGTAGGGCGGATGTATAGAGGGCCAAAAGCGAGGAAAATGGAGGAGCTGGATGTTCCCCAATACTGCAGGTGCGAGATCCAATTTTTCTGCATAAAACCGAGTAACTAAGCAGAAGCCATCAAGAGGCCAGAATTCAAGGGTTCTGCTGAAGCAGTAGCCAGCCAAGACTAGATGGCTCCATCTTCACGCCTCCTAAAGCAGTAGCCAGCCAAGACTAGATGGCTCCATCTTCACGCCTCCTAAAGATGATTTCTTCCTTTGTCATTGGCAGGCATTGACTGAAAACGTGTGTCTGCAGGGTGTGATGAAACCAATCCAGTAATCTGTTTTTAACACCCAACTCCTCCTCTAAACACCTTGTGGGCAGGGGTCCCATCTACCGACTCTGTTGGGGTGTACCTTCCTGAACATTTTGTATGGGGCTCTCCACAAAGCAAGCGAGCGCTCAGTACATAGATAGATAACCATCACTAGATAAGCAGTATGGAACAGGGATAGGGCACGGGCCTGGGAGTCACAGGGTTTGCTGCCATTTGTCTGCCGCATAGGGATACAGCACGGGCCTGGGAGTCACAAGGTTTGCTGCCATTTGTCTGCTGCGTGACCCCGGGCGAGTCACTCAACTCCTCTGTGCCTCAGTCATCTATTCTGTTCAGAGCACTGTGCTAAGCGTTTGGGAAAGACAAGATGGCAACATACAGAGATGGTCCAACAACGGACTCATTATTATTATTATTATTATTATTATTATTATTCATTCATTCATTCAATCGTATTTACTGAGCGCTTGGGAAGGACAAGCTGGCAACATACAGAGAGGGTCCAACGACGGGCTCATTATTATTATTATTCATTCACTCAATCTGATTATTTATTGAGCGCTTATTCAATCAATCAATCGTATTTATTGAGTGCTTACTGTGTGCAGAGCACTGTACTAAGCACTTGGGAAGTACAAGTTGGCAACACATAGAGACGGTTCCTACCCAACAGTGGGCTCACAGTCTAGAAGGGGGTGACAATCAATCAATCAATCAGCTTTATTGGGCGCTTACTGTGTGCAGAGCACTGTACTAAGCGCTTGGGAAGTACAAGTTGGCAACATATAGAGACGGTCCCTACCCAGTAGCGGGCTCACAGTCTAGAACGGGGTGACTGAGAAGAAAACCAAACATATTAACAAAATGAAATAAATAGAATAGATATGTACAAGTAAAATAAATAAATACATAGAGTAATAAATCTGTACAAAAGAATAGATATGTACAAGTAAAATAAATAAAGTAATAAATCCGTACAAACATATATACATATATACAGGTGCTGTGGGGAAGGGAAGGAGGTAAGGCGGAGGGGATGGAGAGGGTGAGGAGGGGGAGAGGAACGAGGGTTTCAGTGTGGGAAGGCCTCCTGGAGGAGGTGAGCTCTCAGTAGGAACTTGAAGGGATGAAGAGAGCTAGCTTGGCGGATGTGAGGAGGGGGGGCATTCCAGGCCAGGGGGTGTATGGCGGAGGTGTAGCGGGCCAAAAGCGAGTAAAATTGAGGAGCTGTATGTTCCCCAATATTGCAGGTGCGAGATCCAATTTTTCTTTATAAAACCGAGTAACTAAGCAGAAGCCATCAAGAGGCCCAAATTAAAGGGTTCTGCTGCAGCGGTAGCCAGCCGAGACTGGATGGCTCCATCTTCACGCCTCTTAAAAAAAGATGATTTCTTACTTTGTCATTGGCAGGCATTGACTGAAAACGCTTGTCTGTGGGGTGTGATGAAACCAATCCAATAATCTGTTTTTAACACCCAACTCCTCCTCTAAACTCCTTGTGGGCAGGGGTCTCATCTACCAACTCTGTTGGAGTGTGCCCTCCCGAGCGTTTTGTCCGGGGCTCTCCACAAAGCAAGCGTGCGCTCAGTACATAGATAGATAACCATCGCTAGATAAGCAGTATGGCATAGGGACAGGGCACGGGCCTGGGAGTCAGAAGGTTTGCTGCCATTTGTCTGCTGCATAGGGATAGAGCACGGGCCTGGGAGTCACAAGGTTTGCTGCCATTTGTCTGCTGCGTGACCACAGGTGAGTCACTCAACTCTTCTGTGCCTCAGTCATCTATTCTGCGCAGAGCACTGTGCTAAGCGCTTGGGAAGGACATGACGGCAACATACAGAGACGGTCCAACAACGGGCTCATTATTATTATTATTATTATTATTATTATTATTATTATTATTATTCATTCATTCATTCAATTGTATTTACTGAGCGCTTTGGAAGGACAAGCCGGCAACATATAGAGATGGTCCAACAACGGGCTCATTATCATTATTATTCATTCATTCAGTCGTATTTATTGAGCGCTTATTCAATCAATCGTATTTATTGAGTGCTTACTGTGTGCAGAGCACTGTACTAAGCCCTTGGGAAGTACAAGTTGGCAACACATAGAGACGGTTCCTACCCAACAGTGGGCTCACAGTCTAGAAGGGGGTGACAATCAATCAATCAATCAATCGTCTTTATTGAGCGCTTTCTGTGTGCAGAGAACTGTACTAAGCGCTTGGGAAGTACAAGTTGGCAACACATAGAGACGGTCCCTACCCAACAGCGGGCTCACAGTCTGGAAGGGGGTGACAGAGAACAAAACCAAACATATTAACAAAATAAAATAAATAGAATAGATATGTACAAGTAAAATAAATACATATATAGAGTAAAAAATCTGTACAATAGAATAGATATGAACAAGTAAAATAAATAAAGTAATAAATCCATACAAACGCTCAGTACATAAATAGATAACCATCACTAGATAAGCAGTATGGCATAGGGATAGGGCACGGGCCTGGGAGTCACAAGGTTTGCTGCCATTTGTCTGCTGCACAGGGATAGGGCACGGGCCTGGGAGTCACAAGGTTTGCTGGCATTTGTCTGCTGCGTGACCACAGGCAAGTCACTCAACTCCTCTGTGCCTCAGTCATCTATTCTGCGCAGAGCACTGTGCTAAGCACTTGGGAAGGACATGACGGCAACATAGAGAGATGGTCCAACAACGGGCTCATTATTATTATTATTATTCATTCATTCATTCAATCGTATTTACTGAGCGCTTTGGAAGGACAAGCCGGCAACATACAGAGACGGTCCAACAACTGGCTCGTTATTATTATTATTCATTCATTCAATCGTATTTATTGAGCGCTTATTCAATCAATCAATCGTATTTATTGAGTGCTTACTGTGTGCAGAGCACTGTACTAAGCGCTTGGGAAGTACAAGTTGGCAACACATAGAGCTACGGTTCCTACCCAACAGTGGGCTCACAGTCCAGAAGGGGGTAACAATCAATCAATCAATCATTCGTCTTTATTGAGCGCTTTCTGTGTGCAGAGCACTGTACTAAGCGCTTGAGAAGTACAAGTTGGCCACACATAGAGACGGTCCCTACCCAACAGCGGGCTCACAGTCTGGAAGGGGGTGACAGAGAACAAAACCAAACATATTAACAAAATAAAATAGACTAGATATGTACAAGTAAAATAAATAAATATATAGAGTAAAAAATCTGTACAATAGAATAGATATGTACAAGTAAAATAAAGTAATAAATCCATACAAACACTCAGTACATAGATAACCATCACTAGATAAGCAGTATGGCATAGGGATAGGGCACGGGCCTGGGAGTCACGAGGTTTGCTGCCATTTGTCTGCTGCATAGGGACAGGGTACGGGCCTGGGAGTCACAAGGTTTGCTGCCATTTGTCGGCTGCATGACCACATGCAAGTCACTCAAGTCCTCTGTGCCTCAGTCATCTATTCTGCGCAGAGCACTGTGCTAAGCGCTTGGGAAGGACATGACGGCAACATACAGAGACGGTCCAACAACTGGCTCATTATTATTATTATTATTATTATTAATTCATTCATTCAATCGTATTTACTGAGCGCTTTGGAAGGACAAGCCGGCAACATATAGAGACGGTCCAACAACGGGCTCATTATTATTATTCTTATTCATTCACTCAATCGAATTTATTGAGCGCTTATTCAATCAATCAATCAATCGTATTTATTGAGCGCTTACTGTGTGCAGAGCACTGTACTAAGCGCTTGGGAAGTACAAGTTGGCAACACATAGAGACGGTTCCTACCCAACAGTGGGCTCACAGTCTAGAAGGGGGTGACAATCAATCAATCAATCAATCACATTTATTGAGCGCTTACTGTGTGCAGAGCACTGTACTAAGCACTTGGGAAGTACAAGTTGGCCACACATAGAGACGGTCCCTACCCAACAGCGGGCTCACAGTCTGGAAGGGGGTGACAGAGAACAAAACCAAACATATTAACAAAATAAAATAGAATAGATATGTACAAGTAAAATACATATATAGAGTAATAAATCTGTACAATAGAATAGATATGTACAAGAAAAATAGTAATAAATCCATACAAATGCTCAGTACATAGATAGATAACCATCGCTAGATAAGCAGTATGGCATAGGGATAGGGCATGGGCCTGGGAGTCACAAGGTTTGCTGCCATTTGTCTGCTGCATAGGGATAGAGCACGGGCCTGGGAGTCACAAGGTTTGCTGCCATTTGTCTGCTGCCTGACCACAGGCGAGTCACTCAACTCCTCTGTGCCTCAGTCATCTATTCTGCGCAGAGCACTGTGCTAAGCGCTTGGGAAGGACATGACGGCAACATACAGAGACGGTCCAACAACCGGCTCATTATTATTATCATTATTATTCATTCATTCATTCAATCGTATTTACTGAGCGCTTTGGAAGGACAAGCCGGCAACATATAGAGACGGTCCAACAACGGGCTCATTATTATTATTATTCATTCATTCAATCGTATTTATTGAGCGCTTATTCAATCAATCAATCAATTGTATTTATTGAGCGCTTACTGTGTGCAGAGCACTGTACTAAGCGCTTGGGAAGTACAAGTTGGCCACACATAGAGACGGTTCCTACCCAACAGTGGGCTCACAGTCTAGAAGGGGGTGACAATCAATCAATCAATCAATGGTATTTATTGAGCGCTTACTGTGTGCAGAGCACTGTACTAAGCGCTTGGGAAGTACAAGTTGGCCACACATAGAGACGGTCCCTACCCAACAGCGGGCTCACAGTCTGGAAGGGGGTGACAGAGAACAAAACCAAACATATTACCAAAATAAAATAAATAGAATAGATATGTACAAGTAAAATAAATAAATATATAGAGTAATAAATCTGTACAATAGAATAGATATGTACAAGTAAAATAAAGTAATAAATCCATACAAACGCTCAGTACATAGATAGATAACCATCGCTAGATAAGCAGTATGGCATAGGGATAGGGCACGGGCCTGGGAGTCACAAGGTTTGCTGCCATTTGTCTGCTGTGTGACCGCGGGCGAGTCACTTAACTCCTCTGTGCCTCCGTAAGCGCTCAATAAATACGACTGAATGTACTGAATGAATGAATGAATAATAATTATAGACGGTAATTATAAAAATCATTATTGGTAATTATTATAGTGGTATTTGGTAAGCTCTTTCTGTGTGATAAAAGTGCTGAGGTAGCACAAGATCTTTAGATGAGACAGAGTCTCTACCCAACCCGGGCCTCTCAGTGTATGAGACAGTGAGAGCAGGGATTTTATTCCCATTCTACAGATGAAGAAATTGAGGTTAAGAGACTAGCTCGGGGTCACAGAGCAGCCAAGTAGCCTAGTCTCCTGCCTTCCTGTCTTGTTCTTCCCGCTTCTGAGACTGGGAGACCCATGAGGGGCAGGGACTGTATCCGATCCGGGTATCTTGTATCTATCCCGGTGCTTATCACAGAGATTGGGATAATAATAATAAATAATAACGATGGCATTTATTAAGCGCTTACTATGTACAAAGCACTGTTCTAAGCGCTGGGGAGGTTACAAGGTGATCAGGTTGTCCCACGGGGGGCTCACAGTCTTAATCTAATTTTGTTAGTATGTTTGGTTTTGTTCTCTGTCTCCCCGTTTTACACAGTGAGCCCACTGTTGGGTAGGGACTGTCTCCATATGTTGCCAACTTGTACTTCCCAAGCGCTTAGTACAGTGCTCTGCACACAGTAAGCGCTCAATAAATACGATTGATTGATTGATTGATTAATCCCCATTTTACAGATGAGGGAACTGAGGCCCAGAGAAGTGAAGTGACTTGCCCAAAGTCACACAGCTGGAAATTGGCAGAGCCAGGATTTGAACCCATGACTTCTGCCTCCAAAGCCCATGCTCTTTCCACTGAGCCACACTGCTTCTCTAAAAGCAGATGCTAAAAGCGGGGAAACAGGGTGGAAGAGATGCAGCATGGCCTACTGGCTACAGCCCGGGCCTGAGAGTCAGAGGGACCTGGATTCTAATCCCAGCTCCATCCCTTGTCTGTTGTGTGACTCTGGACTGGACGTCGCTTTACTTCTCTGGGCCTCAGTTATCTCAACTGTAAAATGGGGATTAAGACTGTGAGCCCCACGTGGGACAGGGACTTTGTCCATCCAACCTGATTAGCTTCTATCTACCAGCACTTCCTGCATTGGGTGGCACATAATACATATTTAACAGATGCCATGAAAAAAGAAAAGGAAAAAAAAAAAGAGCGCCAGTCTGGAAGTCGGAGGATCCAGGTTTGAGTCGAAGCCCTGCCACCATTCATTCAATCATATTTATTGAGCGCTTACTGTATGCAGAGCACTGTACTAAGCGCCTGGGAAGTACAAGTTGGCAACATATAGAGACAGTCCCTACCCAACAATGGGCTCACAGTCTAGAAGCCTGCTCTGTGACCTTGGGAAAGTCACTTAATCTTTCGGCACCTCGATTTCATCATCTGCAAAATGGGGGTCATAAATATCTGCCTTTCTACCTTACCACATGCGGGATTGTTGTAAGGGCAAAAATGAGATAGATAATATGAGGGCGGGGGAATAAAAGCCCTATACAGAGAATAAGGCATTATTCTCCATATTAACACTTAACAAATACCAGATATTTGCATTAGGCTTTGGGCTATTTGCATGGGCGTTAGACTTTCCAGCTACTCCCGCATGCAGAGTTAGGTTTTACCATCTGATGTGCCAGCATTACATAAGAATATAGAAATACATCCAGATATGAGTAGAACATGTCAGAAAAAAGTTTCTTGAAGACCAAAATGGATACCTTTTATAATAATAATAATAACGATGGCATTTTTTAAGCGCTTACTATGTGCAAGGCACTGTTCTAAGCGCTGGGGAGGTTACAAGGTGATCAGGTTGCCCCACAGGGGGGCTCACAGTCTTAACCCCCATTTCACAGATGAGGTCACTGAGGCACAGAGAAGCTAAGTGACTTGCCCAGAGTCACACAGCTGACAATTGGCAGAGCCGGGATTTGAACCCATGATCTCTGACTCCAAAGCCCGGGCTCTTTCCACTGAGCCACACTGCTTCTTTTTAGCTCTTCTTCATTAAGATACATCCCTGTGTCAGAATGGTGCTTACTCCAAATGTTCCAGAGATTCAACTCGCCTTTCACCGCTTTGTATGATAATTATGGTAGATAGTCAGCTCTGGGCAAGCACTGTGCTGGGCACTGGGAGAGATTCAGAATCAGCAGATGGGGAGCTCGCAGTCTAACAGGTAGGGAGGGCGGGTATCACAAACCCATTTAGCAGATGAAGAAACTGAGGACTGAGAGGAGAAGTGACTTGCTAAAGGTCAAACAGCAGGGGAATGGCAGGGCTGAGGCTAGAACAGTAAGCGCTCAATAAATCCAACGATTGATTTATTGATGTAACCTAGGCCTCCTGAATGCCAACCTCAAACCCTTACCTTTAAATCATGCGGCAGGTGGGGACCTTCCTACAAGTCCATACTGAATTATTTTAATTCATTTTACATGCAGATAGGTGAGTAGTGCTATTCTGATTCTAATTCTTCATCTAAAAGTCACCTTCATTTCCAGGGGAAGTGTGATTATTTTGTACTGGACCCTGAAAAATATCAAATGCCCAGTCTGAGAAAATGCCAGACACTAACTGTTCCCCTATATCAGCTGACTACTTGTTCAAAATATACATTTATACTCAAAAAATTCAAATTCCGGGGAAGTCCTCTTCTTGACATTTGGAAATCACTTAACACAGTCATGAAAATATGCATGGGTCTATGCGCCTAGGGTCACCAATAAATCAAAGTGAGACAAAGTGCAAGCAAGCTTCTGGACTGAAAGAAATCTAATACAGTCATCCACACCTCATTGGTTATTTGCTCGGTTTTTGGAGATTCTCAATAAGTGGAAAAAACATGTTCTGATTGCAAGCATATGCCTCTGGGATGAGAAGGCAGGGCAAAGAGGAGCCTGGAATGTGATTTCAAAGAACCCTTGGTGTCATCCTTGACTCTGCTCTCTCACTCACCCCACACATCCAATCCGGCACCAAAACCTGCCGGTCTCACCTCCGCAACATCGCCAAGATCCACCCTTTCCTCTCCATCCAAACCGCTACCTGACGATTTTGTCACCTGTCTACATGTTTTGCGCTGTCTCCCCCTTCTAGACTGTGAGCCCGTTGTTGGGTAGGGACCGTCTCTATACGTTGCCGGCTTGTACTTCCCAAGCGCTTAGTACAGTGCTCTGCACACAGAAATGCACTCAATAAAGACGACTGAATGAATGAATGAACATCACATTTCTGGGGACCCCAAATTTCCTTTCATTTGAGCTTTTACCATGAAATAGAATTTTTCACTATCTTTATCCAGCTGTTTCTTTTACAACTCTCCCTGAAATGTCACAATCCGCTGCTTTTTCCCGAAAATGGTTAATCCCTTCACTTCATATTACCAGAACACAAAACATATACATGTTTTTCAATGCCTTATGAACTTCAATCAATCAATCAATCATATTTATTGAGCACTTACTGTGTGCAGAGCGCTGTACTAAGCGCTTGGGAAGTACAAGTTGGCAACATATAGAGACGGTCCCCTCTGCATTTCTATTAATGTCTGTCTCCCCCTCCAGACTGTGAGCTCATTGTGGGCATGGAATGTGCATATTTGTTGTTATTTTGTACTCTCCCAAGAGCTTTGCACACAGTAAGCTCTCAATAATACGAATGAATGAATGAATACCAGCCCAATTTTTTCTAACCCAAGACCACCAAAAGTCTCTAACAGAATGAGGGACAGGGACAGTGTCCAACCTGATTGGTAGGAATCTACCCCAATGCTTAGTACATAGTAAGTGTTTCAGAAATACCATTTTTAAAAAAGGAGGTGGGAGGGAGAAAGTATCGCATCCCCATTTTTTGCAGCTGAGAAAAAGGAGGCACAGAGAGGTGAAATGACTTGCCCAAGGTCACACAGGAGGCAAGGCGTGGAGCTGGAATTAGAACCCAGGTCTTCTGGCTCTCAGGCCTGTGCTCTGTTCACTAGGCCATGCTGTCAATTCCTGCTGCTCGGAAAGCAGTGAGCAGGAAGGCAGCCGGGGCCACTCTGAGAAGCCCATGTCTGGTGCTTGCCAGAGACAAGCAGATGCGACAGAACTCTAAGCTCCTTGCGGGCAGGGAACATGTGGAAAGAGCCCGGGCTTTGGAGTCAGAGGTCATGGGTTCAAATCCCGGCTCCGCCAATTGTCAGCTGTGTGACTTTGAGCAAGCCACTTCACTTCTCTGGGCCTCAGTGACCTCATCTGGAAAATGGGGATAAAGACAGTGAGCCCCACGTGGAACAATCAATCAATCGTATTTATTGAGCACTTACTGTGTTCAGAGCACTGTACTAAGCACTTGGGAAGTACAAGCTGGCAACATATAGAGACGGTCCCTACCCAACAGTGGGCTCACAGTCTAGAAGGGGGAGACAGAGAACAAAACCGAACATATTAATAAAATAAAATAGAATAGAGATGTACAAGTAAAATAAATAGAGTAACAAATATGTACAAGCATATATACATATACACAGGTGCTGTGGGGAAGGGAAGGAGGTAAGATGGGGGGGATGGAGAGGGGGGTGAGGGGGAGAGGAAGGAGGGGGCTCAGTCTGGGAAGGCCTCCTGGAGGAGGTGAGCTCTCAGTAGGGCCTTGTAGGGAAGAACCAGATCACCTTATATCCCCCCCAGTGCTTAGAACAGTGCTTAGTACAGTGCTCTGCACACAGTAAGCGCTCAATAAATACGGTTGATTGGTTGATTGATTTGCACATAGTAAGCGCTTAACAAATACCATCATTTATTATGATGATGATGTCTACCAACTCTGTGGTACTGAGCTCTCCCAAAGGCTTAGTGCGGTGCACTGCACATAGGAAGCCCTCAATAAATACCATCGACTGATTGCTTGGTTTCCTAAAATTCAAAGGGCAGGTATCAGACTTGCCATTAAAGGGGTGACAAGAAGCGGGGGTTTCCTGCTGTGCGAAGCTTTATATTTGGAAGCAGCCATTCCCTCTTTGTCAACTGCAGTGACAAATCTCCACGGGCATGGGAAGGTATGTAAAAGCCTTCCTTTAATTTAATTTAATTTAAAAGCCAATTATTTAATCATTTTTTGGGGGGGGAGAGGCAACATGCTGCGGTGTTTGGTGACCTCCGGTGGCTGTAGCTTGTAAATCAGGATAAATCCAGTGAATTGCTTTCCCAAGGCAACATGCTCCAACTGTAAAGTCTAAGATAATAATAATGATGGCATTTGTTAAGCGCTTACTATGTGCAAAGCACTGTTCTAAGCGCTGGGGAGGTTACAAGGTGATCAGGTTGTCCCACGGGGTGGGGTGGGGGGGAGCTGGCAGTTTTAATCCCCATTTTACAGCTGAGGGAACTGAGGCCCAGAGAAGTGAAGGGACTTTTCATTCATTCATTCAATTGTATTTATTGAGTGCTTACTGTGTGCAGAGCACTGTACTAAACGCTTGGGAAGTACAAGTTGGCAACATATAGAGATGGTTCCTACCCAACAGTGGGCTCACAGTCCAAAGTCACACAGCTGACAGTTGGCGAAGCTGGGATTTGAACCCATGACTTCTGACTCCAAAGCCCGGGCTCTTTCCACTGAGCCAGATGAGGTGATTGAGGCAAAGAGAAGAGAAGTGACTTCCCCAAGGTCACACAGCAGACAACTTCTCTGTGCCTCAGTCGCCTCATCTGTAAAATGGAGTTAAAACTGTGAGCTCCCTGTGGGACAACCTGATCACCTTGTAACCTCCCCAGCACTTAGAACAGTGCTTTGCAAATAGTAAGCGCTTAACAAATACCATCATTATTGTTATTGTTATTAAGAGGCAATCGATTGTAGTTTTAATCCCCATTTTACAGATGTGCTTTGCACATAGTAAGTGCTTAACAAATACCGTCATTATTATTATTGTTATTAAGAGGCAATCGATCGTAGTTTTAATCCCCATTTTACAGATGAGGCAACTAAGGCACAGAGAAGTTAGGTAACGTGCCCAAAGTCACACAGCTCACAGGATAAAATCTCAATGACAAAGGGAAAAAGGACAATGAACTATTTGGAAAAACCACACTGAGTTTATAAGATTGAAATATGTTCACCCTATATTTTAGTCACTTTAAGTCAATCAATCAATGGTATCTGTCATTAATAATAACAGTAATAATAATGACTGCATTTGTTAAGCACTTGGTATGTTTCTGCATTCTGCTGTACAGGATGTAACAAAACTGTGCATGAATTAATAATATATTAAAACATGCAACGTTTCCTCTCACCTTCTTGTTACAACCCTGATTTCCATCCAAGGGCCGGCTAAAAAAAAATTAGTTGATATTCTCCTCGCACTGCTTTCTCCTTTGCAGGGAGGATAAATCTGGATAAAACTTTGATTTCTGGCTGCTCAATTTTTCAGTAGCACATCTCTATGCATATCCATTTTGCTCGGCAGTAAGGTCTGGACAATCTCCTTTCTCACCACGTTGGGATTTCTGGGCCGTCTCAATTTAACATGGCAGGAGGAAATTAGGAATTTCAATCACCGCACTGATTGGCGTGAGATTTAGGGTGTTTCTCTGGAGGAACACCAGGGGCCTGGGACAAGTCACTTCACTTTTCTGGGCCTCAGTGACCTCATCTGTAAAATGGGGATTGAGACTGTGAGTCTCAGGTGGGATTGTTTTCCAACCCCATTTGCTTGTATCCACCCCAGCGCTTAGTACAGTGCCTGGTCCATAGTAAGCGCTTAGCAAATACCACAATTATAATAATAGTTATTATTATTATTATTATTATTATTATTAGATGAAGCTTGCTGCTGTTTGGTGTTGCGGTCTTTCCACAGAGAGCCAACCCTCCCGGGCTCCCAGGCCCCACAGATGGTCCCCTCAATCGGGGGATTCCCCAAATGTCCGTGATTTTATCCCTTCGTTCGACACACTAGCCTTCACCCTGTTGTCAGCCCCACTGTACGTGTTCTGCTCAGTATCCCAGCTTCATCACTTGTCTGCTGTGTGACCTTGAGCAAGTCACTTCCCTTCTCTGGGCCTCAGTTACCTCATCTGTAAAATGGGGATTGAGACTGTGAGCCTCTCGTGGGATAGGGACTGGGAGACAGGCCCTTGCTCTAGCCACTAAGCCACGCTGCTTCATTATGGTACTTGTTAAGCTCTTACTTTGTGCCAGGCACTGTATATAATTTTTTAAAAAAGGTATTTGTTAAGTGCTTACTATGTGCCCGGCACTGTTCTAAGCGCTGGGGAAGATAATAAGATAATCGGGTTGGTCAGAATCCCTGCCCCACATAGGGCTCACAGTCTTAATCACTGTCTTAGAGAAGCAGCGTGGCTCAGTGGAAAGAGCCCGGGCTTTGGAGTCAGAGGTCATGGGTTCAAATCCTGACTCTGCCACTTGTCAGCTGTGTGACTTCGGGCAAGTCACTTCACTTCTCTGGGACTCAGTTACCTCATCTGTAAAATGGGGGTGAAGACTGTGAGCCCCCCATGGGACAACCTGATCACCTTGTAACCTCCCCAGCGCTTAGAACGGTGCTTTGCACATAGTAAGCGCTTAATAAATGCCATTATCTTTATTATTATTATTATTAATCCCCATTTTACAGATGAGGGAACCAAGGAATACAGAAGTTAAGTAATTTGCCCAAGGTCACACAGCAGATAAGTGGCAGAGGCAGGATTAGAACACAGGTCCCAGGCCCCTATACTAAGAGCTGAGATAGATGCAAGCTAATCAGGATGGACACATCCCCTGTCCCACCTGGGGCTCACAGACTAAATCACAGGGAGGAGGAGTTCATCCCCATTTTAAAGGCAGGTACCGGGAAAGTTTGGGAACTAATGCAACTGAATATTTAACTTGCTTTTTAAAAATACATTCCAACCAGGCAGCAGGAGATGAGTCTGCTTTATTTCCAACCCTTACTGGGCCCACAGCTGTGAGATATTAGAAAACTGTCTAAAGAGCAGAAGAAAAGGATCATAAATCCCTCAGTAATTGAAAGTTGTTGATATAGCAGTAGAGTCAGCCTGAAGATTAATTGTTCCACCAGGGATTTTTGTTTGTTTGTTTGTTTTGCTTTTCGGGAAAGCATAAATGCCTTTTAGAAAAAGTATATTTCTCCTGAGAAAACCCAAAGATTTCTTTTAGGCCACAGTGAACGATTCTGATGAAACTTGGATTACACTTGTTCAGAGACTTAAAACCTCAAATAACCGAGCTTTCTGTCCCAAGAAAAATCGACTCACGTTTGAAAAATAAAGGCAAACCACATATTTCTTAAGGACGCCAGTGGAAACAGCCTCATTTTCACTGAAAGAGGGCCTTGCGATCCTTTCTCTTTTTATCATTATTTAGCCAGATTTCTTGCAAGCCATTTATTTGAAGAATCCACACCGACCGCTTACTCAATAGCTGAAGCCAGGGGGGTTCTGCCCTTATCACAACATTTGAAATCAGTTTGCTTTCATTCTATATTCAAAATGTAACTCTTTTATTCCACACAAAACTCCACAGCTATATCACCCAGAATACGGCTGTGAAAAGAGCCTTCAAGGTATGAACAGAGCCAGTAGCAGAGAGCTTTTGAATGAGAAAGATGAGATAGGAATATCTATCATATTTGCATTTTAAATAAACTGGGCTTTTTCCACACTTTCTCATTTCACACATCTCTCTGCTTGATCCCTCCATTAGCCATACCCAATACAGGAGAGTTCAGCCTGATTAAATTGACAGCCTGTCTGACTTTCTTTCCTGCTTTCTACTAAAGATTTGTCAAGATTTAGAAAACTCCAACATAGATGTCAGGGGACACCCACATCCACTGAAGACAGAATAAAGCTTCAGAGTTTAGAGGGAAGGTTGCCTTGTTTGGTTAAGTGAAAAATTTCACTGACACCCCAAGATTTTTGCATTGAGAAAAAGTTGCAAAATAGAATAAAAAAAACTGTTTCTGCTTCCACCCTATTTCTCTATCGTATATCTAGCTCTATCATATCTCTCTATGTGCTTCAGTTCCCTCATCTGCAAAATGGGGAGTCAATACCTGCTTTTTGTTTGTTTGTTTTCTTGCTGGCTTCTTTAATGGCATTTGTTAAGTACTTACTATGTTCCAAGCACTAACTGAGCTCTGGGGTAGATACAATATGATCAGGTTGGACACAGTCCCTGTCCCGAATAGGGCAACTGAGGTACAGAGAAGTGAAGTGACTCACCCAGGGTCACACAGCAGACACGTGGCGGAGCAGGAATTAGAACTCAGGTCCTTTGACCCCCAGCCATGCTCTTTCCACTAGGTCACACTGCTTCTCTGTTCTCCCTCCTACTTAGACTGTAAGCCCCAGATGGGACCTGATGATCTTGCATCTACCCCAGTGCTGACTGTGGTGCTTGGCACAGAGTACGCACTTGACAGAAACCACAGTTATTATTCAGAGTGGAGCCGGTTACAAAATCCTCACTAGAAATACGGGAGTTTCTAGCCAGGTCCGCCAAATGAGGGGCTCTGAATTAGCCGTCTTTCTTGCCTTCGGCTGCAGAGAAAACATCTGGCTGAATCTCTCCCCTGAAGTAGCCGGTATTGAAACCACTGGGATAAATCCCGCTATTTGCACCCTCCGATGGAGATGGAATCCTAAATTTCGGCCAAGTGACCGCTCTCTGAGCAGGGATGCATGGCTCAGTGGTTGGGGACTACGGAAGAGACCCAGCTGATCTCCTAACTGCAGAACCAGAAATCCCTGAGGGACTGAATTGCTCCAGGAATTACAAATAGGACATCTGGGAGTCAGAAAGTCACGGGTTCTAATCGCAGCTCTGCCACTTGTAAGCTGTGTGGCCTTGGGCAAGTCACTTCACTTCTCTGGGCCACGGCAGTTAGCTCATCTGTAAAATGGGGATTGAGACTGTGAGCCCCACGGGGGACAAGGACTGTGTCCAACCCAATTGGCTTATATCCACCCCAGCGCATAGTACAATCCCGACATATAACTTAGTCACTTAACATATACCATAGCTATTATTATCATTATCATTAACTGGAAGAAGGCTGGGCTGAATACACAGTATTCTCAAGGACACACAGATCAACTAAAGAAAAATAACTTGGATCTAGAACAATAGTATTTCCCTCCAGACATTCATTCATTCGCTTGTACTTACTGAGCACTTACTGTGTGCAGAGCACTGAACTAAGCACTTGGGAAAGTATAATCTAACAATAAACAGACACATTCCCTGCCCATAACGAGCTTACAGTTAAGAGGGAGTGACAGACATTAATAGAAATAAATAAATTACAGACATGGACAAAAGTGCTGTGGGGCTGGGAGGGGGATGAATAAAGGGAGAAAGTTGTGGTGAAAAGGAAGGGGGTGGGAGAAGAGGAAAGGAGGCTTTTGTCAGGGAGGAAATGTGCCTTAAATAAGGCTTTGAAGGGAGGGAAAGTAACTGTCAGATATGAAAAGGGTGTGCAAAGCATCATACGAAGCGCTTGGGAGTGCCTTAAATAAGGCTTTGAAGGGAGGGAAAGTAACTGTCAGATATGAAAAGGTTGTGCACAGCATCATACGGTGCGCTCAGGAGTGCCTTAAATAAGGCTTTGAAGGGAGGGAAAGTAATTGTCAGGCATGAAAAGGGTGTGCAGAGCATCATACGAAGCGCTCGGGAGAGTATGAAGAAAAATGAAACCCAATGCTGTTCTCCTATTGAGCTACTAGAGGGCATCTTAACCAAACACATGTCTAACTTCTAGGGGAATACCAAGAAAATAATAATAATAATGATGATGGCATTTGTTAAGCACTTACTATGTGCACAGCACTGTTCTAAGCGCTGGGGGGAATACAAGGTGATCAAGTTGTCCCACGTGGGGCTCACAGTCTCTTAATCCCCATTTTACAGATGAGGTCACTGAGGCTCAGAGGAGTTAAGTGACTTGCCCAAGGTCACTCAGCAGATGTGGCGGAGTTGGGAATTGAACCCATGACCTCTGGCTCCAAAGCCCGTGCTCTTTCCACTGAGCCCTGCTGCTTCTCTGTATTCTCTGCATCTTCTCTGAGAAGATGCTATTTCTCTCTCAGGTCTGCCACCTCTGTTCTACTGTCCTCTCCCAAGTGCTTAGCACAGTGCTCCGTCCACAGTAAGCGCTCAATGAATACCACTGATGGATTGATTGATTTGTTTCTCGCCTCTGATTTCAGGCTCTCAAGAGGAGGGGGGATTTTCCCACTTAATTATTACAGGAGTCCTACAGATTTCTCCATCTTGTAGGCAGCATAATGGAAACATCTACCGGTGCTGAAATGAAGCCAACGTGAGGATGCTTAGGGGTTGGTTCTGGAAGTGATTGAAATCTACCTTACCCTAATACAAATAACCCTTGCGCTGAGCTCATCGTCAATCAGTCCATCCATCAGTGGCATTTATTGAGCGCTTACTATGTGCAGAGCACTGTCACTATAGGATTGCTCCACTGTATCTTGCAGAAGTAACTTAAAGAGAATCTCCCGGGCATGGAAGAGAAAATAATGATAATTCTACTACTAATGATAATGGCATTTATTTAGTGCCAAGCACTATACTTAATGCTGCAGTAGATACAAGATGATCAGGTCCCACGTGGGGCTCCCAGATTAAGTAGGAGAGAGAACAGATACTGAGTCCTCATTTTGCAGAAGAGGTAATTGAGGCCCAGAGAAATGTAATTTGATTTGACCTAGATCACACAGCCGATGTGTGGTAGAGGCAGGATTAGAACCCAGGTCCTCCAACTCCCAGACCCTTGATCTTTCCACTCTTCCCATCTCTAGCAGTAGCCCCGATCGGATAGTGAGGGAGAAGTATCTGTGTTGGGAAGACTTTGGCCGAAAACTGACAATTAGGCCAGAGAAGCCCGCTCTTCCGAGGGAAGGTTCAGTAGGGAAGGCTTTGCATTTGGACCCCTCGGGGCTCCAGAGGCTATTTTTAAATCCGTAATCACCCTGGGACAGGAAGGAAGACTGGTATCTAGGAATTGGGGCTGGGGGAGGGGAGGCGGCCACTGGCTTCGCCCCCGACGGCTCTCCGTCAGATGACTGGCCTTGACCGAAGCGCTTAGTACAGTGCTCTGGCACATAGTAAGCGCTCAATAAATACGATTGATGATGACCGAAGCATGTGGTGGGAAACGGAAGCAGGCCACGATGGTTCCTCGCCGGCCTCAGCCTCCGCCACCGCCTCCCCTGGCTATCCGGCTGCCCTAGAAACTGAGAGGCTCAGGATTCTGCGGCTCACTGGACAACAACAATGATAATAGAAATAATAATAATAGTAACTGTTAAGTACTGACTCTGTGCCAGGCACTTTATTCAGTCAGCCAATTGTATTTACCGAGTGCTTACTGCATGCAGAGCACTGTATTAAGTGCGTGGGAGAGTACAATATAACAGACACATCCCCTGCCCACGAGTTTACAGTCGGTAGTAAGGGCTGGGGTGGCTACGGTTAAAAAGGGTTGGACACAGTCTCTGTCCAACATGGGGCTCACAGTCTTAACCCCCATTTCAAGGATGAGGTCACTGAGGTCCAGAGAGGTGAAGTGCCTTACCCAAGGCCCCAGAGCAGACAAGTGGCAGAGCCGGGATTACAGATCCTTCTAACTCCCAGTCCTGGGCTCTATTCACTAGGCCATGCTGCTTCCCTAGTGTATTGTCCTCTCCCAAGCACTTCGTTTCAGTTCTCTGCACACAGAAAGCTCTCAGTAAATACCAACGACTGCTATTTCTCTGCCCCTGACTTGCTGTAGCCCTGCAGCAATTCCGCATGGTAACTTTCTCCCACTTCTCCATTACCTCGGGTTGCTCAATACAAATTTCTCCCAAGAGCTGAAGAAAAAGAAAAAGAAAAGAAAAAGAGTTTCTTTTTTGCCTCTGGTCAAAGATGACGGTCAAAGGCAGGAAATGAAACAGTCGCCTTTCTCGGACATTGGAGTCAGAAAGAGAACACAGAATGGCATTCCCTTCAGTAATTGAAAGCGAGACTTTAATCTGGAATTGGGTTGGACTGCCTCGGATTATAATTAAAGCCATAAATTAACTTGAGCGGGTAGCCGGCAAACTCAAGATGTGTGGCTGGAGAGTTCAGGAAGACAGATATAGACTGGCTAGAGCTGATAATTAAGTCTCATGGGATGCCGATTTCATCTGGGAATTGGGACTCCTTGCCAAAGGGGAGGCCGGGTATAATTTTCCTTCAGAATCCCCCACAGGTTTACAGAGAAATCTTGCAGTTAGTCCATATGTGAAATAAACACGGAGCTTCTCTAAAAGGAACATGCTACCCGAGGATCTCCAATCCCAAGTTTACGGCAACGGAAATCTAGATGTGCTGCATTGGATAAAGCTCATTTAGAAAAGGAAGCGTGGAAAATGGGAACCTATTCTTGGGTTTAGAAAAAAAAAAAGCAGATATTTATCATCATTCTGTGTCAGCTGGAGAGTCGCCTGTCTCGACACTGAACCCTGGCCCAAATCCTGCCTCTAGCCTGTAACGGCCTCCCTCCTCAAATCCAGCAGACAATTACTCTCCCCAGCTTGAAAGCCTTAATGAAGGCTCATTTCCTCCAAGAGGTCTTCCCAGACTAAGCCCCACTTTTCCTCATCTCCTACTTCCTTCTGACGTGCTTCCTTTGCTCTTCTCTGGCCCTCCCAGCCCCACAGCACTTAGGTATAAATCTGTAATTTCATTTACTTGTATTGATATCCGTCTCCCTCGCTCTAGACTGAGCTTGTTGTGGGCAGGGAATGTCACTGTTTATTGTTATATTGTCCTTTCCCAAGCACACAGTACAGGGCTCTGCCCACAGTAAGCGCTTAATAAATATGACTGAATGAATGAAAGTGAGGCTGAAACCCTAAAGAGTCTTTTCTTCCAGAAAAAAAGAGTATTTTGTTCCAGGAAATACTCATTCTCTTGATGAGTATTTTATTCCAGAAAATATCCATTCTCTTGATGGTGCTTTTCTTCTGGAGAAGAAAGAGGCAGTTGAAAGAAGAGGACCACTAGAGATCATGTTACAACGGAGGAAAGATGTGGCATAGAGCAAACACTGAGGTAAACAATTTGCTTACTGGCTCGTGGCAGTACGAAAATTATGCCAAGTCCTGAGAGAAAAGATTCAAGGAAAAAAAATTCTATGTCGTTCTTAGAAAGGGGGCTGGATGAATTGTCTCTCACCCCTTCCTCCTCCCACGGTGACCAACCACACCGAGCGGTGCGGTTTAATGGGGAGATCATGAGACTTGGATTCTGGTGACCCAGGTTAGACTCTGCCACCAGTCCACTGTATCACCTTAGTTAAACAAGTCCCTTAACATTTTTTTTTTCAATTTTGTTTTGCTTTTGTTTAAAAAGAAAATGCCAGACATTAATTAGCCCTGGGGTAGAAACAAGTTAATTAGGTTCAACACAGTCCCTGTCCCACATAGGGCTCACAGTCTTAACCCCTGTGTGACAGATGAACAAACTGAGGCCCAGAGAAGTGAAGTGACTTGGCCAAGGTCACCCAGCAGACAAGTGGCGGAGCCGGAATTAACACTCAGGTCCTCTGAATTCCTGGCCCGTGCTCTTTCCACTAGGCCAGGATGCCTCTTCCTCTTTCTGGGCATCAGGTTCCTCATCTGTAAAATGGGGATAAGATTTTTTTTTTGGATGGCATTTATTAAGCGCTTACTATGTGCGAAGCACCGTTCTAAGCGCTGGGGAGGTTACAAGGTCATCAGGTTGTCGCATGGGGAGCTCACAATCTTAATCCCCATTTTCCAGATGAGGGAACTGAGGCCCAGAGAAGTGAAGTGACTTGCCCAAAGTCACCCAGCTGACAATCGGCAGAGCCGGGATTTGAACCCATGACCTCTGACTCCAAAGCCCGGGCTCTTTTCCACAGAGCCATGCTTCTCACTTGCTTGACTGTGTGGGTCAGGGACTGTTTCCAACCTCATTACCTCATCTCTCCCCTAGTGCTCAGCAAAATGTCAGAGCTTAAAGAATGAATGTCCCACTTAGTGGGCACCAGGACCACCTGTGAGAGGAAGCAACTAGCATGGTAACCCCATAGGAGATAATAATAATAATAATGACGGTATTTGTTAAGTGCTTACTATGTGCAAAGCACTGTTCTAAGCGCTGGGGAGGTTACAAGGTGATCAGGATGTCCCACAGGGGGGCTCCCAGTCTTAATCCCCATTTTACAGATGAGGGAACTGAGGCCTAGAGAAGTGAAGTGACTTGCCCAGAGTCACACAGCTGACAATTGGCAGAGCCAGGATTTGCACCCACAACCTCTGACTCCAAAGCCCAGGCTCTTTCCACTGAGCCACGCTGCTTCTCATAAGGAGATCCTTAAAGGGTGTCAGCACCTGATTAATCATGGGGAAGAACCCAGGTCCTCACTCCTAGACCTGTGCTCTATCCACTAGGCAACACTACTGCCAGGGTCTCTCAGTGCTCCGCATACAGTAAGCACTCAGTAAGCACCACTGACTGACTCTGAATCACGAGGAGAAATTCAGCTCCATTTCTTTTCTTGGATTCTGCATACCACAAATCTGTGTTCTTTATGGCCATTCTCACATTTTTCCTGTTTCTTTGCTCCCAAAGTGTCTGGTCTCCTGACTCCTCCAATATTCAGAGATTGTGAGCCCACAGAGGGACGGGATCGGTTTCTAATTCACACCCGGGTACCCCTTCCCCAGTGCTTAGTACAGTGCTCAGCACACAGCAAGCGCTCAATAAACAAATTGACTGATTGCTTGATTGAGTATATAAGGTCCCAGTGTTTGGCCAATAGTGCTCATTGGGACTGATGTGTTGTCATCTGAAAATAATAATGATGGTGGTATTTTTTATGGTATTTATTAAGCTTTTACTATGTGCCAGGGACTGTGCTGGGACAGATACAAGGTAATCAGGTTGGCCACAGTCCCTGCCCAACCTCGGGCTCACAGTCTGAATCCCCATTTTACAAATGAGGTAAAGGAGGCACAGAGAAGGGAGGCGATTTGCCCAAGGTCACACAGTTGTGTGACAAGCTGTGGAGTCAGAATTAGAACCCAGGTCCTTCTGACTCCCAGCGCATGCTCAGTCCCTTAGGCCATGCTGCTTCCCTGAATGCTTGCTCTGTGCCGAGCAGTGGGCTAAGTGCTGGCGTAGACACCAGCTAATCAGCTGGGAGACAGTCCCTGTCCCATGTGGGCTCACAGTCGAAGAAGAGGATATTTTGTTCCAGCCTAGTGGAAAGACCATGGGCCTGGGAAGAGAACCTGGCTTCTGATTTCAGCTCCACCCCTTGTGGGCTGTGTCACCTTAAGAAAGCCACTTAACTTCTCTGTGCCTCAACTTCCTCATCTGTGAGATGGAGATTCAATGCCTGTTCTCTGCCCTATTTACACTGGGAGTCCCACATAGAGACTATGTACAACTTGATCAACTTGTATTTATCCCAGTGCTTAGAATGGTGCTGTTGCATTGTACCACCCAAGCGCTTAGTAGAGTGCCCTGCCTGCAATAAGTACCCCATAAATACTAATGATTGATTGTTTCACACATAGTAAGCACTGAACAAATATTATAATAATAATGATAATTTAAATTTCGGAACATGCGGCTGAAAATTACCATCTTGGTTCCATCCTGAGTTCCTCAAGAATTTGGTTCATGGAGGCTCCATTACATGTCAGTGTGACAGTAATAATAATAATAATTGTAATATTTGTTAAACACTTACTATGAGCCAGGTACTGTACTATGCGCTGGGGTGGATACAAGGAAATAGGGTTGGACATAGTCCCTGTCCCACCTGGGGCTCAGAGTCTCAAATCCCCATATGACAGATGAGGTAACTGAGGCACAGAGAAGTAAAGTGGCTTGCCCAAGGTCACACAGCAGAAAAGTGGCGGAGCTAGGATTCATTCATCCATTCATTCCATCGTATTTATTGAGCGTTTACTGTGTGCAGAGCACTGTACTAAGCACTTGGGAAGTCCAAGTTGGCAATATATAGAGACGGTCCCTACCCAACAGCAGGCTCCCAGTCTAGAAGGGGGAGACAGAGAACAAAACAAAACATATTAACAAAAGGAAATAGACTAAATACGTACAAATAAAATAGAGTAATAAATATGTACAAACATATAGCCATATATACAGGCACTGTGGGGAGGGGAAGGAGGTAAGGCGGGGGGGATGGGGAGAGGGAGGAGGGCGAGAGGAAGAAGGGGGCTCAGTCTGGGAAGGCCTCTGGGAAAGTCATTGGATAAGAACCTATAATAATAATAATGATGGCATTTGTTAAGCGCTTACTATGTGCAGAGCACTGTTCTAAGCACTGGGGGGGGATACAAGGTGATCAAGTTGTCCCACATGGGGCTCACAGTCATAATCTCCATTTTACAGATGAGGTAACTGAAGCTCCGAGAAGTGAAGTGACTTGCCCAAGATCACACAGCAGACATGTGGCGGAGGTGGGATTCGAACCCATGACCCCGACTCCAAAGCCCGGGCTCCTTCCACTGAGCCACGCTGCTTCTCCTAGGGCCGCGTGACGCCCGGGCCCACTTCGCCGCAACATCTTTTCCGCATCTACACAGTTAACCCCCAAAGCCATCTGAGGAAGGGCTGGTTTGAGCAACCCAATGCCTTTGGAGAACGACACTTAATAGTTCTCTAGAAGCAGCAAGGGAACAGGAATCCTTCGGGTTACGGAAAGGAAACATCGGTTATCAGGATCAGAGGAGACTCGGTTTACAAATCCTCCCATTACTGACCCCTCTTCTATCTCCCATATCTCCAGGACAATCTCCAGGCCTGGCCGCCCAGAAAGGAGAATGAGCATTATGAGTCTGTGATACCGTTGAATCGTCCTCTCCCAAGAACAGCGTACTGCACATAAGGAGCACTCAATACATAGGATTGAACAAAGACTGATTCAGCAGCCAGTGGGATGGTATAAAGCCTATCTGGAAATGTGGCGGAGTGGACTTCCCAAGCGCTTAGTACAGTGCTCTGCACATAGTAAGCGCTCAATAAATACGATTGATGATGATGGAAAAACCACGGGGCGGAGAATCAGCAGGTCTGGGTTCTAAGCACGGCTCAGCCGCTGGTCTGCTGGGTGACCTTGGGCAAGCCGCTTAACCTCTCTGAGCCTCAGTTTCTTCATCAGGAAGATGAGGATGAAGATACACGCTCTAGACTATGAGCCCCTTGTCGGATGAGGACTATGTCCAATCTGATTCTCCTTTATCAGCTGCGGTGTTGGCACACAGCCCTCAGTGGACACCACCATTATTTACTGTGTGCAGAGCACTGTACTAAGCGCTTGGGAAGTACAAATTGGCAACATATAGAGACAGTCCCTACCCAACAGTGGGCTCACAGTCTAAAAGGGGGAGACAGAGAACAAAACCAAACATACTAACAAAATAAAATAAATAGAATAGATATGTACAAGTAAAATAAATAGAGTAATAAATATGTACAAACATATATACATATATACAGGTGCTGTGGGGAAGGGAAGGAAGTAAGATGGGGGGACAGAGAGGGGGACGAGGGGGGCTCTAGACTGTGAGCCCCTTGTCGGATAAGGACTATGTCCGATCTGATTCTCCTTTATCAGCTGCGGTGTTGGCACACAGCCCTCAGTGGACACCACCATTATTAATATAACAATTAACAATTACCATTATCAATCAATCAATTGTATTTATTGAGCGCTTACTGTGTGCAGAGCACTGTACTAAGCGCTTGGGAAGTCCAAGTCGGCAACATATAGAGACAGTCCCTACCCAACAGGGGGCTCACAGTCTAGAAGGGGGAGACAGAGAACAAAACCAAACATGTTAACAAAATAAAATAAATAGAATAGGTATGTACAAGTAAAATAAATAAATAGAGTAATAAGTATGTACAAACATCAATCAATCAATCAACCGTATTTATTGAGCACTTACTGTGTGCAGAGCACTGTACTAAGTGCTTGGGAAGTACAAGTTGGCAACATAGACAGTCCCTACCCAACAGTGGGCTCACAGTCTAGAAGATATACATATATATCTGTTCTAAGCACTGGGGAGGTTACAAGGTGATCAGGTTGTCCCCCGTGGGGCTCACAGTTTTAATCCCCATTTGACAGATGAGGGAACTGAGGCCCAAAGAAGTGAAGTGACTTAATAATAATAGTACTGATGGCATTTGTTAAGCACTTACTATGTGCAAAGCACTGTTCTAAGCACTGGGGAGGTTACAAGGTGATCAGGTTGTCCCATGGGGGACTCACAGTTTTAATCCCCATTTTACAGATGAAGTAACTGAGGCTCAGAGAAGTTAAGTGACTTGCCCCAAGTCACACAGCTGACAGTTGGCCGAGCTGGGATTTGAACCTGTGACCTCTGACTCCAAAGCCCGGGATCCTTCCACTGAGCCACGCTGCTTCCCCAGTGTGGGCATTAAGACCGTGAGCCCCAAGGGGGTACAGGGACTCTGTGCAACCCGATTATTTTATATCCAACCCAGGGCTTCATACAGTATCTGCTACACAGTGAGTGCTTAACAAATACCATTCAAGGAAAAAAAAATACAGTGCCTGGCACACAATAAACGCTTACCAAATACCATAAATTCAAGACTACCTTTGGCATTTATAATAATAATAGTAATTTTGGTATTTGTTAAGCACTTACCATGTGCCAAGCACTGTTCTAAGCCCTGGGGTAATAATAACAATAATAATAATAATAATGGTATTTGTTAAGCGCTTACTATGTGCAAAGCACTGTTCTAAGCACTGGGGTAAACACAAAGTAATCAGGTTGTCCCATGTGGGGCTCACAGTCTTCATTCCCATTTTACAGATGAGGTCACTGAGGCCCAGAGAAGTGAAGTGACTTGCCCAGGGTCACATAGCTGATAAGTGGCAGAGCTGGGCTGGGATTAGAACCCATGACCTCTGACTCCCAAACCCGGGCTCTTTCCGCTAAGCCACGCTGCTTCTCGTGCATTTGACCGTACCGCAATGTTCTCGTTTTCGATTTAAAGAAGCCCTAAAAGAGAAAGGTCGCGTCTCCACGGTTGTAAAGCACCAATGAGTAATCGGGGGCCAAAGAAGAGTTCCTACCCTGCCAGTTTAACCTGGACTCAACACTTGTTTTCTTCCCTGGTTCCTCAGAGCGAATCCTAAGGTTGGTCCGTTAATTTCGACATTTGCAAAGTTCGCCGCCAAATCCTCGGGGTGTCAAGGTGCCGCGGTCCCAAGAGCAGAGCCACTTCCCCAAATAAACCTGCTCACGTCAGGCGATGTCTGGCGTTGCTAAGAGGAGGTGGAGAGGGCGAGGTAGAGGGGAGCTGCTGGAACACAACCTCGGAAACCCTGCTCGCCCAAGGACACTGAGGACGGTAAAGAGCAATACGAATCAGGCTGTTACATCACCCAGCGGACCGTTAATCTCAAGCAGAATCTACGACCACCTAGAGCCTTATCGGGACACGGTTTCCCCTAAGTTCCCACTGTATAAGCGGTGGAACTAACAATAATACTAATAATAAAGGCATTTATTAAGTGCTTACTATGTGCAAAGAACTGTTCTACACGCTGGGGAGGTTACAAGGTGATCAGGTTGTCCCACGGAGGGCTCACAGTCTTCATCCCCATTTTACAGATAATAAATAAATAATGACGGCGCTTACTGTGTATAAAGCGCTGTATTATGCTATTGGAAGAGTAAAGTACAACAGAGTTGGTAGATACAGTTCCTGCCCACAGGGAAGCAGCTTGGCCTAGTGGACAGAGCCCAAGCCTGGGCGTTTAATCCCAGAGCCGCCACTTGTCTGCTGTGATGCCTTGGGCAAATCACTCCCCTTCTCTGGGCCTCATCTGTAAAATGGGAATCAAGACTTTGAGCCCCGTGTGGGACCGGGCCTGTGTCCAATCTGATTAGCTTGTATCTACCCCAGCGCTTAGAACAATGCCTGGCACATAGGAAGCGTTTTACAAATATGAACAAACTACCGAGCTACAACCTTGTATCTTAGGTTGCCGTTATTGCTATTATCCTGCCAAGTATTTTGTTGCTTCTGTTAGAGACAGAACCCTGGGGTAGAACAGAGGCAGGCTTGGCATTATTCATGATCTTATATGTCTGGCAAGTGAGGGAAAACGGAATCACTCCCCCTTTTCTTACCAAAATAAAGCTCTTTTCACCTTACAAACAAGAAGACTTCTTCAAAATTAGCAGCTCTTGAGCAAGCAGTCCGCGTACCTTTATCACCATGAGATAATAATAATAATAATGATAGCATTTATTAAGCGCTTACTATGTGCAAAGCACTGTTCTAAGCACTGGGGAGGTTACAAGGTGATGAGGTTGTCCCACGGGGGGCTCACAGTCTTCATCCCCATTTTCCAGATGAGGGAACTGAGGCCCAGGGAAGTGAAGTGACTTGCCCAAAGTCACCCAGCTGACAAGTGGTGGAGTCGGAACTCGAACCCATGACCTCTGACTCCAAAGCCCAGGCTCTTTCCACTGAGCCATGCTGCTTACACGGTAGAAAAAGCACAGGGCTTGGGATCCCATTCATCCGGCTTCTAAACCCGGCTTCATCAACCGGTCAGTTGCATTTATCGAGCACTTACTGTGTGCAGAGTCCTGTGCTAAGCATTTGGGAGAGGACAACAGAACAGTATAACAGATCCATTCCCTGCCCACAACAAGCTTACAGTCTCACCCCTTGCCTGCTGTGCGACCTTGGGCAAGCCGCTGAATGTTCTGACTAGACTGTGAGACTGTGAGCCCACTGTTGGGTAGGAAGCCACTTTGGGCTTTGGAGTCAGAGGTCATGGGTTCAAATCCCGGCTCCACCAATTGTCAGCTGTGTGACTTTGGGCAAGTCACTTGACTTCTCTGGGCCTCAGTTCCCTCATCTGTAAAATGGGGATTAAGACTGTGAGCCCCCCTTGGGACAACCTGATCACCTTGTAACCTCCCCGGCGCTTAGAACAGTGCTTTGCACATAGTAAGCGCTTAATAAATGCCATCATTATTATTATTATTATTGTTATTATTATTATTATTCTGGGTTCAAATCCCGGCTCCACCAATTGTCAGCAGTGTGACTTTGGGTAAGTCACTTGACTTCTCTGGGCCTCAGTTACCTCATCTGTAAAATGGGGATTAAGACTGTGAGCCCCCCATGGGACAACCTGATCACCTTGTAACCTCCCCAGCGCTTAGAACACTGCTTTGTACATAGTAAGCGCTTAATAAATCCCATCATTATTATTATTATTATTCTCTGGGCCTCAGTTCCCTTATCTGTAAAATGGGGATGAAGACTGTGAGTCCTCCGTGGGACAACCTGATCACTTTGTAACCTCCCCAGTGCTTGGAACAGTGTTTTGCACATAGTAAGTGCTTAATAAATGCCATCATTATTATTATTATTATTATCCTGTACACAGTCAGTACTCGATAAATACGATTGATAGATTCCAGACATTTAAGTGGGCTGACAACCAACTTCTTTCAATGCTTTTTATATAGCATGAATATCCACAGAGCACAGCTTTAAACTGTGTTTTGGTTTGTTTTTTTTTTTTTATAAAATCAACCAAGTTTATTTTCACCTCTCTCCTTCCCCCCTTCATTGTTGAATTCGGTTATTTTCACCTCTCGTCATTGTTGAATTCATTGCTGTTGAGAAACTATGCTAACACACCTCTCAAGGAGTGATAAATAAAGTTACTGTAGCGGAAAGACAAAGGTTTCCAAGTTGAAGGTACCTTTCGAATCTGTCAATCTGTACAGCAGTTGCTAAACATATTTGCACTTAGATAAGGATCGCTTAAAAGAAGAATCATCAGGAACATGATTCACTCATGCAATTATATTTGTTGAGCGCTTGCTGTGTGCAGAGCACTGTACTAAGCGCTTGGGAAGTACAAGTTGGCAACATGATCAGTGCCCTGCTACCTGAAATTCAAGCAGAAGCCTCAAAGCACAGTAGGGATGGGTTGGAATTTCAGCCCTCGGGCCCTCACTGCCTTGGTCCCAAGATGACACTTTGATCAAAAACCACTCTTTTTATCTTCTTTGGCTGTTCTAAATTCAGCTCCAGTTCACCAGAGGACACAGGAATGATCGGAAGCCAGTCAGGAGCGGGCTGTGTTAACCCTTTACTTGGAAACCAGGGCACCAACAACTTGGTCAGCTGTAAACTAGCTCGATGCCCATTCCCGGGGTTCAGCTGGAGTTTGAGGCAGGAATTCAGCCAGGGATAACTGGGATTTCTGTCTTTACAAGCTGGGCCGGAAGGGTGGCGGTTTCTCGTCTCCATCTTTTGGGCAATTGGGAATGCCCTGCAGAGCTGAAAAGCAGTGTGGCCTAGTGAACAGATCCTGGGCCTGGGAACCAGAAGGACTGGGTTCTAAACCCGACCCGCCACTTGGCTGCCGAGTGACCTTAGCCACATCACTTCACGTCTTGGTGCCTCAGTTCCCTCATCTGTACAATGGGGATTAAGACTACGAGCCCCATGTGGGACGAGGACTGTGTCCTACCTGATTCACCTGCATCTAATCCAGTGTCTGGTACAGTGTCTGTCACATAGTAAGCACGTCACGAATACCGTTATTCGTAGAAGAAGCATGGAGAAGCAGCGTGGCTTAGTGGAAAGAGCCCGGGCTTTGGAGTCAGAGGTCATGGGTTCAAATTCCGGCTCTGCCAATTGTCAGCTGTGTGACTTTGGGCAAGTCACTTAGCTTCTCTGTGCCTCAGTTACCTCATCTGTAAAATGGGGGATTAAGACTGTGAGCCCCCCGTGGGACAACTTGATCACCTTGTAACCTCACCAGCAGCTTGGAACAGTGCTTTGCATGTAGTAAGCGCTTAATAAATGCCATTATTATGATTATTATTAAAAAAAAATGTGGTTGGCATTTTGTGGTGAATGGAGCTAGTTCGGAAAGGATGCCTTGAGCCGGAGTGACCTGGGGGAAAGGTTTTCCAGATTTGGGACATATCGAAAGGTTGAAATCCATCAGCAGCACTAGAACTGTTGGACTGTGTCCAACCCGATTTGCTTGTATTCACCTCGGTGCTTAGGACAGGGCCAGACACAGTAAGTTCTTAACAAATACCACAGTTATTCTTATAATGATGATGATAATGATGACGACGGTATTTGTTAAGTGCTTACTATGTGCCAAGCATTGTTCTAAGTGCTGGGGTGGATACAAGCCAATTGGGTTGGACACAGACGGTCCCTGTCCCACACTGAGTGTTTAGTACAGTGCTCTGCACACAGTAAGTGTTCAATAAATACAACGGAATGAATGAATAAATGAATGGGGCTCCTAGTCTTGATCTCCATTTTATAGATGAGGGAACTGAGGCCCAGAGAAGTGACATACCCAAGGTCACAAAGCAGAAAAAGAAACAGCTTATCAGCTTCCCCTGTTCCTGCTCCTTGCGTGCTAACCCTCATATCATGACTTCTATAGCAATCTCTCAATCAATCAATGGGATTTATTAATTACTTACTCTGCATGACACCCCTGGGAGAGGACACTACAGATACTAAGAAGGGTCTGTGCCCTCTAGGAGCTTCCAATCAAGCAGAGGAGTTTTCTGGAGCCAATCAATCAGCGGTATTTACTGAGCCCTTACTGTGTGTTGAGCACTGTATCAAACATTTGACAGGGTACAATACAATGTGGTCTACCTTCGAGGAGCTCAATCTGGAGGAAGAAGTTATGGAACAAGAATAGAGGGTCAGCTCTCTTACAACATCTGAGAAAGTGCCAATATTTGGGCTTTTTCACCATAAAATTCTCCCCATGCTGTTTGGAACTTTCTGAGCTCTACCAATCTTCATGGCTCTACTAAAGTCTGGATTCAAATGGTTATTATTATTATTATTATTATTATTATTATTACTACGGTATTTAGCACTGTTCTAAGAGCTGGGGTAGTTGTAAGGTAATCAGGTTGTCCCATGTGGGGCTCCCCGTCTTAATCCCCATTTTACAGATGAGGCACAGAGAAGTGAAGTGCCTTGTCCAAGGTCACACAGCAGACATGTGGCGGAGGCGGGATGCATTGGATGCCCATATCTTGCAGAATCTCCTCTGAGGGACCGTATCATGTACTGAGAATTGGTGGGCATCAATCAATCAATCAATCAATCAATCAATCGTATTTATTGAGCGCTTACTATGTGCAGAGCACTGTACTAAGCGCTTGGGAAGTACAAATTGGCAACACATAGAGACAGTCCCTACCCAACAGTGGGCTCACAGTCTAAAATGTCAACCAGAATCCAAATCCACCCTATAACAGAACTGGCTGGTCTCTGCTCTGGCTTCCTCTCTGCGATCCTGTCTCTGCCAGCATGGGTGAGTTACCTTCGCCATCTATTTACTTCTTTTACTTATTTATTTCTATTAATGTCTGTCTCCCCCTCTAGACTGTAAGCTCGCTGTGGGCAGGGAATGTGTCTGTTATATTGTACTCTCCCAAGTGTTCTGTAGAGTGCTCTGCACACGGTAAGCGCTCAATAAATACGATTGACTGTATGATTTAATATAACCTTCACCCCAAACCCTCCTTGTAAGGTAGGAAGGAGTCTGACCTGAAAATCTGGCAGGAAGTGCCAAGATGCTACAAGAGACGGTCTGACTGCTAAAGCGAAACACTGCCCAAACTACTTCCTGATCCTCGAAAGCAACTGTCGGCAAACCCAGCAAGGGCTCAGACTTAACAACTGAGCTCAAAATTTGGGTCAAGTATTTGGAATTTGGTACCATTTGCCTTGTTGTGGGACCTTGGGCAAGTCACAGTTTCTCTGGTCTTCAGTGTCCTCATCTGTAAAATGGGGATAAACTGCCTGTTTTCCCTCCCTCAGACTGTGAGCCCAGTGTGGGACAGAAACTGTGTCGGCGTTGAGCATCTTGTATATTTACGTAATACTTGGCCTGTGGCAAGAGCTTAATAAATACCATGATTTTGACTTGAAAATGCTTTTTCCAATTGCTTTTTCCTTCAGTTCTCCCATCCACGTGCATTTGATGGAAAATGGAATCTGCCTTTTTGATGTGTTCAACTTCAACCCTTTAAAAGGTTATGTTGTAAGAGTCATTTGAGGTCTAGAAGGCCTAAGGAGGCAACTTTTCAAAATGAGCTTTTTCGAAGAAAGGTTTGGGTTGGGTTGAAAATCAGACTGGTGAGTTGAGGGGGTTATAAATATGGCCCAATAGTCAACTCATCCTGTTTTTTTGGTGATTTCAATTTAGGCCAACGCAATTTAGGCACGAATGACTGTGGCAAAATATGTAGTTCAGAATTTTTTCAGCCTCCCATTCCCCCCAAGGTTTTTTTTTCCATTTGTTATATAATTATTCTGCAACAAGAATGAAATATAAAATTGTATTAAAGACAGCAAATTAAACAAGTGTTTGAACATTCTGGCCACTCTTTCAAAGCCAAAACAAAAACATACTAATTCAGATGGAGTCATGCACACATCGGTTAAAGAATTCAACTACTCTGGAATTCTGTTTTTCAGGCTCGTCGAATGAGCTTCTTGTGGTTGGACTCCCTCTGGCCATTTAAAATCAACAGTAGCCAAGGCAAAATAAAATTATGTGGGGAAAACACAACTCTAATGAAAATGTAGACAAACAAAAACCGACCATCTTTTTTAATGACTCGCCAATTGAGGCGTTCTGCTCAAATCAGGAGTGCTCGAGGTATGAAACTGCTTCAGAGAAGTTTTTTCAAACCATTAAAGGGTGATCGTTCTCTTCATTTCGGGATATCTTTGGTCTAGTTTGGGTGTTGTCGATATTTCAGGCTGAGACTGGCTTTTAGAAGCTGGAGCAGATATGCCGGAGCTCATCAAGGCTTACCGGGAATCAACTTAAATTCTTAATGAGCAAGTGTGAGAGGCTTGCTGCAATGGGCTTGCTTAGCCCTGCATTACCGATTATGATTTTTCCGTAAGGCCTTCCAAAACGAAGTCTATTTCATTATCAGTAATTGAAAGTGCAGTCCTGAGTGTTTTGCGTCGAGCTATTATAGGTCTGTGGGAACGAACGAAATGCCAACCGGAGTCTCGGGCCCAGCCCTGCTCCGCCTGCACAAAAAAAATCCGTACAAAATTCAGACCTCCAGGGTGGGGCCGGACTTCAAGCGAAAAGCCAGGAGCCGGGATGCTTCCCGGAAATTTCAACTCTCCAAAACCTTCCAACCTCATTTTGCAGAGGACCTGGGTTTTTAATCCCAGTTCCACCACTTCTCAGCTGGGTGACCTTGGACAAGTCATTACACTTCCCTGGCCTTCAGCTCCCTCATTTGCAAAAATGGGGATTCAACCCCTATCCTCCCAAGGCAGTCAGTCAGCCAATCGTATTTTTTGAGCACTTACTGTGTGCAGAACACTGTACTAAGCGCTTGGAGGAGTACGCTATAACAGACACATTCCCTGCCCGCAATAAGCTTACACTGTGAGCCCCATGTGGGACCTGTTTATCTTGCACCTAAATAAGTACATTTGACCGACTGGCTGATGACCTACCCTGGTGCTTGGCACAAAGGAAGCGCTTAACCAACACCAAGATTATTATTATTTTCATAAACCTTCTTTGCTTGTGGAAGGGGAGAGCAAAGGACGGTTCTGTAGAAGAAAACATCCAATCTGGTGAGCTCTCCAGGTGTTCAGAGACCAGCCAAAATGAAATTTGCTGATGCCTAAATGCGGGATGGTGAGTAAGAGCTCATTAAAAGCTGCGGCAACAGGGTTTGCTCTTAGGAAGTTGTCGGCATTATCACTGCCAACGGTTCTAATTATGACATGAAGAACTGATAGCATTGTAAGCAGGTTTCTGCCTGGAAGTCCTTAAAGGGCCCCAGTGAGGCTTTGCTAAAAATAAGAAGGCACAGAAAGGAAACACACCCCAATCCAAGCACGGAGAAAATATAAAAGGAAAAAAGGATAAGAACAAACTCTTACAAAATCCCCTTACATATACCTCTATTGACCATTCTAATAATCCATCAGAAACGGAAAATTCTGGGCTGGAAACAAACGAGAAAAGAGTTCAAAGAGCTTCAGGAGAATATGAAATGGTGCGCTAGAAGAGGCAAACAGATCGAAGCCAGAATAATTGGTGGACTCTCAGAAAATAGTAGCTATTTTCTGACAGTTGTGCTTTCATACAAAAGGGCTGAAAAGCAAGGAGTGACTGAAGCGACTTTATACTGGGCTCTATTAAGATGCGCAAAGAGATAAGACAATTTCTGCAAATGAATAATTTCTTTTACTAAGCAAGGGACAACCTTTCGTAGATTACAGAGCGTTTAAAATACACTTGTTGAGCAGTCCATGATTGGTTTCTATTTGGAATGTTTAGAATGCAGAGAGAAAAGTTAGGGATGGGAGATGATCAGTCGATCGATCGACGGCATTTACTGAGCACTTACTGTGTGCAGAGCACCATACTAAGCCCTTGGGAGAGTCCAGTGCAACAGAATAGGTAGACAAGTCCCCTGCCCACAACAAATTTACAGCCTAGAAGGGGAGGAGACGGTCCATTCCTACCCATGAAGATTGATGCCCAGGAGAGTAATTCTCACCTAGTTCCTCCAATGTCCCGGTGCGTTTATCGGAGACAAAAAACCGGGCTGGCCTGACTCAGAAATGTCCATGTGTCTAAGAACACACTGTGAGAATCCAGAGCAGAATTTGGGATTCTCCCTGGACTAAATCTGGGGCTGCTTCACTCTATATTCATAATTGAGTTCAGTCCCAGCCTTCCTACATATCTAAGGACCCACAAAGACTCTCTCCAACCGGAGTATCTTGTGTCTGCCCTAGAACTTAGTAAGTGCTAAACAGATACTATTTAAAAAATATATTTAAGCCCACAGATTTAGGATTTACACCAGGAAAAGCCCCTAATTGGCTATCACCGTCCCACCATCCTGGATACCTTTCCGTCGGTTTTATCCCAGGGAGAGGTCTTAACTCTGGGGAGCTGTCTTGGGGGGAATCCCTCTCTTACCCAGCATCAGGAGGGAAAAGGAGGTCAAGAGCAGAAATCCTTCCACCCGGGATCACTCCAGGCCCACCCCTAAAGAGAACAGGAATCAAGCCCCTCTGATTTCCGGGAGACACTGTTTTCTCCTTTTCTTCCCTACAACTCCCAGCCTGAAATTCAACAGGGTCTTTGGGAAGGCTGAAAGCTCTCTGTGGACAGGGACTGTGACTGGTTAATATTATACTGCACTCTATGCTCTGCACACTGTACACGCTCAGTAAATATTAGTGACTGACAATTGGCGGAGCTGGGATTTGAACCCACGACCTCTGACTCTGTCCTCTAAGTCCAGTGCTTAGAACAGTGCTTTGCACATAGTAAGCGCTTAATAAATGCTGTTGTCATCATTATTATTATTATTAAGTAGTAAGAGGGAGAACGGGTATCAAACCAGATGAGGAAACCGAGGTGCAGAGAAGCTGTGACTTGCCCAAGGTCTATTACTATTCTATTTATTGTGTTAATGTTGTGCTTTTAGCTTTAATTCTATTTGTTCTGATGACTTGACACCTGTCCATGTGTTTAGTTTTGTTGTTCCTCTCCCCCTTCTAGACTGTGAGCCCGTTGTTGGGTAGGGACCGTCTCTATATGTTGCCGACTTGTACTTTCCAAGCGCTTAGTACAGTGCTCTGCACACAGTAAGCACTCAATAAATACGATTGAATGAATGATTAAATGACTTTTGCAGCACTATTGACCATACGGGCTTAGATGCACCTAATCAAGTGAGGGGAAAAATGGCTTATTCTTTTTGAAACTCAAATGTCTTTTTCCAAGAATCACCACCCTTTGCTTTTCTAAAATGACAGCTTTTCTAGGTAAAAATAAATCCCCTTTTGGGTACCTGTTTCCCCACTCATTTAGACTGTGAGCCCCATGTGCGATGGGGACTATAACTGACCTGATTCAGGGACTCAGAGCTCAGAGTGAATTACAGGGAAGGGGAAGTTTTAAGACTACAAAGATATGTAGTCAGAGAAGCAGCGTGGCTCAGTGGAAAGAGCCCGGGCTTGGGAGTCAGAGGTCATGGGTTCTAATCCCGACTCTGCCACTTGTCAGCTGTGTGACTTCTCTGTGCCTCAGTTCCCTCATCTGTAAAATGGGGATGAAGACTGTGAGCCCCATGTGGAACAACGTGATTACCTTGTATCCCTCCCAGTGCTTAGAACAGTTTTTGGCACATAGTAAGCACTGAACAAATACTGTGATTATTATTATATATATTAAAGTATATAGGAAGTACACAGGAAGCAGCATGGCCAGTGGAAAGAGCCCGGGCCTGGGAGTGAGGGGACCTGGGTTCTAATCCCAGCTCCGCTACCTGCCTGCTGTGTGACCTTGGGCGAGTCACTTAGCTGCTCTGTGCTTCGGTGCTCTGTGCTTCTCAACTGTAAAATGGGGATTCAATACCCGTTCGTCCTCCTACTTAGACTGTGAGACCATGTGGGACGGGGAGTGCGTCCAACCTGATTAACTTGTATCTACCCCAGCGCTTAGAGCAGTGCTTGACGCATAGTAAGCGCCAAATACCATTGTACGTACACATATGCATATATAAAGATATGTGTGGGTGCTAGAGAGAGTGGTGAGTAACCAAGGTGATGCGGAGTGCCGAAGTGGGAGGGGGTGAGGAGATCAGAGATAAATCACGAAGGGCCTGCTGGAGGAGGTAGAATTTCAGAAGGGCCTTGAAGTTAGGCGACCAATGCCTTCTAGGACTGCGGTGGCCAGCAGGGAGGGATTTCCAGCCAGAACGGACAACATGAGCAAAACAGACAAAAATGAGGCACTATGAGTAGGCTGGCCTGAGAGGAAGGAGAGAAGGGCATGAACTGAAGGGTTAGAGAAGCAGCGTGGCTCTACGGAAACAGCCCAGGCTTGGGAGCCAGAGTTCATGGGTTCTAATCCCGGCTCTGAGACCTGTCAGCTGTGTGACTTTGGGTAAGTCACTTGACTTCTCTGAGCCTCAGTTCCCTCATCTGGAAAATGGGGATGAAGACTGTGAGTCCTACGTGGGACAACCTGATTACCTTGTATTCCCCCCCAGAGTTTAGAACAGTGCTTGGTACATAGTAAGCGCTTAACAAATACCATTATCATTATTATTATTATTATTAACTGGAGTATAGTATGAGAGGAAGAAAGATAAATAGAGATTAGAGTGCTCATTGAGTGCCTTAAAACCAATGGTCAGAAGTTTCTTTGATGGGGAGAGGGATAATAATTGCGACATTTGTTACGCATTTACTATGTGCCAGGTTTGGTACTAAGAGTTGGGGCAGACACAAGAAAATAGAATTGGGCACAGTCCCTGCCCCACATGGGGTTCACAGTCTTAAACCCCACTTTGCAGATAAGGAACTGAGGGCCTGAGAAGCGACATCATTTGCCCAAAGTCACACTGCAGACAAGTGGCGAAGCAGCATGGCTCAGTAGAAAGAGCACGGGCTTGGGAGTCAGAGGTCATGGGTTCAAATGCCGGCTCCACCAATTGTCTGCTTTGTGACCTTGGGCAAGTCACTTAGCTTCTCTGTGCCTCAGTTACCTCATCTGTAAAATGGGGATTAAGACTGTGAGCCCCACATGGGACAACCTGGTCACCTTGTATCCTCCCCAGCGCTTAGAACAGTGCTTTGCACATAGTAAGCGCTTAACAAGTGCCATCATTATTATTAAGTGGTGGAGCTGGGATTAGAACTCAGGTCCTTCTGAAGCCCAGGCCCAGGCTCTATCCACTAGGACATGCTGCTTCTCTGGGCAACCACTGAAGGTTTATGAGAAGTGGAGGGATGTGAGCAGAATGATGTTTTAGAAAAGTGACCAGGGTATGGACTGATAGAGATTAGAGAGCTGATGGAGTGCCTTAAAATCAATGATCAGAAGTTTCTTTGATGGGGAGAGGGATGGGCAACCCCGGAAGGTTTTTGAAAAATGGAGAGATGCTTTAGAAAAATGATCATGGTATGGACTGGAGAGAGGAGATGCTGGGTAATCTGAAAAGAGGGTAATGCAATAGTTGAGTCGGGATATGACAAATGATGACCATTGGGAAGGAAAAGAAAGGGAAGATTCAGGGGATGGTTTGTAGGAATTGATAGCCTTCCATGGAGATACAGGAAGACATGGGAGTCAGAATCCAGGGGGATAAGAACTCATGTCCTTCTGGGAATGTTTTTGGAGGCTACTAATCAAAGAAGAAATAAAGGAAAGAAAACAGGAATAGAGCAGCCCAGAAACTACAATACCATGCCTGAAGTTGAAAACCAACCCCATTTATAATCCAAGGTGGATGGAGAACCATCTATTACCTGACATCTGCCAAAGTAATTGAGAGTTTAGACTGCCAACAGCCCTCTTAGCGAAACACCAGTGGACTCAGGTTTTTGACAGTGAATTCATTTTTAGGCGGCGCTAATGGTTTTCCATGGTGCTTAGTGACTTACTCTTTGAGAGTGAAAAGAAGAAACCGGGAGAAGTTTCTCATTCAATTTAGAATTAGTGAAAACTTAGAAATATCATCGTCTGTCTCGCACTAAAAATTGCTTTCCACTCACACTTGACATGAAAATGCTTTGGAAGAACATGCTAATTTTCTTGACTCCATGATGGTATATAGTGTTTTAAAGATATTTAATGGACTCAATTTATTGGGCACTTACTGTGTGAATTGTTCTGTTTGGGAGAGTACAGTAATTCATTCATTCATTCAATAGTATTTATTGAGCGCTTACTGTGTGCAGAGCACTGTAGTAAGCGCTTGGGAAGTACAAGTTGGCAACATATAGAGACGGTCCCTATCCGACAATGGGCTCACAGTCTAGAATAATAATAATGCCTGTGGTATTTGTTAAGCGCTTACACTACTGCCTGGCTTAGTGGATAGAGCATGGACCTGGGGGCCAGATGGACCTGGGTTCTAATCCTGGCTCTGCCGCATGTCTGCTGTGTGACCTTGGGCAAGTCACTTCACTTCTCTGGGCTTCAGTTCCCTTATCTGTAAAATGGGGATTAAGAGCGTGAGCCCCACATGGGCCGGAGACTATGTTAAACCTGTTAAAATTGTCTCTACCCCAGTGCATAGAACAGTGCTTGGCAGTAATCACCTAATGAGTTATTATTATTATTATTATTATTATTACAATAGAGTTGATAGACATGATCCCTGCCCTCAAGGAGCTTACGGTTTTTTTTTTTTTTATGGAAGGTTATTTTCTTCAGGATATGGTTCCCTACACTCACCAATTTTTTTATGGATTACTTCAACCATAGCTTTAAGTTTTTCCCTAGTTTCTCATTGTTCTGATCAATAGTTTGCCGATTTGTACTTCCCAAGCGCTTAGTACAGTGCTCTGCACACAGTAAGCGCTCAATAAATACGATTGATGATGATGATAGTTTGGTCTGAGAGCCGTGTTGAAAAGACATACAGTGACCTGAAAGGAACTGCTACAGTCCCATTCAATATTTCTCTGTATCCTACAATACTTTCACAATCAAATTCAACTTGGTAATTCATTTTACTGGATTGCCACCACGGAAATTTACTTTAATGTGCTATAAAAGCATTCTAACAGGAAGTCTCTAACAGCAAATCCTCTCGGTTAAAAAATGCATTTTTCAATCCAATGTGTTTTTAAGTTCCTGGTTTCCTGGTTTAAAAGCTATATTCCCTTGTGGCTCCTAGGAATGAGCCTACTGCCTTTCTGCAATAATAAAATTTCCCAGCGATTTCAAGGGGGCAAGGCCCAAAGCCCTCATGATTCCAGTATTTTCCGGAGTCTCCACCGCTTCTCCAGTGGTTCTTATCTGACCTTTTCAGGCTGCCTTGGCGAAGTCTTGGATAGTTCCCTTTGGGTTTCCTCTTTCACTTGACGGTCACAGTTTGGCTGATAAGTACAGCAAGCGTATCTATCTAGCGATCTTTGTGTTACCTTCTCTGACTGAGTTTGTGTTTCTGCTTGGTCAAATGCCTGGCTATCGGTACTAGAGAAAGCACTGAAAAAAAAAAGAAGTAAGGAAACAAATTCACTGATCTCACTGCAGTTATAGATTCGATAAAGACATGGAATCCGAGGAAACAAGAAAGAAATGATGGTAAGCCTAAAATGTTAGGTTCCTTTAACCTTGTGATAGGATACTAAGGTTTCCAAGAATATCCAAAGGACCTTTTGTTTGAATGATTAAATGTTATTTGAAGGACGTGAAAGTCTTTCTCCCCATGAGAACAGTTATTAAACACCTGCCTGCAGAACACTGAACTATTCTTTCCCAAATGCTTAGTACAGTGCTTTGCACACTGCGCTCAATAACTATGATTGACTGACTGATTAAATATGGAACACTTCACGAATTTGCGTGTCACTGTTCTAAGCGCTAGGGAGGTGACAAGGTGATCAGGTTGTCCCCCGGGGGGCTCACAGTTTTAATCCCCATTTTACAGATGAGGGAACTGAGGCACAGAGAAGTGAAATGACTTGCCCAAAGTCACACAGCTGACAGCTGGCAGACCCGGGATTTGAACCCATGACCTCTGACTCCAAAGCCCGTGCTCTTTCCACTGAGCCACGCTGCTTCTCTACATATTCCTTGCGTAATAATCACGTATAATTATTGTAATTGTAATTGTATTGTAATTGTAATAATTAATTATAATTATACGTGTATAATAATACATGTATAATTGCGTAATAATACGCAAGGAATATGTATACCAACTCTGTTACACTGTACTCTCTCAAGCGATTAGTACAATGCTCTGCACATAGTAAGCGTTAAATTCATTCATTCCTTCAATCATATTTATTGAGCGCTTACTGAGTGCAGAGCACTGTACTAAGCTCTTGGGAAGTACAAGTCGGCAACATATAGAGAACGGTCCCTACCCAACACCGGGCTCATGGGTTAACAATAGTCTTTATTAAGTGCTAACTAGGTGTCTTCAAAATGGTACAGAACTTGATTTTCACTTGTTTCCAATCAATCAATCGTATTTATTGAGCACTTACTGTGTGCATGGCACTGTACTAAGCGCTTGGGAAGTACAAGTTGGCAACATATAGAGACAGTCCCTACCCAACAGTGGGCTCACAGTCTAGAAACCAAAACCAAAATGACTTAGCTTATTAAATCACTGCTTTCCGCGTCCAATTACAGAGTTGAAAGCATCTTCCACTTATCCTCCTCCTTAAGTAGAGAGAGCTCTGGGGGCCTGGCCACTTTCCAATCACAATAATTCCTTTTAGTTTTCTTGACTGTGCAGCATGGCTCCGAAGCAGTGTGGCTCAGTGGAAAGGGCCTGGGCTTGGGAGTCAGGTCGTGGGTTCATTCATTCATTCATTCAATCGTATTTATTGAGCGCTTACTGTGTGCAGAGCACTGTACTAAGCGCTTGGGAAATACAAGTTGGCAACGTATAGAGATGGTCCCTACCCACCAGTGGGCTCACAGTCTAGAAGGGGGAGACAGAGAATAAAACCAAACATATTAACAAAATAAAATAAATAGAATAAATATGTACAAGTAAAATAGAGTAATAAATGCATACAAACATATATACATATATATAGGAGCTGTGAGGAAGGGAAGGAGGTAAGGTGTGGGGGATGGAGAGGGGGAGGAGGGGGAGAGGAGGGAGGGGGCTCAGTCTGGGAAGGCCTCCTAAATCCCACTCCTAAATCCAGGGTCATTTCTGCCTGCGTGTTATCATTATTACTATTATTATTATCATTACTACATTTGTTGGGTTCTAATCCCACTCCGCCACTTGGTCAGCTGTGTGACTTTGGGCAAGTCGCTTCACTACTCTGGGCCTCAGTTCCCTCATCTGTAAAATGGGGATTAAGATTGTGAGCCCCACGTGGGACCAGCTGATCACCTCATATCCCCCGGCGCTTAGAACAGTGCTTTGCACATAGTAAGCGCTTCACAAATGCCATTATTATTATTATTATTTCCAGCTACCAAAGCTATTTTTCCCTTTCCCTTCTTAAAAGGCACCCCCATTTCCAGTACAATAAATCCCCCGCCACAAATGCTTCCCTCAGCACAGTTGCTTCCCATCAGACGAAATTCTTGTTCAGCACCATCAAATACTGTTTCTCTTTGTCTCTATTTCTGGCGTGAGTCATTTCTGCCTGCATGTTATTATCATTACTATCATTATTATCATTACTACATTTGTTGGGTGCTTCCTATGTGCCAGGCACTGTTCTACGTGCTGGGGTAGATACAAAATAATTGGATTGGACACAGTCCCTGTCCCACACAGAGTTTGCAGTCTTAGTCCCCATTTTACAGATGAAGGAACTGAGGTACAGAGCAGTTACTCTATTTATTACTCTATTAATTTTACTTGTACATATCTATTCTATTTTTATTATATATATGTATATATGTTTTTACATATTTATTACTCTATTTTACTTGTACATATCTATTCTATTTTTATTATATATATGTATATACGTTTGTACATATTTATTATTCTATTTATTACTCTATTTATTTTACTTGTACATATCTATTCTATTTTTATTATGTATATATTTGTACATATTTATTACTCTATTTTACTTGTACATATCTATTCTATTTATTTTATTTTGTTAGTATGTTTGGTTTTGTTCTCTGTCTCCCCCTTTTAGACTGTGAGCCCACTGTTGGGTAGGGACTGTCTCTATATGTTGCCAACTTGTACCTCCCAAGTGCTTAGTACAGTGCTCTGCACACACTAAGCGCTCAATAAATACGATTGATTGATTAATAAGGGCATTTGTTACAAATTTACTATATGCCAGGCACTGTTCTAAACACTAGGGTGGTTATGAGCCCCCTCATGGGGCTCAAACTCTTTATCCCTATTTTACAGATGAGGGAACTGAGGCCCAGAGAAATAGGGAAGAGAACAGGTACTGAATCCCTAATTTACAGAGAAGTGAAATGACTTGCCCAGGATCACACAGCAGGCCCATGGCAGAGCTGGAAGCCCAGGCTCTATCCAATAGGCCACACTGCTCTTCCTCCCCGTTCTCAGAGACCCAAATCGCTTCTCTCGGGCCCAGAAACGCATCAGATCTTTAGCTGGCTCCCGAAACTCACGCGACATCACAGGAGCAGGGTCCACAAAGATGTGGTTCAGATGCCTATGAGAAACGCTTTTCTGAATATCCAGGAAGTTATTAATCAAAGCCGGGAGCAGACATTTGCGGGGATTTCTCTGCCTACAAGCCGAGGTTAGTCGGGGGATAAGCTGTTGAAAAGGGCTCTTTTAGCCAGAGGGAATAGATGCCCAGATTCTGAATTGCTTCTGGCACTCCTCTTCGCCCAGATGGTGGCTAGTTCGTGACTAATGCGATTACAGACACCGGACCCTTTTAACAGGAAAATGGCTTAGGAACCTGCAATTGGATTGAGATCCGTAATCCTCCTAAAGGCCTGTACGTTTTCCAAACTCAATTCCTCACTAATGGGTCTCGCATCCATTTGTGTATTTGACGATGTGGCTTGTAATTCCACTCCAGAGCTGTCCTTTGCCTTTAAAAACCACCGTACTTGGAGTACTCACCAATTTGCAATGCTTCAGATATCTTTTTTTTTTTTTTAACCCAGAAACAAAGAGAACAGAGCGGTAATGATAAGAGTATTATTTAAATGCATACTCTGTGCCAACACTATACTAAGCACTGGGGTGGATACAAAATGAGCCGATTGGAAATAGCCTCTGTCCCGTAAGGGGCTCACAGTCTGGGAAGGAGGGAGAGCAGATCAATCAATTCAATCAATCATATTTATTGAGCGCTTACTGTGTGCAGAGCACTGTACTAAGCGCTTGGGAAGTACAAGTTGGCAACATATAGAGACGGTCCCTACCCAACAGTGGGCTCACAGTCTAGAAGATGCCAAAGAGAGAAGTTAAGTGAGTTGCCCGAGCTTATGTGAAGTAGCAGAGTGTACTATAAACATTTTCTTTGAGGTCAGGGATTGGGTTTGCTAATTACTGTCCTCTCCTAAGCGTTTCGTCCAGGGCTCTGCACAAAGTAAGGGCTCAGTAAATACCACTGACTGCACACAATCACTGCACATACTATTCTGCCAGCAATTGGTGCTCAGTAAATACAATTAAACAACACCTGTGGTACAAATCTGATAGCAGAGGTAGGTGTGAAAAATGAAATCTCCACCATCTGTTCTCGAACTTTTGGATTTTGAAACTTGTGTGGGAAAGGGACTGTGTCTTACCTGATTATATTATATCAATCCAAGGCCCTGGGCCTGACCTATAGGAAGCACTTTAAATTACTATTAACGGTATCTACTACCTCAGAGCAATAACCAGTCACCCGTATACTTAGTATAAAGGTGGCTTACATTTTGCCCAGATCATTCCAGGCAAATACTCTCATTGGTAAGGACATGGAAAGCACCGAGAATTTTCCAAGAAGCAATATTACGGAGAACTAAAAGGGATTTCCTTTTTTTCGTTATTATTCAAAACAATATGCTAAAATACTAAAGAAGGTCCTTCAGTCAAACGTTTACCATATTAAGGTATTGCTGAGTTTGAAAAACGAGGCTTTGTTTTAGAAGCTTTTGGGATTAGTACGGTTGAAACTTTTTTTGTGAAAACTAATAAATTCCGTTTCAAACCGTTTCATGCAGGAAAGAGCCGAACAAACCAAAGCTATTCGGTGGCTGTTGAGAAGGAATGAGGCCTAGTGTCCAACCTATCCCAGGGCTTAGAACAGTGTGTGACACAGAGTAAGTGCTTAACAAATACCATTAAAAAAAAGTGGAGTAGATACAAGACTATAAGTCACTCAATATCCTTCCAGTCACTACCTCGGCGGGGCGGCTGCTTGTTATTTTCAAGCATCCAAATATTTCTTTCAGACTTGACAATTAGAAATCAATTTTGGCTCACTTTTCCAGACAATCCATGACTTTGCAGAGGGCTGGGAAGCTCACACCCCGAGACAATTCTTCTTTATTGTGAGCCCCATATGGGACATGGATTGTGCCCAACCTGATTAACCTCTATCTACCCCAGCGCTTAGGACAGTGCCTGGCACATAGTAAGCACTGAAAGGATACCATTAAAAAACAAAATGAAAAACATTCTGTGGAAGAGGAGATCCCCGGCACTCGTCTCTTCGCCAACGTCCCCACAGAAACCCCGTAATCATCCCCAGGTGCTCTGCTCCAAGACCCCAACTCACTCCCTCAGCTTTGCTATGCCTCAGTTACCTCATCTGTAAAATGGAGGTATCTGTTCTCACTCCTACTTAGACTGTGAGCCCCTGTGGAACAGCGACTGTGTCCGACCTATTTAACTTGTATCTCTCCCGGCACTTAGAACATAGTATATGACACATTCCATTAAAAAAATCACAAATACCATTAAAAAATAAGGCCACATAAAATCATCCAGGCATAATTGGTCGCAGGATTATGGCTCGACCAAATCTGACCCGCTTTTATTGCACCTGCCTCAGTGTTTAACGCATGGTGAGAACTTAACTAATACCAATCTCGATGGGATGGAGAGCTGACATTTCTGTAAATCAGCCCAGGCTTGATTATGTCTTAGATCATTTTTTTTTTACTATGCTACAAAAGGTTCAAAAGAAATAAAGAAAGAAGTGTGAACTGTAACCTCCTGGAAGGCAGGGCTGAGTTAGTTTCAGTTGCTTTTAGAACGGCTCCAGGGAGTTATGAATTGGCTGGGAGCCCAGATCCACATTCGAGAAAAGGAGGAATCCAGAGAAGCAAATTCTGGTAAAATTCCAGACAAGGGCATTGATCCTTTGAGAAAGTTATTCGAGGAGATCCAAGGTCAAGATACTGAGGTTGGCGCTGGGGAAGGGGGGAGGTAAAAACGCTTCTGCAAAGAGAAGAGTAGCTTCTTTGACTCAACATGTAAACCTTGAGGATCGATATGTCAAGAGGGGAGATATCATCTGTTGCCAACAAAGCTTTGGCGGGCTTCAGCGAAGCTGCCTGGAGGAATGATTTGGTTGATAAAAGCCCCTTAATATTTGGAAGAAGAAAGAAAGCATATATGTTCTCACTTGTACTTCCCAACGCTTAGTACAGTGCTCTGCACACAGTAAGCGCTCAATAAATACGATTGAATGAATGAATGGAGGAGCGTTCGACAGACTGAGTAGAAGTGAAATACAAAAGCCGAAAGCGGAATGTAAAAAGCATATTTAAAAATATATATTTTACCAGGGTAGAAATGGGAAAACGATCTGGAGACGATTTTCATCATATGAGCGTGGTATATGATCTGGCTGTTTTCAAAGAAGTGGTGTAATTGGTGGAGAGATTTTTATCCGTGCAGGTGGGTGGGCCCGGAATGACTAAACGATTGATTGATCCTCTCCGGGATTGTTCGCCGATAATGGCGGTTCTTGGCTGGGCTAATGTGGTTACTCGGTTCTGAGTCTAACTCGGTTTTCCAGCCTGCCTCTTGTTGTCAAGATTGTTGTGAAGTGAAGCTTTTGCTCAGAACGAACGAGCCCTCCCCAGAATGTTTCTCCAAGCTGGTCTCCTGCTGGATGAATTTTACACTAAATACAACTGTTTCTCAAATTCAAGACTGGATTTTGTTTTGTTTTGTTTTCCCATTGCACTTAAGCTCTCACTTCTTGTTTTAACTGGGACTGAAAGTGGAAGCTACAATGCCACAAAGAGGTACGGTTCGTGGTAATTCCAGAAATAAAATGCTGGGAATGTCAGAAGCTCTTTATGAGGCTTAGAACTCACCGCTCCAGGCCCTCTGGACTGGAAGCTCAGTGTGGGAAGGGGATGTGCCTACCAACTCTGTTGTAGTGGATTCTCCCAAGAGCTTATTTAGTACAGTGCTCTGCACATAGTAAAACACTCAATACCATCGATTGACCGGGCCATTTTACTACTTTCCTTCTATGTACATTACGGACCAGCACGGACTTAGAAACTTTAGAATGGCAAGCTCCACAGCTTTCGTTTGCCTACAAATAATCAGAGTGTCAGTCAGTCAATCGTAGTTATTGGGTGCTTCTTGTGTGCAGAGGACTGTACTAAGTGCTTCGGAAAGTACAATAGAACAATGTAACAGCCACATTCCTGCCTACAACGAGCTTACAGTCTAGAAGGGAAGAGAGGCATTTCATGAGTAAGTAAAATTACAGAAGGGAAGAGAGACATTACAAGAGTAAATAAAATTACAGATATGTACCTAAGTGCTGTAGGACTGGGAGGGGGGATGAATAAAGGGAGCCAGTCGGGCGACGCAGAAGGGAGTGGGAGAAGAGGAAAGGAGGGCTTACGGTGCCCATGAGGTGCTGACCTTTCAAATGGGTGAGGTGCAAGTGAAGGAAGGAGGAGAAAGGCCCTAACTGACCAGAAAAGAATGGAAAGAACAAGGATTGTGATTCCCATGAGGAAAAGGCCAGAGGTGGGCCCACCCTGTAGAGACAGAGATGGAGAGAACTGACGCAGTGTGAGTTGTCCGACTGAAGGAGATTAATGGAGGTTGACGACTAAAAATGGAAAACTGGAGGTAGCGGAGGGAAGAGGCCCTGGTGCTTAGTACAGTGCTCTGCACACAGTAAGCACTCAATAAATACGATTGATTGATTGACTGATTGATGTGCAAAGGTGGTAGGAGCTGACTCTCATCCCCGGAAGAGAGCAAGAAGGGCTCAGCAAACTGAGAGCAGAAAGTCAAGCAACTTGCGGTCTGGATCGGGGTGAGGAGCAGGACCCGAGCGGGAGTTGCCGGAAGGAAAGTCATCCCTTCTCCATGAGTCTCCACTGCCTCCCTGAAAATCACTCAATCAGTGCTATTTACTGAGCGCTTCCTATGGGTACTCAGCTCTCGGGAGACTCCGATAGGAGACAGGCGGCAGACGCGTTCCCTGCCCACAGCAAGCTTACAGTTTGGAGGTGGAGACAGGCATTAATAGAAATAATTTACAGATATGGACGTAAGGGCTGTGAGGCTGAGAAGGGGGTGAGCATCTAATGGCCAAAGGGCACAGATCCAAGTGCAAACTACAATGTTTTTCTAAAATGTCAAGCAAGTGATTAACGCACTTTCACCAATACCTCCCACGCCAGCTTCTCTGCCAGTTCAGGCTGATGAGAAGCAGCGTGGCTCAGTGGAAAGAGCCTGGGCTTTGGAGTCAGAGGTCATGGGTTCAAATCCCAGCTCTGCCAGTTGTCAGCTGTGTGACTTTGGGCAAGTCATTTAACTTCTCTGTGCCTCAGTTCCCCCATCTGTTAAGACTGTGAGCCCCCCGTGGGACAACCTGATCACTTTGTAACCTCCCCAGCACTTAGAACAGTGCTTTGCGCATTGTAAGCGTTTAATAAATGCCATTATTATTATTATTACCCACCAAGGTAGATAATCAAATTCACCTCTATCAAAGAAAAATAACCCAACAACTAAGCGCTGAAATCTGTATTAATGAAAGGGCTTTAAAAAAAAAAAAGTTCCTCTCTAAGCCTCATAAAGAGCTTCTGACATTCCCAGCATTTTATTTCTGGAATTACCAAGAACTGTACCTCCTTGTGGTATTTTAGCTTCCACTTTCAGTCCCGATTAAAACAAGAAGTGAGAGCTTAAGTACAATGGGAAAACAAAACAAAACAAAAATATTCCAGTCTTGAATTTGAAAAACAGTTGAATTTAGTGTAAAGATTTACCGTGAAGGGGAAAAAAGAAAAAGTCAGTTTTTCTTTTGTCGGTCTGTCCCCTCTGATTTCCAGAAGAGCTGTATTATCCTTCTAGACTGTGAGCCCGCTGTTGGGTAGGGAATGTCTCTAGATGTTGCCGACTTGTACTTCCCAAGCGCTTAGTACAGTGCTCTGCACACAGTAAGCACTCAATAAATATGATTGAATGAATGAATGAATCAGACTATAAGCCCCAAGTGGGACAGGGACTGTGTCTGACCTGATTATCTTGTATGTAGAGAAGCAGTGAAAAGAGCTCAGGCTTTGGAGTCTGAGGTTGTGGGTTCTAATCCCGGCTCGGCCACTTATCGGCTGTGTGACCTTGGGCAAGTCACTTAACTTCCCTGGGCCTCAGTTACCTCATCTGTAAAATGGGGATTAAGATTGTGAGCCCCACGTGGGACACCCTGATCATCTTGTATCTCCCCAGGGCTTAGAACAGTGCTTTGCACATAGTAAGCGCTTAACAAATACCATTATTATTATTATTTTTATTATCATTATTATTTCAGGCCAGCATTTAGTACAGTGCAAGAACAGAGTAAGCCCCTTAAATGTCAAAATTATCCCTTGAGAAGACTAAGACAAGAGAACATAGCCATTCCCATGACTGAATGCGGATCAGAACACAGATTGTTTTATGATGGCTGACGCATTTTTCATTGAATACTGTTTCCTTTATTTTTCCCACTAATATACCCGCTGAACTAGCTATCACCCAATGGAAGCGGTATAATCTGACAGCCACTGATTGCCCTAGTTCTACCGACAGTCTTTGCATGTTTCTGATACAAGGAAACCGTCCATGAGAAGCAGCGTGGCTCAGTGGAAAGAGCCCGGGCTTTGGAGTCAGAGATCATGGGTACAAATCCCGGCTCTGCCAATTGTCAGCTGTGTGACTTGGGGCAAGTCACTTCACTTCTCTGGGCCTCAGTTCCCTCATATGGAAAATGGGGATGAAGACTGTGAGCTCCCCCGTGGGACAACCTGATCACCTTGTAACCTCCCCAGTGCTTAGAACAGTGCTTTGCAAATAGTAAGCGCTTAAAAAATGCCATCATTATCATTATTATTATTGTCACCACTTCTCTGTGCTTCAGTTACCTCATCTGGAAAATGGGGATGAAGACTGTGAGCCCCCCGTGGGGCAACCTGATCACCTTGTAACCTCCCCAGCGCTTAGAACAGTGTGTTGCAAATAGTAAGCGCTTAATAAATGCTATTATTATCATTATTATTGTCACTTCACTTCTCTGTGCTTCAGTTACCTCAGCTGTCAAATGGGGATGAAGACTGTGAGTCCTCTAGAGGGGGAGACAGACATTAATATGAAGAATTAAGTAATTTATAATACATAATTTAAAGGTACACCCACAAGTGCTGTGGAATGGGAGTGGGGTGAATATCATATATCTTAAGTTGATCCACATCTAGTCACTGCCCCTTAATTTTGCTAATAGGAGAGGCAATGTGGATCATTAAAATGGGAAGCAGTAGTAGGAATGGTGTTTACTGAGCATCTTTGGATTGCAATGTACCAAGATAAGAGCTAAATCCTGCACAAATACATTCCTTGCTCAGAGGAACCCACAGCCTAATGTGAGACGACTTTGGACCTCAGCTAAGTGATTGCTCTGCCCACAGTAACTGCTCAATAAATATGCCTGAATGAATGTGCAAGACAGTCCCAGGGTCAGAAATGGGAGGAACAGCCATAAAGTAGGGGAGCCTGAAGAAAACAATGGCTGGGATGTTGCATGCCTCCTTCTAGACTGTAAGCTCGTTGTGAGCAGGGTGTTGTACTCTCCCAAGTGCTTGGGACAGTGCCCTAAATAAATGTGATTGATTGGTATGTTGCAAGATTGAAGGTCAGAGGGAAGCAGCCTCCCAAGTTGATGAGGGTTGAGAATCTAGCCGCTGATAATCCAGAGAGTGGATAATCTCCTTACTAACAATGAACTGCAAAATGCTCAGCCAAGCCCCACATTATTTATTTATGTCAATATTCCTATATTCTACTATTTCCCTCCCCTAGCCCTAACCTAGTTTAATGTCTGTCTCCCCCCAAAGACTGTAAGCTCCTTGAGGGCTGAGATCGTGTCAACCAACTATGTTGAATCAATCAATCAATCAGTCGTATTTATTGAGCACTTACTGTGTGCAGAGCACTGTACTAGGCGCTTGGGAAATACAAGTTGGCAACATATAGAGACAGTCCCTACCCAACAGTGGGCTCACAGTCTTGAAACACATTCTGCCTAAAAAGCAGATTTCCCTGCCCACCGTCCTTTCTGTTGAAATGGTTGATATTCACTGAAATGACCTCCCTTTCTACAGAGAGCATAAAAATACATTTCCCCACAGCGTGATTTAGGTCTGCACCTTTGTAAGATGTGGCACCTCTTGTTCTTCTAAATATAGGACTGAATCTTTTACTACGCTCCCCAACGTTTATGACGAGATCATAGAATCTCGGAAATGAAAGGGACTTGGGAGAGGAAGGGAAGGAGAGATGAAGGGAAAGGAAGGGAGGAAAGCTTTTCTGGGGCTATTTGACTGTGAGGGGAAAGTGCTGAATACAGAGGATTTTTCTCAAACAGACATCAAAGACTATGCTTTGGCTTTTACCCCTAATGCTCAGAAGCCTCTAAATGGGTTCTCCATTAGCTTGGAAACCAAAGAGAGTCAAGCCAGGCCTCTTCTGGATTGGGAAAAGGGCCAAATCCGTTATAGCGGACTCTCCCAAGCACTTGGTACAGTGCTCTGCCCACGGTAGGTGCACAATAATAGCAATAATAATTATTATTAGTATGGTATTTGTTAAGCATTTACTAAGTACCAAGCACTGTTCTCAGTGCTGGCATAGACACAAGGTAATCAGGTTGTCTCACGGTGGGCTCACAGTCTTAATCCCCATTTCACAGATGAGGTAACTGATACACAGAGAAGTTAAGTGGCATGCCCAAGGTCACACAGCAGACAAGTGGCGGAGCCGGGATTAGGACCCTCGTCCTCTGGCTCCCAAGCCCCTGCTCTTTCCACTATACCTCACTGCTCTCAATTTATTCCCAATAAATACCATGGATTGAAAAGGTGATTTTCTTTCAGCGATCAGAGCAAAGACCCCCGCAGGACTGAAAAAACTGGGGTCATTCTCAATGCTTTAAGGTCATGACGTGGCCCAGTAGAAAGAGCATGGGTTTGGGAGTCAGAGGGCCTGGGTTCTAATCCTGACTCTGCCACTTACCTGCTGTTTGACCTTAAACTAGCCAGTTAAATTCTCATTGCTTCAGTTTCCTCAACTGTGAAATGGGGATTCCATCTCCATTCTCCCCCCAAATAATAATAATAATGATGGCATTTATTAAGCGCTTACTATGTGCAAAGCGCTGTTCTAAGCACTGGGGAGGTTACAGGGTGATCAGCCTGTCCCACGGCGGGCTCACAGTCTTCATCCCCATTTTACAGATGAGGGAATCGAGGCACAGAGAAGTGAAGTGACTCACCCAAAGTCACACAGCTGACAATTGGCGGAGCCGGGGTTTGAATCCACGACCTCTGACTCCAAAGCCCGGGCTCTTTCCACTGAGCCACGCTGCTTCTCTAACTAGACTGTAAGCCTTGCCTGGGTGGGATAAGGACTGTTATGGACTGATTACCTTGTATCCACCCCAGTTCTGAATAAATACCACTATTATGACATACGCCTTAACATAAAGAAAGCGGATTGTTTCTCTGAAATTGTATTTGTGTATGCCCATAGCTATCTTTGAGGTTTGAAGTAGTTGCTGCTGATAAGACTGTGTCTCACCAGTCACTTGGTACAGTGCTAAGCGCTTAGTACATTGCTCTGCACACAGTAAGCGCTCAATAAATACAATTGACTGATTGTGTCAGGGACAGAGCAGAGGGTTTAGGGGAAGGGAGTGGCGTCGTCCAAGTTCCCCAATGGTCAATAATAATAATAATAATAATAATAATAACAATAATAATAATAATAATAATGGCATTTGTTAAGCGCTTACTATGTGCCGAAGCACCATTCTAAGCGCTGGGGGAGATACAAGGTGATCAGGTTGTCCCATGAGGGGCTCACAGTCTTAATCCCCATTTTACAGATGAGGTAACTGAGGCCCAGAGAAGTTAAGTGACTTGCCCAAAGTCACACAGCGGACAAGTGACGGAGGTCAAAGGGGCAAGGTGACCAGAAGTCAAGTTGTTTGTTTGAAAAGAGGGCTTAATCAGGGAAGGCCTCTTGGAGGAGATGTGACCTTACAAGGGACGTGTTTTTCAGGAGACTTCTGTTTCTAATTAGTTTTCTCAAAGCTCTTCTGAATGGAGAACAAACAAGTTGGCTGGGACAAGAGTAGGTGTATGGGAGAGAAAGAGAGAGATGAGAGAGGTGAGAGAAAAGAGAGTTCAGTCAGTCTTTTGTATTTGTTGAGTGCTTACTGTGTGCAGAGCTCGGGAGGACTCTGTGTACTAAGAGCTTGGGAGGGTACAATACAACGGATTTAGCAGATACGTCCCCGGACGACTGAATGTGGACACCTCCCTAACCATTGCCAGAAACTAGAAGTAAAATGAGGTAGCTACCAGAAAAAATAATTTTCATTCACTGGATCCTTTCCCACCTTTTATCCCCTAATGGTGGGTGTCCTGAGAGTCTCTGTTCTGGGTCCCCTTCTACTCTCACTCTATACTTAGACTGTGAGCCCGTTGTTGGGTAGGGCCCGTCTCTATATGTTGCCGGCTTGGACTTCCCAAGCACTTAGTACAGTGCTCTGCACACAGTAAGCGCTCAATAAATACGACTGAATGAATGAATTCATAGAAAAGTTAGATTTCAATTTTGAGCGTTAGAGACTTCATTCTCTGTAGATTTTTAATTTCCTTTTCAAGGTTACATTGCTCTCTGCAAAAGTAGATGTGACCTTCTTCAAGTATTTGGAGAAAGGCATTTGATATAGTAGATGATACGTTTTAGAAACAGACAATACACCAGCGACCTGGGCATATTATGTCTTTAGTGCATAGAAATTAACTATTATTCATGTCTCACTTGTGTCAAATTTACCAGAAGGAAATTCCAGAGAAGAACCTTTGTGATGACAGTTTACAGCCCTGAACTACAGTCAGGGTTTGTCACCTAAAATCGCTGAGCTATTTTCAAAAATTCCACCTTTCGCCTTATCCTTGCACATGTGAATTAGCCGGTGCCTTTCAAACTCGTGGCACGGAGATTTAAATGCAGAATGTTAAAGGAAGGTTGGGACCCAAACCCTTCAGCTAAGGTGCAGTTATTGTGATTTTTTTTTTGCCCTATTCGTCCCTCTGTTTTATTTCGCCTTCAGAGATGAATTTCAGCCACCTGGATTTATTGACGACTCTGCTGTGCCTAACCCAGATGACACTATCCCTTTCTTTAGGAGCACAGTAATCGTTGGAGACACTCAGAATGGTTCCTTTTGTTCCCACAATTGCTTACCTCATTCCAGACTTCTGGGAGCTTTTCGGAGAAAGCACGAAAAATGGTTTCATCTCATGACCTAGTGGCATCGGGTTGGGAAATCTAAATTCCATATCAGCCCATCCTGTACCGTGGGTCAGGGGATCAAAAGCTACTGGAATGAGGAATTTTGAATGAATTTTGCACCAAGGAGGGGGAGGAGTTCCTGGTACTATGGGTTCACCATCATCATCAATCGTATTTATTGAGCGCTTACTGTGTGCACAGCACTGTACTAAGCGCTTGGGAAGTACAAGTTGGCAACATATAGAGACAGTCCCTACCCGACAGTGGGCTCACAGTCTAAAAGGGGGAGACAGATAACAAAACCAAACATACTAACAAAATAAAATAAATAGAATAGATGTGTACAAGTAAAATAAATAAATAGAGTAACAAATATGTACAAACATATAAACATATATACAGGTGCTGTGGGGAAGGGAAGCAAAGCAGTGTGGCTCAATGGAAAGAGCCCGGGCTTTGGAGTCAGGGGTCATGGGTTCAAATCCTGGCTCTGCCAACTGTCAGCTGTGTGACTTTGGGCAAGCCACTTAACTTCTTTGTGCCTCACTTGCCTCATCTGTAAAATGGGGATTAAGACTGGGAGCCCTCTGTGGGACAACCTCATCACCTTGTAACCACCCCAGCGCTTAGAACAGTGCTTTGCATGTAGTAAGTGCTTAATAAATGCCATTATTATTATACAAGCGCTTAGTACAGTGCTCTGCACACAGTAAGCGCTCAATAAATACGATTGATTGATTGATAATAAATACGATTGAATGAATGAATGAATGACTGTCTGGGGTCAAAACTGTTCAACCAGTCAATGGTATTTATTGAGCACTTACTAGGAGCAGAGCACTGTACTAAGCACTTGGGAGAGTACAATACAACGGACTAGGCAGACTCACTCCCTGCCCGTGACAAAGTGAGAGCTAACTTTTGAGAAAGGGAAAACAGATCACGAAGTAGCTCTTCAGCACGGCCGCCTTCTCAGAGTATGTCACTGCCTCGAGTGCTCTCCGTCCAGAAAAGCTTTGAGAAAACTAATTAGAAACAGAAGGCTTCTGAAAAACACGTCCCTTGTAAGGTCACATCTCCTCCAAGAGGCCTTCCCGGATTAAGCCCTCTTTTCCCTGACGCCCTCCCCCTTCTGCGTCATCTGTGCACCTGGGATGCGCACCCCCTTCTAGACTCTATTTATTTTACTTGTACACATTTATTCTATTTATTTTATTTTGTTAATATGTTTGGTTTTGTTGTCTGTCTCCCCCTTCTAGACTGCGAGCCCGCTGTTGGGTAGGGACCATCTCTATACGTTGCCAACTTGTACTTTCCAAGCGCTTAGTGCAGTGATCTGCACACAGTAAGCGCTCAATAAATATGACAATGAATGAATGAATGAAAGTAAGCTGATTGTGGGTAGGAAACGGGTCTGTTTTATTGTACTCTCCCAAGCGCTTAATACAGTGCTCTGGGTGCGGTAAGCACTCAGTAAATATGATTGACTGACTGCCTGACTTTGGGTGTTTGGTATTCACCCTATCCTCAGCCCCAGAGCCCTGAGGTATAGAGAAGCAGTGTGGCTCAGTGGAAAAGAGCATGGGCTTTGGAGTCAGAGGTCATGGGTTCGAATCTCAACTCCACCATATGTCTGCTGTGTGACCTTGGGCAAGTCACTTAACTTCTCTGAGCCTCACTTACCTCATCTGTAAAATGGGGATTAAGACTGTGAGCCCCACGTGGGACAACTTGATCACCTTGTATCCCCCCAGCGCTTAGAACAGTGCTCTGCACATAGTAAGTGCTTAATAAATGCCATCATTATTATTATCTGTAAATATATATCAATATCAATAAAAGCTCATCGCAGTCAGGGAACATGTCTACCACCTCTGTTCTATTGGGCTCTCCCAGGTGCTAATACAGTGCTCGGCGCATAGTACGGACTCAATAAATACCGCTCACTGGTGGGAAAATGGTATTTAGTGCTGGATAAAGTCCCTGAGGAAAAACCAACAAGAGACGGAGAAGAGCAGGGAAATCAGGAATTTTGAAAAGTGAGAGGAAGAAATGCTCCACAGCTTAGGGTTATCTGTGAAAAATAAATGACTGAGGAAATGAGTGAAAGTTCAAGGAAACACATGGATGTCTGAGATAAAGCACTTAACAAGCACCATAATTACAAAGACAAGATCTGTGGTGGATAAAATGCACAAACACAGCCTACGTAGTATATGGAAATGTGAAAATCACACAGATTTTATGTACATATAGATCAGGTGAACTGGACCAGGGCTATCGAGCAACATAAAATCAGAGAGCAGAAGCAATTTCAGAAGGATGGTTGACATGTCCGTAATCCCAGCTCCACTAGGTTCCATGCTGTGTGACCTTGGCAAGTCACTTCACTTCTCTGTGCCTCAGTTTCCTCCTCTCTGATTTAGGCCCTACGTGGGACAGGGACTTGTGTCGAAGCTAGTAACTTGTATCCACTTCAGTGCTGGACACATAGTAAGTGCTTAACAGACACCATCACGATCATCATCTTATGCAAATAGTTTCCCTTCTAGAAAGGGACCAGAGGAGTTAGGAGTTTCCTTGTTCCATAGGTTTCCAGAAACTTCAATCTCTGCCTGTCTCCCCGTTTGACCCTTAGCTCCTTGAGGGCAGGGATCACAGTCTACTATCACAACTGTCCTCTCCCAAGCGCGGTGCTTAGATACAGCCAATCATTTGCCTTTTATCTCTGCCTTCCGCCGTTGAGCAAAATGCAAGCAGGAGGCAGGAAAATCTGGAGAAGCGGGAGTCTTGAGTAAAAACACAAAGCTGGCCATCAGCTCACCACGATTAATTAATCACTGAGACATCCGTTTTGGAAACGGCCGCATGTTTTGTCACTCCAGACCAGGAACAGACCTGATTTCCATCATTTTATTAGCAGTATCTCCGTGGGGAAGGTCAGGCCAGTGAGGGGGATGGAATTTTTTTTTTCTACTTATTTACAGTTCTGGCGCATATATGCTAACTAATAAACTTGCTTGTAAAGCATTTTGCAACTATACAGCGTTAAATTATTCCAGGAAGGCATCACGATGCTGAGGCTATGTTCTTTTGTGGCAACCATCTGGGAAATATTTTTCATCTGCCGTGGGAGATTTCTGAATGGATCATCTGAAAATTTCGGGGATCTGAGCTTCCTCAGAGGACCTCCCCCATTCTAATTCTAATATTTATGGGCTCTCTACATCCTTTCCCATGTCCTGTGAAAAGGTCTCTCTGCTGAAGGGGACTTGGGTGGGGGGACAGCAGAGATGAGATGAGGCCCAGCACGGCCTAGTGGAAAGAACCAGGGCATCAGTGGACCTGGGTTCTAATCCTGGCTCTACCACTTGCCTGCTGTGCGATCTTCTCTGTGCCTCAGTTTCCTCATCTGTAAAAAATGGGGATTCGAAATCTGTTCTCCCTCCTATTTAGACTGCAAGCCCCATGTGGGCCAGAGGCTGTGTCCGCCGTGATTAACTTGCAGTTATCTCAATGCTTAGAAGCACGTTTGATGCACAGCATGAATTTAATACCATTATAATGATAATAATAACAAAGGTCTAGGATGTCGAGTGGGGAGGGGTACTACTGCTGGATTTTTCCTCATGGGGTCATGCCCTACGTTTGCTCCCTAAACCAATTTCAACCCCCAGGCTCCCTTCCCTGGGCAGCTGAACCTAACATTTTAGGAAAAGTAGAGGGGGTGTCCAGTGTGAGCCATGACACATATTGACAGGGAACGTCTGCTTATTGTTAAACCGTTCTCTCCAAAGCGCTTAGTACAATGCTCTGCACACAGCAGGAGCTCAATAAATACGACTGAATGAATGAATTCCTATCTTTAAGGAGGACACTCCCTAAAAATCCCATTTTCCCCCAACCCCAACTCAGGAATCATAGTGGCTTCAGAGAGCCCGTCTGTCCACGGATGAGCGCCGAGAAAAGTGCCCTGATTCCACTGTAGCTTTTCTCGGTCGGGTTTCCACTTGCATTAGGAGAAACTCGTATTTTATAATGGCATTTATTAAGCGCTTACTATGTGCAGAGCACTGTTCTAAGCGCTGGGGAGGTTACAAGGTGGAGGGCTCACAGTCTTAATCCCCATTTTCCAGATGAGGTAACTGAGGCCCAGAGAAGTGAAGTGACTGGCCCAAAGTCACCCAGCTGACAATTGGCGGAGCCGGGATTTGAACCCATGACCTCTGACTCCAAAGCCCGGGCTCTTTCCACTGAGCCACACTCGTAGGCCTGAAATGATCCAATGGGACTGTTCCTCAGAAACTCAGTGGGCCATTAAGCGCTTACTATGTGCAAAGCACTGTTCTAAGCGCTGGGGAGGTTACACGGTGATCGGGTTGTCCCTCAGAGGGCTCACAGTCTTCATCCCCATTTTCCAGATGAGGGAATTGAGGCCCAGAGAAGTGAAGTGACTGGCCCAAAGTCACCCAGCTGACAAGTGGCGGAGCCGGGATTTGAACCCATGACCTCTGACTCCAAAGCCCGGGCTCTTTCCACTGAGCCACACTCGTAGGCCTGAAATGATCCAATGGGACTGTTCCTCAGAAACTCAGTGGGCCATTATTGTTCCATATAGAAGCAGAAGCTATATTGTTCCATACAGAAGCATGAGAAGCAGTGTGGCTCAGTGGAAAGAGCCTGGGCTATGGAGTCAGAGGTCATGGGTTCAAATCCCGGCTCCACCACTCGTCAGCAAGACACTTAACTTCTCTGGGCCTCAGTTACCTCATCTGTAAAATGGGGATTAACACTGTGAGCCCCACGGGGGACAACCTGATCACCTTGTAAATTCCCCAGCGCTCTGCACATAGTAAGCACTTAATAAATGCTATTATTATTATTATTATTATAATATAGCTTCTATCCAGGAAGACTAAGCATTGGATCTGGCCTTTCCCCTTCCATTTGCTTTAAGTGGCTGGCACGGTCCCACGGTATCTAAAGATTTCCCAGTTTAGCGACGAACCATCGGCCTGGATTCCCAAGAATCTCTCTCCTCCCACTTGTGGCTCTTTCGACTCAGGGGCAAGTCAACACCCAAGTTTCTGTCGGCACAGATTTGTGAATTTGCCCAGGTGGGATTGGGGTGCTTCACTGGAGATTCATTCATTCACTCGATCGTATTTATTGAGCGCTTACTGTGTGCAGAGCACTGTACTAAGCGCTTGGGAAGTCCAAGTTGGCAACATCTAGAGACGGTCCCTACCCAACGGCAGGCTCACGGTCGAGCAGGGGGAGACAGACAACAAGACAAAACAACGGAAACTGCAGATGGCAATAAGCATTCGACCACAAACCTGGGGGCCTGTAATAATAATAATGGCATTTGTTAAGCGCTTACTACGTGCAAAGCACTGTTCTAAGTGCTGGGGGGATACAAGGTGATCAGGTTGTCCCCCATGGGGCTCACAGTCTTAATCCCCACAGGTACAAGTAAACAGGCATCAGTCGCATCAATACCAATAATAGGATTATAGATGTATGCACATCATTAATAAAATAAATAGAATAATAGAGCAGAGGGAAGGAGTTGGGGCGATGGGGAGGGGAGGAGGAGCAGAGGAAAAGGGGGGCCTAGTCTGGACCTAATCAATCAATCAGCAACCAACCAATGGCAGATGAAAAGACGAAATCATTAGGAAGCTTTTTCACTCAACTAACATCCACTTGTCCAAGTGCAGGATTTCAGATGGCACTTTTCAGGGAATTACAGCTTTGTAGATCAGTCTCATGCCTTGGGATTAACAGAAAGCAATTTCACACCAGGCCAAATCAAAGTCACATGTATAAAATAAGCGGCGTTCTCTGTGCTGGATTCTTTTCCTATGTGCTGGGTTTTAGAGTGTCGTGCCTAAAATTAAAATAATTCAGTGATTTTTCTCCTTCGCTTGCTATATATCAAATACAACGTTTGAAGTATAGAACAAAGTGAACTTTCTTCCAAAATGCCTCTTCCAAAAATACTCTGCATTTCCATCTCGGGTCATGAAAATTTTATGATGTTTTCCAGCCTATGAGAGTTTTTATTCTAGTCACACATGCAAAGCATTTGGGGGAAGAGGCATTTAAGCTTCGCAAAATGTGGTGCTGGGCTGAATCTGCAGTAGTAGATACATCCATTTACAAGGAAAGTCATTTGTTCTTAAGAGCTCCAGTGGATTTTTGGGGTGCTGCCAGAAGGGAAAAAGAAAAAAAGAATAGACGAGTGCCACGGTGAGCACAGCAAGTCTGCAGGAGTATATTATTCAGTGAAAAGGAAAATATTTAACACTGAGGCCTGAACATAAAAAAAGCTACCCATTTTCATCTAAGCTCTTTGTGGGCAGGGAACATACATACCAGCTTGGTCATACTGTACTATCCCAAGCGCTTAGTACAGTACTCTTCACACATGAGCCGCAATGGACTAGGAAAGAGCATCAAAAGGACCTGGGTTCTAATCCCAGCTCTACCACTTTCTGCTGAGTGACCTAAGACAAGTCACTTCACATCTCTGTGCCTCAATTCCCTCATCTGCAAAGTGGGGATAAGACGGTGAGCCTAATGTGGGATAGGGACTGTGTCCAACCCGATTAGCTTGCATCTACCTCAGCGCTTAGTACAGTGCATCAGAAGGACCTGGGTTCTAATCCCAGCTCTACCACTTTCTGCTGAGTGACCTTAGACAAGTCACTTCACTTCTCTGTGCCTCAATTCCCTCATCTGCAAAGTGGGGATAAGACGGTGAGCCCAATGTGGGATAGGGACTGTGTCCAACCCGATTAGCTTGCATCCACCTCAGCGCTTAGTACAGTGCATCAGAAGGACCTGGGTTCTAATCCCAGCTCTACCACTTTCTGCTGAGTGACCTCAGACAAGTCACTTCACTTCTCTGTGCCTCAATTCCCTCATCTGCCAAGTGGGGATAAGACGGTGAGCCTAATGTGGGATAGGGACTGTGTCCAACCCGATCAGCTTGCATCTACCTCAGCGCTTAGTACAGTGCCTTGGCACATAATTAGTGCTTAAAAAATCCTAATAGAAAAAACGCACACGAACAAAGTAGTTGAAGATCCTGTGCCCTTTGAAGACAATGAACTTTAATTCTGCAATGTTTTCTGTGATTTGCATCATCACCAGTGTTTATGGAGCACTTGCTATCAATCAATCGTATTTATTGAGCGCTTACGGTGTGCAGAGCACTGTACTAAGCGCTTGGGAAGTACAAGTTGGCAACATATAGAGACAGTCCCTACGCAACAGTAGGCTCACAGTCTAGAAGAAGCTTGCATCTACCTCAGCGCTTAATACAGTGCCTTGGCACATAATTAGTGCTTAAAAACTCCTATTAGAAAAAACGCACACGAACAAAGTAGTTGAAGATCCTGTGCCCTTTGAAGACAATGAACTTTAATTCTTTAATGTTTTCTGTGATTTGCATCATCACCGGTGTTTATGGAGCACTTGCTATCAATCAATCGTATTTATTGAGCGCTTACGGTGTGCAGAGCACTGTACTAAGCGCTTGGGAAGTACAAGTTGGCAACATATAGAGACAGTCCCTACACAACAGTAGGCTCACAGTCTAGAAGAAGCTTGCATCTACCTCAGCGCTTAATACAGTGCCTTGGCACATAATTAGTGCTTAAAAACTATTAGAAAAAATGCACATGAACAAAGTAGTTGAAAATCCTGTTCCCTTTGAAGATAATGAACTTTAATTCTGCAATGTTTTCTGTGATTTGCATCATCACCGGTGTTTATTGAGCACTTGCTATCAATCAATCATATTTATTGAGCGCTGTGTGCAGAGCACTGTACTAAGCGCCTGGGAAGTACAATTTGGCAACAGTGGGCTCACAGTCTAGAAGAAGCGCTTGGGATAGTACAGTGCGACAGAGTTGGCAGACACATTTTCCACCCACAACGATCTTACAGCACAAACCAGAAATCTGGGCAGCTCAGACGTTTAGAACCTCCCCTGTACTGAGGCCTTGGAAACTCAATATCCTCATTGGTATTTTCAAATACGTCGTTTCGAGAAAAAAAATCCAAGGACATCTGATGAAGCTGAGGACATTGTTGCGTCTCCTCAATTTCTTTGTGTCCCTTCTCGGAATCTAACCCCCATCCCTCTCCCCACCCCTCCGATCCATCCCCCGGTCAGAGATACTTCTCTCTCTGCCTCATTTTGATACATCTTGACATTCGTCCCCGTGTCGGTAGCCGCGGTATTCCCACCGCTCGGATGGAGTATCCGTTATACACGGAGCACAGTCTCCAGGCTTCTTGGATGTCCTCCTCGCGTGAGACTGATCTACAAAGCTGTAATTCCCTGAAAAGTGCTATCTGAAATCCTGCATTTGGACAGGTGGATCTTAGCTGAATGAAAAAGCTTCCTAATGATTTTGTCTTTTCATCGGCCATTGATTTAGGACATTCTCCTAAATCCTCCTCCACATCACAAGAAAATTCCCGACACCAGAAAACAATGCGCAGTGTCCTGGTTAACTGTTACAACTACAGGAGATTTCTGCCCAACTTGTGAAACTGTTTTCTAGTGAAAGTTGTATTTATCCATCCCTCACACGCTTAGGCAAGTCTTTAGCAAATCAAGCAGACGCATTTGCTGCCAAGAGTTCAGAAATAGCCTTGAAAATAGGGACAACGTACCAGCCTGCCGTATTTTATTCATTCACTCAATCGTATTTATTGAGCGCTTACTGTGTGCTGTACTAAGCGCTTGAGAAGTACCATATTTTACCAGCCTACTCCCCTTCATGGAGAACACGTCTTAAATCTACCAAGCATTATATATATATAAATATATACATTTGTTACCCCGATTTCTGATATAGCCTTGTAAATATACAAGGCCCAAAATATTTTTTACCAGCCTATTCTCTTCATAGGGACTGAGAGGAGAAAAACCAGAATTCACTGTTATAAGCCACCTGGCCTAGGGAGTCAATCAATCAATCAATCGTATTTATTTCCTGTATATATGTTTGTACATATTTATTACTCTATTCATTTATTTATTTTACTTGTACATATCTATTCTATTTATTTTATTTTGTTAATATGTTTGGTTTTGTTCTCTGTCTCCCCCTTCTAGACTGTGAGCCCGCTGTTGGGTAGGGACCGTCTCTATCTATATGTTGCCAACTTGTACTTCCCAAGCGCTTAGTACAGTGCTCTGCACACAGTAAGCACTCAATAAATGATTGATTGATTGATTGAGTGCTTACTGTGTGCAGAGCACTGTACTAAGCGCTTGGGAAGGACAGGTTGGCAACATATAGAGTCAGAAGGGCCTGGGTTCTAATCCTGGCTTTGTCACTTGTCTGCCGTGCGACCTTAGGCAAGTCACTTCGCTTCTCTGGGCCTCAGTTACCTCGTCTGGAAAATGGGGATTTTTTTCTTCTCTTTATGGTATTTATGGACTGTGTCCAACCCGATTTGCTTGTATCCATGCCAGTGCTCAGTATTCTGATGGTACTGACACCTGTCTGCTTGTTTTGAATATTATTTTATTAGGGTAAAATGATTAGTCTCAGCCTCCCCTGATTACCTTGTATCTACCCCAGAGCTTAGAACAGTGCTTGGCATACAGTAAGTGCTTAACAAATACCACAATGATCAATATTATTCTTACTCTATTTATTTTACTTGTACATATTTACTGTTCTTCTAGACTGTGAGCCCACTGTTGGGTAGGGACCATCTCTACATGCTGCCAGCTTGTACTTCTCAAGCGCTTAGTACAGTGCTCTGCACACAGTAAGCGCTCAATAAATACGATTGAATGAATGAATTTCTTTTATTTTGTTAATATGTTTTGTTTTGTTGTCTGTCTCCCCCTTCTAGACTGTGAGCCCGCTGTTGGGTAGGGACCGTCTCTACATGTTGCCGATTTGTACTTCCCAAGCGCTTAGTATGGTGCTCTGCACACAGTAAGCGCTCAATAAATACGATTGAATGAATGAACGAATTTATTTTATTTTGTTAATATGTTTTGTTTTGTTGTCTGTCTCCCCCTTCTAGACTGTGAGCCCGTTGTTGGGTAGGGACCGTCTCTACATGTTGCCTATTTGTACTTCCCAAGCACTTATTATGGTGCTCTGCACACAGTAAGCGCTCAATAAATACGATTGAATGAATGAACAAATTTATTTTATTTTGTTAATATGTTTTGTTTTGTTGTCTGTCTCCCCCTTGTAGACTGTGAGCCCGTTGTTGGGTAGGGACCGTCTCTACATGTTGCCGACTTGTACTTCCCAAGCGCTTAGTACAGTGCTCTGCACCCAGTAAGCGCTCAATAAATATGACTGAAATCATGTATGAGTGAATATTATTTTATTAGGGTAAAATGATTAGTCTCATCTCCCCTAACCCTCCCCCTAAGATGATTATGATGATGATGATGATGATTATGATTATGATGATTATGATGTCCCACGTGAGCCCCACATGGGACAACCTGATCACCCTGTATCCTCCTCAGCGCTTAGAACAGTGCTTTGCACATAGCGCTTAACAAATGCCAATTATTATTATTATTATTATTATGCAATTAACTTTTTTATGCACGTCAGCCCTTAAGAAACCCTACTACTCTGGGTATTATTTCACAGAGGCACAAAACAAACTTGTGCTGTCACAGCAGGCACCGTAAATATCTTGTGAGTTGATGGGACCGTCTTTATATGTTGCCGACTTGTACTTCCCAAGCACTTAGTACAGGGCTCTGCACTCATTAAACGCTCCATAAATACGATTGAATGAATGAATTTCAGGAAAATCAGCTTGCCTTTCATGAGAAATTAAAAAACCTGGTGGAGTTTTGAATTCATCTAGCTAGCAGTCACTTAAGAAAACACCCATATAGCTCTGGGGGAAAAGCTAAGTTGCCCTATATTAATTACAAATGGGAATCCGTAATTAAAGATCACAGCATATCAGGCAACATCATCCATGACCTACTGAAGAAACACATATAAATTGCCTTATATTAATTACAGGTGGGAATCCCTAATTAAAGGTCACAGCATATCAAGCAACATCATCCACGACCTACTGAAGAAACACACATAAGTTGCCTTATATTAATTACAGATGGGAATCCCTAATTAAAGATCACAGCATATCAAGCAACATCATCCATGACCTGCTGAAGAAACACATATAAGTTGCCTTATATTCATTACAGGTGGGAATCCCTAAAGATCACAGCATATCAAGCAACATCATCCATGACCTGCTGAAGAAACACATATAAGTTGCCTTATATTTATTACAGGTGGGAATCCCTAATTAAAGATCACAGCATATCAAGCAACATCATCCATGACCTGCTGAAGAAACACATATAAGTTGCCTTATGTTCATTACAGGTGGGAATCCCTAATTAAAGATCACAGCATATCAAGCAACATCATCCATGACCTGCTGAAGAAACACATATAAGTTGCCTTATATTCATTACAGGTGGGAATCCCTAATTAAAGATCACAGCATATCAAGCAACATCATCCATGACCTGCTGAAGAAACACATATAAGTTGCCTTATATTCATTACAGGTGGGAATCCCTAATTAAAGATCACAGCATATCAAGCAACATCATCCATGACCTGCTGAAGAAACACATATAAGTTGCCTTATATTCATTACAGGTGGGAATCCCTAATTAAAGATCACAGCATATCAAGCAACATCATCCATGACCTGCTGAAGAAACACATATAAGCTGCCTTATATTCATTACAGGTGGGAATCCCTAATTAAAGATCGCAGCATATCAAGCAACATCATCCATGACCTGCTGAAGAAACACATATAAGTTGCCTTATATTCATTACAGGTGGGAATCCCTAATTAAAGATCACAGCATATCGAGCAACATCATCCATGACCTGCTGAAGAAACACATATAAGTTGCCTTATATTCATTACAGGTGGGAATCCCTAATTAAAGATCACAGCGTATCAAGCAACATCATCCATGACCTGCTGAAGAAACACATATAAGTTGCCTTATATTCATTACAGGTGGGAATCCCTAATTAAAGATCACAGCATATCAAGCAACATCATCCATGACCTACTGAAGAAACACATATTGGATCACGTAGGCAAACACTGAAGAAACAAAATGATTGCAACACGACTATGCTTAAGAATCCGTCGAGGGCACTTTTTTTTAAAAAAAAGCCTAAGCAGTTATCAATGTACATTTTAGTTTCCGTAGAGATTTATAGTGTGCCAAATAAAGTCTTTTTTTAAATAAATAAAGGAATTCTCACTTGAATGTGATTCCTTTAAGTACCTGGGCCAAGATGCAGGTTTCCCCCAGGCCTTGCTAATATTTTGGGGGGAAGATGACAATGCTCAGCTTTCTGCTAAGCTTTAATATTGCGAACCACCTCCGACTGCTTTAGGAACGGAAGGCCAAAAGCCAAATCATTACCGGATCAAAGTCTGGCAGACACGGAAATCGAGGAGGGAATCTTGGAGCGATGGCAACGCTTTGCCACGTTTCCGTCAACTAACCTTACTCTTTCGAAGATCTTGAGAAGCAGGCGGCCTCATGGAGGGACTGGAAGACAGGAGGATCTGGGTTCGAATGCCGACTCCGCCACTTGTCTGCTGGGAGATCCCGGGCAACGCTGTGCCTCAGTTCCCTCATCTGTAAAATAGGGATTAAGTCGGTGAATCTCATGTGGGATAGGGGCTGTGTCCGACCTAATTAGCTTGCAACTCCCCCAGCACTCAACACAGCACCTGGCATGTAGGAAGCGCTTAAAAAATGCCCTAAGAAAAAAATAACGTAGAAAGCCTCGCAAAGTGGAAAGTCTTCAAATTTAGCAGCCTTCCAAAGCGGCTTACTTATTAAGGAAGAAGTGAGGCCTAGTAGAAAGGGCGTGGACCTGGGAATAATAATAATAATAATGTTGGTATTTGTTAAGCGCTTACTATGTGCAAAGCACTGTTCTAAGCGCTGGGGGGATCAGAAGACGTGGGGTCTAAATTATTATTATTATTATTATTAAATCCCAGCTCTTTCCATTTATCTGTCATGGGATTCTGGGCACTTCTCTGTGCCTCAGTTTCCTCATCTATAAAATGGTGATTAAGACTGTGAGCCCCATGAGGGACAGGGACTGTGTCCAACCTGTAAGCGCTCAATCAATACGATTGAATGAATATTTACTATTCAATTTATTTTATTTTGTTAATATATTTTGTTTTGTTGTCTGTCTCCCCCCTTCTAGACTGTGAGCCCGCTGTTGGGTAGGGACCGTCTCTCTATGTTGCCAACTTGTACTTCCCGAGCGCTTAATACAATGCTCTGCACACAGTAAGCGCTCAATCAATACAATTGAATGAATGAATATTTACTATTCTATTTATTTTATTTTGTTAATATAATTTGTTTTGTTGTCTGTTGGCATTTCTAGACTGTGAGCCCGCTGTTGGGTAGGGACCATCTATGTTGCCAACTTGTACTTCCCGAGCGCTTAGTACAGTGCTCTGCACACAGTAAGCGCTCAATCAATACGATTGAATGAATGAATATTTACTATTCTATTTATTTTATTTTGTTAATATAATTTGTTTTTGTTGCCTGTTGGCATTTCTAGACTGTGTGCCCGCTGTTGGGTAGGGACCGTCTCTGTATGTTGCCAACTTGTACTTCCCAAGCTCTTAGTACAGTGCTCTGCACACAGTAAGCGCTCAATAAATTCGATTGAATGAATGAATGAATTTGCTTGTATCCAGCCCAGCGCTTAGTACAGTGATTGGCACATAGTATGCACTTAAATATCATAATTATTATCATTATTTAACAAAGACCGTTTTTTTAAAAAAAGTCACTTCACTTCTCCGTGTCTCAATTACCTCATCTGAAAAATGGGGATTAAGACTGTATCCAACCTGATTCGCTTGTACCCATTCCGGTGTTTAATCCAGTGCCCGGCACGTAGTAAACGCTTAACAAATGCCATCTTTAAAAAAAAAAAGTCACTTCACGGTGGCTCAATTATCTCATCTGAAAAATGGGGATTAAGACTGTATCCAACCTGATTCGCTCGTACCTATTCTGGCGTTTAATACAGTGCCTGGCACGTAGTAAGCGCTTAACAAATGCCATCTTTAAAAAAAAAGTCACTTCACGGTGGCTCAATTACCTCATCTGAAAAATGGGGATTAAGACTGTATCCAACCTGATTCGCTCGTACCTATTCCAGCGTTTAATACAGTGCCTGGCACGTAGTAAACGCTTAACAAATGCCATCTTTAAAAAAAAAAGTCACTTCACGGTGGCTCAATTACCGCATCTGAAAAATGGGGATTAAGACTGTATCCAACCTGATTCGCTGGTACCCATTCCGGCGTTTAATCCAGTGCCTGGCACGTAGTAAACGCTTAACAAATGCCATCTTTTTAAAAAAAAAAATCACTTCACAGTGGCTCAATTACCTCATCAGAAAAATGGGGATTAAGACTATCCAACCTGATTTGCTGCTACCCATTCCGGCGTTTAATCCAGTGCCCGGCACATAGTAAACGCTTAACAAATGCCATTTTTTTTTTTAAAAAGTCACTTCACGGTGGCTCAATTATCTCATCTGAAAAATGGGGATTAAGACTGTATCCAACCTGATTCGCTCGTACCTATTCTGGCGTTTAATACAGTGCCTGGCACGTAGTAAGCGCTTAACAAATGCCATCTTTAAAAAAAAAGTCACTTCACGGTGGCTCAATTACCTCATCTGAAAAATGGGGATTGAGACTGTATCCAACCTGATTCGCTCGTACCTATTCCAGCGTTTAATACAGTGCCTGGCACGTAGTAAGCGCTTAACAAATGCCATCTTTGAAAAAAAAATTCACTTCACAGTGGCTCAATTACCTCATCTGAAAAATGGGGATTAAGACTATATCCAACCTGATTCGCTCGTACCTATTCTGGCATTTAATACAGTGCCTGGCACGTAGTAAACGCTTAACAAATACCATCTTTAAAAAAAAAAAGTCACTTCACGGTGGCTCAATTACCGCATCTGAAAAATGGGGATTAAGACTGTATCCAACCTGATTCGCTGGTACCCATTCCGGCGTTTAATCCAGTGCCTGGCACGTAGTAAACGCTTAACAAATGCCATCTTTTAAAAAAAAAATCACTTCACAGTGGCTCAATTACCTCATCAGAAAAATGGGGATTAAGACTATCCAACCTGATTTGCTGCTACCCATTCCGGCGTTTAATCCAGTGCCCGGCACATAGTAAACGCTTAACAAATGCCATTTTTTTTAAAAAAAGTCACTTCACGGTGGCTCAATTATCTCATCTGAAAAATGGGGATTAAGACTGTATCCAACCTGATTCGCTCGTACCCATTCCGGCGTTTAATCCAGTACCTGGCACGTAGTAAACGCTTAACAAATGCCATCTTTAAAAAAAAAAGTCACTTCATGGTGGCTCAATTACTTCATCTGAAAAATGGGGATTAAGACTGTATCCAACCTGATTCGCTCGTACCTATCTTGGCGTTTAATACAATGCCCGGCACGTAGTAAACGCTTAACAAATGCCATCTTTAAAAAAAAAAACTCACTTCACAGTCGCTCAATTACCTCATCTGAAAAATGGGGGTTAAGACTGTATCCAACCTGATTAGCTTGTACCCATTCCGGCGTTTAATCCAGTGCCTGGCACGTAGTAAGCGCTTAACAAATGCCATCTTTAAAAAAAAAGTCACTTCACAGTGGCTCAATTACCTCATCTGAAAAATGGGTATTAAGACTGTAACCAACCTGATTCGCTGGTACCCATTCCGGCGTTTAATCCAGTGCCTGGCACGTAGTAAGCGCTTAACAAATGCCATCTTTAAAAAAAAAAGTCACTTCACAGTGGCTCAATTACCTCATCTGAAAAATGGGGATTAAGACCGTGTCCAACCTGATGAGCTTGTAACTATTCCGGCGCTTAGTCCGGCGCCTGGCACGTAGTAAGCGCTTAACAAATGCCATCTTTAAAAAAAAAAAGTCACTTCACGGTAGCTCAATTACCTCACCTGAAAAATGGGGATTAAGACTGTATCCAACCTGATTCGCTCGTACCCATTCCGGCGTTTAATCCAATGCCTGGCACGTAGTAAACGCTTAACAAATGCCATTTTCTAAAAGAAATAAAAATCGCTTGCCTTCTGGTGAAGCCCTTAAAGAATGCTAATAATAATGCCGGTATTTATTAAGCGCTTACTATGTGCAGAATGATAGTAATAATGCTTATTAAATAATAATTAAATTAAATTAAATAATTAAATAATAATGTTTATTAAGCGCTTACTATGTACAAAGCACTGTTCTAAGCGCTGCTCAGTAGAAAGAACAAGGGCTCGGGAGTCGGAGGTCATGGGTTCTAATCCCGGCTCCAACACTTGTCAGGTGCGTGACTTTGGGCAAGTCACTTCACTTCTCTGGGCCTTAATTACCCCGCCTGGAAAATGGGAACTGAGCTTGTGAGCCCCACGTGGGGCCACCTGATTACCGTGTATCTACCCCAGCGCTTAAAACAGTGCTTGGCACATAGTAAGCACTTAAATACCATTATTATTATTATTATTATCATTATTATTATTCTGGTGGTTCCATGACCTCATCTCCAAAATGGGGAGGAAGCCCATTCTCTCCACGTGGAACTCGGGCTACTTAACCTCCCCCTCCCCGGGGCCTTATGACACTTTCCCGGCAGGGAAGGCCTTATCAAATACCGTTATAAATAAGTAAATAGAAGCTAATAAATAAATAAGCACCACTTAGAGAAGCAGCGTGGCTTAAAGGAAAGAGCCCGGGCTTGGGAGTCGGAGGTCGTGGGTTCCAGTCCCGACTCCGCCGCTTGTCTGCTGGGTGACCGCGGGCAAGTCACTTCATTTCTCTGGGCCTCAGTGGCCTCATCTGGAAAATGGGGATAGCACTGTTCGAAGCGCTGGGGGGGATACAAGGTGATCCCATGGGGGGCCCATTTGACAGATGAGGTCACTGAGGCCCAGAGAAGAGAAGTGACTTGCCCAAAGTCACCCAGCTGACAGTTGGCAGAGAGGGATTTGAACTCATCACCGCTGACTCCAAAGCCCGGGCTCTTTCCACTGAGCCACGCTGCACATCATTAACACAATAAATAGAATAGTAAAAGAGCTTGGGCAAGTCACAACGTCTCTGCACCTTGGTTTCCCCATCTGATTTGATAGCCGTTCTCCCTCTTACTACTTTTCATTCATTCATCCATTCAATCGTATTTATTGAGCGCTCACTGTGTGCAGAGCACTATACTAAGCGCTTGGAAACTACAAGTCGGCAACATATGGAGGCGGTCCCCACCCACCAGCGGGCTCACAGTCTAGAATGGGGACAGAGACAACAAAACAAAACAGGTGGACAGGTGTCAAGTCATTAGAATAAATAGAATTAAAGCTAAATGCACATCATTAACACAATAAATAGAAGAGTAAAAGACCTGGGGTTAAGTCACAGCTTCTCTGCACCTCGGTTTCCTCATCTGGTTTGATAGCCGTTCTCCCTCTTACTACTTTTCATTCATTCATTCAATCGTATTTATTGAGCGCTCACGGTGTGCAGAGCACTGCACTAAGCGCTTGGGGAGTACAAGTTCATTCATTCAATCTCATTTATTGAGCGCTTACTGTGTGCAGAGCACTGCACTAAGCGCTTGGGGAGTACAAGTTCATTCATTCATCCATTCAATCGCATTTATTGAGCGCTTACTGTTTGCAGAGCACTGTACTAAGCGCTTGGGAAGTCCAAGTTGGCAGCATATAGAGATGGTCCATACCCAACAACAGGCTCACAGTCTAGAAGGGGGAGAGAAACAACAAAACTAAACATGTGGACAGGTGTCAAGTCGTCAGAACAAATAGAATTAAAGCTAAATGCACATCATTAACACAATAAATAGAATAGTAAAAGACCTTGGGCAAATCACAACTTCTCTGCACCTCGGTTTCCTCATCTGGTTTGATACCCGTTCTCCCTCTTACTACTTAATAATAATAATAATAATGACGACAGCATTTATTAAGCTACGTGCAAAGCACTGTTTTAAGTGCTGGACTTAGAGGGCAGAGTCGGAGGTCGTGGGTTCAAATTCCGCCTCCGCCAATTGTCAGCTGTGTGACTTTGGGTGAGTCACTTCACTTCTCTGGGCCTCAGTTACCTCATCTGGAAAATGGGGATGAAGACGGTGAGCCCCCCGTGGGACAACCTGATCACCTCGTAACTTCCCCAGCGCTTAGAACAGTGCTTTGCACATAGTAAGCACTTAATAAATGCCATTATTATCATTATTATCATTCTCTGGGCCTCAGTTACCTCAACTGTCAAATGGGGATGAAGACTGTGAGCCCCCCGTGGAACAACCTGATCACCTTGTAAACTCCCCAGTGCTTAGAACAGTGCTTTGCACATAGTAAGCGCTTAATAAATGCCATTCTTCTTATTATTATTCCCTGGGCCTCAGTTACCACAACTGTCAAATGGGGATGAAGACTGGGAGCCCACCGGGGGACAACCTGATCACCTTGTAATCTCCCCAGCACTTAGAACAGTGCTTTGCACATAGTAAGCGCTTAATAAATGCCATTATTATTACTATCATTATTTTCTGGGCCTCAGTTACCTCAACTGTCAAATAGGGATGAAGACTGTGAGCCCCCCATGGGACAACTTGATCACCTTGTAATCAATCAATCCATCATATTTATTGAGCGCTTACTGTGTGCAGAGCACTGTACTAAGCGCTTGGGAAGTACGACCTGATCACCTTGTAACCTCCCCAGTGCTTAGAACAGTGCTTTGCACATAGTAAGCGCTTAATAAATGCCATTATTATCATTACTATTATTATTATCATTCTCTGGGCCTCAGTTACCTCAACTGTCAAATGGGGATGAAGACTGTGAGCCCCCCCCGTGGGACAACCTTATCACCTTGTAATCTCCTCAGCGCTTAGAACAGTGCTTTGCACATAGTAAGCGCTTAACAAATGCCATTATTATTATTATTAAGAATGTGAGCCATTATTATTATTATTATTATTATTATTATTATTATTATTCTCTGGGCCTGTTACCTCAGCTGTCAAATAGGGATGAAGACTGTGAGCCCTCCTGTGGGACAACCTCATCACCTTGTAACCTCCCCAGCGCTTAGAACAGTGCTTTGCATATAATAAGCGCTTAACAAATGCCGTCATTATTATCATTATCATTATTATCATTATTATTATTATTAAGCCCGTGAGCCCCACAGTGAAGAGGCCAGCTGGGCTGGAGTACAGAAGGGAGGGGACGAGAGCGCATGCGCATCCCCCCCCCAGCCTATGGGGGGAGCGCATGCGCACCGCCTCCCGCAGGGCACGAGGATGGGAAGGGAGCTGCGGGCGCATGCGTACCGCCTCCCGCAGGGCACGAGGATGGGAAGGGGGAGGCGAGCGCATGCGCACCGCTTCCAGCTGGGCACCGGGATGGGAAGGGGGAGGTGACTCCCGTGCGGTCATGGGGAGGGGAGAAGGAAGCGGGCATGCGCATGCGCACACATCCCAGTCCGTCATGGGGATGGGAGGCGCACGCGCACATCCTGGGGATAATAATAATAATAATAATAATAATAATGTCGGCATTTGTTAAGCGGTTAGTATGTGCAAAGCAATGTTCTAAGCGTTGGGGGGAATACAAGGAGATGAGGTTGTCCCATGTGGGGCTCACAGTCTTAATCCCCATTTTACAGATGAGGGATAATAATAGTATTTGTTAAGCGCTTACTATGTGCAAAGCACTGTTCTAAGCGCTCGGGGGAATACAAGGAGATGAGGTTGTCCCATGTGGGGCTCACAGTCTTAATCCCCATTTTACAGATGAGGGATAATAATAGTATTTGTTAAGCGCTTACTATGTGCAAAGCACTGTTCTAAGCGCTCAGGGGAATACAAGGAGATGAGGTTGTCCCATGTGGGGCTCACAGTCTTAATCCCCATTTTACAGATGAGGGATAATAATAATAATAATAATGTTGGTATTTGTTAAGCGCTTACTATGTGCAAAGCACTGTTCTAAGCGCTGGGGGGGGAATACAAGATGAGGTTGTCCCATGTGAGGCTCACAGTCTTAATCCCCATTTTACAGATGAGGGATAATAATAATAATAATGTTGGTATTTGTTAAGCGCTTACTATGTGCAAAGCACTGTTCTAAACGCTGGGGTAGATACAAGGTGATCAAGTTGTCCCACTAGGGGCTCACAGTCTTCATCCCCATTTTCCAGATGAGGGAACTGAGGCCCAGAGACGTGAAGTGACTTGCCCAAAGTCACACAGCTGACAAGTGTGGGAGCTGGGATTTGAACCCACAGGCTCTGACTCCAAAGCCCGGGCTCTTTCTTCTAGACTGTGAGCCCACTTTTGGGTAGGGACTGTCTCTATGTGTTGCCAACCTGTACTTCCAAAACGCCTAGTACAGTGCTCTACACACCGTAGGCGCTCAATAAATACGATTGATTGATTTCCACTGAGCCACAGGGCAATGGGAGGGGGTCGCGCAGGCGCACACCTTCCCGCCCGTCCTGGGGATGGGAGGGGGCGCGCATGCGCACATCCTCCCGCCCGTCCTGGGGTGGGAGGAGGTACGCATGCGCACATCCTCCCGCCTGTCCTGGGGACGAGAGGGGGCGCGCAGGCGCACATCCAACCGCTCGTCCTGGGGATGGGGGGGCGCGCAGGCGCACATCTTCCCGCCCCTCCTGGGGATGGGAGGGGACGCGCATGGGCACATCCTCCCGCCCGTCCTGGGGGGGGTGGGAGGGGGTGCGCAGGCGCACATCTTCCCGCCGGTCCTGGGGATGGGAGGGGGCGCGCAGGCGCACATCTTCCCGCCCGTCCTGGGAATGGGAGGGGGGCGCACATCCTTCCGCCCGTCCTGGGGATGGGAGGGGGCGCGCATGCGCACATACTCCTGTCCGTCTTGGGGCTGGGAGGGGGAGGGGCGCATGCGCACATCCTCCCGCCCGTCCTTGGGATGGTAGGGGGGGCGCGCAGGCGTACATTTTCCCGCACGTCCGGGGAATGGGAGGGGGCGCGCATGCGCACATCGTCCCTCCCGTCCTGGGGCTGGGAGGGGGGCGCGCATGCGCACATCCTCCCGCCCGTCCTGGGGATGGGAGGGGGGGCGCGCAGGCGTACATTTTCCCGCACGTCCGGGGAATGGGAGGGGGCGCGCATGCGCACATCGTCCCTCCCGTCCTGGGGCTTGGAGGGGGCGCGCATGCGCACATCCTCCCGCCCGTCCTGGGGATGGGAGGGGGGCGCGCAGGCGCACATCCTCCCGCCCGTCGTGGGGATGGGAGGGGGCGCGCATGCGCACATCGTCCCTCCCGTCCTGGGGATGGGAGGGGGCGCGCAGGCGCACGCCCTCCCGCCCCTCCTGAGGATGGGAGGGGGAGGCGCGCAGGCGCACATCCGCCCGCCGGTCCTGGGGCCGGGAGGGGGAGGCGCGCATGCGCAGCTGGAGCCGCCTTTGTGGGCGGGGCCTCCCCGGGCCCCTATTGTTGTCGGGGCGGGGCCGTGCGGGGCGGTGCATGGCTGCATGCCTGCATGCGGCGGTGCATGGCTGCCGGTGCATGCAACGGTGCATGGCTGCGGGCGCGCGGGGCCGGCTGAGGCGGCTGCGGCGGGCGGGCGGCGGCGGGCGCTGAGCCCCGGGCCTGCATGGAGGGGGACGGGGGGGCGTCCAGTACGCCCGCCCCGGGGGGCGTCGAGGTGGCCGCCCCCGCGCCCGGCCCGGGGACCGACCCGCCCGGCTACCGGCTGCAGGACTTCGACACGCTGGCCACCGTCGGTGAGTCTCCCTTTTCATAATAATGGTATTTATTAAGCGCTTACTACGTGCCAAGCACTGTTCTAAACGCTGGGGAGGTTCCAAGGAGATCAGGTTGTCCCACGTGGGGCTGACAGCCTTCATCCCCATTTCCCAGAGGAGGGAACTGAGGCTCAGAGAAGCGAAGCGACTCGCCCGAGGTCACACAGCAGACAGGTGGCGGGGCCGGGATTCGAACCCATGCCCTCTGACTCCAAAGCCCGGGCTCTTCTCCACTCTCCTCTATCTCCTGATCTATAATAATAATAATAAAGGCATGTATGAAGCGCTTACCACGTGCCCAGCACTGTTCTAAACGCTGGGGAGGTTCCAAGGAGATCAGGTTGTCCCACGTAGGGCTGACAGTCTTCATCCCCATTTTACAGATGAGGGAACTGAGGCTCAGAGAAGCGAAGCGACTCGCCCGAGGTCACACAGCAGACAGGTGGCGGGGCCGGGATTCGAACCCATGCCCTCTGACTCCGAAGCCCGGGCTCTTCTCCACTGGGCCACGCTGCTCCTCTAGCTCGTGATCTATAATAATAATAATAATAAAGGCATGTATGAAGCGCTTACTACGTGCCAAGCACTGTTCTAAACGGTGGGGAGGTTCCAAGGAGATCAGGTTGTCCCACGTGGGGCTGACAGCCTTCATCCCCATTTTCCAGAGGAGGGAACTGAGGCTCAGAGAAGCGAAGCGACTCGCCCGAGGTCACACAGCAGACAGGTGGCGGAGCCGGGATTCGAACCCATGCCCTCTGACTCCGAAGCCCGGGCTCTTCTCCACTGGGCCACGCTGCTCCTCTAGCTCTTGATCTATAATAATAATAATAAAGGCATGTATGAAGCGCTTACTACGTGCCAAGCACTGTTCTAAACGCTGGGGAGGTTCCAAGGAGATCAGGTTGTCCCACGTGGGGCTGACAGCCTTCATCCCCATTTTCCAGAGGAGGGAACTGAGGCTCAGAGAAGCGAAGCGACTCGCCCGAGGTCACACAGCAGACAGGTGGCGGAGCCGGGATTCGAACCCATGCCCTCTGACTCCGAAGCCCGGGCTCTTCTCCACTGGGCCACGCTGCTCCTCTAGCTCTTGATCTATAATAATAATAATAAAGGCATGTATGAAGCGCTTACTACGTGCCAAGCACTGTTCTAAACGCTGGGGAGGTTCCAAGGAGATCAGGTTGTCCCACGTGGGGCTGACAGCCTTCATCCCCATTTTCCAGAGGAGGGAACTGAGGCTCAGAGAAGCGAAGCGACTTGCCCGAGGTCACACAGCAGACAGGTGCCGGGGCCGGGATTCGAACCCATGCCCTCTGACTCCGAAGCCCGGGCTCTTCTCCACTCTCCTCTATCTCTTGATCTATAATAATAATAATAATAAAGGCATGTATGAAGCGCTCACTATGTGCCCAGCACTGTTGTAAGCGGTACCTATCTATTCTATTTATTTTATCATCATCATCAATCGTATTTATTGAGCGCTTACTATGTGCAGAGCACTGTACTAAGCGCACGGGAAGTACAGATTGGCAACATATAGAGACAGTCATCATCATCATCATCAATCGTATTTATTGAGCGCTTACTATGTGCAGAGCACTGTACTAAGCGCTTGGGAAGTCCAAGTTGGCAACAGAGACAGTCCCTACCCAACAGTGGGCTCACAGTCTAAAAGGGGTAGACGGAGAACAAAACCCAACATACTAACAAAATAAAGAAATAGAATAGATAGGTACAAGTAAAATAAATAAATAAATAGAGTAATAAATATGTACAGACATATATACATAGACTTTTAGACTGTGAGACTGTGTACCTATATATTCTATTTATTTTATTTTGTTAGGATGTTTGGTTTTGTTCTCTGTCTCCCCCTTTTAGACTGTGAGCCTGCTGTTGGGTAGGGACTGTCTCTATATGTTGCCAATTTGTACTTCCCAAGCGCTTAGTACAGTGCTCTGCACACAGTAAGTGCTCAATAAATACGATTGATGATGATGATGATATGTTGCCAACTTGTACTTCCCAAGCACTCAATACAGTGCTCTGCACACAGTAAGCGCTCAATAAATACGGTGGAATGAATGAATGAATACAAGGTGATCAGGTTGTCCCCCGGGTGAGCCCGTCTCTATCTATTACCAACTTGGACTTCCCAAGCGCTCAGTACAGTGCTCTGCACCCAGTAAGCGCTCAATAAATACGATGGAATGAATGAATCAATACAAGGTGATCAGGTTGTCCCTCGGGGTGAGCCCACTCTTCTAGACTGTGAGCCCGCTGTTGGGTAGGGACCGTCTCTATATATTACCAACTTGGACTTCCCAAGCGCTCAGTACAGTGCTCTGCACACAGTAAGCGCTCAATAAATACGATGGAATGAATGAATGAATACAAGGTGATCAGGTTGTCCTCCGGGGTGAGCCCACTTTTCTACACTGTGAGCCCGCTGTGGGGTAGGGATTGTCTCTATATGTTGCCAGCCTGTACGTCGCAAGCGCTTAGTACAGTGCTCTGCACACAGTAAGCGCTCAATAAATACGATGGAATGAATGAATGAATGAATTGAGTCCTTCGGGTTCAAGTCCCGGCCCCGCCACTTGTCAGCCGTGTGACTTTGGGCGAGTCACTTCACTTCCCTGGGCCTCAGTTCCCTCATCTGTAAAATGGGGATTGACTGTGAGCCCCCCGTGGGACAAAATGATCAGCTTGTAACCTCCCCAGCGCTTAGAACAGTGCTTTGCACATAGTAAGCGCTTAACAAATACCATCATTATTATTATTATTGTTATTCTTACAGTGTTCTGCACATTCATTCATTAATTTATTCCGGCACTGATTGATTCCTTCGTGTAATTGCATAAGCGCTTAGTACAGTGCCCTGCACATTCATTCATTCATTCATTCATTCCAGCACTGATTCCTTCGTACAATCACATAAGCGCTTCGTACAGTGTTCTGCACATTCATTCATTCCGGCACTGATTCCTTCTTGCACTTTTTTTACTCTATTTATTTATTTAATTTATTTGTACATATCTATTCTATTTATTTTATTTTGTTAGTATGTTTGGTTTTGTTCTCTGTCTCCCCCTTTTAGACTGTGAGCCCACTGTTGGGTAGGGACTGTCTCTATATGTTGCCAATTTGTACTTCCCAAGCGCTTAGTCCAGTGCTCTGCACATAGTAAGCGCTCAATAAATACGATTGATTGATTGCACTCGCATAATCGCTTAGTACATTTTCTGCGCATTCATTCATTCCGGCATTGATCTCACTTTGTCGTATTCCAAAGTGCCGGTTCATGACTCCGGCCCAATCTGTGTTGCCAATCGATCACAGTAAGCACTGTGATACTCTCCCAACCCCTTAGTACAGTGCTCTGCCCACCGTCGACGCTCAATAATAATAATGACGGCATTTGTTAAGCGCTTACTATGTGCAAAGCACTGTTCTAAGCGCTGGGGAGTTCACAAGGTGATGAGGTTGTCCCACGTGGGGCTCACAGTCTTAATCCCCATTTTACAGATGAGGTAACTGAGGCCCAGAGAAGTGAAGTGACTTGCCCAAAGTCACGCAGCTGACAAGTGGCGGAGCCGGGATTTGAACCCATGACCTCCGACTCCAAAGCCCGGGCTCTTTCCACTGAGCCACGCTGCTTCGCTGTGACAGACGCCAGGTGTCACACCCTTCAGTGAGCCCGCTGTTGGGTTGGGACCGTCTCTAGATGTTGCCAACTTGTACTTCCCAAGCGCTTAGTACGGTGCTCTGCACACAGTAAGCGCTCAATAAGTACGATTGAATGAATGAGTGAATAAATATGCCTTCCCGAACTTCTTGTAGTCCTCTTCTTATTTATCTTGGTCTTTGAGTCATTTTGATGCGGAGGATTTGGGTGTTTTGTGTGTGTTTCGGGCGTCTCGCGTGTTCGGCTTCGGTAGGTGGAACCCAGAGTTTAATAATAATAATGATGGCATTTATTAAGCGCTTACTATGTGCAAAGCACTGTTCTAAGAGCTGGGGAGGTTACAAGGTGATCAGGTTGGCCCACATGGGGCTCACAGTCTTCATCCCCATTTTACAGATGAGGTAACTGAGGCCCAGAGAAGTGAAGTGACTTGCCCAAAGTCACACGGCTGACAATTGGCAGTGCCGGGATTTGAACCCACGACCTCTGACTCCAAAGCCCTGTGCTCTTTCCACTGAGCCACGCTGCTTCTCTAAGTTTAGTTCTTCAGAGAAAAGTTGTAAGCATCTAGAGATCTCCGGGTTGAAGACACATTCTGCGACTTAGTTCACGGGACCTGTGGTTATCGTGTCAACTCATAGAGAAGCAGCGTGGCTCAGTGGAAAGAGCCCGGGCTTTGGAGTCAGAGGTCGTGGGTTCAAATCCCGGCTCCGCCAATTGTCAGCCGTGTGACTTTGGGCAAGCCACTTCACTTCTCTGGGCCTCAGTTCCCTCATCTGGAAAATGGGGATTAAGACTGTGAGCCCCCAGTGGGACAACCTGATCACCTTTTTTTTAAAATAGCATTTATTAAGTGCTTACTAAGTGCAAAGCACTGTTAAGCGCTGGGGAGGTTACAAGGTGATCTATTTATTTTATTTTGTTAGTATGTTTGGTTTTGTTCTCTGTCTCCCCCTTTTAGACTGTGAGCCCGCTGTTGGGTAGGGACCGTCTCCATATGTTGCCAACTTGTACTTCCCAAGCGCTTAGTACAGTGCTCTGCACACAGTAAGTGCTCAATAAATACAATTGATTGATTGATTGATCAGGAAAATGACCCTTGCCCTCAAGGAGTTTACAGACTGATAGTAGGATCAGAGAGCAGGAGGATAACTTGAAGTGCTTTTCTGCTCCACCGTCCTGCTTTGCCAAGGCCTTTTCAGAAAGATGAGATTAACTCTTATAATAATAGTAATAATAATAATAATAATGGCATTTATTAAGCACTTACTATGTGCAAAGCACTGTTCATTCATTCAATTGTATTTATTAAGCGCTTACTAAGTACAAAGCACTGTTCTAAGCACTGGGGAGGTTACCAGGTGATCTATTTATTTTATTTTGTTATTATGTTTGGTTTTGTTCTGTGTCTCCCCCTTTTAGACTGTGAGCCCGCTGTTGGGTAAGGACTGTCTCCATATGTTGCCAACTTGTACTTCCCAAGCGCTTAGTACAGTGCTCTGTACACAGTAAGCTCTCAATAAATACAATTGATTGATCAGGAAAATGACCCTTGCCCTCAAGGAGTTTACAGACTGATGGTAGGATCGGAGAGCAGGAAGATAACTTGAAGTGCTTTTCTGCTCCACCGTCCTGCTTTGCCAAGGCCTTTTCAGAGAGATGAGATTAACTCTTATAATAATAATAGTAATAATAATAATAATGGCATTTATTAAGCGCTTACTATGTGCAAAGCACTGTTCATTCATTCAATCACATTTATTGAGCACTTACTGTGTGCAGAGCACTGTACTAAGCGCTTGGGAAGTACAAGTTAGAGACGGTCCCTACCCAACAGTGGGCTCACAGTCTAGAACCCTGTGCCTTGGTTCCCTCCTCCCTAAAAGGGGGATTAAGACTGTGAGCCCCGTGGTGGACGTGAACTGTGGACCGCAGCGCTCACAGCAGTGCTTGGCGCTTAACACACACCATGAAAAACAAGAAGATGGAGCCTCTCCCCTTTCTTTTTGGCCGGGATCACGCGCGAGCTCCCCGCCGGCCTTTCCGTGGCCCGGCCTTCCTCCTTTCTCCTCCCAGACTCGGTGGGCCTGGGCTGTTAGTGCCTGCGGACCGACTCCCTTGGGGAGAGAGAAAATGATTCCGTAGTGGTTCCCAAGGTGATGGAAGGAAACACCCGCTGATGCACACACAATGGAAGACATGCAACTACCTGCCCAGATGGAGAGGTCTGGGGAATTGGTGTGTGTCTGTGGGCCCTAGAGTCTCCCATCCCCTCGCCCCCTCCTCCCTCACCTCCCTTCTCTCCTTCTCCAGCCCAGCCCGCACCCTCCGCTCCTCTGCCACCGCTAATCTCCTCCCCGTGCCTCGTTATCGCCTGTCCCGCCATCAACCCCTGGGCCTGGAATGCCCCCAATCCCTCTGCCCATCCTCCAAGCTCGCTCTCTTCCTCCCTTCAAAGCCCTGCTGAGAGCTCACCTCCTCCAGGAGGCCTTCCCACACTGAGCCCCCTCCTTCCTCTCCCTCTCCGTCCCCCCCCATCTTACCTCCTTCCCTTCCCCACAGCACCTGTATATATGTATATATGTTTGTACAGATTTATTACTCTATTTATTTTACTTGGGCATATCTATTCTATTTATTTTATTTTGTTAGTATGTTTGGTTTTGTTCTCTGTCTCCCCCTTTTAGACTGTGAGCCCAATGTTGGGTAGGGACTGTCTCTATATGTTGCCAGTTTGTACTTCCCAAGCGCTTAGTCCAGTGCTCTGCACATAGTAAACGCTCAATAAATACGATTGATGATGATAATGTCCTCACCGTGCCTCGTTCTCACCTGTCCCGCCATCGACACCCGGGCCTGGAATGCCCTCCCTCTGCCCATCCACCAAGCTCGCTCTCTTCCTCCCTTCAAAGCCCTACTGAGAGCTCACCTCCTCCAGGAGGCCTTCCCACACTGAGCCCCCTCCTTCCTCTCCCTCTCCATCCCCCCCACCTTACCTCCTTCCCTTCCCCACAGCACCTGTATATATGTTTGTGCAGATTTATTACTCTATTTATTTTACTTGTACATATCTATTCTATTTATTTTATTTTGTTAATATGTTTGGTTTTGTGCTCCATCTCCCCCTTCTAGACTGTGAGCCCACTGTTGGGTAGGGACCGTCTCCAGATGTTGCCAACTTGGACTTCCCAAGCGCTTAGTACAGTGCTCTGCACACAGTAAGCGCTCAATAAATACGATTGATTGACAAGTTGGCAACATATAGAGACGGTCCCTACCCAACAGCAGGCTCACAGTCTAGAAGAACAGTGCTTTGCACACAGTAAGCGTTTAATAAATGTCATTATTGTTATTATTACGAGCCCCGGATGGCTCACACGGGAACTGGGGCCAATCTCATAATCTTTTAACCGCCCCAGTAAGTGCTTAATGCCATAATAATCATTGTTATTAGTCGAAGCGAGCATCGTGCCTCACTGCCAGACGTTCCTTCGGGAGGCTCGGGGCACCTGGCCCTAGTGACGCACCCCGAATGGGTAAGACTGACGAGAAAGAGATGGAGGCGAGTTCTAAAATAGGCCCACATCACCCCGGCCTTCGCTTTAACCACCCCCTGTCATTGTGGAACCAGCCTGGTGCCAGTTGTGACCCTTCTAGACTGTGAGCCCGCTGTTGGATAGGGACTGTCTCTATATGTTGCCGACTTGTACTTCCCAAGCGCTTAGTACAGTGCTCTGCACACAGTAAGCGCTCAATAAATACGATTGATTGACCCTGAATCAAAGCTGGGGCCAAGACCATTGCTGGCCCATAGAGCAGTCGGTCGTGTTGGGGTGTTTACTGTGTGCCGAGCACTGTAAGAATAGTAAAATAATAATAATGATGGCATTTATTAAGCGCTTACGATGTGCAAAGCACCCTTCTAAGCGCTGGGGAGGTTACAGGGTGATCAGGTTGTCCCACGGTCTTCATCCCCATTTTACAGAGGAGGGAACTGAGGCCCGGAGAAGTGAAGTGACCTGCCCGAAGTCACACAGCGGGCAAGTGGCGGGGCTGGGATTTGAACCCATGACCTCTGACTCCAAAGCCCGGGCTCTTTCCACTGAGCCACGCTACTTCTCTTAACTTCTCTGTGCCTCAGTTCCCTCATCTATAGAATGGGGGTGAAGACTGTGAGCCCCCCGTGGGACAACCTGGTCACCTTGAGACCTCCCCAGTGCTTTGCACATAGTAAGCACTTTATAAATGCCATTATTATTATTATCTCCTTGGAGTAATAAATACGATTGAATGAATAATAATAATAATAATAATAATGGCATTAATTAAGCGCTTACTATGTGCAAAGCACTGTTCTAAGCGCTGGGGGGATACAAGGTGATCAGGCTGTCCCACGGGGGCTCACAGTCAACCCCCATTTTACAGATGAGGTAACTGAGGCCCAGAGAAGTTAAGTGACTTGCCCAAGGTCACCCAGCTGACAAGGGGCGGAGCCGGGATTTGAACCCACGACCTCTCACTCCAAAGCCCTTGCTCTTTCCACTGAGCCACACTGCTTCATGACCACATTGTCCACGACCACAGGGAGCTTACAGTCTAGATGGAGAGCACGCGTGAAAATAAATTGCAGATGGGGTAGTGGCAGAGTATGCGGTTATGTACATAATGCTGTGGGGGTGGGGTGAATATAAAGTGAGCGCCCCACTGCATGACCTTGGCCAAGTCACTTCCCTGTGGCTGTTTCTTCATTTGTAAAATGGGGATTCAGGGCTTCTTCTCTCTTTCTCAATGACAGAGAACCCTGTGGGGGACAGGGACTGGGTCTAATCTGATGGCAGTTTATCCACCCCAGTTTAGTAGAGTGGTGAGTGCTTAGCAACTATCACAACCATTAGTATTGTGTTATGTTCCCTGCAAGTATAACTTGTCCTTCTATCAATCAATCAATCAATCGTATTTATTGAGCGCTTACTGTGTGCAGAGCACTGGACTGAGCGCTTGGGAGGTACAAGTTGGCAACATATAGAGACAGTCCCTACCCAACAGCGGGCTCACAGTCTAAGAGGGGGAGACAGAGAACAAAACCAAACTAACAAAATAAAATAAATAGAATAGATATGTAAGCCTCTCGTAGGCAGGGACTGTGTGCCAACTCTGTTATATTGGACTTTTATCATCATCATCATCAATCGTATTTATTGAGCACTTACTGTGTGCAGAGCACTGGACTAAGCGCTTGGGAGGTACAAGTTGGCAACATATAGAGACAGTCCCTACCCAACAGCGGGCTCACAGTCTAAAAGGGGGAGACAGAGAACAAAACCAAACTAACAAAATAAAATAAATAGATGTGTAAGCATCTCGTAGGCAGGGACTGTGTCTGCCAACTCTGTTATATTGGACTTTTATCATCATCATCATCAATCGTATTTATTGAGCGCTTACTGTGTGCAGAGCACTGGACTAAGCGCTTGGGAGGTACAAGTCGGCAACATATAGAGACAGTCCCTACCCAACAGCGGGCTCACAGTCTAAAAGGGGGAGACAGAGAACAAAACCAAACTAACAAAATAAAATAAATAGATGCGTAAGCATCTCGTAGGCAGGGACTGTGTCTGCCAACTCTGTTATTGAAGGCATACCTCGTCCACGAGGCCGTCCTTGACTAAGCCGGCCTTTGCTTTTCTTCCCCTCCCTTCTGAGTCACCCTGACTTGCTCCTTTTATTCATCCGGCACGTATGTCACATCCGCAATTGATTTATTTATATCAATGTCTGCCTCCCCCTCTAGACCGTAAGCGCGTGTGGGCCGGGAATTTGTCTGTTATATTGTACTCTACGGTGCGCTGCATGCAGTAAGCACCCAATAAATATGATTGCTTGCTTCTAGACTGTAAGCCCACTGTTGGGTAGGGACCGTCTCTATATGTTGCCAACTTGTACTTCCCAAGCGCTTAAGAATAATAATAATAATAATGATGGCATTTATTAAGCACTTACTATGTGCAAAGCACTGTTCTAAGCGCTGATAATAATGTTGGCATTTTGTTAAGCGCCTGCTATGTGCAAAGCACTCTTCTAAGCGCTGGGGGAGATACAGGGTGATCAGGTTGTCCCACGTGGGGCTCACAGTCTTCATCCCCCTTTTCCAGATGAGGTAACTGAGGCGCAGAGAAGTTAAGTGATTTGCCCAAGGTCACACAGCAGATGTGGCGGAGCCGGGACTCGAACCCATGACCTCTGACTCCAAAACCCGGGCTCTTCCCACTGAGCCACGCTGCTTAGTACAGTGCTCTGCACACAGTAAGCGCTCAATAAAGACGTTGAATGGATGATTTATGGAGAGGCGATGCGACTTCTTCCTCTCCGCTTTCCCTGTCGTCTCTTCGTCCTGCCCCAACCCTAATGGTCTAGTTCAGGTGACGGGAGGAAAATCCAACTTTGGTTCAGAATTAGTCTAGACTAGGTTGTTCTTCTGAACTGTCGTTTGGATAGGGAGGGATCAATCGATCACTGGCGTTTCCTGAGCACTTAATGTGTGCAGAGCACTGTACTAAGCGCCTAGGAGAGTACAGTGTAGCAGCATTGGTCTAGACTAGGTTGTTCTTCTGAACTGTCGTTTGGATAGGGAGGGATCAATCGATCACTGGCGTTTCCTGAGCACTTAATGTGTGCAGAGCACTGTACTAAGCGCCTAGGAGAGTACAGTGTAGCAGCATTGGTCTAGACTAGGTTGTTCTTCTGAACTGTCGTTTGGATAGGGAGGGATCAGTCGATCACTGGCGTTTCCTGAGCACTTAATGTGTGCAGAGCACTGTACTAAGCGCCTAGGAGAGTACAGTGTAGCAGCATTGGTCTAGACTAGGTTGTTCTTCTGAACTGTCGTCTGGATAGGGAGGGATCAATCGATCACTAGCGTTTCCTGAGTACTTAATGTGTGCAGAGCACTGTACTAAGCGCCTAGGAGAGTACAATGTAGCAGCATTGGTAGAAACCTTCCCTGCCTACATAGAGCTGACAGCTTAGAGGGATGATGAAGATCAGAAAAGTCCTCAGCCCCTCTTCCTCATCTGCGTTTGGAAAATTTTGAGAGGAAAGTCAGAAACATGCTTCATTTCTTGTTTTTACCCAAGTGACACAAAAAGGCGTTCCCTCGGCCGCAAGTATCACTTCCTGCCGACTACGATTGCTTTTTTTCTAGACTGTGAGCCCACTGTTCTCTATATGTTGCCAACTTGGACTTCCCAAGCGCTTAGTACAGTGCTCTGCACACAGTAAGCGCTCAATAAATGCGATTGATTGACCGATTGACTCCTCTCTGGCTGCAGCAGTTCAGTGACAACTTCCAAGAGGCTTCTGGTGGCTCAGGAGAGTCGGAGGAATCAATCATATTTATTGAGCGCTTACTATGTGCAGAGCACTGTACTAAGCGCTTAGGAACTTTTCCAACAGATACAGGAGGCACTGAGAGTCCTAGATACCGCCGTGTAAAATGGCTTTTCTCAGGGAGAGTCCGTTCTGAGGTGCATCGTCTATTTTAAGTACCAGGCTCTGGGGTGATGTTGCTATCGGGAGGAAATAATGTTTTGTTTTGGGAGGAAGTGGTTTTCAGAACACCGGTGGGGCCCTTGCTTTTTCAGTAACACGGTCTTCTCTGAATTAGGCAAATGATATGAACATTACCATTAAATTGACTCAGTTATGCCGCTCCTTGCTTTCAGGATTAAAGAGCAATGGGCAACGTTATGGAAAGATCAGTTTTGCACATAGAGAAATGATTATATGTATATATGTTTGTACATATTTTTTACTCTATTTATTTATTTTATTTGTACATATCTATTCTATTTATTTTATTTTGTTAGTATGTTGGGTTTTGTTCTCTGTCTCCCCCTTTTAGACTGTGAGCCCAATGTTGGGTAGGGACTGTCTCTGTATGTTGCCAATTTGTACTTCCCAAGCGCTTAGTACAGTGCTCTGCACATAGTAAGCGCTCAATAAATACGATTGATGATGATGATGATTGGCTCTTCAGTAATAATAATAATAATAATGTTGGTATTTGTGAAGCGCTTACTATGTGCCAAGCACTGTTCTAAGCTCTGGGGTAGATACAAGGTGCCTACCCAACAGTGGGCTCACAGTCTAAAAGATTGATAAATACGATTGATTGATTGATTGCTCAGGAGATTCAGTGAAACTTAACGTAAATTCTGACCTTGGGTGTTCATTCATTCATTGAGCGTTTACTGGGTGCAGAGCACTGTACTAAGCGCCTGGGAAGTCCAAGCTGGCAACGTCTAGAGACGGTCCCTACCCAATAGCGGGTTCACAGGCTAGAAGGGGGAGACAGACAACAAAACAAGCCATACCCGGAATGTTTTAGGAGGTGGGTTGAAGGGAAGAAAGGGGATTTCCTTTCTGCAGGCACTTCTGGCTTTTTTGCAACTCCCCACGAAGCGGTGGCTTGTGGCGTTTGGACTCGGGATGAGGAAGTTGAGAGGAGAAGGGTTTTTGTCTCCCCCTTTTAGACTGTGAGCCCACTGTTGGGTAGGGACTGCCTCTGTATGTTGCCAACTTGGACTTCCCAAGCGCTTAGTACAGTGCTCTGCACACAGTAAGCGCTCAATAAATACGATTGATTGATTGATTGATTGAAGTGGTGGTCCGCCGGGACCCTGAGTGCCGCTGCCCCCTCAGCTGCACCCCCTCTTCCCTCCCCCGGCCCCCCACCCCTCATCTCCCGCTTTGGGCTTCTTTCCAAACATCCCCTGGCATTCTCCTTCCCAACATATAGAGACGACATCCCTATGATAAAACCCCCGGAGAGGGTTCAGATTCAGTATATCGCTCGCAAACAACTAACCAGTCACATTTCACCCAGTCACACAGCGGACGAACGGCGGAGCTGGAACTAGAACCCACCTCTCACTCCCAGGCCAGGGCTCAATAATAATAATAATATTGGTGATGGTGATGCTAATAATAATAATGGCATTTATTAAGCGTTTACTATGTGCAAAGCACTGTTCTAAGCGCTGGAGAGGTTACAAGGTGATCAGGTTTTCCCAAGGGGGGTTCACAGTCAGTCCCCATTTGACAGATGAGGGAACTGAGGCACAGAGAAGTTAAGTGACTTGCCGTTGGCAGAGCTGGGATTTGAACCCATGACCACGTTCCGTGTTTGTGCCTATCTATTACTCTATTTATTTTACTTGTACATATCTATTCTATTTTATTTTGTTACTATGTTTGGTTTTGTTCTCTGTCTCCCCCTTTTAGACTGTGAGCCCACTGTTGGGTAGGGACTGTCTCTTTGTGTTGCCAACTTGGACTTCCCAAGCGCTTAGTACAGTGCTCTGCACACAGTAAGCGCTCAATAAATACGATTGATTGATTGATTGACCACTGACTCCAAAGCCCGGGCTTTTTCTACTGAGCCACGCTGCTTCTTTACCTCTGCAGTGCGGCCTTGGGTTAAACACCACCCGCGAGAGGGAAGATCTCAGCACCATGTTGAGGAAGGGAACACATTTAATTAGTGTCTTGTTGTTGAAGCCTCCCTGATTATGGTTTATTTTAGCACCGCTGGTTGTTTGGTTTATGGAGAGAATGACTCTCCAGGTATGCGAACAGAACCCCATTAGAGAGAATAAAACAAACAGCACAGTGGAGAGTGAAGCAGCGAGGCCTAGTGGCTAGAGCCTGGGAATCAATCAATCAATCAATCATATTTATTGAGCACTTACTGTGTGCAGAGCACTGGACTAAGCGCTTGGGAAGTACAAGTCGGCAACACATAGCGACAGTTCCTACCTAACAGCGGGCTCACAGTCTAGAATCAGAAGGACCCGGGTTCTAATACCGGTTCCTCCACTTGCTGTTCGTGACCTTTGACTGATCAATCAATCAATCAATTGTATTGAGCGCTTGCTGTATGCAGAGCACTGTACTAAGCACTTGGGAAGTACAATTTGGCAACATATAGAGACGGCACCTACTCAACAACGGGCTCACAGTCTAGAAGGGGGAGGCAGAACAAAACAAAACGTGGGCAGGTGTCAGAATAAATAGAAACAAAGCTAGATGCACATCATTAACTGTGTGACTTGGGGCGAGTCACTTAACTTCTCTGTGCCTCAGTTACCTCATCTGGAAAATGGGGATTAAAACTGTGAGCCCCCCTGGGACAACCTGATCACCTTGTAACCTCCCCAGCGCTTAGAATCAATCAATCAATCGTATTTATTGAGTGCTTACTGTGTGCAGAGCACTGTACTAAGCGCTTGGGAAGTACAAGTTGGCAACATATAGAGACAGTCATCATCATCATCATCAATCGTATTTATTGAGCGCTTACTGTGTGCAGAGCACTGCACTAAGCGCTTGGGAAGTACAAGTTGGCAACATATAGAGACAGTCATCATCATCATCAATCGTATTTATTGAGTGCTTACTGTGTGCAGAGCACTGTACTAAGCGCTTGGGAAGTACAAGTTGGCAAATATAGAGACGGTCCCTACCCAACAGTGGGCTCACAGTCTAAAAGGGGGAGACAGAGAACAAAACCAAACATACTAACAAAATAAAATAAGTAGAATAGATATGTGGGTAGAACAGTGCTTTGCGCTTAACAAATACTATTATTATTAACAAAAATAAATAGATAGTGTGGGCAGAGAGCATGTCTACCAATCCCTGTTGTATTGGACTCTCCCAAGTGCCTAGTACAGTGCTCTGCAAACGGTAAGCGCTCAGTAAATCCCACTGACAGATTATACGATTGATTGAATTGAATGAATTCAATGAATTCTCCCCCTTTTAGACTGTGAGCCCACTGTTGGGTAGGGACTGTCTCTATATGTTGCCAACTTGTACTTTCCAAGCGCTTAGTACAGTGCTCTGCACACAGTAAGCGCTCAATAAATACGATTGATTGAATGATTGAATTGTTGTCTGTCTCCCCCTTCTAGACTGTGAGCCCGCTGTTGGGTAGGGACCGTCTCTATATGTTGTACTTCCCAAGCGCTTAGTACAGTGCTCTGCACACCGTAAGCGCTCAATAAATACGATTGAATGAATGAATGCGAGGAAACCGAAGGTGGTGTTGTAGTGCCACACTCCATTCAGGTTGCGAATCGATCCTCAGTCTCTAAAGTTGTTTGTTTGGAGAAACCCATTTTTTTCCCTCCCCTTTCCTCCCCAGGCACTGGTACTTTTGGGCGGGTTCACCTGGTCAAAGAGCGAACAGCCAAGCATTACTTCGCCCTCAAGGTCATGAGCATTCCCGACGTCATCCGTCTAAAACAGGAGCAGCACGTGCACAATGAGAAGTCAGTCCTCAAAGAGGTCAACCATCCGTTTCTGATCCGACTGTAAGTCTTGCTTTTGGGGGCTTTGTTTCGTTTGCGGCTCTGTGAGCCCCACATGGGACAACCTTGATCACCTTGTGTGTCCCCCAGCGCTTAGAACAGTGCTTGGCATATAGCAAGTGCTTAACAAATACCAACATTGTTATTATTCCCTCATCTGTAAAATAGGGATTGAGACTGTGAGCCCCACGTGGGACAACGTTGATCACCTTGTATCCCCCCCAGCACTTAGAACAGTGCTTGGCATATAGTAGTGCTTAATACCAACATTATTATTATTATTATTCCCTCATCTGTAAAATAGGGATTAAGACTGTGAGCCCCACATGGACAACCTTGATTACCTTGTAGCCCCCCCAGCGCTTAGAACAGTGCTTGGCACATAGTAAGCACTTAAGAAATACCAACATTATTATTATTATTATTCCCTCATCTGTAAAATGGGGATTAAGACTGTGAGCCCCACATGGGACAACCTTGATCACCTTGTATCCCCCCCAGCGCTTAGAACAGTGCTTGGCATATAGTAAGTGCTTAACAAATACCAACATTATTATTATTCCCTCATCTGTAAAATGGGGATTAAGACTGTGAGCCCCACATGAGACAACCTTGATTAGTACAGTGCTCTGCACATAGTAAGCGCTCAATAAATATGATTGATTGATTGATTGATTACCTTGTATCCCCCCCAGTGCTTAGAATAGTGCTTGGCATATAGTAAGTGCTTAACAAATACCAACATCATTATTATTATTCCCTCATCTGTAAAATGGGGATTAAGACTGTGAGCCCCACATGGGACAACCTTGATAACCTTGTATCCCCCCCAGTGCTTAGACTAGTGCTTGGCATATAGTAAGCGCTTAACAAATACAAACATTATTATTATTCCCTCATCTGTAAAATGGGGATTAAGACTGTGAGCCCCACGTGGGACAACCTTGATCACCTTGTATCCCCCCAGCGCTTAGAACAGTGCTTGGCATATAGTAGCGCTTAATACCAACATTATAATTATTATTATTATTATTCCCTCATCTGTAAAATGGGGATTAAGACTGTGAGCCCCACATGGACAACCTTGATTACCTTGTAGCCCCTCCAGCGCTGAGAACAGTGCTTGGCATATAGTAAGTGCTTAACAAATACCAACATCATTATTATTATTATTATTATTCCCTCATCTGTAAAATGGGGATTAAGACTGTGAGCCCCACATGAGACAACCTTGATCACCTTGTATCCCCCCCAGTGCTTAGAACAGTGCTTGGCCTATAGTAAGTGCTTAACAAATACCAACATCATTATTATTATTCCCTCATCTGTAAAATGGGGATTAAGACTGTGAGCCCCACGTGGGACAACCTTGAACACCTTGTATCCCCCCCCAGCGCTTAGAACAATGCACATAGTAAGCGCTTAACAAATACCAACGTTTTTATTATATGGGACAGGGACCGCGTCCAACCCAATTAGCTTGTGTCTACCCCAGTACTTAGTGCAGTGCCTGGCACATAGTGAGCGCTTAACAACTACCACAAGTCGAAGGGAGGAGAGTTACTGAATCCCCATTCCGTGACGAGGGGACAGAGGCGCACAGAAGTTAAGTGGTTTGCCCAAGGTCACAGAGCAGGCCCGTGGCAGAGCAGGGATTAGATCCCAGGCCTCCTGATTCCTAGGTCCACGCGCTAAACAGCTTCAGAGCTGTTTCTTCAGGCCATTTAGCGTCAGGTAAAAACAAAAGTTGGCAGAGAGCTAGGGGACTTTGAACCCTGCCGGTCAGTTAGCTCGAGTTGTAAAGTGAGGAAATAAAGACAGTGAGGATTCGAGTCTAGTTGAAAAAGGGAAGTTATTTTAGCTCTTACTTCGGGCCACGTATCTCGTTACTGAATATAGAGCGTGAGTCCCGATGGGACGGGGACTGGGTCTGACCTGATTAGCTCAGATTCATTCAGTCGTATTTGTTGAGCGCTTACTGTGTGCAGAGCACTATTTATTTATTTATTTATTTTATTTGTACAGATCTATTCTATTTATTTTATTTTGTTAGTATGTTTGGTTTTGTTCTCTGTCTCCCCCTTTTAGACTGTGAGCCCACTGTTGGGTAGGGACTGTCTCTATATGTTGCCAATTTGTACTTCCCAAGCGCTTAGTACAGTGCTCTGCACATAGTAAGCGCTCAATAAATATGATTGATGATGACTAAGCACTTGGGAAGTCCAAGTTGGCAACATATAGAGACGGTCCCTACCCAACTAAGCGGGCTCACAGTCTAGAAGGGGGAGACAGAGAACGAAACCAAACATATTAGCAGAATAAAATAAATAGAATAGATATGTACAAGTAAAATAAATAGAGTGATAAATATGTACAGACATATATACATATATCCTTATTCTATAGATGAGGTAACTGAGGCACAGAGAAGTGAAGTGACGTACCCAAATACACAGCGGACAAGTGGCAGAGCCAGAAATAGTTAGAGCCCAGGTCCTCTGAGTCCCAGGCCCGAGGTTTTGGCCATTGGGCCAGGCTGTTTCTTGTCTGCTGTGTGACATTAACAAGTCACTTCAATCAATCAATCGTATTTATTGAGCATTTACTGTGTGCAGAACACTGTACTAAACGCTTGGGAAGTCCAAGTTGGCAACATATAGAGACGGTCCCTACCCAACAGTGGGCTCACTTCACTTCTCTGGACCTCAGTTACCTCATCTGCAAAATGGGGGTTCAATACCTGTTGTTCCTTCAGCTTAGATGATGAGCCTCATTTGGGACCTGATAATAATAATAATAATAGTAATAATAATTAATAATAATAATACTGTGTATTATTCAGTACTGTGGCAAGCAGTGTTCTAAGCGCTGGGGGAGATACAAGGTGATCAGGTTGTCCCATGTGGGGCTCACAATCTTAATCCCCATTTTACAGATGAGGGAACTGAGGCACAGAGAAGTGAAGTGACTTGCCCAAAGTCACACAGCTGACAAGTGCCGGAGCCGGGATTGGAACCCATGACCTCTGACTCCCAAGCCCGGGCTCTTTCCACTGAGCCGTGCTGTGATCTTATACCTACCCCAGCGCTTTGTACAGTGTGTGGTGCATAGTGAGCACTTAATAAAAACCACAATTGTCGATAATAGTAGTAGAAGATGCCAAGATACTATTTACTATTCTATTTATTTTGTTATGTGTTGTTTTGTTGTCTGTCTCCCCCTTCTAGACTGTGAGCCCGCTATTGGGTAAGGACCATCTCTATATGTTACCAACTTGTACTTCCCAAGCGCCTAGTACAGTGCTCTGCACACAGTAAGCGCTCAATAAATACGATTGAATGAATGAAAGATACAGTAGAAGCCTTTCGGAATTTCCTGGGGGATCCATCTGATTAGATGAACGCTCCCTCTTGGCTGTAAGCTCCACATGGACAGGGTTTATTTATACTTACCCTTGTATTGTAACCTTCCAGGCGCTTAGTACAGTGCACTGCACATAGTAGGTGCTTAGTAAATTCCAGTCATTTATGGATCCAGGTATTGATTTTGCCCCTTACAGGCTATGTGACAATACAGTGATTATATTTGTTAAATGAACATTATGTGCCAAGCCCTTTAGTAAGAATTGGGACAAATTCTGCCTCTGGGTCCTCATCAGTGATATTTATTGAGCGCTTACGGTGTCCAGAGCCTGTACTAATTGCTTCGGAGAGGACAATGCACAGCGGTGGTAGACTCATTCCTTCCTTCATTCATTCATTCATTCAATCGTATTTATTGAGCGCTTATTGTGTTCAGAGCCCTGTACTAAGTGCTTCAGAGAGGACAATGCACAGCGTTGGTAGACTCTTTCCTTCCTTCCTTCATTCATTCAATCGTATTTATTGAGCGCTTACTGTGTGCAGAGCACTGTACTAAGTGCTTGGGAAGTACAAGTTGGCTGTCCGCGGTGACCTCACAGTCTAGACCGTCCGATACAGTTGGGCTTCGACTGTCGGGGTTCGGTATTTTGCTCTTCACCGAGTGGGTTTCCAATAAATCAGTCGATCGTATTTACAATTGTACCCGGTCAGTTGTGCGCTTACAATGTGCAGAGCACTGTGCAGAGCGCTTGGGAGAGTACGCTACAACATAATAAGCAGGCATGTTCCCTGGCCGTAACATAGAGGATACGGATGGATAACTTCCTCTTGGGTAGCATCGTCAACTCCAAAGCATCACCAAACAATTCGAGGGGAAATCAATCAATCAATTGTATTTATTGAGCGCTTACTCTGTGCAGAGCACTGTACTAAGCGCTTGGGAAGTAGAAGTTGGCAACAAATAGAGACGGTCCCCACCCAACAGTGGGCTCACGGTCTAGAAGGGGGAGGCAGAGAACAAAATAAATAGAATAGATATGTACAGGTTAAATAAATAGATGGGTTCAAATCCCGGCTCCGCCATTTGTCAGCTGTGTGACCTTGGGCAAGTCACTTCACTTCTCCGGGCCTCAGTTCCCTCATCTGGAAAATGGGGATGAGAATGTGGTTCTGTCCTCTCCTCCCTTATTTACCAGTGGAAAACGTCCTTAATGACTCAGATTCTAGAGATGAAAGAACCCAGAATAAACGTCGGAACAACGCTTTTATCCTTCTGGAAACCGAAAGCACTTTGTGGTTAGGGTGTCACACCATAAAATCAGTGGGATTTATTGAGCACTTAGTACGGGCAGAGCACCGCACTAAGTGCTGGAGAAAGTACAGTAAAGCAGAGTTGATAGGCACATTCAATCAATCAATCAATCGTATTTATTGAGCACTTACTGTGTGCAGAGCACTGTACTAAGTGCTTGGGAAGTCCAAGTTGGCAACATATAGAGACAGTCCCTACCCAACAGCGGGCTCACAGTCTAGAAGGGGGAGACAGAGAACAAAACCAAACATATTAACAAAATAAAATAAATAGAATAGATACGTACGGAGCTTAAGGGAGCAACAAGATTGGTGGAGGAATGGGTTTTTGGACATCTTTCCATTTTCATTCAATCGTATTTATTGAGCGCTTACTGTGTGCAGAGCACTGTACTAAGCGCTTGGGAAGTACAAGTCGGCAACATATAGAGACGGTCCCTACTCAACGGGAATGTCCTTCATTCACTTGTTCCATTCACTTCTGTCCCCTGAATTGTTATCAAGTTGTGTAGACAACTAGATTGTGTGCTCTTTGAAGGCGGGGCTTATGTCCGTTCACTGGAACTCTCCCAAGTGTTTAGTACAGTGCTTGCCACATGGTGAGCGTGTGGTAAATCCCGTTTAAAAAAAATAAAGAAGCATTTAGATATAATAATGATGATGATGGCATTTCTTAAGCGCTTACTATGTGCAAAGCACCGTTCTAAGCGCTGGGGAGGTTACAAGGTGATCAGGTTGCCCCGCATGGGGCTCACAGGCTTCGTATACCTGTATATATGTTTGTACATATTTATTACTCTATTTATTTATTTTACTTGTACATATCTATTCTATGTATTTTATTTTGTTAGTATGTTTGGTTTTGTTCTCTGTCTCCCCCGTTAGACTGTGAGCCCACTGTTGGGTAGGGACCGTCTCTATATGTTGCCAACTGGTACTTCCCAAGCGCTTAGTACAGTGCTCTGCACACAGTAAGCGCTCAATAAATATGATTGATTGATTCATCCCCATTTTCCAGATGAGGGAACTGAGGCCCAGAGAAGTGAAGTGACTTGCGCAAAGTCCCACAGAGCCGGGATTTGAACCCATGACCTCTGACTCCGCCGCTTCTCGGGCCGCACCGTTTCTTACCCTCAATGATTTTATCATTAGCTAAACGGCACGACGCGAGTTCCCGGTGACTCTTGAGGGGAACACCATGATCATTAAAATATTCCAGTTGCTTGTGGCTTACTAACGATACGCCTCATTTTTGTGTTGCAGATATTGGACTGATCACGATGACCGGTTTTTGTACATGTTGATGGAGTACGTGCCCGGAGGGGAGCTTTTCAGTTACCTACGTAACATGGGACGCTTCAACAACAGCACAGGACTGTTTTACTCCACGGAAATCATCTGCGCGATAGAGTACATCCACTCCAAAGAAATAGTTTACAGGGACCTTAAACCCGAAAACATCCTCTTAGATAAAGAAGGCCACATCAAGCTTACGGATTTTGGATTTGCGAAGAAGATGGTCGACAAGTAAGGCGGACCCTCTTTCGTTACTCTATTTATTTCACTTGTACCTATCTGTTCTATTTATTTTATTTTGTTAGTACGTTTGGTTTTGTTCTCTGTCTCCCCCTTTTAGATTGTGAGCCCACTGTTGGGTAGGGACTGTCTCTATCATTGATTGATTGATTGATTTTACTTGTACATATCTATTCTATTTATTTTATTTTGTTAGTATGTTTGGTGTTGTTCTCTGTCTCCCCCTTTTAGATTGTGAGCCCACTGTTGGGTAGGGACTGTCTCTATCGTTGATTGGTTTTACTTGTACATATCTATTCTATTTATTTTATTTTGTTAGTATGTTTGGTTTTGTTCTCCGTCTCCCCCTTCTAGACTGTGAGCCCACTGTTGGGTAGGGACTGTCTCTATGTGTTGCCAATTTGTACTTCCCAAGCGCTTAATACAGTGCTCTGCACATAGTAAGCGCTCAATAAATATGATTGATTGGGAACAGATGTCCCCAACTTAAACCCACAGGAAGAATTTCTGTCACAGTCGGATTTTATCAGTCATTGATTGATTGGGAACAAATATCCCGAACTTAAACCCACAGGAAGAATTTCTGTCACGGTCGGATTTTATCAATCATTGATTGATTGGGAACAAATGTCCCCAACTTAAACCCACAGGAAGAATTTCTGTCACATTCGGATTTTATCAGTCATTGATTGATTGGGAACAAATGTCCCCAACTTAAACCCACAGGAAGAATTTCTGTCACATTCGGATTTTATCAATCATTGATTGATTGGGAACAAACGTCCCCAACTTAAACCCACAGGAAGAATTTCTGTCACGTTCGGATTTTATCAGTCATTGATTGATTGGGAACAAACGTCCCCAACTTAAACCCACAGGAAGAATTTCTGTCACGTTCGGATTTTATCAGTCATTGATTGATTGGGAACAAATGTCCCCAACTTAAACCCACAGGAAGAATTTCTGTCACTGTCGGATTTTATCAATCAATCGATCGGATTTCTTTTATGAACCTTGTTTTGTTTTGGTTAACCCGTGGGAAGGCGTCTTTAATTACCGTTGGAGCTGAGAGTGATAATATAATAATTGTGGTGTTTGCTCTGGGGAGTTTACAAGGTGATCAGGTTGTCCCACGTGGGGCTCACAGTCTTCATCCCCATTTTGCAAATGAGGTAACTGAGGCACAGAGAAGTGAAGTGACATGCTCAAAGTCCCACAGCTGACAAGTGGCGGAGCCGGGATTTGAACCCATGACCTCTGACTCCAAAGCCCGGACTCTTATACAAGATAATCAGGTCAGATTCAGTTCCTGACCCACGTGTGACTCACAGAGAAAGAGAGGGAGGGGGACCAGGTATGGACTCCCCATTTAACAGATGAGGAAACAGGCTCAGAGAAGTGAAGTGACGTGCCCAAGCAGCGTGGCTCAGTGGGAAGAGCACGGGCTTGGGAGCCAGAGGTCATGGGTTCTAATCCCGGCTCCACCACTTGTCGGCTGTGTGACTCTGGGCAAGTCACTTCACTTCTTCAAGACTGTGAGCCCACTGTTGGGCAGGGACCGTCTCTATATGTTGCCAACTTGGACTTCCCAAGCGCTTAGTACAGTGCTCTGCATGCAGTAAGCGCTCAATAAATACTATTGATTGATTCTCTGGGCCTCAGTTCCCTCATCTGTAAAATGGGGATGAAGACGGTGAGCCCCCCGTGGGACAACCTGATCATCTTGTATCCCCCCCAGCGCTTAGAACAGTGCTTTGCACACAGTAAGCGCTTAATAAATACCACCATTATTATTATTATTATTACCCATCAGGTGGCAAGTGGAAGAAGCGGGTTAGAATCTCAGGCCCCTGCTCTTTCCACTAGGCCACACTGCTTCCGACGTCAGGCTAATCTTTGCCAGTACCTTGAACACATCCCTGGATGTATTCCCTGGATTTGGAGTCAGAGGTCATGGGTTCAAATCCTGGCTCCGCCAACTGTCGGCTGTGTGACTTTGGACGAGTCACATCAATCAATCAATCGTATTTATTGAGCGCTTACTGTGTGCAGAGCACTGTACTAAGCGCTTGGGAAGTCCAAGTTGGCAACATATAGAGACAGTCCCTACCCAACAGTGGGCTCACAGTCTAAAAGACTTCACTTCTCTGGGCCTCAGTTCCCTCATCTGGAAAATGGGGATTGAGGCTGTGAGCCCCACGAGGGACAACCTGATCACCTTGTAACCTCCGCAGCGCTTAGAGCAGTGCTTTGCACATAGTAAGCGCTTAATAAATGCCATCATTATTATTATTCAATGTGCATTTCGGAAGGGGAGAAGTTGAGCTTGGGCCGAGGGCATCCAAAGTTGAGCTTGGGCCGAAGCAGCGTGGCTCAGCGGAAAGAGCCCGGGCTTTGGAGTCAGAGGTCGTGGGTTCGAATCCCGGCTCCGCCGCGTGTCTGCTGTGTGACTTTGGGCAAGTCACTTGACTTCCCTGTGCCTCAGTTACCTCATCTGTGAAATGGGGGGTGAAGACTGTGAGCCCCACGTGGGACAACCTGAGGACCTTGTACCTATTCCAGCGCTTAGAACAGTGCTTGGCACATAGTAAGCGCTTAACAAATGCCATCATTATTATTACTATTACTTAAGACTGTGAGTCAGGTGTATTTATCGAGCGCTTAAGGTGTGCAGGGCACTGTACTAAGCGGTTGGAAGAGTATAATACTCTGGGCCTCAGTTACCTCATCTGCAAAATGGGGATTCATTCCTGCTCCCTCCCACTTAAGACTGTGAGTCAGTTGTATTTATCGAGCGCTTAAGGTGTGCAGAGCACTGTACTAAGCGGTTGGGAGAGTATAATACTCTGGGCCTCAGTTACCTCATCTGTAAAATGGGAATTCTTTCCTGCTCCCTCCTACTTAAGACTGTGAGTCAGTTGTTTTTATCGAGCGCTTAAGGTGTGCAGAGCACTGTACTAGGCAGTTGGGAAAGTATGATACTCTGGGCCTCAGTTACCTCATCTGTAAAATGGGGATTCACTCCTGCTCCCTCCTACTTAAGACTGTGGGAGGAGTAATTTAAAAAAATGATAAATCATATTTGGAAGTAAGAAACTGTATTTCCCGAGCGCTTAATAGACAGACATGTTCAGTGCCCACAAGGAACTTACAGTCTAGAAGGGAACACAGACATTAATATAGATTACAGAAATGTACATAATCAGTCAGTTGTATTTATTGAGCGCTTACTGTGTGCACAGCACTGTACTAAGCGCTTGGAAAGTACAAGTTGGCAACATATAGAGACAGTCCCTACCCAACAGTGGGCTCACAGTCTAGAAGGGGGAGACGGAGAACAAAACCAAACATCTTAACAAAATAAAATAAATAGAATAGATATGCACAAGTAAAATCATCATCATCAATCGTATTTGTTGAGCGCTTACTGTGTGCAGAGCACTGTACTAAGCGCTTGGGAAGTACAAGTTGGCAACATATAGAGACAGTCCCTACCCAGCAGTGGGCTCACAGTCTAAAAGAAAATAGAGTCATAAATATGTAACTGTATGTAATATGTATTTAAATACATATAAATAGAGTAATAAATATGTAACTGTGTAATATGTATGCAAATACATATTATGTACATAATGTGTATGTAAATGTAATATGTACATTTCCAAATGTAACTACCCATCAAAAGATTCCCAAAAGCATTACATAAGTGTTGTGGGGCTGTGATCCTCCTGTGGGACAGGGACTGTTTCCAACCTAACTTGCATCTGCTCCAGCGTGTAGAACAGCGCTTGGCACATAGTAAGCGCTTAATAAGTTCCATAGTGGTAATTAGTACTTGAAAAAAGCCACGATTGTTATTACCCCCCGGAGCTCCTAGAAATATGTGCATCGGTGAAGCCGTTTTATAGGCGTAATAATAATAATAATGGCATTTGTTAAGCGCTTACTATGTGCAAAGCACCGTTTAATGTGTCCCCTTGATTTATCTGAAGTGCTGCCCTTAATCCTTTTAAAGGTATCTTTGCCAAATAATAATAATGGCGTTTATTAAGCGCTTACGATGTGCAAATGAACTTCCTGGTGAGCCCTGCCCTCCTACTAGATAGGAAATTCCCAGGCCATAACAGGAACGTCAGAGGCAGAGCCGGGAGACTATCAAGTGTTCTCAAGGAACTCTCATTCCAAATATTTTCGGGGGGCGGCGGGGGGGAATGCTTTTTGGAATCTTTTGATGGGTAGTTACATTTGGAAATGTACATATTACATTTACATACGCATTATAATAATAATAATGGCATTTATTAAGCGCTTGCTATGTGCAGAGCACTGTTCTAAGCGCTGGGGAATTTACAAGGTGATCAGGTTGTCCCACGTGGGGCTCACAGTCTGCATCCCCATTTTACAGGTGAGGGAACTGAGGCCTAGAGAAGTTAAGTGACTTGGCCAAAGTCCCACAGCTGACAAGTGGCGGGGCCGGGATTTGAACCCATGACCTCTGACTCCAAAGCCCGGCTTTTTCCACTGAGCCACGCTGCTTCTCTAACATACATCTTACCTCCTTCCCTTCCCCACAGCACCTGTATATATGTTTGTACATATTTATTACTCTATTTTATTTATTTTACTTGTGCATATCTATTCTATTTATTTTATTTTATTAGTATGTTTGGTTTTGTTCTCTGTCTCCCCCTTTTAGACTGTGAGCCCACTGTTGGGTAGGGACTGTCTCTATATGTTGCCAACTTGTACTTCCCAAGCGCTTAGTACAGTGCTCTGCACACAGTGAGCGCTCAATAAATACGATTGATGATGATGGGGACACTCTGTATAGTCTGTAAGTTTAGTCAGTCCGTCAGGCGTATTTATTGAGCGCTTAAACTGTGTGCAGAGCACTGTACTAAGCACTTGAGAGAGGACAGCAGAGTGGAACAGACACATTCCCGGCCCACAACACGTATACAGTCTAGACTGTAAGCTCATTTGTGGGCAGGGAATGTGTCTCCCAACTCTGCTCTACTAGTATATTGTCCAGCGCTTAGAACAGTGCTTTGCACATGGTAAGCGCTTAACAAATGCCGTCATTATTATTACCGTGCACACAGAAAGCGCTCAGTAAGTACCGTTGATTGACTGACTGATAGGCACTAGTCAAATCTTCTGGATAGGCTGCGTCTTGGAGTCCCACAACCGAGGTTTATCCGCCGTTTCCAATGGGAAACTCCGTTTATCCGCATTCCCTGAAAGCAGTAGGGAGAATGGGTTTGGGGAGTCAGAGGACCTGAGTTGTAATCCCGCATCTGTCGCTTTGCTTCTGTGGGGCTCAGTTTCCTCCTCTGGAAAATGGGGGCTAAATAACTAGTCTCCCTGATTGTGAGCCCACTGTTGGGTAGGGACCGTCTCTATATGTTGCCAACTTGTACTTCCCAAGCGCTTAGTCCAGTGCTCTGCACACAGTAAGCGCTCAATAAATACGATTGATTGATTGGAGTGTGAGCCCCGTGTGGGACAGGAACTGTGTCCAACCTAATTAACTTGTACGTGCCCCGGTGCTTAGAACAGTACTTGACACATTAAAATCAATCAGTGGTATTTATTGAGTGCTTACTGTATGCAGTGCACTGTACTAAGCACTTGGGACGACAGTATTATATAACCGGGTTGGTGATAATAATAATGATGATGATGGCATTTATTAAGTACTTACTATGTGCAAAGCACTGTTCTAAGCGCTGGGGAGGTTACAAGGTGATCAGGTTGTCCCACGGGGGGCTCACAGTCTTCATCCCCGTTTTACAGATGAGGTCACTGAGGCCCAGAGAAGTGAAGTGGCTTGCCCAGAGTCACACAGCTGACAATTGGCGGAGCAGGATTTGAACCCATGACCTCTGACTCCGAAGTCCGTGCTCTTTTCCACTGAGCCACGCTCCCTGCCAAGGACGAGCTTAGGCTAAACAGATATTTATCAATCAATCAATCAGTCGTATTTATTGAGCACTTACTGTGTGCAGAGCACTGTACTAAGCGCTTGGGAAGTACAAGTTGGCAACATATAGAGATGGTTGCCTCTCAACTCTAAATATATTATAAATAAATAATATATTTATTATTATTGTTATTACAAACTTAGTGGTGTTAGGAGTCGTCAATATTTTCAGTGTTTTTACATTAGGGTGTCTATAAGGAGCGCTCCCCTGCCCCTCTGTCGGAACAATTGAATTTTTTGAAACTACTTCAGAGTAGTGAGTTCCTGTTTTCTCTCTCCCTGCTCATTTGAGCCATTGGCCGCTTTATAGCTAATGAAGCCATTATTGCCTTTAGGAAAAGGCCAATTATCCTGCAAAATCAATTAAATTTCCAAAGCTTAGAGGGTTTATTTTAGAGAGCTTTGTGGCCAGAAACTTGATTATGTTTTAAGCCTCAGCTTTATTGGGAAGATGCTGCCTCCTGGTGACTGTTTTCTTTGGGTCCAATAATAATAATAATAATAATAATGGCATTTGTTAAGCGCTTACTATGTGCAAAGCACTGTTCTAAGCACTGGGGGGATACAAGGTGATCAGGTTGTCCCAAATGGAGCTCACAGTCTTAATCCCCATTTTACAGATGAGGGAAGTGCTCGGAGAAGTGAAGCGACTTGCCCAAGCTCACACAGCAGACCTGTGGTGGAGCTGGGATTTGAACCCATGACCTCTGACTCTAAAGCCCTTGCTCTTTCCAGTGAGCCATGCTGCTTCTCTGATCTCTGATCTGTTCTTTTAGCCCAAAGGCCCTCAATAATAATAATGATGATAATAATAATGATGGCATTTATTAAACACTTACTACGTGCCAAGCACTGTTCTAAGTGCTGGGGAGATACAGGGTGATCAGGTGGGGCTCACATGTATACATGTTTGTATGTATTTATTACTGTCTTATTTTATTTGTACATATTTATTCTATTTATTTTATTTTGTTAATATGTTTTGTTTTGTTGTCTGTCTCCCCCTTCTAGACTGTGAGCCCACTGTTGGGTAGGGACCATCTCTAGATGTTGCCAACGTGGACTTCCCAAGCACTCTGCGCACAGTAAGCGCTCAATAAACACGATCGAATGAATGAAGGAATGAATTCCCATTTTACAGATGAGGTAACTGAGGCCCAGAGAAGTGAAGTGGCTTGCCCACAGTCACACAGCTGACAGTTGGCAGAGGCGGAATTCGAATCCATGACCTCTGACTCCAAAGCCCGGGCTCTTTCCACTAAGCCACGCTGCTTCTCTATGTACCCGCCGTCTAGGTAACTGGGCCTCAGTTACCTCATCTGTAAAAAGAGCATTAAAACTGTGAGCCCGGTGTGGGACAAGGACTGTGTATGACCTGATTTTCTTGTATCTCCCCCCTGCTCCATAATCAATCAGTCAATCGTATTTATTGAGCGCTTACTGTGTGCAGAGCACTGTAGTAAGCGCTTGGGAAGTACAAGTTGGCAACATATAGAGACGGTCCCTACCCAATAGTGGGTTCACAGTCTTAAAGGGGGAGACAGGGAACAAAACCAAACATACTAACAAAATAAAATAAATAGGATAGATATGTACAAGTAAAATAAATAAATAAATAGAGTAATAAATATGTACAAACATATATACATATATACAGGTGCTGTGGGGAAGGGAAGGAGTAATGCAGTGCCTGATGCATAGTAAGTGCATAACAAATACTGTTTAAAAAAAAGAAAGAGGTTTGCTTTGGTGCTAGATCAGAAGGGAGACTTTCTGAATAAGTGGAAGGTATTTTTTCAAAGAGAACTGCATGCTTTGGGAGGTATATTGTGGGATAAATAGCCAGGCCAGTGAAGGGTTAGGGATTTAGTGAAATGACAAAACCTGATGACATAGAGCGGCGTGGCTCAGTGGAAAGAGCCCGGGCTTTGGAGTCAGAGGTCATGGGTTCAAATCCCGGCTCTGCCACTTGTCAGCTGTGTCACTTTGGACAAGTCACTTCACTTCTCTGGGCCTCAGTTACCTCATCTGTAAAATGGGGATTAAGATTGTGAGCCCCCGTGGGACAACCCGATCACTTTGTAACCTCCCCAGAGCTTAGAACAGTGCTTTGCACATAGTAAGCGCTTAATAAATGCCATCACTATTATTATTATTATAGCAAGTGCATAACAAATACCATTTAAAAAAAAAGAAAGAGGTTTCCTTTGGTGCTCAATCAGAAGGGAGACTTTCTGAATAATTGGAGGGTATTTTTTCAAAGAGAACTGTGTGCTTTGGGAGGTATATTGTGGGATAAATAGCCAGGCCAGTGACGGATTAGGGAGTTAGTTAAATGACAAAACCTGATGACAAAGAGCAGCGTGGCTCAGTGGAAAGAGCATGGACTTTGGAGTCAGAGGTCATGGGTTCAAATTCCGACTCTGCCACTTGTCAGCTGTGTGACTTTGGGCAAGTCACTTCACTTTGTGCTTCAGTTACCTCATCTGTAAAATGGGGATTAAGACTGTGAGCCCCGTGTCGGACAACCTGAACACCTTGTAACTTCCCCAGTGCTTAGAACAGTGTTTTGCACATAGGAAGCGCTTAATAAATGCCATTATTATTTAAAGAGGACTGCCTCAGTGAAGCTGAAGGATCCAGAGGGGCAGCAATACAGCCCACATATTCATTACGCCAGCTAGATGGAGCGAGAAACTGAAAGAGCACGGGCTCCGCTGCTGTGCTTCTCTTCCAAAATTCAACAGGCTGCTTTTTCTACATTTCTGACCGCGTGTGGCAGTGCCGTGGGCTAACGAAAGAGATTGTAATTCCCGTTTCAGGATGGATTAGAAATGTCAAAGCGTAATGTAGATCCAAGAACGGGAGGTATTTTAATTTCCCCTTTTTTTTTCCAAGGTGTTTGTCAAGCGCTTACTGTGTACCCGGCTCTTAACTAAGCGCCGGGTTAGAGTCAAGCTGATGAGGTTGGACACGGTCCGTGTCCCACATGAGGCTCACAGTCTTAATCCCCATTTTACAGGTGAGGGGATTGAGGTGCAGAAAAGGGAAGCGACTTGCCCAAGGTGACGCAGCAGGCAAGTGGCGGAGCCGAAATTAGAGCCCAGGCCCATTCTGATTCCCAAGCTCACACCCTAGCCACAAGGCCACACTGATTCTGCCTAACTTGTTCTAGAAACTAAGTTCATGTAATGGATCATTTCAACATCGCTTAAGTGCTACAACATGCAGAAGCATTGCCTCCAGGGCACAGTGCTTGGCACATAGTAAGAGCTTAACAAATGCCATCATTATTATTATTCTTATATAATAGATATTAAACAGCTACTGTCCTTCAAGAAACTCTTCCAAGTGCTTAGCACAGAACTCTACACACGGTACGCACTAAAATACCATGGATTGATTGATTCAAGGAGCCTAAAAATCTAATGGGGAAGACATTTGGACACAAGCTTTGAATATTCAATAGACTAAAGAGTATAAGCATATGTAGAAATGATAAAAGACAAATATAGACCATTAAATAAATATCACATAATAGGTCTATACGTTCGTGCTAGATGGATTTGCTTCACCAGGGAAGAAGAGAAATAGGTTATGGCGGTAGCATGTTCTGTGTCATTTGTTTAGTGAAATTTGATTAACCTGGGCAAATGTCAGTATGAATTGATGTTTTCAAAATACCAGAATCTAACTTCAGAAAAGTTACCGATGGAGATGACTTGAGGTTTCGGATTGGTTTAAATTTAGTTTTACTAAATATTCTAAACCAGGAACCAGCAATTACCCTCGCTGGAGTGGTATCAGGAGGAAATATGAAGCTGAAAAGTTTTATTAAAGATAACTTCTGTTATCTCTATCATCTGCTAACAGGGTGGCCTAGTGGAAAGAGCGCGAACCTGGGTGTCAGAGGAGGTGGGTTCCAATCCCAGCTCCGCAGCTTGTCTGCTGTGTGACCTTGGGCAAGTCACTTCCCTTCTCTGGGCCTCAGTTTCCTCATCTGCAAAATGGGAATTCAATATTGGCTCTCCCTCCTACTTAGACTGGGGGTCCCATGTGGGACTTGGTTATCTTGTCTCTTCCCCAGCACAGTGCTTGGCCCATAATAAGTGCCACAATTACTATTAGTATTATTATCATCATTATGTGGGTCAATCAATCAATCGTATTTATTGAGCGCTTACTGTGTGCAGAGCACTGTACTAAGCGCTTGGGAAGTACAAGTCGGCAACACATAGAGACAGTCCCTACCCAACAGCGGGCTCACAGTCTAGAAGTCGTGGACTGTGTCCAACCTGATTAGCTTTTTTCTACGCCAGCACTTAGTACAGTGCTTGGGACATAATACGCGCCTCCCTCCCATCCCTTCCCCTCTAGCCTGTACGCTTCTTTTAGGCAGGGAATGTGGCTGTTTTATTATACTGGGGTACTCTCCCAAGTACTGAGTGCTCTGCACACAATTAGTGCTTAATCAACCCCAGCACTTAGTACAGTGCTTGGGACATAATACGCACCTCCCTCCCATCCCTTCCCCTCTAGCCTGTATGCTTGTTTTGGGCAGGGAATGTGTCTGTTTTATTTTACTGGGGTACTCTCCCAAGCACTGAGTGCTCTGCACACAATTAGTGCTTAATCAACCCCAGCACTTAGTACAGTGCTTGGGACGTAATACGCGCCCCCCTCCCATCCCTTCCCCTCTAGCCTGTACGCTTGTTTTGGGCAGGGAATGTGTCTGTTTTATTATACTGGGGTACTCTCCCAAGCACTGAGTGCTCTGCACACAATTAATGCTTAGTAAATATTAGCGACCGATTCTCTGTCTCCCTCTTTCCCCTCACAAATATAAGAAGAAACATTCTTCTGGTCAGTTTTATTCTCCGTGAAACGCAGTACCGCTTTTTACTGATTGCCGTGAACGTGGAGCACGTCGGAAACAGTAAGGATCTTTTTGGTGCCTTTTCTCAAATTCTCCCTTTTCCTAGGACATGGACGCTGTGCGGAACGCCTGAATACCTGGCCCCCGAGGTCATTCAGAGTAAAGGTCACGGAAGGGCAGTGGACTGGTGGGCCCTAGGAATTCTGATATTTGAGATGCTGTCAGGGTAAGTGGCCGTTCTGAATATCATTTCAAGTGTTCTCAAGGAACTCTCATTCCAAATATTTTTGGTGGGAATGCTTTTTGGAATCTTTTGATGGGCAGTTACATTTGGAAATGTACATATTACATTTACATGCGCATTATAATAATAATAATGGCATTTATTAAGCGCTTACTGTGTGCAGAGCACTGTTCTAAGCGCTGGGGAATTTACAAGGTGATCAGGTTGTCCCACGTGGGGCTCACAGTCTTCGTCCCCGTTTTACAGGTGAGGGAACTGAGGCCCAGAGAAGTTAAGTGACTTGCCCAAAGTCCCACAGCTGACAAGTGGCGGAGCCGGGATTTGAACCCATGACCTCTGACTCCAAAGCCCGTGCTCTTTCCACTGAGCCACGCTGCTTCTCTAACATACATCTTACCTCCTTCCCTTCCCCACAGCACCTGGATATATGTATATATGTTTGTACATATTTATTACTCTATTTATTTATTTTGCTTGTACATATCTATTCTATTTATTTTATTTTGTTAATATGTTTGGTTTTGTTCTCTGTCTCCCCCTTCTGGACTGTGAGCCCACTGTTGGGTAGGGACCGTCTGTAGATGTTGCCAACTTGGACTTCCCAAGCGCTTAGTACAGTGCTCTGCACACAGTAAGCGCTCAATAAATACGATTGATTGATTGAAGCCAACAGCCCTGTCCTGGCAAGATGGTCTTGTGGTTACTGGTAGAACAAGACTGAGAGAACACAGAAGACGAGGGCCTATGTACATATCTGTAAATTATGGATTTGTCCACAAGTGTTGTGGGGTGGAGGGTGGGTTGAAAACCAAGTGCTTAAAGGGGACAGATTGACGTGTATTGGCGATGCAGAAGGGTGAAGGGAGTAAGGGAAATGTTTAGTCTGGGAAAGCCCCTTGGAGGAGATGGAATTATAATATAATAAGAGAAGCAGCGTGGCTAAGAGAAGCAGCATGGCTCAGTGGAAAGAGCCCAGGCTTTGGAGTAAGTGGTCGTGGGTTCAAATCAAATGCCATCATTATTATTATTTTTATTATTATAAGGCGTCAAAGGTGGGGAGGGTGATTGCCTGTGGGATATGAAGGGGGAAGGAGTTCCAAGGCAGAAGGAGGACGTGGACGAGGGGTCAGTGGTGGGAGAGACGAGATCACGATACAGTGAGGAGGACGTGGACGAGGGGTCGGTGGTGGGAGAGACGAGGTCACGGTACAGTGAGGAGGTTTGCATCAAAGGATTGAAGTGAGCAGGCTGCGTTGAAGGAAATCAGCCAGGGAAGAGAGGTAAAATTAATAATAATAGTAATAATAGCATTTATTAAGCGCTTACTATGTGCTAAGTGCTGGGGAGGTTACAAGGTGATCAGGTTGTCCCACGGGGGGCTCACGGTCTTCATCCCCATTTTACAGATGAGGTAACTGAGTCACAGAGAAGTTAAGTGGCTTGCCCAAAGTCACACAGCTGACAATTACTCACTCATATCCCCTGCTCTGAGGAGGGAAAGTATCAAATTGGTTTCTTGCTGCATCCTAAGGACAACCAGACTCCAGGGATGTGCCACTTGTCCTTTTATCCTCTTTAGGGGATTTACTAAATTATTCTACAGTATTTACTCAGTTCACATGATGCTTCAGAATTTAAACTGCTTGGTTTCAACAGTCTCACTTGGCATTGTCCATCTTAAGAATTTTCTTGGAAGCTCAGATCTTGCTTCTGTGCATGTTCTTCTAGACTGTGCGCCCACTGTTGGGTAGGGACCGTCTCTATATGTTGCCAACTTGGACTTCCCAAGCGCTTAGTCCAGTGCTCTGCACACAGTAAGCACTCAATAAATACGATTGAATGAGTGAATGAATGTTCTGTTATCTCTCTCTCTTTATTACACGGAAACACACAAGAGACCTTCCCAGACTGAGCCCCCTTTTTCCTCTCCTCCTCCCCATCCCCACCCCACCCTACCTCCTTCCTCTCCCCACAGCACCTGTATAGATGTTAGTACGGATTTATTACTCTATTTTACTTGTATATATTTACTATCCTATTTATTTTGTTAATGATGTGCCTTTAGCTTTAATTCTATTTGTTCTGACGACTTGACACCTGTCCGCATGTTTTGTTTTGTTGTCTGTCTCCCCCTTCTTTATACTGTGAGCCTGCTGTCGGGTAGGGACCGTCTCTATATGTTGCCAACTTGTACTTCCCAAGTACTTAGTACAGTTCTCTGCACACAGTAAGCGCTCAATAAATACGATTAAATGAAATGAATTAGATTGAGAGAGGCGAGAGAGAGAGAGAGAAATGAATCACTTTTGCAAGTATTTGAATTTTGTAATATTTCTCATCACACGGTGGCAGCATTTCCAGGCTACAGACAGAAAATTCTGGGTATAGTTCAGATTTTCAATTAAAAAAAAATCAATCCAAAGTAAATAGAAAAGGTGCTTTTGTGTAGATTTTAAGGGTAAAATAAGTATGACCAGCAAATAGAAATGCCTTCTTTTACTCCCAGTAGTTTGGGCATTTCAGTTTAAAATCAATTTATCCAGTGATGAAAAGAGTAACCAAAGAGAGATCTGCCTGTTTATTTTATGCATCAAGCAAAGAGCATTTCAACACTTCAAGTATCACTAAACTGTTTTTGGCGTGATACTGAACAAAGGAGAAAGGGTAATTACCTCATTCTTTAAACTCCACATAATGTTTAAAGATTTACCAAACAATTTGGTTTCTAATTGTCCATTCCTCTAACTTGGGAGATAAAACAGTCACACTGGAGAGTAAACCTGAGAGTTTACTATAGAAGGCAGAAAATATCAATCGGTACGATAAAGGATTAGATTAATTCATGGGTGAGAGGTCCTGAATGGACTATTAGAGGGAAAAGTAAAGTTTTCGGAAGGTTCCTGCCCGAAAGGATTAGTGTGAGTCAGATTGGCGTTTCTTGTGTTCTGATGCATCGAATTCCAATTGGGTAAGTAAATCCTGTATTTATTAGAACCCGGGCTTGGGAGTCAGAGGTCATGGGTTCAAATCCCGGCTCTGCCAATTGTCAGCTGTGTGACTTTGGGCAAGTCACTTAACTTCTCTGTGCCTCATCTGTCAAAGGGGGATGAAGACTGAGCCCCACATGGGACAATCTGATCACCTTGTATCTTCCCCGGCGCTTAGAAAAGTGCGTTATAGTAATAATAATGATAGCATTTATTAAGCGCTTACTATGTGCAAAGCACTGCTCTAAGCGCTTTGCACATAGTAAGCGCTTAAATGCCATCATCATTATTATTAGTAGTAGTAGTATTAGTATTACTCTCTCAATCTCCTAGTACAGTGTTGTGCACACAGTAAGTGTTCATTAAACACGATTGATTGATGGACAGATGGATGGATTGCAGCCCGTGGTTGACCTCAGTTTTTTTCAAGTGGTGAAGAAATCCCAAAAGATATCCCTGGTTATTCCACTGACTCCCTGATGGTTAAAACCACAGTCCAAAACACGGCATTGGACTCCGCATTCAAATGGAGTACATGCTCAGCACTTCAACAACCTCTTCTTTCCCTCTTTAATCCCCATCCAAACCTCTTGCCGTTTGGTTTGGGACATCCCACTCTCCCCACTCCCCAACTCGGAGCCAAGTTTCTTCAGCGTTTCTCTAAAGTGGGGTTTCGTTTGGCCTGTGGGGCGGTATTATTTAATGATTATGGTACCTGTAAAGCACTAACTATGTGCCAAGCACTGTTCTGAGGGCTGAAGTAAATAGAAGTCGATCAGGTTGGACAAAATCCCCGTCCCAAAGGGTGCTCACACTCTTAATCCCCATTTTGCAGAGGAGGGAACTGAGGCACAGAGCAGTGAAGTGACTTGCCACTAAGCCACGCTGCTCATTGCCCCTGAGCACCGACTGTGTGCCGAGCACTGTAATAAAAATAAAAATGATGGCATCTGTTAGGCGCTTACTATGTGCAAAGTGCTTAGAACGGTGCTTTGCACATAATAAGCGCTTAATAAATGCTATCATTATTATTATTATAACGCACTGTTCTAAGCACCGGGGAGGATACAGGGTGATCAGATTGTCCCATGTGGGGCTCAGTCTTCATCCCCCTTTGACAGATGAGGTAACTGAGGCACAGAGAAGTTAAGTGACTTGCCCAAAGTCACACAGCTGGCAATTGGCAGAGCCGGGATTTGAACCCATAAATACAGTGCGAAGCGCTGTACCAAGCACTTGGGACAGTGATGAAAACTCTCTGTACCTGCTCTGGACTTAAACCTGAATATCCGCAGCGCCGACAGAGGATGTGTTGTCACTATGTTTTTGAGGGGATGGAAAGTTGTTAGGGGATAGCGGGTAATGTTGCCAACCTGTACTTTATATGTTGCCAACCTGTACTCCCCAAGCGCTTAGTACAGTGCTCTGCACACAGTAAGCGCTCAATAAATACGATTGAATGAATGCAGTGCAACAGAACTGATAGACTCAATCCCCACCGCAAATACCGTATGGTCTTTAGCGGGAGATGGACTTTAAAATCAATTATGGAGAGGGGAAATGGAAGGGAAGCTCCATGTGGGACAGGGATATTAGTGTATCTTCCCCAGGGCTTGGCACAAAGTAAGTGCCTATCAAATACCACAGTTATAAGGGTGTGGAGCTCATTATGGGCAGGGAATGCATGTGTTATGTTGTCCTCTCCCAAGCGCTCTGCTCACAGTAAGCACTCAATCAATACCATCGATGGACCAGCACTTAGAGCAGTGCTTTGCACATAGTAAGCGCTTAATAAATGCCATTATTATTATTATTATTATTGATTTACATAAGTGCTCTGGGGCTGGATTGAGAATCAAAGCGCCGAGAGAGACACGCACACGTGTCACAAAACACCAAGAAAGCAGCAGCTGGGAATTCCAGCAGCGGTTAGAAATAATATACCTTCTGGTCCATCGTACAGATGGCCTCCTGCCTTACCATTTCCAGCAGGCGATTAGATGTGTTTTGTCTTTGTCAAGTCATTCTTTCTAACCCCACGTGTTCAGTTGATCTCGCGCCTTGCAAGCCGGTGACATTACATTTCAGTGCATCCTGAGGTGGGATTATTTCAGTAAGTGCCGAAAAGCGTTCGGGGTGAAAGAAATCAACACCACGAAGCTGTCGTCTTCCTCATTTTCATAAACTGAAACTGGCCGTTTGTCTTTCTAACAGGTTTCCTCCATTTTTTGATGACAACCCGTTCGGCATTTATCAAAAAATCCTGGCGGGCAAAATAGATTTCCCCAGGCATTTGGATCTCTATGTAAAGTAAGTGAACTGATCCTCTTGACAGGGGTTTGCATGCTTTAAGAGCCTCCTTAATTCAAGTCACATTTAAGGAATAGGCAGCGCAGAGACTGCTCTCAGTTAAACATACGGTTGCTTAAGTTGAAAGTTACTCTTTCCAATGTATAATAGAAATGGTTTCTAGCCATCCAGTTTTATTAATTATGCCACAGTTTTGATCATCTCCCTCACAGTTATGCTGGTATTAAATCTGCTCAACGAAAATGTATTTCTATTGTTGTCTATCCCCTCCTTTAATAATAATAATAATGGCATTTATTAAGTGCTTTCTATGCGCAAAGCACTGTTCTAAGCGCTGCTGTAGCTGCTTTTGGGCAGATAAGGTGTCTGTTAATTGTTGCATTCTCCCAAGCACGTAGTACACAGCTCTGCACACAAGTGCTCAATAAATGCGACTGACTGACTGAAAATTATCTTAAAAGAGTAGATCTGAAAACTAGACATACGTTCATTCATTCATTCGATCGTATTGAGCGCTTACTGTGTGCAGAGCACTGTACTAAGCGCTTGGGAAGTCCAAGTCGGCAACATATAGAGACGATCCCTACCCAACAACGGGCTCACAGTCTAGAAGGGGGAGACAGACAACAAAACAAAACACGTAGACAGGTGTCAAAATCGTCAGAACAAATAGAATTAAAGCTAGATGCACATCGTTAACAAAATAAATAGAATAGTAAGTATGTACAAGTAAAATAAATAGAGTAATAAATCTATAAATATATGTACACGTGCTGTGGGGAACGGAAGGAGGTAGGGCGGCGGGGATGGGGAAGAGGAGAGGGAAAAGGGGGCTCAGTCTGGGAAGGCCTCTTGGAGGAGGTGAGCTCCCAGTATTGTGAACTGTGAAAGATCCTTTATTTTTAATTCATTTTATAAGGCATTTCTCTTGCTGAGTTTGTCTTTGGCCTTACCACTGATTGCTTAAGCAGAGACCACCCATCCCTCCATCTCAAACAATTTAAATACTTCATTTTGCTTATGCTGCCAGGATTTTACAAGTGTTGACAGTCCATTAAGAGTGTAGCATTTGGGTGGAAATCGGGGTGAGTCTGCTGAGGGCAGTCCAGGGTAATATTATCCGCCTAATTGGCAGCAATTTGAGCTGCAAACCATATTTTTAGCTTTAAAAAATGTCATTACCCACATGTGGTCCGGTGTATGTTTTACCAGTTAACGTACCTTTTTGAGATGTACTGAAAGCGATCCACTTTCCTTTTTGAGTGAGTATGATTTCCAACCTCCTTCAGCCTTAATTGAGCGGTAGGGTTTAGAGTTGTGGCATTCGTGAGCAAAGTTGGAGGTGAAGCTAAAAGGAAACAGTGACATTATTTTAAAAAGGCTCTTCAGAACTTGAGGTAGGAAATTCTTTGGCTCATTTGGCCAGTGGCCTCGCCGTTGATTAAGCAGAATTGGCGTATTAACTGTGGTCGTAAGTTTGGGTGATGCTAAAAAGCAGGGCCAGAGTTGGGTGAATTCCAAATCTCTGCGTGTGTCTGGACCTCTTTTTTAAAATGGTACTTGTTAAGCACTTACTATATACTAGGTACTGTATTAAACATTCAGGGTAGATGAAGAAAATCAGGTAAGTCCAGTCCCTGTCCCCAAATGGGACGCACAGTTTAGGAGGAAGAACAGGTACTGAATCCCCATTTTACAGTCGAGGAAGCTGAGGCCTAGAGAAATGAAAGTGCTCTGCACGTAGTAAGCGCTCAATAAATAGGCTGTGAGCCCGTTGTTGGGTAGGAACCGTCTATGTAGCCAACTTGTACTTCCCAAGCGCTTAGTACAGTTCTCTGCACACAGTAAGCGCTCAATAAATACGATTGAAGGGATATTCATGAATGAATGCCTTGCCCAAGGCCACACAGCAGACAAGTGGCAGAGCCGGGATTAGAACCCACATCTTCTGACCTGGAGGCCCATGCTCTTTCCATTAGGCCTCGCTGCTTCTCCACCTTATTCATTCAGTCGTACTTATTGAGCGCTTGCTGTGTGCAGAGCACTGTACTAAGCGCTTGGGAAGTACAAGTTGGCAACATAGATGGTTCCTACCCAACAACGGGCTTGAAGCGCTTGGGAAGTACAAGTAGGCAACATATTCTGCACTGATACTCACTGCTGTCAGACCGAATGCATTTCAAGTGCCTCAAATAGAAGGACTCTATATGTTGCCAACTTGTACTTCCCAAGTACAGTGCTCTGCACACGGTAAGCGCTCAATAAATATGATTGATTGATTGATTGACTCTAGGGTTTCTGCGGAATCAGGTGGAATGGGGGACAACGGAATCTGTGATAGTCATGTCTTTTTTTTCCACTGTCATCGGGAGTACAAGCAGCACAGAATCCCGTCTCCCCATCCTTCGCCTCCTCTGCCCTGTCTCCTTGGCCACGGTGCCAAAACAGCCGACAGCAGGGTCATCCAGTAGTTCCCAAATCCAGATAATAATAATAATAATGGCATTTATTAAGCGCTTACTATGTGCAAAGCACTGTTCTCAGTGTTGGGGAGGTTACAAGGTGATCAGGTTGTCCCACGTGGAGCTCACAGTCTTCATCCCCATTTTCCAGATGAGGTCACTGAGGCCCAGAGAAGTGAAGTGACTTGCCCAAGGTCACACAGCTGACGGCAGAGCCGGGATTTGAACCCATGACCTCTGACTCCTAAGCCCGGGCTCTTTCCATTGAGCCACGCTGCTTCCCAAATCCAGATGACCTCTGTCCCTGAGGATCTGCCAATGTCAGGACTTGGATGCTGTGCCAGGGTGGGAGGCAGAGTCTGGTGGCCAGATGCTAGACGGGTCACCCCGGGTCATTCTTCTATAATAATAATAATAATGGCATTTATTAAGTGCTTACTATGTGCAAAGCACTGTTCTAAGCGCTGGGAAGGTTACAAAGTGATCAGCTATACCAGCCTGGACACTTGAATCTCAGAGATGCAGAATTACTAGATCATCATCATCATCATCAATCGTATTTATTGAGCACTAACTGTGTGCAGAGCACTGTACTAAGCGCTTGGGAAGTACAAGTTGGCAACACATAGAGACAGTCCCTACCCAACAGTGGGCTTACAGTCTAAAAGGGGGAGATAGTGGATCTTTATACCAGCCTGGACACTTGAATCTCAGAGACGCAGAATTCCTAAGTGCCGGCACTGGAAGATAACGGACCTTTGTTCCGCGCTAGACCAATCTGCAAATTTTACTCTCTCCTGGGGAAAACAAGGAACTAAGTCTCTGGTCACTTTTGTCCCATAATTATTAAAAACGAAATGATCCTCATCCTCCTGCATTTCTGACCACTTTCAGCCTACCTCTCAGATATCAGGGAAGGTGACGGTATTTCTGAATTTTGACATTTCTGGCATGTTTCTGTTTCGACGTGGGCTGTTTGGAACATGTGGGTTTTTAACACGGGCACTCCTCAAGAGATTGGGGTGTGGTTTGGAACCATTAATAATATATATAATTGGGAAGGCCCACGTGAGAGATGTTGAGGCCCTTTAGTTGTGTTTACTTAAAACAGATGTCTTCCATTTGGCATTGATAATCAGAGAGATGCATTTTCCTCTGGGATGCATTCCATCCTAAAGGGTTAGGCAGTCTTCTTATCAGTCAATCGTATTTATTGAGCACCTGCTATGTGCAGAGCATTGTAATAATAATAATAATGATGATGGTATTTGTTAAGCGATTACTATGTGCAAAGCACTGTTCTAAGCGCTGGGGACGTTACAAGGTGATCAGGTTGTCCCACGGTGGGCTCACAGTTTTAATCCCCATTTTACAGATTAGGTAACTGAGGCACAGAGAACTTAAGTCACACAGCTGGCAGTTGGCGGAGTCGGGATTTGAACCCATGACCTCCGGCTCCAAAGCCCGTGCTCTTTCCATTGAGCCGCGCTGCTTCTCCAAGTGCTTGGGAGAGTACAAGACAACAGAATTGGTAGACAAGTTCCCACAACGAGTTTACAGTCTAGAGGGGGAGACCTCCATTAATATAAGGAAATTAAAGATACGTACATTGGTGTTGTGGGGCAAATATCAAGTGCTTATTATTCTAAGTTATTTTCCCATCCAGAGATGATGTTCTCTTAAAGTAAAATCATCTCTCGCTTTTTTACCGAAGCTCCCTACTCTTAGCTGAGAAATGAAGATTTTCATAAGTGCTCTAGAAAAACTTCATAAATATTTAGATCAATTGGCTATCAGATGGAATGGATTAAAACGAAAACTGACTAGTGAAGCAAATTGGGTAGACATAAAAAGCATTTCTTCATTCTGATGCCACGATTTGTACATATTTCCCGTGTGCCTTCCCGGTTAGAATGTAAGCTTCCCATGGACAGGGAATGAAGCAGCGTGGCTCAATGGATAGAGCCCGGGCTTTGGAGTTAGGGGTCATGGGTTCAAATCCCGGCTCTGCCACTTAGCTGTGTGACTTTGGGCAAGTCACTTAACTTCTCTGGGCCTCAGTTACCTCATCTGTAAAATGGGGATTAAGACTGTGAGCCCCCCCATGGGACAACCTGATCACCTTGTTACCTCCCCAGTGCTTAGAACAGTGCTTGGCACATAGTAAGCACTTAACAAATACCAACATCATTATTATTATTATTATTATTATTATTATTATTATTATTATTATTATTACCTCCCCAGCGCTTAGAACAGTGCTTTGCACATAGTAAGTGCTTAATAAATACCACCATTATTATTATTATTATTATTATTATAAAAAATACCACTGATTGATCCTTGCAACGGAGTCTCTAATCGGAGCTTATTCCATTTTGCCTTGCGAAATCATTTAAAGCAGTTTTTCTTCATTTTTTTCCTCCCCCCCCCCCGCCCCCAGGGACCTTATTAAGAAGCTTCTTGTCGTCGACAGGACGAGACGACTAGGCAACATGAAGGTTGGTGTTTGATTCCTCACATACTCCGTGTTGCTTAGGGAAGGCTCAGCTACGTGTGGCCATCCTCGCTATTTGTGTGTACAGTGTCTATTCACCTGCGTACTTGTTTCTTCATTCTGGTGCCACGATTTGTACATATTTCTCCGTGTGCCTTCCCTTAGAATATAAGCTTCCCGTGGACAGGGAATGACCCTGAGGCCTCTGCTGAACTTTCCCAAACGCTTAATACAGTACAGTGCAGTGCATTGCCCTAGGGAAGTAGCACAGCCTACCAGAAAGAATGGGAACCCGGAGTCTGATCTCGGATCCATTGCTTACCTGATGTGTGTGACCTTGGGCAAGTCACTCGATTTCTCTGCGCCTGGGTTTCCTCCTGTAGGATGTGGGTTTCCCCCTTTTAGACTTAAGGTTGTCCCCCTTTCAGGGACAACCTGATCACCTTGTAACCTCCCCAGCGCTTAGAACAGTGCTTGGCACATAAGTGCTTAATAAATGCCATCATTATTATTATCATTATTACTAGGGGTTCGCAGTCCTAGTCCCCAATTTACAGGTGAGGTAAACTGAGGCACAGAGAAGCCAAGTCATTTGTCTAGGGTGACACAACAGGTAAATGGCAGAGCCGGGACTAGAACCCAGACCCTCTGACTCGTAGGCCCGAGCTGTTTCCACTAGGCCATGGCTGCTTCCCAGAACGCAGATGAGCTCCCTCAAACACCACTTAGATGTAGAAGTGGCGCTGCTTCTCTAACATGCATCTTACCTCCTTCCCTTCCCCACAGCACCTGTATATATGTATATATGTTTGTACATATTTATTACTCTATTTATTTTACTTGTACATATCTATTCTATTTATTTTATTTTGTTAGTATGTTTGGTTTTGTTCTCTGTCTCCCCCTTTTAGACTGTGAGCCCACTGCTGGGTAGGGACTGTCTCTATATGTTGCCAACTTGTACTTCCCAAGCGCTTAGTACAGTGCTCTGCACACAGTAAGCGCTCAATAAATATGATTGATGATGATGTGTTTTCAGATATACTTAGTCTGAAGCAATATTTTGTTTTTAGAACGGAGCGGATGATGTCAAAAGGCATCGGTGGTTCAGATCGATCGACTGGGAGGCAGTACCTCAGAGAAAATTGAAGGTAAGGAAGGCAAGTCGCCGCGTCGCTTTTAGACTGTGAGCCCACTGTTGGGTAGGGACTGTCCCTATATGTTGCCAGCTTGTACTTCCCAAGCGCTTAGTACAGTGCTGTGCACACAGTAAGCGCTCAATAAATACGATTGATGGATTGAGTGGCAGAATCAGGCGGCCAAATACAGCTCAGGTTTCATAAAAAGGCCTGGGGCTTTCCGGACGATTAGTTGTAGCGATCCATTGGATGACCATCAACTTGGAAGCTAATGGTGTATTTGTTAAGCAACCAATTAATCGTATTTATTGAGCACTTACTGTGTGCACAGCACTGTACTAAGAGCTTGGGGAGTACAAGTTGGCAACACCTAGAGACGGTCCCTACCCAACAGTGGGCTCACAGTCTAGAAGGGGGAGGTACAGTGCTGAGCACTGTACCGAGAGTTGGGGGGAACCCCTTTTCTCCCAGCAGTTCCTGTCTTTTCATTCATTCAATTGTCTTTATTGAGCGCTTACTGTGTGCAGAGCACTGTACTAAGCGCTTGGGGAGTACAAGTTGGCAACACCTAGAGACGGTCCCTACCCAACAGTGGGCTCACAGTCTAGAAGGGGGAGGTACAGTGCCGAGCACTGTACCAAGAGTTGGGGGGAACCCCTTTTCTCCCAGCAGTTCCTGTCTTTTCATTCATTCAATTGTCTTCATTGAGCGCTTACTGTGTGCAGAGCACTGTACTAAGCGCTTGGGGAGTACAGTTGTTCTCTTCCCCTTCCCCTCTCCAACCAGACTGCAGGTTCCTAGTGGGCAAGGAGTGTGTCTACCAGCTCTGTTGTGTTGGACTCTCCCAATCATTGATCAGTGACTCTCCCGTCATTGATTGAATGATGATCAATCAGTCGTATTTGTGGAGCGCCTACTGTGTGCAGAGCACTGCACGAAGCACTTGGGAGAGGACAATAACATAACAGGCACATTCCCTGCCCACAACGAGTTTACAGTCTTAAAGGGGAGACGGCCATTAATAGAAATAAATAAATTCCGGCTCTGGACGTGAGTACCGTGGGGCTGAGGGAGGGGTGAGTAAAGGGAGCAAATCAGGGCGATGCAGAAGGGAGTTGGAGAAGGGGAAATGAGGGCTCAGTACAGTGCTTTGAACACAGTAAGCCTTCGATAAATACTATTGATTGGGCGATTGGATTAATCCATTAGCCTCACTTGGGCACCCTGGGAGTCATAAATAAAAACCATTAGGTCAGCGTACTCAAAATTCCTTGACGGAAGCCCGAGACCTCGCCTCTCTTTCCACCTGCTGATGTATGTCTCCCCGGGTTTCTCTCGCTTAGCCTCCTATAGTGCCGAAGGTATCGAGCGATGGGGACACGTCCAATTTTGAAGCTTATCCTGAAGATGACTGGAACAAGACTCCTCCCGTACCGCCTAAGGACTTGGAAATCTTTAAGAATTTCTGAAAGGTAGCTCGATCAATCAATCCATCAATCGTAGTTATTGAGCGCTTACTGGGTGCAGAGCACCGGACTAAGCGCTTGGGAAGTCCAAGTTGGCAACATACAGAGACGGTCCCTACCCAACAGTGGGCTCACAGTCTAAAAGGGGGAGACAGAGAACAAAACCATACTAACAAAATAAAATAAATAGAATAGATATGTACAAGTAAAATAAATAGAGTAATAAATATGTACAAACTCGATCTCCGTTACTATTCTTCCTAATGACAATCTTCAGTCAGTGTCGTGTGCGAACAGCAGACCCGTTAACCCGGCTCTGCTGCCTGTCTGCTGGGTGACCTTGGGCAAGTCACTTCACTTCTCTGGGCCTCAGTTTCCTCAGCTGCAGAACGGGGATTCAGTACCTGGTTCTCCCTCCTTGAGCCCCCACGCAGGACGGGGACTGTGTCCGAGCTGATGAACTTGTGTCTACCCTAGTGCTTGACATCTACTAAGCGCTTAATAAATACCGTAAAAAAACAGCCAGCGATTTTTCAACGTTCATCTCGAGAGACGCCCTCGGTGGTTTTTCTGTCGGGAATCTTCCCAGGTGATGTGCCGGACTGGGATTAGAACCCAAGTGTCCTTATTCCCAGAGCCTTCCTCTTCCTTTGGACCAACCGCAAGATCGGGGGGCAGGGAGGGGACTTAAGAGCAGTAGCATCATCTTTCAAAATGAACAAGTTTCTCTCTCCTCTCTCATAGTATAGACAGTATGTAGGACTATTGAAGGAAAAAAGTATATTTCTATTCTGCCAAATGTAGGGGCCAAAAAGATTTCCCCAGTGAACCAATTTGTAAGTGACAAACTAACCTTTTCTGTGAATTTATATTCTTTTATGTTAGGAACTGGAAGATTGGAGGTAGGAGAGCGTTTGGGGAAGAGCGTTCTGCGTGGAAATGGAGCAAGTCCTCATTGAGGAAGAGGAATTTTCCGTATTCGTGTCTGCACATATTTATATAAAGAGCTCGGCGGGCAGGTGAAGTTCACTTTGAACAGTACAATCTGGCATTAGTTCAGTCGATGCTATTACCAAACATCTACTCAGTTGTGGACCCATGGATTATATTGTTTTGTTGTCCATTTTAATTTATATTCTAGTGTTTCCTGCTCTCCCAGATTATTTTGCTTAATTATATCGTAGACTTAACTTTATAAGTTTATACTAAACTGTGTCATTATAAGCACAAATTAGTATATATGTATATAAAGAGAACAAAATGACTAAAGCACAGTGGCTGTGCAAAGATGTAAATGTTTGTATTTTGCAGAGTTTATGATTTTATTTTTCAAGCAATTTTTTTTTAAAAGAGGCAGTTCTCTGGGGGAGACAAAAAGTCAGTTTTTTCATCATCTTATATACATTTTATAATTCTTTGTAAAAAAAAAAAAAAGATGTACCTAAAATGTCTGATACTTCATGTTTGCATCTGTTGTACTTGAAAGCAGAGGAATGGGAAAGAAGGCATTTTCTCGTCAGTTCAAGAGAACTTGACACATTTAAGGTGTCCATTGCTCAAGCGTTTCGGAACCATTTTCTGTGTCGTCGTGTCTCGCAACTCCCATTTTTTTGTTTGTGTGTGCGCGGCTGTGCGTGCGGTGGGATTTCCACGAGTCTGAGACTGAAAGCTTAACTCGGAGGCCTGAAATCCGAGCGTACGTGCATGGCCGGTAACGGACAAGTTTGTGTTTAACATTGGACCCTGCCGGCTGTGGTTTCTTTCCTACGTTTACTTCATCCCTTGGTGTTTGAGGGAGAGGGAGGGATACCCAAAGGAATATTCCCCTCCGTGTGAGCACAACAGGAAGCATTTTGGTTAACTTCAAATCGTTCTTCACAGCGCGGTGGTTTATAACCGCCGCTGAGGCCCTCGGGAGGTGAAACGGGGTTATCGCTCAGATCTTTGCCAGTGGAAGCTAGGGAGGTGCCTGAAAACATGAAAAGTTCAGAAAACAGAGCCCGTGGCAGAATTCCAGTTGTCATCCCTAGCCAAAAGAAACCACAGTGTTCCCTTGTAGCTGAGAGGCTTGTCGACCTAAAGAGTAAACCCTCGGACATCCCTTCCACTCTGCCTCTCCTCCGCTACAGGATTGGGTGGCCTGAAAACTTTGACAATGATTAAAATTCTCTCTCACACATCAAAAAACTAGTGAAGTTTTTTAATGGTGTGTCAAGTGCTGCTGACTTGTACTTCCCAAGCGCTTAGTGCAGTGCTCCGCACTCAGAAAGCGCTCAATCAGTTGTATTTATTGAGCGCTTACTATCATCATCATCAATCATCAATCGTATTTATTGAGCGCATACTGTGTGCAGAGCACTGTACTAAGCGCTTGGGAAGTCCAAGTTGGCAGCATATAGAGACGGTCCCTACCCAACGGTGGGCTCACAGTCCGATGGAATGAAAGTTGGACGTTGTCCTACGTAGGGCTCACCGTCTAAATTGGAGGGAGAGGATTTAAGCCCCATCTTAAAGCTGAGGGAACAGAGGCAGAGAGAAGCGACTCACCCAAGGTCTCACAGAAGAAAAGTGGTAGAGTGGGGAATAGAAGCCAATTCCTCTGACTCCGAAGCCCGAGCGCTTTCCGCTAAGCCAAGGGTTGGTGAATTTAGTTGGGCACATTCGGTACATACTGTGCCTCCCCCAAAACTGTGTGTGCTGTGTTGAAGCGTATTTGCAAAGCTGAGAAGCACCGAGGGCTTGGAAATGTTCTCAGAGAGGCTTGCTCCAGAAAGCCACCAAAAAGTTAGTCCCTTTGGGCGACGCAGGAGCTTTCTCAGAGTCCCGGAGAAAAAATGCAATTCATACACTTCTCCTCGTACCCATCTTACCCCACAACCAATTTCTTAGTCACCGGCAGGAAAGCCATCCGGAGATACTGAACAGACCTCAAAGGTCAGTTGTATTTGAGCGTTTACTGTCTGCAGAACACTGTACTAAGTGCTTGGGAGGGTACGACATAACAGACACATGCCCTGCCCGCAACGAACAGAGTCAGAGGGAATTTACACTCTCTTTCGTCCAATGTGATCTGTGTTGCAAAACTTTTCCCCTCGTTGGGAACTTGGATCCAACCCTTAGCCTGCCACGGCTTGTGATCTTTACGGCACGAAGAGATTGGCTTTTAAATGAAATACTGAGTAGCAAATATTGGACTTCTGATGCTTCAGGAACGGATCTGAATTTACGGTGGTGTAGTTTGCACAGTGGCCGAGGCGTCCTGAAGTCTTTTATGCCTCAGAAACAGCAATTAAATCTGTTTGTTTCTCAGAAAATCTTTAACACAAGCTAGGGGATTTGGGTCTGTTTTTAAATAACAGATGTTTTTGAGAAAGGATTTTCGCTGGGAAGGATTAGCCCTGGCTGGTGGGGAGAAAAAAGTAGATTATTTTTAATATCCCCCAAGTTACTCGCTCAGTTCTTATCTCCAATTCCTTTGGTATTGCTAAGACCGGGGCCCAGAGTGATTAATCATTTAACTGCCAGAGCTAAAATGTAACTCAATAACCGTAACTTTAATCCAGGAGAGTCTTCTCCATCATCTGTTCGAACTTTTGGACTCAAAACTACCAGAGATTCTAGCCAAAATTTAGTCTTCTTTCATCCCCTGCCCTTTTTTAAAAAAAAATAATATCTGTTAAGCGCCTTCTATGTGCCAGGCACGGCACTAAGCACTGGGGTAGATATTAAGCTAATCAAGTTGGACCCAATCCATGTCCCACATGGGGCTCGGGCTTAGTTCCCATTCTACAGATGAGGAAACTGAGGCACAAAATTTAAGTGACCTGCCCAAGGTCACAGAGCAGACGAGTGGTGGAGTTGGGATTAGAACCCAGTCCCTTAGACTCCCAGGACCATGCTGCTTGTCATTTATTCATTTAAAATTAAATTTTGAACTTTTATTCCAAGGGAACTGTTCCTCTCTGTTTGTTATGTAGATCGCTTTTGTGGTGTGTGACTTAAAAACGTCCCCAAGTGTCATGACCAGGCCCGGGTCACTTAATAGTCATGAGTTGAAATGTTTTACAGCATCTGAAAGCCAGTGCCTTACCGCTGGACAGAGTCACGGGAAATAGGGATGGTACATCGACTCCACCGTTCTAACGGAAATGAAATCCATCCATTTGGGTGGTAAAATTAAGACCTTAAAGAAAATTCAAAGACAGCGAGTGGTGGTAAACACCTCTTTGAGGAGTCTTTGAGTGCCTTTCAAACTTTTTAAGTGCCACTTGTTAGCTCTTGGTTAACAAGCCGTGAACTGCCATGTGAAATTACGATAGGGTTACATGTAAAGGCTGGTGGTAACAGTTCGTAAAAACCTGGAAAAGTAATCAAATGGAAGTTGAAGTTAGCTGAGCTTGCGTCTGATGTCCGACTGCTTGTACGTGTGTATTAGTGAAAGCCCACTGTGGGCAGGGAATGTGTCTACCGACTCCGTGTTGACCTTTCCCAAGCGCTTAGTATGGTACAGTAAGCATTTAATAAACCGCTCCTCCTCTAGACTGTTAGCTCCTTGTGGGCAGGGTAGGTGTCGGCCAACTCTGTTGGCCTGTACTCTCCCAAGCGCTTCACAAGGTGAGCGCTCAATAAATACCACTGACGGATCGTGTTATTCTGCAAAACGAATCAGGAAAGAGGCCGCGTGTCCAACATGGGTACACATGAGAAGGACAGTTGTAGTGAGTAATCTTGGCAAATTTGCAGTATTTTATAAAATGAGTACTACAGTGCAATTTATTATGAGTTGCCTAAATGGCAACAGTTGGTATACTGGGCCTCTCCCTTTCTGCCTCCATCTGTATGTGTCAAGCCAAGAAGGAGAACCACAACTGAACATGCAGTGTACACCACATATGCAAGAGACTTGGAATCCCCTCCAGACAGAAGCTAGATCCTTCTTTTCCTGCAGCATCTGATTACCGTTCGCCGGCAGTGGACATGCTGCTGTTTCTCTTCTGATGTCCAACTAATGGAGGGAATAAACGGAGGAGCGCTCTCAGGATTTATTTAACAGGCTCACGGACTTTCCTAATACAGCCCCAACCTGGAATAGTACGTACGTTTGGAACAGTAGCTTGTTTGTTTTTATATGCTCTTCCGGATGAACTCTTTTACCTTTCTTTGCCCGGAACTATGTTTTTTAATACCAGTGATTTTTTCAATTCTAAAAATTCTGAGCCATTCTAATATGTCCTGACATGGATAGGGGAAGTTGCAGTTAACATTTATGTGCATTATCTAATTTGCCTGTGTCTACCCTAGGCTCTTAATTCTGTACTGTTGGACTGAGGTACTGTGGTCATCACCAACAACTTAATCTTCATCTCACGCTCTGGGTATAGCCCGGCATGAACTCTGTTGGTTCGGATGCCTCTTGTATCGTATACACATTGAGTAGTTGCTCATTTTCCAAGAATAGCGGGGAGGTCTCGCTCCCTGTCACTCAAACTAGCGAAATCCCCCCTCTTAGAGACCTCACAGAAGCACACCAAACATCTTCAGGAGGTGTCTTTTGTTTTTTAAAATCGAGTTTAAGGTTTGAAGACACAGATTGCACTGTAGGTGCAAGGGCCTTGTAATCCAACAGAATTTGAAATTATGTCAAGGATTCGCTTGGGATTATATTCTACTAAATGTCTTACTGGCTTTCAACTACTGCATGATCTTTCACTGGAGAATACCAATAATAGTAGTCATAATAATTATGGTATCTAAGCGCTTACTGTGTGCCAAGCACTGTTCTAAGCATTGGAACAGGTTGGACACGGTCCCCGTCCCACACGGGGCTCACGGTTTTAGGAAGAGGGAGTGGGATTTAATCCCCGTTTTGCAGACAGTGTAACTGAGGCACAGAGGAGTGAAAAGGCTTGCCCAAGGTCACACACAGCAGACACTGGCAGAGCTGGGATTAGAACCCAGTCCTCTGACTCCCAAAGTAGGTACTCAACTCATGTTTAGGTGGGGATTGGAAAGCAATTCGGGACGTTTTCATGCAGTACGTAAAGAGGTAGGGTGTTTTTCAGATTTAAAGAACCCCAGCATGATTCCTTTCGTACTGCATCGAAGACAGACTTGCCATGATTTGCACTTTTTCTGTGGCAAACCCAACGGCTTGATAATACATTGTACAGTAGCTAACGGTAGTCGTCACCGGTCACCCTACTAAAAATCTAGTTTGAACTGCTTCATTACAAGGGTATCTATCCTACGCTCCTGTCCTATTGTGTGGTGTTGTTGCTAATCTTAAAATCATGTGCAAAAGTACTGTTAAGAGTCAAGTCAATTCATTGCACATTGAAAAAAAAATCACTGTGATCTGTATATAAACCTTAGTGGAATTTTACTGCTGTTTAATTTATGTACTACCCGTTGATTCTGGATTCGTTGAATAAACCTTTATACCTTTTTAAATGTCTAAATGGGGTGTGTTTCTACTTACATTCAGAAAAGCGCTGTCTCCCAAGTACAGTAGGGGAATCTATTACACTGTTGAAGTTTTCCAGGTTCTTGCCCTTTCAAGCGCTTTGATTTTTCATCATCATCAATGGTATTTTGAGTGCTACGTGCAGAGGATTGTACTAAACACTTGGGAGAGCACAGTCCAACAGAGTTAGCAGACCCGTTCCCTGCCTATCGTGATTTTTGTAGAATATTGTCCCGTGTCCAAGCCAGCTGAATACTTAGAGTAGTATATAGAGATCCTCTTATCTGGCAATGGAAGGAAATGCCATTATTATTGAGAATTGAAAACATACCAAGGCACTGTGGAGTGATAAATCCAACAACATAGCCAGAGACGATCCTTACTAGCCCATGATGTGGAAGGGAGACTTTATGGTAGTACAACCGATGTAATTTGGTCATTTGTGAAACGAGTGAGACTCAAGAATTTCATATGCCGTAAGAGAGGGTTCACGCACATATATACGTAACCATTAATCTCCAAATAACGATGTCGACAGTAAACAAACTCCCTTGGGAAGACTGACTGCTCCAAAGACCCGGAAACCCTGCTCCTAGCCACGGTAACGTAATGATCGTTGTTTTTGGTTTTTATGTTGCCTTTGCGTTTTATTTCTACTCTCCTTATGCCTCTGTCTCCAGTCCCCTCCCATTTTTTTTCATTTTCAGGTTGAGTTTCTTCCCCGCCCGCGCCTGAGAGCCAGAGAGGTGGTCTAACACCCACCTAGGTAGTCTTTCCCAGCAGCTGCATCAAACAGGAGCTCCTTGCCATCTGCTTTACAGCACTCGATCAGCTCACCCGTTCTTATCTTACCTCACTGATTTCCTACTCCGAACCAGCCCGGCACACTCCGCTCCCCTAACTCACATGACCTTGCTCTCGTCCATCTCACCACCGATCCCTCGTCCCCTTCCTGCCTCTCCCCCTCACATCCGACAGACGATCACTCTCCCTGGCCGGAATATTAAAGTCAATTTGGACAGCTAAGTAGATTGCAATGACTCTCCCCACGCTTCAAAACCTTACTGAAGGCACATCTCCTCCAAGAGGCCTTCCCAGACTTAGCCCCACTTGTCCTCATCTCCCACTCCCTTCTGCATCGCCCTGACATGTTCCCTTTGCTCTTCCCCGCTCCCAGCCCCACAGCCCTTAGCCACATGTCTGTAAATTTATTTATTTGTATTGCTATCTGTCTCCCTGCCCCTGGACTGTAACCTCACTGTGGTCAGGGAATGTCACCGTTGATTGTTGTGTTGTGGTTTCCCAAGCGCTTAGTACAGTGCTCTGCACACAGCACTCAATACATACGACTGGATGAGTGAATGAATGCTGGGAGAGACTGACTCGATTCCAGGCTTTTTCCTTCAGGATCCTGTCTCGCCATTTGATGGCTGTTTCGGTCGGTAAGTGACACGGAGGGACCATTGGAGAATCGGGTTTTGAGACTTATAAACGACTACTGCGAAAAGTACGAACAGCAGCTCTGGAAAAGGACTTCTAAAGGATAAGACAATTCACTAAAACTTGCATTGAAGCTTTTCACTTTGCCACCAGAAAGAATAAAATGAAATGGGATTGGATTCTCCTGGCATACTGTGATTCTAATTTTCCCATGAAGCCAGCTAGAACGAGAAGGGGTTACAAACGTCTTTTGACCAGATGAGTAGCTGTTAAAAAATCTTAAGGATAACCAAACTTGATGTTTAAAAAAAAAAAAAAATACTGATAAGATTGTGAGCTCCATGTGGGACAGAGTGATTTTCTTGTATCTATTCCAGGGCTTGAGACACAGTAGATGCTTAACAGGTCCAACGACGATGGTTATACCGTCACCTCAAAAATGACCAAGGCCAAGAAGGACTTACCCAGAATCACCCAGCGGGCAAGGCGGGCTCCATTCCGCTGCCTGTGCTCTTTCCGCTAGGCCACACTGCTTCCCGACGTGGTCCAGGGGAGGGGCTGTTTTCCAGGGAAGAGGCAGCCCGGCTTGTGGTCCAGGGTAAGTGGGTGGGATCTGTGGAAACAGACGGAAGCATCGTGGACTCCCAGTTGGGCGTGCCTCCTTCCCCATGGACAACTCCCAGCCCGGGGGGTGTCCACCCCATTCCAGCCCTCCTAGAGAAGAGCCACATACCAGGAAGTCTGCAGCATCCCTCGCTCCGGATGGCCTTCCCAACCTCCGCGCTGGCTCTGAGAAACCGGTTTCCCGTAAATGTGGCTGAGATTTGTTAACGGCAAACAGCTGTTCAAACAGCTGTCCTCCGCCACGGGTTGGCCATCCTTTTCCCAACCCGGGGTGTGGTGGAGTTGAGAGAGGGCCCAGTTAACTGAAAGCAGGTCCTTGGGATTTGACGTGGACTCTATTGGGAGATCGGAGGTTGGGGCTCACCTCCAATATTTCTCTGCTTTTTTCTTTCCTATGGTTTGCACGTGGCTTTTCTCGTGGCATATCAATATCTGTCTCCCCCTCTAGACTGGAAGCTTGTTGTGGGCGGGAAAGGTGTCTGCCAACTCTCCCAAGTGCTCAGTACAGTGCTCTGACCATAGGAAACGCTCAATATATACCACTGATGACGTGAGCCCACTGTTGTGTATATGTTGCTAACTTGTACTTCCCAAGCACTTAGCCCAGTGCTCTGCACACAGTAAGCGCTCAATAAATACGATTGAATGAATGAATGAGTGATGAAAGATGACTTTAATGCCACAATCAGTTTCTGCATTGCCTCCACTACTGCTCCACTGCAGCCAATGTTGCAAAACCCTTGATGATTTACAAAGATGAAGTGGACTGACCTTGTGCTCAGAAGCTGGAAGGAAGGACATTCATTATACTTCTTTGAAGGGCAATGTCTTCAACTCTGCCTACGATGTTAAAAATAGATGCATTTTCTTAACAGGTGCTGCCAATTGTTTTTTGACTAGGCATTTCATTATGTTGAAATAGTTATCCACTTGGATTCAATTCTACAGTACTTACTGAGCCCCTAAAGTGTGAAGAGGCAAAGTGTAAAAGTCATTCAGTGATATTTACTGGACGCTTACCATGTTCAAAACACTGTACTAAGTGCTTGGGATGCTTACCATGTGCAAAACACTGTACTAAGTGCTTGGGAGCTTACAATCCAACATTCATTCATTCATTCAATCGTATTTATTGAGCGCTTACTGTGTGCAGAGCACTGGACTAAGCGCTTGGGAAGTACAAGTTGGCAACATATAGAGACGGTACCTACCCAACAGTGGGCTCACAGGCTAGACGGGGGAGACAGACAACAAGACAGAACATATTAACAAATTAAAATAAATAGAATAAATATGTACAAATAAATAGAGTAATAAATACATACAAACATATATACATATATACAGGTGCTGTGGGGAGGGGAAGGAGGTAAGGCTGGGCTGGGGGGGAAGACAACAAGCTTTCAGTCATCAAGAAGGGAGTGACTTTGTGCAAAAGCTTGGCCTGGAAATCAATCAATCAATCGTATTTACTGAGCGCTTACTGTGTGCAGAGCACTGTACTAAGCGCTTGGGAAGTCCAAGTTGGCAACATATAGAGATGGTCCCTACCCACAGTGGGCTCACAGGCTAGAAGGGGGAGACAGAGAACAAAACAAAACATTAACAAAATAAAATAAATAGAATAAATATGTGCAAATAAATAGAGTAATAAATACATGCAAACATATATACGTATATACAAGTGCTGTGGGGAGGGGAAGGAGGTAAGGCGGGAGGGGAAAGACACACAACAAGCTTTCAGTCATCAAGAAGGGAGTGACTTTGTGCAAAAGCTTGGCTTGGAAAGGCAGAAAAGGAGGTGAAAATGGACACAATATGAGGCTTTCTAGAAATTACTACGACACAACGAGGGACAACCGTTTTTGGGCCCGATGTGAGCGGAATCGCATCGGTCCTTTCAGGTACACACGAGTTTGTAGGGTGAATTGCCCTCCGAGTGCTGTCTTCTTCAAACACCAAGGCCCCACTATCAATCAATCAATCGTATTTATTGAGCGCTTACTATGTGCAGAGCACCCCACTACCTACTTTTACTTATTGGGCAATGACTGTGTGCAGGGCCCTAAGCTCTAAGTAGGGAGACAATGACAGAATTAATAGACCTGACCCCCTGTCCACGTGGAGTTACAATCCAGTCGGTAAGTCAGCCGTATTTATTGAGCACTTAATGCGTGCAGAGCACTGGACTAAGCACTTGGGAGAGGACAATACAACAACACAGAGGCACATTCCCTGCCCACAGCCAGCTTTTCAACAAGAGAATCTGGTGGGGTTTGAAAATGTATCTGAGCGTACACTCAGAGGACATATTTATTTTATTTGTACATGTTTACTATTCTATTTATTTTGTTAATGGTGTGCATATAGCTTTAATTTCATTTGCTCTATTTTGACACCTGTCTCCATGTTTTGTTTTGTTGTCTGTCTCCCCCTTCTAGACTGTGAGCCCGCTGTTGGGTAGGGACCGTCTCCATAGGTTGCCGACTTGTACTTCCCAAACGCTTAGTACAGTGCTCTGCACACAGTAAGTGCTGAATAAATATGATTGAATGAATGAATCTAGATTGATAAGACCCCATTTTGATGGAGTTTATTCCACTTCCCCAAATGGGGATTTGAAGAAATTTGGAACCACGGCGGAAAACTGAGATCATTGCTGAAAAAAGCAGGAACATCTGTTAAAATCCCGAACGCCTTGTTGCCTGGGAAATTCAGCCATGAAGCCTCCGTTTGGGTAGGCATTCTTCCCAGGTGACGCGTGGATTCATCGGAAAGTATTTGGGAACCACGTTTAGGGAATTGTGACTCTCTTTCCTAGGGGAAAGTGACAACTTTTCTTTTTTTAAATGATATTTCTTAAGCCCAGTAGATCCACCCCTACCCCAAAGAGATTTTGCGCCTGGAACTTGAACAGGATTAAGGATGAGCAAAAAATACTTGATTATTTCCATCTATTATGAGCTCTTGTGCCTCCCCCTCTCCTCCTGGGTTTCCCCCAGGTCTGTTTTTTTTTGTGATATATTTTAAGCACTTCCTACATGTCAAGCACCGTTCTAAGCACTGGGGTAGATACAAATAAATTGTCAGGTACAGTCCCACATGTGGCTCACAGTCTCAGCTGGAGGGAGAACAGGAATTTAATTCCCATTTTACAGTTGAGGAACCTGAGGTACAGAGAGCTTAAACGACTTGCCCAAGGTCACCCAGGAACAAATTAGCAAAGCCGAGATTAGAACCTGGGTCCTCTGACTCCCAAGCCCATGCTCTGTATCTTAGGCCACGCTGCTTCTCTGGGCTTTGGTATTTCAAAATATTTCACACTGTGTCATCAGAGTGTGCTCTCTGGTTGCCCATGGAAACATTACCAGATTGATATTCCTCCCATTTTACTCAGTCCCCCTGACAATTCAATTTCTGCAGTTAGTTTGCAAAACTCTGTCAAAAAAAAAAGACGGTCGCCATTCCCATTTAACCAAAAGGGATCGCTGATGTCCTAACTTCTCATGTGTCGCCAAGTGCTCACACGCGTGAGTTGCAAGAGTGACATTTAGGACGATGATCTCATTGTAGAGTTGGGATTCCCTGTGGGAAAAAAGGTAAGCTAGCTCGTGCCTGTCCTGGACTTAGCAATCAAGCCAAAAAAGGCCTCCCAAAACTCCCAGCTTCGATTGGAAAACGCCTGCATCACCAGTACGACAGTTATTCCCTAGATCAGAATGACAGATCTGGCTCAAAAATTCCAGTCTTGGCCTCTCGGTCAGAAAAAAGAAAAAGATTTTAACCAGACTGTGAGCCCACTGTTGGGTAGGGACCGTCTCTATATGTGGCCAGCTTGTACTTCCCAAGTACTTAGTACAGTGCTCTGCACACAGTCAGTGCTCAATAAATACGACTGATTGATTATTATTATTATTATTATTATTAAAGGGGAAGACACAAATGTTAAAATGAAGCCAATGGTTCTTCCTGGAAGGGTGGAGAGTGTACATATCAATTTGTACAAATCTAGTCTATTTATTTTATTTTGTTTATGTACATATCTATTCTATTCTATTCTATCTATTTTATTTTGTTAATATGTTTGGTTCTGTTCTCCATCACCAGTACGACAGTTATTCCCTAGATCAGAATGACAGATCTGGCTCAAAAATTCCAGTCTTGGCCTCTCGGTCAGAAAAAAAGAAAAAGACTTTAACCAGTCTTCTAGACTGTGAGCCCACTGTTGGGTAGGGACCGTCTCTATATGTGGCCAACTTGGACTTCCCAAGCGCTTAGTCCAGTGCTCTGCACACAGTCAGCGCTCAATAAATACGATTGATTATTATTATTATTATTATTATTAAAGGGGAAGGCAGAAATGTTCAAATGAAGCCAATGGTTCTTCTTGGAAGGGTGGGGAGTGTACATATCTATTTGTACATATCTAGTCTATTTTATTTTGTTTGTACATATCTATTCTATTCTTATTTATTTTATTTTGTTAATATGTTTGGTTCTGTTCTCCGTCACCAGTACGACAGTTATTCCCTAGATCAGAATGACAGATCTGGCTCAAAAATTCCCAGTCTTGGCCTCTCGGTCAGAAAAAAAGAAAAAGACTTTAACCAGTCTTCTAGACTGTGAGCCCACTGTTGGGTAGGGACCGTCTCTATATGTGGCCAACTTGGACTTCCCAAGCGCTTAGTCCAGTGCTCTGCACACAGTCAGCGCTCAATAAATACGATTGAATGAATTATTATCTAATAGACTGTGAGCCCACTGTTGGGTAGGGACCGTCTCTATATGTGGCCAACTTGTACTTCCCAAGTGCTTAGTCCAGTGCTCTGCACACAGTCAGCGCTCAATAAATACGATTGAATGAATTATTATCTAATAGACTGTGAGCCCACTGTTGGGTAGGGACCGTCTCTATACGTTGCCAACTTGTACTTCCCAAGCGCGTAGTACAGTGCTCTGCACACAGTAAGGGCTCAATAAATACGATTGATTGAGTGGATTGTGTGTGCGCGCGTGTGTTGGGGGTGGGATGGGTGAGAGGTGGGATCTCCTGGCTTCTGGGGGAACAAATCCAAGAGAACAAGGACCAGAGGTAGGGTGGACCCATCGGGAGGAATGCCAGAATGAGGAAATGGAACAACCAGTGAAGGCAGCTGGGCTACAGCTGGTTTGGAAAATCTGACTGAGGGCCAGGGCCGGCCGAACTTGGCTGTGTGGGCTGTTGTATTTGGCATCGGGGCTGGGAAACCCGCCACCACATATGAGCAACACCACAGAGCTAGTTAGGAGTAATAATATGTTGCCAACTCGTACTTCCCAAGCGCTTAGTACAGTGCTCTGCACACAGTCAGCGCTCAATAAATACGATTGAATGAATGAATGAATAATAACAATAATTGTGGTATTCGTTTAAGGCCTGCTTACCTTCTATCAGGCACTCAATCAATCAATCGTATTTATTGAGCGCTTACTGTGTGCAGAGCACTGTACTAAGCGCTTGGGAAGTCCAAGTTGGCAACATATAGAGACGGTCCCTACCCAACAGCGGGCTCACAGTCTAGAAGGGGGAGACGGAGAGCAAAACAAAACACGTTAACAAAATAAAATAAATAGAATAGATAGGTACAAGTAAAATAAATAGAGTAATAAATATGTACAAACATATATACCAGACCTATGCTCTGTCTGCTAGGCCACACTGCTTCCCAGGAAAGGAAAGACTGTCGGAACTTGGAGCCCGGACCTGACAGTCGGAAGGACCTGGGTTCTAATCCCGGCTCTGCCACGTGTCTGCCGTGTGTCCTAGGGCAAGCCCCTTAACTTCCTTGATGGACCTTGGTCACCTCATCTATAAATTCATCCGTTCATTCATTCAATCATATTTATTGAGGGCTTACTGTGTGCAGAGCACTGTCAGCTGTGTGACTTTGGGCAAGTCACTTAACTTCTCTGGGCCTCAGTTACCTCATCTGTAAAATGGGGATTAAGACTGTGAGCCCCACGTGTGGCAACCTGATCACCTTGTAATCTCCCCAGCGCTTAGAACAGTGCTTTGCACATAGTAAGTGCTTAATAAATACCACTATTATTATTATTATTATTACTAAGCGCTTGGAAAGTCCAAGTGCTTACTATAGTAAGCCAAGCACTGTTTTAAGCACTGGGGTAGATACAAGGTCATCAGGTTGTCCCACGTGGGGCTCACAGTCTTAAGCCCCATTTTACAGAAGAGGTAACTGAGGCGCAGAGAAGTGAAGTGACTTGCCCCAAGTCACACAGCTGACAAGTGGCAGAGCCAGAATTAGAACCCATGTCCTATGACTCCCAAGCCCGGGGTCTTTCCAATAAGCCATGGTGACATGTTCCCTGACCACAACAAGCTTACTGTCTTACGGTCAATAAATACGGTCAATAAATCCGATTGATTGATTGATTGATTGATTGATAGAGCTTACTTCCTCAAGACAGAATCTAACCAAAGAGCTTCACCCGGACTGCCACTGCTGCTATCATTTGGAAGCTCATGTTGACCCTGATGATGCAAATGCCAATCCCAAACTACCGTGGAATGGAAAATCCCATTTGGAATTTACGTCTGATAGGAAAATAAATATTGGCTTAATCATAGCCATGATCCTTCACATTTCGCTGGAATGCCAGTGAAGAGTATCGTTCTGGAAATCGTTCACATTGGTCTGGCGTTCAACTTATTTGTATTTAATCCAAAGATTAGAAGAGGATCCATCACAAGTGAAAATACTGGGGGGTTTTCCAGGAGAGCGTTTGTTTTATGACCGGTTGCTTGTAAAGTTACCGCTTTAAGGAGTGGGAACTAGTGGGTTACACAAGCGATACATTGGGCCAAATATTATATTACGGTCGTGCAGCTTCTGATTAGATTTTAGGGAAAGGAACCATAATACACAAGCTATAGCCCAGCAGCAGTTTTAAGCCTAAGAGGAAGAAAAATATCCTCTGAACGAAAAAATGTTTGCTAACTCTCTGCTTCAAGCTCTTTTTTTCCCGATGGTATTTGTTAATCAATCAATCGTATTTATTGAGCGCTTACTATATGCAGAGCACTGTATTTGTTAAGCGCTTACTATGTGCCAGGCACTGTACTAAGCGCTGGGTAGATATAAGTTAATCGGGTTGAACACGGTCTGTGTCCCGTTTGGGGCTCACAGTCTTCGTTCCCAATAAATATGATTGATTGAATGAGTCCCCATTTTACAGATAAGGGAACTGAGGTCTAGACAGTGAGCCCACTGTTGGGTAGGGACTGTCTCTATATGTTGCCAACTTGTACTTCCCGAGCGCTTAGTACAGTGCTCTACACACAGTAAGTGCTCAATAAATACGATTGAATGAATGAATAAATACGATTGAATGAATGAATGCCTCCTGGGTGACCTTGAAGTCAAGTCACTTCACTTCTTTGGGCCTCAGTTTCCTCATCTTTAAAATGGGGATTAAGACCGTGAGCCCCGTGTGGGACAGGGACTATGTCCAACGCAATTACTCTGTAACTACCCCGGAGCTTAGTTCAGTGCCTGGCGCTTAACAAATACCATAATTATGATTATCATTATTATTATTATTATCATTGGATTACCTCAGAAACTTCAAGTGAACGTCAAGAAAATGTGCCCAACTCGGCAAGTTTATGAAGGCTCCGTAGACCGGGAAAATATCATCATCAATCGTATTTATTGAGCGCTTACTATGTGCAGAGCACTGTACTAAGCGGTTGCACTGTACTAAGCGGTTGCACTGTACTAAGCACTGGATTTCTCCCAAAGCCCTGAATTAAACTAGCCGGATTATTGAAGAACCATTTGAATAATCCTTTTGACTTCTTCTGGGAAATCTGCAGCTCATCATAAAGATGGCACAAGGCACACTTGGCTTTGTTTTCCTCCACAGAAGCAAACTCTGATTTTATCTCTCTTTTTTTTGGAAAGAATGCCTAGCAAGTAGGGGGAAAGACACACAGTAAGCGCTCAATAAACACGATTGATTGATTGATTAGGCACGAACGACTGTAGACGGAGCAAATGGTATAGACGGATGCCGGTTCTTTTACACTAGGCGTGAAAGACTACAGTAAAACAAATATAAAGGTAAAGCGGCAGGGAAACTGAAAGGTTAAATCACTAACCTCCAGTTTCATGACTGGGGCAGACCAATGTTTCAGAAAATAACAGTTTGGACACCGCTGTCTGACAGTGTGGTATTTGTTAAGCGACCCAGAGTTCACGGGTTCGAATCCCAAGCGCTTAGTACAGTGCTCTGCACACAGTAAGCGCTCAATAAATACGATTGAATGAATGAATGAATGAATGAATGAATGAATCCCGGCTCTGACAATTGTCACCTGTGTGACTTTGGGCAAGTCACTTAACTTCTCTGTGCCTCAGTTACCTCATCTGGAAAATGGGGATTAAGATTGTGAACCCCCCCCACCCTCGGGATAATCTGATCACCTTGTAATGTCCCCAGCGCTTAGAACAGTGCTTTGCACATAGTGAGCGCTTAATAAATGCCATTATTATTACTAAGCGCTGGGGTGGATACAAGCTATCAGGTTGGACGCAGTCCCTGTCCCACTTGGGGCTCACAGTCTAAACGCCCATTTTACAGATGAGGTAACGGAGGCGCAGAGGAGTGCCTTGCCTGAGGTCACACAGCAATCAATCAATCAATCAATCGTACTTATTGAGTGCTTACTGTGTGCAGAGCACTGTACTAAGCGCTTGGCAAGTAGAGAAGCAGCGTGGCTCAGTGGAAAGAGCACGGGCTTTGGAGTCAGAGGTCATGGGTTCGAATCCCGGCTCCGCCACATGTCTGCTGTGTGACCTTGGGCAAGTCACTTAACTTCTCTGAGCCTCAGTTACCTCATCTGTAAAATGGGGATGAAGACTGTGAGCCCCACTTGGGACAACCTGATTACTTTGTATCCCCCCAAGCGGTTAGAACAGTGCTTTGCACATAGTAAGCGCTTAACAAATGCCAACATTATTATTACAAGTTGGCAATATATAGAGACAGTCTCTACCCAACAATCAATCAATCGTATTTATTGAGCGCTTACTGTGTGCTGAGCACTGTACTAAGCGCTTGGGAAGTCCAAGTTGGCAACATATAGAGACAGTCCCTACCCAACAGTGGGCTCACAGTCTAGAAGTCAGACAAGTGTCAGGGCCGGAATTAGAACCCAGGTCCTTCGGAAACCCAGGCCCCGGCTGTGCTTGGAATTTCACGTTTTGGGGATCAATCAATCAGTCGATCGTATTTATCGAGCGCTTCCTGTGTGCAGAGCACTGTACTAAGCGCTTACAAACCTCCTGCTATTTTCCAATTAAAAGGTCACTCCTCCTCCCTTCCCGTCCTCCAAGATCCGGTCGGGGACCTTCTCTATCTCATCCTTGGAAGTGTAGCAGAGGAGAGAGGGGGGGAGATGAACCATTTTACTTAGCTCTGCATTTGTCAAGCAATAAAAACAACTTTTGGCAATAAAAACAAATTCCCGGCAATTACCAGTTGCACATTCGAAGCCGCCAGTTGCTGCCAAGGAGCTAGAGGGGCCTATAAAAATGGACAATTGAATTCTTGTTTCCTCCTCTAACCCCCACTGGAATCACTCCCATCCAGATTCAGCTGTCTGATGCTGCCGGCCTGAAATGCCTTCCCTTAAATCAATCAATCAATCAATCAATCGTATTTATTGAGCGCTTACTGTGTGCAGAGCACTGTACTAAGTGCTTGGGAAGTTCAAGTTGGCAACATATAGAGACGGTCCCTACCCAACAGTGGGCTCACAGTCTAGAAGAAAGTCAATCAATCCATCCAAACATATGGCATATTTATTCATTCATTCAATCGTATTTATTGAGCAATTACTGTGTGCAGAGCACTGTTCTAAGCACTTGGGAAGTACAAGTTGGCAACATATAGAGACGGTCCCTACCCAACAGTGGGCTCACATTTATTGAGCGCTTAGTACAGTGCTCTGCACACAGTAAGCGCTCAATAAATACGATTGATGATGATGATGATTGAGCACTTACTGTGTACCCTATCACCTTGTAACCTCCCCAGCACTTAGAACAGTGCTTTGCACATAGTAAGCGCTTAATAAATGCCGTCATTATTATTATTGAGCGTCGATGGTGGGCAGAGCACTGTACTAAGGGCTTGGGAGAGTATCACAGTGCTTACTGTGATTGATTGGCAGCACAGATTGGGCCAGAGTCATGAACCAGCACTTTGGAATATGACAAAGTGAGATCAACTTGTACTTCCCAAGCGCTTAGTACAGTGCTCTGCACACAGTAAGCACTCAATAAATACGAATGATTGATTGATTGATTGATTGCAGGGCACTGTACTAAATGCTTGGGAGCGGACGATACCATAATAATAATAATAAGTGCTTCTCTAAAGCAGAGTGCTTCTTTACCACAGTATTACAAAGAAGCACGCTGCTTCTTTACCATAGTATTGGTAAACACTTCCTTCATTCGTTCACTCCATCGTGTTCATTGAGTGCTTACTGTGTGCAGAGCACTGTACTAAGCGCTTGGGAAGTACAAGTTGGCAACATAATAATGATGATGATGGTATTTGTTAAGCGCTTACTATGTGCAAAGAACTGTTCTAAGTGCTGCAGTAGATACAGGGTAATCAGGTTACCCCATGTGAGGCTCACAGTCCTAATCCCCATTTTACAGATGAGGTAACTGAGGCACAGAGACTCAATCAATCGTATTTATTGAGCGCTTACTGTGTGCAGAGCACTGTACTAAGCACTTGGGAAGTACAAGTTGGCAACATCTAGAGACGGCCCTACCCAACAGCGGGCTCACAGTCTAGAAGGGGGAGACAGAGAAAAAAAAACATATTAACAAAATAAAATAAATAGAATAGATATGTACACGTAAAATAAATAGAGTAAGAGGAAAGTGACTTGCCCAGACTCACACAGCTGACAGTTGGCGGAGGAAGGATTTGAACCCATGACCTCAGACTCCAAAGCCCCAGCTCTTTCCACTGAGCCACTCTGCTTCTCAGGTGCACTCAGAGCTAGAAAAGTTATACTTTCAAAACCTCCTCTTCCTCTCAGTTCCGTATGTGTATCTGTCAGGAAGTCGATCATTCATTCATTCATTTATTCAATCGTATTTATTGAGCGCTTATTGTGTGCAGAGCACTGTACTAAGCGCTTGGGAAGTACAAGTTGGCAACACATAGAGATGGTCCCTACCCATCAGCGGGCTCACAGTCTAGAAGGGGGAGAGAGAGAAAAAAAAAACCATATTAACAAAATAAAATAAATAGAATAGATATGTACAAGTAAAGTAAATAAATTAATAGTGAAGTTATTTGCCCACACTCACAGAGCTGGCAGAGCCAGGATTTGAACCCACAACCTCGGACTCCAAAGCCTGGGCTCTTTCCATTGAGCCATGCTGCTTCTTGGGTGCATTTAGAGCTAGAAAAGTTATACTTTCAAAACCTCCTCTTCCTCTCAGTTCTGTATGTGTGCCTGTCAGGCAGTCAATCATTCATTCATTCAATCGCATTTATTGAGCGCTTACTGTGTGCAGAGCACTGTACTAAGCGCTTGGGAAGTACAATTTGGCAACATATAGAGACGGCCCCTACCCAACAGTGGGCTCACAGTCTAGATAGGGGGAGACAGACAACAAAACAAAACATATTAACAGAATTCATTCAATCGTATTTATTGAGCGCTTACTGTGTGCAGAGCACTGTACTAAGCGCTTGGGAAGTACAAGTTGGCAACATAAAATAAATAGAATAAATATGTACAAGTTAAAATAAATAAATAAATAATCTTTCCTCATCTCCCACTCCCTTATTTTTTTAATGGCATTTATTAAGCGCTTACTATGTGCAAAGCACTGTTCTAAGCGCCGACTTAGAACAGCACCTGTATATATGCATATATGTTTGTACATATTTATTACTCTATTTATTTATTTATTTATTTTACTTCTACATATCTATTCTATTTATTTTATTTTGTTAGTATGTTTGGTTTGGTTCCCTGTCTCCCCCTTTTAGACTGTGAGCCCACTGTTGGGTAGGGACCGTCTCTAGATGTTGCCAACTTGTACTTCCCTGCGCTTAGTACAGTGCTCTGCACACAGTAAGCGCTCAATAAATACGATTGATTGACTGATTGATTGCACAACTGTAACTTTATTTATCCCTTTGCTCTTCCCCTCCCGCGGCACTTATGTACGAATCCGTAATTTTATTTCCTTGTACTGATGTCTGTCTCCCCCACTCTAGACCGTGAGCTCGTTGTGGGCAGGGAAAATGTGACCGTTCAATCAGTGGTATTTATTGAGCGCTTACTGGGTGCGGGGCACTGTACTGAGCGCTTGGGAGCGGGAGATAATTGACATTTTCGGGCCTTTTTTGGTTTTTTCCTGAACAAACTACCACTAGAAGGCACTCCATACCTTCTAAATAAAGCAACCGGGGGCGGCCTTTTTCTAAGAGAAATTAGTTCAAAACGTTATTTATTTTCTATGTATTTTTTTTGGCAAGATGATTGGTAAATTATATCTTTCTTTTCCTTCCTCTAGACCGTGAGCTCGTTGTGGGCAGGGAAAATGTGACCGTTCAATCAATGGTATTTACTGAGTGCTTACTGGGTGCGGGGCACCGTACTGAGCGCTTGGGAGAGGGAGATAATTGACATTTTCGGGCCTTTTTTGGTTTTTTCCTGAACAAACAACTACCATTAGAAGGCACTCCGTACCTTCTAAATAAAGCAACCGGGGGTGGCCTTTTTCCAAGACAAATTAAACATGTTATTTATTTTCTATGTATTTTTTTTGGCAAGATGATTGGTAAATTATATCTTTCTTTTCCTTCCTCTAGACCGTGAGCTCCTTGTGGGCAGGGAAAATGTGACCGTTCAATCAATCAATTTATTGAGCGCTTACTGAGTGCGGGGCACTGTACTGAGCGCTTGGGAGCGGGAGATAATTGACATTTTCGGCCTTTTTTGGTTTTTTCCTGAACAAACAACTACCATTAGAAGGCACTCCACACCTTCTAAATAAAGCAACGGGGGGCGGCCTTTTTCCAAGAGAAATTAGTCCAACATGTTATTTATTTTCTATGTATTTTTTTTTGCAAGATGATTGGTAAATTATATCTTTCTTTTCCTTCCTCTAGACCGTGAGCCCGTTGTGGGCAGGGAAAATGTGACCGTTCAATCAATGGTATTTACTGAGCGCTTACTGGGGTGCGGGGCACTGTACTGAACGCTTGGGAGTGGGAGATAATTGACATTTTCGGGCCTTTTTTGGTTTTTTCCTGAACAAACTACCACTAGAAGGCACTCCGTACCTTCTAAATGAAGCAATCGGAGGCAATCGGAGGCGGCCTTTTTCCAAGAGAAATTAGTCCAACATGTTATTTATTTTCTATGTATTTCTTTTTTTTTTGCAAGATGATTGGTAAATTATATCTTTCTTTTCCTTCCCGCTTTTGGTTGAGATTGATTTTATTGGAACGGTTAAAATCTGAGAAAAAAAATATGTGAATTTGACTGGTGGCTGATTGAATCGTATAATTTTCCCTTATTTCTCTGAAGAAACACATCGCCCTCGCCATAGCAACGCGGTCTTGTGTCTAGAGGAGTAGCTTGGCTCCTTTTCTCAGCCCCACTGCTAAGTTGCTTTATGGCTCTGAACAATTTCAACATTCTGCTTTGCTTCTGGCTTTCATTTCTGGCCTCCTTCTGAACTTTCCTCTTTCCTTGAAAAGGCTCCTTATTCTTTGGGAGTTTCCTCTGCCCTTCTTTACCTCCAAGTTTCAACGCCTTCGCAAAGCAGAAGTATATTTTACTAACACATTAACTTAATGTGTCGCAAACTGAGGCAGTTCGTCTGTGAATGATAAAGAAAAAACAAGGCACAGCGTGGTAGTTCCTAAATGAGAAGCAGAAGAGCCTAGTGGAAAGTCAGAGAGAGTCTGACTGACTGGGCCTGAGAGTCAGAGGACCTGGGTTCTAATCCTGACCCTGCAGACTGCTTGCTGGGTGACCTCGGGCAAATCACTTCTCTTCTTTATTTATTTTACTTGTACATATCTATTCTATTTATTTTGTTTTGTTAGTATGTTTGGTTTTGTTCTCTGTCTCCCCCTTTTAGACTGTGAGCCCACTGTTGGGTAGGGACTGTCTCTATATGTTGCCAACTTGGACTTCCCAAGCGCTTAGTACAGTGCTCTGCACACAGTAAGCGCTCAATAAATACGATTGATTGATTCTCTGTATCTCAGTTTCCTCGTCTGTAGTCTACGGCCTTGCCACCCTGGACGCGCCCGATCTAGACTGATCTCGGAAGCTAACCGGGATGTGCTTGGATGGGAGACCACCTGGGAATACTGGGGGCTGGAGGCTTTAGAGAAGCAGCATGGCTCAGTGGGAAAAGCATGGCCTTTGGAGTCAGAGATCATGGGTTCAAATCCTGGCTCGGCCATTTGTCAGCTGTGTGACTTTGGACAAGTCACTTCACTGGGCCTCAGTTCCCTCATCTGTAAAATGGGGATTAAGACTGTGAGCCCCCCGTGAGGACAACCTGATCACCTTGTAACCTCCCCAGCGCTTAGAACAGTGCCTTGCACATAGTAAGCGCTCAATAAATGCCCTTATTATTATTAATAAATTCTACCCCATCTTGTCAGCATTAGCCTAATTTGTTGTATGCCGTCGAGTCGTCTCCAACCCATAGCAACGCCATGGACACATCTCTCCCAGAACGCCCCACCTCCATCTGCCATCGTTCTGGTAGTGGATCCATAGAGTTTTCTTGTACTTCCCAAGCGCTTAGTACAGTGCTCTGCACACAATAAGTGCTAAATAAATATGATTGATTGATTGGGAAAAATCCAGAAGAGGTTTACCATTTCCTCCTTTCACGCAGTAAAATTGAGTCTCCGCCCTCGACTCTCCCACGCTGCTGCTGCTGCTGCCCAGTGCGGGTAAAGTTTTGATATGGTCTCAATCCTGAGGCATATGACATCCGTAAAGGCACTAATGGGGAAGCCTGAGCTCCAGCCATCTGAAGAACCATCTCAATCAATCAATTAAGCAATCAGTAGTATTTACTGAGTGTGTCCTGTAGAGAAGCATCATCTGTTCATCATCATCATCATCCATTCGTCATCATCATCATCATCATCATCATCCATGTGGGACAGGGATCCCACACCCCATCTTACCTACTTCCCTTCCCCACAGCACCTGTATATATGTATATATGTTTGTATATATTTATTACTCTATTTATTTATTTATTTTACTTGTACATATCTATTCTATTCATTTTATTTTTTTAGTATGTTTGGTTTTGTTCTCCATCTCCCCCTTTTAGACTGTGAGCCCACTGTTGGGTAGGGACTGTTTTTATACGTTGCCAACTTGTACTTCCCAAGAGCTTAGTACAGTGCTCTGCACACAGTAAGTGCTCAATAAATATGATTGATTGATTGATTTACAGGGAGTGTGTTCAACCTGGTTAGCTTGTATCCTTATACTGCGTCCTTGTAACAGCTTGTATTAGCTTGTAGAGAAGCAGCATGGCTCAGTGGAAAGAGCACAGGCTTTGGAGTCAGAGGTCATAGGCTTGAATCTCGGCTCTGCCACATGTCTGCTGTGTGACACTGGGCAAGTCACTTAACTTCTCTGAGCCTCAGTTACCTCATCTGTAAAATGGGGATTAAGACTGTGAGCCCCACGTGGGACAACCTGATCACCCTGTATCCCCCCAGAGCGTAGAACAGTGCTTGGCCCATGGTAAGTGCTTAACAAATGCCATTATTATTATTATTTTTATCCACCCCAACACTTAGTACAGTGCCTGGCACAGAGTAAGAGCTATTACTCTATTTATTTATTTATTTTATTTGTACATATTCTATGTATTTTATTTTGTTAATATGTTTTATTGTCTGTCTTCCCCCTTCTAGATTGTGAGCCCGCTGTTGGGTAGGGACCGTCTCTAGATGTTGCCAACTTGTAATAATAATAATTTTGGTATTTGTTAAGCGCTTATTATGTGCAAAGTCGTGTTCTAAGCGCTGGTGAGGATACAAGGTGATCAGGTTGTCCCATGTGTACTTCCCAAGCGCTTAGTACAGTGCTCTGCATACAGTAAGCGCTCAATAAATACAATTGAATGAATGAATGAACAAATTTTCTCTCTCTCTCTCTCTTTCTCTCTCTCTCTTTGAGCAGAGTACTCTACCAATCTCTGGTTGCCTCTCTGGGGACTCACAGACTCCCATGTGTTGGACATTTTCTTAGAAATTGTTCAAACTTGTCTTAGATGTTATAATGCTTCAAAATTCCAAGCATTCTGCCAGCATTTCACTTGTTGGCCAGTCCGCTTCCATTGCTCCCAGCACTCTCCTCACCCATTTTTTTTTTTTAATGGTAACTGTTGAGCAATTACTCTGTACCGGCCACTGTACTAAGGGCCGGGGCAGACATGAGCTAGTCAGGTTGAACACAGTTCACGTCCCATGAGGGGCTCGCAGACTTAATCCCCATTTGACAGATGAGGAAACTGAGGCACAGAGCAGTGAAGTGACTTGCCCAAGGTCACACAGCAGACAAATGGCGGAGCCGGGATTAGAACCCAGGGCCTCTGATTCCCAGGCCTGTCTTCTATCCACACTGCTTCTCCTAAGTCAGTCCTCCTTTTACCGTTAAGGCTCTGAGCAGCAAAGGAGATGGGAAAAGATGGGAGAGTGAGGTGAAGAGGGTGGAGAGGAAGCTAAGAGACAGAAACAGAGACAAAAAGGTGAAGACTGCAATGAAGACAGACAGAAACTCGGACAGAGATAGACACAGAGAGTCAGAGGAAGAAGAGAGAAATCAACAAAACTCCTTCCACACCAAGAGCTGCAGGGATGGGTTTTCTAATACTTCCAAGGACACCGGCCACAAGACAGTCAGAGGAAGAAGAGAGAAATCAACAAAACTCCTTCCACACCAAGAGCTGCAGGGATGGGTTTTCTAATACTTCCAAGGACACTGGCCACAACCAACCAACCAACCAATCGTATTTATTGAGCTCTTACTAGAGCACTGTACTAAGCGCTTGGGAAGTACAAGTTGGCAACACATAGAGACGGTCCCTACCCAACAGCGGGCTCACAGTCTAGAAGGGGGTGACAATCAATCAATCAATCAATCGTATTTATTGAGCACTTACTGTGTGCGGAGCACTGTACTAAGTGCTTGGGAAGTACAAGTTGATAGAGTTGGTCCCTACCCAACAGTGGGCTCACAGTCTAGAAGGGGGTGACAGAGAACAAAACCAAACACATTAACAAAATAAAATAAATAGAATAGATATGTACAAGTAAAATAAATAAATAGAGTAATAAATCCATACAATAGAATAGATATGTACAAGTAAAATAAAGTAATAAATCTGTACAAACATAGATACATATATACAGGTGCTGTGGGGAAGGGAAGGAGGTAAGGCGGGAAGGATGGAGAGGGGGAGGAGGGGGAGAGGAAGGAGGGGGCTCAGTCTGGGAAGGCCTCCTGGAGGAGGTGAGCTCTCAGTAGGGCCTTGAAGGGAGGAAGAGAGCGAGCTTGGCGGATGGGGGTGGGGGGGTGGGGGGGGCATTCCAGGCCAGGGGGTGTATGGCGGATGTGTAGCGGGCCAAAGGCGAGTAAAATTGAGGAGCTGCATGTTCCCCAATACTGCAGGTGCAAGATCCTATTTTTCTTCATAAAACCGAGTAACTAAGCAGAAGCCATCATGAGGCCAAAATTCAAGGGTTCTGCTGAAGCGGTAGCCCACCGAGACTAGATGGCTCCATCTTCACGCCTCCTAAAGAGGATTTCTTCCTTTGTCATTGGTAGGCATTGACTGAAAACGTTTGTCTGTGGGGTGTGATGAAACCAATCCAATAATCTGTTTTTAACGGCCAACTCCTCCTCTAAACTCCTTGTGGGCGGGGGTCCCATCTACCAACTCTGTTGGGGTGTACCCTCCCGAGCGTTTTGTGCGGGGCTCTCCACAAAGCGAGTGAGCGCTCAGTACATAGGATAGATAACCATCGCTAGATAAGCAGTATGGCATGGGGATCGGGCACGGGCCTGGGTGTCACAAGGTTTGCAGCCATTTGTCTGTTGCACAGGGACAGAGCACGGGCCTGGGAGTCAAGACAGCCAGAGGAAGAAGAGAGAAATCGACAAAACTCCTTCCACATCAAGAGCTGCAGGGATGGGTTTTCTAATACTTCCAAGGACAACCAATCAATCAATCAATCAATCGTATTTATTGAGCGCTTACTGTGTGCAGAGCACTGTACTAAGCGCTAGTGAAGTCCAAGTTGGCAACGTATAGAGACAGTCCCTACCCATAGTCTAAAAGGGGGAGACAGACAACGAAACCAAACATACTAACAAAATAAAATAAGTAGAATAGATAGGTACGAGTAAAATAAATAAATAAATAGAGTAATAAATATGTACAAACATATATACATATATACAGGTGCTGTGGGGAAGGGAAGGAGGTAAGATGGGGGGGATGGAGACAGAGGAAGAAGAGAGAAATCAACAAAACTCCTTCCACACCAAGAGCGGCAGGGATGGGTTTTCTAATACTTCCAAGGACAATCAATCAATCAATCAATCAATCAATCGTATTTATTGAGCGCTTACTGTGTGCAGAGCACTGTACTAAGCGCTAGTGAAGTCCAAGTTGGCAACATATAGAGACGGTCCCTACCCAACAGTGGGCTCACAGTCTAAAAGGGGGAGACAGACAACAAAACCAAACATACTAACAAAATAAAATAAATAGAATAGATATGTACAAGTAAAATAAATAAATAAATAGAGTAATAAATATGTACAAACATATATACATATATACAGGTGCTGTGGGGAAGGGAAGGAGGTAAGATGGGGGGGATGGAGACAAAGGAAGAAAAGAGAAATCAACAAAACTCCTTCCACACCAAGAGCGGCAGGGATGGGTTTTCTAATACTTCCAAGGACGCCAGCCACAAGACAGTCAGAGGAAGAAGAGAGAAATCAACAAAACTCCTTCCACACCAAGAGCGGCAGGGATGGGTTTTCTAATACTTCCAAAGACACCGGCCACAAGACAGTCAGAGGAAAAAGAGAGAAATCAACAAAACTCCTTCCACACCAAGAGCTGCAGGGATGGGTTTTCTAACACTTCCAAGGACACCGGCCACAAGACAGTCAGAGGAAGAAGAAGAAATCAACCAAACTCCTTCCACACCAAGAGCGGCAGGGATGGGTTTTCTAATACTTGCAAGGACATCGGCCACAAGACAGTCAGAGGAAGAAGAGAGAAATCAACAAAACTCCTTCCACACCAAGAGCGGCAGGGATGGGTTTTCTAACACTTCCAAGGACACCGGCCACAAGACAGACAGTCAGAGGAAGGAGAGAGAAATCAACCAAACTCCTTCCACACCAAGAGCGGCAGGGATGGGTTTCCTAATACTTCCAAGGACACCGGCCACAAGACGGTCAGAGGAAGAAGAGAGAAATCAACAAAACTCCTTCCACACCAAGAGCGGCAGGGATGGGTTTTCTAATACTTCCAAGGACACCGGCCACAAGACAGTCAGAGGAAGAAGAAAGAGAAAAATCTACAAAAATCTCTCTTCCACACCAAGAGTGGCAGGGATGGGTTCTCTACGACTTCCAAGGAAACCAGCCATGAGACACGCTGTCTGTCTGTCAGACGGCCTTACTGACCCCAGAGTTTGGCCTCTGAGACCGAGGCTCCACACTTTCCGGCTTTGTCTGTCTGAGGAAATCCCCTCAGATACTTCCTGGCATTGGAAACACAGTTCGCCCCGCTCGGATTCTGGTCAAAAACTGGGAAACTTGTCAAAATAGAAGCTCACCCTCTGCAGACTCACACTTTTTAAATAGCTCCCCTCCCTGTCAAGAAAATGCATGGGTGAAGAGCAATCCTATGGAATTTAGAAAAAGCAATAGTCTTTTTCAGCCAAACTTCAATGCGAACGTTACTAGGGGAGTAGGCCGACAATGAGAAGGGTTTTTTCACCGTTTGAGTCATCATGTTTTATTAATAGCTTTGTGAATCCCAAACAGTATCCTTCCAGCCCAACGGGTATCTATTACTCAGGCCACTGTGCTCTCAGAGAGAACCCCCAGGGAAAGAAATATCAATCCTAAAACTGTAGCTGGGGAGGATCAAATCCATCACGTTGAAGCAGGCGTCATCGGAGTGGTAAGAAATGCTGGTTTGCCCCATGATCCACTGACTGCAGGATCCTGACGGTGTCAATGGGATTCTGGAAAGAGCAATGCTTGACCTCTTTGGAGGGGAATCCATGCTAACGTGGGCCAATGAGCCTTTTCACATCTCTAATCACCACCCTCTAGGAATCTATTATGCACTACTGAATCTCTACTTTATGGAGAGGAAACCGAGGCACAGAGAAGTGGAGTGATTTTTTTCCAGGACATGTGGTTGGCAAGAGGCGGAGGGCTGTGTCTGAGACAGAAAGAGAGAGAGGGAGAGAGGGAAAGAGAGATAGACACTGGGACAACAGCAGAAGCACAAAGCGGAAAGACTGTAATGGCTGCCATCAACACCACAGTTGGGTTATTGTTCTTTTAATATTGTTATTAAAGAATATTGGTACTATTGTTAAAGAATATTGTTACTAAAGAATATTGTTCTTTATTGTTCTCTGTTTCACAGAGAAGCAGTGTGGCTCAGTGGAAAGAGCCCAGGCTGTGGAGTCAGAGGTCATGGGTTCAAATCCCGGCTCCGCCAATTGTCAGCTGTGTGACTTTGGGCGAGTCACTTCACTTCTCTGGGCCTCAGTTCCCTTATCTGTAAAATGGGGATTAAGACTGTGAGCCCCACGTGGGACAACCTGATCACCTTGTATTCCATTTTTGCCCATGAGAACGGGGATAGGGACACGGCTCTTGGGAATGATGATGATGATGATGGTACTGTACTAAGCGCTTGGGAGAGTCCAATTGAACAATAAACAGATACAGTCCCTGCCCACAGTGAGATGTTGCGCAGACAAAACAAGATGAATGCCATTGAAAGTGCAGTGGAAAAAGAAAGCGTGGTGCAAAGCCAAGGAATCATTAGCTGATTATCCAAAGATGTCTACACCAATTTTGCCGGGGCCAATTAAAATGACTATTGTTTGCCTCTGGGTTCTTAACAGCAGTTCTGTAGATGGGAATCAGGCTTGATCTCTTGCCTCTAATTCCCCTAAATCTCCGCTCCCCTACATAATAACAATAATAATGATGACATTTATTAAGCGCTTACTATGTGCAAAGCACTGTTCTAAGCGCTGGGGAGGATACAAGGTGATCAGGTTGTCCCACGGGGGGCTCACAGTCTTAATCCCCATTCTACAGATGATGTAATTGAGGCACAGAGAAATTAAGTGACTTGCCCAAGGTCGCACAGCTGACAATTGGTGGGGCCAGGATTTGAACCCATGGCCTGCGACTCTTTCCACTGAGCCACGCTGCTTCTCATCAGGGAATCCTGTTGGGATAGGAAAAGAGAGAGGAACAAATATTTCTCCTAGTTCTAAACTTGGTGTTTTGTGAGAGGACCTCTTTAAATACCTCTCCGGTTGGCTTAGCTTTATCTTTCAAGAAAAAAAACCCCACTGAATCCAAGCAGTAAAATTCCTGCGGTTAGGGAATGTTATCTTTCTCTAACTTTGAACGGCACCAATGTGAGTCTCTCACGACCAGAGGGCTTACTGAAGGGATGGTTTTAGATGATGATACTGATGATGAAGCAGCGTGGCTCAGTGGAAAGAGCCCGGGCTTTGGCGTCAGAGGTCACGGGTTCAAATCCTGCCTCCGCCACTTTTCAGCTGTGTGACGTTGGGCGAGTCACTTCACTTCTCTGGGCCTCAGTTCCCATCATCTGGAAAATGGGGATGAAGACTGTAAGCCCCGCCATGGGAAAGCCTGATTGCCTTGTAACCTCCCCAGTGCTTAGAACAGTGCTTTGCACATAGTAAGCGCTTAATAAATGCCATTATTATTATTATTATTTAGATTGTGAGCCCCTTGTGGGACCTGATTATCTTGTACTTACCCCTGTGCTTGGCACAAAGTACGTACTGAATACCACACCCAGACTGAGCCCCCTCCTTCCTCTCCCCTTCTTCCCCCTTTCCATCCCCCCCACCTTACCTCCTTCCCTTCCCCACAACCCCTGCATATATGTATATATGTTTCTACAGATTTATTACTCTATTTATTTTACTTGTACATATCTATTCTATTTATTTTATTTTGTTTTATATATTCAAATTTATTTTATTTTGTTAATATGTTTTGTTCTCTGTCTCCCCCTTCTAGACTGGGAGCCCACTGCTGGGTAGGGACCGTCTCTATATGTTGCCAACTTGGACTTCCCAGGCGCTTAGTACAGTGCTCTGCACACAGTAAGCGCTCAATAAATACGATTGATTGATTACAAGTTGGCAACATATAGAGACGGTCCCTACCCAACAGTGGGCTCACAGGCTAGAAGGGGGAGACAGAACAAAAAAAAACCACAGTAACAAAATAAAATAAATAGAATATGTACAAGTAAAATAAATAGAGTAATAAATCTGTAAAAACATATATACAGGTGCTGTGGGGAAGGGAAGGAGGTAAGGCAGGGGGGATGGAGAGCCCACTGTTGGGTAGAGACCGTCCCTATATGTTGCCAACTTGTACTTCCCAAGCGCTTAGTACAGTGCTCTGTACACAGTAAGTGCTCAATAAATACGATTGATTGATTGATGGAGAGGGCGAGGAGGGGGAGAGGAAGGAGGGGGCTCAGTCTGGGAAGGCCTCCTAAATGCCATCAATATTATTATTATTATCCTTTGATTCCCAGGCCCCTGCCCTCTCCACTAAGCCATACTGCTTCCCAAAAGCCGCTCAACTTTTCTGGGAGCTGGAATCAATAATGCCCATGTGAGGGGGAGAACTGGGAGCTCAGGCCGAAGAAGGCGATTGGAAGGCGGAGAGGAAAGAAATGTTCATCAGAGACTGAAGCACACGGGGGTGGAATGTGGGATGTGTAACTGGAGACAGTGTGTCTGACGGAAAGGAGACGGTGCCAGAGAGTTCGAAATGGAGAAGGGGATTGTAGTCCGACACTGGATCCCTCTTTCCCATATTGGAGTTATCGCTTGAAAAAAGTCACTCAGCTCTCTGATCCACCCAAGTTTGCCCTGCCCAGATTTAAAAAAATTAAAAAAAAATAAGGGAGTGGGAGATGAGAAAAGATTATTTATTTATTTATTTTACTTGTACATATTTATTCTATTTATTTTATGTTGCCAACTTATACTTCCCAAGCGCTTAGTACAGTGCTTTGCACACAGTAAGCGCTCAATAAATACGATTGAATGAATTTAAGGATGATTTTATCCTCATTCCTCTCCCACCCCAACTCAGCCCTCACACTTGGTTCCTCTAATATCCACCTACTCATTGAATCTTGCCCCCTTGCTTCCACACTCCCTCCTGCCTGGAGTTCTCCCTCCCTCTTAATAATAATAATAATATTTGTTAAGCGCTTACTATGTGCAAAGCACTGTTCAAAGCGCTGGGGGGATACAACGTGATCAGGTTGTCCCATGTGGGGCTCACAATCTTAATCCCCATTTTACAGATGAGGGAACTGAGGCGTGGAGAAGTGAAGTGACGTGACTTGCCCAAAGGCACACAGCCGACAATTGGCGGAGCTGGGATTTGAACCCATGACCTCTGACTCCAAAGCCCGGGCTCTTTCCACTGAGCCATAGAAGGAGCCAGAAGGTCCTGAATTCCAATCCCAGCTCTGGCACTTGCCTGCCGTGTGGCCTCGAACAAGTCACTTCACTTCTTTGTGCCTCAGTTACCTCATCTAAAAAATGGGGATTAAGGCTATGAGTCCCAGGGGAGTCAGGGACTGTGTCCAACGTGATTTGCTTGTATTCACTCATTCATTCAATCATATTTATTGAGCGCTTACTGTGTGCAGAACACTGTACTAAGCGATTGGGAAGTACAAATTGGCAACATATAGAGATGGTCCCTACCCCACAGTGGGCTCACAGTCTAGAAGGTATTCATTCAATCGTATTTATTGAGCGCTTACTGTGTGCAGAGCATCCAAGGTCACCCGGAAGGCACGTGGCGGAGCCGGGATTAGAACCCAGGTCCCCTGACTGGCAAGCCCGTGCTCTTTCCATTACGCCGCCACTGCGTTTTTCTCAACGACGCAGCAGTGTGTTCCAGTATAGACGGGCCTCCATCCGATGAGATTTTATTACTCTCTGATGAGCCAGACAGCTCTCCCCTTTGGGACCGTGGAGAGATGGAGTGAGTCGGGTGGGGACGGATAAGCAACAGGACTGTCAGGGTTTATTTCAGCCTGTCGGACCAGATGTTGGCTCTTCTCAGGCCCTGAAGCCCTTTGAAGATGAAAACCCTGCCCTAATCTCCTCAGACAAAGAGACCTTTAACAGCCCAGTGAGTGAGTGGCCAGGGAATTGGATCAACCCCGGACTTGAAGCACTTTTCCTTTTTCAGAAATGTACTTTCCCCTGCCCTAACCGGATATCTGTTACAGCTTGAAGCAGCTTGGCCTAGTGGGAAGAGCCCGGGCCTGCGAATCAGCAGGGCCTGGGTTCTAATCCCTGCTTTACCGATCGCATGCTGTGTGACCTTCATTCATTTATTGAGCACTTACTGTGGGCAGAGCACTGGACTAAGCACTTGGGGAGTCCAAGTTGGCAACATCTAGAGACGGACCCTACCCAACAGCGGGCTCACAGTCTAAAAGGGGGAGACAGAGAACAAAACAAAACATATTAACAAAACAAAATAAACAGAATAGATATGTACAAGTAAAATAAATAAATAGAGTAATATCTATTATCTATATCTAGTATCAAGTTCTTGGGAGAGATGCGATTCTATCTGTGAGTGGAGGTGTCATTGAGAAGATCGACGTGGGACTAACTCTCTATTAACACACTCTGCACATCAATTTTCCTTGCCAAACTGATGCGCTGGGCATTTACACACCTGTTACAGTTTTTACTCTTCCCTATCTCCCAATCTTATTCATTTATATTAATACCTCCACTCCCTCTAGACTGTAAGCTTATTACGGGCAGGAAACGTGTCTACCGACTCCGTTGTACTGTACTCTCTTGAGAGCTGAGTCCAGTGTTCTGCACAGAGTCGACACCGAATAAATACCATGGACCGATTCTTACCTTTTCAAAGACTTCTCCTGTCCAGTGCGCACCAGAATTTTGTTGTGCTGATGACAGCTTTCAAAAGCCTGATGCTGTCACATTGCTTGTTAGAAATAACGCTTCACTCTGCTTTCAAAATGTTCCTCCTCTGCATCCTGCTGGTAAAATAATAATAATAATAATAATAATGGCATTTGTTAAGCGCTTACTATGTGCAAAGCACTGTTTTAAGAGCCGGGGTAGATACAAGGTGATCATGTTGCCCCACCTGGGGCTCACAGTCTTAATCCCCATTTTGCAGATGAGGTAACTGAGGCCCAGAGAAGTTAAGTGACTTGCCCAAAGTCACACAGTTGACAAGTGTCCTCCTTCCTTTCCCCCTCCTCCCCCTCGCCTTACCTCCTTCCCTTCCCCACAGCACCTGTATATATGTTTGTACGGATTTATTACTCTATTTTACTTGAACATATCTATTCTATTTATTTTATTTTGTTAATATGTTTTGTTCTCTGTCTCCCCCTTCTAGACTGTGAGCCCACTGTTGGGTAGGGACCGTCTCTATATGTTGCCAACTTGTACTTCCCAAGCACTTAGTCCAGTGCTCTGCACACAGTAAGCGCTCAATAAATACGATTGATTGATCTGGCGGAGCCGGGATTTGAACCCATGACCTCTGACTCCGAAGCCCGGGCTGTTTCCACTGAGCCACGCTGCTTCCCTGTGCGGCCAAGTGGCCGCTTGGATAGCCAGCTACCGTTATCTTCTTGGATGTTCTGCCCAGTGAAAGGGTTTTGCTGTGAGCATTTCCTCACTGTTGATAACATACATTGAGAGATCTCGAACAGAAGTGGAGGGGTCAAACTGATTCAGACTCACGTCTCCAGACAGGCTCATATAATAATAATAATAATAGCATTTATTAAGCGCTTACTATGTGCCAAGCATCATCAATCATATTTATTGAGCGCTTACTGTGTGCAGAGCACTGTACTGCACTGTTCTAAGCTCTGGGGAGGTTACAAGGTGATCAGGTTGTCCCACGGCAGGCTCACAGTCTTAATCCCCATTTTACAGATGAGATAACTGAGGCCCAGAGAAGTGAAGCGACTTGCCCAAAGTCACACAGCTGACAATCGGTGGAGCTGGGATTTGAACCCATGACCTCTGACTCCAAAGCCCGGGCTCTTTCCACTGAGCCACGCTGCTTCTCATATCTCAGTCATCCAAGGGAGACCCAAGAATTCTTTCTGCTGGAAAGGTGTAGAAAAATATGGTAAAGCCGTAGACACGGGGGATTCAACTGCTACTTCTAACAGGACACACGCTATTCTTTTTCTCTAGGCCAAGAAAATTGTGACCTTTATACTTCTTTGAGGATGGTAGGGAATTGAGCCCACTGTTGGGTAGGGACTGTCTCTATATGTTGCCAGTTTGTACTTTCCAAGCGCTTAGTACAGTGCTCTGCACACAGTAAGTGCTCAATAAATACGATTGATTGATTGATTGATTGAAGCTCTTTTCATGTTTTGCCATTTTCAAGATTGGAGATAAGCCCTCTGTGAAGGGGTGAGCTACCTACAATTCAAGGAGAGGGTGGAGGGATTATGGGAGTCTTACTCCACCCCTCACATAAACCCTTGGGGCTTGGCCATATCAAGAAAAACTAAGTCACTGCACACTTAATAATAATAATGATGGCACTTATTAAGTGCTTACTGTGTGCAAAGCATTGTTCTAAGCGCTGAGGAGGTTACAAGGTGATCAGGTTATCCCACAGAGGGCTCGCAGTCAATCCCCATTTTACAGATAAGGTAACTGAGGCCCAAAGAAGTGAAGTGACTTGCCCAAAGTCACACAGCTGATAATCGGTGGAGCCGGGATTTGAACCCATGACCACTGACTCCAAAGCCCGTGCTGTTACCACTGAGCCACGCTGCTTCTCTAGGGGGAGAACATTTAATCATTTTATTTCTCTCTTTCTCTTTTCTTCCATCCCTTTCTTTTTTCCTTCGTTCTCTTTCCCTCTTTTCCTTTTTTCTCCCTCTCCTTTCCTCCTTGCCTTTCTCCCTTTATCTTTTTCTTCCTGGTTTTCTTTCCCTCTCTCTCCCTTTTCTCTCTCTCCTTTCCTCCAGCTCTTTCTCACTTGCTCTCTCTCAAAGGTGGGAAAGGATTGTCAGGTATCCTTTTACATCCTAACTTGAGGGTGGGGAGAGAAGAGAGCTGATTAATCAGAAACTACCTAAGGGCTTTCCCCACATTTGCCAACAGCAATTGTATTTAAAGCTTTCAAAAAAAACCCCATCAAACAGCCACTGCTGTCTTTTGCTTTTCAAATTGAACGACCTGAGAAGGATCTGTTTGCACTTAATATCCTGCCCTTTTTATTCACCTTTAAAGACCTATTGTTTAAACTCCACTACAGTGAAGTGTGCTTTGGGCTACACTTTTTCACTCCTTCAAACTCTCAACATCCCATCAGTGCCTGGGAACCAGACTGATGTCATCCAAACTCCAGCATATGGTTTCAGTTAATGGTGGAAAGTTTATTCTTCATCATCACTAGGGGAGTTTGGTCTGAGACCTAAAGGGTGTAGGTTAAGTTGTCCCTGTTAGGAAAGTGCTGAATCGTGCAGAAAACAATTAGCTCCAGAGAGATAGCACAATTCTAAGAAAGAGAAAACTCATAGTGAGAAGAAAAAGAATAGTTTTCCAACCCTTTTCCACATGCTTTGTGTGCTACATTTCACACACTTGGAGAATAAGATAATAATAGCATTTATTGAGCACTTACTATGTGCAAAGCACTGCTCTAATCGCTGAGGAAGTTACAAGGTGATCAGGTTGTCCCCGGGAGGGGGCTCACAGTTTAAATCCCCATTTTACAGTTGAGGGAACTGAGGCCCAGAGAAGTGAAGTGACTCGTATAAAGTCACACAGCTGACACTTAGCAGAGCCGGGATTTGAACTCATGACCTCTGACTCCAAAGCCCGGGCTCTTTCCACTGAGCCACGCTGAAGATAATTCTGAGTCCTGCTGAGGTAAGAGAGGAATTTTTGACTTCAAAGTTAAGAACTGGATCTGGGTTTGGATCTTAAATTGGCAAGTCCAGATGTGAAAGCACCGTGGCTTGGTGGAAACAGCCTGGACCTGGGAGTCGGAAGGACTTGGGTTCTAATCCTGACTCTGCCATGTGGTGACCTTGGGCACGTCACTTAACTTCTCTGGGCCTCAGTCACCTCATCTGAAAAATGGGGGTTAAGACTGTGAGCCACAAGCACTGTGTCCAACCTTCATTCATGCATTCAATCGTATTTATTGAGCGCTTACTGTGTGCAGAGCACTGGACTAAGCGCTTGGGAAGTACAAGTTGGCAACATATAGAGACGGTCCCTACCCAACAGCGGGCTCACAGTCTAGAAGGGGGAGACGGACAACAAAACAAAACATATTAACAAAATAAAATAGAATAAATATGTACAAGTAAAATAAATAGAGTAATAAATATATGTTAACTTGTGTATATATATATATATATCAATCGTATTTATTGAGCGCTTACTGTGTGCAGAGCAGTGTGGCTCAGTGGAAAGAGCACGGGCTTTGGAGTCAGGGGTCATGGGTTCGAATCCCAGCTCTGCCAACTGTCAGCTGTGTGACTCTGGGCAAGTCACTTCACTTCTCTGGGCCTCAGTTCCCTCATCTGTAAAATGGGGATTAAGACTGTGAGCCCCCATGGGACAACTCAATCACCTTGTAAGCTCACCAGCACTTAGAACAGTGCTTTGCACATAGTAAGTGCTTAATAAATGCCATCATTATTATTATTACTAAGCGCTTGGGAATTACAAGTTGGCAACATATAGAGACAGTCCCTACCCAACAGTGGGCTCACAGTCTAGAAGTTTCTACCTGAGGGCTTAGAAGAGTGCTTGGCACATAGTAAGAGCTTAGTACAGTGCTCTGCACACAGTAAGCGCTCAATAAATACGATTGATTGATTAACAAGTGGCACAATTATTATTATTACAAAAGGCATAAGCCTCTAAGAATTCTCCTCCAAGTGGCTTGGTTCTGATTTGGGGGCCCTGGGCTTCCCCATTTGGTCGGTCTGATTTTCACACGAAAGAAATGGGGAGGTCTGATGAAATGAAGACACGTCTTTCCCACCCGTCATCTTCGGAAGAGTTTCTTGCTCGACTCACGCAATTTTGGGCTCTGGAATCGAGGGACTTCTTTCCTGCCTGTTGAAACAATTTCATCAGAACCCAAATGACCTCACCTTGAGCCTAGCCAAGTTTCTGAGTCCTGATTTGGAAAAAGCCATTTCCTAGTCATAGGGGCTAATGTCTGTTGAGCGAAAGAAGCAGTATGGCCCAATGGATGGGGTCCAGGACTGGGTGCCAGAGGACCACGGTTCTAATCCCTGCTCTGCCACTCGCCTGCTGTGTGACGTTGGGCAATCTGCTTCACTTCTCCATTTATCTATCTATCTATCTATCTATCTATCTATCTATCTATCTATATCTATCCATCCATCCATTCATTCATTCATTTATTATGTATTGTTTATTTATTATTACTCTATTTATTTATTATTCTATTTATTAATTTATTATTACTCCATTTATTACTCTATTTATTTATTTATTTATTTTGCTTGTACATATCTATTCTATTTATTTTATTTTGTTAGTATGTTTGGTTTTGTTCTCTGTCTCCCCCTTTTAGACTGTGAGCCCACTGTTGGTTAGGGACTGTCTCTATATGTTGCCAACTTGGACTTCCCAAGCGCTCAGTACAGTGCTCTGCACACAGTAAGCGCTCAATAAATACGATTGATTGATTGATTCTCCGCGTCTCAGATCCCTCAGCTGCAAAATGGAGAGGCAAAAACCTGTTCTCCCTCCTACCATATCTGACCTAATTTGTATCTACCCCAATGCTTAGAACACATAGTAAGCCCTTAACAAATACCATTTTAAAAAAAAAAGAAGGGCAAGCATGGAAAGACTTTCTGGGCCCCAAAATATTCAGAAAAATCCATCAATTATCCAACTCATCAATCGATGGTAGTTATTGTACATATTTATTACTCTATTTATTTTACTTGTACATATCTATTCTATTTATTTTATTTTGTTAATATGTTTTGTTTTGTTCTCTGTCTCCCCCTTCTAGACTGTGAGCCCGCTGTTGGGTAGGGGCCGCCTCTATATGTTGCCGACTTGTACTTCCCAAGCGCTTAGTACAGTGCTCTGCACACAGTAAGCGCTCAATAAATACGATTGATTGATTGTTTACTCAGTGCAGAGCACTGTTCTAAGTGCTTGGGAGAGTTCGACAGAATTAGTAGCATAATTTAGCCCGTACAATTCATTCATTTCATTCAATCTATTTATTGAGCGCTTACTGTGTGCAGAGCACTGGACTACGCGCTTGGGAAGTACAAGTTGGCAACATGTAGAGACGGTCCCTACCCAACAGTGGGCTCACAGTCTAGAAGGGGGAGGCAGAGAACAAAACAAAACGTATTAACAAAATAAAATAAATAGAATAAATATGCACAAATAAAATAAATAGAGTAATAAATTCATCACAATGACAGACTGTGAAATAAATTAAAAAGAGGGGTAATGGAGCTGAAAGACACAGACGTTATGAGAGGAGTTTATCAAGTGTATAGGTGATGTGGATGTGGGGAAATGGCAGTGGGTGGGATAGAAGGGAGGAGATAAGAGATTACATCCGGACTGTGGTTCATTCAGAGCCGATATTTTAGCTGTAATAATTGTCTCCTTCCCTCCCTTTGGGTCCAGAGAGGCCCCAGCGACACAAAAGAACAATTCCTCACTTTCTAAACCCAAGTACACAAATTGTTTACCCAGATTTGCATGAGGTCTGAAAGGGTGCTCTTCTCAGTCGGGCTTAATGATCTCATTTTGCTAATGTTTTCTAAAAGACGAGGGTGTGGACGGTCACAGTTTAATCCTCCTGGCTCTTTGAAGACAGGCTGATTTCATTACATGTAAATCCGTGGGATTTGCACATCTTTGCAAGTCATTTAATTAGCAGTTTAACCATGGCGTAGATAAGCTTCCATTTCCGACACACCTTGTTCACGATGAGGATTCAAAGTATCGCCACGGCTGGCGGTGGGACACCAAATGAAGATGTCTTCGAAGTTTTCTACTTACACCTTTTTTCTTCAAATACAGGTTATTTCTACCAATAGCGATAACAATGGTATTTTTTAAGAGCTTACTATGTGCTAGGCGCTGTACTTGGCGTTAGGGGGGTAGGGGCAGGGAATACAGGCAGATAATGATGGCATTTATTACACGCTTACTATGTGCAAAGCACTGTTCTGAGCGCTGGGGAGGTTACAAGGTGATCAGGTTGTCCCATGGGGGAGCTCAGTCTTAATCCCCATTTTAATAATGATAATAATGATGATGGCATTTATTAAGCGCTTACTATGTGCAAAGCACTGTTCTAAGCGCTGGGGAGATTACAAGGTGATCAGGTTGTCCCATGGGGGGCTCAGTCTTAATCTCCATTTTAATAATAATAATGATGATGATGGCATTTATTAAGCACTTATTATGTGCAAAGCACTGTTCTAAGCGCTGGGGACATTACAAGGTGATCAGGTTGTCCCACGGGGGGCTCACAGTCTTAATCCCCATTTTACAGACGACACAGAGAAGTTAAGTGACTTGCCCAAAGTCACCCAGCTGACAATTGGTAGAGCCGGCATTTGAACCCATGAACTCTGCCTCCAAAGCCCGGGCTCTTTCCACTGAGCCACCCTTTTTACGGATGAGGTAACTGAGGCCCAGAGAAGTGAAGTGGCTTGCCCAAAGTCACACAGCTAGCAATTGGCCGAGCCGGGATTTGAACGCATGACCTCTGACTCCAAAGCCCGGTACCTTCATAGATGAATCAGATTTTCTAACGAAAGTCACGACTGAGAGAGCTTAGGTGGACAAGTGGGCTGGCCCTATCTCACGGGAGATTTTTCCCCAGACTCTGCTTTTCTACTGCATTTTCTCCTGATGGGAATGTGCTTTTGCTGATTAGAAAATGGAAAAGAGCGTGGGGGCCTTGGGGAAAGGGGCCAAATCAGTCAATCAATCAATCAATAGTAATTACTGAGCGCTTATTGTGTGCAGAGCACTGTACTAAGCGCTTGGGAAGTCCAAGTTGGCAACATATAGAGACAATCCCTACCCAACAGTGGGCTCACAGTCTAAAAGAAGCAGTCAATCGATCGATCAACACTATTGATTTAGCGCTACTGCGAGCAGTTCTGAACCCAGCTCCCGCTCTTGATGATAACGGTGCTATTTGTTAAGCGCTATGTGTGCCAGACACTGTTCTAATCAATCAATCAATCAATCAATCAATCGTATTTATTGAGCGCTTACTGTGTGCAGAGCACTGTACTAAGCGCTTGGGAAGTCCAAGTTGGCAACATATAGAGACAGTCCCTACCCAAGTGGGCTCACAGTCTAGATTATTTTGTTAATGATGTGCATCTAGCTTTAATTCTATTTGTTCTGACGACTTGACACCTGTCCACAAGTTTTGTTTTGTTGTCTGTCTCCCCCTTCTAGACTGTGAGCCCGGTGTCGGACAGTGCTTTGCACATAGTAAGCGCTTAACAAATGCCATTATTATTATAGGGACCGTCTCTACCTTCATATATGTTTGTACAGATTTAGTACTCTATTTATTTTCCTTGCACATATTTACTATTCTACTGTGTTAATCATGTGCATCTAGCTTTAATTCTATTTGTTCTGACGACTTGACACCTGTCCACAAGTTTTGTTTTGTTGTCTGTCTCCCCCTTCTAGACTGTGAGCCCGTTGTTGGATAGGGACCGTCTCTATATGTTGCCGACTTGTACTTCCCAAGCGCTTAGTACAGTGCTCTGCACACAGTAAGCGCTCAATAAATACGACTGAATGAATGAATCAGGCTTTGAATAATAGCAATAATAATGGTATTTGCTTAGCAAATGGTATTTGGTCATGGGTTCAAATCCCAGCTCCGCCAATTGTCAGCTGTGTGACTTTGGGCAAGTCACTTAACTTATCTGTGCCTCAGTTACCTCATTTGTAGAATGGGGATTAAGATTGTGAGCCCCTCGTGGGACAACCTGATAACCTTGTATGTACATATCTATTCTATTTATTTTATTCTGTTAGTATGTTTGGTTTTGTTCTCTGTCTCCCCCTTTTAGACTGTAAGCCCATTGTCGGGTAGGGACCGTCTCTATATGTTGCCGACTTGTACTTCTGAAGCGCTTAGTACAGTGCTCTGTACACAGTAAGTGCTCAATAAATACTGAATGAATGAATGAATACCATTGCTTGATTGACTGATTGCATCGACTATCTTATTGTATTCTCCCAGCAGGGCTCTGCACGTAGTAAGCCCTCAAAAGATGCTGTTGCTTATGCTACCACATTGTATTTGCCCAGGCACTTCAGTACACTGTTCTGCACACAGTAGACACTCAGTAAATACAACTGATCAACTGATTGATGATTGGGAGAGTGACTGTCTGTCAGAAATGAAGAGGGAGACAGAGGCAAGGAAGGAAATGCATTTTTCAAAAACCAGGCAGTCCCTTTCCTCACCGAGTGTTTGGCGGAGAATAATAATAATAATAATAATTGGCATTTGTTAAGCGCTTACTATGTGCAAAGCACTGCTCTAAGCGCTGGGGAGGATACCGGGTGATCAGGTTGTCCCACGTGGGGCTCACAGTCTTAATCCCCATTTTACAGATGAGGTAACTGAGGCCCAGAGAAGTTAAGTGCCTTGCCCAAGATCACACAGCAGACATGTGGCGGAGTCGGCATTCGAACCCATGACCTCTGACTCCAAAGCCCGTGCTCTTTCCACTGAGCCACGCTGCTTCTCTGCACTTTAGTTCGGTTTCAAAGCACTTTAGTTCGGTTTCAACGCTATACCGTCCCCTCTCTGGAACTAACACAAATAAATAGGCTTAGAAGGGGCCATGAAGGCATCCTTGATTTTCCGACTGATTTTGTGAACATGACCACTTGGCCAAGCTCCCAATTCATGGATTTTTCAGCTGAGCAGAACATGGGCGCAGATGTCAATCCCGGTTCCTCCAATTGTCAGCTGTGTGACTTTGAGCAAGTCACTTCACTTCTCTGTGCCTCAAGTTACCTCATCTGTAAAATGGGGATCAAGACTGTGAGCCCCCAGTGGGACAATCTGATCACTTTGTAACCTCCTCTGCGCTCAGAGAAGCAGCGTGGCTCAGTGGAAAGAGCCCGGGCTTTGGAGTCAGAGGTCAGGGGTTCAAATCCCGGCTCTGCCAATTGTCAGCTGTGTGACTTTGGGCAAGTCACTTAACTTCTCTGTGCCTCAGTTACCTCATCTGTAAAATGGGGATTAAGACTGTGAGCCCCCTGTGGGACAACCTGATCACCTTGTAATCTCCCTAGTGCTTAGAACAGTGCTTTGCACATAGTAAGTGCTTAATAAATGCTATTATTATTATTATTAGAACAGTGTTTTGCAGATAGTAAGCGCTTTACAAATGCTATTATTATTATTATTATTATTATTATACATGCTTTGGGATAAACCACTCTGCCCTAAGCTAAGAATCTCATTTGGTTTCAGAGCAGCAGTTCCTCCTAGCTTGCTTTACTGGTCTGTAGGTAAGTAATGAGGGTAAAAGTTGAGGAGAGGCTTACTGGTGCTTACTGGTTGCAGAGTTCTGTATTCATTCATTCATTCATTCAATCGTATTTATTGAGCGCTTACTGTGTGCAGAGCACTGTACTAAGCGCCTGGGAAGTACAAGTTGGCAACATCTAGAGACGGTCCCTACCCAACAGCGGGCTCACAGTCTAGAAGGGGGAGACAGAGAACAAAACAAAACGTATTAACAAAATAAAATAAATAGAATAAATATGTACAAATAAAATAAATAGAGTAATAAAGCCGTACAAACATATATACATATATACAGGTGCTGTGGGGAGGGGAAGGAGGTAAGGCGGGGGGATGGGGAGGGGGAGGAGGGGCAGAGGAAGGCATGCTGAAATTCAACCGATGCTGCCATCATCGGTTTGTTCTAGGATTCTCCTTAATCATTCATTCAATCGTATTTATTGAGCACTTACTGTGTGCAGAACACTGTACTAAGCGCTTGGGAAGTCCAAGTTGGCGACATCTAGAGACGGTCCCTACCCAACAGCGGGCTCACACTCTAGAAGACTCATCGCTAGCAGGTCAAAGGCGAATCTGAGCATATGCCTGGGAGGCAGAGGACATGGGTTCTAATCCCGACTCTGCCACCTTTTTTTAAAAAATGGTACTTGTTAAGGGCACACCAGGTTCCCAGCACTGTACTAAGTAAGGGGGTAGATGATAATTTCAGCACGTGCTTACTATGTGCCAGGCACCGTACTAAGCCTATCCAAGTTTAGCAGGTTGGATACAGTTTCTGTCAATCAATCAATCAATCAATCGTATTTATTGAACGCTTACTGTGTGCAGAGCACTGTACTAAGCGCTTGGGAAGTACAAGTTGGCAACATATAGAGACAGTCCCTACCCAACAGTGGGCTCACAGTCTAAAAGTCCTACATGGGGCTCACAGTCTAAGTAGGAGGGAGAAGGATATAATCCCCATTTTACAACGCAGGTAGAACATGTGATTTCTGTGGTTGCTATCCGTAAGACTTTGTGGTTTTTTGTCGGGTTGGGCAAATGTACGGCCCTAAAATTAAATCCCACTGACACTGCTTATTCCCAAGTTAGAACCAAATGCAAAGCATCCTGCGCCCCTGACATTCATTCCTCATGACTGTGGGCGTGGATTTTATGAAAGAAAAGGACGTTTTTGTTGCAACAGCTTTCTTTTCTCCCTGCCTCAAAACCTCCTCCCTCCAGCCTATCCTAATTACAGCAATTGGGATCATCTTCCTAAAATCCCATCCAGAAGAGATTATGCTGCCTGTCTTTTGCTTCTGGTGTCCTTGCCCAAGATCTGAGTACACTCAAAAGGCTCTTGACAAATACCATTACTATGACATGGGAACTTAAGTGAACTCCTGCCACAAGCAGTCTGCAGTCTGGTGCAGGAAAAGTAATTGTAGAATAATCACTTTTAATAATAATAATAATAATAATGATGGTGGTATTTGTTAAGCGCTTACTGTGTGCAAAGCACTGTTCTAAGCTCTGGGGGGATATCCATCCATAATCACTTTTAATAATAATAATAATAATAATAATAATGGTGGTATTTGTTAAGTGCTTACTGTGTGCGAAGCACTGTTCTAAGCTCTGGGGGGATATCCATCCATAATCACTTTTATTAATAATAATAATAATAATGGTGGTATTTGTTAAGCGCTTACTGTGTGCAAAGCACTGTTCTAAGCGCTGGGGGGGATATCCATCCATACTCTCCCAAGCATTTAGTTCGGTGCTCTGCACACAGCAAGCACTCAATAAATATGATTGACTGAACAAAAGAAGCAGCGTGATTGAAAACAAGAAGCAGCGTGGCCTAGAGGAGAGAGAACAGGCCTGGGAGTTGCAAGGACCTGGGTTCTAATCCTGCCTCTGCCTTCTGCCTGCCGTATGATCTTGGGGTGGTCACTTTAATTCCCTGTGCCTCAGATCCCCTCATCTGTAAAATGGGGATTAAGACTGTGAGCCCCACTTGGGACATGGACTGTGTCCAACCTGATTAGCTTGAATCTACTTCAATCAATCGTATTTATTGAGCGCTTACTGTGTGCAGAGCACTGTACTAAGCACTTGGGAAGTACAAGTTGGCAACATATAGAGACAGTCCCTACCCAACAGTGGGCTCACAGTCTAGAAGAAATGATGGATTCTTCTTCCTCTTATTATTATGGCATTTGAGAAGCCCTTACTATGTGCTTACTATATACTCCAGCATATTAAGTGTTTAACAAATACCGCAATTAGTATTATTTCTAGTTTGTGTCTACCCCAGTATTTAGAAGAGCGCCGGACGCATAGTAAGCGCTGAACAAAATACCATTAAAGAAAAATATCTAAAGTACTGACCCGGTATCTATGCTGCGTAGAGTGCTATAGTACGAGCTTCAGAGAGTGCAGCAGAGTGAATCCATCCGGTTCCTGCCCTCAAGGAGCTTGAAATCGGCAGTTTACAACCTAGTGGTACTGCAGACTAACAAAATTAAGCCTTTGTCCTTGTCCTCTTCTTTACCCAGGCCACAGTGCATAGCGCAAAGTTAAGGAGTTAATAAGTACCACTTTATCACTTTTCAACTCTGACCGTTACACATTTGATAATCTTATTAACTGGAATATGAAATTCACATTCAATCGTATTTATTGAGCGCTTACTGTGTGCAGAGCACTGTATCAATCAATCAATCAATCGTATTTATTGAGTGCCTACTGTGTGCAGAGCACTGGACTAAGCGCTTGGGAAGTCCAAGCTGGCAACATCTAGAGACGGTCCATACCCAACAGCGGGCTCACAGTCTAGAAGGGGGAGACAAAGAACAAAACAAAACATATTAACAGAATAAAATCAATAGAATAAATATGTACAAGTAAAATAAATCAATAAATAGAGTAATAAACACAAAGGGCAGTTCCTCATCCCTAGGAATCATTTGAAGAAATCTGGGCATTTCCTTTCCGCGTTCTTTGAGGAAATGTCTTGGATATTCAGTTTTCCCCTGGGTGAACTTTGATGTGGCATCAAGGATGAAATTCACAGCCACAATGGAAATCAATCAATCGTATTTATTGAGCGCTTACTGTGTGCAGAGCACTGTACTAAGCGCTTGGGAAGTCCAAGTTGGCAACATATAGAGACGGTCCCTACCCAACAGTGGGCTCACAGTCTAGAAGAAATGATGGATTCTTCTTCCTCTTATTATTACAGCATTTGTGAAGCCCTTACTATGTGCCAAGGACTGTTCTAAGGGCTAAGCTGGATACAACTTAGTCACATTGGACACCGTTCCTTGTCCCACATGGAGCTCACAGGCTAAGTAAGGAGAAAAATGACTGAATCTCCGTTTTACAGTGGAGGAAACTGAGCCACAGAGAAGTTAAATGACTCGCCCAAGGTCACCCAGCGAAACAACTGGCCCAGAAGGGATGAGAACCCAGATCCTCTGATTCCCAGGCCTCCTTCCACCGGGCAACACTGCTTCATAATGTTCTGACCACCCTAGCAGGGAATGAGTGGCTGTATTTTCATTTATCCCCCTTATTAACCTGACCGACTTCTCCGCCGGTTCCTGGCAAAGCAATCAAGGTGCTTGTTTTTCCTGCTGTTTTGGTCATTCACAGCATGGCACGCTTAATTTCTTCCAAGCTGCCAGAGGTGCATTTGTTTTGAGAGCCAGGAGCAGCCCATATGGGGATAGTTAAGACCTTGTTAGTGCGAGACTCACTTTGTGTATTTCTGGGTCTAAGCGCTTAGTCCAGCGCTCTGCACACAGTAAGCGCTCAATAAATACGATTGATTGATTGATTGATTGAAAAGCGGGGCTTGATGGAAGGAGCACAGGCCCGGGAGTCACAGGATCTGGGTTCTAATCCCAAGCACCACCAATCGCCTACCATGTGACCTTGGACAAGTCACTTCTCTTTGCTCAGTTTCCTTGTCTTTAATAATGTGACCTTGGACAAGTCACTTCTCTTCTCTTTGCTCAGTTTCCTCGTCTTTAATAGCTGGGGATCCTCGTTCTGTTCTCCCTCCACCTTAGACTGTGAGTCTCATGTGGAACCTGATTATCTTGATCATCTTATCAGAGGGTAAACTCTCTGTGGGAAGGGAATGTGTCTACCAGCTTTGTGAAACTGTACTCTCCCAAGTGCTTAATATAGTGCTCTGCACCCAGTAAGTGCTCAATAAAAACAACTGAATGATTGATAGACCTTGTATCTACCCCAGCTCTTAACACAGTGCTTGGTACGTAGTAAGTATATATAAGTATACTTACTACACACACACACACACATCCTGGAAACCAGGTGGCAATTACACAACTATATATATATATATATATATATATATATATATATATATATATATATATATATATATATATGTATATATGTATAGAGAGAGAGAGAGAAAGAGAGAGAGAAGCAGCATGGCTCAGTGGAAAGAGCCCGGGCTTTGGAGTCAGAAGTCATGGGTTCAAATCCCGGCTCTGCCAATAGTCAGCTGTGTGACTTAGGGCAAGTCATTTAACTTCTCTGGGCCTCAGTTACCTCATCTGTAAAATGGGGATGAAGACTGTGAGCCCCCCGTGGGACAACTCAATCACCTTGTAAGCTCCCCAGTGCTTAGAACAGTGCTTTGCACATAGTAAGTGTTAATAAATGCCATCATTATTATATATATAATACATATATATACACACATACGTGTGTGTTCTTCAGCTATGAAGAAAACTCATTGACAGTGAAATTCACCTATGTGTGTGTGTTCTTGTGTGTATACTCCATGGCTTCCTCCTGCCTGAAATTTATTTCATTATTAATCAATGGTATTTACTGAGTGTTTACTAGGTGCAGAGCACCGTACTAAGCACTTATTATCTGTTTCCAGAGCTAGAGTAAAAGTTTCTTGTGGGCAGGGACTGTTTCTACTAACTCTACTGCACTTTCCCAAGTGCTACGTACAGTGCTCCTCACAAAGGAGTGAGAATCAATCAATCGTATTTATTGAGCGCTTAACTGAGAAGCAGTGGGGTCTACTGGTTAGAGCATAGGGCGGGGAGTCAAAGGGCCCCAATTCAAATCCCCACTCCTCCAGTTATCTGCTGTGTGACACTGAATGCGACTGACAATAAATACGATCGAATGAATGAGTTGAGCAACTCAATTTGCTTCGCTTGGCCTCAGTTCCCTCATCTGTAAAATGGGGACTAAATCCTTCTCCCACTTAGGCATTGAGCCCCATATGGGACAGGGACTGTATCTGGCCTGATTATCTTGCACGGACCCCAGTGCTTGGCACATGATAAGCGCTTAACAAATAACCAAAAAAGGAAATAAAGCCGGCGCACCATAAATATGATCAGTTGATTAATGGATTGGAAGGTAATTCAGATTTTGAAGACTATCTTCAATAATAATAATGATAATGATGGTATTTGTTAAGTGCTTACTATGTGCAAAGCACTGCTCTAAGCGCTGGGGAGGTTACAAGGTGATCAGGTTGTCCCACGGGGGGCTCACAGTTTTAATCCCCATTTTTACAGGTGAGGTAACTGAGGCCCAGAGAAGTGAAGTAACTTGCCCAAAGTCACACAGCTGACAAGTGGCAGAGCCGGGATTTGAACCCACGACCTCTGACTCCAAAGCCCGGGCTCTTCCGACTGAGCCATGCTGCTTCTCTAATATTAATTCTCAATAATATTAGGCAAGGCGAGGAGAGCACAGAAATGTTTTCATGTTGTCTGCTACGAGGTTGGAACTAACTTCACTCTTCAAAATACCTTGACAACCCCAGCGGGGCTATATCAGATCAGATCCCCCTCTAGATTGCAACCTCACTGTGGGCGGGGAATGTGTCTGTTTATTTATTTATAAATGGCATTTATTAAGTGCTTACTATGTGCAATGCACTGTTCTCAGCGCTGAAACACCGTTCTAAGTGTTTATTGTTACACTGTACCCCCTCCTAAGTGCTTAGTACAGTGCTCTGCACACAGTAAGTGCTCAAGAAATGCGATTGAATGAACTGAATTAATAAATGAATCAACAGTACCTATTGAGCGCTTACTGCACGCAGCGCACTATTCTAAGCACTTGGGCGACTCACTATTCTATTTATTTTGTTAATGATGTGCATTTAGCTTTAATTCTATTTGTTCTGATGACTTTGACACCTGTCTGTTTTGTTTTATTGTCTGTCTCCCCCTTCTAGACTGTGAGCCCGCTGTTGGGTAGGGACCGTCTCTAGATGTTGCCAACTTGGACTTCCCAAGCGCTTAGTACAGTGCTCTGCACACAGTAAGTGCTCAATAAATACGATTGAATGAATGAATGAACAGAGTTGGTAGATATGTTCCCTGCCCACAATGAGTATAACGCCATTAGCAACCTGAAGAAGTTGTTGCTTTTGTGGCTGTATTTATAGCCCTGAATTCTTCACTGAGTCTTCTCTTTAGTTCCCGTGTGTTTTTTTTTTTGTTGTTGTTGGTTTGAATTTTCCCCCTTGGGGCATACATTCTACCTGAGTTTTTAAAATCGCGTTGTGTAATCATCATCTGGTTTCCAGTAAATCATTTGACATTTAGCTAGCCCATTCCACTTTTCCCTAGTCGCGTTCCAAATTTTATCATAGTTTCCTTTTCCAAAATAAAATCTCCCTGTGGTGGGCCTTTTTTGGGCCTTTTCCCTCCCCGAGCAAGAGTGTTCAGTTTTACGGAGAAATAGTTTCAACTTGGAATTTCAATCCAAAGGGATTCCATGACGCTTCTCTACTTCTTTCTATGAACGTCTGTCTCCCCCACTAGACTGTAAGCTCACTGTGGGCAGGGAACACGCCAGCTATTATTGATAAGTCATTCGGTCGATCGTATTTATTGAGTGCTTACTGTGTGCAGAGTACTGTACTAAGTGCATGGAATCAAAGGGATTCCATGAGGCTTCTCCATTTCTTTCTACATGTCTGACTCCCCCTCTAGACTGTAAGCTCACTGTGGGCATGGAAACTGTCTGCTAACTCCTTAATACTGTACTCTCCCAAGTGCTCAGTACGTGCTCTGCACATAGTGAGCGTTCAATAGATACCACTGATTGACTAAGTGTTTTTTAATTTATTGCAAAATAATTTCCACTTGGAATTTCGATCCAAAGGGATTCCATGACACTTCTCTATGAACGTCTGTCTCCCCCACTAGACTGTAAGCTCATTGTGGGCAGCTATTATTGATAATAATAATAATAATGATGGCATTTATAATAATGATGGCATTTGTTCAGCGCTTACTATGTGCAAAGCACTGTTCTAAGCGCTGGGGAGGTTACAAGGTGATCAGGTTGTCCCATGGGGGGCTCACAGTCTTCATCCCTATTTTACAGATGAGGCCCAGAGAAGTGAAGTGACTTGCCCAAAGTCACACAGCTGACAATTGGCGGAGCCGGGATTTGAACCCATGACCTCTGACTCCAAAGCCCGGGCTCTTTCCACTGAGCCACGCTGCTTCCCCATTTGTTAAGTGCATTTGTTAAGCACTTACTATGTGCAAAGCACTAAGTCATTCGGTCGATTGTATTTATTGAGTGCTTACTGTGCGCAGAGTACTGTACTAAGTGCGTGGGAGAGTACAAAGTAACAATTATAAAAGACATATTCCAATAATCAATCAATCAATCGTATTTATTGAGCGCTTACTGTGTGCAGAGCACTGTACTAAGCGCTTGGGAAGTACAAGTTGGCGCTTGGGAAGTACAAGTTGGTACAATAATGACGACGATGATGGTGATGACAATAATGCCAGTAGTATTTGTTACTTGGCTACTCTGAGCCAAGCACTGGGGTCGATACAATATTGTCAGATCAGCCAGTCAATCGTATTAATCGATTAACTATATGCAGGCATTCCCTGACCACAAAATATAGTCTGTGAGCCCACTGTTGGGTAGGGACTGTAGGGACTGTCTCTATATGTTGCCAATTTGTACTTCCCAAGCGCTTAGTACAGTGCTCTGCACATAGTAAGTGCTCAATAAATACGATTGATGATATAGTCTCTGTCGCATATGAGGTTCACTGTCTAAGCAGGAGGGAAAACAGGTACCGAATCCCCGGATTTTCTTGTATCTACCCCAGTGCTGGGCATTCAGGAAGCGCTCACCAAATACCACTCGATTTCTCTAGGTCTCAGTCACCTCATCTGTAAAATGGGGAATAAACCCTCTATCCTCTGGTTTAGACTGTGAGCCCCAAGTGGGACTTGGACTGTTTTCAACCTGATTATCTCGCATCTACCCCAGGGCTTAGTATGGTGTCTGGCATACCTTTAAAAAAAAAAAAATTAAGGAAAATTTTTGTTCAGCCGATGCTCACACTCACCTCTCCCCCAAACCCGATTCGGCTGTCTAGACATGTCTGTAGGAACTTGGGGCACATTCCAAATTGCACAACATCCTAAATAACTGTGGTTTCCCTGTTGACTGGGAGGTGGAAATAAATTGGTTTTATTAATAGGAGAGTCTTCGCCTCATAGGAGCCAGGAGGAATTCATCATCACTATAATGCTTCAAAACAGACCTGGACTATTAACTCTTGATTTGTGGAAAGGGGTGCCCCTTAAACACCCACGAGATGTTTCTGTATTTCATTATCAGAAAATCAAGTGCGTTTGGAAACACTTTCTGGTTTTCTTCTGTGCTATTCTTGCTAATGTGATAGCCCCACACCTACATAATAATAATAATAAGACGAAGAATGGTATTTATTAAGCGAAGCACTGTGCTAAGCGCTGGGGTAGATACAAGCAAATCGGGTTGGACACAGTCCCTGTCCCTCTGGGGCTCACAGATTCAAACCCCATTTTACGGATGAGGTAACTGAGGCACAGAGAAGTAAAGCGATTTGCCCAAGGTACATGGATGGACTCTGGAGCTTATGGAAAATGTCTCAGGAAGTGGAAATTATTTTGTAGGATGTGACAGAAGGCTTAGAGACATTACACAAGAGCCACTGATGGCTTGGAGAATCACTGTGCCCTCAAGAAGCTTAAAATCATTTATTCATTCAATCATATTTACTGAGCACTTACTGTGTGCAGAGCACTGTACTAAGTGCTTGGGAAAGCACACCACGACAATGGACAGGGACATTCCCTGCCCACCAAGAGCTTCCAGTCTAGAGTCGTGGAGACAATCAGTCAATCAATCAATCGTATTTATTGAGCGCTTACTGGGTGCAGAGCACTGTACTAAGCGCTTGGGAAGTACAAGCTGGCAACATATAGAGACAGTCCCTACCCAACAGTGGGCTCACAGTCTAGAAGGGGGAGACAGAGAACAAAACCAAACATACTAACAAAATAAAATAAATAGGATAGATAGGTAATACCAGTAAATAAAATGACAGATATGTACGTAAGTGCCGTGGGGCTGGGAAGGGGGAAGAGGAAAGGGAGAAACCCCATTAAACTCTATTTTCCAGTGCTGGCCAAGACTATTAACTTTCCCTCTCCTCTTTCCCTGTCATTTATTTTAATGTCTCCCCCATTAAATTGCAAGCTCCTTGAGGGCAGGGATCATGTCCACTAACTCTACTGCATTGCATTCTCCCAACTGCCAGCTTAGCACAATGTTCTGCACGCAATAAGCACTCGATAAGCAGCATGGCGGAGTGGACTGAGGACAGGTCTGGGAATCAGAGGTCATGGGTTCGAATCCAGGCTCCGCCACTTGTCCGCTGTGTGACCTTAGGCAAGTCACTTCACTTCTACAAGACAAGGAGGAGAAAATGTAGAAGCACCAGCAAACCCTGTAGAAAAGAAACCAACCACTAGTTCTCCAGCAGCAGCTCAAGCCAAGGTGGAAATTAAGAACACAAAAGAAATTATTCCTCTTCCACAACCCGGAATTCCTTATCCTTATTTCTCCAGTTTGACTGAAGGAGAGCAGAAGGCTTATGTATATTTACTGAACAAATATTCAAAAGAGCCTGGTTCCTTTGAAGCTGCTACATCAGAGAGAATATTTCCAATACTTGGTATGTTCCTCTCCCACTTTTTCACGTAAAAAATGCAAACAGAGTTGAAAGAGAGGATGGAAGTGGAAAAGGAGTGAGGACCTAACTTTTTAGGGAAGAAGGGAGATGCTAGGCAGAACTACGTCATCCTGACTCTCTCCTTTTTTCCCTTCCCCCCCCTCCCAGGCCCAAAGCATTTATGTATATATCTATACTATTTATTTATATACTATTTATTTATATTGATGCCTTTGTACTTGTATTGATGTCTGTCTCCCTCCTGTAGACTGTGAGCCTATTGTGGGCAGGGATTGTCTCTCTTTATTGCTGTATTGTACTTTCCAAGTCTTAGTACAGTGCTGTGCACACAGTAAGCACTCAATAAATAAGATTGACTGATTGATTGATTCTCTGGGCCTCAGTTACATCATCTGTAAAATGGGACGAGGGCTGTGTCCTTACGCGGGACAAGGACTGTGTCCAACCTGATTTGCTTGTATCCTCCCCAGTGCTTAGTACAGTGCCTGGCATATAGTGAGTGCTTAACAAATACCATAATTATTATTAATAAACACTATTGATCTTGATTGACTTACAAAGAAAGGTATGCCCTTTCTACTTATCTATATCTATGGACATACATAGATAATAGATATATATAGATATATCTATGCATATTCAGTTTTTAGGTGTAAGAAAACTACAAGCTGGCTGAGTGGAAAAATCTCTCTCGTTTAAAATATAGCTCTTACCAAATTTATGAATCAGTGACACCAGGGATTTTATGAAACTCTGTGAAATGTTCTGAGAAGCATATTTGAGAAGTGATATATATATATAGTGATATATATAGATATGTATATCTATATATATCACATCACTCACAAACACACACACAAATTTAATGTGCGGCCCAACATGTGAAATGTGTTTTTCACATGTTGGAGAACTTCCATTCCTCACAGAGCAACTTGTTCTATTTATTTCAAGGAGCAAACTGGCAGTTCACTTCTAGATGACATCAGACCATAAGCCTGTTGTGGGTGGAGAATCCATTCATTCGTTTATTCAATCGTATTTATTGAGCACTCACTGTGTGCAGAGCACTGTACTAAGCGCTTGGGAAGTACAAATCGGCAACATACAGAGACCGTCCCTACCCAACAACCGGCTCACGGTCTAGAAAATGTGTCCACAAACTCTATTCTACTCGACTCTCCCAAGTGCTTAGTACAGTGTTCTGTACATGGGAAGTGCTTAAGAAATGCCATTGATTAACTGATTGTTCTAGCAAGGAAGTACTCAAAAGCAATTAATAGGGTCATTAATATGGTACAGCAACAGTCTTAATCCTCATTTGGAAAACTGAGGTCCAGAGAAGTGAAGTGAGCCCACCGTTGGGTAGGGACTGTCTCTATATGTTGCCGACTTGTACTTCCCAAGCGCTTAGTACAGTGCTCTGCGCACAGTAAGCGCTCAATAAATACGATTGATTGATTGATGGATCGATTGCAGTGACTTTCCCAAGGTCACACAGCAGACCCGTGGCAGAGCTGGGATTAGAACCCAGGTCCTTCTGATTCCCAGGCCTGTGCTCTAGCCGCTAGGCCACACTGCTTCTCATTTTAGGTACGACTTTGCATCTCTTCCCACCATAAACACCTCATTATAAACTCGCTGTGGATGGTTCCTTGCCTTTGGGTTATAGCGTATAGTAACTATTTGTGGTTCTGGAATTCCTTCCACTGTAGACCAATCGCTTCGTTTCAGGAACTATAACAGCTATAAAATCTCACTTCTGGTCGAAACTTGGCAAACTTGGGCATGCGGCGTTTTTAACGAATTACAAAAATAATCTGTTTAACTAATTTCTTGGATTTCATTTTACATTGAGAGAGTCAGATTCTTGCCAGTGCCCAGGGAAGGTATTTAAGGAGATGACACCTAGCCTAGGGGAAAGAGCAAGAACCTGGATATCAGACGACCTGGGTTCTCATCCCGGCTCTGCCCCTTGCCCGCTCTGTGACCTTGGGCAAGTCACTTAACTTCCCTGTGCCTCCCTTCCCTCATCTATAAAATGAAAATTAAATACCTATTCCCCCTCCTTCTTAGACCGTGAGCCTTCTGTGGGAAAGGGACTGGGTCTGACTACCCAGTGCTTAGTACAGGCATAGTCAACCCTTAACAAAGACCACACTTATTATCATTATTATTATTACTATGCAATTATTCTTTCAGATGGCTGACCAACTAGTCAGTGTCCTAAAATTGGTGTGTGTGTCTTTGATTTGTCCTTTTTTATTGATGATTTGCTCCAAGATCATTATTTAATAGTGCCTTTATTCTCAGTGTGTATTTGTTCATTAGTGCCTGGGTAGTAGCATTTAAATCAAAGATGTCAAGGAAGACCACCGTGGCTCAGTGGAAAGAGCATGGGCTTCGGAGTGGGAGGTCATGGGTTCAAATCCCGGCTCCGCCAATTGTCATCTGTGTGACTTTGGGCAAGTCACTTCTCTGTGTGTCAGTTACCTCATCTGTAAAATGGGGATTAAGACTGTGAGCCCCCCGTGGGATAACCTGATCACCTTGTAACCTCCCCAGGGCTTTGCACATAGTAAGCGCTTAATAAATGCCATTATTATTATTATTATTTTCCAGCAACTGTTACAGAAGATGGACTTGTGTCTTGCGGGAACCCAGCTCTCTGCCATGTAGAAAGGTATTTTGGAGGTGGCACATAAGAGGTCCTTGGATATGCTAAGCAATCAATCAATCAATCATATTTATTTGGGAGAGCACAATATTCCTCCCTTCCTCCCTTCCTCCCTTCCAAGCCCTACTGAGAGCTCACCTCCTCCAGGAGGCCTTCCCAGACTGAGCCCCCTCCTTCCTCTCCCCCTCCTCCCCCTCCCTTGCCTCCTTCCCTTCCCCACGGCACCTGTATATATGTATATATGTTTGTACATATTTATTACTCTATTTATTTTATTTGTACATATTTATTCTATTTATTTTATTTTGTTAATATGTTTTATTTTGTTCTCTGTCTCCCCCTACTAGACTGTGAGCCCACTGTTGGGTAGGGACCACCTCTATATGTTGGAACTTGTACTTCCCAAGCACTTAGTACAGTGCTCTGCACACAGAAGTGCTCAATAAATATGATTGAATGAATGAGTAAATGAATATAACAGAGTTGGCAGATATGTTCTCTGCCCATAACAAGCTAACAGTCTACTGGAGGAGACAGACATTAACATGATTGAATAAATTATGGCTACGGACATTAAGTGCCAATCTGATTACTCTGTATCTACCCCAGGGCTTAGCACGTGGTACATGCCAGACAAATACCGTGATGATTTCTCACCGCTCAAGACAGTGGACAGTGTCATGACATGACATGACATCATGTTACCACGAATAATCACCTCTGGTCCCAAGTCACCTTGGTTTCACCTTCGGAGAAGTAGCATGGCCTAGTGGAAAAATCGAAGGCCTGAGAGCGGGAGGATCTGGGTTCTAATCCTGACTCTGCCACTGGCCTGCCGTGTGACCTCGGACGAGCCATTTAACTTTTCCTTAGGATTTAAGCCTGCAGGAAAGCACAGCGACTTTTGCGACTTTGGAGGTAATCTCTTTCTCACTCAAGAACTCTGAATTCAGAGACACTGAGTCTTGTAACTGCCAAATGCAGATATCTGGGTAAGAAAGTACAGGGTTTAAAATGTTTTGTTTCATTTTTGTTTTGTATTTGCATCGATCTCTGGTATCGGAGATAAAGCCAGCCATGATTTCTGAGCCAAAACAATGTTCATCTTAAGTGTTTAAGTGTTTCCAGCCCGTCTCTCAAGAAAAATTAGGTGTGATGTCTTTATCATTTTCTAGAGAGACATAGTCGCTTTGGACAAGGCTTTTCTTGAAGCATATCGTGCTCCAGATGGGTTGGTCATTGGGGCTCTCGACTAAAAGGAGAAGAAAGAACTCAACGATGGCTTCATTAGTGCAATACTACGTGCTGGCCTGGTTACTTGAAAGAAAATTTCCATGTTTCCCTTCAATAGAAAACACAATGAAAAGGCTCTCCTATGAACTATAGTTCTGAACAATAAGTTGGTGAAAAAAGGGAAAAATAAAAGCCCTGTTGCGGAATGTGTAATAGCTATCAAGGCAAGCATTTCTTATATCCCAAGAGGAAATTCATGAAGATCTTCCCCGGGCTGGATTTCCACAGAGTACCCATAAATCTACCGCAAGCTTTAAAATGTTTCCTCAGTCCGTCAGTGATCTGTGGTGGTGACAGGAAAATATGAGTAAGCCCATCAATTTTAGCCAAAATTTAAGGAACTTGTCCTCTTGACAAGGTCAGTATAGTGGGTGCAGGCAGGTAAACTACCAAGAAAGACCAGGGAGACTTTAAAAATAAATATTATTAATGCAATGACTGGGATAAAACCCAACTTCACTCGGCCATCTTTATGTGAACTACTAAGAAATGAGGATATTATCATCGGATAGCGTCATCTGTTTCTTTCCTCAATATCTTTTGGCTGGAAACACAAGACCTTTTTTCACAGACTCTCCCTCGTGAACTCCATTTTGGTCTACAGGTAGAAATGAGATCATCTTGGGAAAAGGGAACTGTATTATAACAATAGTGGTGGTTGCTTTGTCCTGACTGTGTGCCAAGCACTGTAGTAAACACTAGGATAGATATAAAACAATCAGGTTAGACACGGTCCCTGTCTCACTTGGGGCTCACAATCAAAGGGGGATGGAGAACAGGTATTTAATCCCCATTCCACAGATGAGGAGACTGAGGCACAGGAAAGTTAAGTGACTTGCCTAAGGTCACACTGTAGGCCAGTGGAAGAGCTGGGATTAGAACTCAGGTCCCCTTCTTTCCAGACCCGTGCTCTTTCTTCTAGTCCACGCTGCTTCCCATGAAATAAGTGGCTTTCTAAAAATATAAGTCCGATGAATAATTCTATGATGAGTAGGAAAGTAGAGAGGAGAAAACGGGGTGTCGGGGCAGGGAAGGGAAGAGCAAGAAAATAAAAGGGACCTGAGGAATGGCAGAAAATATGCAAAAATCGCTAGAGTTGCAAGAAGTTGAGCTTAAACTCCTTCTTTACTATGGGATGCACATTGGAGCTATTCAAATATGATTTATTCATATACATGACATTCGTTCAATCTTATTTATTGAACGTTTACTGTGTGCAGAGCACTGTAGTAAGCGCTTGGGAGAGTACAGTACAACAGTAATCAGGGCTTAGTCAGGGAAGGCCTCTTGGAGGAAATGTGCTTTAATAAGGCTTTGAAGAGGGGGGGAGAGTCATTGTCAGACTATTTTAGACTGTGAGCCGACTGTTGGGTAGGGACCGTCTCTATATGCTGCCAACTTGTACTTCCCAAGCGCTTAGTCCAGTGCTCTGCACACGGTAAGTGCTCAATAAATACGATTGAATGAATGAATGAATGAATTATGACAATTCTACTGTTCATTCAATCGTATTTATTGAGCGCTTACTGTGTGCAGAGCGCTGTACTAAGCGCTTGGGGAGTACAAGTTGGCAACATATAGAGACGGTCCCTACCCAACAACGGGCTCACCGTCTAGAAGTATTACTAGTCTACTAGTATTTGTTAAGCACTTTCTATGTGCCAAACCCTGTAGAAAATGCTGGGGTAGATACAAGTTAATCCAATCTGACACACGGGGCTCACAGTCCAAGTATGAGAGAAAACAAATTTCAAATCAGCGTGGCTCAGTGGAAAGAGCCCAGGCTTGGGAGTCAGAGGGCATGGGTTCAAGTCCCAGCTCCGCAGCTTGTCAGCTGAGTGACTTTGGGCAAGTCACTTCACTTCTCTGTGCCTCAGTTACCTCACCTGGAAAATGGGGACTAAGCCAGTGAGCCCCACATGGGACCACCTGATCACCTTGTATCCTCCCCAGCGCTTAGAAGAGTGCTTTGCATGTAGTAAGCTTCACAAATGCCACCATTATTTATTATTTTACAGATGGGGAAATTGAGGCACAGATGAGTCCAATGGCTTCCCGAAGGTGACACGCAAGAGTTGGGATTACAAGTCAGGTCTCGACTCCCACCCGTTTGCTCTTCCCATCAGGGCCTTGCAGCTTGTCTATTTTTCTTCAGACAGCGCTTAGTACAGTGCTCTGCACATAGTAAGCGCTCAATAAATACGATTGATGATTAAAAAAAAGTGGATTAAACCTCCAAGGGAGACTCATAGCTGTCTCCCACCTTAACTGCTTTCAAAAGACACTTCTAGCCCAAGGCCTAAATCCGGTGTGTTAAATTCAAATAGCCTGTTAAGAAAAAAACGACAAAAAAGAACCAAAACTTACTTCTCAACTGAGCAAACATTTACACTTTCTCAACGGAAGGGACCCCCAGCAGAGCCACCACCTGTTTCTGGTTTTGGCTCCATTTTCCAGAACAAATGCATTCGATATACTAAACGAGACAGTCCCCGCTGGAGTCCAGAACAAAGCGAATTTATCTTTCAGAGTTTAACAGCCTTGACATTGGCTTCCGTAATGTGGCCCTCAGCGGTGCAAACCCAGATGGTGGCTGTTGGGAAGGACTGAGACGTCGTGGTGGAATCGCCTCCGCCAATTCTGCGCGGCGTGGGCCGGTGGTTAGAGCCCGGGCCTGGTAAGGATCCGGGTTCTAATCCCTACTCCACCCCTTGTCTGCTGTGTGATAGTGGGCAGTTCACTTCACTTCTCTGTGCCTCAGTTCCCTCGTGGGAAGAGGGGGGATTAAGGCTGTGAGTCCCATATGGGACAGAACCTGTGTCCAACCTGATTTGCTTGCATCCACCCCAGCGCTTAGTATAGTGACTGGCACAGGATAAGAGCTTAACAAATGCCACAATTATCATGATCATTATTATTATTACTCTTCTTCACCCACAGCAACGTGGCTCAGTGGAAAGAGCACGGGCTTTGGGTTCAAATCCCGGCTCCGGCAATTGTCAGCTGGGTGATTGTGGGCAAGTCACTTCACTTCTCTGGGCCTCATCTACCTCATCTGTAAAATGGGGATTAAGACTGTGAGCCCCACGTGGTGGGACAACCTGATCACCCTGTAACCTCCCCAGCGCTTAGAACAGTGCTTTGCATATAGTAAGTGCTTAATAAATGTCATCATTATTATTATTACTATCGCCCAAAATGTATGTAGTGTCTTCACAAGGTGCCCTGACTTAATGTCAAGAGGGTGGGTGGGTCTGGGTGAAATCAGCTCCATTCCAATCAGTCAATCAATGGTATTTACTGAGCGTTTACTATGTTTAAAGCACTGTATTAAGAGCTTGGGAGAGGACAATACAACAGATTTAGCAAACACATTTCCTGCCAGTAAGGAGTCCTGAGGGGGAGAAAGACATTAATATAAATAAATAACTATATATACATATTTACACACATACATATATATATATAAATATATTTATGCACATATATATATATATATACATATACTTGTACATATTTATTCTACTTATTTTATTCTGTTAATATGTTTTGTTTTGTTCTCTGTCTCCCCCTTCTAGACTGTGAGCCCACTGTTGGGTAGGGACCGTCTCTATATGTTGCCAACTTGGACTTCCCAAGCGCTTAGTACAGTGCTCTGCACACAGTAAGCGCTCAATAAATACGATTAAATGAATGAATGAATGAATATATATATATATATGTATGTGTGTGTGTGTGTGTGTGCATAGATATATTTATTCTACAAAGAGAATCAGGAAAGGAAGTGGGCCAACCCCATTAGTTAAGCTGTACCGCTCCAAAAATAATAATGATGGTATTTGTTAAGTACCTACAATGTGTTAAGCACCGTTCTACATGCAGGAGTAGATACAAGCTAACTGGGTTGGACACAGTTCCCTGACCACATGGGGCTCAGAGCCTTAATCCCCATTTTCCAGAGGAGGTAACTCAGGCCCAGAGAAGTGAAGTGACTAGCCCAGGGTCACACAGCAGACAAGTGGCAGAGACAGGATTAGAACGCAGGTCCTTCTGACTTCCGGGCCACCTCCTTCAAAGAGACGCTGAAAAGAGACCCTGCAGTCAGATGAAGAGTAAGCGCTCCATAAATGTAATTAATCGATTCACAAATTGGAGTTCTCACACCGACCGGGGCCAAACGTAATCATAAGAAGGCATCTGGTCTGGACAGTTGAAAAAACACACAGTAACTGGAAAAAGAACTTCGGTGAGAACAGGGAGGTACAGAGTTGGGCGGAATTATGGTTTCTGCAAATTAGCTGCGCTTGGAAGGTTAAGCCTGGGCTTTTGTGTGAAATGACACTGAGTGTTGGCCAAGTCAGCAGGCAGACAGACAGACACAACAACATCCAAAATCCCGTTCGGATACCTTATGCCGGACCCAGTTGATTCAGAGGCGTGGATTATTTTGACAAAATAAACGAGTATCCAATTCCACTTTCGGGGATTAACATTCTTGATTTTAAATGCAGCTCAGTCTGGCTGTACACTTCTGCAATTTATAATATTTCAGCCTGGTTTCTTTCTTCCTTTCACTGTGTCCAACCTGATGGACTCATATAATAAAGATGGTATCTGTTAAGCACTTGCTATGTGTCAAGCACCGCTCTAAGCGCTGGGGAAGATACCAGTTAATCAGCTTGGACACAGACCCTGTCCCACGTGGGGCTCACAGTCTTAATCCCCATTTCACACCTGAGAAAACTGAGGCCCAGAGAAGTGAAGCAACTTGCCCAAGGTCACACAGTAGCTGGGATTAGAACCCATGTCCTTCCAACTCCCAGGTCCTTGTTCTATCCGCTAGGCCATGCTGCTTCTCTGATTGATGAGACTGAGCAGAGAAAAGGGTCAAGTGGAAATGTCATTTTGTGTGCAACGCTCTGTACCGTCAGCTGGTTGTGGGCAGAAAACGTGTCTACTCGCTCTGTTCTATTGTACTCTCCCAGGTGCTCAGTACAGTGCTCTGCACACAGTAAGCACTCGACTGTGGGAGTGAATGGGAGGGAGGAGGAAGAGGGGAAAAAGAGGAAGTTGGGAAAGTGATACACATCCAAATCCAGAGGCAGGGACAAGAGCCAGAAAGCTCCAAAGCTCGGCCCCAGACACCTCACGAATTGGAACCGGGACCTGTATATATGTATATACGTTTGTACGTATTTATTACTCTATTTTATTTGTACATATTTATTCTATTTATTTTATTTTGTTAATATGTTCTGTCTTGTTGTCTGTCTCCCCCTTCTAGACTGTGAGCCCGCTGTTGGGTAGGGACCGTCTCTCTATGTTGCCGACTTGGACTTCCCAAGCGCTACACAGTAAGCGCTCAATAAATACGAATGAATGAATGAACCAGGAGATGCACCATGAGCCAGGCTGAACTGGGCATACAGGACTCATTCATTCATTCAATCACATTTATTGAGCGCTTACTCTGCGCCGAGCACTTGGGAGAATGCAATATAACAGACGTATTCCCTGCCCGCAACGAGTTTTTCTGATGGTCATGCAGAGACGAGCAGAAAAACCCATCAACAGAGAAAGAAGGAAATAAAACCGAAAGAAATACCTCCCAGCGGTCCGCTCGTCAGTCAGGAGTTCATTCAATCGGATTTATTGAGCGCTTACTGTGTGCAGAGCACTGTACTAAGCGCTTGGGAAGTACAAGTTGGCAACATGTAGAGACGGTCCCTACCCAACATCGAGCTCACAGTCTAGAAGGAATATGACTTTAAGCTCCCTAATAGACTGTAAACTCACTGTGGGCAGGGAATGTGTCTGTTTATTGTTGCATTGTACTCTCCCAAGTACTTAGTCCAGTGCTCCACACATAGTAAGTGCGCAATAAATACAATTAAATAAATGAACGAATTTCTTTATTCCTGTGGGCAGAGCGCTCTATTAGGCATCTGAGAGACTGCATCTATAATTTCAAGGGTTCCTCCCCACAATGAAGCTCCTGAATACCAAATGTCACCTCTGAATCATCGCTGAGTGATTTCTGAAAATAAGCAGGAGTTCCTCTAGACAAACAGATTCCATCATCGTTACTCATCTGGAGAAGGCAGATGAGGCTGGTAGGAAAATCTGGAGTAAATTATGGGTATTAAATTGGCTCAATGTAGCGACCATTTAGTTGGTAGTTTGGGGACGATTTATGCATTTTCCTCTCCGTATTGTCACAACCACACCCTTCCCGCTACAGAAATGACAATAAGATCTAGAAGTCTACATATTTGGCAAACTGCTGCAGGAGTCTGCTAAACTACAAACTCCCTAAGGGATTGTATCAATTGTAGTGCACTCTCCAAAGCACTCAGCACAGTGTCCTGTGTACAGTTAGCGCTCAATAAATACCCAACACACACAAAAACGCACACACTCACACGCATTCTTGCTCAAAGGTGAAAGTCACTGTCAGTGGTATCTTCTTTGGACCACTATACATGGGGTTAGAAGCGTGTTTAGGTACTTTCATGTGGGGGCATTTTATCTTGAACTAACTTGCAATGATATATATTTTTTTCCTCCTATTCCTTGGGAGTGTGATCCCTGACACAGTCACTTCTAGACTCTTGGGGGCTAATTACCCATTAACAGTCTTATCAGCCCTCTAAATTTATCCCTCTGTACAAGCACCAGAACAAGAAGATAATGATAATAATAATAATAATGATGATGGTATTTGTCAAGCACATACTATGTGCAGAGCACTGTTCTAAGTGCTGGGGGGATATAAGGTGATCAGGTTGTCCCATGGGGGGCTCACAATCTTAATCCCCATTTTACAGATGAGGTCACTGAGGCACAGAGAAGTTAAATGACTTGCCCACAGTCACACAGCCGCTAAGTGGCCCAGCCGGGATTAGAACCCATGACCTCTGACTCCCAAGCCCGTGCTCTTTCCACTGAGCCACGCTGCTTCTCTAGATGAACCGAGGAAAAGAAAACAACCGTTAGCCAGTTCTTCTGGTTGTTAGCTGGTCTGAGGAAGTATTTAAGGAAGGGAAAATGGGATTTTTAGCTAAAGTGAACATTCCGAATGAACTGCAAACAGCATTTATCTGCACTTTGTGTCTCCCTTTACTCTGGGATAGCTGCGAATTGACAATAGGGGGTTTGGCGATTTTTCTTGAACGTACTTCAATGCCCAATCAATCCAATTCAGTGTCTTGAGCGGGGCCACGCTGCTTTCCACTAATAATGTTGCTACTAATGATAACGATTAAAACAATACCACTGTCACTTGCAATAAGAATATCATTTAGAAATCATGTCATACCATATAGCATACTAATGATAACGATTAAAACAATACCACTGTCACTTGCAATAAGAATATCATTTAGAAATCATATGTCATCATCATCATCATCATCATCAATCGTATTTATTGAGCGCTTACTATGTGCAGAGCACTGTACTAAGCGCTTGGGAAGTACAAATTGGCAACATATAGAGACAGTCCCTACCCAACAGTGGGCTCACAGTCTAAAAGGGGGAGCATACTATATGGACGATAAATGTCCATACTATATGGACATACTATATTGTCCACACTATATGGACGATAAGAGTCCTTTCTTAAGAATGCCAACAATTTATCAAGAATGCCACAAGGGAAGTGAGTTTCAATATGCTACTTTCCCAAATTCAAAAATGTCTCAAAGAATAAACACACAGAGAATAAGGGAGACTACTCTTGGGTGTCCTAAGACAAAAACTCATCAGAATTGGCCAACATGCAGTACGTATTGACGCAGCTGCGGATCAAATGTTGCTCCTCTGAAGATCAAAGATAACGTGGGTTAAAATACTGTTCGCTGGGAATAATTTAATTAACCCATGTTTCTCAGGCTGGACGCGTGGTGAGAGCCAGAAGGACCAGAGCCATCTTCTTTTATACAAGATAATAAAATCAAAGGTGTGCTACTTTACTCAAGATCAAAGGGAATATTACCTTGTAAAAGTATTTGCCGGATATTTGCAAATGCTATTTGTGAAGTTTTAGACTGTGAGCCCACTGTTGGGTAGGGACTGTCTCTATATGTTGCCAGCTTGGACTTCCCAAGCGCTTAGTACAGTGCTCTGCACACAGTAAGCGCTCAGTAAATACGATTGATTGATTGATGATTGATTTTGTTAATATGTTTTGTTTTGTTCTCTGTCTCCCCCTTCTAGACTGTGAGCCCACTGTTGGGTAGGGACCGTCTCTAGATGTTGCCAACTTGGACTTCCCAAGCGCTTAGTACAGTGCTCCGCACACAGTAAGCGCTCAATAAATACGACTGAATGAATGAATGAACCCAGAGCAAATCCATAATAATAGAAAGAAGTCTTTCTAATAACTGTAGTATTTTTTAAGTGCTTTCTATGTGCTAGGCGCTGTACTAAGCACTGGGGTGGATACGAGCAAATTGGTTGGACAAAGACCTGGTCTCTTGTGGGGCTCACAGTCTGAATTCCCATTATACAGATGAGGTAACTCAGGCTCAGAGAAATGAAGTGATTTACCCAAGGTCACACGTCAGGGAAGTGGCAGAGCCGGCATTAGAACCCAGGTCCTTCTGATTCCCAGGCCCGGGCTCCAGTCACCTGGTCAGGCTCTAGCTTGCTTAGAACATGTACTAAGCAAGCGCTTAGTGCAGTGCTCTGCACACAGTAAGCGCTCAATAAATACGATTGATTGATTGCTATAAAGGAGAACGCAAATATTTCTGTACTGTTGGTCCTAATAACTGCAGTTACTGCAAAATAGCGTTATTGCGATGACTCAGTGCCATGAAGCAGCGTGGCTCAGGGGAAAGAGCACGGGCTTGGGAGTCAGAGGTCATGGGTTCAAATCCCGGCTCTGCCACTTATCGGCTGTGTGACTTTGGGCAAGTCACTTCTCTGTGCCTCAGTTACTTCACCTGTAAAATGGGGACTAAGACTGTGAGCCCCACGTGGGACAACCTGATCACCCTGTATCCTGCCAGTGCTTAGAACAGTGCTTTGCACATAGCAAGCGCTTCACAAATACCATTATTATTATGACCCAGGGTTACCTTGGTCATAATAATAATAATGATTGGTAGCTTATTATTATTATTATTATTATTATGACCCCGGGTTACCTTGGTAATAATAATAATAATAATGATTGGTAGCCACTGCACACTCATTGCCAGCAACTGTGGCTAGCTATTTTTCAGGATTTCTGTTGGGCCTGTTCACCTTCAGAATGTACCAGAATGTTCCTTCGAGACTGTGAGCCCGCTGTTGGGTAGGGACCGTCTCTATATGTTGCCAACTTGGACTTCCCAAGCGCTTAGTACAGTGCTCTGCACACAGTAAGCGCTCAATAAATGCGACTGAATGAATACCAGGTTGGTTCTTGGTACTACTGTAAAGCAGAGGGCTATTAATTTTTGTTGTCGTTGTTGTTATTCAACACCCCTCACTCAGCCCTACAGCACTTATGTATGTACCTATCCGCATTGGACTTATTTCTATTAATGCATTGTACTTATTTTTATTAATGTCTGTCACCTCCTCTAGACGGTGAGCTCGTTGTGGGCAGGGAAAATGTCTACTAACTCTGTTACACCGTCTTCTCCTAAGTACTTAGTACAGTGCTCCGCGCCTAGTAAAACACTCAATAAACACGACTGATTGACTGTTCCCTTCACCAAGCTTTGTCCACGTCCACTCATTCATTAGAGAAGCCGCGTGGCTCTGTGGAAAGAGCGAGGGCTTGGGAGTCAGAGGTCGTGGGTTCGAATCCCAGCTCCGCCACATGTCTGCTGTGTGACCTTGGGCAAGTCACTTCACTTCTCTGAGCCTCAGTTAGCTCATCTGGAAAATGGGGATTAAGACTGTGAGCCCCACGTGGGAAAACCTGACACCTTGTATCCTCCCCGGCACTTAGAACAGATAATAAGTGCTTAACAAATACCAACACTATTATTATTATTATTATTATTGTAAGTGCTTAACAAATACCAACACTATTATTATTCTTATTCTTATTATAGTAAGTGCTTAACAAATACCAACACTATCATTATTATTATTCTTATTCTAGTAAGTGCTTAACAAATACCAACACTATTATTATTCTTATTCTTATTATAGTAAGTGCTTAACAAATACCAACACTATTATTATTATTCTTATTATAGTAAGTGCTTAACAAATACCAACACTATTATTATTCTTATTATAGTAAGTGCTTAACAAATACCAACACTATTATTATTATTATTCTCATTATAGTAAGTGCTTAACAAATACCAACACTATTATTATTCTTATTCTAGTAAGTGCTTAACAAATACCAACACTATTATTATTCTTATTCTAGTAAGTGCTTAACAAATACCAACACTATTATTATTATTATTCTTATTCTTATTCTAGTAAGTGCTTAACAAATACCAACACTATTCTTATTCTTATTCTTATTATAGTAAGTGCTTAACAAATACCAACACTATTATTATTCTCATTCTTATTCTAGTAAGTGCTTAACAAATACCAGCACTATTATTCTTCTTATTCTTATTATAGTAAGTGCTTAACAAATACCTTTATTATTATTATCATTATTCCAGTGCTTAGAACAGTGCCCAGCGCTTAGAACAGTGCCCAGCGCTTAGAACAGTGCTTTGCACATAGTAAGCGCTTAACAAATGCCATTATTATTATTATTATTATTATTATTATTATATAGAGACAGTCCCTACCCAGTCTTTTAGACTGTGAGCCCACTGTTGGGTAGGGACTGTCTCTATATGTTGCCAACTTGTACTTCCCAAGCGCTTAGTACAGTGCTCTGCACACAGTAAGCGCTCAATAAATACAATTGATGATGATGATACCCAACAATGGGCTTACCAGATCCTCCCATGAGATGACCAAGGATCCTCCATCCCCTCCTCTTCAAAAGTTTCATGATTGACACTACTCGATTTCTCAGTTGCAAGGAGATGCAGTCAGTTCTCCCCCTTTTAGACTGTGAGCCCACTGTTGGGTCGGGACCGTCTCTATATGTTGCCAACTTGTACTTCCCAAGCGCTTAGTCCAGTGCTCTGCACACAGTAAGCGCTCAATAAATACGATTGATTGATTGATTCTCCGCATCTCAGGTCCCTCAGCTGCAAAATGGAGAGGCAAAAACCTGTTCTCCCTCCTACCATATCTGACCTGATTAATTTGTATCTACCCCAATGTTTAGAACACATAGTAAGCCCATAACAAATACCACATTTTTTAAGAAAAGAAGGGCAAGCATGGTAAGACTTTCTGGGCCCCCAAATATTCAGGAAAATCCATCAATTATCCAACTCATCAATCGATGGTAGTTATTGTACATATTTATTACTCTATTTATTTATTGATTTTACTTGTACATTGATTGATTGATTGATTGCCGGGACAGTGTTTGCGGATCTATCGAGGTCATGGACATTCCGAAACTTTTTTTAGGCTTGTGCAACTAACAGCTGTTCTCAAGGCCTGGAAAACTACTTGGCTCCAACAGCCACCCAGATGGAGGGATGTCCTGTACGCCAGAAAACACCCGGGAGTCATTTCCTTCTTCTCCCCAAGCTCCGACAGCGGAATTTGAGCCTTGTCCTGGAGGAGTGTGAGATAGGACCCGAAGTTGAGATAAGAAATGAGAAGCGGTGGTCCAGTGGATGGACCGGGGGCCCTGGAGTCAGAGGGACCTTGGTTCTAATCCCGGTTATCTTCTGTGGGACCCTGGGCAAGTCACTTCACTTTTCTCTGCCTCAGGGTAGGGACTGTCTCTATACGTTGCCAACTTGTACTTCCCAAGCGCTCAGTACAGTGCTCTGCACACAGTAAGCGCTCAATAAATACGATTGATTGATTGATTGATTGATTGAAAGACAGCGAATCCCACGTGGGGCATGGACTGTGTCCAAGCTTGTATCTAACCCAGTGCTTAGTACAGTGCCTGGGACATTCATTCAATCGTATTTATTGAGCGCTTACTGTGTGCAGAGCACTGTTCTAATCCCACGTGGGACATGGACTGTGTCCAACTTGATTAGCTTGTATCTAATCCCGGTGCTTAGTACAGTGCCTGGGACATTCATTCAATCGTATTTATTGAGCGCTTACTGTGTGCAGAGCACTGTTCTAATCCCACGTGGGACATGGACTGTGTCCAACTTGATTAGCTTGTATCTAATCCCAGTGTTTAGTACAGTGCCTGGGACATTCATTCAATCGTATTATTGAGTGCTTACTGTGTGCAGAGCACTGTTCTAATCCCACGTGGGACATGGACTGTGTCCAACTCGATTAGCTTGTATCTAATCCCAGTGCTTAGTACAGTGCCTGGGGCATTCATTCAATCGTATTTACTGAGCGTTTACTGTGCGCAGAGCACTGTTCTAATCCCACGTGGGACATGGACTGTGTCCAACCTGATTAGCTTGTATCTAATCCCAGTGCTTAGTACAGTGCCTGGGACATTTATTCAATCGTATTTATTGAGCGCTTACTGTGCGCAGAGCACTGTTCTAATCCCATGTGGGACATGGACTGTGTCCAACCTGATTAGCTTGTATCTAACCCAGTGCTTAGTACAGTGCCTGGGGCATTCATTCAATCGTATTTACTGAGCGCTTACTGTGTGCAGAGCACTGTTCTAAGTGCTGGGGAGGTTACAAGGTGATCAGGTTGTCCCACAGGGGGCTCACAGTCTTCATCCCCATTTTACAGATGAGGGAACCGAGGCCCAGAGAAGTGAAGTGACTTGCCCAGAGTCACACAGCTGACATTTGGTGGAGCCGGGATTTGAACCCCTGACCTCCGACTCCCAAGCCCGCGCTCTTTCCACTGAGCCACGCTGCTTCTCTAGCTACTAAGACTTGTTCCGAGCCACTCCACTCTCTCCTAACACTTTTCCCGGGCTGTCGGATTTCCTCCCCTCTGTCGGCGGGCGCTCTTAATGAAAACGTAGCTTTTAACCTCAGCAACGGAATACACGTGCAAACCATTTAAAAATCTCTCTGGGAATTTTTCTGGGCTCCGCTGCGAGGTGAACCATTCGTTTCCCAGGAGCTATCCAAACACATGCTCGTGAACGCTGAACAATTTCACGGAGACACATCCGAAAGGCTCAGCAAACCAAGTGCGTGCGGATTCATTCAATCGTTCATTCAATCGTATTTATTGAGCGCTTCCTGTGTGCAGAGCACTGTACGAAGCGCGGCCCAACAATATAAAAGATGCATTCCTGCCCTTAATGAGTTTACAGTCCAGAGGTGCTACAGGGGTCAGTGGTACAGTAGAGGCCGCTTGAGGCTGAAATTGCATTTCCCCTCCAATGTTGTGACCGTCGTAACTGAACTCTATTTTTTTATGGAATTTGTTAAGCACTTACTACGTGCCGGGCACCGTACTAAGCGCTGGGGTAGATTCATTCATTCATCCAATCGGATTTATTGAGCGCTTCCTGTGTGCAGAGCACTGTGCTAAGCGCTTGGGAAGTACAAGTTGGCGACATATAGGGACGGTCCCTACCCCACAACGGGCTCACAGTCTAGAAGGGGGAGACGGACAACAAAACATGTGGACAGGTGTCAAGTCGTCAGAGTAAATAGAATTAAAGCTAAATTCATTCATTCATTCATTCATTCAATCGTATTTATTGAGCACTTACTGTGCGCAGAGCACTGTGCTAAACGCTTGGGAAGTGTAGATACAGGTTAATCAGGTTGGACGCAGTCCCTGTCCCTCATGGGGCTCACAGTCTTCACCCCCATTTTACAGATGAGAGAACTGAGGCACAGAGAAGTGGAGGGTTACCCTGAACGTAAGTGGCGGAGCCAGGATTGGAACCCAGCTCTGACTCTCAGGTCTGTGCTCTATCCACTAGGCCATACTGCTTCAATTGGGTAGGGACCGTCTCTATATGTTGCCAACTTGGACTTCCTAAGCGCTTAGTACAGTGCTCTGCACCCAGTAAGCGCTCAATAAATACGATTGGATGAATGAATGATTCATTTATTTATCTTAATGGTACATAGTTATTCCATTTATTTTATTTTGTTAATATGCTTTGTTTTGTCATCTGGCTCCCCCTTCTAGACTGTGAGCCCGCTGTTGGGTAGGGACCGTCACTATAGGTTGCCAACTTGTACCTCTTAAGTGCTTAGTCCAGTGCTCTGCCCACAGTAAGCGCTCAACAAATACAAATGAATGAATATTTTATCTGTACATAGTTATTCTATTTTATTTTGTTAATATGTTTTCATCATCAACCGTATTTATTGAGCGCTTACTGTGTGCAGAGCACTGTACTAAGCGCTTGGGAAGTACAAATTGGCAACGTATAGAGACAGTCCCTACCCAACAGCGGGCTCACAGCCTAGAAGGGGGAGCCAGGCGACAAAACAAAACATATTAACGAAATAAAATAGAATAACTATGTACAGATAAAATATTCATTCATTTGTATTTGTTGAGCGCTTACTGTGTGCAGAGCACTGGACTAAGCACTTAAGAGGTAGAAGTTGGCAACCTATAGTGACGGTCCCTGCCCAACAGCGGGCCCACAGCTCTCTATATGTTGCCAATTTGTACTTCTCAAGCGCTTAGTACAGTGCTCTGCACATAGTAAGCGCTCAATAAATACGATTGATGATGATGATGATGATGAAGTACAAATTGGCCACATATAGAGACAGTCCCTACCCAACAGTGGGCTCACAGTCTAAAAGGGGGAGACAAAACCGAACATACTAACAAAATAAAATAAATAGAATAGATATGTACAAGTAAAATAAATAAATAAATAGAGTAATAAATATGTACAAACATATAGACATATATACAGGTGCATGTGGGGAAGGGAATATGTTTTGTCGACCGGCTCCCCCTTCTAGACTGTGAGCCCGCTGTTGGGTAGGGACCATTTATCCGTCTTAAAGCTATGGCAATAAGGGGCTCTTCCCACCCGACGCCTGTTCAACAGAATCCGATAAAAGCAAGGCGTTTGCCAGTGTCTTCCCTCATCTTGGAAAAAACACAGCCGAAAAACCTCAGCCCCGACCCAAACACGCAAAGCTACCTCTCTCTCTCTCTCTCAATGGTATTTGTTAAGCGCTTACTATGTGCAAAGCACTGTTCTAAGCGCTGCCCAGTGGACCAAGAGAGAGGGGATGGGAAACCATTCTTGAGCGTGGGAATCGCGGCTCGTTCGCACCATCGCAATCCTGGCCAAGATACTGAAGAGAGGTCTCTAGGCTCCTTCTGGATGTTTAGAACCAAAAACATTTCCTTTTCCTCAACCTTGGAGCTGATGGAACGTGAGAGGAAATCATCCAAAGTCAGAAATGACTGAAGTCAAGAGACAAACAGAGTCAGAAGTGGCCCAAGATTAACATAAAGTTGGCTTATCTTTAAGCTCAGGAGGTAAACCGCTGTTGTGTCATAATGAAAAGTAAATAACGATGGCATTTATTAAGCGCTTACTATTGTGCAAAGCACTGTTCAGGTTGTCCCGCCCGAGGGGGCTCACAGTCTTAATCCCCATTTTCCAGATGAGGTCACTGAGGCCCAGAGAAGGGATGTGACTTGCCCCAAGTCACACAGCTGACTATTGGCAGAGGCGGGATTTGAACCCATGACCGCTGACTCCGCAGCCTGTGCTCTTTCCATTGAGCCACGCTGCTTCTCTAGTGTAGTGTAGTGTTGTGTTGTGTAATAAGTACCTAAGAGTACTTACGCTGCAGAGAAGCAGCGTGGCTCAATGGAAAGAGCCCGGGCTTTGGAGTCAGAGGTCATGGGTTCAAATCCCGGCTCTACCACTTGTCAGCTGTGTGACTTGGGGCAAGTCACTTCACTTCTCTGTGCTTCAGTTACCTCATCTGTAAAATGGGGATTAAGACTGTGAGCCCCCCATGGGACAACCTGATCACCTTGTAACCTCCTTGGCGCTTAGAACAGTGCTTTGCACAGAGTAAGCGCTGAATAAATGTCATTATTATTATTATTATTATTATTATTAAGGGCAAGAGATAACGGGCGGGTTACCAAGACTTGGAGGCCCTGGGAATTGATCGAGGAGTAGCGCAGTATAAATTACTAGTGTCGGGGAAAAGCACTCTTGTGACAACAACAATTTAATTTCCCAGACATATACCACTATTATTATTATTACTATTATTATTCCAGATATGATTGTTAGAGTATAACTCTCAAGTTCATCATGATCCTCATAATAATTGCAATATTTGTTAAGTGCTTACTATCTGCCTCACAGTGTATTAAGGGCTGGGGTAGATTCAAGATAATTAGGTCCCACATGGGGCCTAAATAGTCTAAATAGGAGGGCAAATATCATCAATTCATTTATTCAGTCGTACTTAGTGAGCGCTTACTGTGTGCAGAGCACTGTACTAAGCGCTTGGGAAGCTTAGAGAAGCAGCGTGGCTCAGTGGAAAGAGCACGGGCTTGGGAGTCAGAGGGCATGGGTTCAAATCCCAGCTCCGTCAAGTGACTTTGGGCAAGTCACTTGACTTCTCTGGGCCTCAGTTCCCTCATCTGTAAAATGGGGATTAAGACTGTGAGCCCCCCGTGGGACAACCTGATCACCTTGTATCCTCCCCAGCGCTTAGAACAGTGCTTTGCACATAGTAAGTGCTTAATAAATGCCATTATTATTATTATTATTATTATTATTATTATTATTAAGACTGTGAGCCCCACGTGGGACAACCTGATCACCTTGTATCCTCCCCAGCGCTTAGAACAGTGCTTTGCACATAGTAAGTGCTTAATAAATGCCATTATTATTATTATTATTATTATTAGAAGGTACAATTCGGCAACAAATAGAGGGAATCCCTACCCAACAATGGGCTCACATTAATGCTATTTACTGAGGACGTAAAGCTCATGCATACATGTCTGCCACACGCTGAAATTTAAATATTCTTGGAATGGTGAGGAATGAAACATCCTGACTCATCACTTACTATCAAATGAATCTAGCCGGGGCTTTGGAAATTTTATAACTCCTCAGGGAAGCTTCAGTTTTCCTGTTTGCCTTATGGACATACATCTGTACCTTCGGCCTTCCAGAGGCTGATGTAACCGGTCTTAAAAGCTCAGCCAGGGATTTAAAACTATTTGGATGACACTGTCCAAAAGCCAAACTTGCAAAGCCGGACGAGTTTGGAAGCTGGCTGCGGATGGATAGGCCATCCATTAATTGAACTTACAGTCACTTTTCTCCCCAGGGTTGGAGACAGAGAAAATCTGGTCGGTGTCAAAAAATCGTTGAGTTCCGCCCCGCGTGAAAATGCCTTCAGTTTCCGAGGCGGGTTGTAAGAGCCATCGCTTTGACCACGTCATCGTGTAGGAGTTGTCATTCACACATGCACCTGTCCGAGAACCCTCTGGGACCTGGGTTCGAATCCCAGCTCTGCCACTCATCTGCCCCGTGACCTTGGCCTCCATTTTCCCCACTGCAAAATGGGGATTCAATCCCTGTTGTCCCTCCTACTTAGATGGTGAGCTCTAGACTGTGATTATTGTTGTTATTATTGTCGTTATTACTACAGGGACTACGTCTTGACCCGATTATCTTGTATCTACCCCAGGGTTTAGTACAGTGACGGGCACATGGTAAGCACCTCACAAATATCAGTCAGTGAATCCACAAAGAGTGTTGCTGAGCCCAACGGCTCCACCAAAAACAAAGAAAACACTGTGAATCGGGAATCAGACAATTTCCAGCCTGATTTACCCTGGATATATTGATTCAATTACTGGCATAATGACTCCTCTTCCCCCTCCACCTCCCTGGATATATTGATTCAATTACTGGCATAATGACTCCTCTTCCCCCTCCACCTTGCCTTAGGCAAACAAACTGACTTTCCCTCCACACAGGGCTATGTGTTGCTATTGTGTAACTTTTGGGGGGTCTCTAATTATCATTTGGGAGAGGTTCCTGGGGCCTTCGATTTCCTTGCCGGTTTAATCGCAAATACCTCTTCCAGTTCTCTATTTTGTAGGTTGAGTTTTCACCTTGGGTCCCCTCGTCGAAATAACAATTCCAACGATGGGGTACCCTGTATATATGTATATATGTCCTGTATATAAGTATATATGTTTGTATGTATTTATTACTCTATTTATTTATTTATTTTATTTGTACGTATTTATTCTATTTATTTTATTTTGTTCATATGTTTTGTTTTGTGCTCTGTCTCCCCCTTCTCGACTGTGAGCCCACTGTTGGGTAGGGACCGTCTCTATATATTGCCAAGGTGGACTTCCCAAGCACTTGGTACAGTGCTCTGCACACAGTAAGTGCTCAATGCTGTTTTATTATTATTATTATTATTATTATTATTATTAAGGTAAGTGCTAATTAGGAACCTTAAAAAAACTCTACTAAAATATCCCCAACAAAACACCACATCAAAGTGAAATGAGTCAGATTACACCTGTCAGCTGAAGGTTGTAGAACCAGGTTCTGACAATGATCCGAAAACTCTATTTACTCTATATGACTCTATTTATTTATTTATTTTACTTGTACATATTTATTCTATTCATTTTATTTTGTTAATATGTTTGGTTTTGTTCTCTGTCTCCCCCTTCTCGACTGTGAGCCCACTGTTGGGTAGGGACCGTCTCTCTATGTTGCCAACTTGGACTTCCCAAGCGCTTGGTACAGTGCTCTGCACACAGTAAGTGCTCAGTACTGTTATTATTATTATTAAGGTAAGTGCTAATTAGGAACCTTAAAAAAACTCTACTAAAATATCCCCAACAAAACACCACATCAAAGTGAAATGAGTCAGATCACACCTGTCAGCTGAAGGTTGTAGAACCAAGTTTGGACAATGATCCGAAAACTCTATTTACTCTATATGACTCTATTTATTTATTTTACTTGTACATATTTATTCTATTTATTTTATTTTGTTCATACATTTTGTTTTGTTCTCTGTCTCCCCCTTCTCAACTGTGAGCTCACTGTTGAGTAGGGACCGTCTCTATACGTTGCCAACGTGGACTTCCCAAGCGCTTGGTACAGTGCTCTGCACGCAGTAAGCGCTCAATACTGTTATTATCATTATTATTATTATTAAGGTAAGTGCTAATTAGGAACCTTAAAAAAACTCTACTAAAATATCCCCAACAAAACACCACATCAAAGTGAAATGAGTCAGATCACACCTGTCAGCTGAAGGTTGTAGAACCAAGTTCTGACAATGATCCGAAAACTCTTATTTACTCTGTATGACTCTATTTATTTATTTATTTTACTTGTACATATTTATTCTACTTATTTGATTCGGTTAATATGTTTTGTTTTGTTCTCTGTCTCCCCCTTCTAGACTGTGAGCCCACTGTTGGGTAGGGACCGTCTCTCTATGTTGCCAACTTGGACTTCCCAAGCGCTTGGTACAGTGCCCTGCACACGGTAAGCGCTCAATAAATACGATTGAATGAATGAAGGAATGAATAAATACGATTGAATGAATGAATGAATGAACTATTATTACATAATAGCTCCACTCATGGCCACCGTGAAAGGAAATTCCTTCGGCTCTGTGGACAACTCGACGTCCCAGACAAAAGCTGTTGTTTTCTAAACAGTGGGAGGTTCAAAAGGGTTTGGGGTTTGGCCCAGACATTTCAAACTCTGACAAACACGGACATTCTTAAAAAAGGGACCTTTGCCCTTGTCGGTCAGAACTGAAACGACACATCCCTTGAGCATATGTCTTAAAACACAGTAACTGGGTCGTCCTCTTCAGTTGAGATTCCCTTCTCAGTTAAACAACTGTAAACAGTTCTGGAGCGACGTTGAATCTGGACTTGAATTCCCCTTCTAGGATCATTTTTCTCCTTCAAGCCTTGAGCTTTAGCCCTCGCCGGAGAACTCCCCGGCTGTGGAATAACGTACGCTCCAATATCGAATGGGGAATTGAGCTCTGAGTGTATGCGTCTGAGGTGAAAAATAACAATAATAATGGCATTTATTAAGCGCTTACTATGTGCAAAGCACCGTTCTAAGTGCTGGGGAGGTTACAAGGTGATCAGATTGTCCCACGGAGGGCTCACAGTTTTAATCCCCATTTTACAGATGAGGGAACTGAAGCACAGAGAAGTTAGGTGACTTGCCCAAAGTCACACAGCTGACAATTGGCAGAGCTGGGATTTGAAAAAGATGGAAGATCAGGCATTCTCAGTCTCACTCCAGCTTCTGAGTAGTCGGGCAGAGATCAATCAATCAATCGTATTTATTGAGCGCTAACTCAATAGATCGGTAGAGTTTTGAGTACAAAGGTTGGAGGTCATTCTGGTGCAATCTTTTCACCGCCCCTCCTACTCCTGAGATGAGAATAATAATAATAATAATAATGGTATTTGTTAAGCACTTACTAATCAATCAATCGTATTTATTGAGCGCTTACTGTGTGCAGAGCACTGTACTAAGCGCTTGGGAAGTACAAGTTGGCAACATATAGAGACAGTCCCTACCCAACAGTGGGCTCACAGTCTAAAAGTGCGAAGCACTGTTCTAAGTGCTGGGGAGGATACAAAGCGATCAGGTTGTCCCACGTGGGGCTCACAGTTTTAACCCCCATTTTACAGATGAGGGAACTGAGGCTCAGAGAACGAGTTTACAGTTTAGAAGGAACTCTCCAACCTAAGGTTCCACCTGAAATAGATCATTATCTATTTATTGAGCACTTAATGTGCACAGAGGACTGTACTATAGTAATAATAATGGTATTCGTTCAGCGCTTACTATGTGCAAAGCATTGTTCCAAGGCGATCAGGCTGTCCCATGGGGGGCTCACAGTCTCAATCCCCATTTTACAGATGAGGTAACAGGGGCACGGAGAAGTGAAGTGACTTCCCCAAGGTCCCACAGCTGACAGTTGGCAGAGCCGGGACTTGAACCCATGACCTCCGACTCCAAAGCCCGGGCTCTTTCCACTGAGCCACGCTGCTTCTCTAAATAGAATAATAAATCTGTACAAACATATATACATCTATACAGGTGCTGCGGGGAGGGGAAGGAGGTAAGGCGGAGGGGATGAGGAGGGGGAGGAGGAGGAGAGGAAGGAGGGGGCTCAGTCGGGGAAGGCCTCCTGGAGGAGGTGAGCTCTCAGTAGGGCTTTGAAGGGAAGTGGGCATCTCCTGAGATGAGAAGCGAGTCTCCCTCAGAATGTAAGCTCCTTGGGGGCCGGGAACATGTCACTTTTTCTTAATGTATGTTCCAAGTGCCAACCACAGTGCACCACACCAAGTGGATCCCCTTAGACCGTCAGCCCCAAGTGGGACAGGGACGGGGTCCAATCTGAGTGCTCTGTATCTACCCCAGGTACAATGGCTGGCACAGAGTAAGAGTTCAGCAAATACCACCATTATTAGTATTATTAAGTGGATGCTCAATATGCTACTACAACTACTACTGCATTTCCTCATTCATTCATTCATTCGGTCGTATTTATTGAGCGCTTACTGTGTGCAGAGCACTGTACTAAGCTCTTGGGAAGTACAAGTTGGCAACAGATAGAGATGGTCCCTACCCAACAATCAATCAATCAATCAACCCATCGTATTTATTGAGTGCTTACTGTGTGCAGAGCACTGTACTAAGCGCTTGGGAAGTACAAGTTGGCAACATATAGAGACAGTCCCTACCCATCAATCAATCAATCAATCGTATTTATTGAGCGCTTACTTTGTGCAGAGCACTGTACTAAGTGCTTGGGAAGTACAAGTTGGCAACATATAGAGACGGTCCCTACCCAACAGCGGGCTCACAGTCTAGAAGGGGGAGACAGAGAACAAAACAAAACATATTAACAAAATACAATAAATAGAATAGACATGTACAAGTAAAATAAATAAATAAATAGAGTAATAAATATGTACAAACATATATACATATGTACAAGCATGTAAATATGCTTGTACAAATGTATATATGTTTGTATCTACCCCAGCACTTAGTACAGTGCCTGACACATAGTAACAAGCACCAGGTGGCTCAGTGGAAAGAGCCCGGGCTCTGGAGTAAGAGGTCATGGGTTCAAATCCCGGCTCCACCACTTGTCAGCTGTGTGACTTTGGGCAAGTCACTTAACTTCTCTGCGCCTCAGTTACCTTGTCTGTAAAATGGGGATTAAGACTGTGAGCCCCCCGTGGGGCAACCTGATCACCTTGTAACCTCCCCAGTGCTTAGAAGAGTGCTTTGCACATAGTAAGCGCTCAAAGACCCCTCTAGACTGTGAGCCCATTGTTGGGTAAGGACCGTCTCTATATGCTGCCAACTTGTACTTCCCAAGTGCTTAGTACAGTGCTCTGCACACAGTAAGCGTTCAATAAACACGATTGAATGAATGAATGAATAAATGCTATTATTATTATTATAAAAAATAAATAAGTAGAAAAAAAGGAGAGCAAATTTCTTCTCGAGCAAGAGTGGGTTTGACTGAAGAGGTTTACTGTCATCAATTTCTGGAGACACCAATTTTTTCGCAAGAATAGCAATTACCATGGTTCCTAAATATGTGTTTATACTATTTTCATTACAAATATGGAGCAGTAATGGCTATTAGCTCTACCGCATTTTGGAAATCGATGCTTTGCACAGTGGAAACATACGTGCAAGGGAAACAGGAGGGAGGAGAAGGGCTCACTGTAAGCAGGGGATGTGCCTGCTGTTAGGCTGGACTCTCCCAAGTGCTTAGTACAGTGCTCTGCACATAGTAAGCGCTCCATAAATACCATCGAATGAATGAAGGAATGGGAGGTTCGAAGGGGAAAGGGAAGAGGAGCGAGAGGTCTGGGGAAACACCTGACCTAGTGGAAAGAACACGGGAATGGAAGTCAGGAGTTCTGGCTTCTAAACCCTGCCCTGCCACTTGCCTGCTTCCTGACATAGAGTAAATCCTCTGTGCCTCGGTTTTCTCAACGGTGAAATGGGAATTAAAGGCCTATTCTCCCTCCTCCTTAGCCGCAAGTGGGACGGAGACCATGTCTGGTCTGATTATACTGTATCTGCCCCAGTGCTTAGCACAGAGTAACATCTTAACAAATATCACAACTAATAGTAGTAGTAGTAATCATAGCGAGGGACCATAGTGAGACAGGAGAAGCCAAAGACCTGAAAAAATCATCATCATCATCAACATCAATCGTATTTATTGAGCGCTTACTATGTGCAGAGCACTGTACTAAGCGCTTGGGAAGTACAAATTGGCAACATATAGAGACAGTCCCTACCCAACAGTGGCCTCACAGTCTAAAAGGGGGAGACAGACAACAAAACCAAACATACTAACAAAATAAAATAAATAGAATAGATATGTACAAGTAAAATAAATAAATAGAGTAATAAATATGTACAAACATATATACATATATACAGGTGCTGTGGGGAAGGGAAGGAGGTAAGATGGGGCATAGCAATCCTGGCATTTCCAATCACCCCAATTTCAGAAAGAACCCGTCTTTTAGTCCAGTTCACACTGACTTCCCTGAGATTCGCTTATATAATCTGGGCTCGAATCACACCTTAAACTTAAAGAACAGCTTATTTAAAAACAAAAGCTCAAGTTCAGACAGGACCCAAAGAATCCATCCAAGAGCCAGCATTCCTGCTGCCAAAGATTCATTAAACCGCGGTGAACTTATGCTTCACTGGGAGCCTGTCATGAAACCCAAATCCCAGAAACCTCCACCTGGTTTGAGGTTTGCTTTTCTTCTGCAACTCTTTCCCGCTGCCCTATCTACGATTAAATTCCCCAGGAAAGCTTCGGCTCAAATCAGCAGTATATGGCCACAAAACCAAGCGAGGAGTTTCCTTTTGGGATGGGAAAATCTCCCCCCAGGCCTGTGGACCGCAAGTCTTGGGAGCCACTGCCGGCTGCCTACAATCTTCCGGAGTAGATAATTACGCTTCGGGTAAACAGGAAGACATTGGAAAGCTTGCAAGGCTGCATTCGGATATTTCTGGGAGTTGTCTTAAATGTGTAATCATTGAAAGAGAAAAGCTGGAGTAGAAATGCAGTTCATGAAATCACTGGTTTTTTTCAGGCACGGCAGCAGGCAAAGAACCTAAGTCCGAACAGGACCCTAGTTTAAGTGTGATTCAAAAGGGCAAAATAATATTTCTAGCTGAATTCAGAGAGCTTAGCAGGCCTTTCATGTGTTGGGGGGCTATTTTTGTGGTTTACCAAAATACAGGGCAGTATTTGAGATATCACACCCCCAAATAAAAAGGTACCCTTTTAGTGAGTAGTACTGAAATAACTCCCCTGGTTGTAACTGGCTCAGTGGGTTTCTCAGGGTGAGATTCAAAGGAGAAACAGAAAGTTTTAACAGTTTCATGTACCTTCTTGTTTCTTTAACGTTGCCTTTTGAAAGCCTTCTTGCGTCTCCACCTCTTCGAGCTATGCATTTCACTCCTTGTTTTTCCAGTATTAGCTTGATTGAAACCCGAAGTGTTTTCAAACTATCAACTGAGTTGAAGTCTCTTAAAGTCAACTGAGCAAACTGAAGGATAACATCACTTGGGATCATTTGTTTAAGCATTTTTTTTTCCTTTGGTTCTCCAGGAAAAGGGATTAAAACGTCATCTGTATGTTACAAACTGATTTTTTTGTTTTTATGTCTAAAATCACACGGACAGTGCGTTTGACATTGAAATGGTTGGACTGTGTACTCTTTGGCCCCAGAGATGAGATTAATTACTACCACATTGAATAGTATAGTTTAACGTTGCTGAGTTCTTCAAATCATTGGTTAAAATTAAGGAAAACAAATGTCCATTATTTTGGCTTGACAACTCATTTTATGCAAGTCTCTCCCTCTCTCCCTCTAAGTATATGCGTGTATTTAAGTGAATGCGTATAAAGTCACTTCAAGTCACTTCACTTCTTGGTGCCTCAGTTCCCTCATCTGTAAAATGGGGATTAAGGGTGTGAGCCCCCCGTGGGACAACCTGGTTACCTTGTATCTCCCCCAGCGCTTAGTACAGTGCTTGGCACACAGTAAGTGCCTAACAAATGCCATAATTATTATTATACAGGAGACTGAGGGAGATCAGAGACCCTCAAACAGGAAACAGTATTGGGGATCCATAGCATTTGTGTCCATATTTGTAATTTATTAATTTATTTCTATTAATGTCTGCCTCCCCCTCTAGACTGTGAGCTCATTGTGGGTAGGAATGTGCCTTCATATTGTTCTATCGTACTCTCCCAAGCATTTGGTACAGTGCTCTACATAAAGTACACACCCAATAAATACAGTTAAATGAATGAATGATTGTAAGGGTGGCAAACAAAATTCACATTTGCTGATATGGTCAGTCTCCTTTTGGCAGTGACAAAAATCAAAGCTGGTAGAAGTCCAGGAACACAAGGATTTCTCTATTTTCACAGCTCTTATTTAATAATAATAATAATGGTATTTGTTAAGCACTTACTATGTGCAAAGCACTGTTCTAAGCGCTGAGGAGGTTACAAGGAGATAGGGTTGTCCCACGGGGGGCTCACAGTTTTAATCCCCATTTTACAGATGAGGTCACTGAGGCCCAGAGAAGTGAGATGACTTCCCCAAAGTCACACAGCTGAGCCAGAATTTGAACCCATGACCTCTGACTCCAAAGCCCGGGCTCTTTCAATCAATCAATCGTATTTATTGAGCACTTACTGTGTGCAGAGCACTGTACTAAGTGCTTGGGAAGTACAAGTTGGCAACATATAGAGACGGTCCCTACCCAACAGCGGGCTCACAGTCTAGAAGGGGGAGACAGAGAACAAAACCAAGCATATTAACAAAATAAAATAGAATAGACATGTACAAGTAAAATAAATAAATAAATAAATAGAGTAATAAATATGTACAAACATATATACATATATACAGGTGCTGTGGGGATGGGAAGGAGGTAAGACGGGAGGCTCTCACTCACACTCCCTCAGACTATATTTGAATACAGTCCCTGTTCATTTCCAGACAACCTGGATTTCTTCTCAATCCAACCCTCTGGCTGCTTTGGCAATGTACCTGTTTTACTCTAAAGTTACCTGGGTCTAAAACACTTGAAGGTATTTGGCTCCCAGAGACAATTACCAGCACTTTACTATAAATGGAAGTTTCTTTCTATTTGAAAGGGATAAAAATATTCCCGTCCATTATTACTCATTCTGTGTTTCAGGGGAAAAAAAGTATTATTGGAGGAAAACAAAAGAGGGTGACTCTTATTTCTATTGAGAAAGCGCCCCATGGGCATTTCAAAACAGCCCAACATCCATCACTAGTAGTAATAATAGTTGTAATAGTATTTATTAAGCATTTGCTATGTACAAAGCACTGTACTAAGTGGAGAGAAAGAATATATAGGAAGCTGGCAATCTTAGTTTCCTTTCTTGTGTTCTGAGTGCACGTCTACAAAGCTGAGCTATCCATAAATTAATCAGTGGTATTTATTGAGCTCTCACTATGTGCGGTGCGCTGTACTGAATGCTTGGAAGAGTACGTTGCAACAGACTTAGCAGACACATTCCCTGCCCATAACGAGTTTACCGTCTGGAGGGGGAGACAGATGTTAATATAAACCAATAATTTATCACGTATAATTTAAAGTTATATACATAAGTGCTGTGGGGCTGGGAATGGGGTGGATATCAAAAGCCCAAAGGTCACAGATCCTAGTGTATAGGTGATGCAGAAGGGAGAGCGAGCTGGAGAAAAGAGGGCTTAATCTGGGAAGGCTTCTTGGAGGAGATGTGACCTTAATAATAATAATACTTAATAGTAATCATGGTATTTGTTAAGTGCTTACTATGTGCCAATCGATCAATCGCATTTATTGAGCGCTTACTGTGTGCAGAGCACTGTACCAAGCGCTTGGGAAGTCCAAGTTGGCAACATATAGAGACAGTCCCTACCCAACAGTGGGCTCACAGTCTAGAAGGGGGAGATAGAGAACAAAACCAAACATATTAACAAAATAAAATAAATAGGATATGTACAAGTAAAATAAATAGAGTAATAAATACGTACAAATATATACATATATACAGGTGCTGTAGAGAAGGGGAGGAGGTAAGGCTGGGGGCACTGTCCTAAGCACTGGGGTGGATCCAGGGTAATTAGGTTGTCCCACGTGGGGCTCACACTTTTAATCCTCATTATCGGATGAGGTAACTGAGGCACAGAGATGTTAAGTGACTTGCCCGTGGTCATAAAACAGACAAGTGGCGGAGCCGGGATTAGAACCCAAATCCTCTGACTCCCAAGGCCGTGCTCTTTCCACTAAGCCACGCTGCCCTGAAGGTGGGGAGAAGGATGGTCTGACTATATGGAGGGGGAGGAAATGTGGAATATGGAAATAAGTATATGGAAATAAATAAGTATATGGACATAATAATAACAGTGACAACAACCAGGATAATAATAATGACAATAATAATAATCATTGTAGTATTCGCTGGCACTTATCATGTACTAGGTACTTAGCATGGGGATGATAAAACATAAACAGATCGGACCCGGTTCCTATGTCACATGATGCTCCTGGTCTAAGATGGAGAGGGAATGGGCATTTTATCCTCATCAATCAATCAATCAATCAATCATATTTATTGAGTGCTTACTGTGTGCAGAGCACTGTACTAAGCGCTTGGGAAGTACAAGTTGGCAACATATAGAGACAGTCCCTGAGGCACACAGAAGTTAAGTATCTTCCCCAAACTCACACAGCAGGCACGTGGCGGAGCAGAGATTTGAACCCAGATCCTCTGCCTCCCAAGCCCCCGATCTTTCTGTGACTGTCGATAAGGTCTGAGGTGTCGCTGAAGTCTTTTTACGTTCAGAGCTTTCAGCATCACAACAGGAATCACCTTGTGTGCGTTGACGATTATTTAAATCCTCACGATAAAGTACGACCTCTCCGGATGCCAGAGGAATTCCCCAAACAGAAATTCTACTTTCTCCACCCACTTATGAGGTTGTCTTTCCGTGGTTTCCTAAAACCACTGTAAAATGGCTATTGATGGAAAATGCTAAGAGGCTGCTAGATGAAAGGAAAGGAAAGGAATGGAGAAGCAGCGTGGCTCAGTGGAAAGAGCCCGGGCTTTGGAGTCAGCAGTCATGGGTTCGAATCCCAGCTCTGCCAGTTGTCAGCTGTGTGACTTTGGGCAAGTCACTTCACTTCTCTGGGCCTCAGTTCCCTCATCTGGAAAATGGGGATGAAGACTGTGAGCCCCACAAGGGACAACCTGATCACCTTGTAACCTCCTCAGCACTTAGAACAGTACTTTGCACATAGTAAGCGCTTAATAAATGCCATTATTATTATTATTATATTACGACTTTCTCTTTAAGTGGACGGAGATCCAATCTGGACGCATCATTCTGGGGCTGGGTCCACGACTATCTTGAGTCACTTTCCAAATGTCATTATAAACCCTGGACTTGAATGACTGTTCCGAATCAGCGAGAAGGAGCCCATCGGAAAGACTTCATGTAATCGGTTAACGCGAACTCAATTCTCTTTTCCCAAAACAACATCTGCACTAATTAGGAAGCCTCAAAATCTTCTGGTGGGGAGTTCAGAAGAATTTCATTAAAGTCTCCTGGATCATTTTCAGCCTATTTGACACCCCTCTGCCAATGCCGTACAGGGGTTTTTCCATTGCATTTTCCATTTAAAAAACATTTCACCCTTGGGCTTCATATTTCATTTTGACTGGGGCCTTGGAGCCATTAAATAGGATTAGCATAGATTGGCCATCCTCGCTTTCTGGTTGCTTCATCCTCCTTATGTAAGTTTCTGCTAAATTGATTTGACGTTTCTTTCAAAGCTGAATTAAACATAATGGCTGGCACGGGGAACTCACATGGATGATAACATACTGTCTTTGTAGTTGTTCCTAATTAGCTCAATTGAGGCCTTGCTGGCCACCATCTTGATACGAGTCATAACAAGGAAAGTAAGACATTTTTCAAAGAGCAGAGAACACAGGAAAATAAGAAATGCTCTGCACACAGTAAGCGCTCAATAAATACGACTGAATGAATGCCTAACGAATTGCCATTTCCGGACTTTTTGGTTTCTATACTTTAACTTAACTGTACTTTAACTTTGTGTCTATCTTCTCGACTTGATTGTACCACTTGACTGTAAACTCCTTGAAGACGGGGTTCAATGTTTACTCAGTCTAATGAAATCAATCAGTCAGTGGTATTTATTGAGTACTTTGTACTAAGCACTTGGGAGAGTACAATACAACAGAATTACCTGATGCGTTCCTTGCCTATAAATGCTTAGTATAATAATAATATACTTATTATTAAGTATAATAATGGCATAGAAATAATGGCATTTATTAAGCGCTTACTATGTGCAAAGCACTGTTCTAAGCACTGGGGAGGTTACAAGGAGCTCAGGTTGTCCCACTGGGGGTTCTCGGTCTTAATCCCCAATCAATCAATCAATCAATCAGTTGTATTTATTGAGCGCTTACTGTGTGCAGATCACTGTACTAAGGGCTTGGGAAGTCCAAGTTGGCAACATATAGAGACGTTCGCTACCCAGCAGTGGGCTCACAGTCTAGAAGGGGGAGACAGACAACAAAACAAAACATATTAACAAAATAAAATAAATAGAATAGATATGTACAAGTAAAATAAAGAAATGAATAGAGTAATAAATACATACAAACATATATACAGGTGCTGTGGGGAAAGGAAGATCAGAGAAGTTACGTGACTTGCCCAAAGTCACACAGCTGACAATTGGTGGAGCTGGGATTTGAACCCCTGACCTCTGACTCCAAAGCCCATGCTCTTTCCACTGAGCCACGCTGCTACTTGTCTGCTGTGTGACCTTGGGGAGGTCACTTCGCTTCTCTGGGCCTCAGTTATCTCTTCTGTAAAATGGGGATTGAGGTGGTGAGCCCCACACAGGACAGAGGTTGAGTCCAACTCAATTTTCTGTATCCATCCCAGTGCTTAGTACGTATCTGGTGTAAAGCAAGTGCTTGGCAAATACCACAATTATTATTGTTATTATTATTAAATATCATTGATTAAGATATTTAATTCGACCTTACTTATCCATGTAGAAATGGTATTCTGAATACTATCCCAAAATGTACCAGTCACTCAAAATCTCCCCTGAAATGCTAGCCCAGCTCCAGAATTTTGGAATCAGTGATCTGAGCACAAGTACTGAGTATACGTAGTCGGATCATAACGGGATGCGCTATCTAGATTTCCCATTTTGCCAGAAAAACCTCTTGAGGGAAAGTACCCTCATCTGGATTTTCATCCTCTACACATTTTACCACTTGAAAGGCATAAGCACTTAGTACAGTGCTCTGCACACAGTAAGCGCTCAATAAATACGATCGATTGATTACCCGAGAGAAGAGAGAGGAAAGTTGCTACTTCCTGGAAGAAAGGACCTTTGGATATTTTGAAAGACTTGTTTTTTTTGGTTCCAATAATTCTTTCTTGGAGCACTCTTTCTCTTCCTGGAATTTATAGCTATCTGAAAAGATCTTTATTTCTGTATCAGAAAATAGGCGGCACAGGAGGAATCTGGAATTAGAGTTGTAAGCAGCTAGAAAGGGCTCGTAGCTGTAAAGTTCCAGAAAGATATGGGAAGCGTTAATATAGCAGAGGCCTTTTTTAAAAATAAGATCTAAAAGATTATCTAAAAGATTATCTAAAAGATTTCTGTATCAGAAAATCTGCGGCACAGGAGGAATCTGGAATTAGAGTTGTAAGCAGCTAGAAATGGCTCGTAGCGGTAAAGTTCCAGAAAGATATGGGAAGCGTTAATATAGCAGAGGCCTTTTTTTTAAAAAAAAGATCTAAAAAGATTATCTAAAAGATTATCTAAAAGATTTCTGTATCAGAAAATATGCGGCACAGGAGGAATCTGGAATTAGAGTTGTAAACAGCTAGAAATGGCTCGTAGCTGTAAAGCGTTAATATAGCAGAGGCCTTTTTTTAAAAAAAGATCTAAAAGATTATCTAAAAGATTATCTAAAAGATTTCTGTATCAGAAAATATGCAGCACAGGAGGAATCTGGAATTAGAGTTGTAAGCAGCTAGAAATGGCTCGTAGCTGTAAAGTTCCAGAAAGATATGGGAAGTGTTAATTTAGCAGAGGCCTTTTTTTAAAAAAAGATCTAAAAGATTATCTAAAAGATTATCTAAAAGATTTCTGTATCAGAAAATATGCAGCACAGGAGGAATCTGGAATTAGAGTTGTAAGCAGCTAGAAATGGCTCGTAGCTGTAAAGTTCCAGAAAGATATGGGAAGCGTTAATATAGCAGAGGCCTTTTTTAAAAAAAAAAGATCTAAAAGATTATCTGAAAGATTATCTAAAAGATTTCTGTATCAGAAAATCTGCAGCACAGGAGGAATCTGGAATTAGAGTTGTAAGCAGCTAGAAATAGCTCGTAGCTGTAAAGTTCCAGAAAGATATGGGAAGCGTTAATATAGCAGAGATCTTTTGTTTTGTTTTGTTTTTTTAGTGGTATTTGTTAAGTTCTTACTACGTCCCAGGCACTCCACTAAGCACTGGGTACTGTACTTAAGCACTTAGTACAGTGCTCTGCACACAGTAAGCGCTCAGTAAATACAATTGAATGAATACAAGTTAATCAGATTGGACACAGTCCATGTCCCATATGGGGTTCACAGTCTTCAACCCCATTTACCTTATCTATAAGGTCAGTTCTCCCCCTTTTAGACTGGGAGCCCACTGTTGGGTAGGGACCGTCTCTATATGTTGCCAACTTGGACTTCCCAAGCCCTTAGTACAGTGCTCTGCACACACACAGATGCAGTAGGCGCTCAATAAATACGACTGAATGGATGAATTAGGCTCCACTCTATCTCTAGAAGCAACTCCGAGGGTTGAAAATGACTCCTTTCATTTCCAATCCCCTCTCTCCTCCTACCTATGCCCCAGTGGGTCACCTTGTCTGCTTTGTGACCTTGGGCAAATCATTTCACTTCTCCGGGCCTCAGTTCCCTCATCTGTAAAATCCGAATTAAGTCGATGAGTCTCATGCAGGACGGGGACTGCGTTCCAATCCGATTTGCTTGTATTCACTCCAGCGCTTAGTACAGAGCCTGGCTCACAGTGAGCGCTTAACGAATACCCAATCATTATTATTATTACTTCTGGCCTCTTCCCCTTTTTGCTGCAAGAGTACCCCTGCTCAAAGACAGAGAGAGAAAGCGGTCACCGCCAGGACTGGAATTTGCAGACTCTGCAAACCTGCTCATTATAAACCGCTTTCCGAGGCCCCTAGAATGGAGTGTGGGCAACTTTCCCCATCCGCAACTTGGGAGAAGCACAGTTTTGTAGGCATTTTGCACTCCCGGACGCAGATCCCTGCCGTATAATGGCATTTATTAAGCGTTTACTATGTGCAAAGCACTGTTCTAAGCTTTGGGGAGGTTACAAGGTGATCCAGTTGTACCACGTGGATCCCCATTTACAGACGAGGTAACTGAGGCACAGAGAAGTGAAGTGACTTGCCCGAAGTCACACAGCTGACAGTCGCCGGAGCCAGGATTCGAACCCATGACCTCAGACTCCAAAGCCCGGGCTCTTTCCATTGAGCCAGGAGTTGGCACCCTCCCTCTCCGCTGCCGGAGGGCGCGCGCCAACAATCTCTCGGGGAGGGGGGTGAAAGTTAAAACTGTCGGGATGCTGTCAGAGTACCTCTGATGATTCAGAGCCATTGGACCTGGGTCTGTGGATTGGGACACCGTCGCCCGGCACTGCATTAATTGCGTGGCACTTCTCGAGGCTGCCGATTCGAGATCATTTCCTGATTTCCGACCCTGTAATGACTTCATTGCCCATCTTTTAGAGGACTGAACTAGACCTTGGCCAGGATGAAAAGAGAAAGAGAGCCTCTGTATGGCTCTCTCATATATAATATAACAATATATTATAATATATATAATATAATATAATAATACATTATTATAATAATTTACTACTACTACTACTACTACTAATGGTCTTTGTTAAGCATTTACTATGTGCCAGGCGCCATACTAGGCGCTGGGGTGGCGACGAGCAAATCAAGTTGGACACAGTCCCTGTCCCACGTGGGGCTCATAGTTTCAATCCCCATTGCGCAAGTGAGGGAACTGAGGCCCAGAGAAGTGAAGCGACTTGGCCAAGGTCACACAGCAGGCAAGTGGCGGAGCCTGGATTAGAACCCATTCTACAAAGGCAGATGCCTTCAAGAGGGAATCTATTATCAGTAATAATGAAGGCATTTGTTCCGAGCTTACTATGTTTCAAGTACTGTTCTAAGTGCAGGGAGAGATGCAAACGAATCAGATTGGACACAGTCCCTGTCCCACGTGGGGGTCACAGCATTAAACCCCATTTTTCAGATGAGGTAACTGAGGCAACTAAGTGACTTGCCCAAGGTCACAAAGCCTACCGAAAGAATAATATTTTTACCCGTCACTACTGAGGCTAAGTGCGTTGTCCATACTCACACACCAGGAATGTGATGGAGCTGGAACTACTATCAACCGATCTATCAATTGGTCAATTATCTTTTAAAAAGTATTTATTAAGTGCTTACTACGTGCCAAGTACTGAACTAAGCACTGGAAAGCTAATCTCCTAGACTGTAAGTTCATCCACTAGACTGTAAACTCGTTGTGGGCAGGGAATGTGCCTGTTTATTGTTGTACTCTCCCAAGCGCTTAGGACAGTGCTCTGCATACCGTAAGCGCTCCGTAAATACGATTGAACAAACTGAATGAAAGAATAAAAGGTAGTTTACCAGGACTCTGCCAATGAATTTTTTTGGGTCATTCCAGAAGTACCACAGACCGCGCCAGCTGGAGGGTGAATCAATCCATCAATCGACGGTACCGGTCCATCTGACAACAGTATTTACTGAGCGGTTACTATGTGCGGAGCACTGTACAAAGCGCTTGGGAGAGCATGATACAACAGAACTAACAGACATGCTCCCTGACTGGCCTCTGATTAAAACCCGCTACCGTGCCAACCTCCCCCAGACTCTATTTGTTGCTGAATTGCACTTTCCAAGTGCTTAGTACAGTGCTCTGCACACACTAAGCTCTCAATAAATACAATGGAATGAACGAAGGAACAAGACATCTAAAACTCAACCTGTCCAAGACTGAGCTCCTTATCTTCCCTCCCAAACCCTGTCCTCTCCCTGACTTTCCCGTCACTGTGGACGGCACTACCATTCTTCCCGTCTCACGAGCCCGCAACCTTGGTGTCATCCTCGACTCCGCTTTCTCGTTCACCCCACACATCCAAGCCATCACCAAAACCTGCCGGTCTCACCTCCACAACATCGCCGAGATCCGCCCTTTCCTCTCCATCCAAACCGCTACCTTGCTGGTTCAATCTCTCATCCTATCCCGACTGGATTACTGCATCGGCCTCCTCTCTGATCTTCCATCCTCCTGTCTCTCCCCGCTTCAGTCTATACTTCACTCTGCTGCCCGGATTGTCTTTCTACAGAAACGCTCTGGGCACGTCACTCCCCTCCTCAAAAATCTCCAGTGGTTGCCTGCCCACCTTCGAATCAAGCAAAAACTCCTCACTCTCGGCTTCAAGGCTGTCCATCGCCTCGCCCCGTATACAGTGCTCTGCACACGGTAGGTGATCAATAAATACACATGAATGAATGAACAAGGCCCCCAGGAACTGGCCTGATCCCACATCTGTCTCAGAAGAGGCAGGAAGCCGAGGCTCAAACGTATGTGGCTTCTCAAATACCTCGGAGAACTTGCGATTTGTTCTCTGCTGCCAGAGACGATGGTTCTAATAAAAGAGATCTGTGAGGAGAAAATGAGATACAACACAGGAAATGCCTTAGAAAGGCGTTGTTTAACAGGATGATTTCTGACAGGCAAGTGATCCTTGCTAATTGTTGATGACAACTCCGCTCTTAAAAAACTCTTCGACAGGTCCCATTCACAATCATTCAATAATTCAGCACCCTCTCAAACTCCAACCCATCCACCTAATCTGCCTTATTTCCTCCCCTCTTTAAAAACCCTTCGACAGGTCCCATTCACAATCATTCAATAATTCAGCACCCTTTCAAACTCCAACCCATCCACCTAATCTGCCTCATTTCCTTCCCTCCCCTAGTCGAATGCCCTCCCTCTCCATTTTTTGCCAGACTATGTACTCTTCCCGCTCCAGTCGGTCAGTCGTATTTATTGAGCGCTGACTGCGTGGAGAGCACTGTACTAAGCACTTGGGTGAGTACGACAGAACGATAAACAGATACATTCTCTGCCCATAACGAGCTTCACAGTCCACCTCAAAGATCACTTTCCTCCTAGAAGTCTTTCTGATTACCCTCCCACCTACCCCATCACATCATCCCAAGCGGCTGATGCAAAATTGGTGTATTTAGAGAAGCAGGGTGGCCGAGTGGCTAGAGCCCGGGCCTCGGAGTCAGAGGTCACTTTGGGCAACTACTCTTTCCACCTCCAAAACTTTATTCAAGGTCCATCTCCTCCAAGAGGCCTTCCCTGACTAAGCCCTCCTTTCCTCTTCTCCCACTCCCTTCTTTGTTGCCCTGACTTCTTCTCTTCTCGGGCAAGTCACTTCTCTGTGCTTCAGTTCCCTCATCGGTAAAATGGGGATTAAGACTGTGAGCCCCATGTGGGACACCCTAATTACCTTGTATCTCCCCCAGTGCTTAGAATAGTGCTTGGCACATAGTAAGTGCTTAACAAATACCATTATTATTATTATTATTATCCCTCCTCCCAGCACCATGGCACTCATGAACATATCTGCCATTATTTCGAGTAAAATCTGTCTCCCCCACCAGACTGTAAGCTGGTTGTGGGCAGGGAATGTGACTGTTTATTGTTCTATTGTCCTCTCCCAAGTGCTTAGTACAGTGCTCTGCACACCATAAGCGCTCAATAAATACCATTGACGGACTGACTGACTGATAAGCCAGGGGTTGCTGGCGGGTGAGGAGAGAGGCAGGGAGTGAAAAGGAGCAGATAGAGAAGCTACAGCGAGAATCTCCCCCTTCTAGACTGTGAGCCCATTGTTGGGTAGGGGCTGTCTCTATGTGTTGCCAACTTGTACTTCCCGAGCGCTTAGTACAGTGCTCCGCACACAGTAAGTGCTCAATAAATACGACTGAATGAATGAATGAGTGAGAATTGTTCTTTAGCCTAGAAATGATTGGGAATCTTTGACCTCTGGCACTGAACAATCAATCCATCAGTGGTATTTATTGAGTGCTTCCTCTAGCAGAGCACTATACTAAGCGCTTGGGAGAGTAAGGTCTCCCAGCGTTGGTAGACACGATCCTCAGGGAGTCCACAGCTGGGGTCGGAGCCAGAATCACCGGCTATTTCACAAGTCGTTCTTTACTGCCCAAGATTTCCCTCCAAGAGCAGGCGATGTTACTCATTTCAGGTCTAGTATACACAATTTTAACGACACCAGGAAATAGGAAGTGCATCAGGATGACTGCCAAAGTCTTTTTAAACCAAGCCCGATGGGAAAGCATTAACTGCCTCAAAACTCCCATAGAGAGTGACAAGACAGGAAAGTCTTACACAGAAGATTAACATATTGATACTGGAGATTTAAATAGATGGATGCGGATGGGTTTTTTTTACAACGAAGGCAGAGACCACAAATATGTTCTCAGCGAGAAATGCTTCGGAGTTGTTTTTCTCAGTGCTGTTCGAATTTCATGCTACTAGAAAGCTTTTTGAGCCTTCAGAATGGCAAAGGATAAATGGGGACATGACCCTGTTTTCACCCATTAAGGCAACTTCTTCCTTATTGGATCCCCAATGCCATCATGCAGCCTCCCAGCCTCAGTTTCCCAGCTTTAAGTCAGAAAAGATGTCACAAGAGTGTCAGCTCCTGACGGGCAGGGAGCTGTCTGCCAATTCTGTTTTACAGTATGCTCCCAGGCACTTAGTACAGTAGTGCTCAGCACACAGTAAGCACTCAATGAATACCACTGATTGACTGATTGATTTATTCAGGGGATAATTATGTAATAAACATTGCATATTTTTTATTCGCAAAGTGCTTCACAACCAAATGAGCAGTAGTACCTTTTTTTCTTCTTTTTTTAATGGCATTTGTAAAACACTTAATGTGTGCCAGGCACTGTGCTAAGCACTGGGATAGATACTAAGTAATCAGGTTGGACACAGTCCACGTCCCAACTGGGGCTCCCAGTCTTAATCCCCGTTTTGCAAATGAGGGAACTGAGGCCCAGAGAAGTGAAGTGATTTGCCCAGGGTCACACAGCAGACGGTGGCGGAGCCGGGATTAGAACCCAGGTCTTTCTGATTCCCAGGTCCGTGTTCTAACCACAAGGCCAGACTGCTTTTCGTCCTTAATATGGTGCTAAACACTTAGCATAGTGCTCTGCACACAGTAAAGGCTCAGTAATACCATCGATTGAATATATTAATTGAAAACTGCACAAGACGGCATTCCGCACATACGTGCCTTCTCGAAATGTCTGACAACTGTAAAAGTGACAGAGAGGACAAAAATGTGAAGGTTAGAGTTCCCTTTAATATTAATAATAATTGTGGCATTTGTTAAGTGCTTACTATGTGGCAGGCACTGTACTAAGCACTGGCTCTCAGGCCTGTGCTCTACTCACTAAGCCACACTCCTTCCCCAGCTTAGGACGAAGGAGCCGATCGAACCTATAACAGTTGAAGAAAAACCACAGGGGCGGGAAGTGTTTCTACAACTGTTATATTATACTCTCCTAAGCACTTAGTACAGTGCTCTGCACACAGTAAGCATTCAATAATTTCTTTCCATTTTTATTAAATTCAACTCTGTTTGGGGAGATAATTTCACTCAGGTCATCTATCGTTTTTGGGGGGTTCTTAAACTGTGGGCTTTGCTTCCTGATCTGTCTGTTTTACAAGCCTAAAAGGAAGATGTCTTATCTTGGTTTGGAAGAATGCAATCATTCATTCATTCAGTCGTATTTATTGAGCGCTTACTGTGTGCAGAGCACTGTACGAAGCGCTTGGGAAGTACAAGTCGGCAACATATAGAGACGGTCCCTACCCAACAGCGGGCTCACAGTCTAGATGGGGGAGACAGACAACAAAACAAATAGACAGGTGTCAAAATCAGAGAAGGAGGAAATGGGCAGGGAATGTGCCTACCAACTCTGTTCTACTGTACTTTCCCAACAATTGTCAGCTGTGTGACGTTGGGCAAGTCACTTAACTTCTCTGTGCCTCAGTTATCTCAACTGTAAAATGGGGATTAAGACTGTGAGCCCCACGTGGGACTACCTGATCACCTTGTATCCTCCCCAGTGCTTAGAACAGTGCTTTGCATGTAGTAAGCGCTTAACAAATGCCATTATTATTATTATTACAGTGTTCTGCATCCCTTAAGCACTCAATAAATACGATTGATGACATCAAACCGTGGCTTCTAGCTTCTCTCAGATCCCCAAGAAGCTGTCCCATCCTGTCTCTCTGATTTATACTGCAGAATTAATTCTGTCTGGCGTCACTAAGCTCTTATCGCTACAGCCGACGCTCTCCGGAATGAATCAGTGAATCGACGAAGGGACATTACCAAATGAAGTTGCCACTTCTGCTTTTAGCATCTCCAGGAATTCTCTTTTTTCACCTCTATTCGCCACCTCCGTGGCTCCCAGCGCTGCTAAGAATGGCTCCAGAGAATCAATAATTCCTGAAACCTCCTTCTAGGCCGTGAGCCCACTGTTGGGTAGGGACCGTCTCTGTATGTTGCCAACTTGTACTTCCCAAGCGCTTAGTACAGTGCTCTGCACTCAGTAAGCGCTCAATAAATATGACTGAATGAATGAATGAATGAACGAATGAAACCGCCCTCCTCGGGAAGGGGGCCGAGAGAAAGTTGTTCTTGTTTTTCAGACGAGTCGATCTAATTGGGGAAATCTAAAAGCATCTGGGCCGAACCGATCCGCCTTTTGTCCTCCTTCCCTCCCTTCCTGCCAGGCATCTGGGAAAAGCCCGGCTGCCAGTTTGAAGAAACAGATCGCAACCTGTTTCCTAGCCGGAGGTCCTGAAGGGCTGAAGAAAGGAGGCATTAGGATTAATACTTCTTTAGCGGATAAGCAGCTCAAAGGTGGGAGAGACCGATCTCCGGGTTGTCAGTTCAAAATGGAATGGATGACGGGGAACCAGGCGTGGAGATCACCCTCTTTAACTCCTGATCCTCTTGGATGAGACATGCAGACATGTCATGTTCACCCCCAAGTCGCTCTCTGCTTTTCGGAAACCCCTCCAGGGCAGCGGGATTAGATCTCTAAAAGGGCCCCATTTTCTCTAATTCTCTCATTTCCTGATTCTTAAGGCAGCTCCTCTCCACGGTAGCTCCTGGTTTCCCATCGGCTTCACTTCGCTTGCTTTAAAATGGCCTTAGGTTCCGCTCATTGTCTCAATCAGGGCGGGCTTCACGCTGCAAGTGGAAAACGTGGACTCATACAGGTGTTTCCTAAACTAGCGCCGACGTAGAGCCTATTATTTGGATATGCCTCCTTTATTCACCCCTCCCTTGGCCTCACATTGCTTATCATCATCATCATCATCATCATCAATCGTATTTATTGAGCGCTTACTATGTGCAGAGCACTGTACTAAGCGCTTGGGAAGTACAAATTGGCAACATATAGAGACAGTCCATATCCGCAATTTATTTATATTAAATGTCTGTCTCTCCCATTAAGGTGCAAGCTCGTGGGCAAGGAACGTGGCTATCAACTGTCGTATTGCACTCTTCCAATAATAATGATGGCATTTATTAAGCTCTTACTATGTGCAAAGCACTGTTCTAAGCGCTGGGGAGGTTACAAGGTGATCAGCTTGTCCCACGGGGGGCTCACAGTCTTAATCCCCATTTTCCAGATGAGGTGACTGAGGCACGGAGAAGTTAAGTGACTTGCCTAAAGTCACACAGCTGACAGTTGGTGGAGCTGGGATTTGAACCCATGACCTCTGACTCCAAAGCCCCTGCTCTTTCCACTGAGCCACGCTGCTTCTCTGCACATAGTGCTCTGCACATAGTAAGCACTCAATAAATATGACAGAATGAACTGAATGACTGAGTGGGAGAGGAGTGGTTTATCCCAGCACCCTGGTAATAATAATAATAATAATGATGGCATTTGTTAAGCACTTACTATGTGCCAAGCACTGTTCTAAGCGCTGGGGAGGTCACAAGGTGATCAGGTTGTCCCACGGGGGGCTCACAGTCTTAAACCCCATTTTCCAGATGAGGTGACTGAGGCACAGAGAAGTGAAGTGACTTGCCTAAAGTCACACAGCTGACAGTTGGTGGAGCTGGGATTTGAACCCATGACCTCTGACTCCAAAGCCCGGGCTCATTCTGCTGAGCCACGCTGCTTCTCTGCATATAGTGCTCTGCACATAGTAAGCACTCAATAAATATGACAGAATTTTAGACTGTGAGCCCACTGTTGGGTAGGGACTGTCTCTATATGTTGCCAACTTGGACTTCCCAAGCGCTGAGTACAGTGCTCTGCACACAGTAAGCGCTCAATAAATACGATCGATTGATTGATTGACAGAATGAAATGAATGACAGAGCGGGAGAGGGGCGGTTTATCCCAGCACCCTGGTACTTCCAACTCTGAGTGAGGCTGTCGAGAAGAGGTTCCTTAGTTGGAATTACAGTCGATCAATAGCGTCCGAGTTTTTACTGACAAAGTAGGTACGGCGGGCTATCGTTAACCTAAAGCAAGTCGAATCTGCTCCCCAAAACTGTTCATTCCATTGGTGCCTGTTCACTGATGTCACTGCTGGCAAGCAAAATGGCTAATAACAAATCATTATCTCCCAGTCTTTAGGTTCCTTGTCTACTTGCCTGCCTTCTTCAAAGCCACGGTGCCCTAGAGACATGATTACCTCATGGCGTCTCTACCCTGTTCTGCCTGCAGTGCCGTAAATTATCCTTAATCCTTCAGCATCTGGGTTGTAGGTAAACCGGCTGGAATAAGCGAAAGGCTGAGAGAACAATTTTTACTAACCCACAAAAATCAATATAAGAATAATAATAATAATGATGGCATTTGTACCTTCATATATGTTTGTACAGATTTATTACTCTATTTATTTTACTTGTACATATTTACTATTCTATTTATTTTGTTAATCATGTGCATCTAGCTTTATTTCTATTTGTTCCGACGACTTGACACCTGTCCACAAGTTTTTGTTTTGTTGTCTGTCTGCCCCTTCTAGACTGAGCCCGTTGTCGGATAGGGACCGTCTCTACCTTCATATATGTTTGTACAGATTTATTACTCTATTTATTTTACTTGTACATATTTACTGTTCTATTTATTTTGCCCACTGCTGGGTAGGGACTGTCTCTATGTGTTGCCAACTTGTACTTCCCAAACGTTTAGTACAGTGCTCTGCACACAGTAAGTGCTCAATAAATACGATTGATTGATTGATCGATTTGTTAAGCACTTGCCATGTGCAAAGCACTGTTCTAAGCGCTGGGGGGATACAATGGGATCAAGTTGTCCCACGGGGGGCTCACAGTCTTAATCCTCATTTTACAGATGAGGTAACTGAGGCTCAGAGAAGTTAAGTGACTTGCCCAAGGTCACACAGCTGGCATGTGGCGGAGCTGGGATTCGAACCCATGACCTCTGACTCCAAAGCCCGGGCTCTTTCCACTGAGCCACGCTGCTGACAGAAAGTGTTGGGAGACCACCTCTCTCCCTGTCCTTCCTCTCTCTCTAGCTCTCTCTCTCTCTCTCTCTTTATGATATTCATTCAATTCAATAGTATTTATTGAGCACTTACTGGGAATGAAGACTGTGAGCCCCCCGTGGGACAACCTGAACACCTTGTAACCTCCCCAGCGCTTAGAACAGTGCTTGGCACAGAGTAAGCGCTTAAGAAATGCCATCATTTTTAGAGAAGCAGCGTGGCTCAGTGGAAAGAGCACGGGCTTGGGAGTCAGAGGTCAGGGGTTCGAATCCCAGCTTCACCAACTGTCAGCTGTGTGACTTTGGGCAAGTCACTTCACTTCTCTGGGCCTCAGTTACCTCATCTGTAAAATGGGAATTAAGACTGAGAACCCCCGGTGGGACAACCTGATCACCTTGAAACCTCCCCAGCGCTTAGAACAGTGCTTTGCACATAGTAAGTGCTTAACAAATACCATTATCATTATTATTATTATTATTATTACTAAGTGCTTGGGAGAGTACAATATAAAAACAGACACATTCCTGCTCACAACAAGCTCACAGTCTAGATATTTGTTATGGGTAGGGCCTGTATATGTTGCCAATTTGTACTTCCCAAGCGCTTAGTACAGTGCTCTGCACATAGTAAGCGCTCAATAAATACGATTGATGATGATGATATTTGTTGAGGGCTCACTAGGTGACAACCACTGTAATAATAATAATAGTTATAATAACTGTGGTACTTGTTGAATGCTTACTACGTGCCAGGCACTGTTCTAAGCTAATTGGGTTGGACACAGTCCCTGTTCCACGTAGGGCTCACAATCTTAATCTCCATTTGACAGATGAGGAAACTGAGGACCAGAGAAGTTCATTCATTCATTCATTCATTCATTCATTCAATAGTATTTATTGAGTGCTTACTGAGTGCAGAGCACTGTACTAAGCGATTGGAAAGTACACTTCGGCAACGGACTCAATCCCTACCCAACAACGGGCTCACAGTCTAAGCGAAGTGACTTGCCCAAGATCACATAGCAGAAAAGTGGCAGAGCCAGGATTAGAACCCAGGACACTGTGGCTCCCAAGCCCGGGCTCTAGCCACTAGGCCACTGCTGGGGTAGATAAAAGCTAATCGTATTGGACACAGTCCCTGCCCCACACCGCCTAAGTCCCCATTACGGATGAGGTAACTGAGGCCCAGAGAAGTGAAGTGACTTGTCCAAGGTCACACAGTCGAGAATGGACAGAGCTGGAATTACAGCCCAGGTCCTTCTGACTCCCAGACTTCTTGTGCTCTGTCCATTACAATAATAATGATTGCATTTATTAAGCGCTTACTATATGCAAAGCACTGTTCTAAGCGCTGGGGTAGATACAAGGTAATCAAGTTGTCCCACGTGGGGTTCACAGACTTAATCCCCATTTTCCAGATGAGGTAACTGAGGCCCAGAGAAGTGAAGTGACTTGCCCGAAGTCACACAACTGACAAGTGGAGGAGCCGGGATTTGAACCCATGACCTCTGACTCTCTCTCTCTCTCTGTCTCTCTCTCTCTTTCTCTCTGTCTCTCTGTCCCTCCCTCTCTCTCCCATCTAGACTGTCCCATCTAGTCCCTTCTCAATCAATCAATCAATCAATCAATTGCATTTATTGAGCGCTTACCGTGTGCAGAGCACTGTACTAAGTGCTTGGGAAGTACAAGTTGGCAACATATAGAGACAGTCCCTACCCAACAGTGGGCTCACAGTCTAAAAGGGGGAGACAGAGAACAAAACCAAACATACTAACAAAATAAAATAAATAGAATAGATATGTACAAGTAAAATAAATAAATAGAGTAATAAATATGTGCAAACATATATACATATATACAGGTACTGTAGGGAAGGGAAGGAGGTAAGATGGGGGGGATGGAGAGGGGGACGAGGGACTCTCGACTGTGAGCCCACTGTTAGGTAGGGACCGTCTCTATACGTTGCCAACTTGTACTTCCCAAGCGCTTAGTACAGTGCTCTGCACACGGTAAGCGCTCAATAAATACGATTGATTGATTGATTGACCTCTTCGATTTAAAATTCTCCACAAAATGAAGCCCACGAGAAACAGCGGTGATGGAGGGGCACTCGCCCAAACACTCAAAGTCAAACACAAGCTAGTTGGCCCAGGGAATCAAGTAAAATGAGAAGCGCTTAATGCCGGATTGTACGTTTACTCCCGAGCCCCCTCCTCCCAGCTGTCTGATTTTCCAGAGGAGGATTTACGAGGAGCTTGTGCCAGATTCTCTCCTGTTTGAAGGCTGTGCGAATCCAGCAATATGGAATTGCTTGAGGGGAGAATATTGAAAACATACAAGAATCACCACTCTCTTCCAGTTTTTGACAGTTTCGCCCCACACGGCACCTTCTATCTGAATGCACTTGGACTTGAAGGGCAGAAGAATTGAATTTACTAATTCTCCACTTTACTGGATCACTTCCAATGCAAGGGTAGGGCTCTGAAAGCAGTGCTGGGTTAAGTCGTTTGCCCTTTGTCTTCCTTCTCCTTAGTTAGCGGAAATGTAACGGATGGACGAGAATCTTCCATGAAGAACTGTGAGTGACCCAGTGAGAGGATTGTGAGGTCGGGGATGTGATGGAGAAGAAAATCCCTCCCAGAGCCACTAGAACTTGAGCCAGAGTAAGAGCAGGATTCCTAACTTCACAGTCCATTGTGATCCTATTATTTATTCTTTAACTCTTTTGCAGTCACATATTACATTCATTCAGTCATTCGATCGTATCTATTGTGCGCGTACTGTGTGCAGAGCACTGGGCTAAGCGCTTGGGAAGTACAAGTCGGCAACGTATAGAGACGGTCCCTACCCAACAACGGGCTCACAGTCTGGAAGGGGGAGGCTTAAAGTGTCCATCTGAGCAACAACAATCATCAATCAATACTATCTATTGAGTGCTTACTGTGTGCAAGGTACTGTCCTGAGCGCTTGGGAGAGTCCGGTATAACACAGTTGGTAAACACATTTCCTGCCCACAATGAGCTCACAGTCTAGAGGGAATGCGTCTATTAACTCTGTTATATTTTACTCTCCCTAGCCCTCAGTACTGTAAGCTCACTGTGGACAAGGAACCTGTCTGCTAACTCCATTGCACTGTACTCTCCCAAGCACTTAGTGAAGTGCTCTGCAATCAATCAATCAATCTATCATATTTATTGAGCACTTACTGTGTGCGGAGCACTGTACTAAGCGCTTGGGAAGTCCAAGTTGGCAACATATAGAGACGGTCCCTACCCAACAGTGGGCTCACAGTCTAGAAAGGGGAGACAGAGAACAAAACCAAACATATTAACAAAATAAAATAAATAGAATAGATATGTACAAGTAAAATAAATAGAGTAATACATCCGTATAAACATATATCAATATATACAGGTGCTGTGGGGAAGGGAAGGAGGTAAGGCGGGGGGGATGGAGGGGGAGGAGGGGGAGAGGAAGGAGAGGGCTCAGTCTGGGAATCAATCAATCAGTCGTATTTATTGAGCGCTTACTGTGTGCAGAGCACTGTACTAAGCGCTTGGGAAGTACAAGTTGCCAACATATAGAGACAGTCCCTCTATCAAGGCCTCCTGGAGGAGGTGAGCTCTCAGTAGGGCCTTGAAAGCACAAGGTAAGCGCTCAGAAATACCATTGATTGGATGATTCCCTTCCCGCAAGGAGCTTTGCACACAAGTGATCAGCAAGTACCATCAATTGCTGATTCCCAAGTGCTTTTCTTATAATAGTATCTGCTGAGCGTTTAGTATGGGCTAGGCACTGAGTGGGCACTGTGATAGATGCAAGGTAATCAGGGTGGACACAGTCCCTGTCCCACGAGGGGCTCACGGTCTTAAACCCCATATTACAGAGGAGGTAACTGAAGCACAGAGAAGTGAGGTGACCTGCCCCAGATTGTGCAGCAGACAAGCGGCGGAGTCAGGATTAGAACCCAGGTCCTTGGACTCCCAGGCCCAAGCGCTTTCCACTGGGAACACTGCTTCTCAACCCCGAAATGACTATTTCAGAAGCACTCTGGCAAGGAAACCGAAAAAATCAGCAAAGAATCCTCCAGCAGCAAGCATTTTTCCACAGTCCCTTTGAATCAACATAAAGCTCAGCGGCAGCCGCGCGCGGTTGGCTCGCAGCGTTCAAAACGATATTTGGAAAAGGAAGCATGGTTTAACCATTTGAAGCCTCAAATTCCCAAGTGCCAAGCACTTAGGAAAGGAGAAGGGGAGGCTTGCGAAGAAAGGAGAAAATAAAAATCTCTTCCTGCTCTATCAAGATACGCTAGAATTGGGCTCGCTTGGCTACTTGCCATCTGTTAAATTCAATTTCAAACATTTCCTGCCATTTTGTTATTCCCTCTCCACTTCTTTGTTCTTTCGTTTAGTTACCTGCCTAGTGGCAGTTCCAAACGCAAGTCTTCTGATGGGCTCTGATTATCGAGGACTTCTCGAATATTAATCAAAGTTACCCGCCACTCTTCAGTGGCAAACATAAATGTAAATACCTATGTTGCGTAAATAATATACACTTTATCGGCATCACCAACACCGACCCTTTCTCATAACCAACCCCTCCTCTCCTCCCACTCCCTTCTGCGTCGCCCTGACTTGTTCCCTTCATTCATCCCCTCTCCCAGCCCCACGGCACTTCTGCATATATCATCTTTTATTTATTTATTTACTTACTTATGTATATTAATGTCTAAACTGTGAGCTCGCTGTGGTCAGGGAATGTATTTGCTAACTCTGTTGTACTCTCCCATGCATTTAGTACGGTGCTCTGCACAGAGTAAGCACTCAGTAAATACTAGTGATTGATGGTGTATATTTGTTTGGAAGAGGAGTGAGATGAACCAGGATAAGGGGGAATTTGCAGCAACTGCAAAAGCAGGGAGAGGCCCCAGTGGCTAAGAAAAGGATGGGGTGGGGAGTTTGTGAGATCAATCAATGAATCACATTTGATTTATCTCTCAGATTCACTTCCCTTAGTCTAGAAGAACTTGAATTTCTCTTTCATGCACCATGTGAATACTATATTTGATTGCTTTATCTTGATAGGTAAACGCCCTTTTAGAAAGGCCTGATTTTTAATATAAAACATTAACTTTTTTCTGTACATATCTGTAATGCATTCGTTTCTTTTAATATCTGTCTCCCCCTCTAAGTGCTTAACAAGTACCCTGACTATTATTATAGGCAACCGCCTAATAAATGTAATGAACAGATAAAGAAATAGATAAATGCTGAATATTGAAAAGGGGAAAGGCACATCAGTGCCTGGCACCTAGTAAGCTCTTAACAAATATGATAATTCTTATTATTCATATTATATCCTGCAAAACTTTAAAATCAACACAGGACGTTATTCTAAAGGTTCTTATCAAGACGACAGTCACTTGAGTGGTGGAAAGTGGGGAAATCTTTGGGGTACAGCATTCGTAATTTTAAAGGGAAGACAAATCAGAAATGTTGGTTCCAAATCTCAGAGATCAGAGAGAGCAAAAATAGGACAACTGAGCTGCTTTGATATACCATTCCTAAGGCAAGATTTCAGGGTTCACATATCAATGATGCCAAAACTACCATCTACTAAAAAAGGGCGTACCTTCAAAACACAATTGAGACTTTTCCCAAATCCATTTAATATTTGTGAATCCAGAGTGAATCTAACCTGGCCTTGCATTTTGTAGAATTGAGGAGAATCTCACAATAGGAAATCCTACGATTTTTACTCTTTAAAAAAAAAAATCCATTTTACCTTCATGGATTTTTGTTATTTCTTCCCCCTCTCTGCCCTCCACGAAGCCAAATCGACAAGCCGAGTACAAAAGCGTCACTGTCAAGTGTAGAACAATAACAAAGCACATCCAAATGTTTTTTTCATGGGGCCTTGCATCTAAAATTGAGAATTGTTTGCCAATATTTTCCCAGTCTCTTCATTGCTTACTACCATGGGTGGCCTCAAAAAAGAAAAAAGAAAGAAAAACTAATCTGTGAATATGGTTCAAATCTACTGTCATCTGAATTTCAGGGTGGGATATACAATAGGCTATTTGGGGGACTCCTGGGAACCCAGTGAGAGTCATTTCCCATAATGTAGCTGGTTGGAGATCATGGGTTCAAATCCCGGCTCCGCCAACTGTCAGCTGTGTGACTTTGGGCAAGTCACTTCACTTTGTGCCTCAATTACCTCATCTGGAAAATGAGGATTAAGATTGTGAGCCCCCCACGGGACAACCTGATCACCTTGTAGCCTCCCAGTGCTTAGAACAGTGCTTTGCACATAGTAAGCGCTTAATAAATGCCATTATTATTGTTATTATTATCCCAGTTTGGAGGATCCAAGCCAAGTCGTTCCTGCATCTTTTTTTAATGGTATTTGGCAAGTGCTTACTAGGCGGTAAACACCATTCTAAGCACCGGGGTTGGTATAAGTTAATCAGATCAAACGCAGTCCCTCTCTCACACTGGGGCTCACGGCCAAAGTGGGACGGAGAGCGGGTATCCTCACTTCACGGATGAGGAGACTGAGGCCCAGAGCAGGGACGTGACCTGCCCAAGGTCACACAGCAGACAAGTGGTTCCCAATGTGTACTTCCCAAGTGCTTAGTACAGTGCTCTGCACACAGTAAGCGCTCAATAAATACGATTGAATGAAAAAGTGGTGGAGTTGGGATGAAAACCCAGGTCCCAGGCCCGGGCTCCATCCATTAGGCCATGCCGCTTCTCACCTCACCCTGCCCTTTTCACTCCTGCCCAGCCCCTCGCTGACTTGAGAAAAAGAAATTACCAGAGATTGGGACGGGATGAGTGATTTCCGAAATGGAGCCAAGCCAGGGCCCGGACCCGAGTCATCATCATCATCAATCGTATTTATTGAGCGCTTACTATGTGCAGAGCACTGTACTAAGTGCTTGGGAAGTACAAATTGGCAACATATAGAGACAGTCCCTACCCATCAGTGGGCTCACAGTCTAAAAGGGGGAGACAGAGAACAAAACCAAATGTACTAACAAAATAAAATAAATAGAATAGATATGCACGAATAAAATAAATAAATAAATAGAGTAATAAATATGTACAAACATATATACATATATACAGGTGCTGTGGGGAAGGGAAGGAGGTAAGATGGGGGGATGGAGAGGGGGACGAGGGGGAGAGGAAGGAAGAGTCGCCATCTCGGTCTGTTCTAAATATGTTTGGTTTTGTTCTCTGTCTCCCCCTCCTAGACTGTGAGCCCACTGTTGGGTAGGGACCGTCTCTAGATGTTGTCAACTTGGACTTCCCAAGCGCTTAGTCCAGTGCTCTGCACACGGTAAGCTCTCGATAAATACGATTGATTGATTGATTCTAGTTCCCCCGGACCCCATTGCCAAGGGGGAATCTGTTCGCGTCCCAGCTTGAGTCTGTCACGTGGAGTCTTTTTCATTCTATCAAAGTGGCCCACGTGCACTTTCAAGACGCTCACAGACGGAAAACCACAGAAAGCGATCGTCCGGGAGAGATACGTTCCTCACCACAATTTCAAAATGGGGAAACGATTAAGACATTGCAGCCTCGGGGCAGAGGTTTCGGAATGAACATGTTATCCAGCCGTCACCCACCTAAAAGAGTCGGAGATGTTTACTCTCCATTGGCAACTGGGATGTAACAGGACACCTGAGTCCTTTATGTCTCCTAAGGATACAGAACTCGGCTGAATAATCAATCAATCAATCAATCAATCGTATTTATTGAGCGCTTACTGGGTGCAGAGCACTGGACGAAGCGCTTGGGAAGTACAAGTTGGCAACATCATCAGAGCTGATTGCTAAAGCCAGGTCGGACTTGGGGTGTTTGTGGGAATATATTTAAAGGTAAGTGGGAATAGATTTCTAGGTAAATGGGAATATATTTATAGGTAAATTCTGCTCACACTTTGAAACCCATAGAGAAGCAGTGTGGCCTAGTGGAGAGAGGCTGGGCCTGGGAGTAGGAAGGACCTGGATTCTAATCCCGCCTCCGCCACTTGTCTGCTGGGTGACCTTGGGCAAGTCACTCTACCACTCTGCACCTCAGGTGCCTCAACTGTAAACTGGGGATTAATAATAATAATGATCATCATCATCATCATCATCAATCGTATTTATGGGGCACTTACTGTGTGCAGAGCACTGTACTAAGCGTTTGGGAAGTACAAGTTGGCAACATATAGAGACAGTCCCTACCCAACAGTGGGCTCACAGTCTAATTATTTCTATTTATTTTTTTTATCTATTTATTTTATTTTGTTAATATGTTTGGTTTTGTTCTCTGTCTCCCCCTTCTAGACTGTGAGCCCACTGTTGGGTAGGGACCGTCTCTATATGTTGCCAACTTGTACTTCCCAAGCGCTTAGTACAGTGCTCTGCACACAGTAAGTGCTCAATAAATACGATTGATTGATTGATTGATTGATTGATTGTGAGTCCCAGGCCCGCACTCTATCCACTAGCTCCTCGACCTGAGAGGCACCCACGCGGTGTTTGTAGCCGGTTTCCATAGGAACCTGAATCTTTCACTCTCAGGGGGATTCACTTTGTGCTTATGAAAAGAGAACAGAATTCCAGCCCCAGAAATGAAAGTTTTCCAGGTCATGCACTGTTTAGACAAATTCGAACTAGCCCCATGTCAGCCTCCTGGCAAAAGGTATTTCCGCCTTTCCCCCAACTGCACGAGAAAAGAGAAAAAGGATCCTTCTATCAGTTGTAGTTTATTGAGCCCTCTCTCTGTACAGAGCACTGTCCTAAGCGCTTGGGAGAGTACGATATGATGGAGTTGGTAATAATAATAATAATAATAATAATAGCATTTATTGAGCCCTCTCTCTGTACATGGCACTGTCCTAAGTGCTTGGGACAGTACGATATGACGGAGTTGGTAATAATAATAATAATAATAGCATTTATTGAGCCCTCTCTCTGTACAGAGCACTGTCCTAAGCACTTGGGAGAGTACAATATGATGGAGTTGGTAATAATAATAATAATAATAGCATTTATTGAGCCCTCTCTCTGAACAGAGCATTGTCCTAAGCGCTTGGGAGAGTATGATATGACGGAGTTGGTAATAATAATAATAATAATAATAATAATAATAATAGCATTTATTGAGCCCTCTCTCTGTACAGAGCACTGTCCTAAGAGCTTGGGAGAGTACGATATGACGGAGTTGGTAATAATAATAATAATAATAATAACAATAATAATGATAGCATTTATTAAGCACTTACTATGTCCAAAGCACTGTTCTAAGCGCTGGGGAGGTTACAAGGTGATCAGGTTGTCCCACGGGGGGCTCACAGTCTTAAAACACGTTTAAGACACTTTTCCTGCCCACAATGAGCTGACAGTCTAGAGTGGGAGACAGACATTGGCGTAATCAATGGTATTCACTGAGCTCTTACTGGGTGCAGAGCACTGAACTAAATGCTTGGGAGAGTAGCGTGGTCTAGTAGATAGAGCCCGGGCCTGGGACTCAGGTCATGGGTTCTAATCCAGGCTCCGCCACTTGTCTGCCGTGTGACCTCGCCAAGTCACTTCACTTCTCCGGGCCTCAAGTTCCCTCATCTGTAAAATGGGGATTGAGGCCGGGAGCCCCACGTGGGACAGGGATTGTGTCCAATCTGATTTTCTTGTATCCACCCCAGCGCTTAGTACAGTGCCTGGCACATAAGCACTTAACAAATACCATCACCTCTAAATACCATTGATTGATTACTTGATCATTCATTCCATCGTATTTATTGAGCGCTTCCTGTGTGCAGAGCACTGTACTAAGCGCTTGGGAAGTACAAGTTGGCAGCATCTAGAGACGGTCCCTACCCAACAGCGGGCTCACAGTCTAGAGGGGGGAGACAGAGAACAAAACAAAACATATTAACAAAATAAAATAAGTAGAATAGATATGTACAAGTAAAAGAAATAAATAAATAGAGTCATATAGAGTAAATAGAGTTTTCGGATCATCATCAGCAGGCTCACAGCGGGAGACAGACAACAAAACCAAACATATCAGGTTGGACACACTCCCTGTCCCAAATGGGGTTCACAGTCTTAATCCCCGTTTCACAGACGAGGTAACCGAGGCACAGAGAAATGAAGTGACTTGCCCAACATCACACAGCAGACTGGAATTAGAACTCAGGTCCTTCGACACCCAGGCCCGTGCCCTAGCCAGGAGGCCAACGCAAGATACAGAAGGGAGACTTTAGGTAGTTTAGTGCATTTAGCTTTACAATCAGTCAGTCAGTCGGTGCTATTTATTGAGCGCTTACTGTTCATGGGAGAGTATAATACCACAGAGTTGATAGATATGATCTCTACCCACAGCAAGCTCACGGACTAGAGAGGGAGACAGACATTAATATAGATAATTTAAGGACATAAAATATCTGTTAATCAATCCATCCCTCAATAGTATTTATTTATCACTTACTGTGTGCAGAGAAGTGTACTGTTTGGAAGAGTACGAAATAATAATAATAATAAGGATGGCATTTAGCAAGCACTTACTATGTGCAAAGCACTGTTCTAAGCACTGGGGAGGTTGCAAGGTGATCAGGTTGTCCCACGGCGGGCTCACCGTCTTAATCCCCATTTTGCAGAGGAGGTAACTGAGGCCCAGAGCAGTGAAGTGACTTGCCCAAAGTCGCACAGCTGACAAGCGGCGGAGCCGGGATTTGAACCTCTAACCTCTGAATCCAAAGCCCGGGCTCTTTCCACTGAGCCACGCTGCTTCTCATGTAGAGTTGGCAGATATGATCCTTGTCCTTATGTAGCTTGCGGTGTAGTGGAAAGAAATAAAATTGCCATTTATGCTCTAAAGTAACGGTATTTGAAAGGGGCAATTTATCCCACCGAACAAATGCTAATTTTCTGCTAGATTCTTTCCTGAGTCGGGGCCAGTGTTTTCAACGAGTAACTCTGAAAATCCAGCCAGAAGTCTCGTCTGCTTTCTGAGCGTCTAGGACAGCGTTTTACACACACGGTAGAGGCTCAGTGACTAGTCAGTCAATCACATTTATTGAGCGCTTACCGCGTGCAGAGCACTGGACTATACAACAATATAACAGACACGTTCCCTGCCCACAATAGTAATAATAATGGGATTTATTAAGCGCTTACAGCGTGGCTCAGTGGAAAGAGCGTGGGCTTTGGAGTCAGAGATCGTAGGTTCGAATCCTGACTCTGCCACATGTCTGCTGTGTGACCTTGGGTAAGTCACTTAACTTCTCTGAGCCTCAGTTACCTCATCTGTAAAATGGGGATTAAGACTTTGAGCCCCACATGGGACAACCTCATTACCTTGTTTACCCTCCCCAGCACTTTGCACATAGTAAGCGCTTAACAAATGCCATCATCATCATCATCAAAGCACTGTTCTAAGTGCTGGGGAGGTTACACAGTGATCAGGTTGTCCCACGTGGGGCTCACAATCTTAATCCCCATTTTACAGATGAGGGAACTGAGGCACAGAGAAGCTAAGTGACTTGCCCAAAGTCACACAGCTGACAATTGGCGGAGCTGGGATACGAACCCATGACCTCTGACTCCAAAGCCCGGGCTCTTTCCACTGAGCCACGCTGCTCATTGCTGCTTCCCACAGCAATCTTACCGTCTAGAGGGGGAGACAGACAACAAGACAGAACATATTAACTAAATAAAATAAATAGAATAAATATGTACAAAAATAAAATCAAGTAATAAATACGTACAAACATATTTACATATATACAGGTGCTGTGGGGAGGGGAAGGAGGTAAGGCGGGGGGGATTTCTCCTCAATCAATCAATCAATCGTATTTATTGAGCGCTTACTGTGTGCAGAGCACTGGACTAAGCGCTTGGGAAGTACCAGTTGGCAACATATAGAGACAGTCCCTACCCAACAGCGGGCTCACAGTCTAAAAGGGGGAGATGGAGAACAAAACCCAACATACTAACAAAATAAAATAAATAGAATAGATATGTACAAGTAAAATAAATAAATAAATAAATAGAGTAATAAATATGTACAAACATATATACATATATACAGGTGCAGTGGGGAAAGGAAGGAAGTAAGATGGGGGATGGAGAGGGGGACGAGGGGGAGGGGGAGAGGGAGAGGGAGCGCTTAGTAATAATAATAATAATAATGGCATTTGTTAAGCGCTTACTACGTGCAAAGCACTGTTCTAAGCGCTGGGGGGATAAAATGTGATCAAGTTGTCCCACGTAGGGCTCACAGTCTTAATACCCAATTTTAAAGATGAGGTAACTGAGGCTCAGAGAAGTTAAGTGACTTGCCCAAGGTCACACAGCAGACTTGTGGTGGAGCCGGGATTCGAACCCATGACCTCTGACTCCAAAGCCCGGGCTTTTCCCACTGAGCCACGCTACAGTGCTCTGCACACAGTAAGCGCTCAATAAATACGATTGATTGATTAAACTCCCCAGCGCTTAGAACAGTGCTTGGCATATAGTAAGCACTTGATTAATGCCATTATTGTTATTATTATTAAGCAGCGCGAAGCAGCGTGGCTCAGTGGAAAGAGCCCGGGCTTTGGAGTCAGAGGTCATGGGTTCGAATCCCGGCTCCACCACCAGTCTGCTGTGTGACCTTGGGCAAGTCACTTCGCTTCTCTGAGCCTCAGTTACCTCATCTGTAAAAATGGGGATGAAGACTGTGAGCCCCCCGTGGGACAACTTGATCACACTGTATCCCCCCAGCGCTTAGAACAGTGCTTTGCACATAGTAAAGTGCAAAGCAAAGTGCAAAGTGCAAACCCCTTCCTTCCTCTCCCCCTCGTCCCCCTCTCCATCCCCCCATCTTACCTCCTTCCCTTCCCCACTGCACCTGTATATATGTTTGTACATATTTATTACTCTATTTATTTAATTTCTTTATTTTACTTGTACATATCTATTCTATTTATTTTATTTGGTTAGTATGTTTGGTTTTGTTCTCCGTCTCCCCCTTCTAGACTGTGAGCCCACTGTTGGGTAGGGACCGTCTCTATATGTTGCCAACTTGGACTTCCCAAGTGCTTAGTACAGCGCTCTGCACACAGTAAGCGCTCAATAAATACGATTGATGATGATGATGATGATCATTCAATATATGCTTATAATTACTGAGTTGTTTCAAAGCATCTAAGACAGTTTTGATTTTATCCTCCTGGGTTTCATTTGCTCCAATTTAAGCTTGCTGTATTAAATTCTGTTTTCTTTTTCCATTGGTGTTTAAGTCCTCACTATGTGTCAGGCCCTGTACTAAGCACTGGAGATAATCAGGGTGGCCACAATGTTCCACACGTGGCTCACAGTCTTAACCCCATTTTACAGATGAGGTAACTGAGGCCCAGAGAAGAGAAGTGACTTATCCAAGGTCACACAGCAGGCTCAGGTGGAGGTAGGATTACAACTCAGATCCTCCGACTCCCAGGCTGTTGTCTTTCCACTAGGCCACTCTGTTTCCATAGCATATCATCATCATCATCATCAAACGTATTTATTGAGCGCTTACTATGTGCAGAGCACTGTACTAAGCGCTTGGGAAGTACAAATTGGCAACATCTAGAGACAGTCCCTACCCAACAGTGGGCTCACAGTCTAAAAGGGGGAGACAGAGAACAAAAACAAACCTACTAACAAAATAAAATAAATAGAATATTTTTGGTGTTTGGTGTTTATTATTAATAATAATAATAATAATGGCATTTATTAAGCACTTAACTATGTGCAAAGCACTGTTCTAAGCACTGGGGAAATACAACGGATGATGATGATAATTGATGATAGTAAGCGCTTAACAAATGCCTGTGAGCATTTTAGACTGTGAGCCCAATGTTGGGTAGGGACTGTCTCTAAATGTTGCCAACTTGTACTTCCCAAGCGCTTAGTACAGTGCTCTGCACATAGTAAGCGCTCAATAAATATGATTGATTGATTGATTGAAATGCCATCATTATTATTATTATTATTAAGCGCTTACTATGTGCCAAGCACCGTTCTAAGCGCTGGGGGAGCACAAGGTGCTGAGGTTGCCCCCCGTGGGGCTCCCAGTCTTCACCCCCATTTTCCAGAGGGGGGAACTGAGGCCCAGAGAAGTGAAGCGACTGGTTCCAGCCCCCCAAGGCGGCGGGTCCTGTGGTGCTCGGGGCCCGTTGGGGGGTCTAGTCTACTGGCCCCCGCCCCCGGCTGGAGGGCGGAGCTGCGGGGCTCCTCCCCAGCCGTCCCTGCCTGCTTGCAGCTTGGCGGCTGGCAGGAGGAGCAGGGGGGCGTCCAAACAGCCGGGGTGCGGACGGGGAAACCGAGGCAGGCCGGGGGCGGCGCGATGGTCGGGGGCCGGCCCGGGACCGGCTGCTGCGGGAACGACAACGGTACGCACCTTCGGTCTTCGCGGGGCGGCGGGGGGGACCCCCCTCTCAATCCCTCAATCGTACTGATTGGGCTCTTACTGGGTGCTGAGCACTGTACTGAGCGCTGCGGAACTACAAGCCCCCCTCCCGGGGGCCGGGGGGGGGGGTCTGCGGGCTCCAACCCCGGCTCCGCCGCTTCTCTGCTGGGTGACCTTGGGCTTCTCGGGGCCTCGGTTCCCTCATCTGGAAAATGGGGATGAAGACCGGGAGCTCCCCCGGGGGCCAACTTCATCATCATCATCATCATCAATCGTATTTATTGAGCGCTTACTATGTGCAGAGCACTGGGCTAAGCGCTTGGGAAGTACAAATTGGCAACATATAGAGACAGACCCTACCCAACAGTGGGCTCACAGTCTAAAACTTGATCACCTTGTAACCTCCCCAGCGCTTAGAACAGTGCTTGGCACGTAGTAAGCGCTTAATAAATGCCATCATCATTATTATTATTAGAGCGGTGCTTGGCACATGAACAAATACCAACATTTTATTCTTCTTTGTGCCTCGGTGACCTCATCTGGAAAATGGGGATGAAGACTGGGAGCCCCACGGGGGACAACCTGATTGCCTTGTAACCTCCCCAGCGCTTAGAACAGTGCTTGGCACGTAGTAAGCGCTTAATAAATGCCATCATTATTATTATTATTAGAGCGGTGCTTGGCACATGAACAAATACCAACATTTTATTCTTCTTTGTGCCTTGGTGACCTCATCTGGAAAATGGGGATGAAGACTGGGAGCCCCCCGGGGGCCAACTTGATCACCTTGTAACCTCCCCAGCGCTTAGAACAGTGCTTGGCACATAGTAAGCGCTTAATAAATGCCATTATTATTATTATTATTATTAGAGCGGTGCTTGGCACATGAACAAATACCAACATTTTATTATTCTTTGTGCCTCGGTGACCTCATCTGGAAAATGGGGATGAAGACTGGGAGCCCCCCGGGGGCCAAATTGATCACCTTGTAACCTCCCCAGCGCTTAGAACAGTGCTTGGCACATAGTAAGCGCTTAATAAATGCCATTCTTCTTCTTATTATTATTAGAGCGGTGCTTGGCACATGAGCAAATACCAACATTTTATTATACTCTGTGCCTCAGTGACCTCATCTGCAAAATGGGGATGAAGACTGGGAGCCCCACGGGGGACAACCTGATTGCCTTGTATCCCCCCCAGTGCTTAGAACAGTGCTTGGCACATACTAAGCACTTAACAAATACCAGCATCATTATTATTATTACTTTCTGTGCCTCAGTGACCTCATCTGGAAAATGGGGATGAAGACTGGGAGCCCCACGGGGGACAGCCTGATTGCCTTGTATCCCCCCCGCGCTTAGAACAGTGCTTGGCACATAGTAAGCGCTGAACAAATACCAGCATCATTATTATTATTATTCTTTGTGCCTCAGTGACCTCATCTGGAAAATGGGGATGAAGACTGGGAGCCCCACGGGGGACAACCTGATCGCCTTGTATCCCCCTCAGCGCTTAGAACAGTGCTTGGCACATACTAAGCGCGTAACAAATACCAGCATTATTATTATTATTATTATTATTATTTGTTCCTCTTTGGATAGGGACTGTATATGTTGCCAACTCGTACTTCCCAAGCGCTTAATGCAGTGCTCTGCACACAGTAAGCGCTCAATAAATACGATTGATTGATTGATTGATTGATTGGAAAATGGGGATGAAGACTGGGAGCCCCACGGGGGACAACCTGATCGCCTTGTATCCCCCCCCCGCGCTTAGAACAGTGCTCTGCACATACTAAGCGCTTAACAAATACCAGCATCATTATTATTACTATTCTTTGTGCCTCAGTGACCTCATCTGGAAAATGGGGATGAAGACTGGGAGCCCCACGGGGGGCAACCTGATTGCCTTGTATCCCCCCCAGCGCTTAGAACAGGGCTTGGCACATACTAAGCGCTTAACAAATACCAGCATCATTATCATTATTACTTTCTGTGCCTCAGTGACCTCATCTGGAAAATGGGGATGAAGACTGGGAGCCCCACGGGGGACAACCTGATTGCCTTGTATCCCCCCCAGCGCTTAGAACAGGGCTTGGCACATACTAAGCGCTTAACAAATACCAGCATCATTATCATTATTACTTTCTGTGCCTCAGTGACCTCATCTGGAAAATGGGGATGAAGACTGGGAGCCCCACGGGGGACAACCTGATCGCCCTGTATCCCCCGCAGCGCTTAGAACAGTGCTTGGCACATAGTAAGCGCTTAACAAATACCAGCATTATTTTTATTATTATCATTCTTTGTGCCTCAGTGACCTCATCTGTAAAATGGGGATGAAGACTGTGAGCCCCCCGTGGGACAAGCTGATCGCCTTGTATCCCCCCCGGCGCTTAGAACAGGGCTTGGCACATAGTAAGCGCTTAACAAATACCAACAATATTATTATTATTATCAATATTCTCTGTGCCTCAGTGACCTCATCTGGAAAATGGGGATGAAGCCTGGGAGCCCCCCGTGGGACAACCTGATCACCTTGTATCCCTTCCCAGCGCTTGGAACAGTGCTTGGCACATTAACAAATACCAACATTATTATTATTATTATTCTTTGTGCCTCAGTTTCCTCATCTGGAAAATGGGGATGAAGCCTGGGAGCCCCCCGTGGGACAACCTGATTACCTTCTATCCCTCCCCAGCCCTAAGAACGGTGCTTGGCACATTAACAAATACCAACATTATTATTATTATTCTTAGTGCCTCAGTTTCCTCATCTGGAAAATGGGGATGAAGACTGGGAGCCCCCCGTGGGACAACCCGATTACCTTGTATTCTTCCTCAGCGCTTTGAACGGTGCTTGGCACATTAACAAATACATTATTAGTATTTATTATTATTATTCTTTGTGCCTCAGTCACCTCCTCCGTAAAATGGGGATTAAGACTGTGAGTCCCGCGTGGCTCAGTGGAAAGAGTGGCTTTGGAGTCCGAGGTCGTGGGTTCAAATCCCGACTCCGACCATTGTCAGCCGTGTGACTTTGGGCAAGTCACTTCACTTCGCTGGGCCTCAGTTTCCTCATCTGCAAAATGGGGATGGAGACTGCGAGCCCCCCGTGGGACAACCTGATCACCTTGTAACCTCCCCAGCGCTTAGAACAGTGCTTTGCACATAGTAAGCGCTTAATAAATGCTATCGTTGTTATTATTAGTATGACCTTGTATCTACCCCAGGGCTTAGAACAGTGCTTTGCACATAGTAAGCGCTTAATAAATGCTATCATTATTATAATTATTATGACCTTGTATCTACCCCAGGGCTTAGAACAGTGCTTGGCACACAGTAAGCACTTAATAAATGCTATCATTATTATTATTATTATGACCTTGTATTTAGCCCAGGGCTTAGAACAGTGCTTGGCACATAGTAAGTGCTTAATAAATGCTATCGTTATTATTATTATTATGACCTTGTACTTACCCCAGGGCTTAGACAGTGCTTTGCACATAGTAAGCGCTTAATAAATGCTATCATTATTATTATTATTATGACCTTGTATCTACCCCAGGGCTTAGAACAGTGCTTGGCACATAATAAGTGCTTAATAAATGCTATCATTATTATTATTATTATGACCTTGTATTTACCCCAGGGCTTAGAACAGTGCTTGGCACATTGTAAGCGCTTAATAAATGCTATCATTATTATCATTATTATTATTATGACCTTGTATCTACCCCAGGGCTTAGAACAGTGCTTTGCACACAGTAAGCGCTTAATAAATGCTATCATTATTATTATTATGACCTTGTATCTACCCCAGGGCTTAGAACAGTGCTTTGCACATAGTAAGCACTTAATAAATGCTATCATTATTATTATTATGACCTTGTATCTACCCCAGGGCTTAGAACAGTGCTTTGCATATAGTAAGCGCTTAATAAATGCTATCATTATTATTATTATGACCTTGTATCTACCCCAGGGCTTAGAACAGTGCTTTGCATATAGTAAGCGCTTAATAAATGCTATCATTATTATTATTATGACCTTGTATCTACCCCAGGGCTTAGAACAGTGCTTTGCACATAGTAAGCGCTTAATAAATGCTATTATCATTATTATTATGACCTTGTATCTACCCCAGGGCTTAGAACAGTGCTTTGCACATAGTAAGCGCTTAATAAATGCTATTATCATTATTATTATGACCTTGTATCTACCCCAGGGCTTAGAACAGTGCTTTGCACATAGTAAGTGCTTAATAAATGCTGTCGTTATTATTATTATTATGACCTTGTATCTACCCCAGGGTTTAGAACAGTGCTTGGCACATAGTAAGCGCTTAATAAATGCTATCGTTATTATTATTATTATTATGACCTTGTATCTACCCCAGGGCTTAGAACAGTGCTGGGCACATAGTAAGCGCTTCACAAATACCAATATTATTATTATTATTAATCATAACGCTGTTTAGAGTGGGATTCGTTACGACCTGGCTCTGCCCCTCGTCTGCCCCGTGTCCTTGGCCAAGTCACTTGACTTGGAAAAGCAGCGGGGCTCAGTGGAAAGAGCCCGGGCTTTGGAGTCGGAGGTCGTGGGTTCGAATGCTGACACCGCTGTGCATCCGCTGTGCATCCGCTGTGTGACTTTGGGCAAGTCACTTCACTTCTCTGGGTCTTAACAAATACCAACATTATTATTATTATTATTATTCCCTGGGCCTCAGTTCCCTCTTCTGGAAAATGGGGATTAAGACTGTGAGCCCCCCATAGGACAACCTGATCACCTTGTATCTACCGTGGTTCAGTGGAAAGAGTCCGGGCTTTGGAGTCAGAGGTCATGGGTTCGAATCCTGCTCCGCCACATGCCTGCTCTGTGACCTTGGGCAAGTCACTTCACTTCTCTGAGCCTCAGTTCCCTCATCTGTAAAATGGGGATGAAGACTGTGAGCCCCACGTGGGACAACCTGATCACTTTTTATCCCCCCAAGTGCTTAGAACAGTGCTTTGCACATAGTAAGTGCTTAACAAATGCCAACATTATTATTATTATTACTCCAGTGCTTAGAACAGGGCTTGGCACATAGTAAGTGCTTAACAAATATCAACATTAGTATTATTATTATTATTATTATTATTATTATTATTCTCTGTGCCTCAGTGACCTCATCTGGAAAATGGGGATTAAGACTGTGAGCCCCCCGTAGGACAACCTGATCACCTTGTATCTACTCCAGTGCTTAGAACAGTGCTTGGCACATAGTAAGCGCTTAACAAATACCAATATTATTATTATTATTATTTTCTGTGCCTCAGTGACCTCATCTGGAAAATGGGGATTAAGACTGTGAGCCCCCCGTAGGACAACCTGATCACCTTGTATCTACTCCAGTGCTTAGAACAGTGCTTGGCACATAGTAAGCGCTTAACAAATACCAACATCATTATTATTCTCTGTGCCTCAGTTCCCTCTTCTGGAAAATGGGGATTAAGACTGTGAGCCCCCGCATAGGACAACCTGATCACCTTGTATCTACTCCAGTGCTTAGAACGGGGCTTGGCACATAGTAAGCGCTTAACAAATACCAACATTATTATTATTATTATTCTCTGGGCCTCAGTGACCTCATCTGGAAAATGGAGATTAAGACTGTGAGCCCCACGGGGGGCAACCTAATTGCCTTCTATCTACCCCAGCGTTTAGAACAGTGCTTGACACATAGTAAGCGCTTAACAAATATTATTATTATTATTGTTCTCTGGGCCTCGATTCCCGCCTCTGTACAATGGGGAGGGACACTCTGCTGCGCCCCACCTGCGGCGGGGATTGTGTCCAACCTATTTGGGAGCTACCCCAGAGCGTAGTCGAGGCGGCGTGGCTTAGTGGCTAGAACACGGGCCCGGTGAGGCCTGGTGAGTGCTTGGATGGGAGACTGCCTGGGAATACCGGGGGCTGGAGGCTTTAGAGAAGCAGCGTGGCTCAGTGGAAAAAGCACGGCCTTTGGAGTCAGAGGTCATGGGTTCAAATCCCGGCTTGGCCATTTGTCAGCTGTGTGACTTTGGACAAGTCGCTTCACTTCTCTGGGCCTCAGTTCCCTCATCTGTCAAATGGGGATTAAGACTCTGAGTCCCCCGTGGGGACAACCTGATCACCCTGTAACCTCCCCCGCGCTTAGAACAGTGCATTGCACATACTAAGCGCTTAATAAATAAATGCTATCGTATCATAGTACATTGGATCCCAAAGACACTTTTCTCACTGTATACAGTAACAAGAAAAACATCTCACAGTATTTTGCCTAGCTGATCTCCTAAAGGGCCGAACTGTCCAACGTGAGAGATTTCCAAGAGACGGATAACCATTCTACTCATTTAAGAGGAGATTTTCTAAATTGTGAGAGATTTCCAAGAAACAGATAACCATTCTACTCATTTAAGAAGAGATTTTCTAAATTGTACCACAAAAACCGGTCGGTGAGATAGCCGGTAAGGGGTTTGGGGGAAGGTAGCGATGCTGTGCAGTCGCTGAAAGTCTTTTCTTTCTTTTTTTTAAATTTGGGGACGTCATGAACAGGTGGAGCCCGGCCGTGATGAAATCTGCCAAGATGCAGAAGAGGGCCGATTGGTGGGTCCTGTCGTCGGTGCTGATAATCTATCTGGGACACCCTCAGGAGACGCGAGCGTGTCCTCACCAGTGCACCTGCTACATCCCTACTGAAGTTCACTGCACGTTTCGATCTTTAGCCTCGGTGCCGGCGACGATCTCCAAGCACGTGGAAAGAATCAACTTGGGGTCTGTATTGCAGTTTCACCGAGCATCTCTCTCTTCAGTTAGTTACTTGGCTGGTTGGCGGGGTTGGTGATTTTCCATACCTGCCTCGAGTACGGCGAATATACTTTTAAGGCCCCCAAATACGTTTTCATTCCTTCATTCATTCATTCAATCGTATTTATTGAGCGCCTACTGTGTGCAGAGCACTGTACTACGCACTTGGGAAGTACAAGTCGGCAACGTATAGAGACGGTCCCTACCCAACAGCAGGCTCACAGTCTAGAAGGGGGAGACAGAGAACAAAACAAAACATATTAACCAAATCAAATAAGTAGAATAAATATGTACAAGTAAAATAAATAAATAAATAGAGTCATGTAGAGTAAGTAGAGTTTTCGGATTCATTCATTCATTCATTCAATCGTATTTATTGAGCGCTTACTGTGTGCAGAGCACTGGACTAAGCGCTTGGAAAGTCCAAGTCGGCAATGTATAGAGACGGTCCCTACCCAACAGTGGGCTCACAGTCTAGGAGGGGGAGACAGAGAACAAAACAAAACATATTAACCAAATCAAATAAGTAGAATAAATATGTACAAGTAAAATAAATAAATAGAGTCATGTAGAGTAAACAGAGTTTTCGGATTCATTCATTCATTCAATCGTATTTATTGAGCGCTTACTGTGTGCAGAGCACAGTACTAAGCGCTTGGGAAGTACAGGTCGGCAACGTATAGAGATGGTCTCTACCCAACAGCGGGCTCACAGTCTAGAAGGGGGAGACAGAGGACAAAACCAAACATATTAACCAAATCAAATAAGTAGAATAAATATGTACAAGTAAAATAAATAAATAAATAGAGTCATGTAGAGTAAATAGAGTTTTCGGATTCATTCATTCATTCAATCAATCGTATTGATTGAGCACTTACTGTGTGCAGAGCACTGTACTAAGCGCTTGGGAAGTACAAGTTGGCAACATACAGAGACGGTCATCGCCAGAACTTGGTTCTACAACCTTCAGCTAACAGGTGTGATCTGACTCATTTCACTTTGATGTGGTGTTTTGTTGGGGATATTTTAGTAGTGTTTTTTTTAAGGTTCCTAATTAGCACTTACCTTAATAATAATAATAATAATAATAGTACTTTTTAAACGCTTACTATGTGCCAAGCACTGTTCTAAGCACTGGAATAGATACAAGCTCTTCAGGTTGGACACAGTCTGTCCCACATGGGGATCACAGTCTCCGTCCCACACGGGGCTCACAAGTCTCCATCCCCATTTTACAGCTGAGGGAACTGAGGCACAGAGAAGTGAATCAATCAATCAATCAATCATATTTATTGAGCGCTTACTGTGTGCAGAGCACTGTACTAAGCGCTTGGGAAGTCCAAGTTGGCAACCTAGAGAGATGGTCCCTACCCAACAGTGGGCTCACAGTCTAAAAGGGGGAGACAGAGAACAAAACCAAACATACTAACAAAATAAAATAAATAGAATAGATATGTACAAGTAAGATAAATAAATAAATAGAGTAATAAATACATACAAACATATATACATATATACAGGTGCTGTGGGGAAGGGAAGGAGGTGAGATTGAACCCTCTATCCCTGTCTCCCGTGGGGCTCACAGTCTAAGTAGGAGGGAGGAGGATTTAATCCCCACTTTCACAGATGAGGAAACTGAGGCACGGAGAAGTGACGTGGCTTGCCCAAGGTCACAGAGAGGACAAGCGGAGGAGCGGAGAGTTCTGTTCTTGGATGAGACCGGTCTCCCAATACTGATAGACTTTTCAAGGCCATTTTCAATCCTAGTTGGGGACTGAAGAGCCCAGCGGAGAGCCCGGATCCTCCTTCCTCTCCCTCTCCATCCCCCCCGCCTTACCTCCTTCCCCGCCCCACAGCACCTGTATATATGTATATATGTTTGTATGTATTTATTACTCTATTTTATTTGTACATATTTATTCTATTTATTTTATTTTGTTAATATGTTTTGTTTTGTTCTCTGTCCCTTTCTAGACTGTGAGCCCACTGTCGGGTAGGGACCGTCTCTATACGTTGCCAACTTGTACTTCCCAAGCGCTTAGTACAGTGCTCTGCACACAGTAAGCGCTCAATAAATACGATTGGATGGATGAATGAATGAATGAATGAATGAATGAATAACTCCCGGGCCCTTGCTCTTTCCGCTCGGCCAGGCTGCTTCTCAGTTGAGAAGAAAACTACTCTTATTTGAGAATACAACTGGCAAGGCATGAACTGGCCTAACAGAGAGAAGATGTGGAGGTCAAATATTTAAATAACTTGGAGAGTAAAATGCCTTTTAACACCACTGTGAGAACGTAGAACTTTCAAGGAAAAGTTGAGGAAGTTGGCAGTTGTCTGAGGAAAAATTTCATTACACCACAGCTGCCTTCAACGTAGCCAAGTAGCGCATAATGAAGAGATCTCCCATTTCTTCCTTTGAGAGTCTCAGAGGTTTCTCCATCAATTGCTTTCCAAATGTAAGAAGAAAAAGTAAACATCATCAGGTGTCCGACGGACAGATCCGTAAAAAGGATTTTCTGCGGAAAATCGTGGTTCCGGCAACGCCTTTCTGGCCTGAATAATAATAATAATAACAATAGCATTTATTAAGCGTTTACTATGTGCAAAGCACTGTTCTAAGCGCTGGGGAGGTTACAGGGTGATCAGGTTGTCCCATTGGGGGCTCACAGTCTTCATCCCCATTTTCCAGATAAGGGAGCTGAGGCCCAGAGAAGTGAAGTGACTTGCCCGAAGTCACACGGCTCACAATTGTCGGAGTTGGAATTTGAACCCACAACCTCGGACTCCAAAGCCCGGGCTCCTGAAGTAACGTATAGCTTCATTCAGAGAAGCAGCGTGGCTCAGTGGAACGAGCCCGGGCTTTGGAGTCAAAGGTCATGGGTTCAAATCCCTGCTCTGCCGCTTGTCAGCTGTGTGACTCTGGGCAAGTCACTTCACTTCTCTGGGACTCAGTTACCTCATCTGTAAAATGGGGATTAAAACTGTGAGCCCCTCGTGGGACAACCTGATCAACTTGTATCCTCCCCAGTGCTTAGAACAGCACTTTGCATATAGTAAGCGCTTAATAAATGCGATTATTATTATTAACTAGAGCCGAGGGAAGCAGTGTGGCCGAATAGTTAGAGCCCGGGCCTGGGATTCAGAAGGACCTGGTTCTCAGCTTGTCCACTTGTCTGCTGGGTGACCCTGGGCAAGTCACTTCACTTCTCTGGGCCTCAGTTACCTCATCTGTAAAGTGGGGATTAAGACCGGAGCCCCATGTGGGACAGGGACTGTGTCCAACCTGATTTGCTTGTATCCACCCCAGTGCTTAGTACTTTAACTGACACATAGTAAGCGCTTGATAAATACCTCAATTTTTATTATTACTACAACAGAATTAGCAGACCCGTTCTTTGCCCACAACGAGTTTACCATCTGGCGGGGGTGAGGAGGAGAAGGGCAGAGCCGGGGGGAAGGCAGAAGCAGGGTGGCTTTCTAGACTGTGAGCCCATTGTTGGGTAGGGACTGTCTCTATATGTTGCCAGCTTGTACTTCCCAAGCGCTTAGTACAGTGCTCTGCACACAGTAAGCGCTCAATAAATACGATTGATTGATTGATTGATTAGTGGAAAGACCACGGGCTTGGGAGTCAGAGGACGCGGGTTCTAATCCAGGCTCCACCATTTGTCAGCTGTGTGACTTTGGGCAAGTAATAATAATAATAATAATAATAATAATAATGATGATGGCATTTGTTAAGCGCTTTCTATGTGCAGAGCACTGTTCTAAGGGCTGCGGGGGGGATACAAGGTGATCAAGTTGTCCCACGTGGGGCTCACAGTCTTCATCCCCATTTTCCAGATGAGGTAACTGAGAAGTTAAGTGACTTGCCCAAGGTCACACAGCGGACATGTGGCGGAGTCGGAATTCGAACCCATGCCCTCTGACTCCAAAGCCCGGGCTCTTTCCACTGAGCCACGCCGCTTCACTTCTCTGGGCCTCAGTTCCCTCATCTGTAAAATGGGGATGAAGACTGTGAGCCGCACGTGGGACAACCTGATTACCCTGTATCTACTGCAGCGCTTAGAACAGTGCTTGGCACATAGGGAACACTTAACAAACCCGTCATCGTTATTACGATTATCTCGGGGACAAGGGAAGAAGAGGAGCCCCTGTTTCTTTCCCCTGCCTTTCAAATATGTCAACCCGTCCAGCCGATCACCATCTTGGCAATGACTGCCATCCAGTCCGGATTCGCTGTGCTAACCAAACTGAACAAACTTTGGCCTTTCATACAGAGTCTGACACCAGTTCAGAAAGTTTCCAGGACTACCCAACAGTAGAGCAGTCGTCATAAGCCTTTTATAAATCAAAAGTACTCTAAAGACTGTAGTCTAAAGTACTCTTCTAGACTGTGAGCCCACTGTTGGGTAGGGACTGTCTCTATATGTTGCCAACCTGTACTTCCCAAGCGCTTAGTACAGTGCCCTGCACACAGTAAGCGCTCAATAAATACGATTGATTGATTGATTAAAGCAGGGCAGGCCCATTCGGCTGGTAAGAAAGCCCCAACTAGGATTGAAAATAGCCTTGAAAATTCTATCAGTATTGGGAGACTGGTGTCATTCAATCAATCAATCAATCAATCAATCGTATTTATTGAGCACTTACTGTGTGCAGAGCACTGTACTAAGCGCTTGGGATGTACAAGTTGGCAACATATAGAGACGTTCCCTACCCAACAGCGGGCTCACAGTCTAGAAGGGGGAGAGAAAACTCTCGAATAAAGATTTTAGACTATCTCAGAGAGGGTCTTTCTGGGCAGGGAGTGAGTCCCCTAACTCTGCTGTAGCGAAGCAGCTCGATGTGGTGGATAGAGCCGGGGCCTGAGAGGACCTGGGTTCTAATCCCAGCCGCGCCACTTGTCTTCCGTGACACTGTGGGCAAGTCACTTCTCTGGGCCTCACTTCCCTCATCTGTAAAATGGGGATTAAGACTGTGAGCCCCACGTGGGACGTGGACTGTGTCTAACCTGATTATCTTGAATCTACTAGACTGTGAGCCCAGGACCATCTCTATATGTTGCCGACTTGTACTACCTAAGCGTTTAGTACAGTGCTCTGCACACAGTAAGTGCTCAATAAATATGATTGAATGAATGAATCTACTCCAGCACTTAGTAAAGTGTCTGGCCTCATAGGAAAAGCTTAACAGATACTATTAAAAGCAAAAACAGTGACTAGCCCTAGCAGGCATGTAGTGAAGCCTCCCGCTCCTCCCCCTCTCCATCCCCACCGCCTTACCTCCTTCCCTTCCCCACAGCACCTGTATATATGTAAATATGTTTGTATGGATTTATTACTCTATTTATTTATTTATTTTACTTGTACATATCTATTCTATTTTATTTTGTTAATATATTTTGTTCTGTTCTTTGTCTCCCCCTTCTAGACTGTGAGCCCACTGTTGGGTAGGGACCGTCTCTATATGTTGCCAACTTGGACTTCCCAAGCGCTTAGTACAGTGCTCTGCACACAGTCAG